>NC_061797.1:1788092-4188092 GCF_021462225.1 Girardinichthys multiradiatus
CGTGTTTGCATCGATATTGAAAAAGCTGCTTCGCAAGCCTGAAAGAATGAGTTTTTGGTCTGTAGAACACAAAACGAACACCGTTTGCGTCGATATTGAAAAAGTTGTTTCGCAAGCCTGAAAGAATGAGTTTTTGGTCCCGCGAACACAAAACGAGCACCGTTTGCGTCGATATTGAAAAAGCTGCTTCGCAAGCCTGAAAGAATGAGTTTTTGGTCCCGCGAACACAAAACGAGCACCGTTTGCGTCGATATTGAAAAAGCTGCTTCGCAAGCCTGAAAGAATGAGTTTTTGGTCCCGCGAACACAAAACGAGCACCGTTTGCGTCGATATTGAAAAAGCTGCTTCGCAAGTCTGAAAGAATGAGTTTTTGGTACCACGAACACAAAACGAACACCGTTTGCGTCGATATTGAAAAAGTTGTTTCGCAAGCCTGAAAGAATGAGTTTTTGGTCCCGCGAACACAAAACGAGCACCGTTTGCGTCGATATTGAAAAAGCTGCTTCGCAAGCCTGAAAGAATGAGTTTTTGGTACCACGAACACAAAACGAACACCGTTTGCGTCGATATTGAAAAAGTTGTTTCGCAAGCCTGAAAGAATGAGTTTTTGGTCCCGCGAACACAAAACGAGCACCGTTTGCGTCGATATTGAAAAAGCTGCTTCGCAAGCCTGAAAGAATGAGTTTTTGGTCCCGCGAACACAAAACGAGCACCGTTTGTGTCGATATTGAAAATGCTGTTTCGCAAGCCTGAAAGAATGAGTTTTTGGTCTGTAGAACACAAAACGAGCACCGTTTGCGTCGATATTGAAAAAGCTGCTTCGCAAGTCTGAAAGAATGAGTTTTTGGTACCACGAACACAAAACAAACACCGTTTGCGTCGATAAGGAAAAAGTTGTTTCGCAAGCCTGAAAGAATGAGTTTTTGATCCCGCGAACACAAAACGAGCACCGTTTGCGTCGATATTGAAAAAGCTGCTTCGCAAGCCTGAAAGAATGAGTTTTTGGTCTGTAGAACACAAAATGAACACCGTTTGCGTCGATATTGAAAAAGCTGCTTCGCAAGCCTGAAAGAATGAGTTCTTGGTCTGTAGAACACAAAACGAACACCATTTGCGTCGATATTGAAAAAGCTGCTTGCAAGTCTGAAAGAATGAGTTTTTGGTACCACAAACACAAAACGAGCACCGTTTGCGTCGATATTGAAAAAGCTGCTTCGCAAGCCTGAAAGAATGAGTTTTTGGTCTGTAGAACACAAAACGAACACCGTTAGTGTCGATATTGAAAAAGCTGTTTCGCAAGCCTGAAAGAATGAGTTTTTGGTCTGTAGAACACAAAACGAGCACCGTTTGCATCGATATTGAAAAAGCTGCTTCGCAAGTCTGAAAGAATGAGTTTTTGGTCCCGCGAACACAAAACGAGCACCGTTTGTGTCGATATTGAAAAAGCTGTTTCGCAAGCCTGAAAGAATGAGTTTTTGGTCTGTAGAACACAAAACGAGCACCGTTTGCATCGATATTGAAAAAGCTGCTTCGCAAGCCTGAAAGAATGAGTTTTTGGTCTGTAGAACACAAAACGAACACCGTTTGCGTCGATATTGAAAAAGCTGCTTCGCAAGTCTGAAAGAATGAGTTTTTGGTCCCGCGAACACAAAACGAGCACCGTTTGTGTTGATATTGAAAAAGCTGTTTCGCAAGCCTGAAAGAATGAGTTTTTGGTCTGTAGAACACAAAACGAGCACCGTTTGCATCGATATTGAAAAAGCTGCTTCGCAAGCCTGAAAGAATGAGTTTTTGGTCCCGCGAACACAAAACGAACACCGTTTGCGTCGATATTGAAAAAGCTGCTTCGCAAGCCTGAAAGAAGGAGTTTTTAGTCCCACGAACACAAAACGAACACCGTTTGCGTCGATATTGAAAAAGTTGTTTCGCAAGCCTGAAAGAATGAGTTTTTGGTCTGTAGAACACAAAACGAGCACCGTTTGCATCGATATTGAAAAAGCTGCTTCGCAAGCCTGAAAGAATGAGTTTTTGGTACCACGAACACAAAACGAACACCGTTTGCGTCGATATTGAAAAAGTTGTTTCGCAAGCCTGAAAGAATGAGTTTTTGGTCCCGCGAACACAAAACGAGCACCGTTTGCGTCGATATTGAAAAAGCTGCTTCGCAAGCCTGAAAGAATGAGTTTTTGGTCCCGCGAACACAAAACGAGCACCGTTTGTGTCGATATTGAAAAAGCTGTTTCGCAAGCCTGAAAGAATGAGTTTTTGGTCTGTAGAACACAAAACGAGCACCGTTTGCGTCGATATTGAAAAAGCTGCTTCGCAAGCCTGAAAGAATGAGTTTTTGGTCCCGCGAACACAAAACGAACACCGTTTGCGTCGATATTGAAAAAGCTGCTTCGCAAGCCTGAAAGAATGAGTTTTTGGTCCCGCGAACACAAAACGAGCACCGTTTGCGTCGATATTGAAAAAGCTGCTTCGCAAGTCTGAAAGAATGAGTTTTTGGTACCACGAACACAAAACAAACACCGTTTGCGTCGATATTGAAAAAGTTGTTTCGCAAGCCTGAAAGAATGAGTTTTTGGTCCCGCGAACACAAAACGAGCACCGTTTGCGTCGATATTGAAAAAGCTGCTTCGCAAGCCTGAAAGAATGAGTTTTTGGTCCCGCGAACACAAAACGAGCACCGTTTGTGTCGATATTGAAAAAGCTGTTTCGCAAGCCTGAAAGAATGAGTTTTTGGTCTGTAGAACACAAAACGAGCACCGTTTGCATCGATATTGAAAAAGCTGCTTCGCAAGCCTGAAAGAATGAGTTTTTGGTCCCGCGAACACAAAACGAACACCGTTTGCGTCGATATTGAAAAAGCTGCTTCGCAAGCCTGAAAGAATGAGTTTTTGGTCCCGCGAACACAAAACGAACACCGTTTGCGTCGATATTGAAAAAGCTGCTTCGCAAGCCAAAAAGAATGAGTTTTTGGTACCACGAACACAAAACAAACACCGTTTGCGTCGATATTGAAAAAGTTGTTTCGCAAGCCTGAAAGAATGAGTTTTTGGTCCCGCGAACACAAAACGAGCACCGTTTGCGTCGATATTGAAAAAGCTGCTTCGCAAGCCTGAAAGAATGAGTTTTTGGTCCCGCGAACACAAAACGAGCACCGTTTGTGTCGATATTGAAAAAGCTGTTTCGCAAGCCTGAAAGAATGAGTTTTTGGTCTGTAGAACACAAAACGAGCACCGTTTGCATCGATATTGAAAAAGCTGCTTCGCAAGCCTGAAAGAATGAGTTTTTGGTCCCGCGAACACAAAATGAGCACCGTTTGCGTCGATATTGAAAAAGCTGCTTCGCAAGCCTGAAAGAATGAGTTTTTGGTCCCGCGAACACAAAACGAGCACCGTTTGCGTCGATATTGAAAAAGCTGCTTCGCAAGCCTGAAAGAATGAGTTTTTGGTACCACGAACACAAAACGAGCACCGTTTGCGTCGATATGAAAAAGCTTGTTTCGCAAGCCTGAAAGAATGAGTTTTTGGTCCCGCGAACACAAAACGAGCACCGTTTGCGTCGATATTGAAAAAGCTGCTTCGCAAGCCTGAAAGAATGAGTTTTTGGTCTGTAGAACACAAAACGAACACCGTTTGCGTCGATATTGAAAAAGCTGCTTCGCAAGCCTGAAAGAATGAGTTTTTGGTCCCGCGAACACAAAACGAGCACCGTTTGTGTCGATATTGAAAAAGCTGTTTCGCAAGCCTGAAAGAATGAGTTTTTGGTCTGTAGAACACAAAACGAGCACCGTTTGCATCGATATTGAAAAAGCTGCTTCGCAAGCCTGAAAGAATGAGTTTTTGGTCTGTAGAACACAAAACGAACACCGTTTGCGTCGATATTGAAAAAGTTGTTTCGCAAGCCTGAAAGAATGAGTTTTTGGTCCCGCGAACACAAAACGAGCACCGTTTGCGTCGATATTGAAAAAGCTGCTTCGCAAGCCTGAAAGAATGAGTTTTTGGTCCCGCGAACACAAAACGAGCACCGTTTGCGTCGATATTGAAAAAGCTGCTTCGCAAGCCTGAAAGAATGAGTTTTTGGTCCCGCGAACACAAAACGAGCACCGTTTGCGTCGATATTGAAAAAGCTGCTTCGCAAGTCTGAAAGAATGAGTTTTTGGTACCACGAACACAAAACGAACACCGTTTGCGTCGATATTGAAAAAGCTGCTTCGCAAGTCTGAAAGAATGAGTTTTTGGTACCACGAACACAAAACGAACACCGTTTGCGTCGATATTGAAAAAGTTGTTTCGCAAGCCTGAAAGAATGAGTTTTTGGTCCCGCGAACACAAAACGAGCACCGTTTGCGTCGATATTGAAAAAGCTGCTTCGCAAGCCTGAAAGAATGAGTTTTTGGTACCACGAACACAAAACGAACACCGTTTGCGTCGATATTGAAAAAGTTGTTTCGCAAGCCTGAAAGAATGAGTTTTTGGTCCCGCGAACACAAAACGAGCACCGTTTGCGTCGATATTGAAAAAGCTGCTTCGCAAGCCTGAAAGAATGAGTTTTTGGTCCCGCGAACACAAAACGAGCACCGTTTGTGTCGATATTGAAAAAAGCTGTTTCGCAAGCCTGAAAGAATGAGTTTTTGGTCTGTAGAACACAAAACGAGCACCGTTTGCGTCGATATTGAAAAAGCTGCTTCGCAAGCCTGAAAGAATGAGTTTTTGGTACCACGAACACAAAACAAACACCGTTTGCGTCGATATTGAAAAAGTTGTTTCGCAAGCCTGAAAGAATGAGTTTTTGGTCCCGCGAACACAAAACGAGCACCGTTTGCGTCGATATTGAAAAAGCTGCTTCGCAAGCCTGAAAGAATGAGTTTTTGGTCTGTAGAACACAAAATGAACACCGTTTGCGTCGATATTGAAAAAGCTGCTTCGCAAGCCTGAAAGAATGAGTTTTTGGTCTGTAGAACACAAAACGAGCACCATTTGCGTCGATATTGAAAAAGCTGCTTCGCAAGTCTGAAAGAATGAGTTTTTGGTACCACAAACACAAAACGAGCACCGTTTGCGTCGATATTGAAAAAGCTGCTTCGCAAGCCTGAAAGAATGAGTTTTTGGTCTGTAGAACACAAAACGAACACCGTTTGCGTCGATATTGAAAAAGCTGTTTCGCAAGCCTGAAAGAATGAGTTTTTGGTCTGTAGAACACAAAACGAGCACCGTTTGCATCGATATTGAAAAAGCTGCTTCGCAAGTCTGAAAGAATGAGTTTTTGGTCCCGCGAACACAAAACGAGCACCGTTTGTGTCGATATTGAAAAAGCTGTTTCGCAAGCCTGAAAGAATGAGTTTTTGGTCTGTAGAACACAAAACGAGCACCGTTTGCATCGATATTGAAAAAGCTGCTTCGCAAGCCTGAAAGAATGAGTTTTTGGTCTGTAGAACACAAAACGAACACCGTTTGCGTCGATATTGAAAAAGCTGCTTCGCAAGTCTGAAAGAATGAGTTTTTGGTCCCGCGAACACAAAACGAGCACCGTTTGTGTTGATATTGAAAAAGCTGTTTCGCAAGCCTGAAAGAATGAGTTTTTGGTCTGTAGAACACAAAACGAGCACCGTTTGCATCGATATTGAAAAAGCTGCTTCGCAAGCCTGAAAGAATGAGTTTTTGGTCCCGCGAACACAAAACGAACACCGTTTGCGTCGATATTGAAAAAGCTGCTTCGCAAGCCTGAAAGAAGGAGTTTTTGGTCCCACGAACACAAAACGAACACCGTTTGCGTCGATATTGAAAAAGTTGTTTCGCAAGCCTGAAAGAATGAGTTTTTGGTCTGTAGAACTAAAAACGAGCACCGTTTGCATCGATATTGAAAAAGCTGCTTCGCAAGCCTGAAAGAATGAGTTTTTGGTACCACAAACACAAAACGAACACCGTTTGCGTCGATATTGAAAAAGTTGTTTCGCAAGCCTGAAAGAATGAGTTTTTGGTCCCGCGAACACAAAACGAGCACCGTTTGCGTCGATATTGAAAAAGCTGCTTCGCAAGCCTGAAAGAATAAGTTTTTGGTCCCGCGAACACAAAACGAGCACCGTTTGTGTCGATATTGAAAAAGCTGTTTCGCAAGCCTGAAAGAATGAGTTTTTGGTCTGTAGAACACAAAACGAGCACCGTTTGCATCGATATTGAAAAAGCTGCTTCGCAAGCCTGAAAGAATGAGTTTTTGGTCCCGCGAACACAAAACGAACACCGTTTGCGTCGATATTGAAAAAGCTGCTTCGCAAGCCTGAAAGAAGGAGTTTTTGGTCCCGCGAACACAAAACGAGCACCGTTTGCGTCGATATTGAAAAAGCTGCTTCGTAAGTCTGAAAGAATGAGTTTTTGGTACCACGAACACAAAACAAACACCGTTTGCGTCGATATTGAAAAAGTTGTTTCGCAAGCCTGAAAGAATGAGTTTTTGGTCCCGCGAACACAAAACGAGCACCGTTTGCGTCGATATTGAAAAAGCTGCTTCGCAAGCCTGAAAGAATAGTTTTTGGTCCCGCGAACACAAAACGAGCACCGTTTGTGTCGATATTGAAAAAGCTGTTTCGCAAGCCTGAAAGAATGAGTTTTTGGTCTGTAGAACACAAAACGAGCACCGTTTGCATCGATATTGAAAAAGCTGCTTCGCAAGCCTGAAAGAATGAGTTTTTGGTCCCGCGAACACAAAACGAACACCGTTTGCGTCGATATTGAAAAAGCTGCTTCGCAAGCCTGAAAGAAGGAGTTTTTGGTCCCGCGAACACAAAACGAACACCGTTTGCGTCGACATTGAAAAAGCTGCTTCGTAAGTCTGAAAGAATGAGTTTTTGGTACCACGAACACAAAACAAACACCGTTTGCGTCGATATTGAAAAAGTTGTTTCGCAAGCCTGAAAGAATGAGTTTTTGGTCCCGCGAACACAAAACGAGCACCGTTTGCGTCGATATTGAAAAAGCTGCTTCGCAAGCCTGAAAGAATAAGTTTTTGGTCCCGCGAACACAAAACGAGCACCGTTTGTGTCGATATTGAAAAAGCTGTTTCGCAAGCCTGAAAGAATGAGTTTTTGGTCTGTAGAACACAAAACGAGCACCGTTTGCATCGATATTGAAGAAGCTGCTTCGCAAGCCTGAAAGAATGAGTTTTTGGTCCCGCGAACACAAAACGAACACCGTTTGCGTCGATATTGAAAAAGCTGCTTCGCAAGCCTGAAAGAAGGAGTTTTTGGTCCCGCGAACACAAAACGAGCACCGTTTGCGTCGATATTGAAAAAGCTGCTTCGCAAGTCTGAAAGAATGAGTTTTTGGTCCCGCGAACACAAAACAAACACCGTTTGCGTCGATATTGAAAAAGTTGCTTCGCAAGCATGAAAGAATGAGTTTTTGGTCCCGCGAACACAAAACGAGCACCGTTTGCGTCGATATTGAAAAAGCTGCTTCGCAAGCCTGAAAGAATGAGTTTTTGGTCTGTAGAACACAAAACGAGCACCGTTTGCATCGATATTGAAAAAGCTGCTTCGCAAGCCTGAAAGAATGAGTCTGTGGTCCCGCGAACACAAAACGAACACCGTTTGCGTCGATATTGAAAAAGCTGCTTCGCAAGCCTGAAAGAAGGAGTTTTTAGTCCCACGAACACAAAACGAACACCGTTTGCGTCGATATTGAAAAAGCTGCTTCGCAAGTCTGAAAGAATGAGTTTTTGGTCTGTAGAACACAAAACGAGCACCGTTTGCGTCGATATTGAAAAAGCTGCTTCGCAAGCCTGAAAGAATGAGTTTTTGGTGTGTAGAACACAAAACGAGCACAGTTTGCATCAATATTGAAAAAGCTGCTTCGCAAGCCTGAAAGAATGAGTTTTTGGTCTGTAGAACACAAAACGAGAACCGTTTGCGTCGATATTGAAAAAGCTGCTTCGCAAGCCTGAAAGAATGAGTTTTTGGTCCCGCGAACACAAAACGAGCACCGTTTGCGTCGATATTGAAAAAGCTGCTTCGCAAGCCTGAAAGAATGAGTTTTTGGTCCCGCGAACACAAAACGAGCACCGTTTGCGTCGATATTGAAAAAGTTGTTTCGCAAGCCTGAAAGAATGAGTTTTTGGTCCCGCGAACACAAAACGAGCACCGTTTGCGTCGATATTGAAAAAGCTGCTTCGCAAGCCTGAAAGAATGAGTTTTTGGTCTGTAGAACACAAATCGAACACCGTTTGCGTCGATATTGAAAAAGCTGCTTCGCAAGTCTGAAAGAATGAGTTTTTGGTACCACAAACACAAAACGAACACCGTTTGCGTCGATATTGAAAAAGTTGTTTCGCAAGCCTGAAAGAATGAGTTTTTGGTCCCGCGAACACAAAACGAGCACCGTTTGCGTCGATATTGAAAAAGCTGCTTCGCATACCTGAAAGAATGAGTTTTTGGTCCCGCGAACACAAAACGAGCACCGTTTGCGTCGATATTGAAAAAGCTGTTTCGCAAGCCTGAAAGAATGAGTTTTTGGTCTGTAGAACACAAAACGAGTACCGTTTGCATCGATATTGAAAAAGCTGCTTCGCAAGCCTGAAAGAATGAGTTTTTGGTGTGTAGAACACAAAACGAGCACCGTTTGCATCGATATTGAAAAAGCTGTTTCGCCAGCCTGAAAGAATGAGTTTTTGGTCCCGCGAACACAAAACGAGCACCGTTTGCGTCGATATTGAAAAAGCTGCTTCGCAAGCCTGAAAGAATGAGTTTTTGGTCCCGCGAACACAAAACGAGCACCGTTTGCGTCGATATTGAAAAAGCTGCTTCGCAAGTCTGAAAGAATGAGTTTTTGGTACCACGAACACAAAACAAACACCGTTTGCGTCGATATTGAAAAAGTTGTTTCTCAAGCCTGAAAGAATGAGTTTTTGGTCCCGCGAACACAAAACGAGCACCGTTTGCGTAGATATTGAAAAAGCTGCTTCGCAAGCCTGAAAGAATGAGTTTTTGGTCTGTAGAACACAAAACGAACACCGTTTGCGTCGATATTGAAAAAGCTGCTTCGCAAGCCTGAAAGAATGAGTTTTTGGTCCCGCGAACACAAAACGAGCACCGTTTGTGTCGATATTGAAAAAGCTGTTTCGCAAGCCTGAAAGAATGAGTTTTTGGTCTGTAGAACACAAAACGAGCACCGTTTGCATCGATATTGAAAAAGCTGCTTCGCAAGCCTGAAAGAATGAGTTTTTGGTGTGTAGAACACAAAACGAGCACCGTTTGCATCGATATTGAAAAAGCTGTTTCGCCAGCCTGAAAGAATGAGTTTTAGGTCCCGCGAACACAAAACGAGCACCGTTTGCGTCGATATTGAAAAAGCTGCTTCGCAAGCCTGAAAGAATGAGTTTTTGGTCCCGCGAACACAAAACGAGCACCGTTTGCGTCGATATTGAAAAAGCTGCTTCGCAAGTCTGAAAGAATGAGTTTTTGGTACCACGAACACAAAACGAACACCGTTTGCGTCGATATTGAAAAAGTTGTTTCTCAAGCCTGAAAGAATGAGTTTTTGGTCTGTAGAACACAAAACGAGCACCGTTTGCGTCGATATTGAAAAAGCTGCTTCGCAAGCCTGAAAGAATGAGTTTTTGGTCTGTAGAACACAAAACGAGCACCGTTTGCGTCGATATTGAAAAAGCTGCTTCGCAAGCCTGAAAGAATGAGTTTTTGGTCCCGCGAACACAAAACGAGCACCGTTTGTGTCGATATTGAAAAAGCTGTTTCGCAAGCCTGAAAGAATGAGTTTTTGGTCTGTAGAACACAAAACGAGCACCGTTTGCATCGATATTGAAAAAGCTGCTTCGCAAGCCTGAAAGAATGAGTTTTTGGTCTGTAGAACACAAAACGAACACCGTTTGCGTCGATATTGAAAAAGCTGCTTCGCAAGTCCTGAAAGAATGAGTTTTTGGTCCCGCGAACACAAAACGAGCACCGTTTGTGTCGATATTGAAAAAGCTGTTTCGCAAGCCTGAAAGAATGAGTTTTTGGTCTGTAGAACACAAAACGAGCACCGTTTGCATCGATATTGAAAAAGCTGCTTCGCAAGCCTGAAAGAATGAGTTTTTGGTCTGTAGAACACAAAACGAGCACCGTTTGCATCAATATTGAAAAAGCTGCTTCGCAAGCCTGAAAGAATGAGTTTTTGGTCTGTAGAACACAAAACGAACACCGTTTGCGTCGATATTGAAAAAGCTGCTTCGCAAGCCTGAAAGAATGAGTTTTTGGTCTGTAGAACACAAAACGAACACCGTTTGCGTCGATATTGAAAAAGCTGCTTCGCAAGCCTGAAAGAATGAGTTTTTGGTCCCGCGAACACAAAACGAGCACCGTTTGTGTCGATATTGAAAAAGTTGTTTCGCAAGCCTGAAAGAATGAGTTTTTGGTCCCGCGAACACAAAACGAGCACCGTTTGCGTCGATATTGAAAAAGCTGCTTCGCAAACCTGAAAGAATGAGTTTTTGGTCCCGCGAACACAAAACGAGCACCGTTTGCGTCGATATTGAAAAAGCTGTTTCGCAAGCCTGAAAGAATGAGTTTTTGGTCTGTAGAACACAAAACGAGTACCGTTTGCATCGATATTGAAAAAGCTGCTTCGCAAGCCTGAAAGAATGAGTTTTTGGTCCCGCGAACACAAAACGAGCACCGTTTGTGTCGATATTGAAAAAGCTGTTTCGCAAGCCTGAAAGAATGAGTTTTTGGTCTGTAGAACACAAAACGAGCACCGTTTGCATCGATATTGAAAAAGCTGCTTCGCAAGCCTGAAAGAATGAGTTTTTGGTCTGTAGAACACAAAACGAACACCGTTTGCGTCGATATTGAAAAAGCTGCTTCGCAAGTCTGAAAGAATGAGTTTTTGGTCCCGCGAACACAAAACGAGCACCGTTTGTGTCGATATTGAAAAAGCTGTTTCGCAAGCCTGAAAGAATGAGTTTTTGGTCTGTAGAACACAAAACGAGCACCGTTTGCATCGATATTGAAAAAGCTGCTTCGCAAGCCTGAAAGAATGAGTTTTTGGTCTGTAGAACACAAAACGAGCACCGTTTGCATCGATATTGAAAAAGCTGCTTCGCAAGCCTGAAAGAATGAGTTTTTGGTCTGTAGAACACAAAACGAGAACCGTTTGCGTCGATATTGAAAAAGCTGCTTCGCAAGCCTGAAAGAATGAGTTTTTGGTCTGTAGAACACAAAACGAACACCGTTTGCGTCGATATTGAAAAAGCTGCTTCGCAAGCCTGAAAGAATGAGTTTTTGGTCCCGCGAACACAAAACGAGCACCGTTTGTGTCGATATTGAAAAAGCTGTTTCGCAAGCCTGAAAGAATGAGTTTTTGGTCTGTAGAACACAAAACGAGCACCGTTTGCATCGATATTGAAAAAGCTGCTTCGCAAGCCTGAAAGAATGAGTTTTTGGTCCCGCGAACACAAAACGAACACCGTTTGGGTCGATATTGAAAAAGTTGTTTCGCAAGCCTGAAATAATGAGTTTTTGGTCTGTAGAACACAAAACGAGCACCGTTTGCATCGATATTGAAAAAGCTGCTTCGCAAGCCTGAAAGAATGAGTTTTTGGTGTGTAGAACACAAAACGAGCACCGTTTGCATCGATATTGAAAAAGCTGTTTCGCAAGCCTGAAAGAATGAGTTTTTGGTCCCGCGAACACAAAACGAGCACCGTTTGTGTCGATATTGAAAAAGCTGTTTCGCAAGCCTGAAAGAATGAGTTTTTGGTCTGTAGAACACAAAACGAGCACCGTTTGCATCGATATTGAAAAAGCTGCTTCGCAAGCCTGAAAGAATGAGTTTTTGGTCCCGCGAACACAAAACGAACACCGTTTGCGTCGATATTGAAAAAGCTGCTTCGCAAGCCTGAAAGAAGGAGTTTTTGGTCCCACGAACACAAAACGAACACCGTTTGCGTCGATATTGAAAAAGTTGTTTCGCAAGCCTGAAAGAATGAGTTTTTGGTCTGTAGAACACAAAACGAGCACCGTTTGCATCGATATTGAAAAAGCTGCTTCGCAAGCCTGAAAGAATGAGTTTTTGGTGTGTAGAACACAAAACGAGCACCGTTTGCATCGATATTGAAAAAGCTGTTTCGCCAGCCTGAAAGAATGAGTTTTTGGTCCCGCGAACACAAAACGAGCACCGTTTGCGTCGATATTGAAAAAGCTGCTTCGCAAGCCTGAAAGAATGAGTTTTTGGTCCCGCGAACACAAAACGAGCACCGTTTGCGTCGATATTGAAAAAGCTGCTTCGCAAGCCTGAAAGAATGAGTTTTTGGTACCACGAACACAAAAAAACACCGTTTGCGTCGATATTGAAAAAGTTGTTTCGCAAGCCTGAAAGAATGAGTTTTTGGTCCCGCGAACACAAAACGAGCACCGTTTGCGTCGATATTGAAAAAGCTGCTTCGCAAGCCTGAAAGAATGAGTTTTTGGTCCCGCGAACACAAAACGAGCACCGTTTGCGTCGATATTGAAAAAGCTGCTTCGCAAGTCTGAAAGAATGAGTTTTTGGTACCACGAACACAAAACAAACACCGTTTGCGTCGATATTGAAAAAGCTGTTTCGCAAGCCTGAAAGAATGAGTTTTTGGTCTGTAGAACACAAAACGAGCACCGTTTGCATCGATATTGAAAAAGCTGCTTCGCAAGCCTGAAAGAATGAGTTTTTGGTGTGTAGAACACAAAACAAGCACCGTTTGCGTAGATATTGAAAAAGTTGTTTCGCAAGCCTGAAAGAATGAGTTTTTGGTCTGTAGAACACAAAACAAGCACCGTTTGCGTCGATATTGAAAAAGCTGTTTCACAAGCCTGAAAGAATGAGTTTTTGGTCCTGCGAACACAAAACGAGCACCGTTTGCGTCGATATTGAAAAAGCTGTTTCGCAAGCCTAAAAGAATGAGTTTTTGGTCTGTAGAACACAAATCGAGCACCGTTTGCATCGATATTGAAAAAGTTGTTTCGCAAGCCTGAAAGAATGAGTTTTTGGTCCTGCGAACACAAAACGAGCACCGTTTGCGTCGATATTGAAAAAGCTGTTTCACAAGCCTGAAAGAATGAGTTTTTTGTGTGTAGAACACAAAACGAGCACCGTTTGCGTCGATATTGAAAAAGCTGCTTCGCAAGTCTGAAAGAATGAGTTTTTGGTACCACGAACACAAAACAAACACCGTTTGCGTCGATATTGAAAAAGCTGTTTCGCAAGCCTGAAAGAATGAGTTTTTGGTCTGTAGAACACAAAACGAGCACCGTTTGCATCGATATTGAAAAAGCTGTTTCGCAAGCCTGAAAGAATGAGTTTTTGGTGTGTAGAACACAAAACAAGCACCGTTTGCGTCGATATTGAAAAAGTTGTTTCGCAAGCCTGAAAGAATGAGTTTTTGGTCTGTAGAACACAAAACGAGCACCGTTTGCGTCGATATTGAAAAAGCTGTTTCGCAAGCCTGAAAGAATGAGTTTTTGGTCCTGCGAACACAAAACGAGCACCGTTTGCGTCGATATTGAAAAAGCTGTTTCGCAAGCCTAAAAGAATGAGTTTTTGGTCTGTAGAACACAAATCGAGCACCGTTTGCATCGATATTGAAAAAGTTGTTTCGCAAGCCTGAAAGAATGACTTTTTGGTCCTGCGAACACAAAACGAGCACCGTTTGCGTCGATATTGAAAAAGCTGTTTCACAAGCCTGAAAGAATGAGTTTTTGGTGTGTAGAACACAAAACGAGCACCGTTTGCGTCGATATTGAAAAAGTTGTTTCGCAAGCCTGAAAGAATGAGTTTTTGGTCTGTAGAACACAAAACGAGCACCGTTTGCATCGATATTGAAAAAGTTGTTTCACAAGCCTGAAAGAATGAGTTTTTAATCCTGCGAACACAAAACGCGCACCGTTTGCGTCAATACTGAAAAAGCTGTTTCGCAAGCCTGAAAGAATGAGTTTTTGGTCCCGCGAACACAAAATGAGCACCGTTTGCGTCGATATTGAAAAAGCTGTTTCGCAAGCCTGAAAGAATGAGTTTTTGATCTTTAGAACACAAAACGAGCACCGTTTGCATCAATATTGAAAAAGCTGTTTCGCAAGCCTGAAAGAATGAGTTTTTGGTCCTGCGAACACAAAACGAGCACCGTTTGCATCGATATTGAAAAAGTTGTTTCGCAAGCCTGAAAGAATGAGTTTTTGGTGTGTAGAACACAAAACGAGCACCGTTTGTGTCGATATTGAAAAAGTTGTTTCGCAAGCCTGAAAGAATGAATTTTTGGTCCTGTGAACACAAAACGAGCACCGTTTGCGTCGATATTGAAAAAGCTGTTTCACAAGCCTGAAAGAATGAGTTTTTGGTCCTGCGAACACAAAACGAGCACCGTTTGCGTCGATATTGAAAAAGCTGTTTCGCAAGCCTGAAAGAATGAGTTTTTGGTCTGTAGAACACAAAACGAGCACCGTTTGCGTCAATACTGAAAAAGCTGTTTCGCAAGCCTGAAAGAATGAGTTTTTGGTCCTGCGAACACAAAACGAGCACCGTTTGCGTCGATATTGAAAAAGCTGTTTCGCAAGCCTGAAAGAATTAGTTTTTGGTGTGTAGAACACAAAACGAGCACCGTTTGCATCGATATTGAAAAAGTTGTTTCGCAAGCCTAAAAGAATGAGTTTTTGGTCTGTAGAACACAAAACGAGCACCGTTTTCATCGATATTGAAAAAGTATTTTCGCAAGCCTGAAAGAATGAGTTTTTGGTGTGTAGCACACAAAACGAGCACCGTTTGCGTCGATATTGAAAAAGTTGTTTCGCAAGCCTGAAAGAATGAGTTTTTGGTCTGTAGAACACAAAACAAGCACCGTTTGCGTCGATATTGAAAAAGCTGTTTCACAAGCCTGAAAGAATGAGTTTTTGGTCCTGCGAACACAAAACGAGCACCGTTTGCGGCAGTAGAACTCGTTCAGGTCGTTGGCGAGGCGTCGGTCGTTGATGGAGTGGGGGGCTTTCAGCTTGTAGTTGGTGATTTGCTTGAGCCCTTTCCAGACAGACGCAGAGTCGTTGGCTGAGAACTGGTTTTGGAGCTTCTCAGAGTACAGTCGTTTGGCCTCTTCACTGCCTTGCCAAACTTGTACTTTGCCTCTCTGTATATGTCTTTGTCCCCACTCCTGAAGGCCTTTTCCTTATCCAGTCTTAACCTTCTGAGTTTAGCTGTGAACCAGGGTTTGTCGTTGTTGTAACTCACCCTGGAGCATGATGGTACACAGCTGTCCTCACAGAAGCTGATGTAGGAAGTCACAGCCTCTGTGTACTCGTCCAGACTGTTGGTAGTAGTCCTGAACACATCCCAGTCTGTACAGCCTAAACACGCCTGGAGATTCTCCACAGCCTCACTGCTCCACTTCCTTGTTGTCCTCACAACAGGTTTGCAGAGCTTTAGTTTCTGCCTGTATGCAGAAATCAGGTGGACCATGATGTGGTCGGATTGGCCCAGTGCAGCACGTGGGACGGCGTGATAAGCGTCTTTGATGGTGGTGTAACAGTGATCCAGAATGTTGTCCTCTCTGGTCGGACATTTTATAAACTGTCTATATTTGGGGAGTTCGTGGGTCAGATTACCTTTGTTAAAGTCACCAACGACGATTACTAAGGAGTCCGGGTTGGTCCGCTCCACACTCAGTATCTGGTCGGCAAGCATGCGCTGTGCGACCTGCACGTTAGCTTGCGGCGGGATGTAAACACCGACCAGGATGAACGAAGCGAACTCACGGGGGGAATAGAAAGGCTTACAGTTTATGATGAAGGCTTCCAGGTCTGGAGAACAGTGCTGCTGAATCACTGTCACGTCGTTGCACCAACCACTGTTGAGGTAAAAACAGATTCCTCCACCTTTTGCTTTGCCGGAGAGTTCCGTGTCTCTGTCCGCTCTGTAGAGCTGGAATCCTGCCAGCTGCAGCGCAGAGTCCGGTATTAATCCACACAGCCACGTCTCCGTGAAGCACAAAACTGCCGATGAATAAAAGTCCCTGTTTTTCCCCAACAGCAGTTGTAGTTCGTCAATTTTGTTGGGAAGTGAGCGCACGTTAGAGAGAAATATTCCAGGTAACGGTGTTCGTAGTCCACGCTGGTGAAGTCGTACCAGCACCCCAGCCCGTTTCCCTCTCTTCTGGCGTTTTCACCGCGTGAACAAAGCGCACCTTTGACCAGAATGTCCAAAAATTCCAGAGCAGTAGGCAGAAAAGTTGGAATTAACTCCTCTGGTGTAGTAGCCCTGATGTTCATGAGTTCTTCTCTGGTGAGAGAGCTCCGGGTACCATCACAGAAGACCGTTTTAAAGCAAAAAACAAAACAAAACAATGCGCACCAACACGCCGAGGCGACCATCTGCGGCGCCATCTTGTCACACAAAGATATGCCACCACACTGTGAGTTGTTAAAACATTCAGAGGGTGTCCCATCACTAAGTGAGCTGTTTTTTAAATTAATTTTGCCAACCCTGCTGCATGTTGTGTGTATTGTGGGTGGCGGTTTTCCATGTTATCCATCATTACTGAAATGTACATCAGCACTCTCCTCTCTCCCCATTTTTTCTGAAACAAAACTCCATTTACTGCCAGTTTTGTTACAGAAACATCCAAATAAAATGGTGTGGTGTAGTCTGGGAGCGTAAGTTCTGCCGCGTTGGAGAGAAGCGGCTTTAACACAATAAAGGCTTCCTCCGTTTCCTGTGTCCAATTAAGGACATTGTTGAGATTTCGTGTGCCCTGTTCTCTGACTAGGTCTCTGAGGGGATGTGTGAGATCGGTGTTACCTGGGATGTAGTTCCTGCTGTAGCCTGTAAGGCCCAAAAATGACAGCATGTCTTTCAACCTAAGAGGTTTAGGGTGTGTTAAAATACGTTGCTTATGTGAACCTGACATGCTCGTGTTTCCTGCGGTAATAACTCCGCCCAGGAAGGAAACTTGCTTCCTTGCTATTTGTAGCTTATTTTTATTGACCTTGAATCCATGTTTATGCAGATGTCTCAGCATGAGTTCTGTAGATTGCAAACAGAGCTCCGCTGTGGATGCTGCCAGTAGTACGTCATCCACGTACTGAATTAGAGTCACTTTATGTGGTAGGGGGCAAGTCTGTAACACATCTTTCAAAACCTGGTTAAATATACCTGGGGAAAGGGCGAATCCTTGTGGCAGACGGGTGTAGTGCAGCTGCTCCCCACAATAGGTGAAAGAAAAAATTTCCCTGTACTCTTCTGCTAATGGCAAACAGAAAAAGCATTAGCTAGATCAATACATGTGTACCACTGATGTGAAGGTTCAAGGTTAGAGAGAGCAACATAGGGATTTGGGACAGGAACAGTAGGAGTCACCAGAACTGAATTTATTGCTCTTAAATAATGTGCCATGTGGTATTTTCCAGTACCTTTTTTCTCTACAGGAAGGATGGGTGTGTTCCATGCTGAGGCTGAGGTTTCTAACACGCCTGCTGCCTTCAAGCCTTCAATGGTGTCTCTGATGCCTTCCTGAGCTTATTTTTTGGGCGGATACTGTGGAACCCAAATAAGCGAGGGAGATACAACCTGAAAAGAAACTGGGGCGCAGGGGGTTAATCCTACATCTGTGGGCCCTTTAGCCCATAACTGATATACTTTTATATACCCCTCGCTGCTATGTAGTACACATACACAATCATTCTGTCTGTGGATGTCTCCCAGCAACAGTATAACCGTTCCTCATGTCCAAATAAGGAGTGTTTCTGGTTATTTTCTTCTAGTGGGCTTGTCCTCCCGTATCTTCTTCACCCCCATCCGGTAATCCCTTGTCATTCACCAATTTATGACCTTGGACTCTCTATGCTTCACTCCCTAAGGACCTTGCACTTTCTATGCTTCACTCCCTAAGCTTGACTTTGGCTTGAGTTTTGGCAATCTTGAGAAACATTTATTTAAATATATTGTATGCGCCTCTAATTTATCTTGTTTTAATAATAATACTTTCAGATTTTTAATTATCAACAATAACTGCCAATATCTAAATGTACTTTTGTGACAAGGAAGTATTCTAACCTGCTGAGACTTGATCTGCTTAGCAACAGCAGCAACAGCAACAGCTTTGGCAATCTTTTCCATGCTGTTCAGAGCATCTGATGGGAAAAGATTGCCAAAACTCAAGCCAAGGTCAAGCAGATGTTTTGGCAGTGATAGCTGCTCTGGAACTAGGAGCAGGACAGAAGCTTAACATTTATACAGATTCCGCATACGCTGCAGGAGCAGTACATGTAGATCTCAAACAGTGGCTGAGGACAGGATTCAGAACTGCAGTACAGAAACCCATTAAACATGAACAGGAAATGAGAAAGTTGGCTGAAGCTTTTTTGCTCCCTCAAGAAGTAGCCGTTATTAAATGCAAAGGACATGACAGCATTAACACCAGAACCCACCCTGGAAGAAGTAATGAAATTACAAAAGGGGGCCGCTCCTGAGGAAAAATCCGTTTGGAAGGCCCGAGGTGGGTCAGAGGACCAGAGTGGTCTCTGGAGAAGCCCAGACGGACGTCCCATCTTGCCACCAGGTCTTACCAAAGTAGCCCTAGAAGAAGCACACGGAGTAGGACATGTGGGAACAACGCAAATGTTGAAAAATCTTGAACACTGGTTGCACCCTTTTTTGAAACCAATGGCAGTGCATTGGATTAATTCATGTGAGATGTGCAGGCAGTTCAATGTTAGACCAACCTTGAACCCAGCACCTGGAAAGTTCCCAGTAGACCCAATAGCAGGAAAAGAGGTTATCATGGATTGAGAGAGTAAATGGGTTCAGATATCTGTTGGTGTGTGTGGATGCATTTACTGGATGGCCGGAAGCATGGCCTACAAAAAAGGAAGAAAGCAAATCTGTGGTGAAGTGTTTGATAAATCATTATATCCCTAGACATGGTTTCCCAGCTAAAATAAGGTTGACAACGGAACACATTTCAAAATGAGGAACTCAAGGAAGTGGAAACATTTCTGGGACTGAAACACTCATTTGGCACTGTGTACCATCCACAGTCACAGGGGAAGGTTGAAAGAATGAATCAAACCCTTAAAACCAAATTGGCTAAAATCTGTGCACAGACCAAAATGAATTGGGTTACTGTCTTACCATTAGCTCTGATGTCTGTACGGAGTTCTATAAATCAGAAACATGGTTTAATCCCACATGAGCTGCAAACAGGGAGGCCATTTCCAGGCCCACAAACGAGGTTACCATTTCTCACTGAGGGTGAACAATCTTTGTCTCATCATGATTATTACAGATCTCTCCACAGTCTTGTTACAGCTTTCTCCAAACAGATCC
The DNA here is from genome assembly GCF_021462225.1 of Girardinichthys multiradiatus. Classification (NCBI taxonomy): domain Eukaryota; kingdom Metazoa; phylum Chordata; class Actinopteri; order Cyprinodontiformes; family Goodeidae; genus Girardinichthys; species Girardinichthys multiradiatus. The sequence continues at coordinate 1,807,421 of NC_061797.1, forward strand.
CAGCAGAACCAGAGACCAGGGTCGGAACCACCACATCGGAAGCCGAGTGGGTCCTCCTGAAAGGAGTGGTCAGAGCCAAGGTGGACCAGTCCATTTCAGGTCACAGAGAGGACAACCCATGCAGTCAGGCTGAAGGGCAAAGGTGATACTTGGTATCATTGGAGCCAGTGTGTAGGAGCGGAACCACCTCAATGATCCCTCTCTGATCCAGGAAGATCTGAGCGAAAACACAGGAAAAGATAATCTCACTTCTCTCACCCAAGAAGGGGCAGAATAATCCCCGGGTGAGAGAAATTAGCCTAGGGTTAGTCTGCCCTGAGAGCTGAAGACAGAAGAAGAACAGCAGAAGAAGAGGCGGAAGTGATTGAGTTTCTCTCTCACTGGGAGTGGTGGAGCTTCCCTTCCACCCCAGAAGACACCGTTTGGCGAACATTTTATATTTTATATTACATTTTGATATTTCTGTATCTTTTTCAGGTTATGATTTAACTTTGTGTGGATGACAGGCATGTTTGGACACTGGAAGGGTTTGATAATGTCTTTGATGATTTCTGTTGCAGTATTTGTAGCGATAATGGTGACCTGTGGATGTTGTTGTGTGCCATGCATTCGTTCTCTGATGGTGCACCTCATCACCTCTGCAATTGAGCAGAGGGATCCAAAGATAATGATGCCATTGTTGCAAATTGACCTTAACCAGGATGAGGACTCAGAGTGTGAATTCATGGACGCATGATAAGATGGATGCATGTTTTCTCAATTATTTTCTTGTTTTACAGGGGGTACAGTAATATTTTTACTTATTTCTACTTATTCTTAGAAGGACATTTTAGATTGTGAACTCTTTTATGAGAGTTCAAAAGGGCTGATTGTAGAATATAAACTATCTTTGTGTGTAATGTAGAATATAAATTATCTATGTGTGTAACCAGTGTGTAACCAGGGGAGTCGAGCTTAGGGAGTGAAGCATAGAAAGTGCAAGGTCCTTAGGGAGTGAAGCATAGAGAGTCCAAGGTCATAAATTGGTGAATGACAAGGGATTACCGGATGGGGGTGAAGAAGATATGGGAGGACAAGCCCACTAGAAGAAAATAACCAGAAACACTTATTTGGACGTGAGGAACGGTTATACTGTTGCTGGGAGACATCCACAGACACTTACTATGTCTATACACCAAGAACCATCTCCGGTGCAGCTGAAGTGGCATAAACTTTTAGTCCAACTGAAACAAAAATGGCATCTGCAGGCCTCCAGATTTTTGGCATCCTCCTGGCAAGTATTGGCAAGTATTGGACCAAGTAAAGACAATACCTTCCAGTTTGCAGCTGACAGGGCCTTCCCACTCTATCTGTGGGGCTTTGTAAAATAAGATAAGCGATCTCTCTTGATCCATAGTACTTTCCCGCAAGTCCAAAACCGCAAGTCCATTTTTCGCTCACTGCCCATGGGCTTGGAACCCTAATAATGAAAAAACAAAGCAATAAAATAGGGTTCTCTGCTCCGCTGGGAGCAGTTGAAAGGCCTTCACTTGCTCCCACAGGCTTGGAACCCTAATAACTAGAACTGCAAGCAGTTATGAATGGGTTCTAAGCCCTTCCCAGCAAGTCAGCCCCCAGCCCCGCCCCCTCCAAGCACGCCGCGTCATACGCCCTGCCAATCTAGCACGCGATCTTACTCCGGTCATAAAGTAAAAAACCTTGGTGTTATTTTTGACCAGGACATGTCATTTAAATCCTATATTAAACAGGTTTCTAGGATTTCCTTCTTTCACTTCCGGAACATTGCCAAAATTAGAAATATCCTATCCAGGAGTGACGCTGAAAAAACTAGTCCCTGCATTTGTTACTTCAAGGCTGGACTATTGTAATTCTTTACCATCAGGATGTCCACAAAATGCAGTTAAAAGCCTTCAGCTGGTTCGGAATGCTGCGCCAAGAGTTCTGATGAAAATTAAAAAGAGAGATCATATTTCTCCTATTTTAGCTTCCATTCATTGGCTCCCTGTTAAATTTAGAATAGAATTTAAAATTCTCCTCACATATAAAGCCCTTAATGACCTAGCTCCATCATACATCAGAGATCTGATTGTTCCATATGTTCCTAACAGGGCACTTCGTTCTCAGACTGCAGGTTTACTGGTGGTTCCTAGAGTCTCTAGAAGTAGAATGGGAGGCAGATCCTTTAGTTATCAGGCTCCTCTCCTGTGGAACCAGCTCCCAGCTTTAGTCCGTGAGGCAGACACCCTGTCTACTTTTAAGGCTAGGCTTAAAACTTTCCTTTTTAATAAAGCTTATAGTTAGAGTGGCTTAGTTTATCAGGGAGGGAGCCCAATCCTTGTGGTTTTTAGTACAGCAATGATCATCAGTGGGACACTTTGTGGGGTTCCTTGAGACGACATTGTTGTAAATAAGCGCCGTTTAACTAAATAATCTGAACTGAAACTATCTGTGTAGTTATGCTGCTATAGGCTTAGGCTGCTGGAGGACATAACGACCACTTTCACCCTCTTCTCTACATTCTCACACTACTCTCCAATTTTGCATTATTTGCTGTTATTTCAGCTTTTAACCTTGCTCTCTATTCTCTTCCTAGAAGCTACACCTGGCCTGGCTCTGTGTCTACCTGTGACACCTTTCTGGAGAGGGGAATCGTCCGAGCTTCTGCTGGCAACAACTTAATGCTCACCCTCTACCAATGATCTACATAGCCCTGTCTTTTAGTGTTTAACCCTTTCTCTCTCCTAGACATGGAAATTGACTGAGCTTTTACTGTAACTAATTATATGTGCTCTCTTTCAGACTCTAACCTTGAAAACTGGCTCAGAGTTGATCTGTTCTTTCTTTCTAGGTGAAACGACTAAAGGAGCTACATCCATTAACATTTACTTTTCCTTCCCATAGAAAGTACTCCTGGATCAGTGCTTCTGTGTTCTTTTTGTGTCTCTGCTCTGTTCTCTCAAACCCCCAGTCGGTCGTGGCAGATGGCCGCTCACACTGAACCTGGTTCTGCTGGAGGTTTCTTCCTGTTAAAAGGGAGTTTTTCCTCTCCGCTGTCGCTACATGCATGCTCAGTATGAGGGATTGCTGCAAAGTCAACGCCAGTGACTGTCCACTGTCTCTACATGCTCATCCGAGAGGAGGGAATGCTGCAAGTCACTGACTGGATGCAATCTGCTGGGTTTCCTTAGATAGAAAAACTTTTTATCCAATTTGAATAAAAAGCTAACTCCGACTGCACTGTTCAATGGTTAGGATTAATTGGAATGTATGTACCTGACTGTTGTGAAGTGCCTTCAACATGTGTTGTGAATTGGCGCCATATAAATAAAACTGAACTGAACTGAATTGAATTGAATTAGATAGGTACCAGCTTCCCCACAACCCACTATGGAAGAAGCAGTATAGAAGATGACTGACTGAATTGAATTGATGATAATTTAATATGACCACATTTTTCGTAGGGTCAGGTTAGAACTTGCTTCCGGAAGCAGTCATACCTCAAAGGCTTTGCCTGGATAATTTATAGCATTGGAGAAAAACGTTTTACAAAAAAAATGTAAAGCACAAGTCTGTAAAGACCCTAATTGAAGTGTTATTTAAAAATCTCAATTTAATCACAAAATTTCCAAAATATTCTCAGATGACCATGACTGCAGAAGAAACAATATGAGTGTTTAGTCCAACACCTGGACTTACTGCTTTAAAAATTATTAACCATCATTTTTACAATACCGGGCAAATTTTAAAAATGCCTTAAAAATACATAGTTTGTCATAAAATTACCAAACTATTCTCAATTAACCAAGGCCTCAGGGACCCTGTCCAGAAGTTGAAGCCACATCCTCTGGAATCAGAGTCTGAGCTCTAAACAACTACACTACCAGACCACCTGGGAAAGCCTGCAAATGATTGGCTTAAAAGATAGCATGTCAACATAGCATGTTCGGTGTTAATGATACGAGTTTTGAAATTCAAACCACCACCCTTTCATACAGGAGTCGACACTTAACCATTGGACTACCAAGGTCACATGGATTCAATGGGAAGGTCAGGGATAGAATGTTATATGGTAATCCTCTCAAAGAAGTTTGTAGAATAAGAATAGTAATTTGTTGAATAAGAGTGTGTGATTAATGCTGGACAAGTGTGTAAGTCATAACAGGCTGTATTGAGTCTAATACTTGTGTGAGACAAAACACACATACAGGTCCTTCTCAAAAAATTAGCATATTGTGATAAAGTTCATTATTTTCCATAATGTCATGATGAAAATTTAACATTAATATATTTTAGATTCATTGCACACTAACTGAAATATTTCAGGTCTTTTATTGTCTTAATACGGATGATTTTGGCATACAGCTCATGAAAACCCAAAATTCCTATCTCACAAAATTAGCATATCATTAAAAGGGTCTCTAAACGAGCTATGAACCTAATCATCTGAATCAACGAGTTAACTCTAAACACCTGCAAAAGATTCCTGAGGCCTTTAAAACTCCCAGCCTGGTTCATCACTCAAAACCCCAATCATGGGTAAGACTGCCGACCTGACTGCTGTCCAGAAGGCCACTATTGACACCCTCAAGCAAGAGGGTAAGACACAGAAAGAAATTTCTGAACGAATAGGCTGTTCCCAGAGTGCTGTATCAAGGCACCTCAGTGGGAAGTCTGTGGGAAGGAAAAACTGTGGCAGAAAACGCTGCACAACGAGAAGAGGTGACCGGACCCTGAGGAAGATTGTGGAGAAGGGCCGATTCCAGACCTTGGGGGACCTGTGGAAGCAGTGGACTGAGTCTGGAGTAGAAACATCCAGAGCCACCGTGCACAGGTGTGTGCAGGAAATGGGCTACAGGTGCCGCATTCCCCAGGTCAAGCCACTTTTGAACCAGAAACAGCGGCAGAAGCACCTGACCTGGGCTACAGAGAAGCAGCACTGGACTGTTGCTCAGTGGTCCAAAGTACTTTTTTTGGATGAAAGCAAATTCTGCATGTCATTCGGAAATCAAGGTGCCAGAGTCTGGAGGAAGACTGGGGAGAAGGAAATGCCGAAATGCCAGAAGTCCAGTGTCAAGTACCCACAGTCAGTGATGGTCTGGGGTGCCGTGTCAGCTGCTGGTGTTGGTCCACTGTGTTTTATCAAGGGCAGGGTCAATGCAGCTAGCTATCAGGAGATTTTGGAGCACTTCATGCTTCCATCTGCTGAAAAGCTTTATGGAGATGAAGATTTCATTTTTCAGCACGACCTGGCACCTGCTCACAGTGCCAAAACCACTGGTAAATGGTTTACTGACCATGGTATCACTGTGCTCAATTGGCCTGCCAACTCTCCTGACCTGAACCCCATAGAGAATCTGTGGGATATTGTGAAGAGAACGTTGAGAGACTCAAGACCCAACACTCTGGATGAGCTAAAGGCCGCTATCGAAGCATCCTGGGCCTCCATAAGACCTCAGCAGTGCCACAGGCTGATTGCCTCCATGCCACGCCGCATTGAAGCAGTCATTTCTGCAAAAGGATTCCCGACCAAGTATTGAGTGCATAACTGTACATGATTATTTGAAGGTTGACGTTTTTTGTATTAAAAACACTTTTCTTTTATTGGTCGGATGAAATATGCTAATTTTGTGAGATAGGAATTTGGGGTTTTCATGAGCTGTATGCCACAAACATCCATATTAAGACAATAAAAGACCTGAAATATTTCAGTTAGTGTGCAATGAATCTAAAATATATGAATGTTAAATTTTCATCATTACATTATAGAAAATAATGAACTTTATCACAATATGCTAATTTTTTGAGAAGGACCTGTATGTAGCCTACCCAGTATTTGAACCCACAACCTGTGAAACCAGAGCCTAAGCTCTAAAACGCTACACTGCCAGACGATCTGTGAAGGGCTGCAAAGGATTCTCTTAGAAGTACCACAGTGCAGAATGTAGTCTGCAGTGAAATCCCCCAAAGAGTGTGAACTGCTTCTCTTTGTTGTGTGAAAAGGTTGTTTTATGAGCTGTGTCCCTGCCAGCAACCATCCCCAACCACACACGCACACTTACACACAGGATAATCTGTGTTGCAGGCCAGTAACACTTATGTGCATGAAATAAGTTTAAATTAACAGCAAAACAAATAATATTGCTCTAGCAGACCAACTGTGAAGGCCTGCAAAGAATTGGCTGTAGAAGGAACAATAGAATTGTTTATTCAAGTCTCTGAATTTAGTGCTTTATCCACCAAAAACGGTTAAGCGTCGTTTCTAGAGTACTTGGCCATTTTTATCAAATTACATAAAATACATAGTTATTCAAAAAATTACCAACATATTCTCAGTTAGTCAGTCAGTCAGTCAGTCAGTCATTTTCTACCGCTTATTCCATAGTGGGTCACGGGGTAGCTGGTGCCTATCTCCAGCAGTCCATGGGCGAGAGGCGGGGTACACCCTGGACAGGTCGCCAGTCCATCGCAGGGCAAGACACAAACAACCATGCACACACCTAAGGACAATTTAGAGTGACCAATTAACCTAACAGGCATGTCTTTGGACTGTGGGAGGATTCTCAGTTAACTAAGTCTATATCTGCAATAACATGCATTGTTAAGAATGCCCCCTAGATGTAATGATTTTTTAACAAAAAAAAAATGAAAAATTTTGTTTATACAATGCAAGCCTATAATGACCCAAGTTTAAAACTATTCATGAAAAATCCATATTTCATCATAAAATTCCCAAAATACTCTCAGATGACAATGACTGTAGAAGAAACAATATGTCTTATTCCAGTCCCATGATTTATTGCTTTATCCACCAAAAAACGGGTATCCATCGTTACTAGAGTACTTGACCATTTTTAATAAATTCCTTAAAACTATATAATTTGTCATAAAATTACCAACATATACACAATTAACAACATCTAAAATAATGTGCATTGTTTATAATATCGCTGGATGTAATGAATTTTCAACAAAAAAATTGTAAACAGTTTATAAACAATCATACCCGAATTTAGAAATTCATGAAAAAAACTAATTTCATAACAAAATTCCCAATATATTCTGAGATGACATTGACTGTAGAAGAAGCAGTCGGCTCAAACTCCAGTCTCCTTGTTTGATTTCTTAGGGTTTAAAGATTAAAAGAATACATAGGAGTAGAAAGGTATACAAGGTGATTTCAGATAACTAAGAGATAAAATATTGGAACATTTATCAGCATTTGGATTGTAAAAGAGGGGTTCTAGTAATAAGTTTTTCCCAACTCTCAAAATTTAAATAGCCCAAATTAAAGAAAATTATGTTTGTTCTTTTTGAAACACTATGTGGGAAAAAGCTTCTTATCTTAATTTCTGATTAAGTCAAACACTGCAGTTTTGTTTAGTTTGGGAATACCATAAAAATGTAAATGCCGACTTTTCTAATTTCCCCTCAGGGATCAATAAAGTATCTTTGAATTTAAATTGAATTGAATTAAAATACTTCTTTGCATTTAACTTGAAATTCTGCAATACAGCTGCGATCAAATTGAGCCAAACAAAAAGTGAATTATAACAATAACTCTCAGGATTGTAGTTATAGTTACAGAACAAAGAATTAGCAAAAGGTTTCAGCATCAGTAAATTTGGATTCATTTAAGAGAAAACTGTTGCTGTGCTTCTAAATACTTTGAGAATTTTTGGATTATGTGCACTCATTTTTAAAAAAAAGGATCCTGAAGATTGTCATAACAACATTGATCAATTATAGCATTAAAAGATATGGTTGAGAAAACATATTCTGAAAAGAGATTGTTAAAAATGTTTTCGTTGTCCGATGAGCTAACCCCTCCCACTTACTTCCCTTTTCTTAGAGGTATTGCTCAAACCAGCTCTCCATCCAACGGGTCCGGACTTCCCTAAACCTGAAGGGTCTTGCCTAACAGCCTTACTGAGAGTTCTGTTTAAGCTGGTGTTGGGAAATGACTCGCCTAGCCCCTGACAGCCTTCATCCAAAAGTCTCGCCCTTCTTCAACTGGAGGCCCGGGTGACCGAGTAGCCTTTCGCAGTCATCCTCACCTTGCACAGTCACTTTTGTTCACGGCTGCTCATTCCCTATTTTACAACTGGCACTTGGTATATGGACTAAGATAATTTTAGTAGCTTGGCACGAGCTTCAAGGGCGCTGTTTTAACTTATTTGACTAAGGCAACCGTTAAAAACCTCCTATAATCTATTAGGACCAAACAACAAGACTTTTTACTACCAATGAAAAACCAACAGTACTGTGACTTAAATAATTGAATGTCCACAACTTAACTAGAATTTTATATGCTTTCTTTAATTAGTAGAGCTTTGGCAGGAGCAAGCAACAGCTTTAATTCAGCAATAATGATTATTTCAACGATAATAAAAACAAATCAATCAACTCAACCTGTCTTTCCCTGAAGCTGAAACTAGTGGGTTTGAGAGGCTTTGAAGACGGAGATTCTTCCATAGACCGAATGATTCCCTCTGGTAACAACGAGTGATTTCTTGAAGGAAATAGGACTTGATCCTCAGGTTTCTTCCTTTAAGTGACAAATACTGATGCTCCGAACCTTCGATGATTTACACAGTTCTTGATTGCAGTTTCCCTCTGGAGGTAATGGCTTCTTTAATTGGAAGAGTTTGGGTGAATCCAGAGACCCAAATGAGTTGGATTCAGGACTTCCCGAAGCCTGAATCGTAGAGCAATCAGCTGGCCACCGATCAAGTTAACTTCTGTTGTCTGGATAAAAAAGGCTTTAGATGAAATCAGATCCTTAAATCTGAGACACAGTCCTTCAATGGCATCGGGTTGATCCTCTTTCTTAGGCAGTTAATCAGTCTGGCTGTGACTCTGGTACTCTGATCCACCTGTGGCTTCTCTCCGATCTTGTTCACTGATCTTCTGCGAGGAAAAACAACAACGTTTCTACACTCACTCACTGTCTTTATAGTCCAGGAAATGTACCTTACTTGGTTATACTGACAAACTTGGTTGCTCAATGCATTGATCCGGTCTTCAACGTTTTTCTGTTTAAACGTTTTTCTGTTTCTCCGTCATGGAAAGTTCCAAAACCACTCAGCTGCTTCTCAATCATGGCAAGTTCCAAACCGCCCACACTGTTTCCTAACCTCAACATGTTATCATACATTTTCAGCAGTTATTTTAGCTCGTTGTACATGCAAAAGATCACAATCTTTACACTTGCAACAGAATATCATCGCTTTTGTTCCTATTGCTGCTAGAGATAAAACACATAACATTTCACAGATTACACCTTGTTCGTTACAGTCCTCTTTACTTCACCAGTTCCAGAACTCCAGATCAGGCTTGCACTGTTTCAACTGTGTGCCTTCAATATACACTCCATGAATTACACTTGGGGATATTCTTTATTACATTTGTTCTATAGTCAAATATAAGAAGTTTGCTATATGTTGCATGGATTACATGGAAAGATCTCACCTTATTTTGACAATTTCTTTGAATTCTTGAAGCTTCAAATTTGGCCATTTGTCTGTCTTTGATGTTTTGTGTTTGTTTTGTTGGAATGAATGTTTGTTATATATGTTGCATGAAACAATAATCCATGTTTAGAATAATGTTTCTAAATCCCAGGTTGATTAAACTTTGAGTTTTCAGGAGAGTTAAGAAGCAGCTTGTTTCTGAGGTAGGTGCATTGTTAACAGTTTTTGCAGTTTAAGGATCACCAAGATGGGTTGGAATGAAGAAACTGTGGGTCCCGCCCAAAGGCTGCCAATCAGAGGTTAGTTCTGCCTGACTCCGCCCACCTACCAGGTTGGTTCATGCCTTTGCTGTCATGGTAACGCTCAGCACCTCCCTTCCTGAGTTTTAACACTGTTTAAGAGACAATAGAATCAAAATGCTTGTAGTGATTGCCGCCTTAAAAACATGTTTTTTTTTTTGTATAATAATTAAGGATGTAGCATGACTTTTAGATTTATGTGTTTTACTATTAAAAGGTTAATGAAATAGTTTAAACTAGTTTGAAGAATTAGTTTTGCATGCAGAATCATTGGTGATTTATTAGATTGAAAGTTTCCCTGGTACCATTAAACTAGCTGACAGTTCAAGATATGCAAAAGTAAGGAATATATTTTTGATAAAGAATCTGAGTCATGACTTTATACTTGGTGGGAATTATTTATTAGATTCAAATTTGTAGGGTTTATGCATCTGAATTACATTAGATGTCCATTAATCTAATACTCATCTTTATACAAGACACATCAGGATGATATGTGACTAATTTCTAAGTGAGACATTGATTAACTGAATAACTAAAGTTTGTGTTTTGTTGTTAATGGAACTGAATTGCAGTTAAAAACATCTGGATTTTTTTTATGTTGCTTTCGTTAAATTCATAGTGACACATAGTTATGTCAGAATTCATTTCTTTGGTTCTATGTAATGTGATCTTGGTTACTAGAACATTTTTGTACAAACTTTTTGCTGAATTGTCGCATGGGTTGGACCCTGCGCCAGAAGAGGGGAATGTCAGAATAAAGTAACATGGGGTTCCAAAAGTTGTAGCACTCATGGGAAAAAAAGGGTAGCTCATACCTCCAGTGAGGACTTAGTGACAATGCGAGAGAGACATTGTACTTTGTTTATATAAATGCTGCATAGCTCCCTAAGACCACATTCTGAAAACCTCTCTGAAAGTATGCTGTTGATTCCTTTGTGAAATTTTACATCTCCACAGATTAGATAATTTTTGAAATTCTTTTTGGGTATTCTGAAACTATGAAATATTGACCTGTAATCAGACCTTCCTCAAACATCATGTCACATTTTTGATATTCAGAATATTTAGCTGATGGTCACTGCTAGTATATCAGGCGAAGTCAGTACATTAATTCTCTTTGATTTTGTTGGATGTTTTGATGAAGTTCATGTAGTTAAGCACTTAGGTTTGATAATGGGACTTTGAATTGAAAATTAGCCAAGCGTTGTGAAGGCCCTGTTCTCACTTATATGAAATTGAGACAAAGGACACAGGCAAATCTCAGTCCTTTTGAAGTGCTGTTTGGCAGGTCTCCTAATTTGGACATGGGGATATTGCCAAGATAATTTTCTTCCACATCTTTGCGTGAAGATAGGATGTTGTTTTACTGTCAAAACCTGTCCACTGTGTTTTGTTGTGGAATTTTCTTATCAAAGTGGGTAGAAGTTGACTCATAACAAGAGAAAATCCGGACTTTGTCTTATAAGTTTTATTCAAAGGCATTCAGCGTTTGAAGACCCTGACACTGACGTTAGTCAGTGAAAACAGAGCCACGAACAGAAATCACAAACAGTATTTATACCAAAAATGAGGGTGTTATCTCAACTTCAAAGAGTTTTAGAAATATGGCCCCTAGACCCTCCCCGGGTCAGAGTTAACAAAGTTATTTATGAGGGCACCCATCTACCTTCCCTTGAAATATACACTTCAGGAAGTGTTAACCATAAAACTCTCCAGCATTTGAATTTAGAGTCCATCTGCTCTAAATAACAGAACACTAATAAAACACAGAGGTCAGAGGAGAGAGGTGAAGGGAATATCAGAGCACTTTAAAATAATTTTCCATTACACTCCTTTCTTCTGATTACAAGATAATCACATAACTAAAAGAAAATTCTACAAAACCATCACCCAAGGAAAAACGACCTCCACCAACCGGTTATCTGGAAAGAAAGTAGCTAGAGCATAAGTAGTATCAATAGGAACTGGTACCAAAAATGGTTGATCATTAATAGCACGTGAAATCAAACAACAAACATAACAACAATCATTTCTTATCTTCCTCACGGTTTGATGCATCAGTTGCCACCAGACATTATCAGCATGTTCATAGTAATCAGAAAAGTGATGAATCTCTCTTCGAATCCGCTGATGAATATTATTAGTCAGATTAACCACACATTGTCTTTGCTGAACCTTTCCCAAAATGAACACAAGAATTATAAAAAATATTTGCAATACCAATTATTAGCATCAGAACAGACTATCTTCCATTTAACTGCATCGTGACCTTGAAGTGGAATGTCCTTTCTTCTGGTACTGAAAGCAAACAGTTTTTTTTTAAAGAAAACAAATTATAAACACAACTTAAAAAACAAAAAATCCTGCTGACTCTCCTGAGTGGCTTCAAGCTGTCCTGTTACCAGTCTGGTACAGGTGGGCGGTCGTAGGAAGCTCCTCTAGAAATATATTTAGAAACAGGAACTCTAACCTGCTGGAAGTTAGGCTTCCATAGTCCAACTAAACAACGGTGGAAATGAACACATTCAAATTTGTAATAATACCATAATGATAAATATCAAGCAATAAACATAAAAGTTAGATAAAAGCATCCGAGATTTCCTCCTCAGAGTCAGTCTTGCTGTCAAAGTGGGAGGAAAGAATCTCTCACTGTGGTGTGTGTGCAGTGAGGCAAATGACCTTATGATTTCTAACTTTCAGGCAATGCGATGGCCTTAAGTAGATTCTGAAATAACGTTGCACTGCCCAAGGGATTATTGTGCCCTTGTAAGAACAGTGTTCTTCAACCACCTCTTCAATCACTCGCCAGTGATCAGCTCACAGTTCTTTGTCTTGTGGTGGTCCGCTGTCCTCACACCTTTCAGGCCGTGGATGATCCAGTTGGAAGATGACTCGTGTCCTGGAAGCCAGATGAAGCTGGAGGAGCTGGAGCTTTCCTGCAGCTTTCCTGCAGCTTTCCTGGGTGTCTAGTAGGATCTGATATGGGCCATTCCAGCGCCTGGACTTCCTGTGTTTTCTCCTAGATTCTCTGACCAGAATCCAGTCGCCAGGAATAAAGGACTGGAGGGTGGAAGTGGCTGTTTCTGGTAATGCAGCCTTCACCGTCTGTGAAACTTGAGAAAACACAGTGGACAGGTTTTGACAGTAAAACAACATCCTATCTTCACACAAAGATGTGGAAGAAAATTATCTTGGCAATATCCCCATGTCCAAATTAGGAGACCTGCCACACAGCACTTCAAAAGGACTGAGATTTGCCTCTGTCCTTTGTCTAAATCTCATATAAGTGAGAACAATAGGTAGAGCCTTCACAACACTTGGCTAATTTTCAATTCAAAGTCCCATTCTCAAACCTAAGTGCTTAACTACATGAACTTCATCAAAACATCCAACAAAATCAAAAGAATTGATCTTCTGACTTCACCTGATATACTAGCAATGACCATCAGCTAAATATTCTGAATATCAAAAATGTGACATGATGTTTGAGGAAGGTCTGATTACAGGTCAACATTTCATAGTTTCTGAAAACCCAAAAAGAATTTCAAAAATGGTCTAATCTGTGGAGATATAAAATTTCACAAAAAATCAACACCATAATTTCAGAGAGGTTATCATAATGTGGTCTTAGGGAGCTATGCACCATTTATATAACAAAGTACAACGTCTCTCTCGCATTGTCACTAAGTCCTCACTGGAGGTCTGAGCTACCCTTTTTCCCATGAGTGCTAAAACTTTTAGAACCCCATGTTACTTTATTCTGACATTCCCCTCTTCTGGCGCAGGGTCCAACCCATGCGACAATCCAGCAAAACGTTTGTACAAAAATGTTCTAGTAACCAAGATCACATTACATAGAACCAAAGAAATGAATTCTGACATAACTATGTGTCACTATGAATTTAAGAAAAGCAACATAAAGAAAATCCAGATGTTTTTAACTGCAATTCAGTTCCATCAACAACTAAACACAAACTTTAGTTATTCACATCATCAATGTCTCACTTAGAAATTAGTCACACATCATCCTAATTTGTCTTGTACAAAGATGAGTATTAGATTAATGGACATCCAATGTAATTTGGATGAATAAACCCTACAAATTGAATCTAATAAATAATTCCCACCAAGTATAAAGGCATGACTCTGATTCTTTATCAAAAATATATTCCTTACTTTTGCATATCTTGAACTGTCAGCTAGCTTAATGGCACCAGGGAAACTTTCAATCTAATAAATCACCAATGATTCTGCATGCACAACTAATTCTTCAAACTAGTTTAAACTATTTCATTAACCTTTTAGTAATAAAACACATAAATCTAAAAGTCATGCTACATCCTTAATTATTATACAAAAAAAACATGTTTTTAAGGCAACAATCACTACAAGCATTTTGACTCTATTGTCTCTTAAACAATGTTAAAACTCAGGAAGGGAGGTGCTGAGCGTTACCATGACAACAAAGGCATGAACCAACCTGGTAGGTGGGCGGAGTCAGGCAGAACTAACCTCTGATTGACAGCCTATGGGCGGACCCACAGTTTCTTCATCCCATCCCACATTAGTGTAACTTAAACTGCAAAACTGTTAACATGCACCTACCTCAGAAACAAGCTGCTTATTAACTCTCCTGAAAACTCAAAGTTTTAATCAATCTGGGATTTAGAAACATTATTCCAAACATGGATTATTGTCATGCAACATATAAACAAACATTAATTCCAACAAAACAAAGACAGACAAATGGCCAAATTTGAAGCTTCAAGAATTCAAAGAAATTTTTAACAATCTCTTTTCAGAATATGTTTTCTCAACCATATCTTTTAATGCTATAATTGATAAATTTTGTTATGACAATCGTCAGGATCCTTTTGTAAGATGAGTGCACATAGTCCAAAAAGATCTCAAACTATTTAGAAGCACAGCAACAGTTTTATCTTAAATTAATCCAAATTCACTGATGCTGAAACCTTTTGCTAATTCTTTGTACTGTAACTCTGTAATAATAACTACAATCCTGAGAGTTATTGTTATAGTTCTCTTTTTGTTTGGCTCAATTTGATCGCAGCTGCATTGCAAAATTTCAAGTTAAATGCAAAGAAGTATTTTTTATTTAATTCAATTCAAATTCAAAGATACTTTATTGATCCCGAGGGGAAATTAGAAAAGTCAGCGTTTACATTTTCATGTTATACCCAAACTAAACAAAACTGCAGTGTTTGACTTAATCAGAAATTAAGATAAGAAGCTTGTCTCCAAACTGGACTTTTTCCCACATAGTGTTTCAAAAAGAACAAACATAATTTTCTTTAATTTGGCTATTTAAATTTTGAGAGTTGGGGAGAACTTATTACTAGAACCCCTCTTTAATAATCCAAATGGTGATAAATGTTTCAATATTTTATCTCTTAATAATCTGAAATTACCTTGTGTATCTTTGTACTCATATGTATTCTTTTAATCTTTAAACCTTAAGAAATCAAACAAGGAGACTTGAGTTTGTGCCGACCATCCTCTTACTGTTAAGAGAGCCTTTATTTCTTTTCTTTTCCTAAAATAAAGGATTTTACTTGTCTTGATTCTGTTATAAAAATCCTAACCTTGGTTCCAAAACTAAACTCTTCAACCCCAATCTGTGTCCCCAGAGTAGAATTTTTGAGTATTATTGCATTTCAAAGTCACCAAAATGACTGGAACTCATCATTGACTTAGATCTATTTTAATAGGTAATCGGCCTACCTTTAATTAAGTATTATAATTTCATGGACCCAAAATCTATGGCTTACAGGCTTCAGGAGTCCAGGAACCACAAGTTGAGTACTACTGCATTGAACAATGGTGTTAACTTTCTGCAGAGATTGAAGGATTGGCTAAATATATTGTTTCTGCTTGGACCATAATCAGATTTAAAATTATTAGTTCACAGCTCCTAATTTACCTCAGATCATATTTGCTCCTAACCCAGTTCATAAGAAGCTTCAGACAAACATTATGCTAAAAAGCCAAAAACAAAACAAAACCCAGATCTGTTTTAAAATAAAGAAAAAGCATCCTTAAAAACTTATACTGTGGTGGAAAATAACTCCACGGTTCTGAGTCTTTTAGGAAGCATGAGATTAGTTTAATTTTTGTGTGGTACCACTGTCCAATCAGATTCTTTCTAAATAACCCAATTTTTTCATACTCATTTTAAAGGTTTGTTTTACCAAGGAAAATGTGTTTAACAAAACCAATTACTCTCAAAAGTTTTAAAAGTTTTTAGTTGGTGATATCTTAGATAACAACAAGTGTTTTAATATTTCTATGCAACACAGAACTGATCAGGTGTCCTTTCCTTCTCCAAAGGGAGATAAAAGAACCTGCAGAACCAAACCTTTCATAGTTTTTGTCAGGACCTGATATAAGGTACAGTGTAAATAAACACGCTGCATGAATCAGAAGAGGGAAGAAAAAAACACTAATATAACCTCTTCCCAGCAGCTGCTGTGAAAAACAATGAATTTGTACTTTCCACAAGCGTCAGTTAACACTTGCGGACAAAAACGGCACCAAACTGTAAATACTGTGTCAGAGACTGTATGAAGACCATCTGCAGTAGAACTAAGCCTGTTTTAATGAGGTCTCTACCCATTAGATTTATGGGATACAAACTCTGACAACAGAAAATAATATCTGAAGGAGAAACCCATCAGGTTTTACGCATGCGCTGGGTTTTAAAAATGCTCCTTCATGAGATCTGTCCTGAGAATAACATAGAAACACTTGGTTACTGCTGAGTTTTGGAGATGTTGTAACTTCCTCTGCATTTTCATAACTTTTAATAACTATAATAATTGACCCTGAATATTCCACGACGAAAGAGAACTTGTTTCTCTGAAAGAATTAACTGGAAAGTATCAAATGAGTTAAGTTATCACCCTTTTAAAGATACTTTTCTAACCCTAAAATAATATTTTAACCCGCTATATCTGTCAACGTCAAGCAAGCGTCACATGAGCAGCGGTTAATAAGCGTTGCAGAAAATAGGAAAAGATTTATGTAAATGTGTGTGTGTTTGTACGTTACCCCCATCAGTTTCTAAATCGCTCCAGAGTCAGACTGTCATGGCACACAGTCCTCTATCAGTCCAAAAACAACCAGGCCCTTCCCCGGTCTGTTGGTGAGACATTCAATCATTCTTTGTCCACTTTAACTTCTCCAGGAGGGAGAAAGAAGAAACTTTGCTCCGGTTTCTCTTCTGCCCGCATAAGATGTGCTTTCAATATAAATCCAGTGTATCACTCTTCTGGCTCTTGCAAACAGCATGGATCGTTGTCCATCTCAGTGGGTCCAGACTTCTTCTGAGTTTCGTTTTTTTTTTTTTTCCTTGTAGAAAGTCACACTGCGATTTTCAACATGCAGGAAGGCAGATCTCTCTCTTTCAGGCCGTGCTGGAGAAGCGTCTCTGGTGGAGTAGCCATGGAAGAAGGGCAGGTTTCTAAAATCCAGACTCAAAAACGCAGATGTTGAACTCAAATCCCATATATGTGTGTATTTGTGTGTGAGAGAGGCAAAAGAAAAGTTTAGTATAGGTTCAGATTTTGTACAAAGAAATATTATCAGTCAGTCAGTCAGTTGTCCCCCTGCCTGTTACTTCCTTCCACAACATGAACTATACTCCTTTCTAAAACAACTTTCTTTTCGACTCTCTAATGTCCCTTTTCACTTTTACCTTCTTTACCGACTGATTGCAATATTTAAGACAAACGAAACTTCCTTCAGGAAAGTTTTAACTCTTTAACCCCTTAATTGATGCACTCTGGGCTTTTTAATCTTTTCTTATGTTTTTTATTTATTTTTCCATCAACTGTTTTACTTGAAACTTTTTAAACTATTTAACTTATTTACACTCAAACTTCCATGCTGTGAAAAACCAAACTTATCTTCCAAATTAAAGCACATTTAACACAATCATCCCCACTTTTTCCTTTCATTATTTTATAAATCAGAGTATGAAGAAGGAGACACCCCTGATGCCTCAAGGTTCCGGAACCATTTTTTTTTTTTACCTGTTCAGCGGCACGTCTGCCCACTGGCTTTTCTCCTTTATGAGGTGTAGAAAATTGCTAAAAACCACCTGCAAAACCCTGTGTTTTGCTTTATCTTATTGTTACCAATAAGAACCTCCCTGCCATTCCTTTGCAGGGTGACCGGGCCCTCAGCTGATGTCCTCCCTCTCGCAACTCTGGAACCTAATTAATTAGTTAGGAGATGATGGTTAATGTGTAATAAAAATAATAATATACATTATATCATACAGAGCAACTTCTCACCCAGATATATTTGACGACAAATTGTTCGGATCTAATCAGCCAGAAGCCGCAGGCGGACATGAGGACTCCCCTCCGTAAAATGGAAGTGGACTGAGGACAACGTCTCCAGGCTGGCCAGGCGTCCGTGTCCCATCCTGCGGTCTCCTCTGGCACGTTAGATCCTGTTCGTGACGCTAAAATTGTTGTGGAATTTTCTTATCAAAGTGGGTAGAAGTTGACTCATAACAAGAGAAAATCCGGACTTTGTCTTATAAGTTTTATTCAAAGGCATTCAGCGTTTGAAGACCCTGACACTGAGGTTAGTCAGTGAAAACAGAGCCACGAACAGAAATCACAAACAGTATTTATACCAAAAATGAGGGTGTTATCTCAACTTCAAAGAGTTTTAGAAATATGGCCCCTAGACCCTCCCCGGGTCAGAGTTAACAAAGTTATTTATGAGGGCACCCATCTACCTTCCCTTGAAATATACACTTCAGGAAGTGTTAACCATAAAACTCTCCAGCATTTGAATTTAGAGTCCATCTGCTCTAAATAACAGAACACTAATAAAACACAGAGGTCAGAGGAGAGAGGTGAAGGGAATATCAGAGCACTTTAAAAGAATTTTCCATTACAGTTTTCTCAAGTTTCACAGATGGTGAAGGCTGCATTACCAGAAACAGCCACTTCCACCATCCAGTCCTTTATTCCTGGCGACTGGATTCTGGTCAGAGAATTTAGGAGAAAACACAGGAAGTCCAGGGCTGGAATGGCCCATATCAGATCCTACTAGACACCCAGGAAAGCTCCTCCAGCTTCATCTGGCTTCCAGGACAAGTCATCTTCCAACTGGATCATCCACGGCTTGAAAGGTTTGAGGACAACAGACCACCACAAGACAAAGAACTGTAAGCTGATCACTGGTGAGTGATTGAAGAGGTGGTTGAAGAACACTGTTCTTACAAGGGCACAATAATCCCTTGGGCAGTGCAACGTTATTTCAGAATCTACTTAAGGCCATCGCATTGCCTGAAAGTTAGAAATCATAAGGTCATTTGCCTCACTGCACACACACCACAGTGAGAGATTCTTTCCTCCCACTTTGACAGCGAGACTGACTCTGAGGAGGAAATCTCAGATGCTTTTATCTAACTTTTATGGTTATTTCTTGATATTTATCATTATGGTATTATTACAAGTTTTAATGTGTTCATTTCCACTGTTGTTTAGTTGGACTATGGAAGCCTAACTTCCAGCAGGTTAGAGTTCCTGTTTCTAAATATGTTTCTAGAGGAGCTTCCTACGACCGCCCACCTGTACCAGACTGGTAACAGGGCAGCTTGAAGCCACTCAGGAGAGACAGCAGGATTTTTTGTTTTTTAAGTTGTGTTTATAATTTGTTTTCTTTGGAAAAAGCTGTTTGCTTTCAGTACCAGAAGAAAGGACATTCCACTTCAAGGTCACGATGCAGCTATATGGAAGATGGTCTGTTCTGATGCTAATGATTGGTATTGCAAGTATTTTTATAACTCTTGTGTTCATTTTGGGAAAGGTACAGCAAAGACAATGTGTGGTTAATCTGACTAATAATACTCATCAGCGGATTCGAAGAGAGATTCATCACTTTTCTGACTACTATGATCATACTGATAATGTTTGGTGGCAACTGATGCATCAAAACTGTGAGGAATTATAGTGTAAGGGAAA
The DNA here is from genome assembly GCF_021462225.1 of Girardinichthys multiradiatus. NCBI lineage: Eukaryota > Metazoa > Chordata > Actinopteri > Cyprinodontiformes > Goodeidae > Girardinichthys > Girardinichthys multiradiatus. Next base: position 1,827,197 of record NC_061797.1, read on the forward strand.
GCAGAAATGTTAGTAGATTTTCTAGTGAGATTAATTTAACGTGTGCGTCAACAGGAACTCTTTATAGAATTCGGGGTATTAGAAATCCGATTAAAGATCCAGATATTTGTATTACACAGGAGGAAAGTACACCTTATTTCCTTGGGTTGCTTGGGTAGGTTGCGAAGCTATTATATCTGTTTTATGTGCTTTAATCAACAGGCATAAATTTGCATCATGTCCTATCAGAACTGATCCTTATACTATTTCAGAATCTTTGGCTCCAGATCCCTTTGTGTTAACTCTTAATCTTACAGCCTTACCGGATGGAGGTTAAGTGTATGGCCAGGCAGGTAAATTAACCAGGGTTTTTGTTACTTTTCCTTTATGAGATGGGTACTCATGTCCTCAGAACATGGGTTGGATGTGTGGAAATAGATTATATTTGTATCTGCCTGCTACTTGGTCTGGAGTATGTTATCTAGCTCATTTACTACCTACAGTCACAACTTATACTTCAATCAGCCTAAGCTATTAAAACGATGAGTTTGCAAACTAAAATGGCTTTGGATTATCTGTTAGCTGAGAGGGTGATGGTTTTGAAGAATTTTCCTTTAGTTGTGATTATCTTGTAATCAGAAGAAAGGAGTGTAATGGAAATTCTTTTATTAAGTGTTCCAAAGTGTGTGACCTTTGGGTTACCTCACTCCTGTGAACATCTGTGTTATTGGAGAAAGCTGTGAAAGCCATTATCAGAAGTTTAATGGTTAAGGCCATTTGTTACGGTGATGCCTCGGGGAGAGTAGATGGTTGTTCCTAGGTGACCTTGTCACCTATGAACCCGAGAAGGGTCTGGGGTCATAAAACACAGACTCTTTGAAGTTGAGATAACACTGTCATGTTCTGGTATAAATACTGTGTGTAAATGGTGATCGGGGCTCTGTTTCACTGACTAACCTCAGTGACAGGGTCTTCAAATGCTGAATGCCTTTGAATAAAATTTATAAAGACAAAGTCCGGATTTTCTCTTGTTATGAGTCAACTTCTACCCACTTTGATAAGAAAATTCCACAACAATGGTCATACTGCTTTCACAGAGTGACAGCAGATGCTCATCCTGGTTTCACTTTATTATCTTAGATTGTCAACATGGTCTCACTCTATGACTTCAACTGGTCATTCTTTCTCTGCCTTTGACATCAGAATGCCATGATTTTCTCCCTTTATGACATCATAAAGAAGAAAAATAGTCATCATTTCTTAGCTTGTGATTTCAGACGTTCATGAGATCATCTTCTCATCATGTTCTTACCTCATGACATCTATGGTTATACTGTTTTTTACATGTTGACAGCAGATGCTTATCCTGGTTTCAACTTATCTTGGATTGTCAACATGCTCTCACTCTATGACATCACATGGTCATTCTTTTTCCCAGCTTATCACCTCATATTGCCATGCTTTTGTCCCTTTATGACGTCACAACGACATACAATTTTCATCATTTCTTAGCTTATGACTTCAGACACTTATGATATCATCTTTTCATCATGTTCTTACCTCATGTATTTTTTTGTTCATACTTTTTTTACATGGTGTCAGCAGATGCTCATCCTGGTTTCACCTTATTTTCTTGGATTGTCAAGATAATGGTTTCTTCAGAATGCCATGATTCTCTCCTTTTATGAAATCACGATGACATAAGATGGTCAGCATTTCTTAGATTATGACTTCAGACACTTATGAGATCATCTTATCATGTTCTTACCTCATGACATATATGGTCACTTGTTGACAGCAGATGTTCATCCTGGTTTCACTTTATTATCTTAGATTGTCAACATGGTCTCACTCTATGAATTCAACTGGTCATTCTTTCTCTGCCTATGACATCAGAATGCCATGATTTTCTTCCTTTATGACATCATAATGATGAAATATAGTCATCATTTCTAAGCTTGTGACTTCAGATGTTCATGAGATCATCTTCTCATCATGTTCTCACCTCAAGACATCTATGGTCATACTATTTTTTACATGTTGACAGCACATGGTCATTCTGGTCTCTTATTACCTTCGATTGTCAACATGATCTCACTCTATGACATCAGATGGTCACTCTTTTTCTGAGCTGATGACCTCATAACACTACGCTTTTCTCCAATTGTGTTATAAAAATGACATAAGGGGGTCATCATTTCTTAGATTTTAACTTGAGACATTCATGAGATCATCTTGTCATGTTTTTAGCTCATGACATTTATGTTCACAATGTTTTCACATTTAGACAGTTGACAGCAGATGCTCACCCTGGTTTCGCCTTATTATCTTCGATTGTCAACATGGTCTCACTCTATGAGATCACATGGTCATTCTTTTTCTCAGCTTATCACCTCATAATGCCTTGCTTTTGTCCCTTTATGACATCATAGTGACATAAGATTTTCATCAATTCTAATTTATGATTTCACACATTCATGAGATCATCTCATCATCATGTTCTTACGTGATGACATCTATGGTCATACTGTTTTCACATGTTGACAGCAGATGCTCACCCTGGTTTCACCTTATTATCTTGGATTGTCCACATAGTCTTACTCTTTGACATCACATGGTCATTCTTTTTCTCAGCTTATCAGCTCATAATGCCATGCTTTTCTCCCTTCATGACATCATAATGACATAAGATTTTCATCAATTCTAATTTATGATTTCACACATTCATGAGATCACCTCATCAAATTATTACCTCATGAAATCTGTGGTCATACTGTTTTCACTTGTTGACAGCAGATGTTCATCCTGGTTTCACTTTATTATCTTGGATTGTTAACATGGTCTCACTCTAGAACATCAAAAGGTCATTCTTTTTCTCAGCTTATCACCTCATATAGCCACACTTTTCTCCCTTTATGACATCACAATGACATAAGATGCTCATCATTTCTTTGCTTATGACTTCAGACATTCATGAGATCATCTCATCATCATGTTCTTACCTCATGACATCTATGGTCATACTGTTTTCACATGTTGACAGCAGATTCTTATCCTGGTTTCACGTTATTACCTTGGATTTTCAACAAGGTATCTATGACATCACATGGCCTTTCTTTTTCTCAGCTTATTACCTCATGCCATGCTGTTCTCCCTCTCTGACAGCACCATGACATAAGATGCTCATCATTTCTTAGCTTATGACTTCACACATTCATGACATCATCTTATCATGTTGTTAGCTCATTACTTTTTTGTTCATACTATTTTTTACATGTTGTCAGCAGATGCACATCCTGGTTTCACCTTATTATCTTGGATTGTCAAGATAATGGTTTCTTCAGAATACCATGAATCTTTCCTTTATGAAATCACAATGACATAAGATGGTCATCATTTCTTAGATTATGACTTCAGACATTCATGATATCTTACCATCATGTTTTTACCTCGTGAATTTTTTGTTTATACTGTTTTTTACATGTTGTCAGCAGATGTTCATTCAAAATTATTATCTTGGATTGTGTGGAAATATAAATGAATTATTATTAGTAGCTAAGACTAAGATATATTTGGGACTCTGCTCCTTATAGATTGATTTTAATTAGGAATTTTAATTATGCTTTTGATAGTTTGAAAAAACCTTAACTTTAGCTTCCAGTATTATAACATAATGAGTGTGCATTTTTAAAGGTGTTTTTTGTCTGTACCATGAGGAGCCAGGAGTGTTTATGGGGCGGTGTGCCACTCCTCTGTGCTGACCAAAACGTCTGATAACTATTCCACCCAGAAACTTCTAGAAGATGTGTGCAAAACAATTCTTTCATTAAATGTGAAATGTATCATTTGTTTTTTATGCAGTTGCTGGGGAGACATCCGAAGATAGAATGATTGTGTATTTAACTGAAAAAAGGTGCAGCACGGCAACGTGGGCCAAGGGAACTTCGGCCTTCTTCTCCTGGACATTGAACAATGGTGGCTGAAAACCCAACACAACATGGAAAGGGGAAAGACCAGTGGCACTAGACAGGAGGGTACTGATGGCATGTTCCACCCAATGTAAATTGTGAGACCACTTAGTAGGGTCAGACTTACAGAGAGCGCAAAGTTTGGTCTCCATTTCCTGATTTGCCCTTTAGGTCTGTCCAATGGACTGCGGATGAAATCCGGAGGATAAACTAATGGAAATCCCCAGCATGGAGCAGAATTCCTTCCAGAAAAGGGAAACAAACTGTTGTCCTCTGTCGGATACTATGTCCGTAGGCAACCCATGGAGGCGGAAGACCTCCCGTGCCAAGACCTCTCCCATCACTTTAGCTGAGGGCAACTTATTGAGGGGAATAAGATGGACCATATTGGAAAATCTGTCAATGATAGTTAGCAGGGCAGTGAAACCATTAGAGGTAGGCAAACCTGTCACAAAATCCATGGCGATGTGAGACCAGGGACGAGATGGCATCGACAAAGGCAATAACAACTCAGCGGGTGGGGGGCGTGACGGCTTGGCCTGGCAGCATTGGGAACAGGCGGAGACGTAATCTGTGACGTCTTTGGTCAGAGAAGGCCACCAGAACTGGGCCCAGACCAGTCGAAGTGTCCTGTTGATTCCAGGGTGACAAACAAGACGAGAATTAATGCACAACTCTAGTACCTTTGGTATGAGGTGCTCCGGGACAAAACACCGGTCACGGGGACATGAAGCTGGGGCAGGAAGATCCCTGGCAGCGTCCCTGACCTCTCCTTCCAACTCAGACCTAGTTATGGACAGCCTGACAGACTCCAGGAGAATATACTCATCCTCACCATTGGTCACAGATTCAGATGGCTCCTGCATCCTGGACAAGGCATCTGGTTTGCTGTTCTTGGTTCCAAGCCTGAAAGACAGTGTGAAGTTAAACCGTCCAAAAAATAGAGCCCACCTGGCCTGCCGGGGGTTAAGGCGCTTTGCAGACTTTAGGTACTCCAGATTCTTATGGTCCGTCCAGACAAGAAACGGTTCCTTGGCCCCCTCCAGCCAATGCCTCCACTCCTCTAGGGCAATCTTGACAGCAAGGAGTTCTCGGTCCCCCACATCATAATTGTGCTCCGCCTGAGATAATGTCCTGGGGAAAAAAAGCACAAGGGTGAACACGACCTTCAGGACTCCTCTGGCCTAAGACAGCACCGATCACCATGCTAGAGGCATCAACCTCTACAATAAATTGTTTCTCGGGGTCGGGGAACCGCAAAACTGGAGCAGATGTAAACATGGTCTTGAGCTTGATGAAGGCCTTCTCGGCCACCTCGTTCCGGACAAATCTTACTTTGGAAGTTGTGAGGGCATTGAGAGGGGCTGAAACCTGGCTATAGTTCCTAATAAAGTGCCAGTAGAAATTTGTAAACCCCAGAAATCTCAGCAATTGCTTGCGGTCTGTAGGAGAGGGCCACTCCACAACTGCCTTGACCTTGGAGGGATCCACAAGTATTTTGTTGGGGGAGATGATGAATCCGAGAAACAAAGTAGTGGTGGTGTGAAATTCACATTTCTCCACTTTAACAAACAGATGGTTTTGGAGAAGGTGGAAGAGAACAGCTCAAACATGACTCCTATGGGTTTCTAGATCTTGGAAGTAGATCAAGATGTCATCAAGGTAAACGACAACAAATTGCCCCACCTTGTCCCTTAGAACATAATTCACCAAAGACTGGAAAACAACTGGAACATTGGTCAAACCAAAAGGCATGACTCGGTATTCATAATGACCAGTGGGGGTGTTAAAAGTCTTCTATTCATCTTCCTCCTCAATACGGATTAAATGGTAAGCATTTCTTAAATCCAATTTGGTGAAAATCTTGGCTCCTTGTATGTGGTCAAAGGCAGAATTCATGAGAGGGAGGGGGTAACGATTCTTGACTGTGATGTCATTTAAGCCCCTGTAGTCAATACAAGGTCTTAAAGACCCGTCCTTTTTCCCCACAAAAAAGAAACCAGCCCCAGCTGGAGATGAAGAGGGTCGAATAATTCCAGCTTTGAGGGAGTCCTCCACATACTTCTTCATTGCCTATTGCTCTGGTCCAGACAAAGAATAGAGACGTCCTCTAGGGGGAGACGTGCCAGGAAGGAGCTCGATGTAACAATCATAGGGCCTGTGAGGTGAGAGTGCAGTGGCCCGAGACTTGTTAAAAACCTCCATACTCAGAGTATGATATTCAGGAGGCACTTTGGACAAGTCTGAATATGTCTCCTCTATGGCGTTATCATGGATGACGTCAGTACTGGCTGAGGACAAACAGGGGGCGGAGCAGGTCCAAAATTTCGTCGGCCTGCCAATCAATATGGGGGTTGTGTTTCTTGAGCCACGAGGCTCCCAAAACAATGGGTAACTTAGGAGAGTTAATAACCATGAATGAGACTTCCTCCTGTTGATTGCCACCTAGTGTCAGGTTAATCCTTTCCGTCAACAAATGGGAACTGTTCATGCTGTGTCCATCCAGAGCCAGAACATTAAGGTGTCAGACATAGGGAAGAGTCGTATGCCATGGCCTTTGGCGAAAGATTCGTCCATGAACTCTGTGTCGGTTCCTGAGTCAATAAACACCGACACCTGATGAGAAATGGAGGAAATCACAATATTAGCGGGGAAGGAAAATGAGGAGACAGACATCAGACTACGGCTCAGGAGAGTTCTCCTCAACTCTACTGAGTCTGGGCTTTTAACGGGCACTTTGAGGCAAGGTGGCCCTGACCCCCAGAGTAGAAACACAAGTTGAACTGTCTCCGGCGAGAACGCTCCTCCATTGAGATTTTTGTTCTCCCCAGTTGCATGGGTTCAGGATCGGGAGTGCGTACAGTAAGGGAAGAAAGATTCATGGTCTCGGGACTGGGAACAGAGCATCAGGCTGAAGAGGACCGAGCCTCCCTTTGGCGCCTCTCCCTTCTTCTCTCACTGAGCCGGAGGTCAATACGAGTGGCCAAGTATTTGAGTTCAGGAAGGGAGGTCGGATAATCTCAGGTAGCCAATTCGTCCTTAATATTTTCATTTAACCCCTGCATGAAAGCATCCATCTGAGCTTGCTCATTCCAGCAACTGTCAGCTACCAATAAATGAAAATCAATGATGTCAGATGTTACACTTCTGTCTCCCTGCTAAATGGAAAGCAACCCCCTGGCGGCCTCACAGCTGCGGAGAACAGGGTCAGACACCCTAACGAGTTCCTTGGAGAAAGCAGCATAGGAAGCACAGGTGACTGAACCATTCCACCACTCTGCTGTGCCCCACTGTTTTGCCTTGCTGGACAGTAGAGAAATCACATATTCCACCCTGGGGTGCTCAGTAGGGAACGAGGATGGCTGTAGTGAATCTCACACTGTGTTAAGAAGGGTCGACATTGATCAGGGTCTCCTTTAAATAGCTCAGGGGGTCAGTCTGGGTTCTTTAACCATGGCAGGACAGGAGCATTAATGGGGGCTGGCTGTGACTGCGCTTGAGTAGAAGCAGGAGTCATGGTGCGTAGCATGGTGATGATCTCATTCATGCCAGAATCAAGACGGGCAATGGAGTGATCTACACTAGCGCACCACTGTTGTGCTGGCGATGGGTAAATATTTTGGCCAGATTTTTCTATTAAGACCAGGACTGAAGACACAAAATTTCAGCCAGACACAAGGTAAAAGTTAAAAGATTTATTTTGGTCTTGGAAACCGACGCACCGGTAACCACCAATCAGCTTCCAGGAATCATTAGGGTCAGAGAAGTGAGTTAGAGGCTTGTTAAAACTCTGATTAACGTGAGAGTCAGAAAAGCCACTAACCTTCTCGGATTTCGTATGAGATTGGGGACCAGGAAGTGGCTCCTCAGTGGGAAAGTGGTTAATCCGGAAACAATCCAGAATGTCCGTGCGAGGGCGTCCAGCTGACTGATGTCGAATTGCCAACTGATCCAAAATCACCAGCTGGTAAGTGGAAGCTAAAGCGAGAGCTTGGAGAGCTGCGACAGGCCACCTGACAGGAGATAGGGTGGAAGCAAGGCAGGGAGGTGAGGCAGGTAGGCTCAGTCAGACAGATCCAAGGACTGGGCAAAGGCATAAATCCAGGGGCAGAAACAGTGTCGAAATCCAAGGCTAGTGACGTCCAAAAAAGGGTCAGGCAGGAGGGAGAAATCCGTGAAACAAGACGAGGTCAGGAAACGTGATCAGGCAGGCAGAAACGCTGGATATTTACTCACTGTGGAAGTTTTGAAAAATCTGGCACCGTCTGCCTGCCAGAGGCTGAATATAACTGCTGTCGCACAGGTGAATGGCATGACTGTGATTGCGCTGCAGTGCAGCGGCACACAGGTGAAGCAGATGAGCTGATTGCTGACGGGAGGGAGAGGGGAAAGCAGGCAGACGGGCCAGAATCATAACACCCTAACCAGCTTCCTAAAGAGTATATTAGTGGTGCAGTGGACACTTGGATGAGCCACACACAGGAGTTAATCTCAAGGGTGATGGGACAGGAATGGGAGAGCTGTTTAGAGAAGCTGTATTAAAAGGGGTTCCTGCTGAGCTGTGTCAAAAGATGAAAAATAATCCTGATTGGCAAGGAAAAAACTTCACAAAGTGGGAAAAACATTTAATTCACCATTTACATACAGCTCAAGAGGCAGAGAAAAAGGAAAAAGAGGAGAAGGATTAGCTACAGAATCAGCTCCTTAAATTGCAGCTGCAAGAGGCCAAAGTGAAATTAAGTAAGAGAAATGTGATAAAACTGAAAATGTAATGTTTGCTGCAGCTCAACCTATTCCTCCTGCTGCAGCTGCAGCAGCACACACTCCCATGTCTATGCCACCACCTGTGACCTGTGTTGCCCCCCCTCCACCCTATCCATTTTATAATTACAGATACAGTGGCCCCAGTCGTGGATGCAGATGGCATGTTGGTGGTCAGCATGGTCGTGGTGGACGGCGTGGAGAACCCAGAGGAAGGGGTGGAGCCAGCAGGGCACCTGGAGATGTGTGCTACAAATGCAGTCAGTCTGGACATTGGGCACGTGCCTGCCCCAACTGGGGGTCACAGCAGGGAGTTCCAGGACTTATGGTCCCTCATAATGCATGTATGGCACCTCCCCCACCCCTGCTGGGCCAGTATCCACAGACGGGTGGATACCCATCTTACAGCCCATACTGACACGCCTCTGAGGAGGACCTAAACAGTATGGGCACGGCAGACCCCATGTTGCCTGCAAAGGTGGGAGAGAACTGTCTGAATTTTTTAGTGGACACTGGAGCTACCTATTCCACCATAACACAGCAACCTCCTAAACCACTGCTTTCTACCAAGACTGTTTCTGTGATTGGCATTTTTAGGGGCTGCACAAACTCTGCCTGTGACTGTACCACTTCCTGTTCAGGTGGGGACTCAAAGAGTAACTCACCCTTTTGTGTGTTCACCCAGCACACCTGTTAATTTGCTAGGCAGAGACTTATTAGTGAAGCTGGGAGCATCAGTGTTGTGTGGTACTGATGGATTAACAGTACTTTTCCAGATGGTTCCTCTTTGGCATGTGGACAAATGCTGCAGCATGGACAATATCTATTACAGCCAGTTGCAGAGGAATATGCGGACATCTACTGGGGACTGCTGACCGCAACTTCATCTCCAAGCGGCATCTTCTCTGTGTATCAGCTGTGGAAACCCTGGATTCAAAGTCTCTGCCCCTACTCCTCTTCGCCTGATCCGCCCCATATCACTCTGTTCTACGACCGTTGTCACACTGAATGGTACCAAGATTTGTTTAATGAAACAGTAGAAGGTAGGACATGGTTTATTTCATCGAAAAATATTTATGTGGCCCCTGAGGGTGTTGCTGCAACAGTTGATTTAACACCTGACCAAGCAGAATGGTATTTAATGTCAGATGAAGTTGTTCGTCATGTTTCTCTTTCTTTGCATCCTGAGCACCAAGCTAAGGAATTGGGAGGCATGCGCAATTTCAACAATGTCCTTGATAGGACACAGGAAGCAGAGGAAGCCTTTATTGCGTTAAAGCAGCCTCTCTCCAACGCAGCACAGCTTATGCTCCCTGACTACACCATACCACTTTATTTGGATGTTTCTATAACAAAACTGGCAGTAAATTGAGTTTTGTTTCAGAAAAAAGGGGGAGAGAGGAGTGTGCTGATGTATGTTTCAGTAATGATGGATAACATTGAAAAAATGCCACCCACAATGCACACAACATGCAGCAGGGCTGGCAAAATTAATTAAAAAAACAGCTCACTTAGTGATGGGACACCCTCTGAATGTTTTAACAACTCACAGTGTGGTGGCATATGTGAACTCTCAAAGTTTCACCATGACAGCTCTGAGACAACACAGGCTCAGCAAAATCCTGGAGGCACCCAACATGACCTACACTCACAAGGGAATCAACATGGCGGATGAGATAACGCAGGGGGAACCACATCAATGTGAGGAGCTGGTAAGCAGGATAGAAAAGGTAAGACCCGATTTAGAAGCCAGCCTGCTTGAGGGACCACAGGTGAGACAGCTGTTCACAGATGGTTGTTGTTGTTTCAGGCATGACATAGAAGGACTTAAGGTTGCTTATGCTGTAATAGAGCAGACAGAATCAGGACTGATAATAGTGGAAGCAAGACGGTTGGAAGGACCCCAATCAGCGCAGAGAGCAGAGGTTATGGCAGTAATAACTTCACTCAGATTGACAGAGCGGCAGGAAGGGAATTTCTACACAGACTCAGCCTACTCAGCAGAAGCCGTTCATGTGGAACTCTGTCAGTGGTTGAGAACAGGATTTTTGACAGTTGGAGGAAAACCTACAAAACATGAAGCAGAAATGAAAGAGCTAGCAGAAGACTTGTTGTTACCAGCAAAAGTAGCAGTGAATAAATGTGAAGGACATGACAGCAGTGATTCAGAAGTAGCAAGAGGGAATTGGGGTGCTGACCATTCCGTCAAGATAACAGCAGGTTATATTGCTCAGATGATGATGGTGGCCATAGAGGAGGAAGTGAGAGAACAGTTAACCTTCGAGAGACTAGTGGAGCTGCAGAGGAGAGCAGCCCCTGAGGAGAAGAACATGTGGAGGATAAGAGGAGCTACAGAGCTGTCAGGATGTTGGAGAGGACCAGATGGTAGGATGGTGTTCCCTCCTGGACTTAAACAGGAACTTTTGTCTGAGGGACATGGAGTAGGACACGTTGGAATTAAACAGATGCTGGAAAATCTGAAGAAGTGGCGGCATCCTTTTATGACAACATGGTGAAACACTTTGTGAAATGCTGTACAGTGTGTGGGGAATTTAACCCAAAGAAAACGGTGACACCATTGCAGGGAAAATTTCCTTTAATCACAAGACCAGGAAAGGAAATAATTATTGACTACACAGACATGGTGCAGTCAGTAAGAGGTTTCAGGTATCTGCTTGTGTGTGTGGATGCTTTCACAGAATGGCCAGAGGCATGGCCAGCAAAAAGGAGGATAGCAAAACTGTGGTTAAATGTCTCATTAACCATTACATTCCTGAAAAGATAAGGACTGACAATAGAACCCATTTTAAGAACCAAGAGCTGCAACAGGTGGAGTCCAGTCTGGGACTGAATCACAGGTTTGGCATGGTGTATCACCCTCAGTCCCAAGGAAAAGTTGAAAGAATGAATCAAAACCTGAAAAACAAATTGGCTAAAATCTGTGTACAGACAAAATTATCATGGGTTGATGCACCTCTTGCATTGATATCAATCAGGTGTTCAGTGAACTCAACCACAGGATACACTACATACGAGCTGGAAACTGGAAGGAGTTTTCCAGGAACACGAGGAGCAGTTCTGACATCTACAGGTGATATACAGAATCTGTCACACAAAGACTATTTTTCTCAGCTACAGACTGTGATGGAAACCTACAACAAAGTTCTGGGAGCTGAGAAATCTACAGGAGAGCCAATAACACCCAAGATTGAGTGGGTGTGGTTGAAAGTCATCAAGCTGAAGTGTTTGGAGCCAAACGTTCACAGGACCATACCAGGTGACCAAACGGACATCCCATGCAGTGAGGCTGAAAGGCAAAGGAGACACATGGTTTCATTGGAGCCAGTGCGCCGAGGCACCAGAACCTGGGAGATCCCTGCAGGAGATTAGAGGAAACACAGCTCCATCACAACGGGCAGAATAATCCCCTGAGCTGTGTCAGACAACTAGGCAGTCTACCTTAGTTGTTGAAGAAAGAAGACAAACAGACACCAGTGCATAAGATGTCACCTGTATAAGGGACCAACGAACAGCGAGAATGCGCCATCCAGAAGACGAAAGGACGAGATAAAAAAAAATATATTAAAAACAAATTCAATTTATGCTTTTTACTTAACAAAAGTAATATTTTACCTTTTATTGCATTTTACTCTTTTATTATATTCATCTATTGTTGTGCTTACTGTTCAGGGGCGATAAGGATTGTAGTGACTGAACCCAGACATTGTTTGCTTTTAATTAAGAAACAGTTAATTAATAGGACTGAGAAGGAAACTGCTGGCTAAGGATAAGCATAAATACAGTCAGATTGTTATTCACGCTGGCGGTAATGACACCTGGTTACGTCAATCGTGTGTAAGTTTGCCAAAACAATGTCGGACTCCGTAATTTTCTCTGGTCCCCTCCCCAACTGCTACTAATTATTTAAATTTTCCTCGAAATACTGGTTGAGGAGGAGGAGTAGCAACCATCTTTCAGTCCGATTTATTGACTAGTCCCAGACCAATCAATAGCTACAACTCTTTTGAATATTTAATCCTTAGTTTTCCTCATCCAAATTGCAAAGCACTAAAAGTACTTCTGTTTGTTGTTTTGTACCGTCCACCAGGCCCTTACTCTCAATTTTTAGATCAGTTTTCAGACCTTTTATCTGATTTAGTGTTAAATACAGATAAGGTTATTATAGTGGGGGATTTTAACATTCATGTTGACATTGAAAGTGATAGCCTAAATGTAGCCTTTAATGCTATCTTAGACTCAATTGGCTTTGCTCAAAACATTAACAAATCTACCCACCGTTGTCTTCATTCCCTGGACCTTGTGCTGGCATGTGGCATTGAGTGTAAAGACATAACAATATTTTCTCATAACCCTGTCCGGTCTGACCATTTTTTAATAACCTTCGAGTTTAATTTAACCAAGTACTCCACACCTGAAAGAAAATTTCATTATAGTAGATCATTATCAGACAATGCTGTAACAACCTTTAAAGAATCTGTTCCACTTTTAATTTCCTCATTATCACAGAAAAACACAGTGGAGGGCAATAATTTTGTTTCTTCCCCTTCACAAATTGATTCTCTTGTTCATAGTGCTACTTCATCATTGCGTGGTGCATTAGACAATGCAGCCCCCTTGAAAAAGAAGGTAAATATTCATAGGAGGCTGGCTCCCTGGTTTAATTCAGAGCTGCGTACTTTAAAGCACAATGTTAGAAAATTGGAGAGAAAATGGCGCTCTACACACCCAGAGGATTCCTACTTAATCTGGAAAAATAGCCTACTGTTGTAAAAAAAAGACACTTCGCCAAGCCAGAACAGCTTATTTTTCATCATTAATAGAAGAGAACAAGAATAATCCTAGGTTTCTCTTTAGTACAGTTGCTAAACTTACACAGTCATAGCTCTGTTGAGCCATCCATTCCCTTAGCTCTCAGCAGTCATGACTTTATGGTATTCTTCTTAAATAAAATTGATTCTATTAAAAATAAAATCTTTGACATACTCCTGAAGATGATTACGTCATCCTCAGCAAGTAAGACAAAATTGGAAGTAACTGTAGAACTTGATCTGTGTTTGGACTGTTTTGATCCTGTGGAGCTTCCTGAGTTATCAGAAATATTAGTTTCATCTAAACCTTCAACTTGTATGTTAGACCCAATCCCAACCAAATTATTTAAGGAGGTGTTCCCTCTGATTACCAGCCCCATTTTAGATATGATTAATCTATCCTCAGTAAATGGATATGTACCAAAAGCTTTTAAGATAGCTGTAATTAAACCTTTACTTAAGAAACCTTCGCTTGATTATGATGACTTGAAAAATTACAGACCTATATCCAATCTTCCATTCTTATCTAAAATTCTTGAGAAAATAGTTGCTAATCAAATGTGTGAGCATTTACACAGCAATGACCTGTTTGAAGAGTTTCAGTCAAACTTCAGAGCTCATCATAGCACTGAAACAGCTCTGCTGAAAGTCACTAATGATATTCTTAGGACCTCAGATAATGGACTCGTGTCTGTACTTGTCCTGTTAGATCTCAGTGCTGCATTTGATACAGTCGGTCACAATATTCTCTTAGAAAGGCTGGAATATGCTGTAGGGATCAGGGGAACAGCGCTGGGCTGGTTTAAATCTTATTTGTCTGACAGATTCCAGTATGTTCATGTAAATGATAAATCATCTTTAAACTCCAGGGTTAATTGTGGAGTACCACAGGGTTCAGTACTTGGGCCAATTCTCTTTAGTATATATATGCTTCCAAAAGGTAAAATAATCAGGCAGAATAGGTGTCAGGTTTAAACAACCTAAAATACTTATAACATCACAAAAAGAAGAGAAAGACAAAGAATTAGTTATTTACTCGCAGCGAGGAAAACGGACAGAGATGTGCTCCAGTTACAAATCTCCCACCGCTCTGAAAAACATCTGTCCGCACCTCTCTTTTTATTATCTTTCGGGGGTCCCTAGTTACAAAACACGTTGCTCTCTAAGGATGGGAAAAGCAGCTGCATTGTAAACAGGTCATAAACACCATTAACTTTTAACAACACACTTCCACAGTCTCCATCATCTTAAGATCAGTGCGTCTTCTGTTCAGCGCAATCAGCCTTCATCTTTATGACCTCCTCAACTGCAGCTGCTTCCTTCTGAGGGACTGATGTTTGCCTGCAGACATCTCACACATCCTTACTCACACATACAGCATGAAAGGTTATAAAATCAAATAGTCAAGTTAAAGAATAGGAGAAAATATAAGATAAATATATATACAATTATTCCAACATGTCCTCCGTGTTTATAGAATATTTGCTCATATTCCCATATTACTTAATAGCCACTTCTTTCGGATTTTTTAACTGTAATATTATTTTCATGAGTACAAAGACAATTATACTCAGAGGTACTTACTGACATTTAAATCACAGAATCATATAGAAATGGATCTGGATACAGGCCAGATGAGTGGTCAGTCGCATCCTCATCATCTTCATCATCCTGCTGTTTAAGTAACGGATAGAGTTGGGTAACTCTGTCTTCCATAGGAGATTTAGCTGTGGTGATGAGAGAATGAGCAGAGAATGAAGGCAGGGAATACAACAACATCCACACAATGCCAAAAATTGCAGCAAAAACTGCAAAGAAAATTATTACTGATGATACTAAAATGTTATACTTCCCATACACATCCAGCCAGGAGTCCCACATCGACAACACACTTCCACATTCTCCATCATCTTAAGATCAGTGCATCTTCTGTTCAGCGCAATCAGCCTTCATCTTTATGACCTCCTCAACTGCGGCTGTTTCCTTCTCAGGGACTGATTTTTGCCTGCAGACAACTCACACATCCTTACTCACACATACAGCATGAAAGGTTATAACATCAAATAGTCAAGTTAAAGAATAGGAGAAAATATAAGATAAATCTATATTCAATTATTCCAACAATAGGATAAATTTTCACTGTTACCCTGATGATACTCAGCTTTACTTGTCCATAAATCCTGATGAGCCCAACCTATTAGATAGACTACAAGCATGTCTTGAAGATATAAAAACTTGGAAGACTTTACATTTTTTGCTTCTAAATTCAGACAAGACAAAAGTTGTCTTTGGACCGGAGTCTTTCAAAAAAGAAACTGCTTAGTCAATCACTTAAAAATTAAAAAGAGAGATCATATTTCTCCTATTTTAGCTTCCCTTCATTGGCTCCCTGTTAAATCCAGAATAGAATTTAAAATTATCCTTCTCACATATAAAGCCCTTAATGATCTGTCTCCATCATACATCAGAGATCTGATTGTCCCATATATTCCTAACAGAGCACTTCTAAGACTGCAGATTTACTGGTGGTTCCTAGAGTCTCTGGAAGTAGAATGGGAGGCAGATCCTTTAGTTATCAGGCTCCTCTCCTGTGGAACCAGCTCCCAGTTTTAGTCCGTGAGGCAGACACCTGTGTACTTTTAAGGCTAGGCTTAAAACTTTCCTTTTTGATAAAGCGTATAGTTACAGTGGCTTAGGTTATGCTGAGCTATCTCTGTAGTCATGCTGCTATAGGCTTAGGCTGCTGGAGGACATAATGACCACTTTCACCCTGTTCGCTACATTTTCACACTACTCTCCAAATTTTTATTATTTGCTGTTTAACCTTATGTTCTCTCTCTTTTCTCTTCCTAGAAGCTACACCTGGCCTGCCTCTGTGTCTACCTGTGACACCTTTCTGGAGAGGGACATCGTCCAAGCTTCTGCTGACAACAACTTAATGCTCAACCTCTACCGATGATCCACATCAGAATCAGAATCAGCTTTATTGCCAAGTTCGTACATACAAACAATTAATTTGACTCCGGTACACTTTGCTCTCTGGGTTTTCTTTTTTTTCATGCGTTATAAGATATATTTATGCATATATCTTTATGCCCTTAAATACATATATACAAATACACACATATATAAAGGTGCATTTGTAGCTTCAGTGTGCTGTTGTTTGGTACTCTATTAAATGTTCATCGGAGAAACAGCCTGTGGCGGCTACTTTTAGTAAACAGGGCCCTGTAGCAACGGCCAGAAGGTAAAACTCTAAATAGTTTATGTGCAGGGTGTGTGGGGTCTGCAGAGATTTTCGCAGCTCTTTTCCTGACGCTAGATCTGTATAAGTCCTGGATGGAGGAAAGGTCAGCCCTGATTATTTTCTTTGCAGAACTGATTATTCGTTGCAGTCTGGACATGTCCTGTTTTGTGGATGAGCCAAACCACAGAGATGGATGAAGACAGGACAGACTAAATGATGGCACAGTAGAAGATGATCAGCAGTTCCTGTGGAAGGTTGTACTTTTTGAATTGCCTCAGGAAGTACAGTCTCTGCTGGGCCTTCTTCCGAACAGTGTCTATATGTGAGGAACATCTCATGTCCTTGGAGATGGTGGTTCCTAGGAACCTGAAGTAGTCCACAGCTGACACGGTGTTGTTGAGGGGGGTGTATGGGTGTATGGGGGTGGTGTTCTCCGAAAGTCCACCACCATTTCCACATTCTTGAGTGGGTTGAGTTCAAGGTAGTTCTGACAACATTAGTGTACCAGCTGCTCCACCTCCTGTCTATATGCCGACTCATCACTGTCGTGGATCAGACCAATGACAGTGGTGTCATCTGCAAACTTCAGGAGTTTCACGGACAAGTCCGCTGAGGTGCAATCATTTGTGTACAGGGAGAAGAGGAGTGGGGATTGAACACACCCATGGGGGGTACCAATAATTATTGATCTGGTGTGGGAGAAGGTGCTCCCCAGTCTCACCTGTTGCTGTTGGTCCGTGAGGAAGCTGTTGATCCACTGACAAATGGAGGCTGGGACGTTGAGCTGGGTGAGCTTCTGGCGGAGGATGTCTGGTATGATGGTGTTGAAGGCCGAGCTGAAGTCTACAAGGTGTCTGAGGTGTAGACCTAAGTTGACAGCATCATCTGCCGACCAGTTTGCTCGGTAAGGAAACTGCAGGGGGTCCAGCAGGGGGGCCTGTGATGTCTTTCAGGTGCTTCAACACCAGCCGCTCAAAGGATTTCATGACCACAGACGTCAGGGCTACAGGCCTGTAGTCATTTAATCCTAGGATGGTGGGTTTCTTGGGCACTGGGATGATGGTGGATCGTTTGAAGCAGGAGGGGACCTCACACCTCTCCAGTGACTTGTTGAAGATCTGGGTGAAGATCGGGGCGAGTTGATTTGCACAGGCTTTCAGGCATGATGGGGAGACATTATCAAGTCCTCCAGCTTTCTTTGTTTTCATGCACTGAAAGAGCCTGTTTACATCTTCCTCAGAGATCTTTAGTGCAGGCAGAGGATCTGAAGGTAGGGGGTTGGTTGCTTTATGGGAAGAATTTGTTCCTAAATGGGATGTGGAGGAGATTGTTTGGGGAGTGAACGGCTTCCTGTCATGTCTGCAGTAGAAGCCATTCAGACGGTTACCCAGGCAATGATTCTGTTCAGGATGGGTTGGGGGGCTCCTATAGGCACTCAAGTTTCTCAGACCGCTCCATACAGCCGAAGCATCACCAGTAGAAAGGCTGTTCTTTAGCTTCTCACTGTACCTTCTCCTGGCTGCTTTGATTTCCTTTGTTAGTTTGTTCCTGGCCTGCCTGTACCGCGCCCAATGTCCATTGCTGTGAGCTTCTTCCTTATCCCTGCGCAAGTTCCTGAGATGTGGAGTTAATCATGGGTTGTTATTCCCAAAGATGCAGAATGTCTTTGTCTGCACACACATGTCCTCACAGAAACTGATGTATGATGTCACCACATCAGTCAGTTGGTTTAAGTCAGTGGCTGAAGTTTCAAAAACAGTCCAGTCTGTGCATTCAAAGTAGGCCTGTAGCGTCTGCTTTGATTCCTTAGTCCACTTCTTAACAGTGTGAACCGTGGGTTTGGAAGCTCTTAATTTCTGCCTGTAGGTCAGGATGAGGTGGATAAGAGAATGATCCGAAAATCCGAGAGCAGCCCTGGTAACAGCATGATATTAGTCCTTTAAAGTTGTGTAACAATGGTCCAGTGTGTTTTTGTCTCTGGTGGGAAATTTAATATGCTGTCTGTATTTGGGGAGTTCATTGGAGAGGTTTGCACTGATAAAATCTCCAAGTATTATGACGAAAGAGTCTCAGCGAGATGTTTTTCAGCGGCAGAAGTGCAGCCATGCGGTGGAAAATATGAGCCAATTATTATAAACAAGGAAAACTCTCTCGGTGAATAAAACGGTTTACAGTTTATGGCAAATGACTCCAGATCAGGACTACATGTTTTCCCCAGCACTTTTATGTCTCTGCACCATCCTTCATTTATATAAAAGCAGATTCCGCCTCCTCGCTTCCTCCCCGATAGGTCCGTGCTGCGATCCGCTCAGAACAGCTGGAATCCCGGCATCATCAGTGCGCAGTCCGGGATGTTTTCACTGAGCCATGTCTTGGTAAAGCAGAGAACCGCTGATCCACGTAGGTCCGTGTTTTTACCGGTGAGAAGAAGCAGCTTGTCCATCTTGTTACTTACAGAGTGGACATTTGCCAGTTGGATTGAAGGCAGTGGTGTGCGAAGTCCTCTTTGGCGGAGCTTCACCAGCGTGTTTTCCTCTCCAACACTTTCGGCGCAGTATCCCATACTGTGCTGCGGCTCCGCTTGCCAGAAGCTCAGTTAAGCTTGGATCGATGAAAGATGGTGAAAAAATCCCAAGAGAGGACTCTCTAATGTTGAGAAGTTCCTCTCTACTGAATGAGACCACAGAATTGTGGCCCAAGAACACAGCACTGTTGCTAGAAAAACATAAAAACACACAAAATACACAAAGAGAAGCTCAGAGGCTGCCATCGTCGGCGCCATCTTGGATGGCCCTGTTTTTCAGTGTTTAACCCTTTCTCTCTCCTAGACATATCAATTGACTGAGCTTTTACTGTAGCTAATTATATGTGCTCTCTTTCAGACTCTAACCCTGAAAACTGGCTCAGAGTTTATCTGTTCTTTCTTTCCACATGAAACAATTAAATGAGCTACATCCATTAACATTTACTTTTCCTTCCCATAGAAAGTACTCCTGGATCAGTGCTTCTGTGTTCTTTTTGTGTCTCTGCTCTGTTCTATCAAACCCCCAGTTGGTCGTGGCAGATGGCCGCTCACACTAAGCCTGGTTCTGCTGGAGGTTTCTTCCTGTTAAAAGGGAGTTTTTCCTCTCCACTCTCGCTACATGCATGCTCAGTATGAGGGATTGCTGCAAAGTCAACGCCACTGTCGCTACATGCTCATCCAGGAGGAGTGACTGCTACAAGTCTCTGACTTGATGCAATCTGCTGGGTTTCCTTGTACATCACTTTTTATCCAATTTGAATAAATAACTGAATCTGACTGCACTGTTCAATAGTTAGGATTAATTGAAATGTATGTAACTGACTTTTGTGAAGTGCCTTGAGACAACATATGTTGTGAATTGGAGCTATATAAATAAATTGAATTGAATTGAATTGAATTGAATAAAGTACAATGTTTTTCACCTCTCCTGGAACTGCTACCTTAACGTGGTGGAGGGGTTTGAGTGTTTGAATGATCCTAGAGGCTATGTTGTCACGGGCTTAAATGCCCACTTTTAGGGTCTCCCATGGCAAACAGGCTCTCCGTGACGGGTCAGACAAAGAGCAGTTCAAGATGCCTTCATGAGGACCACAAAATCGAGGAACGTGACCGGTACCGGGAGCCGGGGTCCCACCCTGGAGTCAGGCCTGGGGTCAGGACTCGTCGGAGAGTGACTGATGGCCAGGTTGCTCTTCGCGGGACCTGTCTAGGCCAAGCCCAAACGAGAGACGTGAGGCCATCCCCCAGTGGGCCCACCACCTGCAGGAGGAACCATGAGGGACCGGTGCAAAGAGGATTGGGCAGCAGACAAAGGTGGAGACCTTGACGGCCCGATATCCAGATGTTTAGGCTGGCTCTAGCAACGTGGAATGTCACCATGCTGGGGATAAAGGAGCCTAAACTTGTGCAGGAGCTCGAGAGATATTGACTACATGCACAGCTTGGGCTCTGGAACCGAGCTTCTCTAGGGAGGCTGGACTCTCTGCTACCCTGGAGTGGCCCGCGGAGAGAGGTGGCGAGCTGGGGTGGGTTTGCTTGTTGCTTGTTGCCCCCCCCGGCTCAGCTGTTGGGGTTTACCCAAGTGGATGAGAAAAAACTGTCAATATCAACTGTCAATATCTTAATGTTAAAGTAAAAGTAAAATAATAAACTGATAAAGTTTGTCCATCTAGAGCCCACTGGTGGCCATTGTTGTACTAAAAACCACAAGGACTGGGGGTACCTCTCTCTGTCAGACTGATTATAGCCATTGGAAAAGAGAAGAGGTCGCACAGGTAGCAGATATGGACTGTGTGTTTGCACCTCAACCATAACCTTGCCAGTTTAGGCTAAATCTGATTCCCCATTACTCCATCCAACAGGGAGGGAGGAAGGCAGAGGTAAAAATGATTGGAGAGTGTTGTTTCCTGTTGCATTGTGTGAAAGGTGGGTAACTTTAAAATGGGCTAAGTCAATTGAATCATATAGATTTCAAGTCAGGTACATACATTCCAATTAATCTTAACTATCGAACAGTGCAGTCAGATTCAGTTATTTATTCAAATAGGTTAAAATGTTTTTCTATCTAAGGAAACCCAGTCGATTGCATTGAGTCAGTGACTCGTAACAATCACTCCTCCTGGATGAGCATGTAGCGACAGTGGACAGTCACTGGCGTTGAGTTTACAGCAATCCCTACCTCAACTTTACAAGATCGACAAGAGCTGAACATGGCAGAGGTGGGTTCTGTGTTGTTATTGTTTTTTTCTTAAATGAAGCGAAGCTCACATTGTTATTCATGGTGTTTTCCTATATCAATAAACAGCTCTTTAAAGATTTTTAAACTGTTATTCTTGAGAGCAGTTAAAGTTAGGACCAGTATTGTGGTTAGAAACTCTAGTTTATAAACAATTGTTTTCTGTCTTTTAAGAACTTTAAAACAAACAAAATAGCAAAAAAAAAACACCGTCTTTTCTATTTAGGAAGACGTTGCATTCGAGCTGTTTTTTGACAACAGCATTGGCAACACAACACCTCCGACGGGTCTGCAGACTTTGACCTAAACATCCATGAGCCGTGCGCTCAAGCACTCAGCGGCAACTTCAACAAGATCTTCCTCCCAACGGCATAATCTTCACCCTGGGCATCATCGGCAATGGACTGGTCGTTCTTGTCGTGGGCTACCAGAAGACGGTCAAAACTACAACAGATAAGTACCGGCTCCATCTCTCTGTCGCCAACCTCCTGTTCGTCCTCACGCTGCTCTTTTGGGCTGTGAATGCTGTCGAGACGTGGCACTTCGAAGGCTTCCTCTGCGCGTCGGTGCACGTGATCTACACGGTGAACCTGCAGCGTCCTGATCCTGGCTTTCGTCAGCTTGGACAGGTATTTAGCGGTCGTCTGTGCCACCGACAGCTGGGCCACGAGAAAGCTGCTTGCGAGCAGAGTGAACTACGTCGGAGCATGGCTGCCTGCAGCCATCCTGACCGTACCTGACTTGGTGTTTGCCAGTCCAGGATGTAAGCTCCTCCGGCTACCTCTTCATGGAGGACGGCACGGAGAGCGTGGGTTTCAGCGTGGGTTCCAGTGGGGTTCCACCACGATCTGTCAGCGCATCTACCCGGCGGAAAGCGGTCTGACGTGGACGGCAGTTTTCCGCTTCCAGCACATTGTGGTGGGTTTCATCCAACCTGGAGTGGTCATCCTTGTCTGCTACTGTATCATCATCTCCAGTCTCTCCCGAGGTGCCAAGGGCCAGGTGCTGAAGAAGAAAGCTCTGAAGAAGACTGTGATCCTTGTCGATTGCTTCCTCGGCTGCTGGCTGCCCTACTGCCTCGGCATCTTCGTGGACACCCTTACGATGCTGAACGTCATCGTGTCCTCAAGCTGAGAGGTGCAGCTGGTGGTGGAGACGTGGATCTCCATGACCAAAGTGCTGGCCTCCTTCCACTGCTGCCTGAACCCCATCTTCTATGCCTTCCTGGGTGTGAAGTTCAACCAAACAGCCAGGAGCACGCTAGCAAACATCATCATCCACATCAGCAGCAGTGGTGGCGGTGGCAGCGGCAGCAGCAGCGGTGGCTGATGGAGCCAGAAACACACAGTTGCACTTTTCAAAGCATGCAAAGACCCAGGTGCAGACCCAAGTGTACAAATTGTAGTAAGTTCTTTCCAAAAAAAAAAAAAATAAAGCTTAGTTTTTTTTATTTTTTATTCTCGTTTGTTTGTGTTTGTTTAGTCTCTTCTGAGAGTATAAAGTCCCCAAACTCCCAACATTGACCGTCGGTCAACTCAACAAAACGCCTGGGTTGCTTCGTTTGCTCAATGCGACCTGTGATAAATTCCAACCGAGAAAGCTGCGGCTGTGACACAGGTCGCTCCAGCCCAAATCGACACCAATGCCTGGTTGTGGAGGAGGATTATTATCAACTCCACTACGATCCCATTGTGCATCGCCTCCAAATTCCGCATCTCATTCCCGCTGGTCAGAATCTGCTGACGCAATAAAGCCTAAAAGCATCAGACTGAAAATAATAGTGGAGACGGTCTTGTATGAATTGAAATCTTCATGTTGAATTCACGCAGCGATTCTAGAGATATATGCAAACACTCATGAAGTTTATTGTCTAAGACAACTGTGCTCTATTGGAGAGCCTCATTATTATTATTATTATTATTGAAGTGAGTGAACCTTCTCATGTATGCTGTCTTGTGATTGAGTGAATAAAATCCATATATCCTCTGAGTTTGTGCTCATGTCTTACTGAAGCGGTTTCTGTAAGTGAAAGAGATGGGGGGGGGGGGGGACAGATCCTGACAAAGATATATTATAACCTGTCACACCCTGGAACTTTATGTGGCATAGATATTTATTTATTTATTTACTTCTCCCGCTTTCCCAGAGGGGGTCAGTTGGACCCAGCTATGCTTTTCATTTTTTTTATTTATTTTTTTATTTTTACTCGGGTATGTTTTTCATTTTATTTTATTCCCTTACCCCTCCCCACTCGCTGTCCCAAATGTGGTTTATTTATTTATTTATTTGTTTATTTATTTATACTTCCTTACCCTCACCCTTCCCCCTCCTGTCCGAGAGGGGTCGGGTGTTTTATTTTTTTATTATTTTTTTGTTGTTTTTATGTCTTGGTTTAGGGGAGGAAAAGTGTGTTTCTCGCCTTCTGTGAAATCTACCTTGCTCTGTACAAGCACTGAGTAAGGACAGCAGGAAGGTGAACAGGAAGAAATCTCCAGCAGAACCAGGCTCAGTGTGAGCAGCCATCTGCAACAACTGACTGGGGGTTTGAGAGAACAGCGAAGAGAAGGAAAAAGAACACAGAAGAGTTCCTACCTCAAGTGGAGGAGTTCAAGTATCTTGGGGTCTTGTTCACAAGTGAGGGGAGAATAGAGCGGGAGATCGACAGACGGATCGATGCGGCAGCCAAAGTAATCGGTAACACTGTGCCAGTCCGCTGTGGTGAAGAGAGAGCAGAGCCAAAAAGTTAAACTCTCAATTTCCTGGTCAGTCTATGTTCCTACCCTGAACGTTCCTGAACCATGAACTTTGGGTCATGACCAAGAAAACAAGATCCCAGATACAAGCGGCTGAAATGAGCTTCCTCCGTAGGGTAGCCGGGCACTCCCTTAGAGATAGGGTGAGGAGCTTGGCCATTGGGGGAGGAGCTCGGAGTAGAGCCGCTGCTCTTCCACATCGAGAGGAGCCAGTTGAGGTGGCTCGGGCATATATACCTGATGCCTCCTGGATGCCTCCCTCGGCAGGTGTTCCAGGCACGTCCCACCGGGAGGAGGGCCAGGGGACGGCCCAGGACACGCTGGGGGGACTATGTCTCTTGGTGGGAACGCCTTGGGCTGCCCCCGGAGGAGCTGGGTAGAGGGAAGTCTGGGTGTCTCTACTGAGTCTGCTGCCCCCGTGACTCGGTCCCGAATGAAGTAGAAGAAGATGAGTGCAAGTATTTTTTTCATATATATATATATATATATATATATATATGTATATAAAATTTGTTTTGCATTATATGTGTTTATATCAAATTATTACATCTTCAAATTTTTACATTCATCCATTTAGTGTCGGGGTCTGTTAGTTTACTGTGTGTTTGTGTTGCCTGCTATTTACTCTGTTTGGTCTCTAGATGGTGTTGGAGTTCACAGAGGCAAAGGGGACAGGTGCTTCGCACTCACTAATTACCTGGAGATGTATTTACACTGGAACCTGCCAGAACTTCGACGCCTGAGTACTAGCCACCAGTGGTAACAAACTCTCGCCAAACTCTAGCTCTAGTTTTGCTTTCCTGTTTCCTCCTGAACTCTGAATAATTTAAGTGTGTCCTCCTCCTCAGATTGCTTCCAGACCTGGTCGAGTTCAAGCTGGTTTCCAGACTCTTCTTAAAGAGTGTTTTTTTTCTGACTTCTGGATAAGGATTCAAGTCTCCAGTTATTTCCTCCGGATCAAGTTCAAGCTGGCAGCTTCCTGGCTCTTCCACCACCCGGATCAAATCATAAGCGAACCCTGTCCACCCTCCAACCAACTCTCACAAAAGTACCTCCAACCTGTGCTCCACACCATCAATCCATTTTTATCACATAGTCCTGGATCAAAGCTCCTAGGACCTACCTTCACAGAACTGCTCCTGTGTCGTGCTCTCAGACCCGAATCTCTCATCCCTTTGGCGGTTCATCTTCCTTCCCCAGTAAGCATAAGACAAACCAACTTTACTATACTGTTTATTTCCTCTGGTCTTACCCTCTCCCCATCTTTTGTGGAGTTGGAGATTTACCGGTCCCAGATCCCAAACCCATTTCACTCCGGTGAAAATAAATCTTTTAAACTTACTACCTTTCTCCTGAGTGTTATTCTGCTTGTGGGTCAGATCTATAACAAACATTATGATATTTAGTTTATTGTATATATTATATTTTCAATTGTACAAAAACTGTCAATATCTTAAAATCTTAAAATCTTTAAATAGAAAACTGTCTATTTTTAAATCTGAAAAACTGTGAATATCTAAAAATCGTAAAACCAGAAAAAATGTCAATATTTTAAAATATGAAAAACTGTGAATATCTAAAAATCTTAAAACCCGAAAAACAGTCAGTATAAAAAATCTGAAAAACCTGCCAATATCTCAATAAATCAAAATCTAAAACAACTCTCAGTGACTAGAAAAATTTAATGATCTGAAAAAAAATATAATTGAGAAAAATATCAATATCTAGTTTATATCAATATCTGGTTAAATACTTGTTCTGAAAACAAAAGAGCCTTTATTTCCTCCAAAGTGTTAAACAACAAACTGATTCCTTAAATACAGTGTCACTCCAATACCAGATTACTTTGATATCTGAGTGTCAGGCGTGTTTATAGATTCTCTCACCTGTAGAAGAAGCATCATATGATCCACACTGGCCTGTCTCATGGTCTGGAGAGCTGCAGTGACTTCAGGGTTTTCTTTTCATCCAAATCCAGTGGATACAGCTCACTGAGAGACGTCACTCTGCTGAGAGCTACATGAGCCATACCTGGTTCAAAGATTTTCTGCAGTGACACCACAGCTGCATGTGTTGTGAGGCCCTGAGTTTAATGGACAGTGTAGGAAAAGGCCAGCTTCACAGGAAACTGTCTACGTTCCACTCTGCTCTGCTTCAGATTCTCCTCTGCTGTCTCGATGTAAACCACACTGGCAGATTCTGGAGGTCCACTTTGGTTTCTGGTCACACTTATCTGATGATCCATTGTCAGGCCCAGCTTAGTGATACATTGATCATCCTCAGAAGTAACAACAGTTGTTAGTGTAGCAAAGACCAGACCATTTTGTATGTCAGTGTTTCTAGTGAGCATGACACGAGCTCATTCAGCAACCTTTAAAGTGTCTACTAAATCATTTCTGCCCCTCTTACATGGTTAGTCTTTCCGTGCCATTCTGCCTTTACATGGATCTTTCTGGAAGTCATCTGCATCAATAGTGATGATGTTAGAATGAAACACAGCCAGTGTTGCTGAGTTGTGTTCATCAACCAACTTATTAGTAAGAAAAATATGCAGAATCTCAGTGGGACTAAGAGCTGGTTCAGTGATGGACTGTGACAACAAATCTCTGTCAGCCTGAGAGAGCTCATCAGTCTTTTCTTTCACCCGAATTCTGTTCAGCATCTCTGCAAAAGCAACGTCATCTTTCTGTCTCATGACCTCAGTCAGAGTGATCATCTGAAAATGCTCCTGCCAAATGTCGATGTCAGCTGGATCATATTGTGGAGATATATTATGTGTGTGCATCATTATTATTACTATGTTCATAACCAGTGTGGGAAATAAAATGTGTAACATGTGTTAGTATAAGACATTGTGTATTGTGTGGTGTGCAGAAGTATTTCTCACTGGAGAGGTGAAGTGGAAAATTACTGAGAACTGCAGGAGTGTGTGAAAAGTAGAGATAGTACAACTGACTGACTTACTCCCTGCTTATATCAGTAGATACGGGATGCAGCTGGAGAACAATACCTGTCTAAATATGGTCTGCCGGAAAAGTGTGTACATGAGTATGTGTAGAGAAATATTGTAAACAAGGGCGCTGCCCATTTTTCATGTGTGTTTTAATAAAAGAAATGAGCCCAGTGAGAGAGCCTCAGAAGACATCTCGGTGTGAGCTCTTCTCTCTGGGTCCAGGTATGACATACAGCTGTCTCCGTGTGATTTATTCTAATGTGTTGTGAATTCCTCCAGGTTACGGTGAATAAACGAACGCGCAGAAGGCCCCTTTAAAGGGTACTTCGACAATATACACAGATAGGTTTAGACTGTCGCACCAGAGGCAGCTGATAAAAATCTCCACCAGCTAAAACTGACAGTCGTGCACCCACATAAGCAAAGAGGGACTTAGAAATCCTCGAGACCTCATTGATAATGATAATTTGAGCATTGAAAAGTTCAGACCTGAGTTCATCCAGCTGGTTACAAAGTCCTTGAATTGCTGGCTTTAACAAGTGTGAAGCTTTAACAAAGAGTGCAGTGTTGTTCCACAGATGTTGAAAGCTGCAGTTCCAGTGAAAGCAGTGAGCAGAACAATTGGGATAGATATGTCAGCCTCCTCTGAGAATAACTGCAGTGTGCTTAGGATCTTATGTGCCTCTGAATAAATGCATTTGATCAGATAGGACTTTCCCATTCTTGCACCACCATTGACATAAAGAAAAAACTGCTCTGGATTCAGACCACACACAAGTTTACACACCAGTCTCTGATTGCGTAGAACACACAGGCCTGTTTTTGGTTCACGTTCTGATACATCTGTCTCAGCACAGCTGGATCCATAGCTGGGGGTTCCCTGATAGCTCTCATTTCTGTGACAGCAGCAGACTGAGAACAATAGTCAGGCACATTTTCCTGTTCATTGTCTGGCTCTGTTGCCTTATGTTCACACTGCAACCTCACAACATCAGTATCAGGACCAAGATTAGAGCAACTCATCTAACACCTGGTTTCTGGTCTCATCAAACTCTTCAAGAGCATTTTTAAGATCCTCAATGTATTTTTCATATTTGTATCTGTTGAATTTCACAATGCTTCTCACACTTAATCAGATGGTTATTACATAACTCCAAGTGCCAGGCTTTAAAATCATATATTTATTTTTGCCAGATGAAATTTTGTCATTATATTTCACTTTCACAGGTACAAATTTGATCCATTCCTCAAAAGGAACTTCAAGCTGAAAACCTGAGCAGTCGTCTTGTCCAGGAGAAATGGAGCCAGAGAAACTCTGTGTCCACACTGCTCTCACAATCACTTTCCTGCTCACTGATCCCCATGACCAGATGTTATGTTCTGTTTGACTTTACAAAAGTGTACAGGGCTTTTGGAGACATCTTGCTTTCCAGCTAATGACTTAATTCTGTCCAAATAGTGGCAGCTGGAGCTGCTATTTTGCCATTTAGAAGGATAGCCTCTTTTGAAGTGCAGAGAACTGCAACAAGGGAATCCCTGTCTATTGATAGCTGTCGAGGCATCTAGCATCGATGACTGAATATGAATGGAAAAGCTGCAAAATGAAGCCTTGCAGAATCTTTGTTTCAACATTTTATAAAAGTCTGGACTTAAAATGTAATTGAATTGTGGGTTTACAGAAATATAAATGTAAGGCATGACCATGCATTCCTCTCTGCTAATCGGGGGCTGGATTGCAGTGGCAATAGTGTTTTATCTAAAACCTCAACATTATTAGTTTACTTACCTTGTACAAAGATCAAATTTTAACAGTGTAGTAAAAATTCTAAGGATGTAGCCTACATTTTTCATAAAAACACACTATTTGATGTTTTAAAAGCTACTGGTCAGTGGAAAATTTTGAACGGGAAGTTTAAATTACTGCCTTAACATGGTCACTGGCTCACTGTGGTGGGGGTCATTACGTGGGTGGAGCCAATCCCTATGACATTGTGTGAGAACTTCATATATCAAAGTTGCCAAACGCTCAATGCTCTTTTTAAAATTCTTACACTTAATGTCAGAAATTAGAAATTAAATGCTTGATGCATTTCAATTTTTATTAAAACAAAAAGTAAATTACCATAAAATCCGGACTTCAGAGCGCACCTGATTAAAGGCCGCATGCTCTAATTTTAGAAAGAAAACCAATTTTGTAATTGTACAAGCCACACCGGATGTTAAGCCGCGAATGTGCCATTTTGTAATATGAGATATTTGCACAGAAAGATATTACACGTGAGCATTTTTAACTTTTAATTTAATCCGTATGGTAATATAAACAAATGCATATTGCAAATGCTTTTTTTCGAACAGTGCCTGTAACACGGCTACTTTTAACTATATGTACGTTATCAGTAACACACAAATTACGTTGCTTATGCTTTTTTACTGAACAGTGCACGAACAACATTCCAATATCTCCTAACTGATATACGCTGCAGACTACCAGGTCAAAAGTCATTGATTGCCTTCTTCATCTTCTTCCTGCGCACTGAAACCATCAAAGTCCTGTTCTTCAGTGTCCGAATTGAACAGCCTCAGAATCTCGTCACTCACTTCAGCCTCTTCGTTGTCGCTCTCACTTGAGCACACCCGGTCCCATTCATCATGCGGCAGTCCAGCCTTTCAAAACCCGTTGGTGATTTTCCATGTTGATGAGGTTGAATGTAAGTGCCTGATTTACAATACCGGTAAATGAATTGTGAAAGTGCTTTTGATTTATTGCACAAGTTCATCGGACATCTTTGAACTAGTCATCAATTTGATTGGTCCACTGTTACCAGGCAAAATGTTTTTGGCGGCATGAAAAAAAAACATGCATTAGCTGCACCGTTGTATAGGCCGCAGTGTTCAAAGTGTGGGTAAATAGTAGCGGCTTATGGTCCGAAATTTACGGTACTTGGTTAAATGAACTTTGAGCAAATGACCTACTCGCACGTGTCCAGCGTACACGAGGTGAATTAGATTATTAAAACCACCTTTAAAAAAACAGTTATAACACAGGTAGAACAGTTATTTAAATTATAAACATTACATCATAGTGCTCGCAGACTATGTCAGGGTTTGGGCAAGCAATGTGTAGGCTGCAGCTGGTGTTTTTTTCCCCATTTGTGAGAGGATAATATTGAATTACTGTGTAGAAAGCTAAATGTATTGGTGACTTAGTTGACATATTTAAAGCAAATTTCTTTGAGACCAAACAAATTTCATAATCTTTATTAAGGAATAAAGTGCAAAACAATATAACACGGAACACATTTTACAACATCAGCTAAAAACACAATTTAACTAGCATAATGAAAGAAAAACACAAAATTAATAACTGCTTGCTTTGTGGTGATGATGTCCAGTGTAGATCATAGACGTCATCGATTTAAGTCGTCAATGATGGCCTGAAAGAAAATTATTTAGCTCATAAATAAAAGCGGCACAAACAGAGCATTAAAAAGGTAGACCACTCTGGTTCAATTTGGAGCAAAATGGGGGGATGTTGAGGTCATCGGCCAAAATTAAAAAACTTATAATATCTCAGAAACCATAATAGCACAAACGAAAATTTCAATGGCACAAACCTGCACAAATGAAGCACTAAAAAATGAGCCCGCTTCAGTTCAATTTGGAGCAAAATGGGGGGATGGTGACCTCTGGATGACCTAAAAAATAATCTTTAATATCTCAGAAACCAAAACAGCCCAAACAAAAATTTTAACAGCACAAACCTGCACAAACGAAGCACTAACCATTCTGTCTATTTGGTGGAATGTTTCATGTGGGTGGGGTGTCAGCTTCACGCGGCTAAAAACAGAACATGACAATACCTCTAAGAACATGATTAACAAGTAAATGCTTGAAACGTGAACAGAAATTAAAACCAGAATCTAACACCTCAATATTTTGATATGTTATATTATTATCAAAATCTTGATGAAACAATATTGTTTTTTAACCATAACTGCTCCCAACATGTCTAGTAGGTGTTTTTTTCTCCATATGATTTCGAGCTGAGAATCAAAACCTATAGGAAGATTAATGTTTTTTACATTTTTTGAATCTCCTGTACAGGTTAAATTACAAATGTTTCATTTTCATATTTTTAAAATGAACGTTTGCCACTGTAACACTCTAACGTATCCATTGTAGGATAATACAGGAATGAAGACACTGGTCCAAACTGTATAATATTCCATCAATTTGCAGAGGTTGCTTTCATGTTGATGATAATGCTATGGAGAATTCTTATGTAAACATAATTTGAAGAAACTTACCCCGATAAGATCAGTACTTGGTAATTGCAGGACTCTTAAAGACAGACACTTTGAATGTGATCTGACAAGGACTGGTTCAACCACATCTTTGTCTGCGAAGTGGTCCTCCAACTCACTCTTGCTGGCAAAAAACTTCAAAACTATCCCAAAAAAAAAAACATTTCACTGTGATAAAAATTCAAATAAAAACAACACATGCACATGTTAGAACCCCTACAACCTTTTTGTATGGTTAAAATATAAATATGTCTTCATGATTTTTCACATTTATTTCTCTGTTTTCTAATCTCCCATCTCACACAGCAGTTCGGCTCCAATGGGGCATGGTTCAGTTCACCTCAAATTCCAGGCATGTGTGCAGCCAGTCGAACATCAATGCCATATTTGAAATGTATTTTACATTTTAAATGCAAATTCAAGACAACTCTAATATTTTAACTAGTATTAACATTGGTAGCACAGATAGATAAATACTTTTATGTTAATGATTCTAAAATTGGACTGTTATTACGCATTGGTGCATTTGTGGAAAGATATACTCTATAAACCACACAGTACATCTCTTGAAGGCTGGTAAGCCCAATATTATTTTAATTGACGTAGCCTACATCACATAATTCTAAACTTAGCTTACTTTTAGTATCCAATGCCCAAATATTTGCCAATACATAGCTCACCTTTCTAAAAGAGATGTCCCCTCTTGAGAATCATCTTCATTTAGTAAGCGGCTGAATTGCGCTTTCATCCTATCTCTAATTTCTGTCACTCTACGCCTTAACGTTCGGCTCCTATCTGACATCATTCTCCAACAAAAGTCCACCAAAACCCTGGTCCTATATATTGACAATCCCAAAATCGTAAGGATGGCGCGACAACAGGTGATTGGATCAGCAGAAAATGTTGAAACGTGATTGGAGAAAGAAGAAGCAAACAGTTCTCATCAAGTTACGACTTTCGCGTAATATTGCGGGAATAAATTTGTAATATTATGAGCATAAAGTCGTACCAATATGATGACTTAATTGTCGTAATGTTAGGGCTTTATTCTTGTAATTAAGTAGTGATGATATTAAGACATTCTGGTAAAATTGCGACTTGATTCTCATAATGTCACAACTTTATTATGTTAGAAAAAACTATTAGTCTTGCCCTAATACTCCATTGTAAACAAGAGAAATGTACAGCATTTTGTAAAATAATACTGGTATTGTATTATTTGTGAAACACAAATAATGAAAACAATGAAGAGCATTTTGGCATCAAAATATCACCAGGACTTTGAATAGTTTTTTTTTAACATCCCAATGTTTTTGTGGCATTTTGTACCAACTGGTGGCGGGAATGCGCACCTAACGTTATTTTCGCCACACAACAAGGTAAAGAAGAAGAATGAGAGTGGTCAATGGCTTGATTTGAGGAAAAACCTAGCCATATGAATGTAGCTAGAATAATTTGTGTAGCTTTTGTAACTTAGAGGGGAAAAGTATATAAAGGTAGCAATGGCCAGAAGAATTTTCATTTTGAGATCCAGGAGTATTCTCAATGATTGCATAAGGAGGAAGCTTATGGATGATGCTGGCCCTGAAGTTCAACAGTCGACATTAAGGAGGTATGATCTACACTTGCTTTAAAACTTCATGGCTACGGGAATCTTTGGCGAGACAATTTTTTGCAATTAGAAAACATTGCAGTATAACAAGTTTGGTATGTTGATGTTTTTTCAAAATATATTTATGTCTTATGATGGAATGTTAATAATTTAACTAGCTCCTCCCCCCAGAATTTAAAACATTGAAACATTTAAAAAAATTAAACACCAGTAAAAGCAATATATTTTTAACACCTGAAAATGTGGATTAAAGCTGTTTTGAACCAGTTACTCAGCTTCCCTAGTTAGAATTCAGTGGAATGATGAGACTATTAATATTATCATCTTCTTTTAGCATAAGATGCTTTATTATTGAGAGTGGCTTGGAACCAATTTCTACCAGTAAACCCAGAAGTATTATTAATTATTATTACTCCCAAGGATTATTATTGTCGTTTGATTTATTTTTCTGTGTTTGACTTTCTGTATCATTGTAATGTTTTTCCTCATGCACAGTGCTTTGAGTGCCTTGTTGCTGAAAACCGCTAAATAAATAAACTTGACTTGACTTTTAGTTCTTCTTTGTGCAATACAGCTTGCAAGTAGGCTATTAAGATATTACCATAATGTGAGATTATGTGATGTGATTTTAGGCTTGAAATTATACAGAGAAGTCTCCAGTGGTCAAGATGAAGACTGATCAGTGTAAATGCAGCTGATCAACTGCTGAGTGATTTGGCTGAATTGATTCAAGAGGTCAGATTGTCAACTCAACCTAACCAACAAAGTGTGCATGTATTACCTTGATTTTCCTCACTCTATAAATGCCTAAACAAATTTGTGAACGTGTGTGAACATATGTCAATAAATAGGTATTTTGCAGGCTGTGTTGGATATCAGGCCCCATTGGTTTGGGGAAGCGGTAGGGGTCGAGCCCGTTACCTCATCACCAGCGTACGGCTGTCAGTCCTGATTTCATGTGGCTTCAAAGCTCGTCAGATGACAGAAATTTTCAATGTTTCAGTCAGTACTATAAGAAAACTTTTGCGGTAAGCTACTTTTGAAACCAGTCCGACTCAAATTGTTTGTGAGGCATTAATAGCAAAACACAAAAACAAAACATATTTTTATAAGATTTAAAAGTGACTAAACCTCATATTAACCTCTTTTGAAATATAAAGTTAGCCTAGGGCTGTCTTTGTATTACTTTGGATTTTTCTTTTATATTTCCATGTGCACTTGTTAAATTCATCAATATCAATCCTGAAGCCGTATTGCCTCCCTTGGCTTGAACAGTATCTACTGAAGTTGGATTTTCCTATTGATTCAAATGGCACATGCCTACGTTATCACACCGCCACCCTTGGGAATGAAATCATTTCATAAACATGCTCCCATTCCTTTGCTGGCATAATACCTGTGTTGTTTGTAACAAGATCCTGTTAGAGCCATTTCATGTAATGGGTCTTATTGCACGTGGTCAGCACAAAAGGAACCAGAAATGCTACCTGTCACTGTCTTCACGCCTATTTAACCTAGGTTCAATGGTGCTCAGGTGTGATGAGATGGGACAGAGGCAAACATCTTTTTTACTGTGTATAAAGACATGAGTACAAGGAATATGGGTTTTGTGTGATTTTGAATGGACTTGTATCAACTTGAAGTTATATTGTGTTGGACCACTTGTTTGCTGAATATTGGACCATTTGCACGTTGTTGGACGCCACAGTGGCATCTCTGGTAATAGTTATTAATTATTACTGAGTATTTAACAGTTGTAATTATCAAAGGCGTTGAACCACAATTACAACACCAGAAGACAACTCTGGTCTCGATTCATAAATAAGGATTTTGGTTAAGAAATAAATTTTGTCAAATTATGATTTTTAATTATAATTATTGATAAAGATTAATTAAAGACACACATCACATCACTGTTGCACAGAATAAACAATTGTGATCTCGGTTAACCAGACATTTTATTGTGAGATTTCTGAGTTTTGCAGAAAGCGTTCGTGAGTAGGGGATATCTTGACTAGAGTTTGCTAAGTTCTGCTGCAGAGGATAAAATAATCTTTCATAGGTGTTTGTTGTGGATGCAAGGTGAAAGTTGGTTTAACTTATGGAAAATTTAAAGTTAATTTCCAGCCGGCCAGCCTGCTGCATCAGCTGCAGAAAACCAGCGCTGATAAGCAGCAGACCTGCCCCCAGTGGCGTAATTACAGTTGTGATCAACATTCTCCCAGTCAGGTAGAGAACAACACCTATATCTGGTGGCCATTTAATAAAATTGCAGCTGCAGCTGGATTTCCCAAACCACAGACCTGCACTCGGTACCATCTGGTGGTCACTAGTGAGAATTGTATTTCCTACTTTGATTTTAATCATTCAATTCATTAACACAGGCAGATAATTCCATCACCTATGATCAAAAGGGCATAACTTAAAGTTGAAAGTTGAAGTTACAGATCATCCATTACCACTTTTGGATAAAATGTAAGTGTTTGTGCTGGGTTTTATTGTGTGAAGCATGTTTTGATCTAACTCATAAAACTAACTTAGTTGTTTAACAGGAAGGTAGGTGATCCATATTAGAGAGCACTAACATTTATTTGAAGCTAAGAACAGCATTGAATGTTTAGTTTCATTCCCCATTTTTTAAATTTTACTTTGAATTTGGTTTTGGGTTATGTCCATTTTTGTTTTCTTCTTTCTTTCCCTTTTTGTGTGTGTTTGCTTGACTACTCCCACTAAAGCATAGACTTGGGTAAGCTACAGTTTGAATGGTCAAACCTGTGTGCCCATTTTAAGCAAACCCATACACCTGGAAGATACATATATGAATCAGACAGCTAGCTGAACAGCTTAGCCTGTTGTGTGCTGCTAATTAATTTAGCTATCATTTAATCACTGAGTAGCTTAATCTGTTGTGTGCTGCTAATTAATTTAGCAATCATTTAATCATAGAACAGCCTAGCCTGTTGTGTGCTGCTAATTAATTTAGAAATTCTTTAATCATAGAACAGCCTAGCCTGTTTGTGCTGCTGCTAATTAATTTAGTAATCATTGGTCACTGAACAACTCAGTCTGTTGCATTGCTGCTAATTTCTTTAGTGGTGGTTCATAGATAAACAGTTTTGTGTGTTTGCATTGTGCATTTTGGGCCAAAGATGGAGGGAACATCCCAGACTACAGCTGGAGATGTGTGTATGGTGGAGGACCCCATAGGAATGCAGGCACAAGAGGTGATTGGGTCATTGATTCTGTTGTCCCCAGAGGAGCGTAAAGGTCTCAATGATTATGGCATTGAGCAATGTGAAACCAGGATTCAGGAGTTGCTCCAAGTCATCAAAAACCCACCAAAGGACAGACGGGTCTCAGATGTGTTAGGACAGTTCACTCTGTTATATCAGCGAAGGTTAATGTTGGAAGTTGACCAGCGTGTTAAACTGCAATTTGAGCTGAATGATACTTTGCAGACGGTGGATGTCCTTAGAGGTGAACTAACAGAAGTTGGAAATAGATTGGAGACAATAGAGGGTATCCATGCCACCCCCCCCCATCCCTGGAGGAATGGGGGGGGCGAACCGAAACCCACCTCACAGGTTGAAACCTTTGAAGGTGAGCCACACCAGCGAAACTCTGAGAGAACCTGCAGGTCAGATCTGGAGGATGTAGAAGCTGCTCTCCAGAGATTACCTTTCCAGGCTCATGGGGTTCCCCATACATCCACCAAGGCAAGAACAGGTGTAAGTAGTCAGAATAGGTTCAGTGGTGCGGTGCCCCACCCCACTATAATCAGCAGCCATGAACGGTACCTGGCTGGGGACCCAGCAGGTGTAAATAGTTCACGGCTCAGAGGCGAGCAGCCTTCAAACTTGACTCACAGTACGGTCCTCTACGATCCCTCACCTCCGCCAAGGCAACAAGAAAGCCGCCTCTGGGAATCAGGTGGTTCCTACCGCCCTCAACCGCTGCCCAGGACCCAAGTCCGGGAAGCACAGGGCCCACCGTTGTACCATGAGCATCCGAGGATGAGGCAGTGGTACACCCTGAGTGCAGCCGGAGTGAACACTCTGATGATGACTCAGATGGGCTGGCACCAATCCCTGAGAGTGGATTGCGTACCCGCCAGCTTGAGTCTCTGGCCAAAGACATAGAGCGTTTCAACCCTAATAATGCAGAATCGACCATTGATGATTATCTTAGGGAAGTTGAATGCTGTCTTCTAGATTTGTATTGCCGATCAGCATGGGAAAAACTGAAGTTCATCTGGAAGACAACATCCAGGAGCGTCCATGTTTTTATGGAGAGCCTGACCCCCGCAGTCCGAGACCGTTATTCAACCCTTTGCGAAGCTTTAAGGGAAGAATATTCTGTGTACATGGAGGCCTTACGCAAGATGGTAACAGAAGCGGTGCGTGAGGCCACTGCACCACCACAACCTTCGAAACGGGAAACCGACCATCCAGGTAAACTAGATCCGAAACCCCCGTCAGCATGACTATGCGTGGACTTCGTCTCCACGGCAACCAGAGTCTATCTGGTTGGGTGGGGAGCCAAACCTGAGAAACCTCAAGAACCCCTTGAGACCTCGTCAGGAGAAACACCCCTTCCTAAAATTCTTAGGTGAACTTGTTGGAATAATTGTATGTAGTTTTTATCTTTTATCTTATATTTTTTCGTTTTCTTTAATTTGACTATTTGATTTTATAACATTTCATGATGTTTGTGTGAGTAAAGGATGTGTGAGTTGTCTGCAGGCAAACATCAAAAGTGGAGCTGAGAAGGAAGCAGTTGAGGAAGTCATAAAGATGAAGGCTGATTGCGCTAACCAGAAGACGCACTGATCCTAAGATGGGGAGACTGTGGAAGTGTGTTGTTAAAAGATAATGGTGTTTATGACCTGTTTACGATGCAGCTGTTTTTCCCATCCTTAGAGAGTAATGTTATTTGTAACTAGGGGCCCCCGAAAGATAATAAAAAGAGAGGTGCGGACAGATGGTTTTCAGAGCGGTAGGAGATTTGTAACTGAAGCACATCTCTGTCCGTTCTCCTCGCAGCGAGTAAATAACTAATTATTTGTCTTTCTCTTCTTTTTGTGATGTTATAAGTATTTTAGGTTGTTTAAACCTGACATTAATTTGGTCCTTCGGAGCCGGATTCCAATTACGCCTGAGGATTCCAGCGGGTTGGTAGATTCCAGCCAAGACTGTGCGCATGGCAGGCTTCAACAGGAAGACTCACAGACCCTTTCCGGGATTGGATCTCGGCCCGCTCGCTGGGGTCTGACGGCTGACGGAACTCAATAATAATAATAAGACCCAGGGATTAGTTTAAATTACCTTGATATCAGGACAATGTTTCAGTAACAGTGTCTGACATGCAGCCAGAAGCGTTAAACTTGATGCTTTTTTACAACGGTCACATAAGGATAGGGAAACTCTCTGTCTGCGCTGTTGCTGTCCAGGTCTCGATGAAATCTGCTCCACCATCAACGTTGACTATGGAAAGATAAAGAAAAAATAAATTAATGAAATATACAAATTAATTCAGTAGGTAAATGAGTATAAGAAGAATTAAACTTACCATTCAATAAACCTCTAACAAGCTTCGCCCTGGTATACAGAGCACAGATTCGCCGTCTTTTCCTCAATTTAAGATATTCTGTGAAACAAAATAAAGTTACCTTACAATGCAGGTCTTTTGAAAAAAAATCTTGTTTCTGTTAAGATTTGGATAGAACAGAATTTGAAATACTATAACTTACTCCATACACGGGGTATTTGAACGTTTCCGGGCAGCGCCAACTCTTCCTGCACTGAACTGGTACAGTTCTGCTGAATGTTATCCAGGTTTAGGTTCTGGATTAAATCATTCGATATATCTGTAAAATATTTTATCAGGGGTTAAGACAAGTCTGCAATATCACATAGACCTGTGAAAACATATGCATAGAAATATATATATATATTGTTGGAGTTGTTCCCCAGAACTCTGATGTGCGGAATGCCATCAGACCACATTTTAAACCACCCTTCCTGTTCTTTGGATAACTTTACAGAGGCGACAACGCCCTCTGGAGCTACATAAATGTCAGTGGTGACAATGTCCCACTTCTTACCCTCCAGCTTGTCAGCAAAGCTTTCCTGGTAGCATTCACAGTTATTTCTGTCATAAAACAAGGTGACAGGAGGAGGGATGTAGGGTGCCAGGGTGGAGATCCAGGATTTCCACCGAAGGAAAGAAGAGAGAACTCCTCTGCATGCTGTGGTTTCTGGGTGTAACAGGACCCAGTAAATGTCAGCCATAAGATCGGGCAAGGGCTGGATTAAGTACTGTCCAGATGAGAAGGAGGTGCTGCTGTCACAGGAAAGTTGGGTGCCATTAGGGAGGTTCACCTGTAGTCCATCAGAACCACACAGAATAGTTGCGCCCATTTTGATCAATATGTCTCTGCCCAGTAAATTTACTGGTGTGTCTGCGGACACTAAGTAACTGTGGTTCAAAGTTTGCCCTCCTATTTCAGTTTTTAAGGGCTTGGTGTACGGTAGGACCTGTTTAGCCCCAGAAAACCCCATGACAGTGGTAGTCCTTGTGGAGAGAGTGTAGGGAGGGGCTTGTTTGATGGTTGAGCATGTAGCCCCAGTGTCCACTAGAAAAGGAAGACTTTGTCCATACACCGTCACAGACAATAAGGGGTCCTCAGTCCCTCTGTCCGGGGGGTTCTGTGGGGACCGTCAGTGGTGGTCCGGCCAGAGACCGGGTTCCTCCCAGGCTGGCAGTTGGAGTGAAAGCTGCTGCTGCTGACCTCCACGTGGTGGACCACCTCTCCCTCTGTAAGGGCGAGCTGCTGGTTTTGCAAAAGGACCATGCTGTCCATGTCTGCCCTGAAGAGTCCTGTAAGGACATTCGCGAGCCCAATGACCTGGTTCCTCGCAGTAATAACATACATCAGCAATACTCGACTTCCGTGGTGGTCCTCGCTGGAATCCACGTCCCCTAGGCCCACCCCGCCCCCGGAAGCGACCAGCAAGTCCCTGAGGAGGACCAGAGGCCAGTGGCCACTGTGCAAACGTGTCCTGATGTCCAGGAAATGGAGGAGCTTTGGGTGGGTGAGACACAGCACCTTCATACATTATTTTGGTAGGTTTATTTTCTTTT
Source organism: Girardinichthys multiradiatus (assembly GCF_021462225.1). Taxonomy (NCBI): domain Eukaryota; kingdom Metazoa; phylum Chordata; class Actinopteri; order Cyprinodontiformes; family Goodeidae; genus Girardinichthys; species Girardinichthys multiradiatus. The sequence goes on from NC_061797.1 coordinate 1,867,506, forward strand.
TTCTTGTCTCCTGCTTTCTGCTTAGCCTCTGCTAGCTGCATTTTTAGTAATTGAGTTTGTAATGTTTTGAGCTCTTCCTCATCTTTCTTATTTTCCTCTCTTATTTTAGATAAATGGTGAATTAAATGACGGTTCCACATTCTAGTGTCAGATCCTGGCAAGTCAGGATTATCTTCCATGTTGGTTTTAACCTGAGTGGGTAAACCAATCTCTCTGTGACCCTTCTCTATCTGGATTGGTTCCTGTTTGCGTTTGCCACATGGATTTACATTGGTCCAAATATTCTCTGGGGTTAGTGTTGGGATTCCATTCGAACTTAGGAATGGTGCGCCCCCTGGTTACAGGGTATAGCTCCCTCAGCGCGTCCCCTAAGTCTTGGGCATGGAGAGAGAAATTATCTATATCTGGGAAGAGAAGGGAGCGAGCACTCGCTTCAACCTCTCTACAGCTGTGTGGTTTCATACAACGCGCTGCAATAGCCCGGTAATCCCCTAGAGCCAAAGTGGTGCCTGCAGTAAGAGAATCTAATGTTTGTAACCAAATAGAAGCACCCTCAGTTACGGGTGGGAGCTTGTCGCAGAGTGTGGTAAGATCCCCCAGGGAAAAAGGCTTGTATTTACGCTGACCCCCGGACCCAGGTTGATGAAGGAGGGGCATCTGTTTTTTAAAGAACCCAGGCTCCCCTCTTGATGCCACCTGACGGAGGACGCGTGGTTGCATGGTTTGAGTTTCTGGTTGGGGGGCACTGCGCTCAGGTGTGTCAATCTATGAGGAAGTGTGGCATCAGGCTGCCAGTCACCATACACAGCAACAGTCACTGAGCCTACTTGCTTAGATGGGGCAGGTGTTGCCATGGTCATGCTTTGGGGTGAATAATCTGTGCAGGGTGAATGGGGTGAGGGATGGTGCTGAGATGGAGTTAAAGTTGGAATGGGAATTGTTACACCATCCAAGATTTCTCGCATTTTTTTAGCTTAAACCCATCTGGGCTTACTTGAGTATAAGAGCCAACAGAGAGTGCTTCAGAGCAAGCTGGGTCAGTTACAGACAGAGAGTCTTGTGATTCAGATGAGAAAGAAATTAAGTCCTTTTGTTCTTCTTGTGGAGCTGTAGGGGTGGGACAGTCGGTGAGAACAGCCTGTGGGCTGGGCAAGCCACGAACAGTTACATGCCCTTCTTTGACGTCAAGTACAGGGTACAGCCCTGTGGGAGGAGATGTAGGAGGGGGAGGATACTGGGCAGAACCAGTGGGAGGTGCATAGGGTGGTGGCTTGTCAGCTACTTCCTTATTCCTGTCAGTGTGTGGTTCTGTGTGTGTGGTGTCAGGTTTATCAAACATTGCATGTTTTCCTCCCTGCCATATTAACACCATCTGAGACCAGAAAGTCTCATTTTTTGCTGCTTTGTCTCTTAAATCTTTCCACTTGCCTTCAAACCATCCACTTTCCTTGCATTTCTCTTCTGCCAACTCCTTTTCTTTTTTAGCTTTCTTCATGTTCAGCCAAAACCATCTTCCAACACTTTCTACTCTTTTTATCTGTGCCATCTCTCTCCACTTCCTGCTGTATTTTCTGGTTAATTTTCTTAATTAACTTTTCAGCCTGTTTTCCCTCCTGAGTCTGCTGCACCAGCTGCCTGACAACATACACCTGCTCCTCAAACGTCTTCCACTCCGGCACCTCAGTACCCCAACCTGAGTCATCCATCTCCCTATCAAACTCTCAGTCCATCTTTCACACACTTGTGGCCAACCGGAACGTATGGCACGCTATGTCCCGAGCTTCCGGTCTAATTGATAATTATTCTAATCAATTCTCAAGACACCACAAGTGTTTCAGTAATTCATACAAAACAGCAATCAATCATCTGTCCTTGTTAACACCGCGAGGTTTGCCAGACAGATAACTGCATTTGGTCACCTGCGATGAGAGTTGCTGAGACCAGCGCGTCTCTCCACTCACGCTATTTCTCACTCACTCACTCCTCCTGACAACGTCTGTATCACAGATTATATTTTCTGTGAACAGCTCATATATTTTATGTGTTTGTGTTTTGTGCAACTTCTATTTTTTCTGGAATGCACTAAATGCCGTCCAGTTATGACTAGTCTTGCTGAATCATCCTAATTTCAGCTCATAGTTCTCTCATGCTGGTCTTGTTATAAATGTCATTTATAACTCACAGTCATGCTCTCACTATTACTGGTCTCACAGATTCATATAATCTGTTCACAGTAATTCATTGCTTCACAGGACTTATAGTGTGTGCTTTGTGTATTATTACATCTGTAATCTGGTTTTATCGAGGCAGAACTCGCATAAAACACAGCATTCACACCCTTTTGTTTTTGCCTGGTCTCAGTGTATAATCTTGACTTATATTTCACACAGCATTCGTAGCTTCCCAGACTACGGGCCTCAAACCCAGCACAATCATGAATTTTCGTCAAAAAACATGTGGAGTTGCCAAGCTCAGGAAAAAATCTTCAACCTCTTTTAGAACATTATTGTTATTATTGACCTCGTTCACTTTTTCTTAATACATTTAGCAGAGTTTTCCACTTACTTGGACATAAGACACCATTTAATTTAGGCCTATCGAAAAATGCCAAAAGCAGACTTTGATTAAACAGGTTCTGCTTACCTTATTTTGTAGTTTAGATAGGTACCCGGTGTCAGATGTCCGTTGGTGGATCTCTGTTTTATCCGAATCTCTCTGCTTTTCCCTAGATCACATCGGGGTCACCAAGTTGTTGGAGTTGTTCCCCAGAACTCCTGCGTGCTCATTTGTTTTGGTAAAGCTAAGTCCTGCTATACTGTTTTAGTAAAACTAAATAATAAAAGAAATCACGAAGACTGCGCAGTTATGTTTGCCTGGCCAGCCAGGGAGAAATGCTGCGGCCCCGTTGCTGCTCACCACGAACGCTTCTGATCTCCTCCCCAGCTTCAGCAGTTTTTATTCAAAAGCAAGAAAAAACAGACACTTTATCAGATGTCAGTTGAACTCTTTGTTTCCATATCTTCACTGTTGCCGGGCAAATTATATCTAAGTCAAACACACACAGAGGCCTGTTAGGCAGGCCACTAAGTTACACAATACATTTTATTTCACACATTATTAAACATAACTTGAGCATAGCAATTCAGACCCTATTAAGTATTTTAAATGTTTCCAACAATATATATATATATATTTTCTTTTTTTACTTACTCTCCTCTTTCGGAGCTGTTAATTTTTCCGGCGCACAGTCAGGGGACTGTGGCGCATGAATGGCTACGCCCTCTCTTTCATGGATATGTTTAGCTGGGTTCGGATTGTCTTTTTTAAAGACAAGTTTCCGTCTCAACTTTGGTTTTTTCGGAGGCAGACAGTTACAAACGCTGACCTCTCCAACATCCAGGAATACGTCTCTTGTTAAATCTGTAAGTAGAATTTATTTCATTTATTTTTTAAATCACAAAATAGCATTCATCAGTTGACTAAACTAGATGTTGTTGCAGTTAATAATTACCATAGCCGGACTGTGTAAAAACGATACCATCCAGCTCGTCACTCGTGGGTTCTAAAGAATATAAGTTAAACATTATTATTATACAACGAGCATTCACAAGCACTTAAGGAATTCTTAAAGATGAATACTTACTACTGAAGATTGCTTTGTATTTCTCGATAGAAGCAGAATTTTCACCACCTTCTTCGTTTCCTGAAATATGTTCCGACATTTTTTGTTTCTCTTTACAAGTGTTCTAAAAATATTTCAGTGTAATTGGTTAAAAATAAACTTTTAGCTACCAGATTTGAAGCTGATCTCCCAGTAAAGATTGGGTTGTATCTCTCGATAGAACCAGGATGACGGACTACGCCACCTTCTCTGTTTCCAATGACGAAATCCTATCAGCGTGCATAGTTACGCCCCTTGGTCACACCCCCCGGAGACACCTCAGCAACAGCGCAGATGCGTTAATTCAATAAACAGGGGATGTGAATTGTCAGAGGCAATGCTCGAGACTTTGGGCCAGGAAGGAGCACAGTCCTCTTAATTACTTTGACTACAGTCGGTGTGAAGACTTTGTCTGAGACAATACACAAGAAACAGCTGCGGATGTCTGAGGTCTGATCACCTATTCAATAAACAGTGGATGTATATTGACTGAGACAATGCTTGACACTTTGGGCCAGGAAAGAGCACGGCCGTCTTAATTACTTTGACTACAGTCAGTGTGAAGACTTTGTCTGAGACAATACACAAGAAACAGCTGCGGATGTCTGCCTTAATTCAATAAACAGTGACATGTCTGAGGATTTTTTAACCTTTATTTTTTTTTTTTCAGTTTCTTGTGACGTTTTACATAGACCACACATACAGGTTACAACCAAGTTACAATCCTTCCACAACCTCTGGCTCCCACGTGGGATGAGGAGAAAACTGTTTTCTCTAAATCCTCAATAACTATTGCTCTAAAATGAAAAAGGAAAAGCTTAAGGTAACTAAAATTATCATCCATTTTACCAAATGGAGTCTCTCATGATTCCAAACAAAGTCTTTTAGCTGTAGAATCCATTTCTAATTTGGAAACAGCATAGTGAGCACTCATAAGATTTTAGATAATTCCATGTTTGGCTTACTTTTTAACTATTTCTTTCAGTTCATTTGTTTCTCTGTTTTTTAGATCATCTCTACAAGTTGCTGGTGCATATTAGATTACTCAAACATTTGAGCAGAGGAAGAAAGGTTCTGTATCTACTTTTTTTGTCTTTCTTGTTTTTTTTAGATGTAAAAACATCTATCTAAATAACTCCTGCATTAAAACAAAATAAATTTACAATTCTGTCAGGTTCTCTCTTTTTATCAGAATTTTGTGTGACGTGCGTGCATTAACCTGAGTGACCTTTAAGTTTATAAGAATTTTGTGTGATGTGCCTGCATTAACCTGAGTGACCTTTAAAGTGGATAAACTACATGTTTCGTTTTTAGATGTAAAAACATCTAAAAACATACAATTAGAAAGATTCGCTTCCTTGTGATGACAACATCCGGTTAATGACGATATCCGGTTACGCCACCGGAAGTCCCGCCACCGGAAGTCCCGCCCACCTGTCAAAAGTTTCCCACCTCGTTTGATTGAAGGATGTACATTTAGTCTCTCACATTGTTCCTGCAAGAGCAGACACCAAGAGAAATAAAAAACCAAAATAGTCTCAAATTTGTACATTCAACCAAAGGTACTTTAATAGTCATGTACTGCCTTGTTAAATGTTTTACATTTTTTCATAGTATTTGCTTTTGAGTTAATTTTGTTTTTTTGGTTATTCCACATTCTGTTCTTTTTGTCACTTTGTTTTCTATAGAATTATTTTCATTATCATCTATTTTTGTTCATGTTATTATTTATGTGCCTTTACTTGCTGTCTTTAGTTATTTTAGTATTTATCAGGTCTTGCTTTCTGTGTTTTGTTTAGTTTGTATTATTTTTAATGACCCTGTTTCTTCACAGATCCATCTACTCATCGTTCACAACTCTGGCTGCTAATTTCTTTATCTCTTACACCTGTACTTCCTCATCTTGCCCATTGTCTGCAGTTGTTCACTCTACTATTTAAGTCCTTTATTGTCTGTGTTTGTCACTTGGTTCATTTGGCTGATTATGTTTAAGACAGTACACTATGATAAAGGTTGTATCTAGCCACATTTCAGTCTGAAGCAACTTTAGTTATAAAAAAACAATATTTGTATGCTGTATCCTAGCAATGGGGATAAAAAAAAGTTATTGTAACTGATGTTTACTAAAGCTTATCTCTATTGTAAAGTGTTTTGTTTTTCTTTTAGATAACAGATGTCAATGAGGCTTCAACTGGTTCCCAAAATGTGCACAGTGAAATGGAAAGGTATGTTTTTTTGATGTTTTTCTTGTCAACCATGAAGCTAACACTATAAATGCATGAAAAACCGTGTTTGAACAATGAGCTATCAGGGTCTACAGCTACCACTTACAGAAACCTATGTATATGAGTTACAGCAACATATAAATTTACTTTGGGATTAACATATTTTTAACTGAATTTTAATTTAAACCCATTAATAAATTCTCATTTTGCTGTGTGCTGCCAGTAAATGAGACGCATGACCATAGCGTGGGTCTTCCAGTTGTTAGGAATCCAGAGGTCGAACAGCAAGAGATTGTCAGGTGAGTGGTTCTTCATGTAATAATTACAGTTTCATTTAAACTAGCACATGCATTGCAGGCAACCTTGTTGATCACTCAGACAATGTTAAGCTGACATTTGGTTTATCGGGTCTTTGAGTGCTTGCATTCAAATTTTCTTTTAGATAAATTTATTTTTTAATTGCTTATAATGGAAATTGCTGTTAAGGTTTGATTCTACTGAATACAATATTAATGCAGTGTTTCTTTTCGAACATGTGATATTGTTTGACTTTAGCTTCCAATAATATAATGCCTTCTAGTTCTCATGTTAGCCTGTCTGCCCAATCTTCACATTTGAAAGTGAGTTGGTTGACTATTCAGAATGTAATGTAATGCTTTATTTATTTTTGCACATGAATTAAAAAAAATGATCTGCTTTGTATTGTTTAGGGAGGACTTTTTTATTGACTCTGAGATCTCAGATGTAGAGGACTCTGCATTGGCCTCTACCATTCCAAATGAGACTGATGTATGTTCAGATCAAAAAAGCAAACAACTGCAGTATTTCTTGATTATTAAATTTTTTATTTATTTATCTGGTTCTGTTTTCATTCATTTCAGGATGAAGTGGAACTAGCCTCAGTTCTGCAGGACTTTCAACTGGACCACTTTGACACCAGTGAGAATTCTGTTGTCATTGCCTGCAGAAAGCATATTCTTAAGAGTGCCTACATGGCACTCTCAAAGACATACTTTCCGTGGCGCAAAACTCCAAATGTGCAGTTTGTGGGAGACTTGGCAGATGACTATGGAGGACCAAGGCGGGAATTTCTTCGGTAACTTGGTTTCAACTCTGACATTTACTAATCGAACACTTGTGCTTTATTTTACCTTCTATATGTGGCATAATTATAACCAGTTTTACTTCTCCCTGCATTTTACTTATGATCGACGTTCAGGGATCTCTGGGAATATTTGAGGGTCAGCCTGAAAATCTCCTGTTTTGTTACAGTTAGCAGTTGCTTTCAAGCAACAAATATTATACAGCCGGAAAACTGACAGAATGGTCAATAATTCACAATGAGCCTGGACCTCGATGCCTCAACAAGGAGCTCTTTGAAATGATGTGTGGACAGATACCATCTTTTGATAAAATTGATCTTTGAGTCTTCTTGGATGATGAGATCAAAAGTAAAATTGAACTGGTAAAACACATGTACGCCTAAAGTGACACTAAAATTTTCAACTAAGATGCCATGTTGATGTAATGTAGACTTATGTAATATATATTCTAGATAATTCAATTAAATACCTGTCTGTGTTAGGTTTCAAACTGTAGCAACCTGCAAGATCTGGCAGAGTTGAAATCCAGTCTTGGGGACGGATTGCAAGCTGTGGGATACCAGATATTTTCTCTGCCACACTGTTGGATCTACCTCAGATGAGAAATGAGGTTTTGGCTCACTTTGTGTTTCATAGGTAATGTATCATAAATGTGGGCTAGTTCACCATTAACTAGTCACTCTTTAATTCTTTAGCAGAGGTGGGTAGAGTAGGCCAAAACTTGTACTTGAGTAAGGGTAACATTACTTGAACATTTATGGAACTAAAAGTAAAAAGTGACAGTCTAAGAAAATATTCAAAGGTGTACAGTAAAAGGGCTACTAAAGTAGTAGTTGATTGTAACATCTGATTTCATATTTGAAAATCAGTTAAGACAAATGGCAGGTTTTGTATCAATTCTGGTATTTAAAGATTTGCATAAACAAAATTAATAAGTGCCTTTTTTTTTTTTAATGGAATGAGTACTTGCAGTGTATATTTGTTAGAACAGTGCAAAACATTTCCAGTGACCATATCTGCTGTTTACTGTATATTTACTTGATCTCCAAAAAGAGTTTAGGAGATGGGGAAAATATAATTAAAACAAACTCCTTGATTTCAAACAAGAGGTCTCACTTTAACAGACTGTAGATATCTGAAGAAAATATGGTAGATTAATTCCATAGTTGAGGTGGGTACAGTAGCCAGAAATTTTACTCAAGAGAAGCTATATTTCACTACACTAGTTCTCATGTAAAACAGAAAGGTAACTACTCCTAAAGTACACTTTCTTCAAAAAGTTACTCAAGTAAATATAAACTGTTACTACCCATCTCTTCTGTATGGCATAAGTTACAAAAGATGACCTTTCTATTTGCAAGTGCCTTTTCATTATGCTTGGAAATCAAATTAAATGACATATTTTGTAATCAACAGGGTGGCCAGCATGATCCAGCAGTATGTTGATGGCATGAATTCCTGTGGTCAGTTCTGGCAAATGGTAAAGAGATACTGGAAGCAGTTTATTCTTGTCTTTACCAACAATGGACAGAAACTTTCAAGGCAAAGTTTCCAGAATCTCTTTACCATTTCCTGGAGTCCCGTGGGGAGCAAACATCTGGAGGAGGAAGAGGCAACCATTTTCCAGTGAGAATGATGGATTATGGCCATTGAAGGTGTCCTAGTAACATAATGTGATTGTTTTGCATGATGTGAGCAGGTAAAGAGTCTGTCATACTGTATAGTACTTTATTTAATTTCAGTTTCACATTGGTCATATCACCCAATCTGCATATAATCACTTACAAAACATTAATCAACTTCGTACCTCCTTTACTGGCCATGCTGCTACCATCCTTGCCCATAGTCTTATCTCCTGAATTGTTGCAACCCTTTTATTTGGTCTCACAATAAGTAACTCAAACTTATTGAACTCTGCAGCTGGAGTCATGTCTTGTACTCCAAAAAGAAAACAAAAAAACACATTGCCCAGTTCTTCAACAGTGTCATTAGTTGCTTCTACAAGCTAGGATAAACTTAAATGTTGTCATATTTAAGTACATCCATACCCTTGCCCCTAATCTCTGTAACCTGCTTCACATCACTGCTACCTGTTCTCAGATCTTGGTCTGCCACTCATCTTGTTCCTTTTGCGTGTCATATCATGGGGAGCAGAGCTTCCATTACCTGCTACTCTGTTTTTACACTCACCCTCCAGTGAATAGGAATTTTGATTCTCTTCCTCTATTAAAATTACATCTTGAAACACATGTTCACACTGGCTTATTAGTCTTACAGATTTTACCCAGATTTGATCAAATCTGTGTGTTAAGATTGGTTTTATGAAACATTTTGAAATTGGGTGATTCCTGAAACAAGTGAATGGAACTATTTGAGTCTGAACAAGCTCATAATCTATACAGATTAACTATAAAACTGCTAGTAAATCCAGAAAGATAAGGTAGTGTTAACAAAGCAACAAAACATTTTTTGTTTTGTTTTTTTGTTTCTTTAACGTCACAAGGTTATGCTCCTTGTTCAACAGGGAAAGAGGTGGACCAGACACTCGAAAAGGTGTTGGTCTTTGTTACCGGGACTGACTGTTTGCCACCTCTGGGGTTTCCGCAGTCCTGCAGTATCAACTTCTATGACCAGGAGCCAGGAAGTCGGCGCATACCCTATGCATCAAAATGCAGTTTGACCCTGTTTCTTCCGAGAGGAGTTGGAGATGAAGAAGAATTCAGGGAACTTCTTCACATGGCACGGAAGGGCTCAATGGGGGTTGGGAAGGTGTAGTAGGGCTGGACTGTATCTGTTCTGGGTATTTTGTTTGTCATCACTGGATGTCAATGTTTTCACTTCAATAAATTTGTTGAATCTACCTGCAGTTTATTTATTTTGTGTAACAGGGGTTACTGGTTTACAAAGCTGGCAAAATTTATGTTGTAGTGTATTGACATAAGATTCTGAAGTATTGCTGAATTTTAAATGCTTTACACAACAGAATGAAATGCAGTAACCATATGCTTGAACCCATGAGATAAATTTAATGGTTTTTGCTGTCTTTGAAAACTAAAATCAAAAAGGGGAAGACATGACCTGATTATTATGGCCTCTTAAATATTACACAAAATAGGGAATTTTGTGGGTGACTGGCTCAGGTAAGAGTTCGTCCTGTAACTGGTGAGTTGCAAGTTTGAACTCCTGTTCCATCTGTTTTTGGGTACCTGAGCGAGACCCTTAGCCCCTGGTTGCCCCCTGAGTGACACAGTGACAGCCCACTGCTCCCTAAGAGATGAATTAAATGCAAAGAGCAATTTCTCCATTGTGAGATCAAAGTCCAAATTAAATGGAACCCTAAAGAAATGAGGTTAAACGCAGACCTCAGTTCACATTTAGTTAAAATGATGCACTCCATGAAATAAATTAAACACTGAAAGAATGAAATAAGAATTGGTCCGAAGTCAGCTGTCAGACCTTGACTTACTGATGTGATATTGTGCCAGAAACAAGCGGGTCATATAGAAGTTACAAAAAATGGGTAACACCTAAGGGAAATATGTACTCTAAAGAATACTTCCACCTCTCTGCCTGCTCAGATGCTTTTCTCCTAAGCTCCCTGCTTGCTTGCATTCTTTTACTCCTAACTTTTTATCTCTTAGCCAAAATTACGGAAATATTGGACTAAAACAACTTCTTACCAGCGACTCCCAAGGATTATTATTATTTTTTTTTTTAAAAGGACTTTGTTTTTATAATCAAACTCGAAAGCAGGACAAGTTGACACCAGCTAATCAGCACAAAATGCCTCCCTTCACCACAGAGGACTTCGACAAACTTTTACAGAAATTGGCTGTTTTGGAGATGAAAATCCATCGACTAGAAGTGAATGTGGAGGTGAATATGGGGTACAACGATGATTCAACTCTGCCTGTGATCCCAAACAGTGACAGCCAGCTCAACAACTCACCTGGCAATCAGAACACTGAGAATAAACCTACCGGCAGACCCCCCTGGCATGTTTTAGTGGCATGCCCAAAAAATCAAGGTGGACGACACACTGGAAGATCTCAGCAATTAAATAAATTAGAATGGCCAGAATTACAGAGAAATGCCCCCGTTTCCCCTGTGAAAAGGAGACTTCGACAGCGAGCTTCTGTCACAACAACTGATAGGAGTGAGACAGCTGGAAATAATGGAATTCCCTTCCAAAACAGATTTGCCCCACGACTGAATGAAAACCAGGACATCGTCTCCATTCAACACCCCCTGTGGCCGAGGCCCTGCTACTAAACCAACATCTTCCAAATGCCGCAGACCTCCACCACCTCCTAATCTATCTCCTCCTAATCAGGACCTTCAAATCACTTCTCTGTGATACAGTGTGTGCCCCAATGGTAACTCTATCAGAAATGAGCATGTCCAGGAAAAACTTGGGCCCTTAAAAGGAGATAGTTGTAAAATCTCTGTGCTTATACGTGACAGAAAGAACAAAGCCAAAAGGATAAGAGACAGTAATAAACAATCAACAAAAGCCATAAACTGTCAGGTACAACCACACACAGTTAATATCAGCAACTAAGTCATATAAACTCGCTTTACTGAACATTAGATCTCTGTCAGGAAAATCATTTTTAATCAATGACTTCATTACTGACCACGATCTTGATGTTATGTTTTTCACAGAAACATGGTTACATGAATTTAATGAAGCTCCCATTCTGATAGAGGCGACACCTCCGAACTACAATTTTCTTTGTGAGAGCAGACAGCAAAGAAAAGGTGGAGGGGTGGCCACTTTGTTTAAAGATTTATTAGAGTGTAAAAAAGTATTTCTGGGCAAATTTGACTCTTGAATATTTGGCTCTCTGGGTAAAGAGCCCTGTCCGAACCATGTTCTTGAATATTTACAGGTCTCCTAAGTCCAAAACAAACTTTATCAGTGATTTTAATGAGCCTTTATCTGTGATTTGTGTTTATTATGACTGTTTAATTATTGTGGGAGACTTCAACATTCACATGGACAATCCTGAAGACAGAAGTACAATAGATCTATGTGACACTCAGTTGAAATTTTGGTTTGACTCAACATGTTAAACGGCAAACGCACAAACAGGGACATGTTTTGGACTTGATCATCACTAAGGGTCTAAACATTTCCAATGTGTCTGTAACTGATGTTGCCCTAACTGACCACTTTTCTGTTATTTTTGAAAGCATCATCTGCAATGACTCAGTTTGCTAAAGAGACATGATAAGAAAACGCATCTTTAAGGACGCAGCTGCTGAAACCTTTAACCAGATTTACTCTTCTACCTCCACTTTGCCCTGTAACACTGTAGATGAGCTGGTAGATAACTTTCATTCTAAAATCTCGGACATCATTGATTCAATTGCTCCAATTAAAGTGAAATTCGTTTCTGGGAAGAAAAAGTCTCCATGGAGAAGTGCTCCACCAATCAGAAGTGACAAAAAGGAATGTCGAAAAGCTGAACGCAGGTGGCGAAAGACTGGACTCCAGGTTCACTATATTATCTATAAAGAGAGACTATACAGATATAACCTACAACTTTGCCTGTAATAACATATGATTCAACTCAAATAATAAACACGTCCCTTTTGTCAGGTGTTTTCCCCCGGGCCCTAAAAACAGCAATTATCAAACCTCTATTGAAAAAGAGCAACTTGGACAAGCTGCTACTACAGAACTACAGGCCTATATCAAACCTCCCCTTCATCAGTAAGATTATTGAAAAAGCTGTGTTTCAGCAGTTAAGCAACTTCCTAAAATCGACTAACCGCTTCGATGTCTTCCAGTCAGGCTTCCGTGCTCACCACAGTACAGAGACTGCTCTTGTCAAGGTGTTCAATGACATCCGTATAAATGCAGACTGTGGAAGAACCACAGTGCTGGTATTATTGGACCATAGTGCAGCATTCGACACTGTTGATCAGTCCATTTTATTAGAGCACCTGGAAAACTGGGTCGGCCTTTCTGGTACAGCACTCAACTGGTTTAAATCCTACTTGAAGGACAGGGACTTTTTTGTGTCACTAGGTAACTACATCAGAGAGCACAAAAATCACATGTGGTGTTCCCCAAGGGTCCATCTTAGGGCCCCTCCTATTCAATATCTACATGCTCGCCCTAACTCAGATTCTAATAAACAACAACGTAAGTTATCATAACTATGCAGACGACACACAGCTATACGTTACGATGTCACCAGGTGACCATGAACCCATTCAAGTGCTAGATAAATGCTTAGAAGAAATCAATGCATGGATGGGCCTACATTTTCTTCAGCTGAATCAAAACATCAGAACGCTGCTGGCCGCGTCCTCACTAGAACTAAGAAAGTGGAGCACATCACCCCGGTTCTAAAGTCCCTACACTGGCTCCATGTAGCTCAGAGAATAGACATTAAAATACTTCTGTTAGTCAATAAATCACTGAATGGCTTAGCACCAAAATACATTACCAACTTGTTGTCAGTGTATCAACCACCCAGACCTCTCAGGTCTTCTGGCTCAAATCTACTCTGCATATCCAAAACCAGAACTAAACATGGAGAAGCACCTTTTAGTTCTTATGCTCCACTAATCTGGACTAAACTGCCAGAAAACTGTAAAAGCGCCGAAACCCTAAGTTGCTTTAAATCAAGATGAAAAACTTATTTGTTTAGAGTGGCCTCTGACTGTGCCATTTAGGCATGATTAGCTGTGTTTTCAGTCCAATTTTCCTTTCATTTTCTTGTCCATCATTCTATTCTCTTTATTTTATTTTATTTAACTTTTTTAAATTACCTGTTGCTTGATTTTATCATTTGATTTGTTTTTCTGTGTCTGTATCTGTGTTTATTTGCTTTGTGATTGTATTGCAATTGTATGTACAGCGCTTTGAGTGTCTCGTTGCTGAAAAGAGCTATATAAATAAACTTACCTTACCTTACCTTACCTAATGAATTCAGTTCAATTCAGTTTATTTATATAGCGCCAATTCACAACACATGTTGTCTCAAGGCACTTCACAAAAGTCAGGTACATACATTCAAATTAATCCTAACCATTGAAGAGTTGGATAAAAAGTTTTTCTATCTAAGGAACCCAGCAGATTGCATCGAGTCAGAGATTTGTAGCAGTCACTCCTCCTGGATGAGCATGTAGCGACAGTGGCGTTGACTTTGCAGCAATCCCTCATACTGAGCATGCATGTAGCGACAGTGGAGAGGAAAAACTTCCTTTTAACAGGAAGAAACCTCCAGCAGAACCAGGTTCACTGTGAGCGGCCATCTGCCACGACCGACTGGGGATTGAGAGAACAGAGCAGAGATACAAAAAGAACACAGAAGCACTGATACAGGAGTACTTTCTATGGGAAGGAAAAGTAAATGTTAGTGGATGTAGCTCCTTTAGTCGTTTCATCTAGAAAGAAAGAACAGATAAACTTTGAGCCAGTTTTAAAGGATAGAGTCTGAAAGAGAGCCATATAATTAGTTATAGTAAAAACTCAGTCAATTGCTATATCTAGGAGAGAGAAAGGGTTAAACACTGAAAGACAGGGCCAAGTGGATCATCTGTAGAAGGTGAGCATTAAGTTGTGGCCAGCAGAAGCTTGGACGATGCCCCCCTCCAGAAAGGTGTCACAGGTAGACTCAGAGTCAGGCCAGGTGTAGCTTCTAGGAAGAGAAGAGAGAGAGAACATAAAGTTAACAGCTGAAATAACAGCAAATATTGCAAAATTGGAGAGTAGTATGAGAATGTAGCGAAGAGGATGAAAGTGGTCATTATGTCCTCCAGCAGCCTAAGCCTATAGCCTATTGGCTCCCTGTTAAATCCAGAATAGAATTTAAAATTCTCCTCCTCACACATAAAGCCCTTAATGATCTAGCTCTATCATACATCAGAGATCTGATGGTTCCATATGTTCCTAACAGGGCACTTCGTTCTCAGACTGCAGGTTTACTGGTGGTTCCTAGAGTCTCTAGAAGTAGAATAGGAGGCAGATCCTTCAGTTATCAGGCTCCTCTCCTGTGGAACCAGCTCCCAGCTTTAGTCCGTGAGGCAGTCACCCTGTCTACTTTTAAGGCTAGGCTTAAAACGTTCCTTTTTGATAAAGCTTATAGTTAGAGTGGCTTAGTTTATCAGGGAGGGAGCCTTCTTCCCTCCCTGTTGGATTGAGTAAGGGGGAGTCAGGTTTAGCCTAAACCGGCTCAGTTATGGTTGAGGTGCAAACACACCCTCCATTTCTGCTACTTGTGTGACCCCTTCTCTTTTCCAATGGTTATAATCAGTCTGACAGAGAGAGGTATCCCAATCCTTGTGGTTTTTAGTGTAACAATGACCATCAGTGGGTCCCTTTGTGGGGTGCCTTGAGATGACGTTGTTGTAAATAAGCGCCGTTTAACTAAATAATCTGAACTGAAACTATCTGTGTAGTTATGCTGCTATAGGCTTAGGCTGCTGGAGGACATAACGACCACTTTCACCCTCTTCGCTACATTCTCACACTACTCTCCAATTTTGCATTATTTGCTGTTATTTCAGCTTTTAACCTTGTTCTCTCTATTCTCTTCCTAGAAGCTACACCTGGCCTGGCTCTGTTTCTACCTGTGACACCTTTCTGGAGAGGGGAATCGTCCGAGCTTCTGCTGGCAACAACTTAATGCTCACCCTCTACCAATGATCCACATAGCCCTGTCTTTAATGTTTAACCCTTTCTCTCTCCTAGACATGGCGATTGACTGAGCTTAACTGTAACAAACTCTATGTGCTCTCTTTCAAACTCTAACCTTGAAAACTGGCTCAGAGTTGATCTGTTCTTTCTTTCTCGGTGAAACGACTAAAGGAACTACATCCATTAACATTTACTTTTCCTTCCCATAGAAAGTACTCCTGGATCAGTGCTTCTTTGTTCTTTTTGTGTCTCTGCTCTGTTCTCTCAAACAACCAGTCGGCTGGAGGTTTCTTCCTGTTAAAAGGGAGTTTTTCCTTTCCGCTGTCGCTACATGCATGCTCAGTATGTGGGATTGCTGCAAAGTCAACACCAGTGACTGTCCACTGTCTCTAAATGCTCATCCGGGAGGAGGGAATGCTGCAAGTCACTGACTGGATGCAATCTGCTGGGTTTCCTTAGATAGAAAAACTTTTTATCCAATTTGAATAAAAAGCTAACTCCGACTCCACTGTTCAATTGTTAGTATTAATTGGAATGTATGTACCTGACTGTTGTGAAGTGCCTTGAGACAACATGTGTTGTGAATTGGCGCTATATAAATAAACTGAATTGAATTGAAAAATAACAGCAAACACGGAGTACAAGATTCATTTTTCTGTATTTGATAACATTACAACCACCAAATGTCCACAGATAGCGTTTCTGTAGACCAGCTCCCGTGCGAGTGCCATCTGGTGGAGGAGAATAGTATTACAGCTACAATTCGGATTTCAAAATTGCATGTCGATCTTCACTTGTTTCAGACAGTTATTGTGTATTTTTTCTCTTCTTTTGACTTTAAAGATATTAAAATTAACATTGAAATAATTACAGAAGCAAACGCTTACACTGAGTGCTGCAGAATATATGACATTTATCAGATAGAAACATCAGATCTCATTTCAGCACAGTTGATCTGTTATGAATTAGTGGAGTCTGCAGTTCTACTTCTCTTATTGGGTGGCTGGAGTTTAAATTTACTGGATAAGAAGAGTGTGGGCAGGGCCTTGCTTCATTTGAGAAAACACCGTTTTAGACGGCGTAAAAAGTGTCATAGAACGCCGTAAAAAACTGCGTTTTCTCGAGACACTGAACGCCGTCGCATGTAAAAAGCGGATTTCGGTGTTCAGTGACCAGAAAAACTGAGTTTTTTATGTTGTTTAAAGAGCACCACAGAATTAGATGGGATTTACGCGTGTAAAAAGCGGCGTTCAGTGACCAGAAAAATTCAGTTTTTTTACGGCGTTCTGCGGATGCTCTCAAAACGCTGCATTAAACGACGTTTTGATGGGATTTACATGCGTAAAAAGTGGCGTTCAGTGACCAGAAAAACGCCGTTTTTTAAGGCATTCTGCGGGTGCTCTTAAAATGCCACATTAAACGACGTGTTGATGGGATTTTCGCCATATTTTACGGCGTTCAGACTTATAAAAACGGTGTTTTTTGCGTGACCTTTTAACCAGACGTGTGGTAAAAGTGCCGTTTTGTGGCACAGTTGGCTTGCCATAATTTGGGCAGGCTGATTTCGGTCAACTGCTCTCTGCCGTCTCGCTCCACCAACACACGGTGGTTCCCTTTGGGACCATCAATAAATGTCCGAACCAAACACTTGGTAGAACAGAATTACTGTTAAATCATTCTATTAGACTGAATAAATGATACACACTTCTTTTTATCTGATTTAATAGCACCTTCTATTTTTTAGAATTTTGTTTCTTCAAAATTCATCATTTTTTTAAAAATTTGAGGTAATGTGCCTTTCACAAAACTAATGTTAAATCATTCTACTAAACATGACAAATGAGACAGTCTTAAAGCAATCTAACAGATCTACAGTTTTATTTCCAACATATAATTTATAACAATTTATTTTTAACATTATTGGACAAACTTCACACTTTGCACTTTACTTACATGATGGACATTTCCATCCTTTCTTTGTATTTTTATATTCTGTGCCGTTTGTATTGAGGCACTGGACATGGAGCCGTCTACAGTATCAGTCATCACACTGGATCTGTTAAAACCGTTGTAGAGCTGATGGCTACAGGCAGGAAGGATCTCCTGTAGAGGTGTGTCTTAAAGCATATCTGATGAAGCCTCTGACTGAAGATACTATTGTTGTATGACAGGCTCATGAAGACGATGCCCAGGGTTCTCCATAACGTTATTCATTTTATGAAGAATCCTTCTTTGCACAATGCTCTGCCAAAGGTTCCAGAGGAATCCCCAGAACAGAGCCAGCCTTCTTTATTTGCTTGTTGAGCATCAGAGTTCCTGGCTCTGATGCTGCTACCCCAGCCGATGATGCCAGAACAGATCACACTCTTAACAGACTTATAGAAGATATGCAGCATCTTGCTGGAAACATTGAAGGTACTAAGCTTCCTCAAGAAGTAGTTTGCTCTGTCCCTTCTTGTAGATGGCTTCACAGTTGCATCTCCACTGCAGTCTGTTATCCAGATGAACACAGAGGTATTTATACACCTCCACTACCTCAACTTCTTCTCCCATGATGGAAATAGTGTTTGACCTATTCCTGTTTCTCTTAAAATCTACAATCATCTCCTTTGTTTTATTCATGTTCAAGATGAGATGATTGTTTCCACACCATGCCACTAAGCAGTCCACCAGCTCCCTGTTCTCAGCTTATTGTCCATCTGTGATCTACCCCACGACTGCAGAATAATCTGAGTATTTCTGCAGATGACAGGAGTCTGTCTTCTACTAGAAGTCTGACATGTGGTCCCTGTGGTGCTCCTGTGCTGCTGACTACCTGGTTAGACACACAACCCTTCAGTCTCCCAAACTGTGGTCTGTTTGTCAGCTAGTCTTTGATCCAGGAGATTGTTGAGGCCTTCACCTGAGTCTTCTGGAGTTTCTGACAAAGCAAATCATGTTAAATTGTGTTAAATGCACTGGGAAAATCAAAGAACATGATCCTCACAGTGCTGCTGGCTTTGTCCAGATGACCATGGGTTTGTTGAAGCAGATGTATGATGGCATCTTGAACTCCACAGCGATAAGCAAATTGAAGGGGGTCCTGATGGTTCATTGTTTGCTTACTCAGGTGGGCCAACAGGAGTCTCTGTAGGACCTTCATGATGTGGGATGTCAGGGCAACAGGTCTATAGTCATTGAGGACTGATGGGTGAGTTTTCTTTGGTACTGGAACAAGACAGGAGGTCTTCCACAACACTGGAACCTTCTTCTGGTCCAGGCTAAGGTTGAAGAGGTGCTAAAGAATCCCACAGAGCTCCTTGACCTGCAGCCTTATTCTGGTTCAGTCTCTCCAGTTGTCTCTTCACCTGACATCTTGAGACACACAGGTGCAAGGGGGAGGCAAAGGGATTATCAGCATCTTCTGATTTGGTTGAACGCAAACATGTAGAAGCAGAAGGGTGCATGGCTGAGGGGAAAGATAAAATATTGGAGTTGTGACAGAAAAGCTGTGGGTCAAAGGAGGGCGGGATGTCTGTTTGGCTGTGAGCAGGAGAGGAGGATGTTGAGTTTGGTTCTGAACTGAACCTATTGAAGAAAGTGTTTAGTTCGTTGGCTCTGTTCTTCCTTCTGTTTGAAGCCTGTAATCTTCTTTATCCCTGACCACACATCTCTGATATTGTTTTGCTGGAGCTTGCTCTCCAGTTTCTTCTTGTACACCTCCTTGCTGTCTTTTATCTTGACTTTAAGTTGCTTCTGTATACTCCTAAATAATTCCCTGTCTCCCTCTCTGAAGGCTCTTTTTTTGTTAAGCAGGTCCTTCAGGTCACAGGGTTCATATCAAACCATATTCATGTTTTAGAAAGGACAAGCCTTTTTGTGGACAATCAATAAGGTTTGTTTGAGCCATTATTACACCCTCAAAGCTGGGGGAAACATATTGACAAAACACCAGCAGCTGTAAAGAACCCAATGAGTTCAATTCAATTCAGATTTATTTATATAGCGCCAATTCACAACACATATCGTCTCAAGGCACTTCACAAAGGGTTTGGAATGGTGCAGGGATGTTGGGGAGGTTAGAATAAACTACTAAGTGTTTGGCCATTTTAGAATGGGCTATGTGTAGGGGTACTAAGTAAAATAATAAACTGATCAAATTTGTCTATCTAGAGCCCACTGGTGGCCATTGTTATACTAAAACCACAAGGATTGGGGGTACCTCTCTCTGTCAGACTGATTATAACTATTGGAAAAGAAAAGGGGGATCAGAGTTAGACACACTGAAAAACTCAGAGAAGGTATGCAATGAAGACACAAGCGAGTCAAAGTTATCTTTGGCTGGCCAGGGAGAGACAGTCGGTTCTCTCAGAGGAGCTGCCCTGTGTGCACAGCCTTTTATTAAAGAAAGGGAAAAAAACTCTCATGTTACAGCATTGTGGGTGTGACCACACACAGTTTCACAAATGCAAGTTCTACTGAATAAAACTGGTTCTATCCAGATACTGATACAGCACACACATCCATATCTGTCACTCAAGGACACAAAGATTGGCTGGGGTACGAACAGCCCTCTTCCCAGAACACCCCCGCACACACAAGTTCCTGCTCAGTCTGCATAGCAACCACCCAAATGCAACTCTAAGACAAGATGACAGTTCTGTTAATAGTTCATAAAACACTCAAGATAAAGATGAAAAGTATTCAAACCACTTCTATCAAAGTTCACCAAACTAAATAAATGAAAATGTCCTTTAATGATAAAACATTTAGGATAAAGAACCTTTTTAAACTAAG
The DNA here is from genome assembly GCF_021462225.1 of Girardinichthys multiradiatus. NCBI lineage: Eukaryota > Metazoa > Chordata > Actinopteri > Cyprinodontiformes > Goodeidae > Girardinichthys > Girardinichthys multiradiatus. The sequence goes on from NC_061797.1 coordinate 1,887,927, forward strand.
CAATGATAATTTATGTACAAATCTTACAACAAGGGGTCGCACAGGTAGCAGAAATGGAGGGTGTGTTTGGACTTCAACCATAACAGAGCCAGTTTAGGCTAAACCTGACTCCCCCTTACTCAATCCAAAAGGGAGGGAAGAAGGGAAAGGTAAAAATAATTGGCGAGTATTGTTTCCTGTTGCATTGTGTGAAACATGGGTAACTTTAAAATGGGCTAAGTCAATCCAATCAAATCATATAGACTTCAAGTCAGGTACATACATTCCAATTAATCCTATCGAACAGTGAGGTCAGATTCAGTTATTTATTCAAATTGGTTAAAACGTTTTTCTATCTAAGGAAACTCAGATGATTGCATTGAGTCAGTGACTTACAGCATTCACTCCTCCTGGATGAGCATGTAGAGACAGTGGACAATTGCTGGCATTGACGTTGCAGCAATCCCTCATACTGGGCCTGCATGTAGCGACAGTGGACAGGAAAAACTCCCTTTTAACAGGAAGAAACCTCCAGCAGAACCAGGCTCAGTATGAGCAGCCATTTGCCATGACCGACTGGGGTTTTGAGAGAACAGAGCAGAGACCTATTGGAAGCATACATATAGTGAAGAGAATTGGTCCAGGTACCGAACCCTGTGGTACTCCACAATTAACCCTGGAGTTTGAAGATGATTTATAATTTACATAAACAAACTGGAATCTGTCAGACAAATAAGATTTAAACCAGCCTAGTGCTGTTCCCCTGATCCCTACAGCATGTTCCAGCCTTTCTAAGATAATATTGTGATCGACTGTATCAAATGCAGTACAAGTTTGCATGCATGAAGGATGAAGCAAGCCAGAGCAGAACAAAGATTTGAGAGAGAACAGAGTATATTTTAAAGAAAGCAGAAGTTTTGAGTGCAAGCATTACTAGTTTTGAGTGCAAGCAATACTAGTTTTGAGTGCAAGCATTACTAAGTTTGAGTACAAGCAGAATGAAATCCTGCTCTCAAATTGAAAATATGTGCTCTTGATTTTTGGCAATAAATATCCCTCATATTATCGTTGTGCTTTGTTTTGGTCATCACATAAAACCTCACTAAAATGCATTGTAATTTGTGGTTTCACAACATTAAAGCAGATAAACATGTAATAAGTATGAATAGTTTTTCCAGTGCAGGTTGTGTTGCCGAATAAAGAAAAAATAGATTGAAATAGGGCTGCACGGTGGTCCAGTTGGTAGCACTGTTGCCTTGCAGCAAGAAGTTCCTGGGTTCAACTCCTGGTCGGGGTTCTTTCTGCATGGAGTTTGCATGTTCTCCCCATACATGCGTGGAGAGAGGAGAAGATTCCAAAAGGACAACCATCTCTGCAGCAACCCAGCAATCAGGCCTGTATGGTAGAGTGACCAGATGAAAGCCACTCCTTAATAAGAGGCACATGGCAGCCTGTCTAGAGATTACCAAAAGGCACCTGAAGAACTCTCAGACCATGAGAAACAAAGATTTGTCATGTTTGGAGGAAACCAGGCACTGCTTCTCACCAGACCAATGCAATCCCCAAAGTAAAGCATGGTGATGTTTTTTCTGTGGAGACGTTTTTCAACAGCAGGAACTGGCAGACACACTAGTCAGGATAGAAGGAAAGATGAATGCAGCAATGTACAGAGCCATCCTGGATGAAAACCTGCACCAGAGCATTTTTGACCTTAAACTGGGACAACGGTTTCTTTTTCAGCAGGACAATGAACCGAAGCCCACAGCCAACATCTGAAAGGAGTGGCTTCAGAACCACCCTGTGAATGTTCTGGAGTGGCCAAACCACAGTCCAGACTTGAATCTGATGGAATACCTGGAAAGATCTGAAAATAGCTGTGCACAGACCTTTTCTCATCCAACCTGATGGAGCTTGATATGTTCTGCAAAGAAGAATGGGCCAAACTGCCTAAAGATAGGTGTGCTAAGCTTGGCATCATATTCAAAAGACTTGAGGCTGTACTTGCCGCCAAAGGTGGATCAACAAAGTGTTAAGCAAAGGCTGTGCATACTTACGTAAATGTGATTTCTTTTCTATTTTTAATAAATTTGCAACAATCTCAAACAAACTTCTTTAAGATTGTCATAATGTTGTGTGTAGAATTTCGATGAAACAGATTAAATTGATACCATTTAAAAAAGGCTGTAACATAACTAAATGTGGAAAAAGTGCAGCTCTGTGAATACTTTGCAGATGCACTGTATGCAAGTCATTTATTTTAATGACAAGTTGACTTTCTGACGGAGAGGTATTATTAAAAATCTTCACTAATGGATTACTGGTTTGTATGGCAGATTGGTTGATTTCCAGTCATGTTTAACTCAGTAACTGATGTGTGAGAGTTCGACTTCTTACATTGGCACAATATCACAATAAACAAACTTATAAATTACCTTTGGTAACAGGGCCAGTTCTAGGCATGCATATATGAGGGGGCAGGCAGAAATGTGAAGGGGGCTTCATCTGCGTACACATTCTGCTCCGACATGTTTGTTGTTGTTGTTGATTAGTGCTTTCTTTATGGGATTGGGGTAAACTGTGTACTGCTGTGCAATTTGCCAGACTGGACTGGTTTGTCCCCCGACTGGGCTTCTTTTGAACACATTGGGCTGGGATAAAAATAGCTTTGAGCAGGTGGTTCAAATTTGGGCTGCTCTTACAACATTTGAAGGGGTTTTAGAACTTCTATCAAAATAGTTGTAATCGTGTGGCAGAAAAGTAAAAACCTATACATCTCAAAATCTCAAAATGTTTTTTCTTTTCACTCATATCAATAGTTCGTTTATTTTAAAAAAGAGAATCTGTCGAACTTGACATCATCAATCAGTGATGGTCATTGGTTAAATCAACTGTCACTGTTGGTCAAATGTTGGTCAAATGTAAATGTCCAAAATGCTGTTAAGGGTTCATCTAATATTCACTTAGGTGCGGCCTTTACTTTGTTAAGCTTTGACTTGATGCTGATAGACACCATCACGCTTAAGGGGGAAATACAAAAGATATCCAGAAATCTAAAACCAGACCAGCACCATATCCCAACTGGATCTGGTACTGGCCAGAACATGCACAGGGCATCCATTGCCAAATTTATTTATAAAACTGTAATAAAAACAGGCAATATTTATACTTTAATAGCCTCACATTTTTGGCATTATGCTGCAAAATTTGTAAATGAAATAAATCAATTTTCTGCTAATCAACACAGACTCACTAAATCATGTGAAAAAACAGTATACATTATTTGACTGTTTTTTGACAGAGTTGAAGAATTACACTAATAATATACCATTACCAATATACACTCACTGGCCACTTTATTAGGTACACCTTGCTAATACCGGGTTGGACCCCCTTTTGCCTTCAGAACAGCCTTAATCCTTTGTGGCATAGATTCAACAAGGTACTGGAAACATTCCACAGAGTTTGGTCCATATTGACATGATAGCATCACAGATGCTGCAGATTTGTCGGTTGCTCATCCATGATACGAATCTCCCATTCCACCACATCCCAAAGGTGCTCAATTGGATTGAGATCTGGTGACTGTGGTGGCCACTTGAGTACAGTGAACTCATTGTCATGTTCAAGAAACCAGTCTGAGATGACTCGTGCTTTATAACATGGCGCGTTATTGTGCTGGAAGTAACCCTCAGCAGATGTGTACACTGTAGTCATAAAGGGATAGAAATGGTTGGCAACAATACTTAGGTAGGCTGTGGCATTGACACGATGCACAATTGGTACTTAGGGGCCCAAAGTGTGCCAAGAAAATATCCCCCACACCATTACACCACTACCACCAGCCTGAACCGTTGATACAAGACGTGATGGATCCATGCTTTCATGTTGTTGACGCCAAATTCTGGCCCAACCATCTAAATGTCGCAGCAGAAATTGAGACCAGGCAACGTTTTTCCAATCTTCTATTGTCCAATTTTGGTGAGCCTGTGCGAATTGTAGCCTCAGTTTCCTGTTCTTAGCTGACAGGAGTAGCACCCGGCGTGGTCTCCTGCTGCTGTAGCCCATCCGCCTCAAGGTTCGATGTGTTGTGCGTTAAGAGATGCTCTTCTGCATGCCTTGGTTGTAACGAGTGGTTATTTGAGTTACTGTTGCCTTTCTATCAGCTCGAACCAGTCTGGCCATTCTCCTCTGACCTCTGGCATCAACAAGGCATTTGCACCCACAGAACTGCCTCTCACTGGATATTTTCTCTTTTTCGGATCATTCTCTGTAAACCCTAGAGATGGTAGTGCATGAAAATCCCAGTAGATCAGCAGTTTCTGAAATACTCAGACCAGCCCGTCAGGCACCAATAACCATGCCACGTTCAAAGTAATTTAAATTACCTTTCTTCCGCATTCTGATGCTCGGTTTGAACTGCAGCAGATCGTCTTGACCATGTCTACATGCCTAAATGCATTGAGTTGCTGCCATGTGATTGGCTGATTAGACATTTGCGTTTTCGAGCAGATGAACAGTACCTAATATGGTGGCCGGTGAGTGTAAATATAACTCACCACACTTTAACGTTGCTCACCTTAAGACCTGCCTTTCATTTTAAATCACAAACCTACTTTAGGTAGTTAATGTTAATATTGAGAATCAGAATCAGAATCAGCTTTATTGCCAAGTTCGTGCATACAAACAAGGAATTTGACTCTGGTACACTTTGCTCTTCTGTTCTGTTTTTGCATTGGGTCTATTATTTAGCTAATGAAATCAAACAGACTGCTAAGTAACATTTTCCTATTTATTCATAATTTTTTGTTTATTGCTCTATATCATAGAGCATTAAGCCTTTGACATATTTTAGTCTTTGTTGTTATCCACCTAGCAAAATGATTCCTCAACTGTTGAAGTAAAAAAAGCTCCTTGAGTAAAAGTGGCCTACCTACAAAGAACAGAGTTTTGGCTAGCATCTAGTTTTGTGTCAATTAGTCACATGATCAGAAAGCTATTGAAGAAAATTTGCTAATTTTAACATTAAAAATTTATCTTTCTAGACTTATCCACTATTTGGATAATGTAAGATCGATTTTGTGTCAAATGGTCACATGACCTGCAAGCTATTGAAGAAGTGTTGGATTTTAATAGAAAAAATTATTAAAAAAATAGAAAAATGCATTCAAATCAGAAAGCAATTAGTGTGCCTCCTTCTTCAATCCTATTCGGATGATTTAAGGTTGATTTTTGTCAATTGGTCACATGACCTCAAAGCTATTGAAAAAGAATTGCAAATTTTAATATTACAAATTCATAAAAAATAAACATTGGTTTAAATCAGAAACATATGAGTGTGCCTCCTTCTTCCAGTCCAGTAGGATGATTTGCATCTAGTTTTGTGTCAATTGATAACATGACCTGCAAGCAATTGAAGACAAATGGCAAATTTTAACATTAAAAATTCACCTTTCTAGTATAATATAAGTATTTAACATTAATTTTGTGTCACTTGGTCACAAGACATTAAAGTTATTCATTTTTGTTTCTCCCGAGTGGTTGGCTGGGACATTTATTGATGGTCCCTAAGAGAACCCCAGTGTGTAGGAGGAGCGAGACTGCAGAGAGCAGTTGACCAAAATCAGCCTGCCCTTGCCGGCCCAAATAGGAGACTGGTGCCGCTGAATCCGCGGAGCGCTAATATCCAACCTCCACCCTAAAACTAACTTCAACCGTGGTGTTAAAGGTAGCTTCTGTTCACCAGTGGAACAAATCAGCACCGTGCCAAGGGGCAGGGCAAATGACTGGGCATTTTCATAAAGCTCATCATAACATTATTTTACAACATACACAAACCCGTAACAGCGGGGCTTACAAGCTTCGGCAACACAGAAGACAACTATGTCATTTTGAAGTCGATCAAGGACAGGAAATATAACACACCAAGAGAACAACAAAAACATTAGGCTACATGGTAACTATTGATAAAACAACACAAATTCAAAGCAGTTCAGCACCACGGATAGGATCGGATCATTTTGATATCCACTTTATCTATTTCAAATCAGTAGCTTTTAAGTGTGGTAAAACTGGCACAGTGGCCCACATGTTCACAAACAAAATTTCAATATGAAGTACTTTAGGCCTACTAACTACTATTTGAAGGGCATACGACGAGCCTTGCAAACTCCTCCACGATGCTCTGTATGTCCAGTTTCTTTGCTCTCTCATTCTCTATGGACAACATGGCAAGTCCACTCAGTCTCTCCTGTCCCACTGTGCTCCTCAAGTGGTTTTTGATTAGTTTTAACTTGGAGAATGAGCGCTCAGACATTGCAACGGTGATGGGAAAGAGTCTAAATTAAAAGGAGGGCAGTGCAAACCTCACTGAACGTAGAAGTTACTGCTGGGTGGTTGACCAGGAGCATTTTTGCCAGATCTGCAACAGATTTTTTCTTTGATATCTGGTCCCGAAAAGAGGTTCTAAAACAAAGCAGCTGGCCAGGGAAGCTGGGGGCGATGTTCCGACTGCAATGCTCCCTAAGCCGCCGGGCAGCTTGGTGTAACTCCTCATCTCTTGCTAGCAGCAGTGTGTTGGGGTGAATTGCCTCAAACATTTTCACAGTTCTGTTTAAGCTGGTGAATCTTTGGGACAGTTGCTGAATGATAATATCAAGACAGGCATTTAAAATGTACACCCGAAAGTTGCTCTCTGCGTCAGTGAGGCGGCTGTCTTCAGAAAATTCATCAAAGTGACGCTTAACTTTTCTGGCCCTGGTTGCTTCACATTGTGTTTAACTTCCCCATTTTGTTGCTAGAGCAAGAGTGGCTGATTTAGCCTCAGCAAATTGCTCCCTAAACTACATCAAAACGCGTTTTGCAGAGGAGTAGAGGCTTTCAGAATATCCGCGTCCTTAGCTTACAGTAACTGTGAGGTAGCTTTTCTACACTCAAGAATCTTGGTTTGCATGTTAATCAAAAATATGAAAGAAAATTTGTTTATGGTATTTTTGAGCGCACTTGATTCACTATGCTCCTCTTGTTTGTCACTGATCAGGGATATTTTGACGAGGGCTTTTATGTCTCCATATCTGTGCCTTAACGCAAAAAGCGCATCACGTGGAGATGACCAGCGAGTGGGACAGAGGCGTTTTATTGTGACATTTCTGCTCTCTGGCGCCATTAATTCACTCAGGTGCGCCCATCGTTTCATACTGTGTCGAAAAAAGTTGTACAGGTTCTCTACAGTGTCATAGAACTGCTTCACTCCAGGGACATTTTTAACAGAGTTGTTGAGAGCAAGGTTGAGGTTAAGAGCAGCGCAATGAACATGGCTGGCAAGGGGCTCCCTCTCTGTTATTCTTGTCTGTACGCCTGAATACGCACCACTCATATTTGCGGCCCCATCATAGCCTTGTCTGTGGCATTTTGTCAGATATATTAAATTTTTCTCTATAGAGCCCAGGATTTGGTTTTCAAGCTCAAACGCTGATGAGCCCATCGTTGCTTCAAAACCCAAAAACACTTCATTGATTTGTATATCTGTTGGAATATCCATGTCATTCTTAACAAGTTACATAACGGTACACCTGGCTCAGCTGGTCTATCTTTGACACACCTTGCGTAGTGTCCATGATAATGGAATAAAACAGGGCTTGGTTTATTTAATTAATTATGACATCTTTCACACATTGAGACAGGATGTAAATAATCTCATCTTGAATTTGGTGACTTACGTATTTCACCGACCCTTCTGGTCAGTTAATTAGCTCTTTCAAAACAGGGTCATAGCGAGCTAATAACTCGATTATTGACAAATGTTGCCAGCATTTCCCTGACCTAGAATTTTCCATGTGCCTCCTGAATTCCAGGTTGCATGAAGCCAGAGTAAGAGTGACATTTACAATGCTTTCCAGGACCTGCTTTCCAGGAGCTCCGAGGCGTCTGACCGCCAACAGGGTGCGGTAGATAGGACAGACATCATTGGAAAGCTTATACTTCACTCTTGTAGGATCTGAACATAACTCAAGTAAGAGTGACATTTACAATGCTTTCCAGGACCTGTCTCCAAAACATGGCTGCATTACGCACATTCCTCTCCATTTCAAAACGACCCTGGGTAAACATGTGCATGGTTTTGTCACGGCCACTCACATATAGTTCATGTTCTTTAAAATCGTATGTGTTTTCACATGGAAGAGCGGTGAAAAGTTCAGTATTTAGTAGTTACACACATTACAACCTACATAATGAGCTACAACAACATTTAATTTCCCTTTGGGATTAATAAAGTATTTTTGAATTGAATTTGAATTGAATTAACAGTATACACAAATAACAATTTCTAAACAATGTGTTTGATTGGGGAGAACCAGTTTTATTTAGCATGAACAATTGGAACAGCTAAATAAACGACAGCTCAAACACAGTAAGGAAGTAAGCTAGGGTTAAATTTACTTTTCCTCACTCTTTTTTTTTCTTCTGGCCTTTAATGACAACAGAGCAGTTGATGAAGCTCTTCAGAGAATAACTGCAGCAGCAGCAAGGTTCAGCCAGTCAACTCCACTGCCAGGGGGCCATGAGGGAGAAGAGGCAGCAGAGCACGAACAAGAGGAGCCACAAGCATCTGCTGTATGAAGGTTCTTTGAAGAGTGAGCAACTGGAGACACTACAAGAAGGAATCCCTCATCAGATGCAATAATGGAAGTGAGATCCCATCTTGAGGAGCCCCTTTTCCAGAGGACTGCAGATCCACTGAGCTGGTGGGCTACCAAGAGTTCAGTCTACCCACGTCTTACACACGTGATGGCATGGAGACATTGTTGCGACATCTGTCCCCTCAGAGAAAATCTTCTCTAAAACAGGGCAGATAATTACTGATAGAAGAAACCGGATAAGGCCCTCAAAGCTCAGACAATTGGTTTTTCTGAATGCCAATCTTCACTAAAGATTGCTAATGACTAAATATGTATAACTGCTGGATGCAGCTTTTTTCTTCTTGTTTTGCATATTTCAATTTATATTTTGTTCACTATATTCTGTTCCTTGTAAATAGTTCAAAGTGTTTTGGCTAATGTTTGTTTTTATATTTAATATTTTATTGTATATTTATTTTATACTTTTTGTCATACTCTGCTTCAGTTTATTTTTAATTTACAAATAAAACCACATAGATAAAAAACATTTCATATAATGCATGTTTTTTATATTAGTACTTCATTTTACACACTATTTGATATTATTTTTGGTCATGAATTCATGTATTAAACATAAAATCTGAGGAGCCACTTGGGAGCCGAAAGAGCCGGCTCTTTTTAGTGAGCAGGGCCAAAAGAACCGGCTCTCAAAAAAGAGCCAGAATGCACATCACTAGTGACTCCAAATCCAGGCCTCCATTGGTTAATACATTTGATTTCCATTGATTATTTTTGTGAGATTTTGTTGTCAGCACATTCAACTTTGTACAGAACAACATATTCAATGAGAATATTTCATTCATTCAGATCTAGGATGTGTCATTTGAGTGTTCCCTTCATTTTTTTGAGCAGTGTATATGTATGTAAAACGGGGCCATTATGGAAACCGCAGATAATCCCACTTAAAACCCACTTTTTAGCCTATTTGGGTACCACATGGTATCCATTTTGTGTATTTTTCCCAGTTGGGGCTCATTTGGTGCCCAGATTTTTCCAACATAACACCTATATGGGCATTTTGCGTGGGGACATTACGGAACCCGTGGAGAATCCTATATGAGGCCCATTTTTCAGCCCATTATCGACCCATATGGGCCCCACATGAAAGTGATGGTTGGGTGGTGAAGGCCCCAAATATATTGCAGACTTTTTGGAGCCCATGTCTTCTTCCCGGCTGCTTAGATCATTTAACCAGATGTTGCTGGTGGTTACACGGACTCATTTCAAGACCCGTGGAAATCAAGCTTTTCAGGCAGTGGCTCCAAGGCTCTGGAACTCCCTTCCTCTCTCTCTGTGCGACACAGTGTCTAGTGACTCTTTTAAGAAACAGCTAAAGACATACTTATTTAGACAGGCTTTTACTTTTTTTTATTTTTTTTATTCTTGTGAACCACTTTGTGATTTTTACCTGTGAAAGGTGTTATATATATATAACTAAAAATTACTTACTTGAAATTACTTTAAATGCTCCACCACCACCCTGGTCCCCAGGAAAAGCACCGAAAGATTAAATATCTACAGCCCTTTTGCTCTGACTTCTGTGCTGTTGGGACCCACAGCCATGGATTTCAACATTAAACTCCGGCACGAACATTTCTGGAACTTTCAAAATAAAGTGCATTAACCTTCTTCCGGCACAGCCAGGAAACGGGATAACTGCAGACTTTCTGTGATGCCACTACCCAAATAAAAGCACAGCTGTTGCTACATCCGCCCTCTTCCACACCGGTGACCATCGGGATAGGAGGGGAACAAAGCACGCTGATGTCTTTTTGCCAGCAAAAAGACAAACTCTTCATCGGATCCAAGGAAGCCATACGATCATCGATCATATGCAAAGTTAAGTACGGATGAAATACTGTCTGTGTATCTGGTATTTTCATTCATGCACGGGGGTAATTAAGGTACAAGCATTGCTTGACTGTCTCTCCGAGCCCCTGCAGATGCAAACGGTGTTCGAGAGAAGCCCCTGCAAAGTCTCCCAGCCTGGAAAGAAGACAGCAGAGACCGCAGCGGACAGGACGAGCCGTCCAGCTACAGCTCCGGAGCTAACCCTTTTGTTCACAGAACGAACGCACCTTCTGATCGTGAGAAGCTGAGGAGGTTAGCGGGAAGCTAACCCTTTGTTCACTGTGGATACCTTCTTCAAACTTCCTCGCCCCTTGGACAACATTTCCTCACCATGGTCAGAGGTTAGGTTTGGGCAGATTAACAGTTAGGATGAAATAATCTGAACGTTTTCATTTATGAAGCTTAGTTTTGTTTTTATGAAACTCGGCTACCTTAGTGCTAGCAGGCTATCTATAGCACACGTGCCGGTTTGTGTTCTTTGTATGTTTTAAGGTTAAGATAAACTTTATTTAAAGGGTGATTTTAAACAGAACATTGCTCATAACGCACCGTCCGCGCTTATGCATTTTAACCTTTTTATTAACCCTGGTATTTTAAAGGTATGTGTTGATTCTGGTGCTAAGCTATCTGCTTCTTTGTTAGCTTAACTGCTAACCGGTAAGATCACGTGCTTGCTATTAGAGTGTTCAACAGAAAGGTTGTTGGTTTTCAAGTTAGTGAATAATAGTTCCTAAAAATCATTTACTAGATTTGATAATTAAGTAAACACCATTAAGCCCCATTTCTCCAGAAAGATTTGGCTCGTTTCCAAAATTTCTTCAAATGTTATTTGAAGAAATGAAGGCAGCTAATTAGACACTGTTGAGAATTAGTCATCCAGAAGGTTGGTTTTATTCAACAGATCATTCTTTAAAATATTATTTCATTAAAATATTTTATCAGATCTTGCATTGTGAAGGGTTGTCTAAAGGTATGCTCATTATTGCCTAAGTTGGTTCCAAGACTAACTTAACTTCCAGGTTCTTCAAGATAATCCTTGGTTCTCAAACATAACATTGCATGGTAATGTTGCATCACTCTTTTGGTCATAATTTCCAATCATCTTTAATCAACTTGTTTATATTGTACATAGCCCATTAATCTTCCCCATTCTTTAATTCTGCTTGGTAGTTTAGTTGGATTGTTTTAGCATAGTAAAGAGTTTGTTGATTGAAATATGTTTGACTTTGAGTTGGCTTATTTTTGTTAATAAATTCTTGTATTTTAAGAAATTGTGTGAATTCATTCCATGTGTGTGCAGAGTTTATGCTGTTCAATAATGTCAGAGCTCGTCTCACACCTTTCCATTTTGTCCTAATACCATCGCCTTACTGGGCTGGTATTCAAAGGAAAACCCTTAATAGACCGAAATTTTATTTGATAAAACATTAAAATATTAATATTAAATATTAAATAATATTCTCAGATTCATAATTACAACAGTGCTCATAAACTCCTTGGAGTGACTAGTGTGAAGCAACTGAAGGAAATCACAGGGCCCCTGCTGGACCCCCTGCAGTTTGTTTACCGGGCAAAAAGGTCGGCAGATTATGCAATCAACTTGGGACTACACGTAATCCTGAAACCCCTGGACCACCTACGGACATGCGCCAGGATCCCGTTTGTAGATTTCAGCTTGACCTTCAACACCATAAACCCAGACATCCTCCACCAGAAGCTCATCCGCCTTTCAGTGCAACACCAGCTTTCTGATTGACCGGCAGCAGCTGGTGAGGCTGGGAAATATCTTCTCCCACTCAAGAACAATCAGCACCAGTGCCCTCCTCTTAATTTCTCTGTACACAGATGACTGCACTTCGGTGGACCGGTCGGTAAAACCCCTGTAGTTTGCAGAGGACAACACTGTTATTGGTCTGATCCACGACAGTGACGAGTCTGCATAGAAACAGGAGGTGGAACCATCTTGTCCACTGGTACACAGAACCACCTGCAGCTAAACCCGCTAAAGACAGTGGAGATGATGATGAGGTTCCAGAGAACACCCCCTACATTGCCTCCCCTCACCATCCTCAACACCGTGTGTATCGTGGATCACTTCCGATTCCTAGGAACCACTCTTTTGAGACTTGAGGTTGTCCTTACACAAAGTACTGAATCCCTCATAATCCTCACACAACCGTTTAATTAGTGGGTCAGACTCTATAATACCATTATAGCTTGAAGGTCATCCATGGAAGCAAAATCAGTGTTAAAATGATTTAAAATTGTTCCTTCTGAAAGAGGATAGGGTTAAAAAGGCAAAATATACATGTAATTATTTATGTGAAGAGTTTGCCGACTTATTCATGAATTTAGTCTGAATCATGTAAGATTCAATGATCTACACATAAGTGGCTGAGTGGTTACTGGTCCTCATATAGGACTTCATCTATAATGACGTCGCTGGAGTCAACAGGGATCTTTTGACAGAGCTGCTCTTTGAAAGCCAGGGCGATAGTGTAAGGCTTTCCCTTAGGGTGTTCGCTGCAGCGTCCTAAATAGGTGTCATAGAAGCCTTTTCCTCGTCCAAGACGTCCTCCAAATAGGTCAAAGCCCAGGCCTGGCATCAACATCAGATCGAGACCTCCTATAGAGATGCAAGAGAGAGTGCAATTTAAATATTTTCTTAAATATCTTTACAATTCACATATATACTTAGGGCACTTTCTTGACACTCAAAGTCACCTTACATAATCAAACATCAAAACAGTCACACTATTAAAATAAAATGAAGTACAGAGATACAACTTAAGTTAGACAATGTGGTGATTTACAGAGCTGGGGAGCAGAAAGACTGATGTTCTGCTTGTCATGGTAACAAGACGGGCAGGGGGAACAGTAAGATGAATGGAGAACGAGGATCTGAGGTGCAGGTGGGTATAGCAATGTGAAGAAGGTTAGAAATATAAGGAGGGGCAAGGTTGTGGACAGCTTTGAAGGTAAGGAAAAGCATTTTGTAGTTAATGTGATGTGTGATGGGGAGACAATGAAGATGCTATAGAATAGGTTTGATGTGATTCAAGGTCTCTGTGTGATTATATGGGCAGCTGAGTATTGGATCAATTGTAATTTATGTGGACAGTGATAGTGGAAGAATTGAAATAGGTCATCCAGATTATTATTGGTTATTATGTGTGTGTCCCAGATCAGCTTGTTATCTATGAGATGTCCGTTTCAGACTAGATCTACTCTTGCCAGCTCAGCATGCCACACTTCGAGACGCCTGGAATGCAGGGTCTTCCTCTAATATGATTGTTTCCCCAAGAGAAGACACCTCTCTTCACTCCGGGGCTTCACATCATGCTGTCCTCTTTTAGATATCTCATGCTAAGGTCTGTTTATCTATAGGCATAATTTGACGTTAAATTTTGCAAGTCCAAAGTCGCCTGAAAATTACGTCAAAGGGGAAGTCTCCGGTCATTCATTGTGTGAGCGTCAATGATACACAGTTCAGGTAGAAGCCAAGTTGCGTTAAAAACAGCGTTAATATGATAAAATTCTGCATTGCTGGTGGTGGCAGGAATACTACAAGAGCCGTTAGTCTGCACTACTTTCCTGAAGCACAGAGGGTCAGACACACACACACACACACATAAAGTACAGACCAAAAGTTTGGAGACAACCTCTCATTCAAAGAGTTCAGTTCTCTTTATTTCCATGACTATGAAAAATGGACGAATGACCCCAAACACATCTCCAAGTCTATAAGACATATTTTCAGTTGTTTCACGCATTTTTGTTCAGTATATAATTCCACGTGTTAATTCATAGTTTTGATGCCTTCAGAGTAAAGCTACAATATTCATGGTCATGAAAATAAAAGTGCTGGGGGGGGGGGGTTTGCCAGGGGTATGTCGCCAGGGTTTTGCCCCAGCACCGGCCCAGGGGGCCTTCAGTGCATTGGTGGACGTAGGGCCCTCCTAAACTGGTAGGTACCATTTCATTGCAGGTGCTCTCACCTTCAAGGAATGTACTCTGCTGGCAGGGCAGAGGATCTGTGGAGGGGGTGGGGCAGAATCAACTTGGGTGTCTTATGTGTTCTGGGACTTCTTCGAATGTTGGAGTGGGTGTATGCTTTCTTCTGGGAGGTGGGTGGTTGGCCTCGGGTGGGGATGGGCATCGTTTGGACCTGGGTGGTTCCGGTTCGGATTCTGGTTCCTTGTCTAGGTTCCGGCTCCTGAAGCCGGTTCTGTCGGGAAGAGGGGGGTCGAAGGTTCTGCATGGTTTGGGTGGGTGGGCTGGCCGGGATTGATCTCGGGGTGGACTGGTCTTGGCTTCTTGGTGGGTTTTGGTTTTGTGGATTTTTCTCGCTGGGCTACTTCTGGCAGGAGTATGGGTGTCGGGCATGTTCTTGGACCTGGATGCTGTGGGTTTTCTCAAGGGCTGCACTTTCACGAGGGGCTTTGTTTTTGGAGGGCTGGTGGGGACGCATTTGCACAATGTGGGCTTTGTGTACGGCTTTTGCTTTGGGTACTCTTCGCTGCCTTCTGTCCTCCGCTGTGTGGCGGTCCTGTGCGCGGCGGCTCTGGCCTCCAAGTGTGGGTGCTGCAAGCTTGGCGGTTGCATTGGGCTTCTCGGCCTTATACTGAGGTGGGGTTTGTTTGTGTGCTGAGTGGTTCCTGGTGGGTGGTGTGTGCTTGGGTTGGTGCCCCTACCGATGTATGTAAGGATGTATGGTGTTGGCTCAGGGGGAACCACGGTTTGGCTCTGTCGTTTTTGCTTGGCTGGCATGGCTGTTGGTGGTTTTGCGTCTTGGTGGGGCAGTGCGGCCTTTTTGTTGTGCATGCTGTGGCTTTTCTGTGCCGCCCTTCGGCTTGCTTGGCTGGCGTCTTTCCCTTGGGCACGGTGGTGGGCACGGTGGTGCATCGCAGAGTCTGCTCAACTGCCTGGCTGGCCCTGGGGGTTTCGGTTTGTTTGTCTATGGGAGGTGCATGTGCCTATACTGGCCAGGAGGTTGCATTCGGTGGGCCTGCCATTTTTGGTCGGATGCTTCTTGTTGGCGGTCTCGGTGTTGGTGTGGGATGTGTTTTGTTGCCCCGCTTGCCTGGTTGTGGCTGCGGTCCGGTGCCAGGCATCGGGGACTTTAAGCTCTGTTGGTTCTGCCCCGTCGGTTCAGGGGTGGTCGGGCATGTTGGTCATGTGCCCTCCTGTGTGTTGCGTATTCTGGTTGCGCTGGGCCAGCTCATGGGGTTAGGATTGGAATTCATTGGGGGGTTGGGACTATTTTATTCTGTGGCAGCTCTGGTTGACGGGCTAGTTTGGACCATGCAGACACCTCTTTTGTACATGGCTCCCTCTCCGGATGAGGATGGGGGTCACTGGGGACTGGGGTCTGGTCGGGGGGTCGGGATCCGGGCCAGGGTTGCTCAGGTCCAGGCACGAGCCCAGGCTAGCCCGGACCAGGTTCAGGTGCTGGGGCGGTCTCCACCCCAGGAGGGAAGGGGACCACCTCCAGGGTCCAGGGGCTGGTTGTCCTAATGGGGTATCAGCACCTGGACCTAGGAGTTTAGAGTATGTCTGGGGTGTGTGACCGGCTGTACGGGCTCTGTCTGGCCTCTGCTTGAGGAGTGATATGTCCCGGGGTCTCTGGGTCTATGGCTGGATCTGCTCGGGCGTAGACGGCTGCCGGTGGGGCCTGTGAGCTCGTCGCTGCAGCTCCCCTGGGGCTTCTGCACTGTGGCCGCTGGGTGGTTCCCATGCGGCTCTTCTCTGGGGGGTTGCGGTAGCTCCGGTAGTGGTCCTCCTGGGGTTCCTGTGCTCTGGGGGGCCTTTGTATGTCTATTGCTCAGATCTCCTCCGTATAAGTACCATGCACTTTTTGGTAAAAAAGTTGGTAATATGAACGTTTCTGCAAGTGTAAAAGGAACCAGGGTGTTATCTTGTATTCTCTTCCTCCTTCTATCTTTCCTCCATTCTTTTCTCCTTCTCTCCCTTTTCCTTGTTGCCCCCACCTTTCTCTCTTTCATGCTTCTTATTTTTTTCCTTTTCATTTCTGTCTCCGTGTCCGTAACAATTGAAATAATCCCAAAGCAGTTTCTAATAAAGTTTCTTTTTATAAATATCAAGCAGAGCTTTAAAGCATTAGCTGTAATGCTCCACTTGTGAGAGTAAATCTGTTGGGCTTTTTCTTGGCACTCAGACAATAATTCTGAGCGCTACACTGCCGGACAGGACATGGTAAAAAAAAAAAAAAATAGTTCACTCCCCGCTTACTGAGCTGGAGCGAGCAAGGGCGTCGGGGCAAGGGCAAGTCATCCAAACCAACGCCATGGACCAAACAAGTATCCACCTGTTCCAGAACACACCAAGGAAGAAAGCAGAGACAGCCCTAGAACCCTTGGATTGCGCCAGATTTACCTTAAGCTTCACTGGATGTCCTCCACATTTGCCACAGCAACAATGTTTCCACCGGTGGCGGATCTCTGGAGCCAGGCATGACAGAGCTGGGATTCCTGACAGGTACTGGGGAAAAATTGTATGTTACCAGGCTTCAAAGGAAGCCACATTATTTGCAAGCACTCTTAGATCCAGTAATGTTTGGATCATTTACCAACAGGGACATGATTTTCCTTGTTGCTCCCACCATTCTCTCTTTCATGCTTCTTATTTTTTTCCTTTTCATTTCTGTCTCCGTGTCCGTAACATTTGAAATAATCCCAAAGCAGTTTCTAATAAAGTTTCTTTTGATAAATATCAAGCAGAGCTTTAAAGCATTAGCTGTAATGCTCCACTTGTGAGAGTAAATCTGTTGGGCTTTTTCTTGGCACTCAGACAATAATTCTGAGCGCTACACTGTCGGACAGGACACGGTAAAAAAAAAAAAAAAGTTCACTCCCCGCTTACTGAGCTGGAGCGAGCAAGGGCGTCGGGGCAAGGGCACGTCATCCAAACCAACGCCATGGACCAAACAAGTATGCACCTGTTCCAGAACACACCAAGGAAGAAAGCAGAGACTGCCCTAGAACCCCTGGATTGCGCCAGATTTATCTTAAGCTTCACTGGATGTCCTCCACATTTGCCACAGCAACAATGTTTCCACTGGTGGCGGATCTCTGGAGCCAGGCATTAGAGAGCTGGGATTCCTGACAGGTACTGGGGAAAAACTGTATGTTACCAGGCTTCAAAGGAAGCCACATTATTTGCAAGCACTCTTAGATCCAGTAATGTTTGGATCATTTACGAACAGGGACATGATTTCACCCCCACTAAGGGACAGAAACAACAGGACAACTACTCCAATTGTCAGCAAGAGACGGCCTGCCACATGCACCGGCACCATGTATTTTATGAGCCTGCAATTTCCTGACAATGTTAGAAAGTCCCTGCGTGAAGTCTCTTCTAAACTCAACGGCTCTGAGCTCAACAACTTTCCTGCTCCTTCCTGCTCTTTAGATCTTTCAAAATTACCACACTACCTTGAGGACTGATTCAGCACGCAAGCTAATATCGATATCCTTTGGTTGGAGCCAGTTCTTTTATCGGCTACATCTAGTGTGGTTAGCTGCAGTGTGCTGATGTCCTGGAAGAGTGTCCATGCACAGTGTCCAACGTGTGCATGGCTCTCAGCAGTCTCTCTACTTGCCACATGGAAATGCCACTTTTGACAGCATTATGTAATGTGTGTTGTCCACAGCTCCATACTTTTCAGCATGTTCGTGTTCAGAATCAGCTTTATTGCCAAGTTTGTACAAACAACCAAGGAATTAGACTCCGATAAACTTTGCTATTAATAATAAATTAAAGTAAATGTACATATATACACAATTGACTTTACAAAAATATAATGTGAGACACTAGCGGAACAAATCAGAGCTGGGCCGGGGGCGGGGCAAATGACCGGGCCTTTTAATAAAGCTCATCATAACATCATTTTACAACATACACAAACCCGCAACAGCGGGGCTTACAAGCTTCGGCAACACGGAATTTTTTTTTTATTTTGAAGTCCATCAAGGACATGAAGTATAACACACCAAAAGAACAACAAAAACATTAGGCTACATGGTAATTAAAGATAAAACAACACAAATTCAAAGCAGTTCAGCACCACGGACAGCATCGGTTCATTTTGACACCCACTTTATCTATTTCAAATCAGTAGCTTTTAGGTTTGGTAAAACAGCGGCCCATTTGTTCACAAACAAAATTTCAATATGAAGTACTTTAGGCCTACTAACCACTATTTGAAGAGCATACGACGAGCCTTGCGCTCCGCGAACTCCTCTACGATGCTCTGTATGTCCAGTTTCTTTGCTCTCTCATTCTCTATGGACAGCATGGCAAGTCCAATCAGTCTCTCCTGTCCCACTGTGCTCCTCAAGTGTTTTTTATTTAGTTTTAACTTGGAGAATGAGCGCTCAGAGGTTGCAACGGTGACGGGAAGAGTCAAAATTAAAAGTAGGGTGGTGCAAACCTCACTGAATGTAGAAGTTACTGCTGGGTGGTTGACAAGGAGCATTTTTGCCAGATCCGCAACAGATTTTTTCTTTGATATCTGGTCCCGAAAAGAGGTTCTAAAACAAAGCAGCTGGCCAGGGACGCTGGGGCCGACTGTAGTGCTCACTAAGCCGCCGGGCAGCTTGGTGTAACTCCTCATCTCCTGCTTGCAGCAGTGTGTTGGGGTGAATTGCCTCAAACATTTTCACAGTTCTGTTTAAGCTGGTGAATCTTTGGGACAGTTGCTCGATGATAATATCGAGACAGCCATTAAAAACGTGCACCCGAAAGTTGCTCTCTGCGTCAGTGAGGCGGCTGTCTTCAGAAAGTTCATCAAAGTGACGCTTAACTTTTCTGGCCCTGGTTGCTTCAAGCTGTGTTTGACTTCCCAATTTTCTGGCTAGAGCAAGAGTGGCAGACTTCAGCAAATTGCTTCCTAAGCTACATCAAAACGCTGATGGCGTTTTGCAGAGGAGTAGACGCTTTCAGAATTGTCCGCGTCTTTAGCTTGCGGCAGCTGTGAGGCAGCGTTTATACACTCAAGAATCTTGGTTTGCATGTTGACCAAAAATATGAAAGAAAATTTGCTGATGGTATTCTTGAGCGCAATTGCTTCACTGCGCTCCTCTTTTTTGTCACTGGTCAGGGATATTTTGACAAGAGCTTTTATAATGTCTCCATATCTGTGCCTTAACGCAAAAAGCGCATCATGTCGAGATGACCAGCGATTGGGACAGAGGCGTTTTATTATGACAGTTCTGCTCTCTGACGTCATTAATTCACTGAGGAGCGGCCATCGTTTGATACTGTGCCCAAAAAAGTTGTACAGGTTCTCTACAGTGTCATAGAACTGCTTCACTCCAGGGACATTTTTAACGGAGTCGTTGAGAGCAAAGTTGAGGTTATGATCAGCGCAATGAACATGGCTTGTAAGGGGCTCCCTCTCTGTTATTCTTGCCTGTGTGCCTGAATACGCACCAATCATAGCCTTGTCTGCGGCATTTTGACAGATATATTAAATTTTTCTTTATAGAGCCCAGGATTTGGTTTTCAAGCTCTGACGCTGATGAGCCCACAGTCGCTTCAAAACCCAAAAACACTTCATTGATCTGTATATCTGTTGGAACATCCATGTCATTCTTAACAACAGTTACATAACGGTACACGTGGCTCAGCTGGTCTACCTTTGACACATCTTGCATTGTGTCCATGATAATGGAATAAAACGGGGCATGGTTTATTTAAATAATTATGACATCTTTCACACGTTGAGACAGGATGTAAATAATCTCATCTTGAATCTGGTGACTTAGGTATTTCAATGACCCTTCTAGTCGGTTAATTAGCTCTTTCAAAACAGGGTCGTAGCGAGCTAATAACTCTCATCACCTTCACAGTCTTGAGAGTGTTAAGTTTCAGGTGGTTCTGACCACACCAGTTTACCAGCCGATCCACCTCCTGTCTGTATGCAAACTCATCACTGTTCTGAATCGGTCCAATAACAGTGGTGTCATCCTGTGATGTCCTTCAGGTGCTTCAACACCAGTCGCTCAAAAGATTTCATGACCACAGACATCAGGGCGACAAGCCTGTAGTCATTTAATCCTGTGATGGTGGGCTTTTTGTGTACTGGGATGATGGTGGAGCGTTTGAAGCAGAAGGGAAACTCACACAGCTCCAGTGACTTGTTGAAGATCTCAATCAAGATGGGTGCCAGTTGGTCAGAGCAGGCATTATCAGGTTCTGAGACCTTCCTTGTTTTCAGGTGCTGAAAGAGCGCATTTACATCTTGCCTGCACTTAGGATCTCAGAGGAAGATGTACATAGGCTACAAAAAGTTCTAAACATTTGAAATTCACATTGAGCCTATCAATTGAAATTGATACCATTCTCCTTAGGTCAACAGGTTCCACACACACTTGAGGGGGAAAAAAATTATTATATCCATTCAGATGTATTGTTATTTGGGGTGTTGTTAAAAACTGACCAAGAAATTGATAGGTTTGCATTACACTGAGAATGGTAGCAAGTTTCTCTTTTCTGTTGATTGTGTAAATATTCCATAAGACATTTTTGCTATTACACATATAACCTTTTATAGGCCTATATTATGCGAAAGACAATTGCCTTAATACTTAACTACATCCCTTGCCAAATAGGTCATTCCCCTTTAGCTATTTATTAGCTAAATGTTTCTCAAGCTGTTGTTCATATTAAATGTAATTGAATACAATTTCCTTGGTGCAAAGGTTGCCGCTGCAGAGAATGTGCTGGATCTTCCCCGGGTCCAACAGCTTCTTGAACATGGCTGACAAAGTGTTGCACCGGTGGGGAATGTGCAGGTCAGCTAACACCAAAACCAAATTGCCCCTCCTTGAACTGCCACCTTAACGTGGTGGAGGGGTTTGAGTGCTCAAATGATCCTAGAGACTATGTTGTCTGGGGTTTAAATGCCCCTGGTAGGGTCTCCCATGGCAAACAGGCTCTAGGTGACGGGTCAGACAAAGAGCGGTTCAAGAATCTTTCATGAGGACTAATATATCGAGGCATGTGATGTCACCCAGTACGGCGGAGCCGGGGTCCCACCCTGGAGCCAGGCCTGGGGGTCGGGACTCGCCGGAGAGCGTCTGGTGGCCGGGTTGCTCGTCGCAGGACCCGGCTAGGCCAAGCCCGAACGAGAGACGCGAGGCCATCCCCCAGTGGGCCCACCACCTGCAGGGGGAATCATGAGGGACCAATGCAAAGAGGATTGGGTGGCGGACGAAGATGGAGACCTCAGCGGTCCGATCCCCGGATGCTTAGGCTGGTTCTAGGGACGTGGAATGTCACCTCGCTGGGGGGGAAGGAGCCTGAGCTTGTGTGGGAGGTCGAGAGATATCGACTAGAAATAGTCGGGCTCGCCTCCACGCACAGCGTGGGCTCTGGAACTCATCTCCTTGAGAGGGGTTGGACTCTCTTCTACTCTGGAGTGGCCCATGGGGAGAGGCGGCGGGCTGGTGTGGGTTTGCTTGTTACCCCCCAGCTCAGCCGTTTCGTGTTGGGGTTTACCCCAGTGGATGAGAGGGTCGCATCCCTGCGCCTTCGGGTTGGGGATAGGTCTCTGACTGTCGTTTTGGCCTACGGGCAGAGCAGTAGTGCAGAGTACCCGGCCTTCTTGGTGTCCCTGTCGGGGGTGCTGGATAGTGCCCCTCCCAGGGACTCCATTATTCTGCTGGGGGACTTCAACGCCCACGTGGGAAACGACATTGACACCTGCAGAGGCATGATCGGGAGGAATGGCCTCCCCAATCTGAATCAGAGTGGTGTTTTGTTATTGGTCTTCTGTGCTAGTCACGGATTGTCTTTGTTGTCGTATCATCAGACCTTCGGCCGCATGTTGTGGACACTCGGGTGAAGAGAGGGGCTGAGCTGTCCACTGATCACCACCTGGTGGTGAGTTGGATCCGCTGGAGGAGGAGAAAGCCGGACAGAGTTAGCAGGCGCAAGCGCACAGTGAGGGTCTGCTGGGAACGCCTGGCAGAGCCCTCGGCCAGGGATGTACAGGTCCTTCTCAGAATATTAGCATATTGTGATAAAGTTAATTATTTTCCATAATGTCATGATGAAAATTTAACATTCATATATTTTAGATTCATTGCACACTAACTGAAATATTTCAGGTCTTTTATTGTCTTAATACGGATGATTTTGGCATACAGCTCATGAAAACCCAAAATTCCTATCTCACAAAATTAGCATATCATTAAAAGGGTCTCTAAACGAGCTATGAACCTAATCATCTGAATCAACGAGTTAACTCTAAACACCTGCAAAAGATTCCTGAGGCCTTTAAAACTCCCAGCCTGGTTCATCACTCAAAACCCCAATCATGGGTAAGACTTCCGACCTGACTGTTGTCCAGAAGGCCACTATTGACACCCTCAAGCAAGAGGGTAAGACACAGAAAGAAATTTCTGAACGAATAGGCTGTTCCCAGAGTGCTGTATCAAGGCACCTCAGTGGGACGTCTGTGGGAAGGAAAAAGTGTGGCAGAAAACGCTGTACAACGAGAAGAGGTGACCGGACCCTGAGGAAGATTGTGGAGAAAGGTCGATTCCAGACCTTGGGGGACCTGCGGAAGCAGTGGACTGAGTCTGGAGTAGAAACATCCAGAGCCACCGTGCACAGGCGTGTGCAGGAAATGGGCTACAGGTGCCGCATTCCCCAGGTCAAGCCACTTTTGAACCAGACACAGCGGCAGAAGCGTCTGACCTGGGCTACAGAGAAGCAGCACTGGACTGTTTCTCAGTGGTCCAAAGTACTTTTTTCGGATGAAAGCAAATTCTGCATGTCATTCGGAAATCAAGGTGCCAGAGTCTGGAGGAAGACTGGGGAGAAGGAAATGCCAAAATGCCAGAAGTCCAGTGTCAAGTACCCACAGTTAGTGATGGTCTGGGGTGCCGTGTCAGCTGCTGGTGTTGGTCCACTGTGTTTTATCAAGGGCAGGGTCAATGCAGCTAGCTTTCAGGAGATTTTGGAGCACTTCATGCTTCCATCTGCTGAAAAGCTTTATGGAGATGAAGATTTCATTTTTCAGCACGACCTGGCACCTGCTCACAGTGTCAAAACCACTGGTAAATGGTTTACTGACCATGGTATCAGTGTGCTCAATTGGCCTGCCAATTCTCCTGACCTGAACCCCATAGAGAATCTGTGGGATTTTGTGAAGAGAACGTTGAGAGACTCAAGACCCAACACTCTGGATGAGCTAAAGGCCGCTATCGAAGCATCCTGGGCCTCCATAAGACCTCAGCAGTGCCACAGGCTGATTGCCTCCATGCCACGCCGCATTGAAGCAGTCATTTCTGCAAAAGGATTCCCAAGCAAGTATTGAGTGCATAACTGTACATGATTATTTGAAGGTTGAAGTTTTTTGTATTAAAAACACTTTTCTTTTATTGGTCGGATGAAATATGCTAATTTTGTGAGATAGGAATTTTGGGTTTTCATGAGCTGTATGCCAAAATCATCCATATTAAGACAATAAAATACCTGAAATATTTCAGTTAGTGTGCAATGAATCTAAAATATATGAATGTTAAATTTTCATCATGACATTATGGAAAATAATTAACTTTATCACAATATGCTAATATTTTGAGAAGGACCTGTATTCAACTCCCACTTCTGGGAGAGCTTTGACCAGATTCCGGGGGATGTTGGAGACATAGAGTCCGAGTGGACCATGTTCTCCGCATCTATTGTCGATGCTGCTGCATGTAGCTGCGGCCGCCGTAAGGTCTGCGGTGCCTGTCGCAGCGGCAATCCCAGAACCCGGTGGTGGACACCGGCAGTAAGGGATGTTGTCAAGCTGAAGAAGGAGTCCTATCAGCTGTGGTTGGCTTGTAGGACTCCTGAGGCGGCTAATGGGTACCGTGAGGCCAAGCGTGCTGCGGCCGGGGCTGTGGCAGAGGCAAAAACTCAGGCCTGGGAGGAGTTCGGTGAAGCCATGGTGAAGGACTACCAGTTGGCCTCGAAGCGATTCTGGCAAACCGTCCGGCGCCTAAGGAGGAGGAAGCAGTGCTTCGCTGCTGATCTCGAGTGAGGACATTATCGGGCGGTGGAAGGAGTACTTCGAGGATCTCTTCAATCCTGCCATCACGCATTCCCTGGTGGAAACAGAGGCTGGGGACTCGGGGTTGGACTCTTTCATCACCCAGGCTGCACTCACCGAGGTGGTTAAAAAGCTCCGCGGTGGCAAGGCTTTGGGGGTGGATGAGATCCGCCCTGAGTACCTCAAATCTCTGGATGTTATGGGGCTGTCATGGTTGACACGCCTCTTCAACATTGCGTGGCGTTTGGGGACAGTGCCTCTGGACTGGAAGACTGGGGTGGTGGTTGTGTTCCAACTACAGGGGGATCACACTCCTCAGCCTCCCTGGTAAGGCCTACGCCAGGGTATTGGAGAGGAGAGTCCGGCCGATAGTCGAATCTCGGCTTCAGGAGGAACAGTGTGGTTTTCGTCCCAGCCGTGGAACATTGGACCAGCTTTACAGCGTACTCGAGATTTCATGGGATTTTGCCCAACCGGTTCACATGGGTTTTGTGGACCTGGAGAAAGCATTCGACTGTGTCCCTCGTGATGCCTGTGGGGGGTGCTCCAGGAGTATGGAATCGGGGGCACTTTATTAGGGGCCATCCGGTCCCTGTACGAGCGGAGCAAGAGTTTGGTCCGCATTGCCGGCACTAAGTCGGACCTGTTCCCAGTGCATGTTGGATTCCGGCAGGGCTGCCCTTTGTCACCGGTCCTGTTCATAACTTTTATGGACAGGATTTCTAGGCGCAGTCAAGGGCCGAAGGGGGTCTAGTTTGGGGACTAGTGGATTTCGTCTCCTTTTTGCAGATGACGTGGTCCTGCTGGCCCCCTCTAGCCAAGACTTACAGCATCCGCTGTGGCGGTTCGCAGCCGAGCGTGAAGCGGATGGGATGAAGATCAGCTCCTCCAAGTCAGAGGCCATGGTAGTCGACCGGAAAAGGGTGGCTTGTCCTCTTCAGGTTGGAGGGGAGTTCCCGCCTCAAGTGGAGGAGTTCAAGTATCTCGGGGTCTTGTTCACGAGTGAGGGAAGAATGGAGCGGGAGATCGACAGACGGATCAGTGCAGCTGCCGCAGTAATGGGGTCACTGAGCCGGTCCGTTGTGGTGAAGAGAGAGCTGAGCCGAAAAGCGAAGCTCTCGATTTACCGGTCGGTCTACGTTCCTACCCTCACCTATGGCCATGAACTTTGGATCATGACCGAAAGAACGAGATCCCGGATACAAGCGGCTGAAATAAGCTTCCTCCGTAGGGTGGCGAGGCACTCCCTTAGAGATAGGGTGAGGAGCTCGGCCATCCGGGAAGGGCTCGGATTAGAGCCGCTGCTCCTCCACATTGAGAGGAGCCAGTTGAGGTGGCTCGGGCATCTATACCGGATGCCTCCTGGACGCCTTCCTTGGGAGGTGTTCCAGGCACGTCCCACCGGGGGGAGGCCCAGGGGACGGCCCAGGACACGCTGGAGGGACTATGTCTCTTGGCTGGCCTGGAAACACCTTGGGCTCCCCCCGGAGGAGCTGGAGGAGGTATCTGGGGAGAGGGACGTCTGGGTGTCTCTGCTGAGTCTGCTGCCCCCGCGACCCGGATAAGCAGAAGACTACAAGTACGAGTTAATACAATTTCATTATTACTTGCAAAATAGCCACCTGGCACAGTAAGAGCTAAGGGTGGTAAACACCCTACTGTTCAAAAGAGGGTAGAAACAAAATGAAAATATGAAAAAATGGTAACAATCAACTTAATATAAACATAAAATATCACCATTTTGCTATTAAGAAAAAACTTACAAGTAAAAATCTTTGCTAAAATAAAACCAATTACTTACTTTCAAATGTCTCATTAGGTCCTCCGCTGTTGCATGACCCATAAACTTGGATCCCAGGTACCTTGACTGTACCTGCTTGCCTTCCCAAAAAATTTACGTGCAGGTCCAAAGGTTTATGTTTGATGGTGTGACTCACTCGTCAAACATCAGCACAAACGGTCCCGTCACTTTGGACATTATCTCTGTCCGCTATTCCAAAGCACGCAATGTAGGCTGTTTTACCTTTCCTGCACCTACATAATTTGGCGATCTCAGAAACCGTAAACATAGTCTGAACCAATTCCCCGAGTTCCTCATTTGCACTGTATAATTAATGTCTAATCACCATTTGGAGGATCCTGAGTACCTTCACTCTTAATGTTGGCTTTGACCCAAAAGCAACACAGAGATCGCTTACCGGACTTGCGGTGCTGCTGTGTGAGTCTTGTCTGGGCACTGTGGAGATAGCACTGGGCTAAGGCCTGGGTAGTTGGCAGAACTGGCTAATGGCTATTGTTTGCTGAAGACCCTTTACAGCAGTTAGGTGCTTTTCACTATTTGAATGAGACTCCATTGCCCGTACACCCATCCTTCCAAGTTGAATTACATTCTTGCATAAGAAGTAGGCCTCAAGTACGTTGTCAGAAAATGGTTTTAACCAGGCCCCAAATTATTTTTTTCTAAACTTATACTTACTTAAACTTACACTTCCCCATAGCCAAGGAACTTGGACAACTGTGGAAAAACCACAAATGTGTCTCGCACCAATAACACGAAAGCTGTATGTTGGCCTTAGAAGTCAATACTAATATACAGCAAATTATATGTGGACTAGCAAAAGAAAGAAAGAACACACCATGGGGAGAAAAAAAATTCTAGAGCTTCAGGCAATACAGGTAGCGTCACATGGACGAAGGAAAATTAAGAACTTTTATAAATTTTTTTATTCAAAATACATACAGTACAAATAGCTAACAAGATGGTTTACCTTATTGATGTCATGTTTGTGTGTGTATATGTGTATATATATATATTATATATACACACTGCTCAAAAAAATAAAGGGAACACTCAAAAAACACATTATAAGTCCAAGTAAATCAAACTTCTATGAAATCAAACTGTCCACTTAGGAAGCAACACTGATTGACAATCAATTTCACATGCTGTTGTGCAAATGGAATAGCCAACAGGGGGAAATCTTTGGCAATTAGTAAGACACACTCAGTAAAGGAGTGGTGCAAGTAGGGACCACGAACCACTTCTCAGTACCTATGCTTTCTGGCTAATGTTTTGGTCACTTTTGAATGTTGGTGGTGTTTCACACTCGTGGTAGCATGAGACAGACTCTACAACCCACACAAGTGCAGCTCATTCAGGATGGCACATCAATGCGAGCTGTGGCAAGAAAGTTTGCTGTGTCTGTCAGCGTAGTGTCTAGAGCCAGTACGCCAGGAGATGTGGAGGAGGCGGTAGGAGGGCAACAACCCAGCAGCAGGACCGCTACCTCCGCCTTTGTGCAAGGAGGAACAGGAGGAGCACTGCCTGTGCTCTTTGAAGATGAAAGCAGGTTCACACTGAGCACATGTGACAGATGTGACAGAGTCTGGGGACACCGTGGAGAGCGATCTGCTGCCTGCAACATCCTTCAGCATGACCGGTTTGGCAGTGGGTCAGTAATGGTGTGGGGTGGCAGTTCATTTCGCCAGAGGTAGCCTGACTGCCATTGGATACCGAGATGAGATCCTCAGGCCCCTTGTGAGACCATATGCTGGTGCGGTTGGCCTTGGGTTCCTCCTAAGGCAGGACAATGCTAGACCTCATGAGGCTGTAGTGTGTCAGCAGTTCCTGCAAGATGATGACATTGAAGCTATGGACTGGCCTGCCCGTTCCCCAGACCTGAACCCGATTGAGCACATCTGGGACATCATGTCTCGCTCCATCCACCAACGTCACGTTGCACCACAG
Organism: Girardinichthys multiradiatus; assembly: GCF_021462225.1. Lineage (NCBI taxonomy): Eukaryota > Metazoa > Chordata > Actinopteri > Cyprinodontiformes > Goodeidae > Girardinichthys > Girardinichthys multiradiatus. Next base: position 1,916,248 of record NC_061797.1, read on the forward strand.
ACTGTCCAGGAGTTGGCAGATGCTTTAGTTGAGATCTGGGAGGAGATCCCTCGGGAGACCATCCGCCATCTCATCAAGAGCATGCCCAGGCATTGTAGGGAGGTTATACAGGCAAGTGGAGGCCACACACAATACTGAGCCTCATTTTGACTTGTTTTAAGGACATTACATCAAAGTTGGATCAGCCTGTAGTGTGTTTTTCCACTTTAATTTTGTGTGTGACTCTAAATCCAGGCCTCCATTGGTTAATAAATTTGATTTCAATTAATGATTTCTGTGTAATTTTGTTGTCAGCACATTCAACTTTGTACAGAACAAAGTATTCTATGAGAATATTTCATTCATTCAGATCTAGGATGTGTTATTTGAGTGTTCCCTTTATTTTTTTGAGCAGTATATTTAGAGAGAGAGAGATAAACACTAACAAAAGAAAATACTTCAATCCTGAAATAATACATGAAGAAAAGGATGGATGTTCTAATTTTTTATATCTCACCATTGGATGTGCCACCTTCACCATATTACTCAAAAAGTAACTGATTGGCTGGTTACTTTGATGTCAGATTAGATTAGATAGACTTTTTGATCTCACAGTGGAGAAATTCAGTTGTTACTGCAGCTCTTAGTAACACACTAGAAGGGTGCAGACAGAACAATGTAAATGCGCAAAAACAAGTAATAATAATAGAATAAAATAAAATAACTTGTGTACAATAAATAGTGGAGGTTATTGTGCTAAAGTGACAATGACTGCCGGAAGCATAATCTACCTCTACGATGAATCATCATTCAAAAACCTCTTCTCGCCTTAATACATATCAGATCACTCCTCTGGCTCGCTAGCATAACTGTTCACACATCGGAGCCTCATCTCCATTACTGGACACAAGCTGCATTGGTTCAGTTCGCTACAATAGACCAGGACACCGGACCACCTTGCAAACCAGCAAACTGTTCCCAAGGTTTACCACACCAGTTAAAATTCCGTGCTGTGCACAGCCCCTCATGGCCTTGGCTCTTTCTCACCAGAGGGGACAGATGCTTGATTGCTTGCATCTGTACCAGCAGAAACAAGATTTTGGGCAAAGTTTCACACCTGGGATGAGGAGAGAGCACATCAGCTTCTCCTGCTGTCAGTATGGATATGCAGGCAGTGTGCAAATGCACAGCGTCCAAGCAGTGCATCCCTTGGCCTGCTGCTTAAACGAAGACTGCCATGTCAAGTTAAGAAGAGAATAGGTTGCACCAGAAAACAAGGATGGCAAAACAGCTTCTGCAAGTCTTCCCACAGCTGTTCCAGGAGGTCTCCATCACATCGAAGTCCTGTCCATTCAGCGGCAAGACTACGAGACTGACATGACCGGCATGTAAAAAGCTGGCATGGTCTGTATGCCGTCTGTGGAACTGTTGGTTCCAGCCCACCTGCAGCCACAGCTGTCACCGATGTCTTCCACAAGCTCCAAACTGCAATTAAAGGCTGAATGCTTCCAGTTAGCACTGAATGAGAAAGCCTATAATGCTGCGTCCCTGGCTGTCAGAGTACTCAATGTTTCCTTCATGCTCTCTGCTCACCAACCCAAGCTGTGCAAGGACCTACAGTACAGACCAAAAGTTTGGTCAGCTTCTCATTCAAAGAGTTTTCTTTATTTTCATGACTATGAATATTGTAGTTTCACACTGAAGGCATCAAAACTATGAATTAACACATGTGGAATTATATACTGAACAAAAAAGTGTGAAACAACTGAAAATATGTCTTATATTCTAGGTTCTTCAAAGTAGCCACCTTTTGCTTCGATTACTGCTACGCACAATCTTGGCATTCTGTTGATGATCTTCAAGAGGTAGTCGCCTGAAATGGTTTTCCAACAGTCTTGAAGGAGTTCCCAGAGATGCTTAGCACTTGTTGGCCCTTTTGCCTTCACTCTGCGGTCCAGCTCACCCCAAACCATCTCGATTGGGTTCAGGTCCGGTGACTGTGGAGGCCAGGTCATCTGGTGCAGCACCCCATCATTCTCCTTCTTGGTCAAATAGCCCTTACACAGCCTAGAGGTGTGTTTGGGGTCATTGTCCAGTTGAAAAATAAATGATGGTCCAACTAAGCGCAAACCGGATGGAATAGCATGCCGCTGCAAGATGCTGTGGTAGCCATGCTGGTTCAGTATGCCTTCAATTTTGAATAAATCGCCAACAGTGTCACCAGCAAAGCACTCACACACCATCACACCTCCTCCTCCATGCTTCACGGTGGGAACCAGGCTTGTAGAGTCCATCCGTTCACCTCTTCTGCGCCGCACAGACACTGTGGTTGGAACCAAAGATCTCAAACTTGGACTCATCAGACCGAAGCACAGATTTCCACTGGTATAATGTCCATTCCTTGTGTTCTTTAGCCCAAACAAGTCTCTTCTGCTTGTTGCCTGTCCTCAGCAGTGGTTTCCTGGCAGCTTTTTTACCATGAAGGCCTGATTCACACAGTCTCCTCTTAACAGTTGTTCTAGAGATGTGTCTGCTGCTAGCACTCTGTGTGGCATTGCCCTGTTCTCTAATCTGAACTGCTGTTAACCTGCGATTTCTGAGGCTGGTGACTAGGATGAACTTATCGTCTGCAGCAGAGGTGACTCTTGGTCTTCCTTTCCTGGGAAGGTCCTCATGTGAGCCAGTTTTTTTGTAGCGCTTGATGGTTTTTGCGACTGCACTTGGGGACACTTTCAAAGTTTTCCCAATTGTTCGGACTGACTGACCTTCATTTCTTAAATTAATGATGGCCACTCGTTTTTCTTTACTTAGCTGCTTTTTTCTTGCCTTAATACAAATTCTAACAGTTCAATTCAATTCAATTCAGGTTTATTTATATAGCGCCAATTCACAACACATGTTGTCTCAAGGCACTTCACAACAGTCAGGTACATACAGGTCCTTCTCAAAATATTAGCATATTGTGATAAAGTTTATTATTTTCCATAATGTTATGATGAAAATTTAACATTCATATATTTTAGATTCATTGCACACTAACTGAAATATTTCAGGTCTTTTATTGTCTTAATACGGATGATTTTGGCATACAGCTCATGAAAACCCAAAATTCCTATCTCACAAAATTTGCATATTTCATTCGACCGATAAAAGAAAAGTGTTTTTAATACAAAAAACGTCAACCTTCAAATAATCATGTACAGTTATGCACTCAATACTTGGTCGGGAATCCTTTTGCAGAAATGACTGCTTCAATGCGGCGTGGCATGTAGGCAATCAGCCTGTGGCACTGCTGAGGTCTTATGGAGGCCCAGGATGCTTCGATAGCGGCCTTTAGCTCATCCAGTGTTGGGTCTTGAGTCTCTCAACGTTCTCTTCACAATATCCCACAGATTCTCTATGGGGTTCAGGCCAATTGAGCACAGTGATACCATGGTCAGTAAACCATTTACCAGGGGTTTTGGCACTGTGAGCAGGTGCCAGGTCGTGCTGAAAAATGAAATCTTCATCTCCATAAAGCTTTTCAGCAGATGGAAGCATGAAGTGCTCCAAAATCTCCTGATAGCTAGCTGCATTGACCCTGCCCTTGATAAAACACAGTGGACCAACACCAGCAGCTGACACGGCACCCCAGACCATCACTGACTGTGGGTATTTGACACTGGACTTCTGGCATTTTGGCATTTCCTTCTCCCCACTCTTCCTCCAGACTCTGGCACCTTGATTTCCGAATGACATGCAGAATTTGCTTTCATCCGAAAAAAGTACTTTGGACCACTGAGCAACAGTCCAGTGCTGCTTCTCTGTAGCCCAGGTCAGGCACTTCTGCCGCTGTTTCTGGTTCAAAAGTGGCTTGACCTGGGGAATGCGGCACCTGTAGCCCATTTCCTGCACACGCTTGTGCACGGTGGCTCTGGATGTTTCTACTCCAGACTCAGTCCACTGCTTCCGCAGGTCCCCCAAGGTCTGGAATCGGCACTTCTCCACAATCTTCCTCAGGGTCCGGTCACCTCTTCTCGTTTTGCAGCGTTTTCTGCCACAGTTTTTCCTTCCCACAGACTTCCCACTGAGGTGCCTTGATACAGCACTCTGGGAACAGCCTATTCGTTCAGAAATTTCTTTCTGTGTCTTACCCTCTTGCTTGAGGGTGTCAATAGTGGCCTTCTGGACAGCAGTCAGGTCGGCAGTCTTACCCATAATTGGGGTTTTGAGTGATGAACCAGGCTGGGAGTTTTAAAGGCCTCAGGAATCTTTTGCAGGTGTTTAGTTAACTCGTTGATTCAGATGATTAGGTTCATAGCTCGTTTAGAGACCCTTTTAATGATATGCTAATTTTGTGATAGGAATTTTGGGTTTTCATGAGCTGTATGCCAAAATCATCCATATTAAGACAATAAAATACCTGAAATATTTCAGTTAGTGTGCAATGAATCTAAAATATATGAATGTTAAATTTTCATCATGACATTATGGAAAATAATTAACTTTATCACAATATGCTAATATTTTGAGAAGGACCTGTACGTTCCAATTAATCCTAACCATTGAACAGTGCAGTCGGAGTTAGCTTTTTATTCAAATTGGATAAAGTTTTTCTATCTAAGGAAACCCAGCAGATTGCATCCAGTCAGTGACTTGCAGCATTCCCTCCTCCCAGATGAGCATGTAGAGACAGTGGACAGTCACTGGCGTTGACTTTGCAGCAATCCCTCATACATGCATGTAGCGACAGCGGAGAGGAAAAACTCCCTTTTAACAGGAAGAAACCTCCAGCAGAACCAGGCTCAGTGTGAGCGGCCATCTGCGACGACCGACTGGGGGTCAGAGAGAACAGAGCAGAGACACAAAAAGAACACAGAAGCACTGACCCAGGAGTACTTTCTATGGGAAGGAAAAGTAAATGTTAATGGATGTAGCTCCTTTAGTCGTTTCACCTAGAAAGAAAGAACAGATAAACTCTGAGCCAGTTTTCAAGGTTAGAGTCTGAAAGAGAGCACATAGAGTTTGTTACAGTTAAGCTCAGCCAATCGCCATGTCTAGGAGAGAGAAAGGGTTAAACACTAAAAGACAGAGCTATGTGGATCATCGGTAGAGGGTGAGCATTAAGTTGTTGCCAGCAGAAGCTCGGACGATTCCCCTCTCCAGAAAGGTGTCACAGGTAGACACAGAGCCAGGCCAGGTGTAGCTTCTAGGAAGAGAATAGAGAGAACAAGGTTAAAAGCTCGTTTTTCTTTACTTAGCTGCTTTTTTCTTGCCTTAATACAAATTCTAACAGTCTATTCAGTAGTACTGTATCCACCTCCTGCACAACATAACTGATGGTCCCAACCCCATTTATAAGGCTTGAAATCCCACTTACATAAACCTGGCAGGGCACACCTGTGAAGTGAAAACCATTTCAGGTGACTACTTCTTGAAGCTCATCAACAGAACGCCAAGAGTGTGTGAAGCAGTAATCAAAGCAAAAGGTGGCTACTTTTAAGAACCTAGAATATAAGACATATTTTCAGTTGTTTCACACTTTTTTGTTCAGTATATAATTCCACATGTGTTAATTCATAGTTTTGATGCCTTTAGTGTGAAGCTACAATATTCATAGTCATGAAAATAAAGAAAACTCTTTGAATGAGAAGGTGTGTTCAAACGTTTGGTCTGTACTGTAGCTGTCAAAGTTGAACCCCGACACGTGGGAAGAAATCACTCCACAGACTTCTGCCTGCATGTGCAGCGCTATGTAGACAAGGCAATGGGAATGTCTATGGGCATAATGGTGTTGCAACACCAAGCGACATGCCTTGTCATTGACATGCCAATCATATCCCATGGCATTTTTGTGTCTGCGTTGGTCTCCATGTGGCAGTGATGTGACGCTAACGCCCTAGCCGTGACATCTGACCAAGAATCACACAGGCCAAGAAGAACCTCAATGCTGGCCGCTGGCTTGTCTCGACAACCCGCCAATGCCGCCAGACAGCAGGTGAGGAAGGAGAAAAGGGAGACCTGAATGATCCACTCCTTCACCATTGAGCAGGCTGGTTGTTCCCTGTCCGCCATGCTCCCCTGATCAGTTCCAAAAGAGTATGTTCCTTCCCGGTCAAAGGTCTCTAGCTGTGTTTCCAACCAGAGGAAAGATAGCGCGACTGATGGGACAGCAGGTTCCACCTCATCTTTCAGTCTGACAACAAACACACTTACAATTAAAATTAAATACTTCACTGTTGCAACAGACTCTAGGTCAAAGGTGCAGTATAAAATAATAAAAGCCTAAGAAATAGCAGGAAATTGTCTTTCAGTCTATTTCAAAGACCTCAAAAGTCGTTGGGCCTCCTTTTGGATGAATTACTGCATCAATGTGAGGTAATCAGCCTGTGGCACTGGTGAAGTGTAATGGTGTCACCAGACCCAACAATACCCTATAGATTCTCTATAGACTTGAGGTCAGTCCAGTTTGTTGGCCAATCAAGCACAGTAACTTGATGGTCATTGAACCAGCACTAAGTACCTTTGGCCGTGTTGGCAAGGCCTGCTGAAAATGTATTTGCCAAGAAAGTACAGGAACATTTAAATAATAAATCCAAATTCTTTAAAAGCACAAGCTGCGAGCTTTACTATCTTTATTTTGTTTGTAAAAAAAGGCCAAAATACAGCAGTTTCACTGCATAGCTTGACATTTTAACAACACCTATTCTAGGAATCTTGAGGTCCATTTTAACCTGAATTTCAAGTTATTTAAAGTCCAAAAGGTATTGACATTGACCTTTTTATCCTTGAATGAAGTTGAAAAAAAATAATACTGATGGGTAAAATGTTAAAAATCAAGTGGTAACGTGGCAAATCAAAGCTACAAAATATAATTCAAATGTAAATCAATGTAAAACTATAGCACATGATAAGCATTAGTAAATTTTGTCCATTAGAAAATTGAAGATGAAGAAAAAGTTTTAAAAATCAAACATATTTCCATACTTTTCCAGACACGTAAGATGGTAGAAGAAATTTCCACTTTTCAAGACTGTGTAGGAATCTAGACATGTGATCTTCGTTCCCTCCACAACTCACTCACTCACTCATACCAAGGGAAAAGTAGAAACTAAATTTAGCCTGACATGTAAGTTATTGGACTGTGGGGTACCGAGCCCGTGAGGGGACATAGGGGGATTTTTTTCTTTTGTGTCTCCACACAATACGTTTGCGTTCGCTCGCAAAAGTTGCTAATCACCTTGAGAAAGCTGTGCAGAACACATGACAAATGGCTCACAAAACACACAGCACTGACATGGCAGTGGCATGGTTTATTTGTCATATGCAGGTTAACACACAGTCAACAATGCAATGAAATGCTTGGGATAAGAAGAACCATTCAACTCACTATAAAAATAAAAGCACTATTGGCGTGCAATAAAAAAAAGTACACATCGTGCAACAGCAATAAGCTGATAAAATGTCACAAATGTGGTTTAGTGCAGTATTATTGTCCAGAGTTCAGTAGTCTGACAGCTTGTGGATAATAACTGCCTTTAAGTCTGACTGAATATCCTTATATTTAAGGCCGATTTTAAAACAAGACTTTATAAATTTTAAATACGGGTGTAGTGTTTGGTACATTTTTGCAGTTGTCTGGTTTGGAAACTATCCCACAAAGTATTGCAAGATTACGTAAAAAGTATTGCGTGGGATGCAAAAGTATTGCAAGCGAACGCAGAAGTATTGCGTGGGGACGCAAAAGAAAAAAAAACATCCCCCCATGTCCCTTCGCAGGCTTCGTAGTGAGGTGACACCTGAGTACCCAAATCTTAACTTTAGCATCAATATGACACTGCCATTCTCAACCACACATGTGCACATTCTTACCTGAAGACAAAGCTTCTTCTCTGCTGTTGCAATCCTCCGCTGGCTGCCGGATGTTCCAGGATGTCAGAGCCAACGTCTCCAAGTCCTGCAGACTGTTGAGCTTCAGCATGTCCATATGTGAGCTGCAGGTCCGATATCTGGGTATGAAGCAGCTTTTGCCACGATTGAACAGGTCTTTGATGATTTCCTCAGTGCACACTTCATCATCCATACTGAGAAATACCGCAATTCGTTGAGAGGAGATGTATTTAGGATGTTTAAACAGCTGGAGGAACGTGAACACAAAAATATCAGGAAAAAAAAAACTAACTGAAATCAGTCAAGATCCCAGCTTATTGTATTGAGGAATACAATTTCAATTAAATTGTCACTCTTGATTCAAGGAAACAAAGTAAGATGGAGATTCTCAAATAAGATGGAATTACATTAAATATTTTTTCTCTGTGTGTGTTCAGATATTAAATATAATTTTGGAGGTTAAACCCAGCCGTCTGTGCTGTGCTAAACATTTTGTTCACAAGTCTGATTGTAAGGAGGTTAGTGCAGCTGCAGTAATCCAAAGCTTTCACCCGTGACAACCAGCTCAGAAAAGGCTGCCCTCCCCAATATGTCGGCTTTGAACGTTCTCTGTGCAGTCTTCAAGACGATCCGACCTCGACAAAAATATTCTGTCCCCTAACTGAAGTCATGACTAAAGTTAGTGGACAGCTGACAGGAAGTGTGTCTCAGTCCCTCTCACCTTGTATGAAAGCAGCCGAGACTGCCGCTGCTTCTCCGCGGCGCTAAGCGCAGTAAGGCGACATTTCAGCTCCTTCCTCAGGGCTTGTTTGTAAGCTCTCAATACAGCCATTCTCTCTATCAGGGACATGCGGTCAGGGAAATCTTTCTTCTTTGTTTTCTTGCTTGGTGCAACTTTCAGTAAGTTAAATATTAACAAACACATGAACTACATACAGGGCAAGAGTTCAACAACGTGACCTTCACACGGCCATGTTCTTCTTCTTAAAGTTTTATGGCGGTTGGCGACCAACTTAATGGGGCATTACCGCCACCTACTGTTCCAGAGTATGAGTCAGCCACTACCTAAACCCTCCTTTAGATCCCTGTATCTTTTAAAAATGACGCAAATACCCAAAATTGTGCTCTACTTCCCAAACCCAAAATACTTTTCAAAGTAAACTCTTTTACTCCTAGTTCCTTCAATCTTTCCCTCAAAATACACTGTATATACACTGTAACATCAACACCATAAAACCACATGTTCAACAAAAAGTAGTATACTTGAAGATCATTTTATTAAGTACACTTGAGTTTAAGTATAAGTATATCAAGTATACAATTGACTATGTACTTGTAGTGTACTAGAATGTATACTAATTGAATACTTCTTCAGACTAAATTGGGACATGTTTTAGTTTATAAAAGTATACTTTAAGTATACTGTTACAAGGTCATTTTAAGTTTACCAAATTATACATTAAAGTATGCAAGTACACTCATCTATATACTACTATATACTTGTAAGTTTGCTTAGCATATTACTTATAGCATACTATTTATATACAGAAATACACTTTTTAAAGTATTCTTAAAATTGACCCATAATGTATGTACACATCACCGGGATGTTTACAAAATCACAAGACAAAATCTTGAGAACAACTTTCATTTATTTATATAACATTTTAAAACAACGTCCAGTGTTTTTGCAATTACCTGCCTAAATTATTAAAGGTGTGCAGTTCAAAAACAAAAAGCCTCTATAAAATGAAGCCCTGCTTTAAAAATCTAAAGGAAAAGGTGCACATTTGCATATAAAAATGTAAACACTATGAAATCCTTCTCTGTAAAAAATGGAACATGAAAAAGTGTGCATATGCTTTTAAAAGTGTAAACAAAATAGTGTCTCCAACTGAGAACTGAACTCATGCCTTGTCAAAAGAAGGTAAAAGAAAAGTGCACATCTTTGGAACAAAAAATAAATATCTTGACAGAAACAAAAACACTACTTTTATGACTTCTTTTCATGTAGTTGATTGGTAGTTGTAATTTATATTGTTGCATTTCTTTCTTATGATTCGTCTCACATCTTGCATGGTGGTGTCTGGGAACTTCGCCTGGGCATAGACTGTATGTGAAAAAACATACAAAACAAAACATTACTTCAGTGTTTTATTTATTCACCATCCACAACTAACACAAATGTCAAAGAGGCATAAAGCAGTGATTATCATTTATTTTCTATCCACCTCAGGGAGCAGAAATTTTTTCTGACCACTATGGAATTTTCACCCCCCCTCAAACTTCACATATATACATAAAGAAATCAAGTAATTGAAGCTTAAAATGCATTCATCATTTATTAAAGGTATTGCATTTAAAGCAATAAAATGTTATTTAAAAATAAATAAAAAATTTTCTAGCATTTTCTCTTTTATATATTTTTACTATTTTAAGTTGCAAAACAGAATTTTTTATTCGCTTACTCGATTATACGCCAGAATCGATAGAAAACTCGATTACTAAAATAATCGTTTACAACAGCCCTAGTGTATTACCTCCATTTGTAACAGTAAAACAGTTTTTGATTCATATAGCTAAGAAAAAGAGTGCAAATGAATCACTAGGAAGTGCATTTTTGTAGAACTTATGCAAAAACATTCAAACTGTGAACTTAAATGCAAGTAGCAAAACCTGTTATAGAGGGACTGCACATACATCACACCCCAATCAGCTACACTGAATAAGACAGAGCAATAACTGAGTGGCAAAACAATGGGCAGCCTGCTGACGGTGACATCACATGCAAGCCCTCTATAATTTACCAAAAATAAAAACATTATCTATTGTTTACCACCACATATATGCATAATTATTTGTTGTTTGATAGAATTGTTACATTTGTAGTGTTGATAGTGAGTGCTGATAGCGTGTACACATGTATGTCTTTTCATATTACAAGTGACAGTAACTGAATTAATATCATGTACAATATTATAGTACATGGAACATTACAGACATCTGCTCATAAAAGGAGAAAACAATATGTATGGATTTATTTTAGACACGTTTTGTCCTAAATTATATCCACTCACCAAGTATAGCATCAAGCTTTGTGTTATCCAATTGTGGCTTTGACTCCACATCTTTGTGAGCCCCGGACTGCCTTCAGGTCAAGCTCGAATTGGACAGTGTTTCTCTGCCATAGACGTGCACCGCGAGATCCCCAATGTACAATGCTGAGCTTGTAGTTCGCAGGGACTTCAGCTTTCGTCTTTGGACTTTTACATCGTAGTCTGGCACAAGAGGCACCTGAAAAACATTTAATATAGACTTTATTGATCTCCCAATAAAGAAATGATCCTCTATATTTTACCCATACCCATTTTACCCATCCATGCCCACCCAGTGGGCTGCCATTGTGTGGCGCCCGGGGAGCAATCTGGGGCTAAGGGTCTTGCTCAGGGACCCAGAGTGGCAGGCTGTGATTTGAACCAGGGTACTTGTGGCCTCTATGGAACCACTAACCAGTAGGTCACCACTGCCCCACAGCAATGTTACTCACTAAATGATTAAACAATTACATACAGTATTTGGAAATCTACTCTATCTATTCATCTGTGCAGTGAATATGCATAGGCCTATACTTTATAGACTAACAGCGTAACATAAGAAATCTGAGTGTCATACCGTTTCCTAATGGTATACGTCCAGGACAAAGTTAATCAATATTTTCATTCTAGCTTATGTGTACAATCAAAAGAGTAGAGGGAAACTGTATAGCAAACATCTCCCCACATGGATCAATAGTATACAGTAGCCATGCATTTTGAGGTAATTACCATATCATCAGGGTCAGATAACACTTGAGGAGAGGTGGGTGGAGAAACTGGTGGCTCTACAGATGGTGTGGGTGTTGGCCAGGTGGATGCAGGAGTTGATATCTGAACGGTGATTCTTTCGATCACGTCTTTCAGTTGTGTCACTACTACTGGAAGCTCTGTAAAAGAAATGAAAACAAGGGGCAAAACAGGGGAACAAAAGCTTTGTGTCATCACTCTTTTGAGACCAATTAAAATTACATTAGTTTTTTTTGCTTTGAAGAGTGCAGGTGAATACTGGAGGTGGAGATGATTTAAGAGGAACAGGAAGGTGGAGTAAACTGAATCTGCTATTAGGAACAAATAAAGCCAGGTGAAGGCGTTTTTCCACACTTGGCTTTAAAAAGTGGTGTTTTATAATTTGCTTTACTTGAATTAATTATTAGAAAATACCTCTCATGGCATGTATTATCTCTTCCACATGGTCTTCTTTCAGGGTCTTGATTTCTGTCTGAAGCTTTTTAAGTTTCTGCTGTGCCACACACCAGTTTCTGGGCAGCTGCTCCTCATCTGATGACGCCTCATTTGACTTACTTAACTACACGGAAACACGTCAAAGAATGGGCCTTCTACATGGCAGCAAAATTTACGCCATAATTATTATCAACTCAATGTACAACAATTAAAATATTGTCAAATATTTTACCTCCAAAGGTGCTTTGCTTGCCAGCTGCTTCTTCAGCTCATTTATCATATGGTTTGCTGATTCTTTTTCTGTCAAAATTACAATTCAGTTTTTATAACAGACATGTAATAGCATCACCGTTGATGATAATTTAGTACTAGCTGCAGAATCAACTGCACCGCTTATTCAGAAATGTGTAAATAAAAAAGACAAGTCACGTAAGTTATGGACTTGACCAATAATTAAATGGGTTAGACCATACCCCCGTTAAGACCATACTGATTGATTTCGATTTCTGTAAGTCAAAAGCTGTAGGAGGAGTTCGCTCAGATTTGACGTGTGTAAATGAGACAAAATGGCGGATTTGATCCAAAATGGCTGACTTCCTGTGGGGTTTGGACAATGGGTACAGGTGACTTTTTTGTAGGTCCTGAGAAGGTAAATAAGTGTACTGAATGTCATACACCTGGGACACAGCATGGCTTGGGGCTGGTTGTTTTAGTGCTCCTAGAGGGCGCTGTTGAGCAATTAGGCCACGCCCACCAGTTTTATCACTGGAAATCTTTAGGGGGCTGGACCAGTATCAATCCTATTGAGTTTGGTGGCGATCGGCTTAGAAATGTGGAAATAACAGGCAAACGTAAGGCCATGGCGTGACATCTGTCATCGCCACGCCGCCATGGCCACACCCTCCCGCCTAAAGTCTCTGTGTTCCAAACCAACTTAGACCATCTTGTTATCTGTCACTAGGGACAGTTTCGTGTTGATTAGGTAACAGGGGTGAAATTTGGACCTTTCACAGTAAAACATGGTACTTCCTGTTCTCAGGGGGCGGGGCTTAGATGATGGCAGGATGTGACCATTGAATATTTTTTGGGGCCAGTTGTGGATCAATACCAGAAAGATTTGTGTGTCTGCGACTTTCCTAGTAAAAGCTATAACAATTTAAATTTTTTTGGCGAGTCATCAAACTTTGAGGCATGGCTCCGCCCCTTCAGCATGCTCAGAAACTCAGGATTTTGATAACTTTAGATCCCCCATCCCTTCTGAGCAACCTGACCAAATTTCAAGGCAATCAATGAAAATCTCTAGGAGGAGTTATCAGATACGGCAAAATGGGGTGAAAATCCAAACTTCAATCCAAGATGGCCGACTTCCTGTTCCTTGTAGGACGTGGGTGCAAGAGAGTTTTAGGTAGTTCTTGGGGAGTTCTACAAGTGTTCCAAATTTCATAACTGTACGATAAACTAAGGTCAATGCGGAGGCTTTTTTGAAAGTTTTAGGGGGCGCTGTTGAGCCATTTTTATTGCGACTTTTGTGAAACCCTTAAAATACGTAAATTTTCACCACGACTGATGGCTCCGCCAAATTAGCAGACTTTTTGAATATGTTAAAGCCGCGAAAAAGGCGATTCATTTCTTGCCTGAATAATAATAATAATAATAATAATAATATAATAATATAATAATAAACATTCGAATTACAATAGGCCTTCGCAGCTGCTTTGCTGCTCGGGCCTAAGTAGAAACCTGCAAGTAGCTTTGAAGGCCCTCGCACCCCTCAGCGCAACTCGGGCTGTTGAGCGACCGCAGGAGCCTGGCATCGCCTCATACACGCCACCGACGATGACACCGCTTCACTTCAACACGTCGTCACTAAGTGGTACTGTGAGCAACATGTCATATGATCTTCGGTCATGCAGAGTTTCGGTCTGGCAAAAAGCATTCAAAATTTCGAGTAAATCGGACCTTCCAGAAGGACGCTGCACTCGCTTGTTTGTTTGTGGGCGGGGCTAAAACAACATCATCAATTGACTGTGTCAACATGGCCATCATTAACTCATGATCATGTATACTACATTTCAAGTGGATCCGATGACGAATGAGGGAGATATAGCCCTTGAAGTGTCCTAGGGGGCGCTGTTGATCCAAATTGAAATGTAATCCAATAGAGCTGTTTGGGGTCTGACAAAGATCAAGCATATTCATTTTGGAGTGAATGGGACCATGCATGTGTAATTTAGAGGCAAACGTATGGCCGTGGCGTGACATCAGAATTCGCCACGCCATCATATTCACACCCTCCAGCTAAAGCAGTAAGTACTGGCGACTGTCTAAGACCATCATGTTATCTGTTACTTGGGACAGTTTCACATTGATTAGGTGAAGAACATCAAACACTGATTCTGTAAAGGAAAACGGGACACTTTCTGTTGTCAGGGGGCGGGGCTTCGATAGATGTCAGCATCTGACAAGTGAATATTGTTGAGGCCTAGAGGCAGATCAATCCCAGAATGTTTCATTTGTCTGTGACTTTCCTTGTAGGAGCTATATCAATTTAGTGTTTTATGGCGAGAAGTCATATTTTGAGGCGTGTCCACGCCCACACGCTTTCATGTATGAAAAAGATTTTGATAACTTTTAATCCCCAATCCCTTAAGAGTATACTGAGTGATTTTCAAGTCTGTAAGTCAAAAGCTGTAGGAGGAGTTCGCTCAGATATGCGGGTTAGAAACGGCCAAAACAGGGTCAAAATGGCAACTTCAATCCAAAATGGCCGACTTCCTGTAGGGTTTGGACCAATGCTCCAAGAGACTTTTTTGTAGGTCCTGAGAAGTGACATATGTGTACCGAATTTCACAATCCTCGGTCAAAACATGGCTTGGGGCTGATTTGTTTAAGTTTTCTAGGGGGCGCTGTGGACGAATTAGGCCACGCCCACCAACTATGTCATCAGATCTCACTTGGGGACTGGACAAGGTTCAATCTCATTGAATTTGGTGCAGATCAGATGATCTATGTGGAAATTAGAGGCAAACGTATGGCCATGGCGTGACGTCTGACTTCAGCGCGCCGCCACAGCCACGCCCTTTTATGAAAGTCACTGTGTCTCAAACGAAGTTAGACCCACTAGTTATCTGTGTTCTGACACACTTTCAAGTTGATTGGGTCAAGAGGGTCAGAGAGGCACCTTTCCAAGTGGAAAAAGGGACTTCCGGCGTGGCTTTGATGATGTCAGCATTCGACCCCATAGGATCGTCGGGAACATGAAGGTCCTCCTTCATGCCAACTTTGGTGTGATTTGTCCTAGGGGGCGCTATTGATCCAAATTTAAATGTAATCCAGTAGAGCTGTTTGTGGGCTGACAAAGATCAAGAATATTGAGTTTGGAGTGAATCGGAAACTCATAGGATTTTGATAACTTTTAATCCCCCATGCCTTATCTGCATGTTGACCAAATATGAACCCGATAGCTCAAAATCCATAGGAGGAGTTTGTTAAAGTTCGAGGTGAGTAAAAGTGAAAAACGGGCAAAAATTGGCCTTTAATCCAAAATGGCCGACTTCCTCTGCATTTTAGGACATACCCCCAAGAGACTTTTTTTCTTGGTTTGAGGAGCTCTAGCATTGTGGCGAATTTCATATCTCTACGACTTACAGTTTGGGCTATCTCACATTTGGGGGCGTGGCTAAGTGGTATGGCCACGCCCACTCAGAACAACATTAAGGAACAAGAATTTTACGCGGGGGACAATTTTGGGTGAAGTTTGGTGACTAGGGCATGGCAAAGTCCCCATATTTCCCCGCAAACACGCAACGGAAAAAACAAACTCGAGCGATTACAATGGGCCCTTGCAGTTTTCCTGCTCGGGCCTAATAAAGCCAGTTTGACTTAGTGGCTATATTAACTCCGTCTGGTTGTTTACCCAAAATTGTCCCCCTAGTGAAATTTTAAGTATTTTATGTCGTCATAAGTGGGCGTGGCCAAACCACTTAGCCACGCCCCCAAACGTGAGATAGCCCGAACCGTAAGTCGTACAGATCTGAAAGTTGGCACACTGCTAGAGCTCCTCAAACCAAGATAAAAAGTCTCTTGGGGGTATGCCCTAAAACGCACAGGAA
This sequence comes from Girardinichthys multiradiatus, assembly GCF_021462225.1. NCBI lineage: Eukaryota > Metazoa > Chordata > Actinopteri > Cyprinodontiformes > Goodeidae > Girardinichthys > Girardinichthys multiradiatus. Next base: position 1,932,485 of record NC_061797.1, read on the forward strand.
GTCGGCCATTTCGGGTCAAAGGCCAATTTTTGCCCGTTTTTCACTTTTACTCACCTCGAACTTTAACGAACTCCTCCTAGGGATTTTGAGATATCAGCTTCATATTTGGTCAATGTGGAGTTGAGGCACGGGGGATTAAAAGTTATTAAAATTGTGACTTTTCGTGTATGTTGAAGGGGCGTGGCCAGGGCATGAACTTGGCGTTCGCGCCGAAAGTGAAAAATTGCAATAACTTTCCCAAAAAAATTCCAAATCACATCAAAGTTGGCATGAAGGAGGACCTTAGGGTTCCCGACAAACCTGTCATATTGTGACATAATCAAAGCCACGCCCCCTGAGAACCAAAAGTCACTTATTTCACTTGGAAAGGTGCCTCTATGACCCTCTTGACCCAATCCACTTGAAAGTATGTCAGAAGACAGATAACTAGTGGGTCTAACTTCGTTTGAAGCACAGTGACTTTTCATAAAAGGGCGTGGCCGTGGTGGCGCAGCGAAGTTGGATGTCATGCCATGGCCATACGTTTGGCTTTAATCTCCACATACATCATCTGATCTGCACCAAATTCCATGTGATTGAACCTAATCCAGTCCCCAACAGAGATCTGATGACATATTCGGTGGGCGTGGCCTAATTCATACACAGCGCCCCCTAGAAAACTTTAAAAATCAGCCCCAAGCCATGCTTTGACCGAGGATTCTGAAATTTGGTACACATATGTAACTTCTCAGGTCCTACAAAAAAGTCTATTGGAGCATTGGTCCAACCTCCACAGGAAGTCGGCCATTTTGGATTGAAGTTGCCATTTTTACCCTGTTTTGGGCGTGTCTAGCCCGCATATCTGAGCGAACTCATCGTACAGCTTTTGACTTACACACTTGAAAATTACTCAGTATACTCTTAAGGGATTGGGGATCAAAAGTTATCAAAAGCTTTTTGATACACGATAGCGTGTGGGCGTGGCCATGACTCAAAATATGACTTCTCACCATAAAAGACAAAATTGATATAGTACCTACAAGGAAAGTCACAGACACATGCAACATTTTGGGATTGATCTGCCTCTATGCTTGAACAATATTCACTGGTCAGATGCTGACATCATTGAAGACCCGCCCCCTTATAACAGGAAGTGTCACGTTTTCCTTTACAGAGTCAATGTTTGATGTTCTTTACCTAATCAACGTGAAACTGTCCCAAGTAACAGATAACATGATGGTCTTAGACAATCGCCAGTACTGACTGTTTTAGTTGGACGGTGTTAATATGATGGCGTGGCGAATTCTGATGTCACGCCACAGCCATACGTTTGGCTCTAAATTTCACATGGATTATCTGATTCACTCCAAAATAAATATGGCTGATATTTCTCAGTCCCCAAACACCTCTATTGGATTACATTGGAATTTGGATCAACAGCACCCCCTAGGACACTTCAAGGGCTATATCTCCCTCATACATCATCAGATCCACTTGAAATGTAGTATACATGATCATGACTTAATGATGGACATGTTGACACAGTCAATTGATGATGTTGTTTTAGCCCCACCCACAAACAAACAAGTGAGTGCAGCTTCCATCTGGAAGGTCCGATTTACTCCAAATTTTGGATGCTTTTTGCCAGACTCAAACTCTGCATGACCGAAGATCATTTGACATTTTGCCCACAGTGCCACCTACTGGCGACGCGTTGAAGTGAAGCGGTGTCATCGTGTGTGGCGTGTAGGAGGCGATGCCAGGGTCCCGCGGTGGCTGCACAGGCCAATCGGCGCTTGGCTGCGAGGGCCGCACAATGCTGCTTGTAGCTTTAATTAGGCCCGAGCAGCAAAGCAGCTGCGAAGGCCTATTGTAATTCGAATGTTTATTATTATTATTAGGCCCGAGCAGCAAAGCAGCTGCGAAGGCCTATTGTAATTCTACGCCAAAACAAATTCCTTGTATGTCCAAAAACGTACTTGGCAATAAAGCTTTTCTGATTCTGATTCTGATTCTTTTCTGAATGTTTATTAGGCCCGAGCAGGAAAACTGCAAGGGCCTATTGTAATCGCTCAAATTCTTATTATTCTGGGGACTTTTGGTGGGGCAATATGGGAACTTTGCCATATCCCAAAACTCACCAAATTTTACCCAAAATTGTCCCCCGCGTGAAATTGTTGTTCTTTAATGTCGTCGTCAGTGGGCGTGGCCAAACCACTTAGCCACGCCCCCAAATGTGAGATAGGCCAAACCGTAAGTCGTACAGATCTGAAATTTGGCACAATGCTACAACTCCTCAAACCAAGAAAAAAAGTCTCTTGGGGGTATGCCCTAAAATGCACAGAAAGTCGGCCACTTTGGCTCAAAGGCCGATTTTTGCCCATTTTTCACTTTTACTCACCTCGAACTTTAACAAACTCCTCCTAGGGATTTTGAGCTATCGGGTTTATATTTGGTCAACATGCAGTTAAGGCATGGCGAATTAAAAGTTATCAAAATCCTGAGTTTTCGGCCATGTTTAGGGGGCGTGGCCGTGGCACGAAATTGGCGTTCGCGCCGAAAGTGAAAAATTGCAATAACTTTCCCAAACAAATTCCAAATCACACCAAAGTTGGCATGAAGGAGGACCTTAGGGTTCCCGACAAACCTATGGAGTCATATTGTGACATAATCAAAGCCACGCCCCCTGAGAACCGGAAGTCACTTTTTTCACTTGGAAAGGTGCCTCTATGACCCTCTGGACCCAATCAACTTGAAAGTGTTTCAGAAGACAGATAACTAGTGGGTCTAACTTCGTTTGAGGCACAGTGACTTTTCATAAAAGGGCGTGGCCATGGCGGCACGGCGAAGTCAGACATCACGCCATGGCCATACGTTTGCCTCTAATTTCCACATAGATCATCTGATCTGCAACAAATTCAATGTGATTGATCCTTCTCCAGTCTCCAACAGAGATCTGATGACATATTCGGTGGGCGTGGCCTAATTCGTCCACAGCGCCCCCTACAAAATTAGAAGAAATCAGCCCCAGGCCATGCTTTGACCGAGGAATCTGAAATTTGGTACACCTATGTAACTTCTCAGGACCTACAAAAAACTCTATTGGAGCATTGGTCCAAACCCAACAGGAAGTCGGCCATTTTGGATTGAAGTTGTCATTTTGACACAGTTTTGACCGTTTCTAGCACGCATATCTGAGCGAACTCCTCCTACAGCTTTTTACTTACAGACTTCAAAATCACTCAGTATACTCTTACGGCACCGGGGATTAAAATTGATCAAAAACATTTTGATACATGAAAGCGTGTGGGCGTGGCCACGCCTCAAAATATGACTTCTCGCCATAAAACACTAAATTGATATAGCTCCTACAAGGAAAGTCACAGACAAATGAAACATTCTGGGATTGATCTGCCTCTAGGCCTCAACAATATTCACTTGTCAGATGCTGACATCATCGAAGCCCCGCCCCCTGACAACAGAAAGTGTCCCGTTTTCCTTTACAGAATCAGTGTTTGATGTTCTTCACCTAATCAATGTGAAACTGTCCCAAGTAACAGATAACATGATGGTCTTAGACAGTCGCCAGTACTTACTGCTTTAGCTGGAGGGTGTGAATATGATGGCGTGGCGAATTCTGATGTCACGCCACGGCCATACGTTTGCCTCTAAATTACACATGCATGGTCCCATTCACTCCAAAATGAATATGCTTGATCTTTGTCAGACCCCAAACAGCTCTATTGGATTACATTTCAATTTGGATCAACAGCGCCCCCTAGGACACTTCAAGGGCTATATCTCCCTCATACATCATCTGATCCACTTGAAATTTAATATACATGATCCTGAGTTAATGATGGACATTTTGACACAGTCAATTGATGATGTTGTTTTAGCCCCGCCCACTAACAAACAAGCAACTGCAGCGTCCTTCTGGAAGATCCGATTTACTCCAAATTTTCAATGCTTTTTGCCAGACCGAAACTCTGCATGACCGAAGATCATATGACATGTTGCTCACAGTACCAGTTAGTGACGACGTGTTGAAGTGAAGCGGTGTCATCGTCGGTGGCGTGTATGAGGTGATGCCAGGCTCCTGCGGTCGCTCAACAGCCCGAGTTGCGCTGAGGGGTGCGAGGGCCTTCAAAGCTGCTTGCAGGTTTCTAGTTATTATTGTAATTATTATAGTTCTTGGTCTTCCCTGGGTTCTCTAGTTTTATTTCTCTTTAGTATCTTTGTGTTTAATTGTGTTTTATTATTTGTTTCTTTGCACTCTTCTTGTTTACTAGTTTATTTTCCAGTTCCTTTCCAGTTAATTCAGTCAGTGTGGTTAGGGTTGTTTACTTTTGTATTCAGGTTTTCTTTATGGGTTCTTTGTTTGTTCTCAGGTTGTTATTTTTGTTCCTATGTTCCCTCTAGTTTCTCTGTTTACTTTAGTCATGATTATTCTAGTTTTCTTATTCCCCATTTGATTATTTATCTTTGTCTATAGGTTTGCTTGGTCTGTGTTTCTGTTTATTGTTTATTAGTTACTTTGCCCATCCTCAGCCTTTGTATTTGTTTCACCTGTTCCTTCTGCTTCCCTGCCTCCTTGTCACACCTGTTTTCTCTGATTACCTGCAATTTGTCATCCCTCAGTATATTAGTTGGTTTAGTGTGATTGTTTGTTGCTAGTTCCTGTGTTTGTCATACCCCGTTCTCAACCCACGTATTCGTGCTGAGTTTTTTCCATGTGCCTGCAGAACCTCTTGTAAGTTTTTGGATCAGGATTTTGTTTGTATCTGCAGAGCCTTATTTGGTTTCTTTTGAAAACCTCTGGAAATAAAGCTAAAACCATTTACAACATGCTGCTGCCCAGCTCTTGTCTTCACTTTGATCCGCCCTCAAACACTTTCCTGACACCCTGTTTGTTGAAATAATAACATATCACGTGAAAACAATAATTGTGTCATTTTCTGTTGTAACTGCCTAACTGAAATATGAAGTAATGACACTCATCCAGTACGCCCTCCTAATGCAGGGGAAACAAATACTGTCGAGGATAGCTACCTTGGCCCGACACAGGTGTGCCCTGTCAAAAGCTGAAATGTGTAGGACACAGACTGCAGGAGGACAGAAGGAGGACTCAAAAACCAGGTGGCTAGAACCGGCTGTACGGTTGAGAGTTGAAGTGGCTCATGTGGAGACGGATACTGCAACTAGTAGAAAGCAATGCACGCAATTGATGACAAGGCAGGGGAGAAGCCTCTGCTGATATTAGTGAGTACCATTTTCCACTGTTGTGTGCAGGGTGCAGCATGTCACTGGCTTCCATGGCCTGTCTGTTTGGCAGGTGATAGGCCATCATAGGACATAACCACACAACAGGTGACTGTCCTTAACTAAATTGTTCATGTGAAACAAATCCTCAGTGTATTAAAACAATTTAATGCAAAAGCACTAAAAACCATACAATGAAGATGCCAAAACCAGAATATCTAAGGTCATGAAACTAAACCAGAACTGTACATAAAAATTACACATAATAAAAAAAAACTTTAAAAAAACTGATTAAAAACAACGCAAATACCCACAGTGTAACATACACTACCGGTCAAAGGGTGGCTATTTTAAAGAATCTAAAACATAGAAATGTTTAGAGTCTTTTCCTACTTTTTGTTTACTACATAATTCCATGTGTGCTCATTCACAGTTTTGATGCCTTTGGTGAGAATCTACAATATAAATAGTCATGAAAATAAGGAGACCCATTAAGTGAGAAGGTGTATCTAAAAAACTTTAACCAGTAGTGTAGTTCCAAACAGCAGTGTCAACATACTCTCCAAACTGAGCTATGGATCTCTGCAGCTCAATAGACCGAATTACCATAGACCTTTTGGCTCCTTCTATGAATAATCCTGTTCTTGCTTTGCGTGTCATTTTATGTGGATGGCCATGTTTTAATAGGTTTGACATCCTGCTTCCATGTTCAGATGATGGAGTAAACAGTTCTGTGAGATTTTCAATGCTTGGAATATTGTTTTAGAACCCATTCGTGCTTTTCCACAACTTTTCCCTGACATGTCTGCAATGTTTCTCGGTCTTCATAAAACTGTTGATTCTCTAATGTTCTTAAACAAATCTTTGAGATTTTCACAGAACAGCTGCTTTTATACTCAGAATAAATAACTTATATAGTGACTAGGGTCACAGGGTAAATATGGACTAATTAAGTCTTGTGAAAAGCTATTGGTTGCACTTGACTTTATTTATGGGGGACACAGTAAAGAACAGGCCAGGCCCTCTGACAACTATCAGCAGGCAAGGCAGGTTAAGTGACTTGCCAATAACACAAGGACTGGGTTCGGCAGATACACAGATGTTCTATTTTGGGCTGCACCTCTCACTAAGTACATTTTACATTCAGAATTACGTGTACTATTTTGTTAAAAAAAAAAAACAGCTGCAGGTGTATAAGCAAGCAGGGTGTAATCTTGTATTCTCTTTATCCTTCTTTCTCTCCTCCACTCTTTGCTCCTTTTCTCCCCTTTTTCCCCATCTCTCTCTTTTTGGAGCTTCTTTTTTCCTTTTCATTTCAGTCTCCGTGTCCGTAACAATTGAAATATTTCCAAAGAAGTTTATAATGAAGTTTCTTTTATAAGTATCAAGAAGAGCTTTAAAGCATTAGCTGTGATGCTCTGCTTGTGAAAGTAAATCTGTTGGGCAATTTCTTGGCACTCAGACAACAATTCTGAGCGATACTCTGCCGGACAGGACATGGTAAAAAAAAATAAAAAAAAATAAAAATAACACAAGGACTTAGTCAAACATTATGGCACAAATGCCATGGCTCAGGGTATTCTGGTAAAATGCAAACTTTCAAATGAAGATGTTTCATCTCTAAGCTTGTTAAATTATTATTTCATCTTTGTCTTAATTAACTGTTTCACGAAAAAACACCTAGAAGTAAAAGTATGCATATAGTATGTTTTAGCAACTTTGAATCAGTTTAGATAATGCTGATAGTTTGGAGACCGAAAGGAACTGGCTTTGGTGAGGGTGGATACAAAAACAAAGTCTGCCGATTTCTGAAGCTTCTTTTCTTTATTTATTTTACAAAATTATGACTTAAGCCATAATCGTTTGTTTCAGTGATTTAGAGCTGTGAGGATGGTTCCTTTGCAGAGTCCAAAACCCACCCTGAATCCTTTTCCTTGACAGTAACCTGGAAGAAGTAATCAGATGTTATTACAACATATTATTATAAGCACATCATTCATACATATATCTGTGTGTGTGTTGGACAACAGGGGTTGAACAATGAAACTGAAACACCTGGTTTTAGACCACAATAATTTATTAGTATGGTGGAGGGCCTCCTTTTGCGGCCAATACAGCGTCAATTCGTCTTGGGAATGACATATACAAGTCCTGCACAGTGGTCAGAGGGATTTTAAGCCATTCTTCTTGCAGAATAGTGGCCAGGTCACTGCGTGATACTGGTGGAGGAAAACGTTTCCTGACTCGCTCCTCCAAAACACCCCAAAGTGGCTCAATAATATTTAGATCTGGTGACTGTGCAGGCCATGGGAGATATTCAACTTCACTTTCATGTTCATCAAACCAATCTTTCACCAGTCTTGCTGTGTGTATAGGTGCATTGTCATCCTGATGCACGGCACCGCCTTCAGCATACAATGTTTGAACCATTGGACGCACATGGTCCTCAAGAATGGTTTGGTAGCAGCCTGGCCGTGTATATTGACCCTGTGGAGATCCCGACGGAGAGTTCTGGTGGAAACAGGAGAGTTGAGGTGCACATTTAATTCTGCCGTGATTTGGGCGGCCGTGGTTTTATGTTTTTTGGATACAATCCAGGTTAGCACCCGAACATCCCTTTCAGACAGCTTCCTCTTGCGTCCACAATTAATCCTGTTGGATGTGGTTCGTCCTTCTTGGTGATATGCTGACATTACCCTGGATACCGTGGCTCTTGATACATCACAAAGACTTGCTGTCTTAGTCACAGATGCACCAGCAAGACGTGCACCAACAATTTGTCCTCTTTTGAACTCTGGTATGTCACCCATAATGTTGTGTGGATTTCAATATTTTGAGCAAAACTGTGCTCTTACCCTGCTAATTGAACCTTCACACTCTGCTCTTACTGGTGCAATGTGCAATCAATGAAGACTGGCTACCAGGCTGGTCCAATTTAGCCATGAAACCTCCCACACTAAAATGACGGCTGTTTCAGTTTCATTGTCCAACCCCTGTATATATATATATATATATATATATATATATATATATATATATATATATATATACAGTACAGACCAAAGGTTTGGGACACACCTTCTCATTCAAAGAGTTTTCTTTATTTTTATGACTATTGTTGGGACCCAGCCATGGGAACAACATTAAAACTCCGGTACACACTTTTCTGGAACTTACAAAATAAATTGCATTTAACTGACTTCCAGCAACTGAGGAAAGGGGGGTAGCAGCTGAATAAGACCCCCCTCTCCAACAAGCCGACCTCTTCCACACCGGTGTTCATCGGGATAGGAGGGGGACAAAGATGTCTCTTTGCTGGCAAAAAGACATAATGCTTCAACTGGATCCAAGAGTGTCATAAGATCACGCGATCATATGCACCAGTAAAGTACGAGTGAATAACTGTTTGTGTACCCAGTATTCATTCATAAAAAGGGGACTTTCTCTCTAAGGCCTGCAGAAGCAAACGGTGTTCCAGAGAAGCCCCTGCAGAGACGCGGTCTCCCAGTCTGGAAGGAAGACAGCAGAGACCGCATCACCGTGTTAATGTGCAGTGTGGTTGGCGGACACAGCGAGCCGTCTTTCATCCACAGCTACGGAGGTTAGCTGGAAGCTAACCCCTTTTGTTAGCTTTGTCACACATCGACCGCACCTTCAACGCCCCCCCCCCCCTTCCCTATGATTTTAAACACAGAAGATCGGCCATAACGCGCTGTCCGCGCTTATGCATTTTAACCCTTTTATTGACGGTATTCTTAAAGGTGTGGGTTTGATTCTGGTGCTAAGCTATCAACTTCTTTGTTAGCTTCAACTGCTAACAGGTAAGGACAGTGCTTGCTGCCAAATAATATTTACCCAGAAAGGTTTAGTTTTCAATCCAGTAAATAATGTGTCCCTAACATCATTTTACTAAATTTGATAAATAAGAAAACACCATTAAGCCCCATTTCTCCAGAAAGATTTGGCTCTTTTCCGAAATACGTCCTTAAATGTTTTACCATTCCCATAATAATATTTCTTTAAATATTATTTTAATAAATAAAGGCAGCTAATTAGACACAGTTGAGAAATGGTCATCCAGAAGGTTGGTTTTATTCAGCAGATCATTCTTTAAAATATTATTTTATAAAATAATATTTTATCTGATCTTGCATTGTGAATGGTTGTCTAAACGTTTGCTGATTATTGGCTAAGTTGGTACCAAGACTAACTTAACTTCATTTCCAGATTCTTCAAGATAATCCTTGGTTCTCAAACATAAATAACATTGCAAGGTAATGTTGCATCACTCTTTTGGTCATGGTTTTCAATCATCTTTAATCAACTTGTTTATATTGTACATAGCCCATTAGTATTTTATTCTTTAATTCTGCTTGGTAGTTTAGTTGGATTCTTTTAGCATAGTAAAGAGTTTGTTGATTGAAATGTGTTTGACTTTGAGTGGACTTATTTTTGTTAATAAATTCTTGTATTTTAAGAAATTGTGTGAATTCATTCCATGTGTGTGCAGAGTTTATGCTGTTCAATAATGTCAGAGCTCGTCTCACACCTTTCTATTTTGTCCTAATACCATCGCCTTACTGAGCTGGTATTCACAGGACAACCCTTAACAGACCTAAATATTGTTTGATAAAATATAAAAATATTAATATTAAATATTAAATAATATTCTCATATTAATAATCCCAACACTATGAATATTGTAGCTTCACACTGAAGGCATCAAAACTATGAATTAACATATGTGGAATGTAATGAACAAAAAAGTGCGAAACAACTGAAAATATGTCTTATATTCTAGGTTCTTCAAAGTAGCCAGCTTTTGCTTTGATTACTGCTCCGGACTTTCTTGGCATTCTGTTGATGAGCTTCAAGAGGTAGTCACCTGAAATGGTTTTCACTTCACAGGTGTGCCCTGTCAGGTTTAATAAGTGGGATTTCAAGCCTTATAAATGGGGTTGGGACCATCAGTTGTGTTGTGCAGGAGGTGGATACAGTACACAGCTGATAGTCCTACTGAATAGACTGTTAGAATTTGTATTATGACAAGAAAGTAGCAGCTAAGTAAAGAAAAATGAGTGGCCATCGTTACCTTAAGAAATGAAGGTCAGTCAGTCCGAACAATTGGGAAAACTTTGAAAGTGTCCCCGAGTGCAGTCGCAAAAACCATCAAGCGCCACAAAGAAACTGGCACACATGAGGACCGCCCCAGGAAAGGAAGACCAAGAGTCACCTCTGCTGCGGACGATAAGTTAATTCGAGTCGCCAGCCTCAGAAATTGCAGGTTAACAGCAGCTCAGATTAGAGAACAGGTCAATGCCACACAGAGTTCTAGCAGCAGACACATCTCTAGAACAACTGTTAAGAGGAGACTGTGTGAATCAGGCCTTCATGTTAAAATAGCTGATAGGAAACCACTGCTGAGGACAGGAAACAAGCAGAAGAGACTTGTTTGGGCTAAAGAACACAAGGAATGGACATTATACCAGTGGAAATCTGTGCTTCGGTCTGATGAGTCCAAGTTTGAGATCTTTGGTTCCAACCACCGTGTCTTTGTGCGGCACAGAAGAGGTGAACATGCCTGGTTCCCACCGTGAAGCATGGAGGTGTAATGGTGTGGAGGTGCTTTGCTGGTGACACTGTTGGGGATTTATTCAAAATTAAAGGCATACTGAACCAGCATGGCTACCACAGCATCTTGCAGCAGCATGCTATTCCATCTGGTTTGCGTTTAGTTGGACCATCATTTATTTCTCAACAGGACAATAACCCTAAACACACCTCCAGGCTGTGTAAGGGCTATTTGACCAAGAAGGAGTGTGATGGGGTGCTGCGCCAGATGACTTGGCCTCCACAGTCACCAGGCCCAAACCCAATCGAGATGGTTTGGGGTGAGCTGGACTGCAGAGTTGAAGCAAAAGGGCCAACAAGTGCTAAGCATCTCTAGGAACTCCTTTAATACTGTTGGAAAATCATATCAGGTGACTACCTCTTGAAGGCTCATCAACAGAATGCCAAGAGTGTGCAGAGCAGTAATCAAAGCAAAAGGTGGCTACTTTGAAGACCCTAGAATATAAGACATTTTCAGTTGTTTCAAACTTTTTTGTATATAATTCCACATGTGTTAATTCATAGCTTTGATGCCTTCAGTGTGAAGCTACAATATTCATAGTCATGAAAATAAAGAAAACTCTTTGAATGAGAAGGTGTGTCCAAACATTTGGTCTGTACTGTATATATACAGGGGTTGGACAATGAAAATGAAACACCTGTCATTTTTGTGTGGGAGGTTTCATGGCTAAATTGGACCAGCCTGGTAGCCAGTCTTCATTGATTGCACATTGCACCATTAAGAGCAGAGTGAGAAGGTTCAATTAGTAGGGTAAGAGCACAGTTTTGCTCAAAATATTGAAATGCACACAACATTATGGGTCACATACCAGAGTTCAAAAGAGGACAAATTGTTGGTACACGTCTTGCTGGTGCATCTGTGACCAAGACAGCCATTCTTTGTGATGTATCAAGAGCCATGGTATCCAGGGTAATGTCAGCATACCACCAAGAAGGACGAACCACATCCAACAAGATTAACTGTGGACACAAGAGGAAGCTGTCTGAAAGGGATGTTCGGGTGCTAACACGGATTGTATCCAAAAAACATAAAACCACGACTGTCCAAATCATGGCAGAATTAAATGTGCACCTCAACTCTCCTGTTTCCACCAGAACTGGAGCTCTACAGGGTCAATATACACGGCCGGGCTGCTATATCCAAACCTTTAGTTACTCATGCCAATGCCAAACGTCGGTTTCAATGGTGCAAGCAGCGCAAATCTTGGGCTGTGGACAATGTGAATCATGTATTGTTTTCTGATGAGTCCACATTTACTGTTTTCCCCACATCCGGGAGACTTACGATGTGGAGAAGCCCAAAAGAAGCATACCATCCAGACTGTTGCATGCCCAGAGTGAAGCATGGGGGTGGATCACTGATGGTTTGGCCTGCCATATCATGGCATTCCCTTGGCCCAATACTTGTGCTAGATGGTCACGTCAATGCCAAGAACTGCCGAACCATTCTTGAGGACCATGTGCGTCCAATGGTTCGAACATTGTATCCTGAAGGCGGTGCCATGTATCAGGATGACAATGCACCGATACACACAGCAAGACTGGTGAAAGATTGGTTTGACGAACATGAAAGTGAAGTTGAACATCTCCCATGGCCTGCACAGTCACCAGATCTAAATATTATTGAGCCACTTTGGGGTGTTTGGAGGAGCAAGTCAGGAAACGTTTTCCTCCACCAGTATCACTTAGTGACCTGGCCACTATCCTGCAAGAAGAATGGTTTAAAATCCCTCTGACCACTGTGCAGGACTTGTATATGTCATTCCCAAGACGAATTGACGCTGTATTGGCAGCAAAAGGAGGCCCTACACCATACTAATAAATTATTGTGGTCTAAAACCTGGTGTTTCAGAATCATTGTCCAACATTCATCTTCATGTACATTCATCTTCAAATAAAACAATGTAGTTTGTACTAAATTTTGACTTAATTATATATATATATATATATATATATATATATATATATATACACTGCTCAAAAAAATAAGGGAGCACTTAAATAACAAATCTTAGATCTGAATGAATGAAATATTCTCATTGAATACTTTGTTCTGTACAAAGTTGAATGTGCTGACAACAAAATCACACAAAAATCATCAATGGAAATCAAATTTATTAACCAATGGGGGCCTGGATTTGGAGTCACGCACAAAATCAAAGTGGAAAAACACACTACAGGCTGATCCAACTTTGATGTAATGTGCTTGAAACAAGTCAAAAATAGGCTTAGTATTATGTGTGGCCTCCACATGCCTGTATGACCTCCCTACAACGCCTGGGCATGCTCCTGATGAGACGGCGAATGGTCTCCTGAGGGATCTGCTCCCAGACCTGGACTAAAGCATCCGCCAACTCCTGGACAGTCTGTTGGTGGATGGAGCGAGACATGATGTCCCAGATGTGCTCAATCGGATTCAGGTCTGGGGAACGGGCGGGCCAGTCCATAGCTTCAATGTCTTCATCTTGCAGGAACTGCTGACATACTCCAGCCACATGAGGTCTGGCATTGTCCTGCATTAGGAGGAACCCAGGGCCAACCGCACCAGCATATGGTCTCACAAGGGGTCTGAGGATCTCATCTCGGTACCTAATAGCAGTCAGGCCCTCCAAAGAAATGCCACCCCACACCATTACTGACCCACTGCCAAACCGGTCATGCTGAAGGATGTTGCAGGCAGGAGAACGCTCTCCATGGTGTCTCCAGACTCTGTCACGTCTGTCACATGTGCTCAGTGTGAACCTGCTTTCATCTGTGAAGAGCAGAGGGCACCAGTGGCTATTTTGCCAATCCTGGTGTTCTCTGGCAAATGCCAAGAGTCCTGCACAGTGTTGGGCTGTGAGCACAACCCCCATTTGTGGACGTCGGGCCCTCATACCATCCTCATGGAGTCAGTTTCTAACCGTTTATGCAGACACATGCACATTTGTGGCCTGCTGGAGGTCATTTTGCAGGGCTCTAGCAGTGCTCCTCCTGTTCCTCCTTGCACAAAGGCAGAGGTAGCGGTCTTGCTGCTGGGTTGTTGCCCTCCTACAGCCTCCTCCACGTCTCCTGGTGTACTGGCCTGTCTCCTGGTAGCGCTTCCAGGCTCTGGACACTACGCTGACAGACACAGCAAACCTTCTTGCCACAGCTCGCATTGATGTGCCATCCTGGATGAGCTGCACTACCCGAGGGGTTGTAGTGTCCGTCTCATGCTACCACGAGTGTGAAAGCACCACCAACAATCAAAAGTGACCAAAACATCAGCCAGAAAGCATAGGTACTGAGAAGTGGTCTGTGGTCCCCATCTGCAGAACCACTCCTTTATTGAGTGTGTCTTGCTAATCGCCAAAGATTTCCCCCTGCTGTCTATTCCATTTGCACAACAGCATGTGAAATTGATTGTCAATCAGTGTTGCTTCCTAAGTTGATTTCACAGAAGTTTGATTTACTTTGAGTTATTTTGTTTTGTTTAAGTGTTCCCTTTATTTTTTTGAGCAGTGCATATATATATATATATATATATATATATATATATATATATATATATATATATATATATATATATATATATTTGGTTTTTTTTTTATTGGCATTTTATCTGAAAGGCCAACACAAAGTGGTAAACAATGATGAAGTGGAATGAAAATTATTCTTGATTTCTTTTTTTTTACAAATAAAAACTGAAAAGGGCATTATGCAAAAGTATTCAGCCCCCCTGAGTTAATACTTTGTGGAACCACCTTATGCTGCAATTACAGCTGCAAGTCTTTTAGGGTATGTCTCGACCACCTTTGTAGATCTAGTGACTGACATTTTTCCCCATTCTTCTTTGCAAAACAGCTCAAGCTCAGTCAGATTAGATGGAGAGGGTTTGTGAACAGTAGTTTTCAGATCTTGCCACAGATTCTCGATTGGATTTAGGTCTGGACTTTGACTGGGCCATGCTAACAAATTAACTTTTTTTTTTAAAACCATTCCATTGTAGCCCTGGCTTTATGTTTGGGGTCGTTGTCCTGCTTGAAGGTGAACCTTTGCCCAGTCTCAAGTCTTTTGCAGTCTCCCAACAGGTTTTCTTCCAAGATTGCCCTGTATTTGTCTTCATCCATCTTCCCATTAACTCTGACCACATTCCCTGTCCCTGCTGAAGAGAAGCACCCCTAGAGCATGATGCTGCCACCACCATATTTGACAGTAGGGATGGTGTGTTCAGGGTGATGTGCAGTGTTAGTTCTTTGCCACACATGTAGTGTTTTGCATTTGGACCAAAAAGTTCAAATTTGGTCTTGTCTGACCAAAGCACCTTCTTCCACATGTTTGCTGTGTCCCCAACATGGCTTCTGGCAAACTAAAGATGGCACTTCTTATGATTTTCTTTTAACAATGGCTTTCTTCTTGTTACTCTTCCATAAAGACAAGATTTGTGCAGTGCATGACTGATAGTTGTCCTGTGGACAGATTCCCCCACCTGAGCTGTGGATCTCTGCAGTTTGTCCAGAGTGACCATGGGCTTCTTGGCTGGATCTCTGATCAGTGCTCTCCTTGTTCAGCCTGCAAATTTAGGTGGACAGCTTGGTTTTGATAGGTTTAGAGCTGTACCATACTCTTCTCATTTCCGGATGATGGATTGAACAGTGCGCTGTGAGATGTTCAAAGCTTGGGAAATCTCTTTATAGCCTAAGCCTGCTTTAAACTTCTTCGCAATTTTATGCCTGACCTGTCTGGTGTGTTCCTTGGACTTCATGATGCTGTTTGCTCCCCAATATTCTCTTAACTAACCTTTGAGGCCATAACCGAGCAGCTGTGTTTGTACTGAGATTAGATTACAAACAGGGGGACTCTATTTAGTCATTAGCAATCATCAGGCAACGTCTGAAGGCAATTGGTTGCACTCAAAGTAAAGGGGGATGAATACTTATGCACACTGCACTTTTCAGATTTTTATTTGTAAAAAAGGTTTTAAATAATGTATAATTTTTGTTCCACTTCACAGTTATATACCACTTTATGTTGGTTTTTCACATAAAATTCCAAATTACATTTTACAGCATAAAGTTGTGGTCATAATGTGACAATATGTGGAAAAGCTCAAGGGGTACTTTTACAAGCCACTGTATACATATAAATACAGAGAGAGAGTGAATGTGACGTTAGTGATGTAACGATGTGGCTTCCAGCTGGTTATTAGCTTGGGGAAAATTAAATTGGTAATTTTAAAGAACCAAGAACTGACTCCAACACCAGCTGTGGTTAAGCACTGTAACTGCTTTTGTTGAAAAGCTTTACAAAAGATTTTATTCACTTTGAAAGCCAAAATGTCTTACCTGTGATAATGACTTCATCTCCATCCTTCAAAAAGGTTCGCGTTTTTCCTCCTCCAACGTCAATGCTCTTTGATCCTCTCCAGGATAGCTCCAGCATGGAACCAAAACTATCTGGGTTCTGTGGAAAAAAGCCAAGTTTGAATATTCGATTTGAGAAATTGTAATCATTTATGATGGGCAAAGGATGGCTTGTATTGAAATATTTGAGTCTTTTTATTTTCAAATTGTAATAATCATAAAAATCATCTACAGTGAATTTCAAAAGCACAAGAGGGCACAAAAGTTTACATTTATTGGACAGTTTCTCTAATTCAGACATAGTCAGAATTATACATACAAAAATCCACTGCTGAAACAACAGTATCACTGTCAAATGTAGCACCATCGACTAAATGGGCAAGGACCAAAAGAGAAGCACCTACCCTAAAATGCACAACCTCAAGTTTGACTGAATATTGCAGCCACCCACATGGAAAAACCAAATATCTTCTGGAGAAACGTTTTACAAAACAGATGAGACAATGATTGAGCTGTTTGGCCACAATGACAAAATATGTTCGTAATAGTCAAGGTAAGGCTTTCAAACCTGTACAAAGAACACAGTACCAATTGTTAAGTGTGGTGGTGATGGCATCATGCTGTAGGCCTACAGTATTTTACTGCAAGCACAATCGTTGCATTATGTAGGATAATGAAGAAGGGGTACTTCCAACTTATTCAACTTCAGCACAGCATAATGTCTAGGTGGTTAGAAATTTGGAAACCAATGGATTTTCCTATGGGGACAGTGATTCTAACACACATTAAGGCTGGTTTTGGACTGGATAAAGTAGGATGACATTAAGCTTTTAAAATAACCTTCCCAAAGCCCTGATCACATCCAAATTCAAATTTGAATCAGTGCCAAGAACCCAATTAATGACTCTTGTCTTAGAAAAATTATCAAGCACCCAGTCAGGATTTCACCAGATTGTATTTGATGGCTACAAAAAGCATAGGGTCAAATAGGGTCAAAGAGGAAGTTGCCAGGACACATATAGCTAAATTATGCTAATTACGTGTTTATACATGATTTTGACCTTTGTAGGAATTCAAAAAAAGCAACATTAAATTTAAGTTAGCGCACTGAATTATTGTTTTTATGAGTCATTAAAGTCGTACATTGCATAGTCCCAACCCGGCCTGAAAAGGAAAGGCTAAAATAAATTACTTAAACTCCCAAATTAATCTTGGATCCATGCCCATGATGAGTGTATGGAAACTGCTCACGGGAAGTGTATTCATTGAAAGATGCATCCCACTAAAAGTTGTCTGGAAATGGTTTTTGAAGATAGAAAACAAATTTGCAGTAAAAGTAAATATACAAATGTCATGTTTGAGCTAGCAACTTGGTGCTTTTCCACAAGAATTTCAAATGTAAATCTTTGCAGGTCAGATCTGGTAACAGAATAAGGCAATTTATGTTCTCTACACTGTTAGATGTATGTGATCATGTAAGCCTCTTCATGGTTTGTGAGTGTGTGATAAGAGATCCAATATGTTATTACTGTTGAGCTTAGTTGCATGTGATACTGAATAACTAACTTTCATTTCTGGATACTCTGTATGACCACGCAAGACTGGAAGAATGGGGTTTTGGGCTTAATTCATTCAGCTGTGTTTGGGAATGTCAGTGCAACTGGACCTACTGTAATTTAAACTAGTGTGGCATCATATTTATGTTTCAACAACTAATGCGAAGTCCTGTCTGGAAAAACCCAAACATCCATGACATTTTATGTACATACAGTGAATGCTGGTAATTCTTTATGTTGTCTGTCAGTTAGTTTGTACTAAATTTGCACTTAATTATATATATGTATATATATATATATATATATACTGCTCAAAAAAATAAAGGGAACACTCAAATAACACATCCTAGATCTGAATGAATGAAATATTTTCATTGAATACTTTGTTCTGTACAAAGTTGAATGTGCTGACAACAAAATCACACAAAAATCATCAATGGAAATCAAATTTATTAACCAATGGGGGCCTGGATTTGGAGTCACACACCAAATTAAAGTGGAAAAACACACTACAGGCTGATCCAACTTTGATGTAATGTGCTTGAAACAAGTCAAAAAACGGCTCAGTATTGTGTGTGGCCTCCACGTGTCTGTATGACCTCGCTATAACGCCTGGGCATGCTCCTGATGAGACGGCAAATGATCTCCTGAGGGATGTCCTCCCAGACCTGCATCCGCCAACTCCTGGACAGTCTGTGGTGCAACGTGACATTGGTGGATGGAGCGAGACATGATGTCTCAATCGGATTTAGGTCTGGGGAACGGGCGGGCCAGTCCATAGCTTCAATATCTTCATCTTGCAGGAACTGCTGATACACTCCAGCCACATGAGGTCTAGCATTGTCCTGCAATAGGAGGAACCCAGGGCCAACCGCACCAGCATATGGTCTCACAAGGGGTCTGAGGATCTCGTCTCAGTACCTAATGGCAGTCAGGCTACCTCTGGCGACCACATGGAGGCCATGCGGCCCTCCAAAGAAATGCCACCCCACACCATTACTGACCCACTGCCAAACCGGTCATGCTGAAGGATGTTGCAGGCAGCAGATCTCTCTCCACGGTGTCTCCAGACTCTGTCATGTCTGTCACATGTGTTCAGTGTGAATCTGTGAAGAGCACAGGGCGCCAGTGGCGAATTTGCCAATCCTGGTGTTCTCTGGCAAATGCCAAGCGTCCTGCATGGTGTTGGGCTGTGAGCACAACCCCCATTTGTAGACTTCGGGCCCTCATACCATCCTCATGGAGTTGGTTTCTAACCGTTTATGCAGACACATGCACATTTGCTGGAGGTCATTTTGCACGGTTGTGGCAGTGCTCCTCCTGTTCCTCATTGCACAAAGGCGGAAGTACGGGTCCTGCTGCTGGAGTTTTGCCCTCCTACGGCCTCCTCCACGTCTCCTGGTGTACTGGCCTGTCTCCTGGTAGCGCTTCCAGGCTCTGGACACTACGCTGACAGACAAAGCAAACCTTCTTGCCACAGCTCACATTGATGTTCCATCCTGGATGAGCTACACTACCTGAGCCACTTGTGTGAGTTGTAGTGTCCATCTCATGCTACCACGAGTGTGAAAGCACCACCAACATTCAAAAGTGACCAAAATATCAGCCAGAAAGCATAGGTACTGAGAAGTGGTGTGTGGTCCCCACCTGCAGAACCACTCCTTTATTGAGTGTGTCTTGCTAATCGCCAAAGATTTCCCCCTGCTGTCTATTCCATTTGCACAACAGCATGTGAAATTGATTGTCAATCAGTGTTGCTTCCTAACTGGACAGTTTGATTTCACAGAAGTTTGATGTACTTGGAGTTCCATTGTGTTGTTTAAGTGTTCCCTTTATTTTTTGAGCAGTGTATATATATATATATATATATATATATATACAGGGGTTGGACAATGGAACTGAAACACCTGGTTTTAGACCACAATAATTTATTTATAGTATGGTGTAGGGCCTCCTTTTGCGGCCAATAAGGCATCAATTCGTCTTGGGCATGACCTATACAAGTCCTGCATAGTGGTCAGAGGGATTTTAAGCCATTCTTCTTGCAGGATAGTGGCCAGGTCACTACGTGATACTGGTGGAGGAAAACGTTTCCTGACTCGCTCCTCCAAAACACCCCAAAGTGGCTCAATAATATTTAGATCTGGTGACTGTGCAGGCAATGGGAGATGTTCAACTTCACTTTCATGTTCATCAAACCAATCTTTCACCGGTCTTGCTGTGTGTATTGGTGCATTGTCATCCTGATACACGACATCGCCTTCAGGATACAATGTTTGAACCATTGGATGCACATGGTCCTCAAGAATGGTTCGGTAGTCTTGGCAGTGACGCGTCCATCTAGCACAAGTATTGGGCCAAGGGAATGCCATGAAATGGGAGCCCAATCCATCACTGATCCACCCCCATGCTTCACTCTGAGCATGCAACACTCTGGGTGGTACGCTTCTTTTGGGCTTCTCCACACCGTAACTCTCCCGGATGTGGGGAAAACAGTAAAGGTGGACTGATCAGAGAACAATACATGTTTCACATTGTCCACAGCCCAAGATTTGCGCTCCTTGCACCATTGAAACCGACGTTTGGCTTTGGCATGAGTGACCAAAGGTTTGGCTATAGCAGCCTGGCCGTGTATATTGACCCTGTGGAGCTCCAGTTCTGGTGGAAACAGGAGAGTTGAGGTGCACATTTAATTCTGCCATGATTTGGACAGTCGTGGTTTCATGTTTTTTGGATACAATCCGGGTTAGCACCCGAACATCCCTTTCAGACAACCTTCCTCTTGTTTCCACAGTTAATCCTGTTGGATGTGGTTCGTCCTTCTTGGTGGTATGCTGTCATTACCCTGGATACCGTGGCTCTTGATACATCACAAAGACTTGCTGTCTTGGTCACAGATGCGCCAGCAAGACGTGCACCAACAATTTGTCCTCGTTTGAACTCTGGTATGTGACCCATAATGTTGTGTGCATTTCAATATTTTGAGCAAAACTGTGCTCTTACCCTACTAATTGAACCTTCTCACTCTGCTCTTAATGGTGCAATGTGCAATCAATGAAAACTGGCTAACGGGCTGGTCCAATTTAGCCATGAAACCTCCCACACTAAAATGACAGGTGTTTCAGTTTCATTGTCCAACCCCTGTATATATATACAGGTCCTTCTCAACATATTAGCATATTGTGATAAAGTTCATTATTTTCCATAATGTCATGATGAAAATTTAACATTCATATATTTTAGATTCATTGCACACTAACTGAAATATTTCAGGTCTTTTATTGTCTTAATACGGATGATTGTGGCATACAGCTCATGAAAACCCAAAATTCCTATCTCACAAAATTAGCATATTTCATCCGACCACTAAAAGAAAAGTGTTTTTAATACAAAAAACGTCAACCTTCAAATAATCATGTACAGTTATGCACTCAATACTTGGTCGGGAATCCTTTTGCAGAAATGACTGCTTCAATGCGGCGTGGCATGGAGGCAATCAGCCTGTGGCACTGCTGAGGTCTTATGGAGGCCCAGGATGCTTCGATAGCGGCTTTTAGCTCATCCAGAGTGTTGGGTCTTGAGTCTCTCAACGTTCTCTTCACAATATCCCACAGATTCTCTATGGGGTTCAGGTCAGGAGAGCTGGCAGGCCAATTGAGGACAGTGATACCATGGTCAGTAAACCATTTACCAGTGGTTTTGGCACTGTGAGCAGGTGCCAGGTCGTGCTGAAAAATGAAATCTTGATCTCCATAAAGCTTTTCAGCAGGTGGAAGCATGAAGGTCTCCAAAATCTCCTGATACCTAGCTGCATTGACCCTTCTCTTGATAAAACACAGTGGACCAACACCAGCAGCTGACACGGCACGCCAGACCATCACTGACTGTGGGTACTTGACACTGGACTTCTGGCATTTTGGCATTTCCTTCTCCCCAGTCTTCCTCCAGACTCCGGCACCTTGATTTCCGAATGACATGCAGAATTTGCTTTCATCCAAAAAAAGTACTTTGGACCACTGAGAAACAGTCCAGTGCTGCTTCTCTGTAGCCCAGGTCAGGCGCTTCTGCCGCTGTTTCTGGTTCAAAAGTGGCTTGACCTGGGGAATGCGGCACCTGTAGCCCATTTCCGGCACATGCCTGTGCACGGTGGCTCTGGATGTTTCTACTCCAGACTCAGTCCACTGCTTCCGTAGGTCCCCCAAGGTCTGGAATCGGCCCTTCTCCACAGTCTTCCTCAGGGTCCGGTCACCTCTTCTCGTTGTGCAGCGTTTTCTGCCACACTTTTTCCTTCCCACAGACTTCCCACTGAGGTGCCTTGATACAGCACTCTGGGAACAGCCTATTTGTTCAGAAATTTCTTTCTGTGTCTTACCCTCTCGCTTGAGGGTGTCAATAGTGGCCTTCTGGACAGCAGTCAGGTCGGCAGTCTTACCCATGATTGGGGTTTTGAGTGATGAACCAGGCTGGGAGTTTTAAAGGCCTCAGGAATCTTTTGCAGGTGTTTAGAGTTAACTCGTTGATTCAGATGATTAGGTTCATAGCTCGTTTAGAGACCCTTTTAATGATATGCTAATTTTGTGAGATAGGAATTTTGGGTTTTCATGAGCTGTATGCCAAAATCATCCGTATTAAGACAATAAAAGACCTGAAATATTTCAGTTAGTGTGCAATGAATCTAAAATATATGAATGTTAAATTTTCCTCATGACATTATGGAAAATAATGAACTTTATCACAATATGCTAATATTTTGAGAAGGACCTGTATATATATATATATATATATATATATATATATATATATATATATATATATATAATACATTTAATATGTTGACATTTTGGATGACATTCTTCTATGAAGTCTGATTTCTTGATGGATCCACCGTTGCCAGCTAAAATAATGAACTTTATCACAATATGCTAATATTTTGAGAAGGACCTGTATATATATATATATATATATATAATACATTTAATATGTTGACATTTTGGATGACATTCTTCTATGAAGTCTGATTTCTTGATGGATCCACCGTTGCCAGCTACAACAACTTTAATTATTCTGTAAGCATCATCCACAAGATATTTAGGAGTGTGTTCATAGTAAGATGAGAAAACCAGTATTGCAGCCTCTGCACTTGGGGATGTGTTCATATTTTTTAAATAATTTTTCACATGTACAAATAAAAACAAAGCAAATTTGTTATTGATAAAGGAAGGATGCTGTGCATGCAGACACTCACGGATCCACTGATGGTACCAGAAGCCAATAAGTCTCCTGGTCTGACATTGCAGCCATTAACTGTGTGATGGGTGAGCTGCTGCTTCATTGTCCAGTACATGTACTTCATAAAAAGACAAATAGATAGAGAGAGAGTGAGTGAGAGTGTTACATTTAAACTTGTAAAAATATGTTTTTATCTCTGGTGTAACACTTCAACTTTAAAAACTTGGTTCATCATAAACACCTCTTCAGATGGCACACCTTTACATTTCCATGAAGTCTCTCTTTAACAAATTTTTGTCAATCTACAGTATGGTTCATTAACCTGTGTACATTTAAAAAATTTGGAATATTGTAAAAAACATGAATATCTTTTGTCACTCATTTCAGACAGTGAAACTTGTATATCATATAGTTTCATTGCACATAGAGTGAAATGTTTAAAACTTTTATTTCTTGTAATTTAGATGATTATGGCTTACAAATAATGAGAACCCGAACTTGGCTTGTAAATTTAGGTGGACGGCCTTGTCTTGGTAGGTTTACAGTTGTGTCATACTCTTTCCATTTCCGGATGATGGATAGGGTTAGGGTTAGTGCGCTTTGAGATGCTTTGAGATGTTCAAAGCTTGTGAAATCTTTTTGTAGCCTAATCCTGCTTTAAACTCCTCCACACCTTTATCCCTGACCTGTCTGGTGTGTTCCTTGGATTTTATGATGCTGTTTACTCCCCAAATTCTCTTAACCAACCTTTGAGGCCATTACAGAGCAGCTGTATGTTTATGTTACACTGAGAGTAAAAGGGGGCTATATACGTTCGCAAACCGCACTTTTCAGGTTTTTATTTGTAAAACATTTTTTTTATTAATGTATAATTTTCATTCCACCTCACAATTTATACCACTTTGTGTTGGTTTTTCACATAGAATTCCAAATTACATTTTACCACAAAGTTGGGGGGGCAGGTGCCCCAATCTAGCCATGAAACCTCCCACACTAAAATGACAGGTGTTTCAGTTTCATTGTCCAACCCCTGTAAGTTTTTTGTGTTTTTTTTTATAGTCACAATTGAATATGGTTGGATATAGCAGTCTGTGAGCAACCAGTGTCTTCAGAAATGGCCTTTTGTGGCGTATGTCAATTACTGTCTTCTGGACATCTGTCAAGTCAGCAGTCTTCCTCATGATTGTGCGGGCCAAAATTTTGACCACTACATAACATTTATACATTAAAAATGTATTTTTTGAAATTAGTATAATGTAAATGTAACATTCGACTTTTTTGAGATATTGAAGCATGTGTATTTTTCTAAATAAAAATATTAATCTTACTTAATACAGATGATTTAGCTTAAGCTGTAAATTTTACACAAACATGCCAGGTTTACCAAAAAATAATACTATAAAGGTAAAATTGCCTGTTCTTCGAAATTTGCACATTTTCAAAATCCAATAATTTCAATGGCTTTTGTGACCGGCTTTTTGAAGTGAACGGGTCCTGAAGATTCGGTTCCCTTCAAAAAGCCATATGTCCCATCACTAGCCACTGTTAGCAACTCCTTTTCAAAACCAGGCAGGACTAATGAGGCTAGGCACCTACTTTCTAAAGGCTTGACCTCAGCAAATAGGTGAGAAGCTGAGAGGGTGAAGCTGTTCCAAAGACTTCGCCCCCTGTCTCTGTCCCCACCCCCTCTGTTTTTACATTTCCAGATCCATGTTGAGGCGGAAAAGACAATTCAGGGACCAAGGAATGTAAAAAGAAAAATAGGAATGGGATCAGGGAAACCAGTTGGGAAAAAACACAAAAGGGATATATTAGGAGAGAAAATACACCTATATTTAAAGGACAAAATAATTATTCTAAAAAGTAAAAATTTTTAAGTAAGAAACAATTTTGTAAATACATTTCAGAGAACACATGAAAAAATGGCATGGTAAAAATTTAAGAAAAGGTAGAGAGGTGTTAAAAAGATAAAAGAGAGTAATGGTGTAGAGATAGATTATAATAGGTAAAGATTGAAATGAAAATATCAATCCATGATGCATATTTTAATCAGATATCAAACAAATCTTTTATTTTCTATTTTGCTTCATTAAATGGCCCATTAATTCATTTGTTAAATTACTTATTGGGCAAGTAGTTCATTTATTAAGCTATTTATTACCTCTGCCAATAAGGTTATGTTTTTTTTTCTGTGTTTGTCCATCTGTTTGCAAAATGTATCTTACAGTCAACAATGGATTTCGAAAAAATTTGCAGACAAGGTGCATATTAGGACAAGGAACAGATCATTAGATTTTGGATGCCAAGAATTCTTTATCATTGACAGACCATGGTGTGACATCTTGGAATTCCCACATGATTTGTCACCTGTCAGCAGCTGACATACAGTGCCCAGATGTCATCCACAGTATAGGTCATCAGTATAGAAAAAGCTAACATGCGCCAATATTCATATTGGAGGTCTGCGCTTTATAGGTGCTTTTCTGGTTTATTTTTATTCTTAATCATGGCAGGATTGGTCCTCCACACAACTGCTCCTTTTTTTACAACAAACACAAAACATATTGCAGCACTTAGAGAAGCTGATTGTTTCAGAAATAAATGGGGAAGGTTATGTGACATGATCAAACACAATGTAGCTGTCTATGTTTGCAGTTTACACAAAATACCAGACCCTCCTCTGGAAGTTCTATTCAGATTCTTACTTTAAAATTTGAACTGCAGATGTTTACACTCTCAGTCATGTCCTGTCCTAGGAGGGCAAAAAACAGAGAATATTTCAGCATATGAGACACAGACAATCCATATAAGCTACAACTGTAGCATGAAGAGATACATAGAAACTGAACTAGAACATACACACACACACACACATATATATATATATAGGCACACACATATAGGCACACACATCATGACTCCTGAAGCGGCTGATAGGTAATGTGATGCCAAGTGTGCCATGGCCCGGGCTGTGGCAGAGGCAAAAACCTGGACCTGGGGAGCTGTTAACATCGGGGGCGGGACATTGTCGGGCGGTGGACGGAGTACTTCGAGGATCTCCTCAATTCTGCCACCACGCCTTCCTTGGTGGAAGCAAAAACTGGGGACTCAGAGTTGGACTAGCTCATCACGCAGGCTGAAGTCACCGAGGTGATCAAAAACCTCCGTGGTGAGATCCGCCCTAAGCACCTCAAGTGTTTGGATGTTATTATGCTATTTATTATTGACCTTATGCTTTTAATAGTACTTTGCCTGTGTTCTAAAATTTTTACCACAATATTGCTTTTTGCACATTCTCTTTGAATAATATCAGAAAAATTATGAACAAGAAGATTTTACCCCCGGATTTTCCTTTCAAATATTCTATTTTATCAATCATCATTAGTAGACTGTCACACACATTAAAAACGCCTCACTGTAACAAGTTTTGTTCAGACATTACTGCTTTTATGTCATCCACGTCCTCCTGTGTGCATTGTAGATTTGTTTTAATCTCCTGTAATCTCCCTCATTAGGTCTCTTTTCTGCTGTTTGTTGATGATGTGGGACCTTGGAATGTCTCCTGTTGCTGTTATCAAAGTGCAGATAAAATTTCTTCTGATGCTGTAATGAGTCATTTACTAGCATTAGAGGAAGTTGTCTGTTTTAGCTTAAACTCTTGATTTACATGGCAAATTGATGCTTTGGTCGCATTGAGGCTGCTCAGCACAGAGTTAGCCATAGCTGGCACAGACATAGGGATGTAATATTCAGCTCTTCAGTTTGTTTGTTTGTTTTTTTTTTTTACGATTTTTGTCGGCACTAATGGCCTTTATCTCCTCTCCTCAGTAAGTTGAAAGGAAAGAAGTGAAGAGACCGGGAAGACATGTAGCAAATGTGCCTGAACCAGAAGTCAAACCAGTTGAGGTGCGCTGATCACTTGAAGTTGCGTGTTTTTACCCCTGCACCACCGCTGCGCCCCAGCTCTTTACTAGTTTTAAATCCGAATGTATCTCAAAAGTATTAGTCATACAGAACAGTGTGAAATCATGTAAAATGGTATAACGTTTTTTTTGCCAGAAAATGTCCTCCAGTTAAATGAGGTAGTTATTTGTGCAGTGGATATGTTGGTCCCCACATTGTTGAAATCTTGGGTTTGTTTTTCTCAGATATTAAACCCACGACGTAATTAAGGGGTTTAACTAAATGTCCAAAGTGTTGTTTTCCGCTGCTTTTATCAATTAAGGGATAGTACTCGTACTTGTCGTCTTCCGCTTTATCCGGGACCGGGTCGTGGGGGCAGCAGACTCAGCAGAGACGCCCAGACGTCCCTCTCCCCAGACACCTCTTCCAGCTCCTCCGGGAGGAGCCCAAGGCGATCCCAGGCCAGCCGAGAGACATAGTCCCTCCAGCGTGTCCTGGGTCGTCCCCTGGGCCTCCTCCCGGTGGGACGTGCCTGGAACACCTCCCGAGGAAGGCATCCAGGAGGCATCCGGTATAGATGCCCAAGCCACCTCAACTGGCTCCTCTCGATGTGGAGGAGCAGCGGCTCTACTCCGAGCCCCTCCCGGATAGCCGAGCTCCTCACCCTATCTCTAAGGGAGACCCCGGCCACCCTACGGTGGAAGCTCATTTCAGCCGCTTGTATCCGGGATCTCGTTCTTTCGGTCATGACCCAAAGTTAATGGCCATAGGTGAGGGTAGGAACGTAGACCGACCGGTAAATCGAGAGCTTCGCTTTTCGGCTCAGCTCTCTCTTCACCACAACGGACCAGCACAGTGCCCCCATTACTGTGGCAGCCGCACCGATCCGTCTGTCGATCTCCCGCTCCATTCTTCCCTGACTCGTGAACAAGACCCCGAGATACTTAAACTCCTCCACTTGAGGCAGGAACTCCCCTCCAACCTGAAGAGGACAAGCCACCCTTTTCCGGTCGAGAACCATGGCCTCGGACTCGGAGGAGCTGATCTTCATCCCAGCCGCTTCACACTCGGCTGCGAATCGCCCCAGTGCATGCTGTAGGTCTTGGCTAGAGGAGGCCAGAAGGACCACGTCATCTGCAAAAAAGAAGAGACGAAATCCTCTGGTCCCCAAACCAGACCTCCTCCGGCCCTTGGCTGCGCCTAGAAATCCTGTCCATAAACATTATGAACAGGACCGGTGACTAGGAACGTAGACCGACCGGTAAATCGAAAGCTTCGCTTTTCGGCTCAGCTCTCTCTTCACCACAATGGACCGGCACAGTGCCCCCATTACTGTGGCAGCCTCACCGATCCGTCTGTCAATCTCCCGCTCCATTCTTCCCTCACTCGTGAACAAGACCCCGAGATACTTAAACTCCTCCACTTGAGGCAGATAGGTTTAAGGGATAGGTAACTGGTAAATATAAATATTGTGATTTTTAACTATACAGGTGCTGTATGGTGCTGTGAAAGTGTATTTGCCTCCTTAAAGATTTCTGGTCACCCTCTTGTTTAATTCAAGTGTAATCATCATATCATGATAAACTCTACCATATATTCTGTGAAAAAGTATTTGTCTCATTACAGATTTCTTCTGTTGTTGCTATTTTATTACACATTAGAGAAAGACAACCTGGGTAAATACAAAAATCAGTTTTAAAATTATTTCTCCAAGCTAGGCCCTGTGGGAAATAGTAATAGTCTCCTAAATCCAATGACCAGTTGTGCCAGTGTTGGCGACAGCTACCATCACCCATTTGCAATAACAATAGGTCTTTGATATAATGGAGGAATGTTTGCGTTTTCATTTGCAGAATTATTTAAATTGTAGGCTTTTCAAGCTTGAATGGCCAGTTAAAGGGGATGCCACACACACACACATCTTAATACAATTTCCATGACATCTAGTGCAGCTTTACCGCTGCATTGCTGTAGGTTAGGATTCCAAACCTGTTCTATTTGTTCTTTGGCTTTAATTGCCACATCAATATTTCACAATTAGCTTCTATTTTTCATTTTCAGAAAATGCTGTCTTTATCTTGTAACATTTAATTCAACATGGAAAAAAGACTACTAAACGCTGATTTACAGTATTTTGAAAATTGATCAAATGTAATATTTTTCCTTTAATAATACTGAAAGTCATGACATGTATTTAGTGGTTAATAGTTTTAATAAATTATTTGTAAGCACTGGGCTTGAGATGGCAGAACAAATCTCTGATCCATCATCTGTGGAGCAGGTAGACACTCATGGATATAAATCTGAATTGAGTGTTCCTCACAGCAGTGAGAGAGAAATAAATAGTAGTTTGTAAGTGTACAAAAAAGGGAACCACTGACTGATGATATTATGTTGGTCCTGAAAAAGGTAATAGAGGGAATTTCATAACATACATCTGCAACTAATCATTCCAAACTAGTACCTATCCAAACAAAATGAAACAGCAAAAGTTGAACCTCTGTATAGAGTGGGAGGGGGGTTATTTAAACAGACAGTTTAATTTAAATCAATGAATGTTTATACAACTCGCATAAGTTTTTCTAATTCCTTCATAAATGAAACCATCAGTTGAAAATTACACATTGGATATTAAAAATGTGACTAAACAACTAAAACTTTAAAGAGGAAAATACTTTTTCACAGATTAAATCAAATGTACTTATATACTTGTGAATGTCAAAAAAGTCTTGCAATGTATATCACCAAATAACATAAGTTGATAAAAGACACCAACATATGAAAGAATAAAAACTCTTCAGTCTGCAGTTCCATGTACACATTATAATTGCTGTCTGATGTGTGCGAGAGTGTGTCTTTACAGTACCCTTTAGTGACACGAACAGGTTAATGTTGAAAGTGTAGGCATCTTGATGTTGGAGGTATGGGAGAGGTTCTGGATCCTGTAAAAAGAGGTTGAACAAAAAAAAATCAACTAAAAGGGTCTCAGAATCTATAACAGTTATGGATTTGTTTCATTAATTTTTTATATAATCAAACAGCCAGTACAATATTTTCAAAAGAATTAATAAAGTAAACTTAATAAACAAAATAAAATATATGTCGCTGATTATAACTGGTGAAACTGATGAGCATGTCAGTTACACCAGGGCTTTTTTGATTTTTTTTTTGTTTGTTTGTTTGTTTTTGGTTCAGCCATTTTTTCCTTTGTCACACACCATCCGGTCACCAAGACTACAGTTCTACAATTTTTTGGAGAGGTGTGGCTCCGTGGTTACTTACTAAAGAGAATAATGGGGGTTCCATCAGTTCTAGATAAGGTTAAAGTCCAGAATAAATCCACAATGACTAACATAGAACATACTTAATGCATACACATATGCACACACATTACTACTAGGCGTCTGTGGCTCAGTAGGAAGAGTAGTTGTCTTGCAATCAGAAGGTTGTAGGGTTCGATTCCAGCTTCCTCCTGCCATATGTTGATGTGCCCCTGAGCAAGGCACTTAACCTCAAGTTGCCTACCGATCTGTGTAAGGGTGTATGAATGTGTGAGCGTTAGTGAATGTGATTGGGTGAATGTGGCTCTAGTGTAAAGCGTTTTGAGTGGTCTGCATGACTGGAAAAGCGCTATATAAGTTCAGTCCATTTATTCTAAACACGTTTGTTAAAAATATTTTTATCATAACATTAGACTAAACTAAATAATTTCCATTTCACAGTCTATATTCCTGAGTTGTACAAATGCATTGTTTGTTATTGTTTAGCTATTATGATTAAACCGTTTCTTTGGATGTATCTCAATACGTCTAAATAATGTCCTGTAAAAATATTGTCTTTTTTTCTGTAAAATTAAAATGAAATGCAACTTTGTCTTTCTCCCTGCTAGGAATATTTTAGTGCACTCTGAGACCTAAGCCCCTTTTCCATTGCTTGTGGAAAGTTCCAGACAGGTTGCGTTTTGATACAAATTTCACCAGGTAATTTCACTTTCCTGGGGCATAACTTTGACAGGTAAATGGTCTTATTCTAGAGTAGGGTTTTTCAGCGTTCCCCGTGATTGTTAAATTGGCCGGTTTTTTGTGCAGCGAGGCTTTGCATCGGTAGCTGCAGTAATGGCAGAGGTTTGTATGCAACCTAATCATTTTTATACCACCACAGTTCTGTGAGACAAATGTTTTAATGCATTGCTGATGATCAGAGCACTTTAAAGTTTCCATATATGTAAATAAGACACATTTCCCTGAGATTGTCTTTTCATGTAAACCTAACTTAGTGGAGTGTGAACTCTAATATTTTTCATTTCTCATAGTTTTATGCAGACAGCTCTGCAGGAGCTATGAAATGACTAAGAAGCACATAGAACTGTCAAAGAGGTTGTGCCCAATTGAAGCTTCAGAAAAGTTTTCTCCACTTGTTTAAACTTCTGTTGCATTGTTTTTATTCACAGTAATATTTTCTAATCTTCCAGAAACATAACCATTCTCAATGATTGAAATCTTGCTCAGAGGTTCAAATAAGGGGAATACTGCAAAAATCCAAGGCCAGTACCAGGATAGAGACCTCTAGCTAATCTGAGAGTGACCCCTTTAGCTGAACAGTTATATGTAGAGACATTTCCCACTGGAAGTCCCAGAGAGATGGGAGAGTGGGAACTGCACCTCCTGAGGTCCAAACTTTGTGTACAAAAAAGATTATATCACTGTCTGGACCAAACAGTAAGGTCCTTCTTAGTGGAGGTTCAAGGTGGCCAGAGCTGATAGACCAAAGGTAGCATGGAATTACCTTAATTTTCCTAACAAAGTTTCTGTAAATTAAAATAGGTGTTTAGGAAATTCAGCCTTTCAGAGAGAGATACATAAATAGCCATCTTTGATAGGGTTAAACCTTTAATCAAAATCATATTCATCTGTATGTGTGTGTACAGTCAAGTTCTTGTTTGCTGTGAATCCAGACCACTGGTCAAAGACTTTTTGAACTTAATTGACTTTTTTAATTAACTTTTTTAAGTTGACCCAGGGGGTGTCTGACTCGACACATGAAAAAGAACACACCCTGGACCTGGTGCTGTCCTTTGGTCTTAATGCAAATATGATTCAGATCTGTAAACATATTTTTCTGACCACTTTGCTGTACTGTTCCTGGTTGCTCCGGTAGCACCTTCAGCGATATGTACCGTTATGATTTACAAAGCTATACTCCGGATGAACTCTTTTCTTATGAAATGGAACTTGTATGGAGGTTTTGGACCTGGTATAACAATTTAGTCTGAAATGCATGGCACAACCTTGATTAAACGAGCGAACTCTTGAGCTCAGATGTGCGTGTAGGTGTGCTGAGCGCCAGTGGAGGATAGACCATCTTCAGGTTTTATTGCAAATACTTAGAGACAGGCTCACTGAATATCTGAGAGCAGTTAAAGCTGCCAAATGTAGCTTTCTGTCAAATCTTATTTCTTCAAACTCTCAAACCTCATATGCTTTTTAACATGTTGAAATCTCTTATAAGTCCATGTGAAAGAAATGCTGCTCTGCTTTCATCTAACCGCTGTGAAGTTTTCCTGACATTTCTTAAAGAGAAAATTTCTTAGATTGCCTCCTTTATCTA
The DNA here is from genome assembly GCF_021462225.1 of Girardinichthys multiradiatus. Classification (NCBI taxonomy): domain Eukaryota; kingdom Metazoa; phylum Chordata; class Actinopteri; order Cyprinodontiformes; family Goodeidae; genus Girardinichthys; species Girardinichthys multiradiatus. The sequence goes on from NC_061797.1 coordinate 1,964,976, forward strand.
CTATGGATCCAGTGGTTCCATCAGTCTGCCATGCTATCTTTGAGTGTTTAGAGCCTGGGTCCCTAGGTGAATTGACAAAAATTGTTCAAGCCTTCATTGTGCCCCTCTTTTTGGATGTGGAGTCACCGGCATTTGAATCGGCTGAGCGGCGATGATAGAGCTGAGCTGGATAATGTTTCTCCCTGGACTATCATTGCAGTGGCGGTAATGTGGTGTGTTTGTGTGGTTGCAGGGGGCGTGGTGGGGGACGCCGGCCCCAGGTGCATGCTGCTGGCCTGGGGCCTCTTACAGGTGAGTCTATCCCATCTTGGTGTGGAGTCGGGGGTTCCGTAGTGGGCGCGGTGCTCGGTGGTGCGGGCGGGGGCTAGGGTAGCGTTGTGCGGGGCCTTGCCTTTGCCTTGCTGTTGCGGCAAGCTGTGTGGTGGGGCGCAGGATAGAGCGGGGCTGTGCGTGGAGCTTGCGATATGTGGGTGTGGCTTCGTTGGCTTTTCGGGGATAGAGCTCATCTGTGGGGGTGTGCCCCTGTGCTGTGGGGAGGGGATTCATAGTGGTCTGGGGGCATGTGTTCAATATCTGTGTCCTGGTTGGGGGTGGCCCTGTGGGGAAATTCATGTTGGGGTTCATTTGAGGATGGGGGGCTCATGGGGTTAGGATCTGAATTCATTGGGGGGTTGGGACTGTTTCATCCTGTGGCGGCTCTGGTTGGCAGGCTAGTTTGGACCATGTAGACGCCTCTTTTGTACATGGCCCCCTTTCCGGATGAGGATGGGTGTCGTTGGGGACTGGGATCGGGGTGGGCGGGTCAGGGTCCGGGTCGGGGTCGCTGAGGTTCAGGCACGAGCCCAGGCAAGCCCAGCCCGGGTTCAGGTGCTGAGGCGGTCTGCCCCTCTCCATCCCCGGAGGCGGATTCTTGTTTTCAGGGCAAGATGGTGTTCGCCAAGGATGATGGCATTGCTTTCAGCACTTTGTCATGACGCCAGCGGTAATGACCTTCTGCAAGAGCCTTTGGACTGCTACTCAGAAGGTGTTGTAGGGATCCTCTTCCTGATGACTCATTTTGCCCCACACATGGAGGTTGGCTGGGCTTGGCAGGACATTATGTAGAGTCTGGACAAGGAAATAGATGCGTGGGAAATCTGCCTGCCTGATGTCTGTCCAGGTGACATGGAATTTTAGGGTACTTTCCCACTTCGTCCATGCCCCCCTGTTGCCGGAGCCCCACTGTTCTGCTTACTCGCTCTTCCTCAATGACTGCTCGGACCTCTTCCTAGATTCACTGATGTCTCTCCTTCCCATGGGGCTCGCCCACTTGGGACTTTGAAAAATTGCCCAAGCCAGCTCTCCCAATGGCCAACGTCCCCACCAGCTCCTTCTGCCTGAGGCATGACTCTGTCACATCCACTGCTCTCCCCTATGGGGGAAATTTACTGCCAAATATCAAGAGCACATATTTTCAATTTGAGAGCAGGATTTCATTCTGCTTGGACTCAAACTTAGTAATGCTTGCACTCAAAACTAGTAATGCCTGCACTCAAAACTTCTGTTTTCTTTCAAATATACTCTGTTCTCTCTCAAAGATTTGAGAGAGATCTAATGCTTCTTGCATTGATAATTGCTCCTCCTGCTTGCTTCATCCTCCATGCATGCAAACTCTCTGCTCAAATCAAAACTACACTCTCAAGTTTCCTCCCTGCTTGCAAATTATTTTAGCTCTCTCTCAGATTAAAGTCGTATCATCTCCTAGCAACCACATCAGCCAATATAATGACAGTCTGCAAATTCTAGGTCACAGGCTAAGTTGTGGTGCGCTTATTTCCTTCTACTGAGCGTACCTGTGTTGCTACTTCCCTGACGCAGGTCATGCGGAGCAAAATCTGGAAGTAAGTGTTTCTATGCATCCGTTGCGCGTTGCAATTTTGTGAAATAAGTCAATCTGCTTCAATGGATAGCTCAACTCAGCAAAGCAATGGATAATTCAAATTATCTTGAAGTGATTTTAAACATTCAGTAGTTTAATATGTACATCTATTTTTATCAACATAAACAACAGTAAAATAAAATATGATAGACATCTTTTCAGTGGAAGACATATTTAAGAATTGCATTGTAAATTTGCTAATTCATCTTGTATATCAAAGATAAAGTTAATGATTTAAAATATCACTGTAATAACAATATTTTCAGTAAAATGGTGACAAAGCTAACCTCATATTTTAAGGGTTTGGTCCTTGTTGGGTTAAACACTTTCTTTTTACTTATTGGGACACCTATTTATGATATCTGAATCATACATTTTATAAATAAATGCTTATTCTTCATTCTGATGACTCTGCTGGGGCGTCAAATTCTGTAACAATAGCTGAGACAAATGTGATATGTTCTCAGTCATCAATTGTAGCAACACAGGCACAGTCAATAGAAGGAAACAAGCACACCCCTACTAAGCCTGTGACCTAGCAGACCTGTCATTCTATTGGATGATATGGTTGCTATGAGATGATATGACTTTAATCTGAGAGAGAGCAAAAAGAATTTGTGAGCAAAGTAGAAACTTGAGAGCACAGTTTTGATCCGAGCAGAGAGCAAGTTTGCATGCATAGAGGATGAAGCAAGCAGGAGGAGAAATTATCTATGCAAGAAGCATTAGATCAGAGCGCAGAAACAAAGGTTTAAGAGAAAACAGAGTATATTTGAAATAAAACAAAAGTTTTGAGTGCAAGGATTACTAAATTAGAGTAAAAGCAGAATGAAATCCTGCTCTCAAATTGAAAATATGTGCTCTTGATTTTTGGCAGTAAATTTCCCCCATACTCCACGCTCGCCACTTCCTGCCTGTTTTCACCTTAATGCCGGCTGCTGACTCTTTCTGCTCCTGGGACTAACCTATACTCTAGGACTTCTCGTGTTCGTGTCACCATGAACTCTTCCATGAGACCACTGAATGGGAGCTGTTTGCTGTTACTGGTTCCATAAAGGGCTATACTACTAAGGCCGCGAGGGAAAGCCCAACCATTTGCAGAGAAAGCTAATGATTTTCTTTTCCAGGGACTCCACTGTTGATACTGGGACTGAGTAAACCAGCAAAGTCCACAAGACCCATGGTAGAATGGATTGCTGGTAAATCCACGCCTTGAATCTACCAGGCAGGTCTGACTTGTCGACCTTGGTGAGCCAATTTTCCAGATCTTTGCTGGACTTCTGAATGGCGGCAGTATCTTTCAGAGACGCATCAAACAGCTTTTTATTTTTATCTCTGCCTTCCTCCCTCCCTGTTGGATGGAATAAGGGGGAGTCAGGTTTAGCCTAAACCGGCTCAGTTATGGTTGAGGTTGTTGGACCACTTATTTGTTGAATATTGGACCATTTGCACGTTGCTGGACGCCACTATGGCTTTCCAACGTCATCGGCCATTTTGTACCGCAGGATATTCTGTCCTACAAATCCCAGCAGCCACTGCGGCTGATAAGACGGGGCGTCCCAGTTCTGATGCCCCACTGAACTATATAAACGGACTATGAGATGGCCCACACTTTGGCTTCAGCTGGGGACCTCGACACTGAAGCATCCCTCTGGAGAAGAAGAGGTCCAACGTGGATTCTTCATTTATTCTCCTTCGTTGGCCAACGAAAAATTCATAAAAGAAGTTTCTGGAATAAGAATGCCAGAAATTTCACTTTGCCTATCGAAGACGTGAGTTTAACACGTAACAGAAGAAAAAACCCTCACATTGGTTTCAAGGAGACGGATCGCCACCTTGTTTTGTTCTAGTCGACTGCTGATCATACTTTTCCTTTTCGCCAAGGAGGCCAAAAAATTGAGATCGACCACTTTCTTGGAGTTTAACTGCGGACGCGCAGAAACTCTTCACCCTCCTTTCCTCTCTCACTCGCTGCTCCAGAAGGAAGACTTCAACAAGTAAAATCCACCCTTTTATTTTCATTTCTGTATTAGGAATAGCTTGGGCAGGGTAGAGGAGGTTTTAGTGCGATGTAGAATCGCCACTTAGAGTCGAATGTGTTCTGAATTGTATGTGCATGCCATTGTTCTTTTGAAACGTGATTACAGTGTTTTTCTGAGGCCGCCGAGTCTCACAATATTGTGCTTTCACCGTGTGAACACCTGAGAGCAGGTGCGCTGTGAAACTGGACTTCTATAATAACCTTATGGTGAAAATCAACCATTTTCTTTGTCTTCAACTTCATGTTTTATGAGTTGCTGCCAAAGGTTTTATAACCCTTTGTGTTCTCGAACATCCCCAGCGGCGGGGGATGTTTTATGACTGCCTGTATCTCATTGAGCTACACTTTCTGGCGGGCTGCGCTCCCAAGGCTTCATTCAACCATATTCCCTTTGTATTTTTGCCATAACTGCCATAACTGCTGGTTTGATCTCATACACATTCACTGCTGTTTTTATTTTGTGTAGTTAGATATTTCACCCTTCTGTGTAGAACTTTGCATGTTTGATTAGGTGAAGATTATCGAATTGGAATAGCGAGGTGGATCAGGCGGTTGATTCAATAAAGATTCACGTAGATAAAGAGCAGTCGTTTGTGTTTATTTTGTGCAAGAGTGATTTGTCAGTCCAAATAAGGTTAAAGTTCCCCACATTTCGAAAAAACGGTTGATTAAACAGTGACATCTCTGGTAATAGTTATCAATTATTACTGAGTATTTAACGGTTATAATTATCAAAGGCCACTATTACAAAACCAGAAGACATCTCTGGTTTCGACTCATAAATAAGGATTTTGGTTAAGAAATTACTTTTTTTTTAAATTATGATCTTTAATTATAATTATTGATAAATATTAATTAATCAATCATCATAATCCCAACAAGGTGTAAACACACCCTCCATTTCTGCTACCTGTACGACTCCTTCTCTTTTCCAATGGTTATAATCAGTCTGACAGAGAGAGGTAACCCCAATCCTTGTGGTTTTTAGTATAGCTGTCAGGATTTGCCATTTTGGACTTTGTTGTGGTTTTGTGTTTGTTTACTTTTCAGCTAGATGTTTCTATTCCTTTGGGTTTAGTATTTATGTTTGTTTATTCCTTCTGTTTCCTGATAGTTTTGTTCTCTCTCCTGCCTCCTAGTTTTAGTAGTTCTTTCTCCCCTTGTCTATAGTTCCCTTTCTCATTTATTTATTACTTAGAATGGTTTTCTCCTGATTATTAATATTGTGATTATATTGCAGTTCTCTTTGCTTCTTTGGGTTTTCTAGTTTACTTTCTCGCTTAGTGTTTCTCGGCTTGTTTATTGTTAGGTTATTTTTTCTTGCTGCACTCTTCTAGTTTATTAATTTATTTTCCCTGATCCTCCTCTTGTCATTAGTTCCCCTTCAGATATTATTTACTCAGTGTTCGTTTCCCATTTTATATTTGTAGTTCTTCCTAGCCTTATCCCTAGTTTAGTTCCCCCGTGTTAGTCTCTATTGTTTCAGTTCCTTCTGATAGGTTCGCTTTTAGTTATTGTTTGCCGTTATACTTAGTTCCACTTATTGTTTACATTTTGGTTTGCATTTATTCTAGGTCATCGCTTTCTCTGTTTCCCTCCCAGTTAGTTCAGTCAGTATTTGTTGGGGTTTGTTTACTTTTTAGTTAGGTCTTCCTCTAGTTCTTATTTTCCAGGTTGTTATAGTTTTCTTAGATCTGTTTCTCTGAGTTTGTTATTTAGTCCCTTCTCCCATGGTTTAGTTTGGATTAAAGGCTAACTTGTTTATTTGCGGGTGGGGCTACAATGATGCAATCAATTGACTGTCGCAACATGTTCTGCATTGACCCCCAATGATGTATATTACATTTGAAGTGGATCCGATGATGCATGAGGGAGATAGAGCACTTGAAATGTCCTAGGGGGCACTGTTTATCCAAATTCCAATTTAATGTAATAAAGCTGTTTATGGGCTGACAAATATGAAGCATTTTTACTTTGGAGTAAATCGGACCTTCCTAATGTAAGCTACACTCACTTGTTTATTAGTGGGCGGGGCTAAAGATATGTCATCAATCGACTATGTTAATATGTTCGGCATTGACCCCTGATCATGTATACTACATTTCAAGTGGATCTGATGATGTATGAGGGAGATATAGCCCTTGAAGTGTCTTATGGGGCGCTATTGATCCAAATTTCAATGTAATCCAATAGAGCTGTTTGGGGGCTGACAAAGATCAACCATAATCAGTTTGGAGTAAATCGGATATTCTTAATGGAAGCTGCACTCACTTGTTTGTTTGTGGGCGAGGCTAAAATGATGTCATCAGTTCACTGTGTGAACCATAGATCAACCATAGAACCAAAAGATCAACCATATTTATTTTGGAGTGAATTGGACCATGCATGTGTAGTTTAGAGCCAAATGTATGGCCGTGGCGTGACATCAGAATTTCCACGCCGCCATACCCACACCCTCCAGCCAAAGCAGTCAGTACTGGCGACTGTCTTAGACCATCATGTTATCTGTTACTTGGGACAGTTTCACATTGATCAGGTGAAGAAAATCAAAAATTGACTCTCTAAAGGAAAACATGACACTTCCTGTTCTCAGGGGCTTTGATGATGTCAGCATCTAATCAGTGAATATTTTTCAGGGCCCGAGGCAGATCAATCTCAGGTTTCAGGTCTCTGTGACTTTCCTTGTTGGAGCTGTATCAATTTAGTCTTTTCATGTATCAAAAAGCTTTTGACAACTTTTGATCCCCAGTGCCTTAAGAGTATACTGAGTGATTTTCAAGTGTCTAAGTCAAAAACTGTAGGAGGAGTTCACTCAGATATGCGGGCTTGAAAGGGCAAATCTGGGGTCAAAATGGCAACTTTCAATCCACAATGGCCGACTTCCTGTTGGGTTTGGACCACCGCTCCGAGATACTTTTTTGTAGGTCTTGACAAGTTACATATGTGTACCAAATTTCACAATCCTCGGTCAAAGCATGGCTTGGGGCTGATTTTTTAAATATTCTAGGGGGCGCTGTGGACGAATTAGGCCACACCCACCAAATATGTCATCAGATCTCTGTTGGGGACTGGACTAGGATCAATCACATTGAATTTGGTGCAGATCAGATGATGTATGTGGAAATTAAAGCCAAACGTATGGCCATGGCGTGATGTCCAACTTCGCCGTGCCACCATGGCCACGCCCTTTTATGAAAAGTCACTGTGCTTCAAACGAAGTTACACCCACTAGTTATCAGTCACCTGACACAGTTTGAAGCAGATTGAGAGTAGACAGCCAGATAGCGACCTTTCCCAGTAAAAAAAAAGTGACTTCCGGTTCTCAGGGGGCGTGGCTTTGATGATGTCAGCATATAACCCCATAGGATCGTTGGGAACCCGAAGGTCCTCCTTCATGTTTCTTTGGGAAAGTTGTTCAATTTCTTCACTTTGGGCGTAAACGGCATTTTTGGGACCCGGCCACGCCCCTAAACATGGCCGAAAACTCACGATTTTGATAACTTTTAATCCCCCATGCCTTACCTGCATATTGACCAAATATGAAGACGATAGCTCATAATCCCTAGGAGGAGTTTGTTAAAGTTCGAGCTGAGTAAAAGTGAAAATGTCATGGAGTGACATTTTGGACTTTGTGGGTTCTTGTGAGGGTTTATTCTGTAATTTAGATTCTCCTTATGGCTCTTTGTTTATTTCTTAGGTTGTTGTTTCTATGTTGTCCTCTAGTTTCTTTGTTTACTTCAGTTCATAGTTATTCTAGTTCTTTATTTCCTCCTCTGATTTATTCTCTTACTTAGTTTGTGTTTTCTGTTGTTTATTTAGTCCTTTCCCTCTTCCTCAGCCTTTGTATTTGTTTAACCTGTTCCTGCTGCGTCCCTGCCTCCTTGTCGCACCTGTTTTCAGTTCCGTTGATTATCTGCCTTTGTTATTCTCACAGTATATCAGTTGGTTTTGTGTCTTTGTTGAGTGCTGGTTCCTTCCGTTATTACCCCGTTCCCTACCACGTCTATGTTTTGTTTATGCTTCGCTTTGTATACTATGTTTTGACTATGCTATGCCTCGCCATTAGTACCTACAGTGTTTTTGTTACGTTTTTTGCCTTGAGGAATAAATTATGATGTGGCTACCGAGCTCTTGTCTGCATTTTGGTCCGACCCAAGATCCTCCACGACAGAAAAATGGCCAAACATTAGCCTTTGACCCAAAATGGTCGACTTCCTTTGTGTTTTAGGGCATACCCCCAAGAGACTTTTTTTCTTGGTTTGAGGAGATCTACTTGTGTGCCAAATTTCAGATCTCTACGACTTACGGTTCGGCCTATCTCACGTTTGGGGGCATGGTTAAGAGGTTAGGCCACGCCCACCAACAACGACATTAAAGAACAAAAATTTCACACGGGGGAAAATTTTGGGTAAAATCGTGCGCATCTAGGGGTTTGGCAAAGTCCCCAAATTGCCCCGGAAAGAGACAATGGAATAATGATAAGAAATCCTACGATTCCAATAGGCCCTTGCATGCCTTCCTGCTTGAGCCTAATAATAAGAAACACTACGATTACAATAGGCCCTTGCACTTGCAGGCTTCCTGCCCGGGCCTAAACTTGCAGGCTTCCTGCTTGGGCCTAATAAGAAACCTTACGATTGCAGGCTTCCTGCTCGGGCCTAATAATAAAAAACCTTACAATTACCATAGGCCCTTGCAGGCTTCCTGCTCCGGCCTAATAATAAACATTCGAATTACAATAGGCCCCCTAATTAAAGGTAGACATATTACCTATTAAAAAGTAAATCTATCCCAATGATGAGTTCCAGTCATTTTGATGGCTTTGACATGCAATTATACTCAAAATTTCTATTCTTGGGAACACAGATTGGGGCTGAAGAGTTTTGTTTTGGAGCCAAGTAAAGTCCTTTATTTCAGAAAAAAAGAAATAAAGGCCCTCTTAACACTAAAGAGGACAGGCAGCTCAAACTCCAGTCTCCTTGTTTGATTCCTTAGGGTTTAAAGATTAAAAGAATGCCTAGAAGTACAAAGGTACACAAGGTAATTTCAGATTAAGAAATAAAAATACTGGAACATTTATCAGCATTTAGATTGTGAAACAGGGATTCTAGCAATAATTTTCTCCCCAACTCTCAAAATTAAAAAGGTTGAATTTAAAGAAAATTATGTCTGTCCTCCTTTTGAAACACTATGTGGGAACAAAATCTAGTTTGGAATCATAAAAATGTCAACGCCGGCTTAAAATACTCCTCTCCATTTAAACTGAGCAGAGAAACTCTTGAATACAGCTGGGATCAAATTGAGCCAAACAAAAAGAGAACTATTGTTATTATAGAGTTACAGTACAAAGAATTGGCAAAGGGTTTCAGCATCAGTAAATTTGGATTCATGTAAGAGAAAACTGTTGCTGTGCTTCTAAATTGTTTGAGATCTCTTTGGACTATGTGCACTCATCCTAAATAGGATCCTGATGATTGTCATGACAAAACTGATCAATTACTGCATTAAGAGATTGCTGAGAAAACATATTTTGAAAAGAGATTGTTAAAAATGTATTTGAATTCTTGAAGCTTAAAATTTGGCCATTTGTCTGTCTTTGATGTTTTGTCTTTGTTTTGTTGGAATGAATGTTTGTTTATGTGTTGCATGACACAATAATCCATGTTTAGAATAATGTTTCCAAATCCCAGATTGATTAAAACTGTGAGTTTTCAGGAGAGTTGAAAAGTAACTTGTTGCTGAGGTAGGTGCATGTTAACAGTTTTGCAGTTTAAGGTACACTGAGATGGGTTGGAATGAAGAAACCGTGGGGCCCGCCCATAGGCTGCCCCTCAGTGGTTAGTACTGCCTGGCTCTGCATTGGTTTTTGCATCAAAATTACAATTGATTTCCATTAATGTAATACTCATCTTTAGGGTTAGAATCAGGATGATATGTGACTTATTTATTTTAAGTGAGACATTGATAAACTGCTCAACAACTGAAGTTTGTGTTTTGTTAATGGAACTGAACTGCAGTTAAAAAACAACTGGATTTTCTTTATGTTGCTTTCGGTAAATTCACAGTGGCACATAGTTATGTCAGAATTTATTTCTTTGGTACTATGTAATGTGATCCTGGTTACTAGAAACATTTTTCAAACATTTAGCTAGATTGCAGCATGGGTTGGACCCTGTGTCAGAAGAGGGAAATGTCATAATAAAATATTACTGGGTTACAAAGGTTTTAGCACTTATGGGAAAAGGGGTAGCTCATATCTCCAGTGAGGACTTGGTGACAATGTGAGAGACATTTTGTACTTTGTTTATATAACTGGCGCCCGGCTCCTCAAGACCACATTCTGAAAACCCATCTGAAAGTATGGTGATATTGCTAAGATCACTGGCCTCCATATCTTTGTGTGAAGATAGGATGTTGTTTCACTGTCAAAACCTCTCCACTTTCTCAAGTGCTTTCTCAAGTTTCACAGACGGTGAAGATTCCCTTGTATGAGGTGTAAAACACATTTGGCACAGTTTTGGGTACATTTAAATAGTGCCAAAGTGATGGCTTCATCTGGCACACTTCCCACTAAAACATTTGTGGAACAAATATGCTTCAACTGATTGAGTCCCACTGTGGTACAGTTCTTGTCATTGTGGATTTGGAAAAAAACGATTTTCTTGGGATTTTACAAGCACTTTCATGGTGTTTTGCACTGCTTATTGAGAAAAAAAAGGTACTTTAGGTAGAAATTGCTTCTAAACCCATGTGGGCTTAAGAGGATAATGTAACTATTTGCTCTAAATAAATCCTTATAAATTATTGACACTTTCTATGTTTGAGAATAACGTCTCGAATATAGGAATATGAGTGTAACTTTGGGTGATAAGATGACATTTGGTCGGGAAGTTCCAACATTTGTACTAACCTGTATGGGGTTAGACACTGCAAAAGGTAAAAGTGCTTCCATTGGCACAACCCAGGGTGAGATTGTTGTCCCAAAATTCTTCCCCAAAAAAGGTCCAAGAGGAACATACTCCCAAGCCTGGATATCTCTTGCTGCAAATATACAAAAAGCACATTTATATAGCTTTGTCATTAGCTGTATTTTAGGTACAAGAAAGTATTGCCAGAGGAACAAACTGTTCATTTTGGTAAAAAATCTGATATGTGCATACAACATTTTAGGCAATAATCTAAAATGAAAAAGAAATTGCTTGGTCAATCAATTAATGTGGACGGCATTAAATTAATCTCTGGTAATTAAGTAAAAACCCTTGGTGTTATTTTTCACCAGGACATGTCATTTACATCCCATATTAAACAGATTTCTATGATTTCCTTCTTTCACCTCCAGAATATTGCTGGATATTAGAAATATCCTATCTAGCAGTGACGCTGAAAAACCAGTCCATGAATTTGTTACTTCAAGGCTGAACTATTGTAATTCTATACTATCAGGATGTCCACAAAAGCTGATCCAAAATGCTTCTCACCCTATCTCTAAGGGAGAGCCCAGACGCCCTGCGGAGGAAACTCATTTCAGCCACTTGTATCCGTGATCTTGTTCTTTCGATCTCCCACTCCATTTTTCCCTCATTCGTGAACAAGACCCCAAGATACTTGAACTCCTCCACTTGAGGCAGGACCTCCTCGTCAACTCGGAGAAGGCACTCTACCCTTTTCTGGCTCAAGACCATGGCATTGGACTCGGTGGCACTGATTCTCATCCAAGCCGCATCGCACTGGACTGTGAACTGCTCCGGTGAGAGCTGTAGATCGCGAGCTGATGAAGCCACATCATCCGCAAAAAGCAGACACACAATCCTAAGGCCACTAAAACGGATCCCCTCAACACCTTGGCTGTGCCTAGAAATTCCATAAAAGTTATAAACAGAATCAATGACAAAGGGCAACCTTGGCGGAGTCTAACCCTAACCGGAAACAAGTCTGACTTACTGCCAGCAATGCGGACCAAGCTCTGACACCGGTCATACAGGCCCCTAACAGCATGTATCAAAGGGCCTGGTACCCCACACTCCCGGAGTACCCCCAACAGGATTTCCTGAGGGACATGGTCGAATGCCTTCTCCAAGTCCACAAAGCACATGTAGACTGGTTGGGAGAACTCCCATGCACCCTCCTGCTGAGGGTGTAGACCCGGTCCAGTGTTCCAGTGCCAAGACGAAAACCACTCTGCTCTTCCTGAATCTGAGGTTAGAACATAGCCATAGTCCCCGAATAGACCTTACCAGGGAGGCTTAAGATAGTTGGAACACACTCTATGGTCCCCCTTTTTGAATAGGGGGACCACCAACCCGGTCTGTCAATCCAGTGGAACTGCCCCCCGATGTCCACGCGATGCGGCAGAGTCACGTTACAACACAACCCTACAACATCTAGAGCCTTAAGGAACTCCAGGTGAATCTCATCCACCCCCAGGGCCTTACCACCGAGGAGCTTTTTAATCACCTCAGTGACCTCAGCACCAGAGATTGGAGAGCGTGCTACAGGCTTATGCTTTTGGAGGACATAATTAGCACTTTCACTCTCTGCTACATTCTTATACTACTCTCTAATTTTGTGTTATTTGCTATTATTTCAGCTTTAAACTTTATGTTCTCTGTTTTTTCTATTACTAACTCCAACTGTATGTGCTCTCTTTCATCCTCTAGACTCCTCTATATCCTATTAAACTTGCTCAGAGTTTGCTTAGCTATCCTTCTCTCCTAGATAAAGCCACTAAAGGAACTACAACCATTAATGTTTTACTTTTCCTTCCCATAGAAAGTCAGCTGGATTTTGTGTCTCTGCTCTGTTCTCTCAAAGCCCCAGTCAGTCAGGGGCAGATGGCCGCTCACACTGAGCCTGGTTGTGATGGAAGTTTATTCCTGTTAAAAGGGAGTTTTCCTTTCCACTGTCGCTACATGCATGCTCAATATGAGGAATTGCTGCAAAGTCAATGCATGCGACTGCCCACTGTTGCTACAGGCTCATCCAGGAGGAGTGAATGTTGCAAGTCACTCGGGAACCCCGAACCCACACCACCCTACACAGGAGCAGCATGGCCACCAGGCCAGTAACCTATGTCAGCCGGCACATACACCCCAAAGCATTGCATGCAGCCACCAGATTTCACTTCCGAGGGCTTCCAAAGCCCCACCACAGACCCCGGCACCGAACCCCCCAGAGACCCCAACCCAGGGACACCCCAGATGCCCCAAACCCAGACACCCCCCATATAAGCAACAACGATGCCCCAGGTTCCCCACCCCCACTAGGTGATAGAACCAATCAAAGGAGCCCAGAGAGAATTACCTGATGTGGAGGCAGAGGCTATTTCCAGACTTATGTAATCCAACAACATGTCTCTATATTGGTTAATACTAAGTATATTTTTATTTTTCCAATTCATGTGGATAGCATTCTTAGCGATACATTAGGCAGTGAAAACCATATGAACTGAATTTGTTTCCATGGTAACATCATCTAAGTTGCCCAACAAGCAAACTGAGGGGGAAGGTAGATTATTATTGTCAGCTGTATTGCTTGTACACTGTAAGCAAGTATTAGACGGTCCAAAACACATCCTGAACATCCATTGACCTGTATAGTGTACTCTATGAAGGATTTTATATTGTTGTAATTGTAAACTGAGGTTGCTAGTGTTCAGATACTGGTGCAACAGAGGGATCAAGCAGACACAGAAAAGGATAGAGTGGGTGTTTTGCATCGAGGAAAATATGCAAGAGAGGCGGATAAAGCGGAGGAAAAGCAGAAGTATTTAATGCAGCTTTTGCTCGCGTGGCAAGGGACTAAACACAGACACTGATGAGAAATGAAGAAAAAACGGAGGCAACAAACACCGTAAAGGGGCCGCCTCCACCTCCATACATTAACCCCACTAATCCATCTTCTGATACTGGCATGACGAACTCTCTTTACCCCTTATTGAATATCGAAGGAGGACATTTTCAGTGGTCAGTAGAAGATGCCAGGCGTCCTACTGCAATTAACTCCACTGCGTATGAGGAAAATCCATCTTCACCGCCATTTAGATCACCGAGAGAATCACAAGAGGAGTGTGAAGGGCTCACAGGAATACATCACTCTGCAGGAGAGCATGATAGGGATTTGTCGACCAGCACCAAAGTACCGTGTATTGTTCATGTTAATGCTCAGCTAAAAGGGGAATTACAAGAGACCCCTGAAGAGGCAAATATTAGAAAAACCACAGAGCAGGTAGAAGGAATGCGATTAGAAGCCCAGTGCTGTTTGGAGGCATCAAGGCTGTTACAGGACGAACTGACTGAAGCATTAAAGGGTGCAGAACAGATACTGAGCAGAGCAAACAGTAAGCCAAAACAACAGGAGGAGATAAAATTCAATGATGGGTTTGAGGAGGAAAGTGTAGATGAAGTACAATACCAACTATCACCCCGTTACTCTTTGCGTAGTCGCAGCGTAGGCAGTTATCCCCTGATTGATGCAGGGCAGGGGTAGGGCAGATATAAATACAAACTGTTTGCCCTGGGAGATGTCCAACTTCTGGTGGACAAGTTGCCTGACTTATCTGACGGTGCAAGACCATGGCTGAATGAGTTAGATAGATTGTCAGTCGGAGTAACTTAAGCATTAGGGGATTTTAGACAAATCTTGGGACGCAGTACTACACTCAGTAATCTCCAAATTATTGAAAATGTGGCCCGCACTTCTCAGCAGTCCGATGCTACACCTTATTATGCTGTGGCTGGACTACTGGGAGACGCACTACATTGTTCCTGGATGAGGCAGTGGAAACATGGATTAGACAGACAGGGACTCATCCTTCCAAGGATGGAGTTCACTACTTTAGACAAACTGTGATGGATGGCATACCGGAAGAAGTCAGGAAAATAATGCAGGGAAATCCAGATTTGAAAAGGTGTGGTCATGCTAGATGGGAGAGGAACTTGTTGCATCACATGCAGGAATATTTGGAGGACAAAAAGGAACAAATGGAGGACGAACAGAAACAGGCTGAAGCATTAGACAAACAACTTAAAACTGCCCACTGAACAGCAGTACGACAGCAGATGAATAGTAAGAAAAAACCTGATAAAATAATGATCACAACCGAGGCCGTGAAACATGTGGTGGACTAATAGCTCCTGTTATACCTGCAGGGTCTCAGGGGGAGATAAAATCTCCCCAGATACCCACGGCCCCCACCATTGTATATCAACTGCCTCCACCCATTCAGTGGGAGTCATACTCATATGGTCCCCGTGGGCGGGCCAGGGGTGGGCTGTTTGGAAATAGGGCCGGAGGAAGGGCTGGACGGGGAGGGGCTGGTTCCTCCTCCTGCCTAGTCTGTGGGCAAATGGATCATTGGGCCCACAACTGCCCACGCCCAGAAGGAGCTCCTCCGCCTTCGCATCAACCCCCAGGACAGCAGGGGCATTTTCCTGCACAACCTCCAAATGCAGCATTCATACCTCCACAAGGCTGTCAATATCCTGTGCAGGGATGTGGACAGCAGTGACACACCCCACAGAGAGTTTCAGATAATAGGAAAACAGCAGAACCCATTGTTCCAGTGGAAATTGAGGGACAACTATTGCCATTTCTTGTGGATACTGGAGCCACTTTTTCCACTTTGAATATTCCTCCCTCATCTGGTAAAGTGTCTGAGGCTTGTATTTCACTGATGGGATTCTCTGGGGTTAAACAGACTCTGCCTGTGTCTACACCTCTTCACACCATGGTTGGAAAACAAAAACTCTTGCATTCATTTGTTGTTTCGCCTGACACACCATTGAATCTACTCGGCAGAGACATTTTGATTGCATTGGGAGCAACAATACTATGTTCTATGGATGGTTTGGTTGTGACTTTCCCAGATGGTACCACACTGCATGCTGCGGATGGCACTGAAGCACATCAGTATTTACTGCGGTCTGTAGAGGAGCCTTGTGTGGACATATATTGGGGCCACATTGAGCCTGAAACCCCATCTAGTGCAGGGGTGATTTCCAGTTTCCTCCTCTGGAAGCCCTGGATTCAGGCCCTTGCTCCTTACGGCCCGACGCCTGCATTACATGTGATTATTATTAGTGTGCATTACACACTACATGTGACTTTGTATTATGACAGAAATCAAACAGATTGGTATCTGGAGCAGTTTGAGGAATATCTAGAAGGGAAAATATGGACAATTTCATCTAAAAACATTTATGTTGCACCTGAAGGGGTTGCTGCTGCTGTTGAATTTCAGCCTGAACAAAAGATATGGTATGAATTGTCTGATGAAGCTGTACCTCACATATCTCTAGCTTTGCATCCAAGTCATCAGGCCAAAGAATTGGGAGGAGTTGTAAAACGTTCCCTTGCAGCCACTGATTGGCAACCTACTGCTGTCCCAGCCCTTTCTTTTTCTCCCTCCACTAATACTTATTGTATTGCAGTAATTGCCTCTGACTCTGCCGTGCTGGAACATCGGCAGCTATCTAGAGAACATGGCAGAGAATTAACTGATCACCCTCTGGCGGAGGCTCTTTTATCCAGTTGTCCATCACATCTATGGGCTCAGGGACCCACTGATGTTGGATGTGTGAACAGTGCCCCTGTGGAATTTAAGTTGCAGGATGTCTCCCCCAACGGGCAAAAACGAGTACCCACATTCCCCTGCTGCAGAGGCAGGAATTGCGGACACCATTGAGGGGCTGTTAAAAGCAGGCGTGTTAGAACCCTGCCAGTCCGCCTGGAACACACCCATTCTGCCGATAGAGAAGAAAGGTACTGGTAAATACAGAATGGCTCATGATTTAAGATCCATTAACAAAATCCTGAAAACACCAACAGTAACTGTTCCAAATCCGCATGTTGCATTGGCATCCCTGGACCCCTCACAGTGTTGGTTCACATGTATAGATCTTGCTAATGCTTTCTTCGGCATCCCTCTAGCTGAGCACTGTAGGGATGTCTTTTCACTTACATATAAGAATCAACAACTGAGATACACCAGATTGCCTCAAGGGTTTGCCTTATCCCCAGGTATTTTTAATCAGGCTCTCAAACAGCATCTCCAAGACTGCATGTTCCTGGCTGATGTGACCCTAATTTAGTATGTTGATGATTTACTGATTGCAGCCAAAACAGCAAATGCGTGTCTTGAAGCTACTAAATCTATTCTTTTACATCTTGCAGAGAAAGGTTTTAAAGTAAGCAGGAACAAAATGCAGCTTGTGAGGAAACAGGTTAATTTTCTAGGACGGGTTATTTCAGCATCAGGAACCCGTATGTCGTCTGCACACAAATCTGCCATTTTACATCATTCTAAACCATACATGTTGTCATTTTTGGGTTTGACGGGTTATAGTAGAAATTACATCCCTGATTACACCAGTTTGACAACACCACTGAGATATTTGGTGAAACGGCAAGGGATAAGAAACCTTAATGCAATACTAAACTGGACATTACACTTAAACAGCTGCTATCATCTGCTGCTCAATTGGCACTCCCAGAGTGTTGTCTGCCTTTCTACTTGGATGTTTCTGTAACAGACACTGTCGTGAACGCCGTGTTGTTTCAGAAAAAAGGGGGACACAGACATGTGCTTCAGTATGTTAGCTGCATGCTAGATAACATAGAAAGGAGACATCCTATTTGCACCCGTCACGCAGCAGGCGTTGTGAAAGCTATTCAAAAAACTGCACATTATGGGCTACCCACTCACTGTATTAACATCACACAGTGTGGTCGCATATGTAAACTCAGAAAATTTCACTCTAACTACATTATGACAACAGCGCCTTAGCAGGGTTTTGCAGGCCCCAAATCTAACTTTTACACATGAAGGGGTAAACATGGCTGAGCAAATGGGAACGGGGGAACCACATGACTGTGTGGCCCTGGTTATGAAAGAGGAGAAAGTCAGGCCAGATCTGGAATCACAGCCACTCGCTGGAAACAGTGTCCGCAACATTTTTACTGATGGATGCTGTTTTAATCATGACATGAATGGCCTTACAGCTGCTTATGCAATAATGGAGCATTCACCACAGGGATTCACACAGTTAAAAGCAGAGAGACTGTCTGGAGCTCAGTCAGCACAAAGAGCTGAACTGGTGGCAGTAATTGAAGCCTTGAGACTGACAGAAGGCCAGGATGTAAATATCTTTACTGATTCTGCTTATGTAACAGGAGCTGTACATGTTGATTTGAAACAATGGATGAAATGTGGATTTTTGACTGCAGCACAGAAGCCAATCGAACATGAAAAGGAAATGAGATTTTTGGCAGAAGCTTTGTTGTTGCTTAAAAGGGTAGCTGTAATCAAATGCAGAGGTCATGATTTCTCAAACAGTATGACTGCAAAGGGGAATGCCGCCGCAGATTTGGCAGCGAAAACTGCGGCAGGTTATACAGTCAGCTTCAATTTAGTAAGTGTTGAAGCTGAAACTTTTGAACATCTAACTTTGGAAAAAATTAAACAACAACAAAAGGGGGTCTCCCCTGAAGAACCTACTGTGTGGAAGAGAAAAGGTGCAAAAGAAGAAGATGGTCTGTGGAGAGGACCTGAAGGTAAAATTGTGATGCCACCAAACATTAGGGAACACATTTTGGAAGAGGCACACGGACAGGCACATGTAGGTATTCCACAGATGCTTATCAACCTGGAACAATGGTGGCACCCACATTTAAAACATATGGTGAGACAATTTAATCCAAAACCTACTGTGCATCCTTTTCCAGGTAAGTTTAAAAACTACACCCAACCTGGGAAGGAGATCATCAATGACTACACAGACATGGTATCCACAGCAAGAGGATATAGATACATGTTGGTTTGTGTGGATGGATATTCAGGATGGCCTGAGGCATGGCCCACAAGAAAGGAAGACAGTAAGTCTGTGGTAAAATGTTTAATTAATCATTACCTTCCCAGACATGGCTTCCCGGAAAAGATAAGATCTGATAATGGAACTCATTTCAGGAGCAAAGATCTGCAACAGGTGGAGCAAATGTTGGGACTGAAACATGCTTTCGGTACAGTATATCATCCTCAATCACAGGGCAAGGTTGAAAGAATGAACCAACCATTGAAAACAAAATTGGCTAAATTCTGTGCACAGACCAAATTAAATTGGGTGGATGCTTTGCCAGTTGCTTTAATGTCTGTCAGGATGTCAGGTTACACCCCATATGAACTACAGACTGGGAGAGTCTTCCCGGGACCAGCACAGTAGATATCAGGACAAACAGGTGAATCAGCACAATTATCTTCTAACACGTTCTTTAATGAGTTGCAGACCCTAGTGGCAGAATTCTCCAGAGGACCTGAGAGAACAAGAGGCTCCCCTGTGGTACCAGCAGTCAACTGGGTCTGGCTTAGGGTCATCAAGCGGAAGTGGCAGGAACCCAGATTCACAGGCCCGTTCCAAGTCCTGGAAAGAACATCTCATACGGTTTGTCTGAGAGGAAAAGGAGAAATCTGGTATCATTGGAGCCAGCGTGCACCAGCTGAGGAGCCTACAAAGTCACAGGTACCAGAGGTGTCATAAAGGGGCATAATAAATCCCCTGGAGGCTGACCGGTGTGATCGCACCGGGCTGAAAAGGACTTATCCACTCCAGAGACTTTTCTTTTAGTTTTCAAGATTGAAAGAAGAGGATTTATCCACTCCAGAGACTTTTTCTTTTGGTTTTCAAGAGGATTTATCCACTACAAGGAGTCATTCGATTCAACTAATCAACAGATAAATTCAGGACTGGGAATCGGAAGATATGTGACTCTAGATTTTGATTATGTGATCATTGAATGTGGTATTTTTCTTTTTCTATCAATTAATCTTTGGAGCATTGGTTATGCTATTGTTGTTTTCTGTACTGGATGTATGACTTTGAATCAACATTCTTGGGTAAATCCCACAGTGTGTGAAGGTTATAAGCTCCTGGGTTAAGTGAGATTGATTTTATATAAAGAATGAAAATGGTGATGCATGGTTGGGATGTTAGTTGTAAATGGAAATGTGGGGGAGGTTTAATAATGACACTAGGAATAATTGTATTCTTGAAATGTGATGTTTTCCAGAGTGGTGAGCACGCCTCCAGTCCCAATTCCCGCAGCCGTCGTCATCTACTCCGGAAAATGACTGAAATATCGGACACATGCATTAAAAGACATGGAGGTATTGAACTAGATTATGTAATTGGCTCGGACACCACGTTTCAGTTTGATCTCTGCTCTGTGTTTACATGTGAGGGCAGTGAGCTAGCCTGGACTAAATATAATGTGTATCTGAGTATCTATCAGAAAGGTGCGGTGGATGGTATGGAGAACATCGGCATGCCAGCCCAGGGTTTTGTTTTTTGGGACACTAAACAGGGACGAATACTGTCAGATAATCCATATGCAGAAACATTTCAGCATTTGGTGACCTTGGCTAGAGGACAAGCAAAGGGTAAATTGAGGTATTAATCCAATATTACTCAGCATTGGAAGAATACAGAGCAACCCCTACCAAAACCCTAATATCACAATAAGGCCACCTACTCTTAGATGTGGAAATATGAGTTCCGGATTTTATATGTATTTAGGAGTAGATTTGCCAGGATGGCTCGCACGAGATCAGGGTAGACTTGTAAGAATTAATCTTGTTTCTGTTATGGCCAAAGGTGGTGAAGTGAAAACCCCTGTGGTTCAGATAGACTATAACACCTTAACCCTGGAAGATGTTATCTATGGGGCTCTGGGATTTACAGAGTCCAATTTGTAGTTGACATGGATGGCTCAGACAGCACGTGAGTCGGCCATGAGCAATTGTATAGCATGTGCGGCTGCTAGACCCACTCAGGTCACTGTACCTGCCCCCATATATGAGAACGCGGATCCACTAGGATTTAAATGCATGATTCTGTTAACTCATGGTAAAGAAAACCCTGCATGTCGTACCTTAGCAAAGGTGTTTCCGGTTATTAGTAATAGCTCACTGGTAGGCCCTTTTTCTCCTCAGAGTGAGGGATATGATTATACCTGTTTCAATTTTACAGAGGTTACTGAAGAACCACAGTTAAAATTGGGAATTGTCTCTCCCTCATGGTGCAACAAAACTTACCCAGCTGGCACTGTAGGGCACTGGGCCAGAGAAGGTTTATATTACTATTGTGGTGGAAGTGTTTTATTAGCCCAAATTGCCCCTAGGGCAGTAGGAAGCTGTGCAATAGTGCGGCTAGTGGCTCCCTTACTGCTGTGGGGGGAGAAATCACCACATGGAGGAATGGTGAGGAAGACCAGATCCTTTGATCTTATGGACAGCTTGTTAACTTATATTGATGCAATAGGTATTCCACGTGGTGTTCCAGAACAATTTAAATTAGTTGACCAAGTGGCAGCGGGGTTTGAAAATTTACCGGTAATTTCAGCAGTTTTTCCTGTAACCCCAAATAAAAATGTAGACAGGATCAATTACATACATTACAATGTCTTAAGGTTGGCAAATCTGACACGAGATGCTGTTGAAGGATAGGCAGAACAGTTCTCTGGACATGTTGTTGGCTGAAAAGGGGTGTGTGTGTACAATGTTTGGTGACATGTGCTGCACGTTTATCCAAAATAATACTGCCCCCGATGGTTCAGTGACTCGAGCTTTAGAAGGTTTACATATGTTAAGTAAAGAAATGCATGAATATTCGGGAATTGGCGGGGGACTGGAAGCGTGGTTCACCAACACCTTTGGTAAGTGGAAGAATATAATCATCTCATTGCTGATTTCATTGTCTGTATTTGTTGGTATTCTAGTAACATGTGGATGCTTTTGTGTGCCATGTATTCGCTCCCTTACAGTATGACTCATAACGTCAACTATTGAAAAAGGGGCACTCACTCATCAGCCACCTCCATATAATATGATGCAAAATGTTGTTGCTGAAGGTTGGGAATTAATGGCCCAGTTGTAATTCATGGTTTTCCTTTGTCACTTTGTAGAGTACTAATCTTTTGGTGTGCATTTGTTACTATAATTCCTACATTTTTGAATATCGACCTCTTTTACAGAGGTCAAAAGGGGGAATTGTTGAGAATTAAAATCATGTACTTTCATGCTATTAGTTTAGTTTGCATGTGAGAACATTAAACTGAGATTTAACATGGGTGAGCCTTGAGGAGAGATCACAGATCACAGCAGGAGTCAGGATGGCACAAGGGTGAAACAGAGGTTAGAAAGTTCTCAACAGCTGCAAGCAGTAAAAGCTGGCTGTAGGGACAATAAAGCAATTAAGGTCAACCTTTGGGCATTGTATAGATACCACAAGGGAGCTTGGCTGATTTACAACATCAGACGGCAAAAGGGGAAGGCACAGTCTGTAAGCTTTGAACTAGATGGTATAAAAATTTTCTTGCAGCTGTGATGAGAGAGACATCTGGGTAAAGACAGCCATGCTTTGCTGAAAACCTGCGATCTCCCCGTAAGGCCTTATTGTAATATTCTTCCTTTGTGTTATTCTGTATGTATTCATTTTGCATTAGAAATCATTGGACTTATTATCTTTCAAATTAAACTTGTGTTAATCTTAATTTCCTACTCTTCATCTGTTCCTTCTCACGACATCCGGACTGGGAGAGGTTGAGGTCGCAAGGATATCAGTGATAGCATTATTTTACCTCAACACTAGTCATTTTAAAAGTTCTGGAAGATATCCGAGACCAGAAGTTTTAATCAAAGTTGATTGAAAATCTGTCTCCCATTTCATAACAGGAAAGGATATTGATTCATCTATTTTAGAAAATACACAGTGTCCTGTGTATTTTAGACAGTAATTTGGGGGGGTTGAACCCTGTCATTTAAAGATACTCCCACCATGCTAACAGAGAGGTGCTGACATTGAGGCTTTTAAAGCATACATGTTTTATATTTCAGCTAATAATAATAATTAATAAATAATTTAATTATTACTGTAAGGACTGCAAAAGTTGTAAAACTAGAACATAAAATAATTTATTAAAGATTATATAAGATATGAAATCAATATAGATTTATTGGAGATGTTAGAAATATTTCTTGGGCTTCAGTTTTTTTCTAAAACTAATCCTGATGATGCTCTTCAGGCCTTTGATGAAATTTTTATGTCTGTGGTAAACAAACATGCCCCAGTACAGAGGTTTGTGATCAAAAACACTAGCATGCCATGGTTAGACTGCTTGATTTCTTTGTTTCACATATTATTTAATCTCTCTAAGATGCAATTATGACTGGTAATCAATCTGACTGGAAATGATATTGTAAACTTAGAAATTTTGTCACACGATTAAATAGAAATAAAAAGAGAAAATATGAAAATAAAATAAATGCTAGTAAAAACGACCAAAAGAGAATGTGGAATACTATAAAAGAGTTGCTATGAAAGAACGTCAAGTGCACTCTGAAAATTCATGACCAAACCGAAAGATATAGCTAAATATCTAAATCTTTATTTTATTGACAAAGTTGATAGAATAAGAAAAACAATGCCTAATGTAGATAATATATCACATTTAACAATAGAAAATATGATCATGAAAAATAAAAACTGTAAATTTAAAATGAAAAGTATAGATATAAAGCAGATTCAAAATAAAATTTTACTTTGTAAAATTAAGCCACCTGGCATTGATAATCTCAACTAATTGCCCCTGCTGTTTGTCATATTATCAATCAAAGTCTAATCTGCTTTGCATGTCCACAAAAATGGAAAAGTGCTAAAATTGTACCATTGCCAAAAAACTAGAAACTACCATTCTCTGGTTCAAGCAGTTGTCCAATCAGCTTACTCCCTCTGTTAAGTAAAATAATGGAAAATATAGTTTATGACCAAATTCAATATTATCTGTACTCAAATAATCTACTTACAGATTACCAACATGCTTACAGAAAAGGGCACTTCACAGCTACATCTATTATTTTCATGACTGATGATTGGTTTAGAGAAATGGAAGATAATAAAATAATTGGGGCAGTTATGTTAGATTTTTCTGCTGCATTTGATATTAGCAATCATAAATTATTCTTGAAAAAAGTAGAATATTATGGATTTGAACCCTCTGCCCTTCCCTGGATTGAAAGTTATCTGACAAATAGAATACAAACAGTATTTTTTTAATGGTCTTTATTCTGATGCTAGAAACTTAACAAGTGGAGTACCTCCGTGAAGTTGCCTTCCATTATTATACAGTATTTTTGCTAATGATTTACCATCAATATTAAATAGGGCAAAATTATGATGTATGCAGATGACTCAACTATATATTCATCTGAATTTGCAATTGATTAACTCAGTTGGACTATAAAAAGGGAATATTAATTTGTAGCCCAATGAGTAGAACAAAATCACCTGGTTTTAAATATTACAAAAACCAGGAGTAGAGTACTTGGTTCCAACTTGGTTTTATTCTATCAGACAAAATCCAATTTTGAATTTAAAAATGAATAACATACCAATTAATCAAGTATAAGATGTTGACGAATTATTATTGATCATAAATTAACATGGGGAAAGCATGTGGATAATATCACAGCAAAAATGGGGGTTGTCATTTCTACAATTAAAAGGACTGCCAGTTTTCTGACCCCACAAGCAATGAGACAAGTTACGCAGTCACTGATTCTGTCAAATTTAGACTATTGCACCGTAATCTGGTCCAGTACAACAACAGAAATATTACAGAAACAACAAATGTTACAAAACCGAGCAGCTCGTATTCCCTTGAGATGTAATTATAGAACTCATGTTAAATTCATGCATAGACAATTAAATTGGTTGTTTGTTACAGATAAGTTATTGTATTCATTACTTTAATTATCAGAAATATCATATTAAGAAAGTTACCATTTATCATTTATAGGAATTTAGAATTCAGTGCAAGTAAACATAATTACCTTAAAAGACATGCTAGTCTTGATATTTTCACATTGCCCATAGTAAAAACTAAGGCCATTAAACAGACTGTTTTTACTGAGGAATGTATCAGTGGAAATTTCACAAACAAGCAATAAAGTTCTGTTTAAAGTATTATTAAAGCAATATATATTTGAATCATGTATGAAAGAAACTATCATTGTTTATATGTGTATGTATGAGTATGCAAGTTTGCGTGCATTCTATGTGTTTATGCATAGGAATAAATATGCACTGCCCAAAAAAATAAAGGGAACACTCAAATAACACATCCTAGATCTGAATGAATGAAATATTCTCATTGAATACTTTGTTCTGTACAAAGCTGTATGCGCTGACAACAAAATCACACAAAAATCATCAATGGAAATCAAATTTATTAACCAATGGAGGCCTGGATTTGGAGTCACACACAAAATTAAAGTGGAAAAACACACTATAGGCTGATCCAACTTTGATATAATGTCCTTGAAACAAGTCAAAATGAGGCTCAGTATTGTGTGTGGCCTCCAGGTGCCTGTATGACCTCCCTACAACGCCTGGGCATGCTCCTGATGAGACGGTGGATGGTCTCCTGAGGGATCTGTTCCCAGACCTGGACTAAAGCATCCGCCAACTCCTAGACAGTCTGTGGTGCAACATGACGTTGGTGGATGGAGCGAGACATGATGTCCCAGATGTGCTCAATCGTATTCAGGTCTGGGGAACGGGCGGGCCAGTCCATAGCTTCAATGTCTTCATCTTGCAGGAACTGCTGACACACTCCAGCCACATGAGGTCTAGCATTGTCCTGCATTAGGAGGAACCCAGGGCCAACATATAGTCTCACAAGTGGCCATACGGCCCTCCAAAGAAATGCCACCCAACACCATTACTGACCCACTGCCAAACCGGTCACGCTGAAGGATGTTGCAGGCAGCAGATCACTCTCCATGGTGTCTCCAGTCTCTGTCACGTCTGTCACATGTGCTCAGTGTGAACCTGCTTTCATCTGTGAAGAGCACAGGGTGCCAGTGGCGAATTTGCCAATCCTGGTGTTCTCTGGCAAATGCCAAGCGTCCTGCATGGTGTTGGGGTGTGAGCACAACCCCCATTTGTGGACGTCGGGCCCTCATACCATCCTCATGGAGTCGGTTTCTAACCATTTGTGCAGACACATGGACATGTGTGGCCTGCTGGAGGTCATTTTGCAGGGCTCTAGCAGTGCTCCTCCAATTCCTCCTTGCACAAAGGCGGAGGTAGCGGTACTTCTGCTGGGTTGTTTCCCTCCTACGGCCTCCTCCACGTCTCCTGGTGTACTGGGCTGTCTCCTGGTAGCGCCTCCAGGATCTAGACACTACGTTGACAGACACAGCAAGCCTTCTTGCCACAGCTCGCATTGTTGTGCCATCCTGGATGAGCTGCACTACCTGAGCCACTTGTGTAGGTTGTAGAGTCCGTCTCATGCTACCACGAGTGTGAAAGCACCACCAACATTTATCTTTGTGAGCAGTGTATATGTGTGACTATGATATATGAGTGCCAATGTACGTGTAAATATGTAATGAAAATAGTGTTGTATTATACGGTTGTATATTGATACAGTGATGATAGTGAGATTTATTGATTTCGAGTTTACTTGGTATTGTGGTATTGGAAGGTTTAGAAGGACTAATGTAGCATGCTGTATTTTTATTTTATTTTAATCATTATTTATTTATTTATTTATTTATTATTCATTTATGCCATTGGTGTAATTTTCTTTTGTTCTCTTGTATAAATATTGGTATGGATCCCAGGAAGAATAGCACTAGTGTTAAGCAGTAGCTAATGGGATCCACAATAAACAATACACAAACAATAAACAAACTATAATATGTTTAACCTGTTTATTGAAGAGTTTTCAGAACCACATTTACTTAAGGTTGCAAACAAGAATTTCCAGTTAACTGTATCAAATGCTTTTTCTGTATCTGGAGACAATAGACTGTATTAGTCTCAATGTTTTTACTGTAGGAATAGTCCATTACATTAAGTAACCTGTGTGAATTTGTGGATTAATGCCTCTCTTTTATAAAACCAGGCCCAGAGAAGTTACCTTATCTAATCTTTTTGTGAGGGCTTAACAGGTTATTTTAAGATCAGTGTTGATAAGGGATATGGGACGATAGAGAGACAGGGTCATTGCCTGGTTTTAACAAGTGTTCCCTTTGATTACCAGCCAAATTCTAGATTTGATTAATCTATTCTTAGTAAATGGATATACACCACAAGCTTTTGAGGTAGCTGTAATTAAACCTTTACTTAAGAAACCTTTGCTTGATCAAGATGACTTCATAAACTACAGACGTATATCCAGTCTTCTGTTCTTATATAAAATTCTTGACAAAATAGTTGATAATCAAGTGTGTGAGCATTTACACAATAATGATCTGTTTCAGTCAGGTGTCAGGGCTCATCATAGCACGGAAACAGCACTAGTGAAAGTCACTAAGGATATTCTTTTGGCTTTAGATAAGGGACTTGTGTCTGTACTTGTTCTGTTAGATCTCAGTGCTGCATTTGATACAGTCGATCACAGTATTCTCTTAGAAAGGCTGGAATATGCTGTAGGGATCAGGGGAACAGCACTAGGCTGGATTAAATCTTATTTGTGTAATTGATTCCAGTGTGTTCATGTAAATGACAAATCATCTTCAAACTCCAGGGTTAATTGTGAAGTACCACAGGGTTCAGTACTTGGGCCAGTTCTCTTCACTATATATATGCTTTCAATAGGTAAAATTATCAGGCAGCATAGAATACATTTTCACTGTTATTCTGATGATACTCAGTCTTATTTATCCATAAATCCTGATGAGCCCAACCAGTTAGACAACAGACATGTCTTGAAGACATAAAAACTTGGATGACTACATCTCTATGATTAGCTGTGGCATCTTCCTGGCGGGGGACATCAGACAAGCTGCTGCTGCCAAAAACGTAATGTTCACCTTCTACAAATGATACACATGGCCCTGTCTTTCAGTGTTTTATCCTGTCTCTCCTACACATAGCTACTGGCTGAGCTTCTACTGTGACTAACTGATCTCTTTCATACTCTTGATTTGAAAGCTGGCTAAGAGTTCATCTGCTTAGCTGTCTTTCTCTCCTTGATGAAGCCTCTAAAGGAGCTATAACCATTAATGTTTCACTTTTCTTTCCCATAGAAAGTACTACTGGATTAGTGCTTCTGTTTTTCTTTTGTCTCTGCTCTGTTCTTTCAAACCGCCAGTCGGTCGTGGCAGATGGCTGCTCACACCTAGCCTCCTTCTGCTGGAGATTTTTTCCTGTTAAAAGGGAGTTTTTCCTGTCCACTGTCTCTACATGCAGGCTCAGTATGAGGGATTGCTGCAAAGTCAGTGCAAGCAACTGTCGCTATATGCTCATCCAGGAGGAGTGAATGCTTCAAATCACTGACTCAATGCAATGTGCTGGTTTTCCTTAGACAGAAAAACTTTTAACCAATTTGAATAATAAACTAAATCCGACTGCACTGTTTGATAGTTAGGATTAATTGGTATGTACCTGACTTGAAATCTGTATAATTTGATGAAAATGACTTTGTAAATTTCCTTGAGACGACATGTGTTGTGAATTGGCGCTATATAAATAAAACTGAATTGAATGATCGCTGACAGCTATAGAGTGTATCTTAGTGTCTGAGATGTCAGTCAACAATAAACTGCTGTGTAAGAAATAATCCAGATGAGAGTAAGTGTGATGGACATGTGAGAAGAAAGTATATTCTTTGTGATTAGGGTGAAGAGATCACCTTGCATCACAAAGTCTCATGTACAATTTAACTTTATTTGATTGCCAACTCCGCTGAGTCCCTGTTTTACTCAACCTGTCTATTTCTTTATTTACACCAAAGTTGAGGTTGCCCCCAAGAAAAAGTGAGCAATTTAAGTGTTCGCATAGTGCAGAAAAAAAAGAATAGAAGAATGGGTGGCCATCAGCATTTTGCTATGTATTTTACAGATACAGACACAGTTACAGATCCAGAGGGTAGATTTATAATAATCTACCCTCTGGATCTGTAAGTGTGTCCAATACTGAAGTTAACATTTTTGTGAATTAAAATTGTTACTCCTCCAGAAAACTATGATTTAAGATCATTTGCAGCTGTGGCAGATTTACGAATCTCTTGAAAAAAGTTAATGTCTGCCTGTAGTCGTTTAAGCTGGTTAAAACTCTTTCAGCAGCCAGCACTTATTCTCTCTGGTGCTGGCTCCATGTACATTCAATGTGACAAACCTTAGTGTGTCCCTTTTTTGTGCGAGTGTAACTTAAATTGGACAGCGCATGTCACCAAAGGAACAAATAGACCCAAGTGAAATCATACATAGAGTTTGGGGTTGCCTGATGAAGTCCAGAAACAGAAATATAGCAGAGAAAAAGACAGAAAATTAAGAAGGTGCTGGGGGTAAGAGAGGGTAATGGGTCAGGTATAAGGTTACATTATGAAATATTTGTGTGTGTGTGTGAGTGTGCATATTTGTGTGTGACAGGAAGAAAAAATTGTGACAAAGAGATGCAGTAACAGACAAAATCAGAGGAGAAAAAAAGTGGATACTCAAAAGCCCAGCCTTGGCCCTGCCCACATCCAGTAGCATAAACATCATACTGAACTGTGTTTTACATTTGATTACAATTGCCAGTTAGCAAAACTCATATCTAACCAGTGTTACATGTTTTAGACTAACCTGTTGCTCATAATAAAGCCACGGAGTTATTTCCGGGTCCCTGAACTAACCATTAACATTGAGTTTATCTACAGCCACTGTAGCTCTGGTGCCTTCGCTGATATATTTCTTCCTGATTGGGAATAATACTCGCCTCTGATTGAGGATATCCGCGTTTTTGGGGACTTGATAAAGCTCTATACAAGTTCAGGCCATTTACCATTCACCGTACTTACGTTTCAGCTGACATTGGAGAAATACAAGGACTGGTGATTCAGCATCCTCCTTTACCCATAGTGGTATGTCGGAGAAGAAAAGAGTGTTCCGCATGCCCTGAGCTTGTATATCCAGGATGCTCTCCATAATATCTTTATTTTCTCCGGACAGCTTAACTCTTGGTGGGCCATCGCAGCCAAATGTTATAAGCTAGCAACTAAGAGCACTGCATATGTTATAACTGGTTACAACATAAGCATCAGCTTCCCAGCTCCTCTCTCCATCTCTCTAATAAGCCGCAGCAGCGGTGTCCACGTCTGCTTCCCGCCACAGTCAAGGGCCTGCCCAATGACTCAGCTCATGACTTCCAGGGTCCGCCAGATGCCTCAGCTCTTGCCACGGAGGGTCAGTCCTACACCTCAGCTCCTGCCACAATCCTGCCAGGGTCAATCCAACGTTAGTGCTACTGCCCCAGAGGGTCAGGCGTCCTGGGCTCAAGTCAGGGGGTCCTGTCGTCACCACCTGTCTGCCAGTCACTAGGCCATCCCCAGAGAACGTAGCCATCATCGGGCTTGAGCCTGATGATGGTGACATGGTCTTGGGAGGGTTGATCGAGTTCTCTGAGAGGCTCGAGGATGACATTCCTCACGTTCCTGTTCCAGAGTTCTGCAAACCCCCCAATATCTGTCCTGGATCCATACCCCCCAAGCTCTGTCCTGGATCCAAGTCTCCCAAATTCCATCCTGGATGCAAGTCTCCCAAGCTCTGGCCAGGATCCTGTCTCCCAAGTTTTGGCCAGGATCCAAGCTCCTCATACCACGATGCTTGAACAGAGTGTACTGTGGCTTTAATTCAGTGTTTGTGGCCATCTGACAAACTCTCTGTAGTCCTTGGACCCAAAAGGAACAATCTTGCTCTCATCAACAACCTGGGGCCACTAAACAGCCCTGGACTTTGACTCGGCCAGCCAAAACCGAGTGTCCATATGTGTGTGATTTTATATATATATATATATATATATATATATATATATATATATATATATAGTTTGGACACACCTTCTCATTCAAAGAGTTGTCTTTATTTTCATGACTATGAATATTGTAGCTTCACACTGAAGGCATCAAAACTATGAATTAACACATGTGGAATTTTATACTGAACAAAATAGTGTGAAACAACTGAAAATATGTCTTATATTCTAGGTTCTTCAAAGTAGCCACCTTTTGCTTTGATTACTGCTACGTACACTCTTGGCATTCTGTTAATGAGCTTCAAGAGGTAGTCACCTGAAATGGTTTTCACTTCACAGGTGTGCCCTGTCAGGTTTAACAAGTGGGATTTCAAGCCTTTTAAATGGGGATCGGACCATCAGTTGTGTTGTGCAGGAGGTGGATACAGTAGAAAGCCGATAGTCCTACTGAATAGACTGTTAGAATTTGTATTATGGCAAGAAAAAAGCAGCTAAGTGAAGAAAAACGAGTAGCCATCATTACTTTAAGAAATGAAAGTCAGTCAGTCCGAACAATTGGGAAAACTTTGAAACTGTCCCCGAGTGCAGTAGCAAAAATCATCAAGCGCTAGAAAGAAACTGGCTCACATGAGGACCGCCCCAGGAAAGGAAGACCAAGAGTCACCTCTGCTGCCGACGATAAGTTCATCCGAGTCACCAGCCTCAGAAGTTGCAGGTTAACAGCAGCTCAAATTAGAGAACAGGTCAATGCCACACAGAGTTCTAGCAGCAGACACATCTCTAGAACAACTGTTAAGAGGAGACTATGTGAATCAGGCCTTCATGATAAATAGCTGCTAGGAAACCACTGCTGAGGACAGGCAACAAGCAGAAGAGACTTGTTTGGGCTAAAGAACACAAGGAATGGACATTAGACCATTGGAAATCTGTGCTTTGGTCTGATGAGTCCAAGTTTGAGATCTTTGGTTCCAACCACTGTATCTTTGTGCGGCGCAGAAGAGGTGGACGGATGGACTCTACATGCCTGGTTCCCACCGTGAAGCATGGGGGAGGAGGTGTGATGGTGAGGGGGTGCTTTGCTGGTGACACTGTTGGGGATTTATTCAAAATTGAAGCCATACTGAACCAGGATGGCTACCACAGCATCTTGCAGCGGCATGCTATTCCATCCGGTTTGCGTTTAGTTGCACCATCTTTTATTTTTCAACAGGACAATGACCCCAAACACACCTCCAGGCTGTGTAAGGGCTATTTGACCAAGAAGGAGAGTGATGGGGTGCTGCGCCAGATGACCTGGCCTCCACAGTCACCGGACCTGAACCCAGTCGAGATGGTTTGGGATGAGCTGGACCGCAGAGTGAAGGCAAAAGGGCCAACAAGTGCTAAGCAACTCTGGGAATTCCCTCAAGATTGTTGGAAAACCATTTCAGGTGACTACCTCTTGAAGCTCATCAACAGAATGAGTGAGCAGAGCAGTAATCAAAGCAAAAGGTTGCTACTTTGAAGAACCTAGAATATAAGACATCTTTTCAGTCGTTTCACACTTTTTTGTTCAGTATATAATTCCACGTGTTAATTTGTAGTTTTGATGCCTTCAGTGTGAAGCTACAGTATTCATAGTCATGAAAGTAAAGGAAACTCTTTGAGTGAGAAGGTGTGTCCAAACGTTTGGTCTGTACTGTATATATATATATATATATATATATATATATATATATATATAATATTAATGCATTTTACAAGTGTGGTGTTTAAAGTGGAGCTGTTTTAACTACTAATCATTATTTCACTTTAATTATGTCATTTAATTTGCACTGAGCAAAGGAAAATGTGACATTTAGTGGCTTCCACCACTAAATTTCACAGCACCACCCATTCCACCCTTTGCATTTTTACCACTATTTACCTATATCTGTTACATAAGCGTTTCACTACTTCTCCCCTTTTTTCTCAAATAGCTGGGGAGTATGGATGGCTAGCTACTGGTTAGCATTCAAGTTAAGGACACATTGTTGCCACCTACAGGACTGTAATGTGAAACAGTAGATCTGCTAGGTAACAAAAAAACTGATGTGTGGCGGCCACCGGCCATTCTGTGATTCTCCAGAACTCACAGATGGCCAGTGCGCCCCTGGTGTCTTCTAATTGTCACATGACTCACCATTAACTTCAGATCTTCTTTGAGCTGATCATTGTCAGAGTCTTTGCCATTCTGGCTATTCTTCAATACATTCAAATGGTAGTATTTCATTTTCCACATCTGTCTGGTTTTGCTTTCCAAGTGGAGATCATTTTTGCTGAGCAGCTAGTCATTTTTTGCACTTCGTTATATGTTGTCCCCTCTCCAATGGATGTACTAACCATTTTTTTCCCATGTCTTATCCGGCAGAGTAGCTGTTGTCCCAAGAAGGAGCCCAACAGATTTACTTTCACAAATGGAACACTTGACATATATAAAAGACCTTATTAGAAATGGGGATTATTTCAATAGACACAGAGACTTAATGAAAGGCAATAAAAAAAAGAAAGAGAGAAAGGTGGGGCAAAAAGTTAAAATAGACCGGACGGAGGAAGGATAAAGAGAATACAAGAAAAAACTCTCTAGAAGTCTGCTTCTACACCTGCAGAAAGAGAAAAAAGACTAGATATAGATGTGTCAGGGTGGTTTCCGGGCTTTGTTAACAAGGCTGGTGGCAGATGGGAAAAAACTGTTCTTGTGGCGTGAGGTTTTTGGTCCGGATGGACCGCAGCCTCCTGCCAGAGGGGAGAGTCTCAAAGAGTCTGTGACCGGGGTGGGAGGGATCAGCCAGAATCTTCCCTGCCCGCTTCAGGGTCCTGGAGGTGTACAGTTCCTGGAGCGACAGTAGACTGCAGCCAATCACCTTCTCAGCAGACCGAATGACACGCTGCAGCCTGCCCTTATCCTTGGCTGTAGCAGCGGCGTACCAGATGGTGATGGAGGAGGTGAGGAGGTGAGGATGGACTCAATGATGGCTGTGTAGAGTGCACCATCATAGTCTTTGGCAGGTTGAATTTCTTCAGCTGCCACAGGAAGAACATCCTCTGCTGGGCTTTCTTGATGAGGGAGCTGATGTTTGGCTCCCACTTGAAAACGCTGCACAACGAGAAGAGGTGACCGGACCCTGAGGAAGATTGTGGAGAAGGGCCGATTCCAGACCTTGGGGACCTGCGGAAGCAGTGGACTGAGTCTGGAGTAGAAACATCCAGAGCCACCGTGCACAGGCGTGTGCAGGAAATGGGCTACAGGTGCCGCATTCCCCAGACCTGGGCTACAGAGAAGCAGCACTGGACTGTTGCTCAGTGGTCCAAAGTACTTTTTTTGAATGAAAGCAAATTCTGCATGTCATTCGGAAATCAAGGTGCCAGAGTCTGGAGGAAGACTGGGGAGAAGGAAAAGCCAAAATGCCAGAAGTCCAGTGCCAAGTACCCACAGTCAGTGATGGTCTGGGGTGCCGTGTCAGCTGCTGGTGTTGGTCCACTGTGTTTTATCAAGGGCAGGGTCAATGCAGCTAGCTATCAGGAGATTTTGGAGCACTTCATGCTTCCATCTGCTGAAAAGCTTTATGGAGATGAAGATTTCATTTTTCAGCACGACCTGGCACCTGCTCACAGTGCCAAAACCACTGGTAAATGGTTTACTGACCATGGTATAACTGTGCTCAATTGGCCTGCCAACTCTCCTGACCTGAACCCCATAGAGAATTTGTGGGATATTGTGAAGAGAACGTTGAGAGACTCAAGACCCAACACTCTGGATGAGCTAAAGGCCGCTATCGAAGCATCCTGGGCCTCCATAAGACCTCAGCAGTGCCACAGGCTGATTGCCTCCATGCCACGCCGCATTGAAACAGTCATTTCTGCAAAAGGATTCCCGACCAAGTATTGAGTGCATAACTGTACATGATTATTTGAAGGTTGACGTTTTTTGTATTAAAAACACTTTTCTTTAATTGGTCGGATGAAATATGCTAATTTTGTGAGATAGGAATTTTGGGTTTTCATGAGCTGTATGCCAAAATCATCCGTATTAAGACAATAAAAGACCTGAAATATTTCAGTTAGTGTGCAAAGAATCTAAAATATATGAATGTTAAATTTTCATCATGACATTATGGAAAATAATGAACTTTATCACAATATGCTAATATTTTGAGAAGGACCTGTATGTCTTTGTCCCCACTCCTGAAGGCCTCTTCCTTATCCAGTCTTAACCTTCTGAGTTTAGCTGTGAACCAGGGTTTGTCACTGTTGTAACTCACCCTGGTGCATGATGGTACACAGCTGTCCTCACAGAAGCTGATGTAGGAAGTCACAGCCTCTGTGTACTCATCCAGACTGTTGGTAGTAGTCCTGAACACATCGCAGTCTGTACAGCCTAAACACGCCTGGAGATTCTCCACAGCCTCACTGCTCCACTTCCTTGTCGTCCTCACAACAGGTTTGCAGAGCTTTAGTTTCTGCCTGTATGCAGGAATCAGGTGGACCATGATGTGGTCGGATTGGCCCAGTGCAGCACGTGGGACGGCGTGATAAGCGTCTCTGATGGTGGTGTAACAGTGATCCAGAATGTTGTCCTCTCTGGTCGGACATTTTATAAACTGTCTATATTTGGGGAGTTCGTGGGTCAGATTACCTTTGTTAAAGTCACCAACGACGATTACTAAGGAGTCCGGGTTGGTCCGCTCCACACTCAGTATCTGGTCGGCGAGCATGCGCTGTGCGACCTGCACGTTAGCTTGCGGCGGGATGTAAACACCGACCAGGATGAATGAAGCGAACTCACGGGGGGAATAGAAAGGCTTACAGTTTATGATGAAGGATTCCAGGTCTGGAGAACAGTGCTGCTGAATCACTGTCACGTCGTTGCACCAACCACTGTTGAGGTAAAAACAGATTCCTCCACCTTTTGCTTTGCCGGAGAGTTCCGTGTCTCTGTCCGCTCTGTAGAGCTGGAATCCTGCCAGCTGCAGCGCAGAGTCCGGTATTAATCCACACAGCCACGTCTCCGTGAAGCACAAAACTGCCGATGAATAAAAGTCCCTGTTTTTCCCCAACAGCAGTTGTAGTTCGTCAACTTTGTTGAGAGAAATATTCCAGGTAACGGTGTTCGTAGTCCACGCTGGCGAAGTCGTACCAGCACCCCAGCCCGTTTCCCTCTCTTCCGGCGTTTCACCGCGTGAACAAAGGTGAGCGCACCTTTGACCAGAATGTCCAAAAATTCCAGAGCAGTAGGCAGAAAAGTTGGAAATAACTCCTCTGGTGTAGTAGCCCTGATGTTCATGAGTTCTTCTCTGGTGAGAGAGCTCCGGGTACCATCACAGAAGACCGTTTTAAAGCAAAAAACAAAACAAAACAATGCGCACCAACACGCCGAGGCGACCATCTGCGGCACCATCTTGGCTCAGAGTTTGCCTATTCTATCCATAATAATATTCAACAGTGGATTTGAGGAGCCACAGACATGCCCCCGAGGACCTGAGGCAGACACAGAGGAGATCGGAGCCACATACATCCAAAGGCCACCCTTCCCCAGAGAGGGAAGGGGGTCAATCACCACAGAGAAGAGCAGAGGAGGGCCTTGGAGGAACCACTTACCACCCAATTTGCCTATTCTAAGTTAATGGTGGTTAACCTCCGTGGAGGTTAATGATGCCACAGAGCCACGGAGCCACTCTGCTCTATACAGAGTACTTGTCTGGATAGTCTGTGTCCTCTATCCACCAAACCCACTTGATCCTTTACCTCTGTCTTCTTCCCTCCCTGTTGGATGGAGTAAGGGGGAGTCAGGTTTAGCCTAAACCAGCTCAGTTATGGTTGAGGTGCAAACACACCCTCCATTTCTCCTACCTCTATGACCCCTCTCTTTTCCAATGGTTATGGTCAATCTGACAGACAGAGGTATCCCAATCCTTATGGTTTTTACTATAACAATGGCCATCAGTGGGCTCTAGATGGACAAACTGTCTACTTTTAAGGCTAGGCTTAAAACTTTCCTTTTTGATAAAGCTTATAGTTAGAGTGGCTTAGGTTATCCTGAGCTATCTCTGTAGTTATGCTGCTATAAGCTTAGGCTGCTGGAGGACATAATAACCACTTTCACCTCTTTGCTACATTCTCACACTACTCTCCAATTTTGCATTATTTGCTGTTATTTCAGCATTTAACTTTGTTCTCTCTCTTTTCTCTTCCTAGAAGCTACACCTGGCCTGACTCTGTGTCTACCTGTGACACCTTTCTGGAGAGGGGCATCGTCCAAGCTTCTGCTGGCAACAACTTAATGCTCACCCTCTACCGATGATCCACATGGCCCTGTCTTTCAGTGTTTAACCCTTTCTCTCTCCTAGACATGGCAATTGACTGAGCTTTTACTGTGACTAACTCTATGTGCTCTTTCAGAATCTAACCTTGAAAACTGGCTCAGAGTTTATCTGTTCTTTCTTTGTAGATGAAACGACAAAAGGAGCTACATCCATTAACATTTACTGTTCCTTCCCATAGAAAGGACACCTGGATCAGTGCTTCTTTGTTCTCTTTGTGTCTCTGCTCTTTTCTCTCAATCCCCCTGTCGGTTGTGGCAGATGGCCACTCACACTGAGCCTAGTTCTGCTGGAGGTTTCTTCCTGTTAAAAGGGAGTTTTTCCTCTCCACTGTCGCTACATGCATACTCAGTATGAGGGATTGCTGCAAAGTCAACACCGGTGACTGTCCACTGTCTCTACATGCTCATCCAGGAGGAGGGAATACTGCAAGTCACTGACTGGATGCAATCTGCTGGGTTTCCTTAGACGGAAAAACTTTTTATCCAATTT
This sequence comes from Girardinichthys multiradiatus, assembly GCF_021462225.1. Classification (NCBI taxonomy): domain Eukaryota; kingdom Metazoa; phylum Chordata; class Actinopteri; order Cyprinodontiformes; family Goodeidae; genus Girardinichthys; species Girardinichthys multiradiatus. The sequence continues at coordinate 2,002,557 of NC_061797.1, forward strand.
GAATAAATAACTGAATCTGACTGCACTGTTCAATGATTAGGATTAATTGGAATGTATGTACCTGACTTTTGTGAAATGCTTTGAGATGACATGTGTTGTGATTTGGCGCTATATAAATAAACTGAATTGAATTGAATCCTAGCAGTCCCAACATTGGCTCAATGATACCCTTTAGTCACTGCATACAAACCTCAGAACTGCACAAAGGAAATGGTTCAGATCTAACAAAATTCTGGGTACTACTGTCAACATTCTCTGCCAGTGTCACCACTGCAAAACAGGCTTTCTACATTGACAAGATTTACAGTATTATTGACACTCGGCACCTATTTTCCAGCTTAGAAATTCTTCTTACCCTCCACCTGCGCCATCTACTGCCAATCTGACTGTAGACACATTTGCCTCATTTTTAACTAGGTGACAACTATAAACAGTTTACCCAACCGTCGACTCCCGAACCTTCCTTTGTAAAGAGTGCCACTAACTCATGCAGAAGTTCTACAGCATCATTTTCTTAATTTACCCCTCTCACTGAGAAATGTGTGACTACTCCTATGGCTTCCGAGTAGCACCTATACTTCCTTAGTAGGAACTGTGTATTTTCAAGCAAACCACTGTGTATTAACCCATCAAATGGCTGTGTTAGAACACATTCAGTTTTCTCTGAGTTAAACTCAGAGTCAGCAAGAATGGCTTCAAATCACCTTTGATCATTAAATATTTTTACTCTGGAGCTCCTATTAGTTCATGTAATTCTGTTGATGAGTAGTCATTTGTAGGTCATATCAATAAAAGCTCTTACCACTCCAGTCATTCATGAGGACCATCCCAAAGATGTGTTCATGAGCCTTGTTGATTGAAATGGGCTCCCCCAGCTTATTACCTCCTCCTACAAAGAATGCCTGTTAACAAAAAAAGAAGTTCAGACAAAAATAACACTGATGTATGTTGACGTGTTAAAGCCTATAGACTGACTAATGAAGGAGAAGGATAGCCCTTTCTCCAGTTACACATAGTTTGTTTCTTGATGTATTACACAAGTACTCGGTGTCTTGGTTCTATAAAATAAACAGTGTAATCACCATTTCAAGCTCAATGTCAAGTTGCTTGGAGGGGCCAAATACAGGAGGTTTTGCTAGGAGAGAAGCAAAAGGTAAACGTAGTTACATCATGCTGTGTTATCTGTTGTAAAAATCAGCAGTAACTAAGATATTTTCTCAAAATGCATATTTTTTACTTCACAATGTTTGGAACAGAGACTTTATCAATTTGACTTACCACTACTGCTAAAATTATTACCTTTTAAATAAAGAAAATTAGGTCTGTGTTTAAATAGCAAATTCCACACTAAATACAGTAAATTATTTGCAAAGATTTCAGTTCCACCTTGTTATTACAAACCTTATACAAAAAAGCCCCCGCATTTTAAAAGTCCGTAATGTTTGGAACAGCAGTTAGGTAGTTTACATGCTCAGCCATTATATGGAGTCCAGTCAGCACAGTTGTACCTTCCTGGTTTGGCTACTATTTTTGGAAAACACTATATGTATGTAGCCTGGCCTAAATAATTTAGCAGGTAACTCCTAGCATGCATGGTACAGCAACAGTCAAAAGGTTTAATGCCTGATGTATATAGCATTTAACTCATTAGCATTTTAGCTTATTTTTGGTTCATCTTTTATGTTACAGACTTTTTTTATTAAATTAAAAGAACAACAAAATAAAACTGGCATCATACAAAATATTGCTAAACATATTCACATCTCTGCCTTCACACATATAGGAACTCTGGTGACATTCCATTCTTCAAAGGGTTTAATACAATGTTGGCCAATCATTTGCAGCTATAATAACTTCAAGGCTTTCCACAGGGTTTAGAAGAGTGTTTTGTAAGAGGTTTTGACCGTTTTTCTAATGTGCATTTACAAGGTCAGTAACGAGGTCAGTAACAACAAACTATGAAATCTATCTATTTAAACAAACTTAAGATTCTAGAATTGTGCTGCTCAAGGAGGCAACAGGTTAGAGCATCTCTGCTGCTTTTTGCTCAGATTAATTCTTTTTAAGAACTCAAAGACTCTTGTAGTGCATAAAATAGATTTTTGTTTTTTTATGGATGATTATTAGGCCCGAGCAGCAAAGCAGCTGCGAAGGCCTATTGTAATTCGAATGTTTATTATTATTATTCTGGCGACAAATGAATTGCCTTTTTCGCGGCTTTAACATATACAAAAAGTCAGCAAATTTGGCGGAGCTATCAGTCGTGTGTGAAATTTAAGTATTTTAAGGATTTCACGAAAGTCGCAGTAAAAATGGCTCAACAGCGCCCCACTGAAATTTTCAAAAAACCCTCCGCATTGACCTTACTTTATCGTACAATTTTGAAATTTGGAACACTTGTAGAACTCCCCAAGACTTAACCTAAAACTCTCTTGCACCCACGTCCTACAATAAACAGGAAGTCGGCCATCTTGGATTGAGTTTTGGATTTTGACACCATTTTTGCCGTTTCTTGTATCCGTATTTGATCAAACTCCTCCTAGAGATTTTGAATGATCGCCTTGAAATTGGGTCAGTTTGCTCAGAAGGGATGGGGGATCTAAAGTTATCAAAATTGTGACTTTTTGAGCATGCTGAGGGGGCGGAGCCTGGCCTCAAATTTTGACGACTCACCAAACAAATTGAAATTGTTATAGCTCTTACAAGGAAACTTGCAGACACACAAGACATTCTGGTATTGATCCACATCTGGCCCTGAACAATATTCAATGGTCACATCCTGCCATCATCTAAGCCCCACCCCCTGAGAACAGGAAGTGTCATGTTTTACTGTGAAAGGTCCACATTTCACCCCCCTCACCTAATCAACACGAAACTGTCCCTAGTGACAGATAACAAGATGGTCTAAGTTGGTTTGGAACACAGAGACTTTTGGCGGGAGGGTGTGGCCATGGTGGCGTGGCGAGGACAGACGTCACGCCATGGCCTTACCTTTGCCTGTTAGTTCCACATTTCTAAGCCGATCGCCAACAAACTCAACAGGATTGATACTGGTCCAGCCCCCTAAAGATTTCCAGTCATAAAACTGGTGGGCGTGGCCTAATTGCTCAACAGCGCCCTCTAGGAGCACTACGACAACCAGCCCCAAGCCATGCTGTGTCCGAGGTGTATGAAATTCAGTACACTTATGTAACTTCTCGGGACCTACAAAAAAGTCTCTTGGACCCATTGTCCAAACCTCACAGGAAGTTGGCCATTTTGGATCAAAGCCGCCATTTTGTCTCATTTACACACGTTGAATCTGAGCGAACTCCTCCTACAGCTTTTGACTTACAGAAATAGAAATCAATCAGTATGGTGTTAAGGCACTGGGGATCAAAAGTTATCAAAAGCTTTTGCTACATTAAAGTATGTGGGCGTGGCTACGCCTCAAAATCTGACTTCTCGCCATGAAACACAAAACTCTTATAGTTTCTACAAAGAAAGTCACAGACACATGAAACCTTCTGGGATTGATCTACCTCTGGCCCTGAACAATATTCACTGATCAGATGCTGACATCATCGAAGCCCCGCCCCCTCAGAACAGGAAGTATCATGTTTCACTTAGTGTGGGCCATATTTGATCTCCTTCAGCTAATCAACATGAAACTGTCTCCAATGACAGATAACACGCTGGCCTAACTTAATCTCCAGTACTGACAGGTTTGGCTGGAGGGTGTGGCCGTGGCGGCGTGGCAAAATCTGATGTGACGCCATGGCGATACGTTTGCCTCTAAATTACACATGCAGGGTCCGATTTACTCCAAACTCTATATGGTTGATCCTTGTCAGCCCCTAAACAGCTCTATTAGATTACATATGAATTTGGCTCAACGGCGCCCCCTACGACACTTCAAGTGCTCTAGCTCCCTCATGCCTGATCAGATGCACTTCAAACTTCCTGTACATCATCATGTATCAATGCTGGACATGTTGACACAGTCAATACATTACATCACTCTAGCCCCGCCCACTAATAAACAAATGACTGTAGCTTCCATATGGAAGGTCCGATTCACTCCAAACTGAATATGCTTGATCTTTGTCAGCCCCCAAACAGCTCTATTGGATTACATTGAAATTTGGATCAATAGCGCCCCCTAGGACACTTCAAGGGCTATATCTCCCTCATTCATCATCGGATCCACTTGAAAAGTAGTATACATGATCATGACTTAATGATGGCCATGTTGACACAGTCAATTGATGATGTCGTTTTAGCCCCACCCACAAACAAACAAGTGAGTGCAGCTTCCATCTGGAAGGTCAGATTTACTCGAAATTTTGAATGCTTTTTGCCAGACTGAAACTCTGCATGACCGAAGACAATATGACATGTTGCTCAAAGTGCCACCTACTGCCGACGTGTTGAAGTGACGCGGTGTCATTGTATGTGGCGTGTAGGAGGCGATGCCAGGCTCCTGCGGTCGCTCAACAGCCCGAGTTGCGCTGAGGGTTGCGAGGGCCTTCAAAGCTGCTTGCAGGTTTCTAGTTCTCTTTGGTATCTTGTGCAGCTGGAAGGATTTTTGCTGATACTTTTTTGTTATATGTCACCATGGCAACGGGGTTGTTTTTTTTACTAATGGGAGCAGCTGAATAATATTACAAAAGCTAAAGAATACTTCAGCTACCACCCCAGATCTCTGATGAGTTGAAAAGGAGGCACCGTGGATGCACAGCAGGAGCAAAGAGAACAGACACGAGGAGGAGGTTCAAACCATCTCTTCTATCCATTATGATAGGCAATGTGAGATCATTGGGAAACAAGTTGGATGAACCCCAAACCCAGCCAGTGTATCGGGAATAAAGTATTATGTGTTTCACTGAGACAAGGCTGCAGAATCATATACTTGACTCCATTGTCTCTCTGTCAGGCTTTCTGACAATACAAGCAGACAGAGATTTAAAGAGGAACAGCAAATGCAAATTTTGGGACTCCAGCCATAAGTTATAACATTAAAGGCCAGTAAGAACTTTTCTGGAACTTTCAAAATAAATCGCATTAACCTACTTGCAGCACAGCCAGGAACAGGAACAAGAGGGGTAACAACGGACTTCACTGTTTGAATAAAAACCCCACGTTCCAACAAACAGACCTTTTCCACGCAGGCCCCCAGCAAAACTGGAAGGAGGTATACCGCGTGCTAATGTGTCTTTGCTGGCAAACAGACATAACTCTTCAAACTGGATCCAAGAGTGTCATACGATCATGTGATCATATGCACTAAGTTAAGTAGGAATGAATTGCTGTTTGTGTATCCAGAATTCATTCATGACCCGGGGTAATTAAGGTGCAAGTGTGGCTTGACTTTTCTTTCTGAGATCTACAGAAGCGAAACTGTGTTCCCAGGAGTTCCCAGCAGAGACCAAGTCTCTACAACGCAGACTGGAGCGGTTTTCCCTGTCTAAAGGAAGGACAAAGGTACCGCAACACAGCACAGCGCTCTGCGTACTGTTCAGCCCACAGCTACGGAAGTTAGCTGCAAGTTAACCCTTTGTTCACCGTGGATGCTTTCCTCAACTTTGTTGCCCCAGAAAACTTCTCCTCAGCACTATTCACGTAACAGGTTTTGTTTGAGCTGAGAAGATTAGTTTAGAGTTACATAATCTAAATATTTGTTAAATGTTTGTTATTTTGGTTTGTGTTGAGAAACTCAGCTACAGTAAGTGCCAGCAGACTAGCACTCAGCTAAGAATGTGTTCTGCATTTTTGTTTTTTTTAAAGTTAAGACAACTTTATTAAAAGGGTGGGTTTTTAAATACAGACTGGCCATAAAGCGGCGTCCATGCTTATGCATTTGAACCCTTTATTAGTGATATTTTAAAGGTATGTGTTTGATCCTGGTAACCAGCTATAAACTTATTTTGTTAGCTCCAACCGCCAACGGCTAAGAACATGTCCACTTTATGAGTCAGCTGAAGATCAGTCAGTCAGTCAGTCATTTTCTACCGCTTATTCCATAGTGGGTTGCGGGGGAGCTGGTGCCTAGCTCCAGCAGTCTATGGGCGAGAGGCAGGGTACACCCTGGACAAGTCGTCAGTCCATCGCAGTCCATCGAAGATCATTTACCCAGTTGTTAGTTTCCAATCCAGGAAGTAATATTTCCTTAAATAATATTTTACTAAACGTGATAACTTATTAAACACCATTAAGATCCATTTATCCAGAGGTTTGGTTCTTATTCAAAAAATTTCCTTCAATATTTTAATATTTACTTAATATTTCTTTGAATATTATTTTATTAAATAAAGGCAGCTAATTAGACACCATTAAGACCCATTTATCCAAAAGGTTTGGTTCTTATTCAAAATAATATCCTTTAAATATTATTTTAATAAACAAAGGCAGCTAATTAAACACCGTTGAGAATTAGTCATCCAGAAAGTTGATTTTATTCAGCAAATCATTCTTTAAAATGTTTAATCAAAATGTTTTATCTGATCTTGCATTTTGAACGGTGGTTTAAATGTATACCAATCATTGCTAAGTTGGTGCGAAGACTAACTTGTCTTAATTTCCAGATTCTTTAAGATAACCATTGGTTCTCAAACATGGTAATATTGCATCACTCTTTCGGTCATGGTTTTCAGCCATCTTTAATTCACTTGTTTATATTGTACATAGCCCATTGGTCTTCCATATTCTTTCATTCTGCCTGGTAGTATAGTTGGGTTGGTTTAGCATAGAAAATAATTTGTTGATATGTTACACTTTGAGTTGACTTATTTTTGTTAATAAATTATTGTATTTTACGAAATTGTTTGAATTCATTCTGTGTGTGTACAGAGTTTTGCTGTACCACCGCCTTATTGGGCTGGTATTCACAGGACAACCCTTAACAGACTGAAATATTATTTAATAAAATATTAAAGTATTAATATGAATTATTAAATAATATATTCATATTAATAATCACAACACAAAGGAAGTGGACTGGCAGTACTTGTGAACAACAGATGATGTTATCCAGGACATTCGTCTCTGTAGTCCAGATATTGAACTGTTAGCAGTAAGTTTTTGTCCATATTATTTACTCAGAGTTCACCAGTGTTATTTTGGCAATAGGTTATGTTCCACCTTTAGCTGTTGCCAACACTGCATGTAATGCCATCAGCTCAGTTGTTGCTAAGCCACAGACACAACACCCCAATGTGTTTGTGGCAATATATGGTGATTTTAGCCATGCTTCACTCTCTGCTACATTTCCAAAGTTTCAACAGTTTGTCAGCTGCTCTACCAGAGAAAACAAAACCTTGGATTTGTTTCACGCAAATGTCAAGAACTCATACATCTCTAAAGCAAGACCTCCTCTAGGCAAAGCAGATCACACTCTTGTTTGTCTCTGCTCAAAATATAAGCCCATTGTTCAGAGGCAACCTGTAATAAAGAGAACTGTGAGAAGACGAAGCCCTACTAGGTTGCTTTGAGGCTACAGACCGGGACGCACTATGCCAGCCACATGGAGAGGACATCAATCAACTGAGTGTGTGACCGACTATATAAACTTCTATGTGGATAACACTATCCACACCAGAGCGGTGAGATGCTTCCCCAATAACAAACCCTGGATCACCAGGGACGTAAAGGACGTGCTTAACAAAAAAAGATAAATCAGAGAGGGAGACTGGGAATTATTGAGGAGTATACAGAAGCAACTTAAAGTCAAGATAAGAGACATCAAGGAGGTGTACACGAGAAGCTGGAAAGCAAGAGTTAGTTAGCAGCACAGAAGCACCACAGGGGACTGTGCTCTCACCATTCCTCTTCACTCTGTACACCTCAGACTTCTAGTACTAGACAGACTCTTGTCATCTGCAGAAATACTCAGATGATTCTGCAGTCGTGGGGTGGATCAGAGATGTACAGGGAGCCGGTGGATCACTTTGTGGCATGGTGTGGAAACAATCATCTCATCTTGAACGTGAATAAAACAAAGGAGATGATTGTAGATTTTAAGAGAAACAAGAATAGGTCAAACACTATTTCCATCATGAGAGAAGAAGTGGAGGTGGTGGAGTATAAATATCTTCTTCACCTGGACAACAGACTGGAGTGGACATGCAACTATGAACCCGTCTACAAGAAGGGGCAGCAGAATGTATTTCTCGAGGACCAGGAAGCAGGGTCATAGTTCAACACTCCTCTCTGCAGCTTCTGTACTGCTACCCACTCATTACCCTATTAAGACAGTGTCTCGCCTACAACCAAAATTGAATAGATTAAAAAATTATCTAAAACGAGGAAATCAGGAAAATTTTATAAAAATAAACACAACTCAGACTAAAAAGAAGTAGTTTGTGACCTGATTTGTGACAACCAGATTGATTTATTTTGCCTCACAGACACCTGGGTGCAGCAAGAGAATTATGTTTCTATAAATGAGTCAACTCTTACTAATTATTTAAATTTTCACATTCCTCGAAATACTGGGCGAGGAGGAGGAGTAGCAACCATCTTTCAGTCCGATTTATTGACTAGTCCCAGACCAATCAATAACTACAACTCTTTTGAATATTTAATCCTTAGGTTTCCTCATCCAAATTGCAAAGCACTAAAACCACTTCTGTTTGTTGTTTTGTACCATCCACCAGACCCTTACTCTCAATTTTTAGATCAGTTTTCAGACTTTTTATCTGATTTACTGTTAAATACAGATTAGGTTATTATAGTGGGAGATTTTAACATTCATGTTGATACTGAAACTGATAGCTTAAATATAGCCTTTAATGCTATCTTAGACTCAATTGGCTTTGCTCAAAACATTAACAAACCTACCCACCTATGTCTTCATTCTTTGGACCTTGTGCTGACATGTGGCATTGAGCGTAAAGACATAACAATATTTTCTCATAACCCTGTCCTGTCTGACCAGTTTTTAATAACCTTTGAGTTTAATTTAACCGAATACTGCACACCTGAAAGAAAATTTCATTATAGTAGATCATTATCAGACAATGCTGTAACAACCTTTAAAGAATCTGTTCCACTTTTGATTTTCTCATTATCATAGAAAAATACAGTGGAGGGCAATAATTTTGTTTCTGCCCCTTCACAAATTGATTGAGTCATAGCTCTGTTGAGCCATCCATTCCCTTAGCTCTTAGCAGTCATGACTTTATGGGATTCTTCCAAAATAAAATTGATTCTATTAAAAAGAAAATCTTTGACATACTCTCGAAGATGATTACTTCATCCTCAGCAAGTGAGACAACATTGGAAGTAACTGTAGAACCTGATCTGTGTTTGGACTGCTTTGATCCTGTGGAGCATCCTGAATTATCAGAAATATTAACTTCATCTAAACCTTCAACTTGTATGTTAGACCCAATCCCAACCAAATTATTTAAGGGAGTGTTCCCTTTGATTATCAGCCCTATTTTAGATATGATTAATTTATCCTTAGTAAATGGATATGTACCGCAAGCTTTTAAGGTAGCTGTAATTAAACCTTTGCTTAAGAAACCTTCGCTTGATCGAGATGACTTAATAAATTACAGACATATATCCAATCTTCCATTCTTATCTAAAATTCTTGAGAAAATAGTTGGTAATCAAATGTGTGAGCATTTACACAGCAATGACCTGTTTGAAGAGTTTCAGTCAGGCTTCCAAGCTCATCATAGCACTGAAACAGCTCTGCTGAAAGTCACTAATGATATTCTTATGGCCTCAGATAATGGACTTGTGTCTGTACTTGTCCTGTTAGATCTCAGTGCTGCATTTGATACAGTCGATCACAATATTCTCTTAAAAAGGCTGGAATATGCTGTAGGGATCAGGGGAACAGCGCTAGGCTGGTTTAAATCTTATTTGTCTGACACATTCCAGTTTGTTCATGTAAATGATAAATCATCTTTAGACTCCAGGGTTAATTGTGGAGTACCACAGGGTTCAGTACTTGGGCCAATTCTCTTTACTATATATGCTTCCAATAGGTAAAATTATCAGGCAGCATAGAATACATTTTCACTGTTACGCTGATGACACTAAACTTTACTTATCCATGAATCCTGATGAGCCCGACCAGTTAGATAGACTACAAGTATGTCTTGAAGACATAAAAACTTGGATGACTTTAAATTTTCTGCTTTTAAATTCAGACAAGACAGAAGTTGTCGTCTTTGGACCAGAGTTTTCAAAAAAATAAACTGCTTAGTCAATCACTTAACCTGGATGGCATTAAATTGACCTCCGATAATAAAGTAAAAAACCTTGGTGTTATTTTTGACCAGGACATGTCATTTAAATCCCATTTTAAACAGGTTTCTAGGATTTCCGTCTTTCATCTCTGGAACATTCCCAAAATTTGAAATATCCTGTCCAGGAGTGACGCTGAAAAACTAGTCCATGCATTTGTTACTTCAAGGCTGGACTATGGTAATTCATTACTATCAGGATGTCTGCAAAATGCAGTTAAAAGCCTTCAGCTGATTCAAAATGCTGCAGCAAGAGTTCTGATGAAAATCAAAAGAGAGATCAAATTTCCCCCACTTAAGCTTCCCTTCATTGGCTCCCTGTTAAATCCAGAATAGAATTTTAAATTCTGCTCCTCACATATAAAGCCCCTAATGATTAAGCTCCATCATACTTCAGAGATCTGATTGTTCCATTCGTTCCTAACAAAGCACTTTGTTCTCAGACTGCATGTTTACTGGTGGTTCCTAGAGTCTCTATACGTAGAATGGGAGGCAGATCTTTTAGTTATCAGGATCCTCCCTTGTGGAACCAGATCCCAGTTTTAGTCTATGAGGCAGACACCCTGTCTACTTTTAAGGCTAGGCTTAAAACTTTCCTTTTTGATAAAGCTTATAGTTAGAGTGGCTTGGGTTATCCTGAGCTATCTTGCTTATTTTTTTATCTCCCTCTTCTTCCCTCCCTGTTGGATGGAGTAAGGGGGAGTCAGTTTTAGCCTAAACCGGCTCAGTTATGGTTGAGGTGCAAACACACCCTCCATTTCTGCTACCTGTATGACCCCCTCTCTTTTCCAATGGTTATGGTCAATCTGACAGAGAGAGGTATCCCAATCGTTGTGGTTTTTAGTATAACAATGGTCATCAGTGGGCTCTAGATGGACAAACTGTCTACTATTAAGGCTACAACTCTTTCCTTTTTGATAAAGCTTATAGTTAGAGTGGCTTAGGTTATCCTGAGCTAACTTTGTAGTTATGCTGCTATAAGCTTAGGCTGCTGGAGGACATAATGACCTCTTTCACCTCTTTGCTACATTCTCACACTACTCTCCAACTTTGCATTATTTGCTGTTATTTCAGCATTTAACTTTATGTTCTCTCTCTTTTCTCTTCCTAGAAGCTACACCCGGCCTGACTCTGTGTCTACCTGTGACACCTTTCTGGAGAGGGGCATCGTCCAAGCTTCTGCTGGCAACAACTTAATGCTCACCCTCTACCGATGATCCACATGGCCCTGTCTTTCAGTGTTTAACCCTTTCTCTCTCCTAGACATGGCAATTGACTGAGCTTTTACTGTGGGTGGAACTCTATGTGCTCTCTTTCAGACTCTAACCTTGAAAACTGGCTCAGAGTTTATCTGTTCTTTCTTTGTAGATGAAACGACAAAAGGAGTTACATCCATTAACATTTACTTTTCCTTCCCATAGAAAGGACTCCTGGATCAGTGCTTCTTTGTTCTCTTTGTGTCTCTGCTCTTTTCTCTCAAACCCCCTGTCGGTTGTGGCAGATAGCCTCTCACACTGAGCCTGGTTCTGCTGGAGGTTTCTTCCTGTTAAAAGGGAGTTTTTCCTCTCCACTGTCGCTACATGCATGCTCAGTATGAGGGATTGCTGCAAAGTCAACACCGGTGACTGTCCACTGTCTCTACATGCTCATCTGGGAGGAGGGAATGCTGCAAGTCACTGACTGGATGCAATCTGCTGGGTTTCCTTAGACAGAAAAACTTTTTGTCCAATTTGAATAAATAACAATCTGACTGCACTGTTCAATGATTAGGATTAATTGGAATGTATGTACCTGACTTTTGTGAAGTGCCTTGAGACGACATGTGTTGTGAATTGGCGCTGTATAAATAAACTGAATTGAATTGAGGAAGCTTCAATGTCCTTCGATGTTGCAGCAAGATGCTGCATGTCTTCTATAAGTCTGCTGTGGAGAGTGTGATCTCTTCTGCCATCATCTGCTGGGGTAGCAGCATCATAGCCAGGGACTTCAAGAAGCTCAACAAGCTGATAAAGAAGACTGGCTCTGTTCTGGGGACTCCTCTGGAACCTCTGGAGTTCATTGTGCAAAGAAGGATTATTCATAACATGAAGAACATTATGGAGAACCCTGAGCATCCTCTTCACGTGTCTGTCATACAACAACAGAGTGTCTTCAGTCAGAGGCTTCTTTAGATTTTTTGGACCAGCAAGTTTTACATTACCGACCAAAGGCCTTACACGCAACTCAAGAAAAACCCAAGGAGACAAAATTTTCCTCATTATTTTTGCTACAGTCGACTGCTGACGGTCCCTCATATTTTTCCCTTTTTGCCAAAGGAGGAGAAGCTGACCATTCTTGAGTTACAGATGCATAAACCTTCAGCCTCCCACTTGTTTGAAAATTGTTTATCATTACTTTTTCATCTTTGAGACACCCCAATGTTTCCATCATGGAGCCCTGAAATAAAGTGCTGTAATGTTTCCAAGGAGAAACTGAAATGTCTTTAAATGACTTTAAATTAACTTCTGGAGTGTGCACTTTTTATTCCACAGAAAGCGGAGCCCACTTTATCTTCCCCTTTTTTGTTTATTGATCGGCCATTGGACCAGGAGGAATGAGAAGGTTTTCACTTGACGGCTCGTAAGGGAACCAGTATGTTGAAGAGGAGGAAGCAGGCAGAGAGCAGCTGCCAGTAATCAGATTGCCTGCATCGGATCAAACAGGAGGAAGACCCCACTAATTCCATGGAGCACAGAAATCCGAAATCAAACCTAAAACTTAACTGCAGCATGGACAGAAGTCTGTGGATTTGTGTCAGAAGTCCTTGTCCACATTATTGCCATAGTGGAGACAAAAACTTCCTCATAAAGCTTTAAATTGTTGCTTGTAACCAGTCCTCTCTACTTCTCCTGCCACACCTGCTGCCCTGCTATTCCTCCCCCCCAAAAAAAACAAGCCAGTGGAAAAAGGGGCAATGTACTTCTTGAATATGATCTCAGCCTCTTCAACTAATTAGAAACATACAATGCTATGTCATGTGAATGGAATTAAACTAAGCAGGACCTGAATACCAAGGCCCAATACTGGCTAGCATTGGGAGATTACTTTGATCAGGCCTCATCTGGCCACAAGGGCGCTGAATCGGGGTTCCAGAAACAACCAGTGATGATGCTCTGCCGTGGTATCCCACTGGAAGCCTCAACCTGTCAAACACCATAATCCAGTTCAGAATTACAAAGCCACACAACTATTTGGGATATTTTTTTGCAGAAACATACCTAGCTGTATAACTGGTAGTGAAAAATTGGCATCATTTGACTTAAACTTTTTGATATTTTTATATTTTTATTATAAGTAAAAAAGTCAACGAAAATCGCATTTTCATCAAGACATGGGTGTATGTGCCTTCCTGTTTGTAATTTACCAAATTAAAATGCAGCCCATCAGTTACCAACCCCACAGCCTCTCTTAATCCTGAAAATATGAGTAAACATGAAAATCCCTCAACAATAACATAAAAACATAAATTAGTTTTACATAAGCATGAATATTTCTACATGAAAGAAAGGAAGTCTCTAGGCCAACTTTCTATATCTTTAAATGTTCTTCATGAGATTTGATTCAATCTGCTCGGTGCTGTTGGCTTTAGCTAGACATTTACCAGTTTGGCAACAAAGCGTTCTCCTTTCCTCGAAACATGATGCCAACGTTAGTGGCATGATCTCTGGAGGAGTAGAAATCAGTGTAATCGCCTGTGAAACAGACATGAGTATTCATTAAATCATGGGTTGCTCTTAGTAGTAGGATTACTTCAAATAAGCACCCCACCCTCACCCCACTCCCCCACACACATTCAAAATATTACCCAAATTCACAATGTGAGTGCTTTTTCCCATGCTGTTTCAAGCTTAGCAAAGAGAAGCATTACTCAAATGATGACATATTTATGATGAACCAATCAATTCCAAACTGTTTATTTTGTTGAGAGAAAACTTTTGATCCTGGTGTTTGTTCCTGGCATTTTAACAGCTTGAAAAATGTTTTTGGGGCTGTAATATAACTTTGACCACCCAAATATTAGAATCTAATGAATATAAACTTCCTTTACAATTTAAATGATGGCAATGGAAGCTGTTCTAATATGATACCACATTTAGAACTCCATGGCCATCAGCAAATGTTAACCTCACTGAGTGCATTGTATCATATTGCTTAAGGCATTTTTGTTGAGGTGGTCCCAGCAAGATGAAAATGTCTGTGCAGATATCTACAGTCTGCTAAATGTTTCTTCACAGAAAAGAGAAAGAACTCACCAACATCTGCAGGAAGGTGCATCATGGCTGCACTTTGATGGACAAATGCCCTGCAAAAAGCAACACAAAGTTTGGAATAATACCTGCTAAGGAAAACTCTGAAGAACACAAAAGTCCAAAGCCCAATAGTCTAATAACAATTTACTAGGCTGAAGAAAAGTGTTGAATATGGATGGATGGATGGATGGATGGATGGATGGATGGATGGGTGGGAATTGGTAACCCTAATGCCTCTCAGCCTCAACCTGAAAATAAAGTGAAAATGTTCTGATCCTTGAGTGTTAGGTTTATTTGTGTTGTTCGTTCGTTCGTTCGTCGTCTTCCGCTTATCCAGGACCGGGTCGCGGGGGCAGCAGACTCAGCAGAGACGCCCAGACGTCCCTCTCTCCAGACACCTCCTCCAGCTCCTCCAGGGGGAGCCCAAGGCGTTCCCAGGCCAGCCAAGAGACATAGTCCCTCCAGCGTGTCCTAGGCCGTCCCCTGGGCCTCCTCCCGGTGGGACGTGCCTGGAACACCTCCCGAGGAAGGCGTCCAGGAGGCATCCGGTATAGATGCCCGAGCCACCTCAACTGGCTCCTCTCAATGTGGAGGAGCAGCGGCTCTACTCCGAGCTCCTCCCGGATGGCCGAGCTCCTCACCCTATTTCTAAGGGAGTGCCCGGCCACCCTACGGAGGAAGCTCATTTCAGCCGCTAGTATCCGTGATCTCGTTCTTTCGGTCATGACCCAAAGTTCATGGCCATAGGTGAAGGTAGGAACGTAGACCGACCAGTAAATTGAGAGCTTTGCTTTTCGGCTCAGCTCTCTCTTCACCACAATGGACCGGCACAGCGCCCCCATTACTGTGGCAGCTGCACCGATCCGTCTGTCGATCTCCCGCTCCATTCTTCCCTCACTCGTGAACAAGACCCCGAGATACTTAAACTCCTCCACTTGAGGCAGGAACTCCCCTCCAACCTGAAGAGGACAGGCCACCCTTTTCCGGTCGAGTACCATGGCCTCGGACTTGGAGGAGCTGATCCTCATCCCAGCCGCTTCACACTCGGCTGCGAACCGCCACAGCGCATGCTGTAGGTCTTGGCTAGAGGGGGCCAGCAGGACCACGTCATCCGCAAAAAGAAGAGACGAAATCCACTGGTCCCCAAACCAGACCCCCTCCGGCCCTTGGCTGCGTCTAGAAATCCTGTCCATAAAAGTTATGAACAGGACCGGCGACAAAGGGCAGCCCTGCCGGAGTCCAACATGCACTGGGAACAGGTCCGACTTAGTGCCGGCAATGCGGACCAAACTCCTGCTCCGCTCGTACAGGGACCGGATGGCCCCTAATAAAGGGTCCCCGATTCCATACTCCTGGAGCACCCCCCACAGGGCATCACGAGGGACACAGTCGAATGCCTTCTCCAGGTCCACAAAACACATGTGAACCGGTTGGGCAAACTCCCATGAACCCTCGAGCACCCTGTAGAGGGTATAGAGCTGGTCCAGTGTTCCACGGCTGGGACGAAAACCACACTGTTCCTCCTGAAGCCGAGGTTCGACTATCGGTCGGACTCTCCTCTCCAATACCCTGGCGTAGGCCTTACCAGGGAGGCTGAGGAGTGTGATCCCCCTGTAGTTGGAACACACCCTCCGGTCCCCCTTCATATTTGTGTTGTTGTTCTCATTATGTTGTTCTCATTAATGAATACTGATTATGGGAAAAACTAAATAACATAAATAATCAACAAAGAAATATTTGTGTTGTTGTTCTCATTATTTCTTTGTTGATTATTTATGTTATTTAGTTTTTCCCATAATCAGTATTCATTATTGTTATATATGCCTTGCCTTATTATTTAATTAAATAGTGTTTAGTCTCCTAGTTTATTTTTGTTTTCTTTGTACATTCAGATTTATTCATGTTAGATATCTGTTAGATTTTTACCCTGGGTTTCTTTGCATCTTCATTCAGCTTCTCTGTCCTAATTAGTCTCCCTCTCTCAGTTTCTCTGCCTTAGCTGTTCCACTTTAACCCCTGATTACTCACACTTGCATTCTACAGTATGTCATTATCCACATTTCCCTCAGTATTTAGGCTCTCTGGTTGTTGCTATTTATTGCTGTATTCTTCTGTTATCATGATTTTTCTCTGTTATACTGCCTCATACTCCGTTTCCTCGGTTTTCTGCCATTTCTCCATTTCCTGTGCCTTATTTTAGGCTAAGCTTTTTGTTATTATTAAGTCCAGCTATTCACTATGGTGCTCCTGAGTTCCTGTCTGCACCAAAGTGCAGAACTCACTCCATGACAAAAATACTCCTGCACACAGAAGTTATAGGTGATTAAGGTCACAGAATAAACTGCAAATTCATGCAAACTGTTTCTAGAACTTAGAGAAGGTATTTTTATAAGCTCTGTTACTTCTTTGCCCACTGCCACCCAGTTTCCCCTGGAGAGATTCTCATGAGGTTAGATGGTATATGAGCATCTATAGATTCTATCCAGACTGACCTGCTCCGAAGGCTCACATTATCTCTCAGAGTCCTTTCACTGGCTGACAGCAACTTTTGCAGCGTCCTCCGGGCCTCATTCCAGGCTTCATAACCAAGAGCCATGAATGCATTTAGTGTGGACTTAAAAAGAGAGCAAATGGTAAAATATCAAGAATCAATTTCTAAAATGCAATGGATTAACCAGAACAATCTCAAATGAAAATGTTTGCATCTTTGCCCAATTTTAACAGTATTAAGTTTGAATGAATTCTGCTGGTAGGAGTATTAAGTTCGCAATGCAATTACTAGTTCTAAATAACTGTCTTCTTTAGCCCCATTATAAAACTAACGTAAACTGGAAGGCATAGCAACATTACTTTTATAGCACAATTCAGCCACAAGAAAATTGCTTTACAAGATGAAAAAAGTACTTAGCAGTAACAAAAATACATATAAAAAAATCTGGAAGAACCAAATAATAAATGTTTTTCAAATTACACAGAAACTGTTCAATGTTTGTTCCACAAAAATATTACAACTTCAGAAACATTGGTTGTAGGGCACAGTGCTGGTGGTGTAGGGGTTAGCGCACAACCACATATAGAAGCTATAGTCCTCGAACCAGCCGTCTTGGGTTCGAGTCCCGGACCTGGTGACCTTTGCCGAATGCCCCCCCCTCTCTTTGCCCCTCCTTCATGTCTGCCTGCTATCAAAAATAAAGGCCTCTAGTGCTGGAAAAATTCTAAAAAAAAAAAAAAAAAACTTGGTTGTATAGAAACTGTAGGTGAAATTTAAGATGTAGTCATATAGTGAAGTTGCTGGAAAGGGTCACAGTTTTATCATGTGTTTGAAGATTGCTGCTAAAGTTCTCAAGATCTAGAAACAAGTCTACAAATAATGAACCTTACCTGGTCAAAGGCATCCTGGTGTTTGGACATTACAGGTCCTACAAACAAAGACCTTATCACGCTGAGGTCAAGGATTTGGTCCCCAATTGCAACACCAATACGATGTCTGGGCTGGTGAATGGAATACATTAAAAACATGAACAACTTTAACAATTTCAGACTAAACATTTGTGTGCCAATATTATGAAATGCATTTAGATATCTTCTTTTCATTACTATGGTTTCTGTTGTGACCTACTTGCGAATCTAACAACTATTTTTTTAGATATCTTAAAAATGACAGCTATGCTGCATTGCTAAGGCTGGCTTGTTAAAAAACAAGAGCAAAGAAACAGATTTTTACTGCTGCTTGTGTGCAGTAACTGTTGAGTTACTGTGTTCTGCTGCCCCTTCAATTTTTGGCTTTCTCTGAAAACTGTTTGAAAAGTTTAGTTGACACAAACTGCACTTACATTGTCAGATGTGGAGAACACCCCATATGGAAGATTCTGGTAGGAGAAGTCAGAAGCAGCATCTACACTTATGAAGGACATCTTTTCCTTGTGTCTGCTGTGCCACTGAGTTTCTCGAACTATCTGAAAGAATGAGCAGTGTTAAGTGCTTCCAGATGAGTAACTTTGGATGGATCCTCCTCCCACAATGCAGCCAATCACACATCACCTACAGTACCCGCCCTGCTCCAGACCTCTTGGTTAATTCACAACAATCCTGAAATGATTAAGCAAAACATTAAATCAAGTGAACATCCTCACCCGATTGAAACTGAGCACAGGAGCCCTGTTTCTATTGTCAGCAAGGGGGAAAAAACACAGCAAAAGGGACTTAGGTGTAGGTAAAGGAGTAAGAATGTGTTGAATAGTGGGAAATTATGAAAGCTGTAATGTGTGAACAATACACAGAATTTACTTGACAGAAAAATATGCCTCAAGTAAAGTAAACTAGTCTAAATGAAATGATAAAAGCAAGACTGGCTTTTTGTGTGGAAATGTATATACAACAGCAGATGTCAGAGATAACAGGATATTTTTAGAAAGAAAATAAGTCAGCCTAGTTTTAAAGTGTCACTGATACAACTGCTCTACATTAGCATTCAGTGTTTTCTTTAAAAATATTAACACTTACATGGGAGGTGTTTGGATGTAGTCGTGTGCCTTTCTGAATTGTCTGATTGTTTTTAAGATATGTGATGTGGGCCATTCTTTAACCAACTAACAAGATACTTAATTACCAAGTTCTGTTGTTTTGTTTCTAAGTTGAGAAAACAGACTGGATTTTTTTTTTTTTTTGAATGAGGTTGTTACCTCAGATGGAGCAGATCAAGTAACTAAAGTTAATGAATGAAGGAAAATCTGAACATGAGACTGGCTGCTGCATAGATAACGCACATGCACTCATCCAATCTAAGTATTTTGATTCATGCCCAGAGACTGGATTTTTATCAGATAAATGGACATGAAGATCACAGCATTTGCCTACATGATCAGCATAAAACTGCCCTTCTGTAACCTTTTACTAATTCAGCTGTAATGGAAGTACTTAATTTGATCTCTATAGGTTTTACATCAAACGTTATCTCTAGGGGGCAGAGACAGAGTATACCTAGGAATACCTGGTAGTCCAGAAAGCATGCTATGAGAGGGCTCTGAGTTAATAAACATTGAATTTGGAAAACTCTTCCAGAAAGACAGCTAAGTAGACGGCTCACATCCTCATCAGTGCTCCTCAAGAAAATCAGTGGGAATCTTTTTACATTGTACATGTATATTTAACTACAACCAACAACACAATATACTTAAATTCTCGCATTCTCAGCACTGTGCAGAGCATATGTGATGCAGACTACATATTTACTGATGTGCTTGTAGTAAAGAACCTAAAGCTTTGTGCAAATATTATAGCTTCTTGTCCTATTTAACAGACTTAAATGTACTCACTCTAATTACAGATAAATTCTTTGGGTACTTGCTGGAAGACAGATGGTCTTGTCTTTTTTGTTCTCAATAACATTACCCCTATTAGAGAGGACTCACGAGCACAAGTACAAATTAATGACTGTCATGATGACCATGCTATCCTCCTTGAGACATCCTGTGTGGAAAGGCAGTCAAAAATCTAATTTACAGAATTATTTGGCAGACATCTCATGGGTTTCACGGTGGTGCAGTTGGTAGCACTGTTCCCTTGCAGCAACAATTCCTCGGTTCAATCCCCCGGCCAGAGGTCTTTCTACATGGAGTTTGCATCTTCTCCCCGTGCATGTGGGGGTTCTCTGGCTTTCTCCCACAGTCCAAAAACATGACTGTTAGGTTAATTGGTCTCTCTAAATTGCCCTTAGTTGTTAATGGGTGTGTGCATGGTTGTTTGTATGTTGCCCTGTGATAGACTGGCTACCTGTCCAGGGTGTAACCCTTCTCTTGCCCGCAAACCGCTGGAGATAGGCACCAGCTCCCCTGTGACCCAGTATGGAAGAAGCAAATATATAAAATGGATTTTGCAGACATCTCATCAATCTTATCACAATCAACAAAAAAAATAGAAATAAATATTTCACATTCATTTAATGTTTTATTTCCTTACAATCCCCCGCAGCTTAGCTGGCGTTCTAGTAGCAGGCCGACTTTCATGCCTAAGTCTAAAGTAGGTGCTCCCTGTCCGAGCTACCGCACCCTGTTGGCCATCAGACGCCTCGGAGCTCCTCCGGTCCTTGGTCCTCAGAAGCAATCACACATCTCTATCTAAAAATCTTAAATGAACAACTCTCATACGGCTTCTAACTTCTTTAATCTAAATTTAGGCAGAGGAATGATTACAAAGATCAGTGCTGAGGCTCCCGTCTCGGACCGTCGCAGTCTGTTAGAGGATGACGGGGAGCCCCGACAGAAGGTCACATGTAGTTTTAAATCTGCCACTCCAATGCAATGGATGTGCCCCCCCTCTGTGATTATCAGGAGACTATGTGTCACCATTGTGGTGTTTATCTGCTAGGTTGTGTAGTAGCGGGTGTCCATCCTTAATCTAATTGTGCTGTGGCTTTCTAATCAAACCAGTTATACCGGCTGCTCCACTATCAAACCCGGTGCCCCAGCCTCAGGTCATTCATGACAACCCTTGGGCCATTTATCCTTGTAATGTGTGTCGATGAGCATTCTTATCCTATTCTAACAAAAGGGAAACATTAGAACTTTTATTTTATATTACTATGGTGTAAATGGGAAAAACAGCTATGAGTCATATTAATAAAGGTTATTCCTAACACTCCTTCACTGGTAACTGATGAACAAGTGAATGGCATTTAGTTGCTCAGTTTTCCCTGCAAAATTAGCCTGATATTTACTGAAAACACAACTGTGTAAAGCAGCTGTAGAGCATGAAGGGGCTCCATACTGGTTCTGTTAAATGACAACAAGCTGTTTGTAAAGGAATGTGAATGGGTAGTGTTGAACAAAAATTGCATTTTCTAAAGAAAGAGAATGATGATAGCCATTCAGCTTTATTCATGTAGTCTTGTAAGGGAGACAGGTTTCCAGCAACAGATGTGTTACTGAGCTGAGCCGAAACCGTTCTGACCAGACAAAGAAGAAACACCTACTTATATCAGAATTGTAAAATCCCAGTGCAGCCCCCCCTCCAGGAAGAGCAGAGGTGAGAAATTGAATTAATTATCTTGTAGGCGTCTCGGCTCCTCTTTGATAAACATTCCCCCTTTAGCTTGAAAAGGCAGGACGGAGCAGGAAGGAAGGTGGAAGCCATTGTCAAGTCAGACCGATCGTCACCTCAGAAGGACAAAAGCATTTTAAATTTTGCTATCCCAGTAGGGAACAAATCCATGTATCGTGTTTCATTCTCCTCCACTTCAAATGGATAATAAACAGAATTGTGTTGAATAAACATATGTGCAAAAAAATGAATATATTAAGGATTGCTGTGTTAGAACAATATTGTGCTGGGGATTTAAATTTCCACAACCCCAAATTAATATTTTCTGTATTAGCCTCACAAAAGGTTCTCTCCAAGTACTTTTGGCTTCTTCCTACAGTCCAGAAATAATCTCCGTACCCCTGCAAGGATAAATGGGTCACAAGTATGGTGATGGATGGATGGATGGATGGATAGCCTGTAAAATCTAAATTAAAAATGTTCTAAAATCCTGAAAGATATTTTACATAAACTTTCCAGTTGGGTGAATGATGTCGTTTTCCTTTTATATTAAAAATAAATGAAAGATTTATTCAGGTGAAGGCTTTCAATTGCATTTGTCATAATGCTGTATTTTTGTGTGATGGACCAAAGGCAGACAAGCACGGAGGAAGCAGAGTGGGATCAAAAACTCCTTCTTTAATTTTCAAATGTCAGCTTACTTGCAGGCAAGTGCAGGGCAACAAAACTGTCCAGATACAGGCATTGAAAACTGGATCCAAATAAGGGGTAAATCCAAGGGCTCCAACGAGACGTAGAAGACGTGACAAAATGACATGAAAAGACATAACGACACAGCGTGGAACAAAGGACGAAGGCAAACTTAAATACAGACAAAGGTGGACATGAAACAATAGGGCCGGTAATCAGAGGAACAGGGAACAGGTGAGACAAGGAGGCAGGGAAGCAGAGAGAGCAGGTGAACCAGATAGGGACAAATGAGGACATGGATGAGCTAGACGAAGAACAAAATTGTAAACACACCCAGGGACCAGAACACAGGGGAACAGATCTAATAATAATAATACAAACACAGTCAACAGAAGAGAACCTAGGAAACAGAACCCAGAAACGAGGAATTAAGGACTAACCAAACAGTAACAGAAAAAACACCTGACTAAACGTAACTAATTACAGAATCAAAATCACATACAATAAAACTGAACATAACCTAGAAAATAAGACACAAGAATGGGAACTCAAAGACTAATCATACTGGACAGCAACCACCTAACTAAAACGCAAACAAATACAGAATCAAGAGACACACTGTGACAGCCTTTAACGGAGTTTTTTAAATTTCCTGACAGTAAGGAGATACAGTAGTCGTACTCGTACTCGTCGTCTTCCGCTTATCTGGGACCGGGTCGCGGGGGCAGCAGACTCAGAAGAGACGCCCAGATGTCCCTGTCCCCAGACACCTCCTCCAGCTCCTCCGGGTGGAGCCCAAGGCGTTCCCAGGCCAGCCGAGAGACATAGTCCCTCAAGCGTGTCTTGGGCCGTCCCCTGGGCCTCCTCCCGGTGGTACATGCCTGGAACACCTCCCGAGGAGGCATCCGTTATAGATGTCCAAGCCACCTCAACTGGCTCCTCTCGATGTGGAGGAGCAGCGGCTCTACTCCGAGCCCCTCCCGGATGGCCGAGCTCCTCACCCTATCTCTAAGGGAGTGCCCGGCCACCCTACGGAGGAAGCTCATTTCAGCTGCTTGTATCCGGGATCTCGTTCTTTCGGTCATGACCCAAAGTTCATGGCCATAGGTGAGGGTAGGAACGTAGACTGACCAGTAAATTGAGAGCTTTGCTTTTCGGCTCAGCTATCTCTTCACCACAACAGACCGGGACAGGGCCCCCATTACTGCGGCAGCCACACCGATCCGTCTGTCGATCTCCCACTCCATTTTTCCCCCACTTGTGAACAAGACCCCGATATACTTAAACTCCTCCACTTGAGGCAGGAACTCCCCTCTAACCTGAAGAGGACAAGCCACCCTTTTCTGGTCAAGTACCATGGCCGCGGACTTGGAGGAGCTGATCTTCATCCCAGCCGCTTCACACTCAGTTGCGAACCGCCACAGCGCATGCTGTAGGTCTTGGCTAGAGGGGGCCAGCAGGACCACATCATCTGCAAAAAGAAGAGACGAAATCCACTGGTCCCCAAACCAGACCCCCTCGGCCCTTGGCTGCATCTAGAAATCCTGTCCATAAAAGTTATGAACAGGACC
The DNA here is from genome assembly GCF_021462225.1 of Girardinichthys multiradiatus. Lineage (NCBI taxonomy): Eukaryota > Metazoa > Chordata > Actinopteri > Cyprinodontiformes > Goodeidae > Girardinichthys > Girardinichthys multiradiatus. The sequence goes on from NC_061797.1 coordinate 2,026,383, forward strand.
AGTGACAAAGGGCAGCCCTGCCGGAGTCCAACATGCACCGGGAACAGGCACTTAGTGCCGGCAATGCGAACCAAACTCCTTCTCCGCTTGTACAGGGACCAGATGGCCCCTAATAAAGGGCCCCCGATTCCATACTCCTGGAGCACTGTGTCCCTCATGATGGCCTGTGGGGGACAGGCCATCATGAGGGACACAGTTGAATGCCTTCTCCAGGTCCACAAAACACATGTGAACCGGTTGGGCAAACTCCCATGAACCCTCGAGCACCCTGTAGAGGGTATAAAGCTGGTCCAGTGTTCCACAGCCGGGACGAAAACCACACTGCTCCTCCTGAAGCCGAGGTTCGACTATTGGTCGGAGTCTCCTCTCCAATACCCTCGCGTAGTCCTTACCAGGGAGGCTGAGGAGTGTGATCCCCCTGTAGTTGGAACACACCCTCCGGTCCTCCTTCTTATGAAGGGGGACCACCACCCCAGTCTGCCTTCTTATGAAGGCGGACCACCACCCCAGTCTGCCAGTCCCGAGGCACTGTCCCAACCGCCACGCAATGTTGAAGAGGCGTGTCAACCATGACAGCCCAACAACATGCAGAGATTTGAGGTACTCAGGGCGGATCTCATCCACCCCCGAAGCCTTGCCACCACGGAGCTTTTTAACCACCTCGGTGACTTCAGCCTGGGTGATGAAAGAGTCCAACCCCGAGTCCCCAGCCTCTGTTTCCACCATGGAATGCGTGATGGCAGGATTGAGGAGTGTCCAAAACATGCGGCCGAAGGTCTGATGATACGACAACAAAGTCGATCATCGACCTCCTGCCTAGGGTGTCCTGGTGCCAAGTGCACTGATGGACACCCTTATGTTTGAACATGGTGTTCATTATGGACAATCCGTGACTAGCACAGAAGTCCAATAACAAAACACCACTCGGATTCAGATCGGGGAGGCCATTCCTCCCGATCACACCTCTCCAGGTGTCACTGTCGTTTCCCACGTGGGCGTTGAAGTCCCCCAGCAGAATAATGGAGTCCCCGGGAGGGGCACTATCCAGCACCCCCGACAGGGACACCAAGAAGGCCGGGTACTCCGCACTACCGCTCGGCCCATAGGCCGAGATGACAGTCAGAGGCCTATCCCCAACCCGAAGGCGCAGGGATACGACCCTCTCATCCACTCGGGTAAACCCCAACACGAGACGGCTGAGCTGGGGGGCAACAAGCAAACCCACACCAGTCCGCCGCCTCTCCCTGTGGGCCACTCCAGTGTAGAAGAGAGTCCAACCCCTCTCAAGGAGATGGGTTCCAGAGCCCACGCTGTGCGTGGAGGAGAGCCCGACTATTTCTAGTCGATATCTCTCGACCTCCGGCACAACCTTGGGCTCCTTCCCCCCCAGCTAGGTGACATTCCACGTCCCTAGAGCCAGCCTAAGCATCCGGGGATCGGGCCGCTGAGGTCTCCACCTTCGTCCGCCACCCAGTCCTCTTTGCACCGGTCCCTCTCTGGTTCCCCCTGCAGGTGGTGGGCCCACTGGGGGATGGCCTCGCGTCTCTCGTTCGGGCTTGGCCCGGCCGGATCCCGCGAGGAGCAACCCGGCCACCAGGTGCTCTCCACCGAGTCCCGACCCCAGGCCTGGCTCCAGGGTGGGACCCCGGCTCCGCCATACCTGGCGACGTCACGTGCCTCGATATTTTCGTCCTCGTGAGGGATTCTTGAACCGCTCTTTGTCTGACCCATCACCTAGAGCCTATTTGCCATGGGAGACCCTACCAGGGGTATTTAGGCCCCAGACAACATAGTCTCTAGGATCATTTGAGCACTCAAACCCCTCCACCACGTTAAGGTGGCGGTTCAAGGAGGGGATACAGTAGTCATTCCTTAAAATAACAGATGTGTGAACTAGTTTTTCTGTCCTCTTGGACAGGATGTCTGCAATTTTGGCAATATTCCGCATGTGGAAGAAACATGCCCTAAAAAGACTTTTTTTTTTCAAATAAATTTTATTGAAGGAAGCAACAACATAATGCTTTGCATCGCCGAGTACAATTGGCCCATTCCTTACTTTTTCGTTCTAAACCAAGATCAAGAACAACAACCCCCCACCCCTGTCCACTCCCGTCTCATCTAAATCACCACTCATAACCTCATGCCGTTCATATCCAAAAGAAAAAAACAGTGAATATAAAATAGAGGTATACAGAGAGAAAAATAAAAATAATATCTATATATCTATATCTTTATATGTCTATATATATTTGGAGATCAAACCTCTTTGAGATGGGACACAGAATAACAAGAACTATCAAGGCTGTTCCAGAGGGATAGAAGGAAAATTGGGAAGATATTTGGCCACAAAATTTCTAATTTGGAAATAGTGGGCCAAATGTGAGACAGGTAGATCTAATCAGGATGACAAATTGGAAAAACGTACAATAATCCCCTCAACATACAAGTATCTGAACTGTATTGTGCTCCTATTAAACCATATTGAGAAAGCTGGGTCAGAGAGTGAAGGAAGAAACAGATGGTTATCTTTCAAGGCCCTTTGCAAGATGTGAGTTCTAACTTACACCAAGGAAATACTCAAGTATTTAACCAGTAACGGAGTTTTTGATAATAGTAAGAAAAATTAACCAAAGCAACTCCACCACCTTTGCAACACAGACCTGCGACCCCTAGGAGGCTGCCCACCCCAAATAAATGAACTAATAATCTTATCGATGCAATTTTAAAAAATGTTAGCCAAAACTAATTGTTTGAAATAGAAATAGTAGTTTAAGTAGAACATTAATTTTTAAAGCATTAATCTTACCAATCATTGAAAGAGGGAGGTCACTCCATCTACAAAAATCATCCGAGATCTTTGACACAATGGGAGTGAAATTTGCAGAAGCAAGACTAGAAAGAGAAGGACTTACATTTGTACCCGCATATTTAAATCCCAACGTTCTAACTTTAAAAGGCAGATTTGCCATTTGAAAGTGGCGAGCTAAACTATTAATTGGAAAGCACTAATTTTTCCACATATTTAATTTATATCCTGAAAATGTACTAAAATTCTCTGAAATGTCTGAGGTAGCAGAATAAAGTGTAGGTTTAGTTATATATAATAACAGATCATCAGCATATAAGGATACCTTGTATTCACACCCGTAGCGAATGATACCCTTAAAATAGGGGGAAGGACCTGTTAGGGCTAACCTTGCTTACTATTACTTATAGATGAGCTGATCAGAATGCTAAAGTATGAATGCTATTGTTTTCACTTTTCTTAGAATAGGATAATAATCCTCAGGTTGATTGTGGGACATACTGTAACAGGAGCGATTAGATTGCAGCAGCCACACTTAGATTCAGGGTTCAACACCTGCTATTACATACTCTATCAGATAGACACCAGAATGGTGACACATAGTCTACTGATAAACACTGAGGTAGTGTACATCCATTGCAAGGAGTACCAGAAATAAAAACCATGGGTGACCTTCTTTTCAGGATTATTTGTTAAGTACGGGAGCATTCAGCGCTGATCTCTGTAACCATTCCTCTGCCTTATTTAGAATAAAAGTGTTGAGAGTATAAAACAGTTTGACAGTGATTCCTTTTACGGGAAAGTGATTGTAAGCAGAGATGACATTTCTGGGGAAAAGAATTCGGGGGAGATCCGAGGCGTCTGTCCGCCAACAGGATGCGGTAGCTCGGACAAATTGGTGTTTCCGCCCATGCCCCGGAGGTGCTTCATCCTCTGGCTAGGGGCCACAAATGGACTGGATACCACAGCCTGTGGCCGCACATTATACGGTTAGGAGATTCCTCTTAAAAATCTCCAGTGTTTTTTCCTAATAACACTTTGGCCGTGTTGTAGGTTCTGAGTTATTTGCATTTTTGTACCCTTGGAGGCAAATAAATGGTTCAGAAACGTTTTTAGTGAGATTCTGAGAAAATGAAAGAATATAAACCTGTGGGAAAGTTAGCTAACTATATCGGTGTGAATCCGGGAAGGAATTGGTCCGGCTTTTGAGAATATTATTGTCTACGGATACGAAGGTTTTGAGTTTCTTTATTGCATGCGAGGGAAGATAGCTTTACCTCGCACGCAATATAAATCTACCTCCTGAAGTGAGGCACAAATACTCGGCTAAGGTTTAAACGGGTCCTGGGCTCTCTTAAAGATCTGCAAAGCGCCGCCAAGGGGAAGTATTAGGTTTTGATAGCTCCTTGGGCTTCTTACAAGTCCTAAAAGCTGCTTTCTTCCTTGTGAGTAAACATGCAGAGATAGATGTGCATCCTTGGCTAAGGTTTGAACTGGTCCTGGGCTCTCTTAAAGAGCTCCAAAGCACCGCCAAGGGGGGATCTTGAGTTTCGATAGTGATCCTGATTTTTCCTTAAGAAAAGTCAAAAAGCCGCTGGCTCCCATTTTTGAGTAAACAGCTGTGTAAATATAAAAGTGTAACATCAACTGGCCAGTGTGAATGTGTGTGAGTTGATAACAGTGAGCCAGCGGAAGTAGTGGTGGGGAAACATTACACTGATGGACTTTGACTGCTAGATGCTAGGCTAACAGACGTTAGCTCACTAAATAAGCTCTACTGTGAATAAGCGTTAGTGTCTGAGAGAAATAAGCCCTCATTTGGACCAGGAAACGGTGCTGTAGCGCCTGGTTGGCCAGAGCGTATGAAAGTGTGTATCTGTGAAGTGGAAGAATGATTGAGATTTCATGATTAAATGAGTTCCCTGCTTAGCAAGCATGGGAAACAGGGAGGAACAGTATATTAGAGAGCATTCCCAAAAAGATGCTTTAAAAACTTAAAACAACAGGTTCATGGAGCATGTTTGGGTGGCAAAATAATCGACGAGTCACCGGAAAACGATACGAAACTATTTTTAGATTTTAGATCATTAAGAGAAACGAAGTGGTTTCACTCTCTAAAGTTGTGCACACTTATTTTCAAACAGGATCCTAAGTTAAAACAAGATTAGATCAAATACGGCATTGCTGACACAATATGTGGTGGAGAACAGATTTTATTTTATTTTTTTGGTGTTTACAGTTTCATCAAACTTTTATGTGACCCATGTTCGTTTCGTCTATCCGTTTATGTGGAATGAATGACTGTTTCATGCTAATTAAAAATGAGGGTATATGTGGCATGATGATTTTAATCTTACATTGTTTCCTGATCTGAGACTAATTGGGATTTTGAGTTGCACCAATACACACAGCAAGACTGGTGAAAGATTGGTTTGATGAACATGAAAGTCAAGTTGAACATCTCCCATGGCCTGCACAGTCACCAGATCTAAATATTATTGAGCCACTTTGGGGTGTTTTGGAGGAGCGAGTCAGGAAACGTTTTCCTCCACCAGTATCACGTAGTGACCTGGCCACTATCCTGCAAGAAGAATGGCTTAAAATCCCTCTGACCACTGTGCGGGACTTGTATATGTCATTCCCAAGACGAATTGATGCTGTATTGGCCGCAAAAGGAGGCCCTGCACCATACTAATAAATTATTGTGGTCTAAAGCCAGGTATTTCAGTTTCATTGTCCAACCCCTGTAGCTCCTACATGGAAAGTTGCAGAGATCTGAAACCTTCTAAGATTGATCTGCCTCTGGTCCTGAACATTATTCACTGATCAGATGCTGACATCCTCAAATTCCCGCCCCCTGAGAACAGGAAGTGTCATTTTTCCTTTTGATCGTCCGTATTTGGTGTCCTTCAACTTAATTAATGTAAAGCTGTCCCAGGTGACAGATAACATGATGGTCTAAGACAGTCTCCAGAACTGATTTGTTTGGCTGGAGGGTGTGGCTATGGCGGCGTGGCGAATTCTGATGTCACGCCACAGCCATACGTTTGGTTTTAAATTACACATGCATGGTCCGATTCACTCCAAAATAAATATGGTTGATCTAATGTCAGCCCCCAAACAGCTCTATTGGATTACATTGGAATTTGGATCAACAGCGCCCCCTAGGACACTTCAAGGGCTATATCTCCCTCATACATCATCGGATCCACTTGAAATGTAGTATACATCATCAGGGATCAATGCTGAACATGTTGCCATTGTCAGTTTATGACATAATTTCAGGCCCACCCACTAATAAACAAGTGAGTGCAGCTTCCATCTGGAAGGTCAGATTTCCGCCAAATTTTGAATACTTCTCGCCAGACTAGAATTCTGCATGAGTGAAGATTATGACATGACGCTCACAGCGCCACCTAGAGGCAACATTTGGAATTGAACGGCGGCCTCGTAGGTGGCGTGCAGCCGGCGATGCCAGGCTTCCACAGTCGCTGCACAGGCTGAGTTGTGCTCAGGTGCGAGGGCCTTCAATGCTGCTTGCAGCTTTAATTAGGCCCGAGCAGCTAAGCGCTGTGAAGGCCTATTGTGAATGTTTATTATTATTCCATGACAAATGAATTGCCTTTTTAGCGGCTTTAACTTATTCAAAAACTCATAAAATTTGGCGGAGCCATCAGTCGTGTGTGAAATTTACGTATTTCAAGGGTTTTGCAAAAGTCACAATAAAAATGGCTCAACAGCGCCCCCCTGAAATTTTCAAAAAAGCCTCCGCATTGACCTTACTTTATCATACAATTATGAAATTTGGTACACTTGTACAACTCCCCGAGAACTACCTAAAACTCTCTTGCACCCACATCCTGCAACAAACAGGAAGTTGACCATCTTGGATTGAAATTTCGATTTTGACCCAATTTTCGACGTTTATATCCTCTGTATTTGATCGAACTCCTCCAAGAGATTTTGATCGATCGGCTTGAAATGTGGTCAGTTTGCTCAGAAGGGATGGGGATTTAAAGTTATCAAAATTGTGAATGTTTGAGCATGCTGAGGGGGCAGAGCCTGGCCTCAAAGTTTGACGACTCACCAAAAAAAATGAAATTGTTATAGCTCTGGCCCCTAACATCTGGCCCCTTGTCCGAACCCCACAGGAAGTCGGCCATTTTGGATCAAAAAAGCCATTTTCTCTCGTTTACACACATTGAATCTGAGCAAACTCATCCTACAGCTTTCAACTTAGAGACCTCAAGATCAACAAGTATAGTCTTAAGAAATTGGGAATTACAAGTTATCAAAGCTTTTTGCTACAAGCCCCAAAATATAACTTCTCCCCATGAAACACGAAATTGTTATATTTCCTACAAGGAAAGTCACAGAGACACAAAACTTTCTGGGATTGATCCACATGAGGCCCTGAACAATATTCAATAGTCAAATGCTGACATCATCAAAGCCCCGCCCCCTGAGAACAGGAAGTGTAGTGTCTCACTTAGTGTGGTCCATTTGGTTCAACGCCGCCCCCTGGAACACTTTATTTTAAGTGCTCTATCTCACTCATACATCATCGGATCCACTTGAAATGTAATATACAGGTCCTTCTCAAAATATTAGCATATTGTGATAAAGTTCATTATTTTCCATAATGTCATGATGAAAATTTAACATTCATATATTTTAGATTCATTGCACACTAACTGAAATATTTCAGGCCTTTTATTGTCTTAATACGGATGATTTTGGCATACAGCTCATGAAAACCCAAAATTCCTATCTCACAAAATTAGCATATCATTAAAAGGGTCTCTAAACGAGCTATGAACCTAATCATCTGAATCAACGAGTTAACTCTAAACACCTGCAAAAGATTCCTGAGGCCTTTAAAACTCCCAGCCTGGTTCATCACTCAAAACCGCAATCATGGGTAAGACTGCCGACCTGACTACTGTCCAGAAGGCCACTATTGACACCTCAAGCAAGAGGGTAAGACACAGAAAGAAATTTCTGAACGAATAGGCTGTTCCCAGAGTGCTGTATCAAGGCACCTCAGTGGGAAGTCTGTGGGAAGGAAAAAGTGTGGCAGAAAACGCTGCACAACGAGAAGAGGTGACCGGACCCTGAGGAAGATTGTGGAGAAGGGCCGATTCCAGATCTTGGGGGACCTGCGGAAGCAGTGGACTGAGTCTGGAGTAGAAACATCCAGAGCCACCGTGCACAGGCATGTGCAGGAAATGGGCTACAGGTGCCGCATTCCCCAGGTCAAGCCACTTTTGAACCAGAAACAGCGGCAGAAGCGCCTGACCCAGGCTACAGAGAAGCAGCAGTGGTCCAAAGTACTTTTTTCGGATGAAAGCAAATTCTGCATGTCATTCGGAAATCAAGGTGCCAGAGTCTGGAGGAAGACTGGGGAGAAGGAAATGCCAAAATGCCAGAAGTCCAGTGTCAAGTACCCACAGTCAATGATGGTCTGGGGTGCCGTGTCAGCTGCTGGTGTTGGTCCACTGTGTTTTATCAAGGGCAGGGTCAATGCAGCTAGCTATCAGGAGATTTTGGAGCACTTCATGCTTCCATCTGCTGAAAAGCTTTATGGAGATGAAGATTTCATTTTTCAGCACGACCTGGCACCTGCTCACAGTGCCAAAACCACTGGTAAATGGTTTACTGACCATGGTATCACTGTGCTCAATTGGCCTGCCAACTCTCCTGACCTGAACCCCATAGAGAATCTGTGGGATATTGTGAAGAGAACGTTGAGAGACTCAAGACCCAACACTCTGGATGAGCTAAAGGCCGCTATCGAAGCATCCTGGGCCTCCATAAGACCTCAGCAGTGCCACAGGCTGATTGCCTCCATGCCACGCCACATTGAAGCAGTCATTTCTGCAAAAGGATTCCCGACCAAGTATTGAGTGCATAACTGTACATGATTATTTGAAGGTTGACGTTTTTTGTATTAAAAACACTTTTCTTTTATTGGTCGGATGAAATATGCTAATTTTGTGAGATAGGAATTTTGGGTTTTCATGAGCTGTATGCCAAAATCATCCGTATTAAGACAATAAAAGACCTGAAATATTTCAGTTAGTGTGCAATGAATCTAAAATATATGAATGTTAAATTTTCATCATGACATTATGGAAAATAATTAACTTTATCACAATATGCTAATATTTTGAGAAGGACCTGTACATGATCATGGGTCAATGCCGAACATGGTGACACAGTCAATTGATGACATCTTTTTTGTCCCGCCCACTAATAAAGAAGTGAGGGCAGCTTCCATCTGAAAGGTCAGATTTCCCCCAAAATTTGCATGCTTCTCGCTAGACCAGAACTCTACATGACCAAAGATGCTCTGACATGTCGCTCACAGTGGCACCTAGTGGTGCTGCGCTGAGCCGCGAGGGCCTACAATGCTGCTTGCAGCTTTAATTATTTTTATTTTTATTATGATTTTGAATTATAATTCTTGATAAATATTAATTAATCAATAATCATAACTCTTACAAATCCAACCCCAACCCTACTAATCTCAATTTTTGAAGCATCAGTATACACCATTAAATAGTCAGGATACTTCCTCAACATATATCTAACAACAGTACTCCTATTAATGTCTTCCTTTCCCAATAAACTTAAATCCATATTGGGCTCCACCAATACCCAAATCGGGTTGTTAGGGATATGAACAATAGTACTCAATTCAATTCGACACCTTGTTGTTCTATGCCTTTCAAAGTAAAAGCATTAGATGCGTCATTGCTTCAATGGAATAATAAACACTTATGAACCAATTTATGATAAAGAAAATATTAGTAAGGTCATTTACACTCCCATCAAATCATGAGAGCTAAGCTGGTAACCAAATGAAGAGGTAATGATTTTCTGAAGACCTGTAACTCTTGTGTCCACTTGTTTTAAAGCTTCTTGCAGTTCGTTTTACCTCCGACAAAGTTACTTCCTTGATCACCACTTGTCTTACTGACTGCTCCTCTTATGCCTATAAAGCAACAGAGTGCAATGATGAAGGCTTCTGTAGTCATGTCTTCTAACATTTCTATGTGCACTGCTCTGCAGAAAAGGCATGTAAAAAGAAGTCTAATGCTTGTGGATTTTGTGAGCTCGTTTGGTTACAAATGGGCCAAAACAGTCCATCCTACAAAATGTAAATGGTGGGGATTGATCTACACACCGTGCTGGAAGATCATGCATTTTCTGTTTCTCTGTGTCTCTTCTAAGTCCGCAACACTTTACACATTGGTGTATAAAGTTTGACACAGTTTTGTTGATGCCTAGAATACAAAATCCATTTGATCTGATCTCATTGATTGTCCGTCTTTTCCCTTGGTGTTCCAGTTTTCTGTGGCATTGAGGTATTATTAGCTGAGTGAAATGGTAACCCTTTGGAACTATCACTGGAGGTTTCAGTATGGAGGAGAATGAAGCCTCTCTGAGCCTTCCTCCCACCTTATGGAGTCCATTACTATCAAGAAAGGTGTCAATTTGAAACAGTTTGCTGTGATGAAGCATCTTTCCATGCTTGAGCACCCTTCTCTCCTCTGCATATTCACTTGCTTGTACATCCTTTCGAATAACACATTGTGTGTTTTGTCTTTCTTGCATTGTACTGTGGCCTGTTGTTTTATCTCACTTGGCACAGCGAATGAGTCAAGCTATGGTTTGAGTGGCTTTGTACCATGAGGAAGACTTTGTTAACTTGTCTGACAACTCTCTCTTCTCTGTTTTGAGTGTGGTTAGTATATGTACCTTTTTAACCTCTGGATCTCCGAGTGGTACATTCATATTGATGTCTGCACCTAGAAGGATTTCTTGGTCCCACAGAAACTCTGGCCCTTTGAACAAGTCTGATGTAATAGGTTCACTTGCACAAATGTGTGAAACCTGCGTGGATCCTTATTAATGTAGCCTAAAACTACATTAAGTCAAGTCAAGTCAAGTTTATTTATATAGCGCTTTTCAGCAACAAGGCACTCGAAGCGCTGTACATGAGGAAAAACATTACAATGATACAGCCAAAAACAAATCAAATTACATTAATAATCCTTGGGAGTTTACTGGTAAGAGCTGGTTCTAATCCAATCTTTCTAATAGAGGCAATTAGCTCATTAAGTCCTCTGTGGTAAGGAATTCATCCTGTGCTAGAAGACAAATGATATTCATCCTTGAGGTCGCTGGTATGAGGCAGTTGTGGTCCCATCATTCAAATAAGCTGGGTCACTGGTATAAAACAGTTTTAGTTAAAAGTTTTTAAATACTAATAATGTTTAGCTGTCACTGGTATGATATAGTTGTAATATAATCCTTTTAAGAAATCTAAACTTCTCTGGTCATTGGTGTAAAAACCGCTTTAGTCCAAATTTTCAAATACTAATAATAATATTTGGCTTTTGCTGATAATCCTTATGAGAAATCTGAAAATCTGGGAAAAGTAATGAAATCACACATTTAGGTAGATGAGAAAAGAGACCACATTAGGTAAGAAGAGGGAAAAAAATCATATTTCACACTTTATCCATAGCAGGATACAGTTTGAGATTGCAAAAACAAAACTCAGCACAAAGAAGCAACATATATACGAAACAACATCATGCAGGGGATCCGGTGAAGGCGGTGTGAAGGGGTGCATATGTTTATCTTGAGCATGTGTGTGTGTGCATGTGAGTGTGTGCAAAGTAAGTCCATGAAGCACTGTCACAGAGGCCATTGTCCTTGATGATACAATGGAAGGTTCATCAACCGGCCACACAGTTCTGAGCAGGTCCACAGATGTCCTCAAGGAAGGGAGGGGGCAGATGGAGCAGAGCGTCATGTTTACATAACTTCCAGGAGAAGTTGAAGATAGCCAGCCATCAAGGCCGTGCAGGGGAGCCAGATTCAGAAAACAACAATTATTTGGGTTAGGCTGACTCTTAATTTTTTTGTCAGCCTTGAGTGTCTCGCTGGTGCTTCTCAATGGCGAATCCAGACAGCCAAATTCCAGGTCTTTGCCGCCAGATCCGAGCCAACAACTTTCTCCAAGATTTATCCCATTTCACCCCTGAGTCCAGGAACCGCAACCTGCCTGCGATCCTGTGTAAGGATCACATCCAGTCTGCAATTCAGCTCATGTAACATCTCAGTCTGAGTGCTGATCGCTCTGCAGATCCCATCATACATGCCAGGCAGTCTTACAATTGCCAGAACAGCTGCCGATGTTTTTCGAATTTCTCGATATGCCAGGTAACCGCCAACTCCAAAAAGCAGAAATCCTGTTATCAAACATCCAATTGTGTACACATCTTCGACAGACACACAATCCTCCACTTCTGCCAGGAGTCCATCGTGTATCCGGAGAAAAATGTCCCTTATGCACAAGAGGGTTCCCCTTCACCCTGTCTTCTCGTCGAGAAAATTTGATCAACTGCATTGAAAGACCAGCTGACCAAATCCATAACTCAGAATTTTGGAAGATATGCAAAAAGAGGCTCCAAAAAGAAAGACAAGACACAGCTGAAGCAGGGCAGATATAGGAGGGTGCGGGAGACAGCGAAAAGCATCCTCCTCCACCAAGAGCAGAAAGAAAAGAACATTAGAGTCCGTTCAGAAATACTCATCTATATCAATCCAAGCTCATCTTTTAACGTGTTGCTTACAGTAAAGTAACAGCAGCTGTCAGTTCAATTCTTGGTATTGTTGTTACTTTAAGCGGAGCAACTCTTGTCTTTGCTGTGACTAAAACACAATGCACCTCATCTTTGTTCACATGTCCCTAATAAGAGCACTGACCATAGCTGGCGTCAGAAAAATTATGCAACTCTGTTTTCACTATTTAGCCAAAGTCTTTAGGGACATAACAGCACAGCATTGTGATTTTCTCTAAGTTCTCCAAGTCTCCTTTCCAGATAGCCCAAAATGGCCTGGGCAGGGGAATATCCCAGCCTTTGCCTTGTTTGCAGGATTCTTGAAGCATTCTTTTGCCTGTGAGTACAAAAGGGGGGATTAATCGCAATGGGTCATAAAGAGACGCAACCATTGAAAGGATGCCATTGAAAGGATGCGGGTTGGTCGTTGGGGCAAAAGTGAAGCTTGGGAGTGTCTGAATCAATATACCAGTAAATGCCTGGTGCTGTTTCAAGTTTTGAGTCATTAAATGTTAGTTCCCATGCTAGCTGTGGAGAGGCACGTTTAGATGCTGGAATTCTTTCTAACACTGTTTTGTCGTTGCCCATAAACTTGTGTAGTCTGAGGCCACCTGATGTGTCTGAGCCTCCTGAGTGAGCTGAATAGCCTTCTCGATGCTTGCAGTACTTGTTACCTCATTGTCCATGTAGAAATTCTTCGTTATGAACTGAAATGCAAGGGGAGACGAGGTTCCCCTTGCAAGATGCTTTAATCCATAATTAGAAAATCCTGGCAAGGACGTGGTGCAGAAAAGATGCACATTAATTCGAAACTCTAGGGGCTCAGTATTCAGGTTGGCATTTTTCCACCTTAAAAATTTTAAATAGTCTCTGTCTGCTTCATGCACATGAAATTGGTGGAACATTTTTCAATGCCACATAACATTGCAATTTGATGCATTCTGAATCTGATGAGAACACCATTTAGGTTGTTAAGCAAATCTGGGCCTGACAGCAAATGATCATTAAGACTGTTACCTTTGTATTTTGCTGAGGTGTGAAAGACTACCCTAAGTTTTTCTGATTTTGGGGATAATATATCCCACAGTGGGGAATACACTACCTTTGTCCTTCTTTTGCTTCATTGTGTACTTCATTTGCGTCACCCTTTTCTATGACTTCACACATAAACTTTTCATCATGCTCCTTGTATCTTTGGTCTTTTGACAGCTTATTTTTGAGGGTTTGAAGTCGCACAGTGGACATTTGCTTGTTGTCTGGTAAGGGAGGTTTCTCCTTAAATGTAAGAGGTATTTCATTATGTCCTTGTCAATGTTTTAGGTATTGCTTTGACCCACATGCACAACACAACCAGAAGACAGGAGAAGGTTTAACAGGTTTATTGTAACAGTAAATAATGTTTGCAGGAATCCGGTACCAGGAGCACCTTGACTGTGTGAGGAGGAGGACAGGTAAGGTTAGTATCTTTTGGGATGATTTGCAGTTGTTAATCAGAGCTGTATGCTTACAGGATGAAGATAGATGAACCACCAGGGGGGAAGAAGGTCCCGGCGTCTGGGACTGAGGAGTACTGCCTGCAGATGATGGAAGTTAACAATCATTTGCATGAGATAAGTGATTTCCAGGAGGTAAGTATGCCACTGGTGTAGGCACTTGGGGTGGCGAGCATGGTGGAGGGTGAGCAAGGTTCATTGCAGGATTTCTCAGGAGAGGAGCCAGAATGCGCTTCAGCTGGAGTTTGTCTGAATAGGTCCGCTGGAATACTCGAAGTCGGCTGGAAACCAGGTAGCGAACTGGAGGGAAATCCAAGACACAGCAGTCACCACTTATGGTTAACACTCAGGCGCCAAAGTACTGACAGCAGACTCCTCTCATCCTGCTCAGATGATGAGGATTGATGAGAAGTACCTGTTACACCTCCAGTCACCATGCTCTGTCGCCACCTAGAGTGAAGCAGGTTAAGTAGAAGGCAAAAAAGGAGACAGATTCTCCCAGACCCCGACAGTCCTTAATTGTTTTTGTAAATGCCTCCTTTTAACATATTCAAAAAGAGAATGTCATCTTGAGACACTGATCTGTTATCCTTGTTATCATCCCTAAAGTCAGACACAAGAACCTTGAGTATATCAGCTGGAGTCATTAAGGGGAGCTCTTTGACTGCACCTCTGTGACACACAGTGGACATGCTAAAAGACTCATTATGATATGATACTCTAGCCCAATGCTGTGCAGCCTACATAGGGTTCAGAATCTTGTCCTAAAATTATCTTCCTAGGAGCTAATGCCTTTAAGCAATTGTAGCTAATTAAAAGGCCAACTTCACATTCTAGCTGTGGAGGAATCTCAGTAATTATCACCTTGAGATGATTCCATTGCCTAGCTGTTTTACAGCTAGGCAATGGAATGTGAGAGCGGTTAACTGGTTTGCGGTCTTTAGCGTAAGCAGGAGGGAGTGCAATAAATTCTGAGGAATTGTAGCCTCTCACTTTGAGAACTGAGACACATTGGCTTGGTATAACAGCATCTTTACCAAGTATTGTAGTGAGCCTTAATTTTATTGGGGTAGACTTAACTTTGAGATCATTAGACACACCTTGGTCAATGAACTCTGTGTCACTTTGGGTGTCTAAGAGTGCATAAACAAACCTTTTTGTACCTGGATGTTGATCTGAAGAAACCCATACTGGTACAATTATGGAAGTGCTTACGCTTTGGCCATTGGTTTCTGCACTGAGAGACAGGGTTGTTGCAGCCTGTTCTGTGTTGTTATGAATTGGGTTAATGCAGACAGGTAGGGTTTTTTTTCTTACACATTTTACATACAAGTCTGTAATGACAGTCTTTTGCACTGTGTCAGGGTTTGAGACAGTCATAACAGAGCATTTTATCTTTTATTAATTTTCTTCATTCCTCAAGCCTTAAAACTGTGGGCAACTGTGAAGTTTGTGTCCGTTGTCCTGACAGAGCACGCATACTGATTTAACATTTGAACTTTGTTTTGTGTTTTCAGCTTTTGTCACAGCTTGCATGTGGAGAACACTGGAGGTGGGCCTACTTCAATTTTGATAAACGTTACCAGTGTTTGTGGTGAAGTCTCTTGAGTGGAGAGCCTGGAATGATGTGATTGGGTTGCACACAATCTCTGCTTCAGAAGACATGAACTCAGAAAAGTCCTTTAAACTTGGAAACTTCCAACTTTCTTTCATGAACTGAGTAGCTTGATGATTCCACCTGGCAGCTGCCCAGTTCAGTAACTTTTGAACAAGTTTTTGGTAATCTTCACAATTGCTGAGAATGTTTAAGCCTTCAATGTGGGGCAAAGCCTCTTGACCTGTTTGAATAAAATCAACAAATGCCCTAAATCCTGTAGAGTCCTTTGTACGTATCTTTGGCCATTGAGCCAGTCTTTCTCTGAACACTTTCTGTACAACAAATGGATGTCAATACCTTAGGTTGAAGCATTCCCATCCATTATTGTATGCTGTCGTTTCTGTAGAAGATGCCATCAGGCGTTTGTTAAGCTGGACCTCCTACGTATGTCTTTAAGTAGTGCAGCTTGTCAGCAGGTGAGATGTTCTTTTTATTGATGAGTGCAGCAAATTAATATTCCCACTCAATGAACTGTATAGGGTCACCTGTGAATGTGGAGGGCTCTGGCATTGGCAGTCTGTTCATGGCAACACTGTGTTTTATTGCTTGAGCTGAGTAAAGGACATCTGCTTGTGGAGATGAGGTGGTCACTATGTTACTGTTAGGAACATGAATGGGAGCAGAAACTGTTTGGGCCATCTGAGCTGCTCTGCTAAAGTCACCAGTATGAACACTGATCTCAGTCTTTATCTCCTGATCATGAGTCATTAGTCTAGCTCAGGCAGCTCATTTTAAGTCTTTAGTCTCCCTAATTCACATTTTTGAGATTCAAGCTCCTTTCTTTGCCTTTCTTCTAAGTTCTTCTAAGTTTTCCTTTTGTTTTTCCTCTTCTAATAACACCTCATACTCTACTTCTTTGGCTGCTAATTCTGCTGCAGCCCCTGCTCTTTTTACAGTCACCACTGACTTTGCAGAGTTTGACTTACTGGCAGAAGAGTGTTTACTTCAATGCGTGACAGAGGAACTGTAAATGGATTGAGCATAGTCTGGATCAAGAAGCTCATGGAGATGTATCTTCACTTTGTCACTTTCATAGTCATCTATGCCTGAGAGTCTTACTTGTGCATCCTTGATAATGTCTTTGGTGATTGCTTCACATGCATTGATGAGTCGCCTTGTGTCACAGGAGGGAATAATGTTTTCCTTAATTTCTGTGTATAACTTTATGACAGTCTTTCTTCCTTCTCTAAGATGTCCATGGATGAAGCGATTTCACTGTTTGTTATGTGTCCTTTCAGTTGTTGTTGTTGTTGTTGTGTTTTACGTACTTGTTTTTTCCATTCATCATAAACTTTGAGAAGTTGTTTTTCCTTTCTATAGGCCTCCTCCTCCTGATATACTTGCATCCCCTCTGTAGGCTTCCTTTGATGAATGGCACTAGGAGGCTCCTCTTCCTTGTTGACCTGGAGGTCCTCTGAGTACTCTGTTTCCTCTTCAGATGCTTCCATGATGAGGGCAGGGTTGTTGGACCACTTGCTGAATATTGGACCATTTGCACGTTGGTGGACACCACCACGCCTTCCGGCATCATCGGCCATTTTGTATCCCGCTACTACAAATCCCAGCGGGCACTGTAACTACGCTACACTTTCTGGCTGGCTCCTCCAGCCACTGAATGGCTGACGTTCATCTGTAGACTCCAGTTACTCCACTAGGGAGTGAAGGTAGAAGGGAACGAAAACGTCTACAGCAGAAGCAGTTTGCTCCAAAATCATCAGCCTAACCTCTCCAGAGGGCCAAATCCATCATTATGTGATTTCAAATCTTTTCGAGAAATCGGTTAGGGGACACAGCGCTTCCTCTATCAGTGCTGAATTCTTGACATCCAGCTGCACACTCACGACAATCCTTGAGCACCCAAAGTCCTCAACATGGCAGTATTTGTATTTGTACGGCCATACAAATTACCTTCAAGTCACAAACCGTTTTGCTCCACTGTCTGTGGTACGTTTGGGGCATAAATGAAAGCACAGCTAAAAAATGTGACTCACAGAAGCAAATTCCTTGTATTTACTGATTTGTGTTTGTGTAAAAAATTGTTTGTGTGAAGATGTTAATACAGATGTTTGAATTTGTTTTCCACCATGTGGAGCAAAACTGTGAATGTAAGAGGTTTTTCATGTGTGACTCAAATATAATTTGTGCACTTGTATTTGAGAAGCTGGTGAGGTGTAACTGCTGTTTAGTATTTGTGAAAGACAAAAAATAATCTACAGTTACAAGACTCCTGTAGCATTTGCTCTGTGACTTCAAATTCACAGTTAAAAATGCACATATACTTATGTCCCAGATTTACCTTCATACAAATCTTTCCAGCAGAGCTGCAAGAAATCCAGTGGCTACAATAAAAGGAGGGGGTGTCTGTCTTTTTAGCAAATGTTTTATAAGTATTTTCACTATAAGTTCAATAATATGAAAACATAAATCTTGTCCTGAAGATGTTGATGAAGTAGTTGCTTTTACCTTTCAGATGTCAGACATGTTTCCTGACTTCCTACCAGCAGGGGGAACATACAAACTATATTTGTATATCTCGTTATGTATTTGTTTGTTAAAACTTTGTAAATCTTATAAATAGGTCACGTGTTTTTCGTTTGAAGCTCTGCTTTTGCCGACAAACTGCTAAGTAGAAAATATAGCTTTCTGAAACTCTGAAGGCGTTCTCATTCCAGAAATGACGTATTTCCGATTTGTTTCCGCTTCCTCCGGAACTCCGCCAGATTTAGTGCATGTAGCCGGGCCCTTTTAATTGACCTGTAGTTCCTTAATCCAATTGACGGTCTGCGATGGAAGGTGAGTTTAAACTCAGGGAGATTAATGCTGCTCAGCAGACGGAAGGGTGGGCTTCCCTAGGGTACACGCACACTCACAGTTTAAAGCTTTACGAACAGGAGCAGCCCCGAGTCGTCCTCACGTGTTTCACTGTGTTCAGTTGTTGCAACCAGTAATTGAAACAGAATGATTTTAAAATGCGTTCTGTAAATCTCAGCAAGTAAAACGCAACGTTTGGCGTGACATGGTCCTCTTTCCTGGTGGTAGTCAGGAGTCTGGCTGCAGTGTTGTGCTCACCTGCAGGTGTTTTTGTTAGACAAACTGCTGCAGTCCAAAATGTGTAAAACTGTAGCAGTAGTGTTCTTCAAAACATGAATTTGCACATGTACAACTACAATACAACATAGAAAAATATAAGATTAGTTTTAGCTGGTGTCCAGCCCTCAGCATTAGAAGTTTAATCCTGGCTTTATTTTAAATGGCTGTTCTTTGCATTTGTAACATTTAAGACGTTAAGACTGGTCACTGATGACCCTAACAAAAAGAAGGGATACTCGGGTGTTTAAAATCGACTTGTAACATGCGGAGTGAGATGTAAATTCTAAAGTCTCAGATGTAGGATTCCAACCTTTTGCTGACAACTGCCGTCAGGTAAGAGGAACTACAAGTTGATAAACACCGTATCCTTTAAATGTATATTTTGTTATTTTAACTATGAAACTACCAAAACATAATCTAAGGCATAGTACAAATCAAAACTAATAAAGAAAAAATAAAATACGTCAGTGGATTAAATAAAGTGAGTCTGTGTATGTGTAATCAAATGCTATTATCTGTTTAAATTGCAAATTAATTGTCTGTTTATTACCAAGACTGATGTATTTATGTTATTGTACAGTGAGTTGAATGTCATACCAAGCGTTTTGGTTAAACTGGGTGTGAATAAGGCCTTGTCCACACGTAGGCGGATATCTGGGAAAACGAATAACTTTTTATGTGTTTTGGCCTTTCATCCACACATAAACTTTGTTTTACATCACTAAAAAACTAATAATTCTGAAAATTCCGGCCAAAGTGGAGATTTATAAAAACTCAGTTTTTGAGCCTGCGTGTGTACATGATTTTTTTTTTTTTTTTAACAAACCTTGATTGAGATTTAGAAGAACAGAACAGGTCATACATCAGGCTGAGACATGAAAGAGAACACAAAAAAAGATAACATAATAATACAACTTGACTATATACCATAACTCAAAAATGCCAGGGGTTTATAACAAAGCAAAATAAAATACATCAGGTGCATAAGATAAATTGAACTTTTAAAAGAGATGACAGGTTTTTAATGCTTTCCTATTTGTACTGTCCCCTATGGAAGAGAGATAATGTTTTACATGCAGAGAACTGTTTATTCAACCACTTCACCGAAGGTGGGGGAACTTCGACCTTGTTTTGACAGATAAATCACTCTTGCACAAAATAAACACAAACGCTTCTCTTAATTATATATATGAAGATTTATTGAAGCCAAATAATCCTGATATACCATTATTCTGGTCCAAAAACCTTCACCTAACTAACAAGCACTATTCTACACAAAGGGAATAAAAATGACTACCTAACATTGATAATAAAATAAATATATATATGCGCATTTAGTGTCTGTGAAGATCAAACAAGTAGTTTTATGGACAAAATGTGTAATTTGGGTTAAATGGAAAGAGAAGTCCTCCTGTTGTGTTGATGTCTCGATCGCAGCGATCAGATGATAAAACGGTGGGGCCACAACCAGCTGATCGCTCCAAATCTTGACAAAGGGTCATAAAACTGTGAGGCGGGAACTCAGTGGAAACTTTCCAGCAATAAAACTGGAACAAAGAGTGGTTGGGCGAGGCCCAGACCTGCAGGTGCCTTGAATGAAAAACTTTTAAAAGTCCAACTTCTAACTCCTGGCTGATTTGGGATCAGCCGGACAAACATTAACCACACACAATTCAGCAGCGCTTGCGTGCCAAATCAAAACACAGCTCAGCATAAAACACTTCAATCAGTATTGCATGCAACAAGTTAATACCTTAGATTAACTACTGGTGATCCTACATCACCTTAACTGCCTCATCCTGCCCAGACCTCTAAATGCACCTATCCGGTTTACTATGAAAAGAACGACTTTACTTTGAAGTTGATTTCTTCTCCACCGGTTTAGGATGGATCAGGTCTGAAGAAAAGGAGGGGAGGAGGATCATGCGTCCGTGATCGAATTAAGGAGAAAAAAAAAACGGTAACTTCTCATCCGTCCAGGAGGGGAAAAGATGACGAACCGTTTAGTCGACTGAATCAACAAGGAGGGAAACTCATCTCCTTGGACATAGAACCTCTGTGGGTTTCACCTGCACTGAGTGTGGCGTGGTCTTCGATAGGTAAATAAATCCTCTGATCTTCTCGTATCAGACAGATTTTCAGCTTTCAAGCTCTTCTGGGAATGGCCTTGTGGAGCAAAATTTCGCCTGCGAGCTTTTGTCTCTCCAGATATGCGCCTCCGTTACGCTGTCCTGTGAGACAGGCTGGAAATGGCACCGAAACTTCATCTCCTCTGGGTTTTACACTCTTGGTGACGTCAGAGCTGCGATGTCTGTTGAGCTGCGCAGGTCAAAATGTGCGACCAAAATGGATGGCCCCAACAAAGACTGTCCAAAAAGGCATACACTTGTTCCTTCTGCGTGTCACAGCCCTAAATAATTATCCAGGTGCTCTTTACTCATACGTGTCTCTCTAAGTGCAAATACAATAATAAGAGAATGAAAAAACAAACTGTTTCAAAATACTTAAAATATGAAAAGGTAATGTAGAGGTATTTGCAGAAGTCTTTCATGTTAAAATTAAGCTTTCCCTATGGTATATAGTTGAGGTAAAACTGGGTCTCTGAAAAAAACAAAAAAGTATGTGTAATATATATAATGTGTATGTATATATATATATATATATATATATATATATATATATATGTGTGTGTGTGTGTGTATATGTGTGTGTGTGTGTTTGTGTGAAGACATAAAAAATACACATTTTCCTCTAAAGCTAACTTACTGGAGTATGAACTCTTTAATATTTTTAATAGTTTTATGAATACGGCTCTCCTGGAGGAGAGACCACAGTTCCAGGATTGGATGCAGAAGCTCTGATTCTCTTCATGTCCTACCATGCTCTACTCCACTGTCTAAGCATATTCCACTTTATATCAATATTTACTTCTGATTAGACAGTCAAGGTATCAATTCCCTGTAATTCTGAGCTGATTATCAGTTCTTTTACAATTTATAATCACACTTTTCCTGAATTTTCTTGACCTCAACATCACTGAAATCTACACGAGTTGTCCGCAAAGGGAACATATCTATGTCTCCAAATGTATTATTGGACAGAAGTTTTTATGCACTTCATATATTATAACCTACCAAACATTGTATCCAAGCAGTCCTTTGCTATATAGTACACATTGACGTTGCAACAATGATTATAATTGCACATAGTGTGCAGCTTTGTTGCTAATTCGGATTTAGTCCTAGACTCGAACACATTTTATCTGTGCAGTGTTTATATAAAGCTGATTTTATTTTCTGTTGTCAGTGATAAATCGGTTGTTTAAAATCATAGCTTACTTCTCATGGAAAAGTGAAAGATTTTTGAAGATGGATTTGGGAAAAGAAAGTGAACTGAACAAGATCAAAACACTTCAAAGCAACTGTCAGCAGATTCTGTCTTATTTACTAAAGTGGAAGGATTGGTGAACTTGTTCCAGCATACTTTAAATTACTTCCAGTAAAAGCAGTGACTAGGGTCCCACTCTTCAAGGCAGATGGTGCTCTGAATGGCTGCTGTAAACCAAGCGGCCATCGGCCACCACATGTAGTCAGTGTTTGATTGGCCATAAAGTCTTTGTATTTTCTATTACATTTTTCAGGAAAGATGGACGCTGGAATGCTGAATAAAATGGCTTTGATTTATGGGAACATTCACAGGTCAAGCTTACTGATATTGCATGAATGCTAAAATAAAATCCCCTCAGAACTGTATTTCTTTATGGACTTTTAGCATTCTTCAGTTAAAGTCAGCTCATTCAGAATTGTTGAGCTCTTATCTACAGCTTAGTGTTTGACATGCCTTTTTATGATGTTTGATTTTCCAGTAAGTGTATTTTGTGTACATGTAGTCCTATAGCCAGAGCTTCTGTGTGCAGTCCCATGTTGATACGCTACAGACTATTCCTTTCTGTCTAATGGGACATTTGTGTTTGCCCTTTCACAGACACAGAAGTTTGCATCCCGATTCCTCGAGATCTAGTGAGGCGTCTTGGTGTTGAGGTAAGCAGATGGTTTCCAGCAGCGTGCTGTGCAGTGTAGCAATAAACGGTGAAATCTGTGTACTCAGTAATTTCTAAAGTGTCAAATCTTTTGCTAAAAAAACAGGAACAGCAGCTTTTATACATCATCTGTTTTTCTCTTTAGGCAGCAAGGTCAAATTTTTCAAAAATGATTATCATACTGTGCACACACACTTTTGTAGATTTATTTAGTACCTTTGTCTTTCTTGTAGCCTCACACCAGCACCAAAGCTACAAAGTTTACTGAAGCATATCTGAGGAACTGCATTCAGCAGCCAACACGCCTGGATGTGAAGAGCATGGTGACTCACAAGGCTGTGATCCTGGGCTACAGACGGCCAAAGAAAGACAAAACAAAGAAAAAAAGTAAGAAAGCCAAAGGACTCAATGCTCGACAGAAGAGGAAGATGAAAGTTTTCCAGATCAAGCCTGACCACCAGAGGTTTGTTAAGATCATGTGCACCATATAGGAGCAGTAAATCAAACTTTAAACATGACACAATCATAATATTTTGTAGAAACAATCCACTACATTTTCTTTCTTTTTTTCTGAAAGTGGTCTATTTGGCTTTGTAGGTATGAGCTTTTCCTGCCTTTACATGAGCTGTGGAGACAGTACATTATTGACCTGTGTGGTGGACTCAAACCAACAAGGTGATGCTACCTGCAGACAGAGTTTCCAGATGTCCAAGTTACTGGTACTCCTGGTAATTTTCTTGATATTTACTTGCAGCAATCCACAGTTTGTGCAGCAGAAGCTTCTGAAGGCAGATTTTCATGGTGCCATCGTTACAGGTAAATTTTCCAGTAAAGACAAGCAACAGAAATGCTGACCCTTACTCCATTCATCATCACTGGAGGATCTTAATAGAGGGCAATAATGTGCAACATTGTTCGTTAGAAGAGGGAAACTTTTCGTCAGGGAATTTCCCTGTGGATATTGGGAATCCGAGTATTTCCTCCAAATAAATGAAAATCTTCTGTCTGTCGGTCATTAACAGACATACAGGGGTTGGACAATGAAACTGAAACACCTGTCATTTTAGTGTGGGAGGTTTCATGGCTAAATTGGAGCAGCCTGGTAGCCAGTCTTCATTGATTGCACATTGCACCAGTAAGAGCAGAGTGTGAAGGTTCAATTAGCAGGGTAAGAGCGCAGTTTTGCTCAAAATATTGAAATGCACACAACATTATGGGTGACATACCAGAGTTCAAAAGAGGACAAATTGTTTGTGCACGTCTTGCTGGCACATCTGTCAGCAAGTCTTAGTGATGTATCAAGAGCCACGGTATCCAGGGTAATGTCAGCATACCACCAAGAAGGACGAACCACATCCAACAGGATTAACTGTGAACGCAAGAGGAAGCTGTCTGAAAGGGAAGTTCGGGTGCTAACCCGGATGGTATCCAAAAAACATAAAACCATGGCTGCCCAAATCACGGCAGAATTTGATGTGCACCTCAACTCTCCTGTTTTCACCAGAACTGTCCGTCGGGAGCTCCACAGGGTCAATATACACGGCCGAGCTGCTATAGCCAAACCTTTGGTCACTCATGCCAATGGCAAACGTCGGTTTCAATGGTGCAAGGAGCGTAAATATGGGACTGTGGACAATGTGAAACATGTATTGTTCTCTGATGAGTCCACCTTTACTGTTTTCCCCACATCCGGGAGAGTTACAGTGTGGAGAAGCCCCAAAGAAGCGTACCACCCAGACTGTTGCATGCCCAGAGTGAAGCACAGGGGTGGATAAGTGATGGTTTGGGCTGCCATATCATGGCATTCCCTTGGCCCAATACTTGTGCTAGATGTGTCACTGCCAAGGACTACCGAACCATTCTTGAGGACCATGTGCATCCAATGATTCAAACATTGTATCCTGAAGGCGGTGCCATGTATCAGGATGACAATGCACCAATACACACAGCAAGACTGGTGAAAGATTGGTTTGATGAACATGAAAGTCAAGTTGAACATCTCCCATGTCCTGCACAGTCACCAGATCTAAATATTATTGAGCCACTTTGGGGTGTTTTGGAGGAGCGAGTCAGGAAACGTTTTCTTCCACCAGTATCACGTAGTGACCTGGCCACTATCCTGCAAGAAGAATGGCTTAAAATCCCTCTGACCACTGTGCAGAACTTGTATATGTCATTCCCAAGATGAATTGACACTGTATTGGAAAAAGGAGCCCCTACACCATACTAATAAATTATTGTGGTCTAAAACCAGGTGTTTCAGTTTCATTGTTCAACCCCTGTATATGTGACTGTTCATTTGTTGATCATGGGAGCGTGGTCCTCTGGCTTCCATCATGGAGCCTGTGCGAATTCATTGGTGACTGGTTTGGGTAAGGCCTGGGGTTTCTGAATGTGCCATGGGGGGGTCCCAGCAATGGCTGCCAGCCTTGTTGGGGTGCTGTTTGTGTGGATGCTAGGGCCACATCCCGGAGTGGTGGGCCCCTTGTTTGGTGACCTGTGACTCCCAGAGGGAGGGCCACGGGGGATTGAAGGTCAAACAAACAGAGGTTACTAATCCATCAATGTGGCCTTCCTAATTTGATGCTGGATTGAATCTGGAATTATTAATGTATATCAAGCAATTAAAATACTGTACAGCAAAAGTGCCCTGGCACATGTACGGAACTATATGTTCCATATATGTTAGGTTTGCACAATTCAACAACAGACTTGTCGTGTGCAATATGTTTGCTGTTTGTACACCTGTTAGATTTACTGTTTATGTGATGTGTTATGAGGTACCTGCAGTGGGTCCAACAGAACACATTGGCCTAAGCTTAGCTTTTGATTAGTAGGTTATCGAATTATATTCCTGTGAGAACTGAGGGTGTGTGCTGTATCCATAATGATCTGTGTTTTTATTGTCACAGTGGTGCGCTCCAAATGTCCATCATATGTGGGGACTACAGGGATTCTCATGCAGGAATTCAAACATGTGTTCAAAATCATCACCAAAGAAGACAAAGTCAAAGGTTAGTGAAGCTCTCCTTGAGCATCCTGGGTTCTGTTCTAACCTCTTGCTGTATGGCTGTGGTACAGATGTTTGCTCCCCAGCCAGAACTGGCTGCTGTTTACCACATACAAGGTCTATTTTAGAGCTTTTGACTTTTCAACATTGTTAGTAGGATTCCCTGCTAGCCCTGTAAAAGTTTTTTTTTTTTTTTACTAGCAAGATGCCTCAGCTTATCACACGGTAAATGTATGAATTGGTAATGGTGGAAAGAAAGCAGGTAAACCAGATCCTCCTTGCTGGTAGGGCTCGGCTGCTCCTTATCACTCACTATCAGTTTTCTGGATCATCAAGAACTTCAAGCTGAGAGGTCCAGCTGCAGAAAAGATAAATCTGAAAATGTTTAAAGCGCCAGACTGTTGCGCCACTGCCTGAACTTTGGCAATGACTGTGGAAGACATTACCTCACTAATTCACACAAACAAACACTGTGAGCTGTCCCTTGAGGTTTTGCCTGTGAGATTTGGTAAAATTTCTCCTAAACAAATTAACGCTTCTGTTTCTCTTCTCTCCTGTGCTGGCAGTGATCCCAAAGAGGTACAGTGTTTTTGGTGTAGAGATCGACGGCTTTGTTTCACACATCTACGGAAACAAGTTTGAGCTACGAGCCAGTGAACGCTCCGTTAGGAAGTTCAAAGTGAAAGGAAGCATGGACCTCTAAGAGCTGCTACACACTGTACTGTCATCTGCTCCCTGCCCCTACTGGACAATAAAGGAACTGCACAAATGCCTAGCATGCGGCATAGGAACACGTATACTGGGCACAAAACTGCTTGTGAAGAACTCTCACACATGCCTTCCCTGTTTAATGGTAAATGGACTAAACTTATATAGCGCCGTTCCAGCCATACTGACCACTCAAACCGCTTTAAACACATTTACATTCACCCAGATGTACTCACTAACGCGCACACATTTATATAGGTGAGAGATGTGTAATGTAAGGTGAAGTGCTCATTGACTTGTGGCAGAAAGGAAGTTGGAATTGAACCCACAACTTTTGGAATGCAAGACAACTACTCCTCTCACTGAGCCACAGTTGCCTCTCCTAATATTGCATTCCTCAGGCTGGCTATTTACAGGGCAAGCTCAGATCTGAGTAAATACCTCAGATGGGATGAGTGTGTATCGTAGTCAGAATTGCTGCATTACATATTGCTTGTGAGTGTGATTCAGTGTGGTGGGACTGTGATTCTTCCCAGAACCTAAACATAAATGAGTGAAGACCGCTTCACTGTAGGTGGGTGTATGGTTGAAGCGCCCTGAATAAAAACTGTTACACTAAATGTTGCTGTTTGAAGGTTGCTGAGATGTGTTCTGTAGAGCATATCACATCTGCAGCTTTAGGCAGTTCGGACAGTTTAAAAAATCCACACTCCTTTTGGTTTTTCAATGGAACTCTGTAAGGTTTTTATTGTGCTAAATAAGACATTAAGAGGAACCCGTAGTAAGAGATGCAACTAATCTTTAAGCTATCTGAAGTAGTCCTCAGAGTAAAGTAGTGGAACGTCTTGAACAGATGCAGATGGTAATCCTATTTCACATCGATCTCACTTAAAGAACCATCATGACAAAATATCTCCATAAGATTTAATGCATCTGATATGAGATCAGTGTTGAGTTGTGCTCTGTACTGTAGAGTTTGTGAGAAACAAAGCCTTAAACTGGCATTTTTAGAGGCTCAGTCTTGCTTTAACCTCTGTTTAAGCTCTGGGCCATTTTCACTTAATTTAATTGTTAATTTAATTGGGCTCCTAACAGTTTTGAATTGTCTGGAATTTGATAATTTTTCTAAGTCTGGATAAATATGAAAAATAAAAACCTAGATTCTTAAAATGTTTTTTTATTGTCTAAAAGAAAAATTTCCAAATTAAAGGGCTTCATACGTTGTTTCATATCTAGCGGATGATTCATTTTAGATTCGTTTCACAGCATTTTCGCCCCCAGACTGATTCATTCAATTCATTCTAGAATTCTGCTGCTCAAGGTGGCAGCAGGTTGGAGTAGATTTTTACCTGTCATTCTGATACATTTTTTTAAGAACTCAAATTTCTCTTGTGGTGGATAAAAATGGTTTCTTTTTTGGCCAATTATCCTCTCTGGTATCTGGTGCTGTGCCGCTGGAAGGATTTTTGCTGATACGTTTTTTACTTTTGGACAGTTATAATGCATCCCCATAGCAACACAGTGTTTTTTTTACAACTGAGAGGAGCAGATTATCTCAAAAGCACAACTGCAATGCCAAATCCCTGATGAGTTGAAAAGGAGGCATTGTAGATGCAGAGCAGGAGCAAAGAAAAGAAAGATGGAGGAAGTTCAAACCATGTCTTCCATCGATTATGATGGGCAATGAGAGATCATTGGGAAACAAGTGGGATGAACTCAAAGCCCTACAAATGACCCAGTCAGAGAATCAGGAATGCAGTATTGTTTGCTTCACTGAGACATTCAATTTACTTCAATTCAGTTTTATTTATTTAGCGCCAATTCACAACACGTCGTCTAAAGGCACTTTCAAGTCAACTCAGTTGATTCAGATTTCAAGTTGGGTACATACATTCCAATTAATCCTAACTATCAAACAATGCAGATCAGTTTATTATTCAAATTGGTTAAAAGGTTTTTCTAGTGACTTGAAGTATTCACTCCTCCTGGATGAGCATGTGGCAACAGTAAACGGTCGCTGGCGTTGACTTTGCAGCAATCCCTCATACTGAGCATACTGGAGAGGAAAAACTCCCTTTTAACAGGAAGAAACCTCCAGCAGAACCAGGCTCAGTGTGAGCGGCCATCTGCCAAGACCGACTGGGGGTTTGAGAGAACAGAGCAAAGACACAAAAAGAACACAGAAACCCTGGAATACTTTCTATAGGGAAGAAAAATGAAACATTAATGGTTGTAACTCCTTTAGTGGTTTCATCTAGGAGATAAAGATAGCTAAGCAGATGAACCCTGAGCCAGTTTTCAAGTCTAGAGTATTAAAGAGAGCACATACAGTTAGTCACAGTAGAAACTCAGCCAGTAGCTATGTCTAGGACAGACTGGGTTAAACACTGAAAGACGGGGCCAAGTGGATCATCTGTAGAAGGTAAGCATTAAGTTGTTGGCAGCAGCAGCTTGGCTGATGTCCCCCTCCAGGAAGGTGTCACAGCTAGACACAGATCCAGGCCAGGTGTATTTTCTAGAAAGAGAAAAAAGAGAGAACATGGAGTTAAAAGCTGAAATTAGCTTTTAAAAAACAGCAAATAATAGAAACCAAATCTCGAATGGGGCTGGTAATCAAAGGAAACACTACCTTAAATAACTGGGTAGGATTGGGTCTAACATGGAGTTTAGATGAAAATTCAGAATGAAAGACTCACCTTCACCGCCTCCACCTTCCAATGACTCTTCCAATGCATCTCTCGGCCTTCCAATCAGCATCCTGTCCACCTGATTCTCCATCCAATCACCTTCCGACGCCTTGCTTTTGAAGGACCTTCAGCTGTGTTCATCCTCGCCAATGATTTTATTTCTAATAGAATGAATTTTATTTAAAAATAATCCCATAAAGTCATTACAGCTGAGAGCTGGGGGAATGAATGGCTCAACAGAGCTATGACTGTAAGTTTAGTTACTGTACTAAAAAGAAACCTTGGATTATTCTTATTCTCTTCTATTAATGAGAAATAGGATGTTCTAGTGTCTTTTTATACAACAGTAGACTATTTTTCCAGATTACGTAGGAGTCCTCTAGATGTGTAGAGCACCATTTTCTGTCCAATTTTCTAACATTGAGCTTTAAAGTAGACCGCTCTGAATTAAACTAGGGAGCCAGCCTCTAACCTTATTTTTCTTGGTTATATATTGTCTAATGCACCACGTACTGAGGAAATAACATTATGAACAAGAGAATCAATTTGTGAAGGGGAAGAAACAAGAAACATTGCCCTCCACTGTGTTTTTCTGTGATGAGGAAATTAAAATGGAACAGATTCTTTAAAGGTTGTTACAGCATTGTCTGATAATGATCTTCTATAATGAAATTGTCTTTCAGGTGTGGAGTAGTCGGTTAAATTAAACTCAAAGGTTATTAAAAATGGTCAGACAGGACAGGGTTATGAGGATATCATATCGTATCCCTGACTCCAGCGTCTCTCTGCCAGGCTTCTGACCATACAAGCAGCAGATTTAAAGAGGAGTGGCAAACGCAAAGCAGGTGGACTGGCAGTACTTCTGAACAACAGATGTTGTTATCCGGGACATGTTACTGTGAAAGTGTTCCCTCTGCAGTCCAGATATTGAACTGTTAGCAATATGTTTCCCTCCATATTTACCCAAAGAGTTCACCAGGGTTATTTTGGCAACAGTTTACATTTCACCTTTAGCTATTGCCAACACTGCATCTGATGTCATCAGCTCAGTTACAGACATGACACCTCTATCTGGTGATTTTAACAATGCCTCACTCTCTGCTACACTTCCAACATTTCAACAGTTTGTCAGCTGCTCTATGAGGAGAAAACAAAACATTGGATTTGTTCTATGCAAATGTCCACAACTCATACATATCCAAAGCAAGGACTTCTCTAGGCAAATCAGATCACAATCTTGTTTGTCTCTGCTCTAAATATAAGCCCATTGTTCAGAGGCAACCGGTAATAAAGAGGACTGTGAGAAAATGGTCACAGGAAGCTGAAGAAGCCCAGCGAGGTTGCTTTGAGGTTACAGATTGGGACGCACTGTGCCAGCCACATGGAGAGGACATAAATGCTATGACTGAGTGTGTTACTAATTATATAAACTTCTGTGTGGATAGCATCATCCCCACCAGAATCGTGAGATGCTTCCCCAATAACAAACCCTGGATCACCAGTGACCTGAAGGACCTGCTTAACAAGAAAAAAAGAGCCTTCAGAGAGGGAGACTGGGAATTATTGAGGAGTATACAGAAGCGACTTAAAGTCAAGATAAGACACCAAGGAGGTATACAAGAGGAAGCTGGAGAGCAAGCTCCAGCAAAACAATATTAGAGATGTGTGGTCAGGGATGAAGAAGATCACAGACTTCAAACAGAAGGACGATCAGACCGATGAATGTCTAGACAGAACCAATTAACTGGTGTTGAAGTACCCCTTTAAAGAGGCCTTCTGCGCGTTCGTTTATTCACCGTAACCTGGAGGAATTCACAACACATTAGAATAAATCACACGGAGACAGCTGTATGTAATTCAAAATACCTGGACCAGGGGAAGCTCTCATGTGATCAGGACACACACCGAGACGACTTCGGAGCTTCTCACTGGGCATATTGCTTTTATTAAAACACACATTAAAATGGGCAGCGCCCTGTTTACAGATTTTTCTCACATGTAGTCACGTACACACTTTTCCGGCTTTACCATATTTAGACAGTCATTGTCCACCAGCTGCACCCCGTATCTACTGATATAAGCAGGGAGTAAGTCAGTCTCTACTTTTCACGCACTCCTTCAGTTCTCAGTATTTTTCTGCTTCATCACACTCAAGGCCAAGTTTGTGCAATAACAATTCTGCAGGCCACAATGTCTTATACTAACACAGGTTATACATTTTATTTCCCGCACTGGTTATGAACATAGTAATAATAATGATGCACACACATAATATATCTCCACAATTTCCCCCTTTTGAAGTCTCCTAAGACTTCACCACTAATTGGAGATACTGCATAAAAGATTTTAACAATCATTACAACCTGTGGAGCAGAAGGAAATGTTTGTCATCATGCTTTTTGACCCTGCCTCCACTGCCATGCCATGTGCCCAGGGACTATTGCCTGTCCGGCCTTTGTAGTCCCAAGGATGCTTACAACCTTCTAAGTCTTGACAGGGAGTATTGACCCCTCTAACTGGAGGGTGTCTATCCGTGCTTTATTCCATAGTCTGTCCAAATATGCCAATATAATATTCTACCATCCTTCTGCTCCCTAGACAGTAATACATATCAGACGCCCTGTAACTTACTCTTACGGGTTAATCTTCGTCCTCCTCCTCGTTAGCATCAACCGCAAGCAAAGGCATCATATGGGAAGGAGGAGGTGCGGTTTTCCCTTCAATGGTTGTAGTAATAAAGCGAACAATCAAAGATCTTATACATGACACACAGCAACATACACAGGTAACCATAATAGTTACAAAAACAGCAATGGATATAAACAATGACATAATCAGCCCTTTCCAGTGTCCAAACATGCCCGTCATCCAGTCTTCAAACGGATTGTCTATTCCTGAGTGCTCATGCATAGTGGCTGAAAGTGTTTTTAACCCTTCTAAAGCTTTTGAGACGGAACCATCAGGGGCGGTATTATTGGGTATGAAAGTACAACACATGTCTCCAAACATAGCACATACGCCCCCTTTTTCAGCTAACACCATGTCCAGGGCCATCCTATTTTGTACTGCCATAAGGGATGTGGGGCCAGTTTGTTCAGCTAGGCCCTCCACAGCATCTCTAGTGAGGTTGGCCATTCGAAGAACATTGTGATGTATGTAATTAATGCGGTCCACATTTTTATTGGGAGTTACCGGAAAAAAGGCTGCAATAATGGGAATGTTTTCGAAGTCAGTTGAGACTTGGTCCGCCAATTTATACTCTATGGGTACGCCTCGGGGGACTCCAATTGTGTCAATGTAGGTGGGCGAGCCTTCGGTCAGGTCAAATGTGTTTGTGCTCCGCTTCATGACATGTCTACGCCGTCGCCTAGTGAGAGCCGTGCTTTGTGCATGTTTCGAGGGAAGATACTTAAAGTCTTTACCTAACAGAAGGAGAGGTGCCTGCAACCTAACCATGGCACACATTCCAATAGTATTATTTTGAATCCTAGTTAATAGCCGATGTCCTCCACAATAATAGTAGAGTCCTGATCTTGCCCAGGGACCTATCACTGAGCCTGGCACCGTGATGTTACACCAATCGCGAGGAATTTGTCCTACATTTGCCTTTGGTGTTGTGGAAGTGAAGTTAAAGCAAGTGTATGTGTCATTTCTTCGTTGAGGGGTGAAAGGGCTTGCTCTGGTGTTATTGGCAATGGGTGGGAACAGACTGGCCAAAGTGGTACACTTTGTGGGAGTAGCCACTTTAGTCAGCTGTAGCATACAGCTATAACCCCACTGGTCCTCTGGATACAGAGGAGCAGGATCAGTAGTTAAATGTGTTCTTGCAGCCACGCAGGCCACACAATCTGATTTACTTTGTTCTTTGGCAGTCTGAGCTATCCATTGGCGCCAGAGGTTATCTTCAGTATATCCCGTGGCCATCTGGATCATTTCTATGGGTTTTAAGGTGTTGTAGTCTATCTTTATCCTCCCCTTGTCTGACTCTGCCTGATTGGAGTGATTTCCAAAATTTATCTTGATGATGCCTTCCGGATTCTGTGTGTTCCATCCTCGTCGAAGACCAAACATGAAATGGGCGTTGTGTGTTCCTAGGGGGTTGTGTGTCAAGGCTTTAAGGGTTAAAAGAAATGGCTGTTGCCCGTTTGAGGCGGTATTCGGTAAACTACCACGTATCAGGGATATGTTTAGCGCTTCAAGTTTAGGTGTCGGGTCAGGGTTAAAAATATTGGTATTCCATGGTCTGCTGTAATATATAGTATTTCTCCACCCCCTACCGCACAAAGGGGTGGGTGTGTCTGCACTTGTGGACTCACAGTGTGTGGAGAGTTCAACATTAGCGCATAGGTAATAGTGGAGCCTCGTCAACCATGTGCTGCCTGAGATTTGGTAAGAGCTACAATTGATAACGTCGCAGAGATCAAATTGGAAAGTCGTGGTCGCACCGAGAGTGTAATTTAATTCTATTCCCCCAAACGCCTGGAGGCATTTATCTGGACCCTGGGGTTTGGATTGTCTTTTATTGATCCTGGGATGACTGGAGCATGTCAGGAAAGGAAGTTCACAATACAAACCTAGAATCAATGAAAAATGATAAAACACCTATACCTCCCGTGACCCAACCCTTAAGGGGCCTGGGTCCTAGATTTTTACCTCCCATTCTTTTCCAAGGTACCTGCAAAGGAAGATAAGGATTAACAATATGGTGAAACACAAAAGACCTCTTTTTTTTTTTTTTTTTTTTTAAAGTTCATTGTGTTCAGTTAAGTTCTTTGGTGGGAGAGCAGCTACGACCACGAGTGAAAGAGAGGAAAGCTCAATCACATCCGCCTCTTCTGTGTGATGTCCTGGTCTTCATTCACAGGTGTAGACTGACCTGGAGCTAAGTGGTCTCACCAGGGGATTATTCTGCCCCTATTGGTGGGAATACTGATCTGACGGTGCACCTAAGGTGTAGACTAACCTTTAGGTGTAAATGAACGCTTTCTCACCCTAGGGGATTATTCTGCCCCTTGAATTGGGTGAGAAAGGTCTTCTGGTGTGCTGGTGTTGTCCCTCAGGTTCTGCTGGACCTCTGGCAGCGATCTCTGTGGTGCCTCTGCTGCTGCACACTGGCTCCAATGATACCACGTGTCTCCTTTGCCCTTGACCCTCACCGCATGTGAGGTTCTCTCTGTGACCTGGAAGGGACCCGTCCACCTGGGCTCTGACCACTTCCATTTGATGACTTTCAGAAGGATCCACTCCGCGTCTGAGGTAGTGGCTCGAGCCTCACATGGTTGGGCGGCCACCTGTTTTGAGAATGCTGCAACCAAGCTGTGGAGAGACCTATAGTAATCACGGTGAGACAGATTGTTCACATTCAGTCAGAAATGGCAACCTGGTATGTGGGCCTGGAAAAGGTCTTCCAGTCTGCAGTTCATGGGGCGTCAACCCATGTCTCTGGCTCACTGAGCTTCTTACTGACATCAAAGCTAAAGGTAATGCTGTGACCCAATTCATTTTGGTCTGTGCACAGATCTTAGCCAATTTGGTTTTGATTGTCTGGTTCATCCTTTCCACCTTCCCTTGAGATTGGGGGTGGTACACTGTTCCAAAGGAATGTCTCAGTCCCAGGAACTTTTCAACCTCTCTAAGTTCTTCATTTTTGAAGTGTGTGCCATTATCTGACCTGATTTTCGCAGGTAAACTGTGCCTGGGGATGTAGTGATTAATCAGACACTTCACCACTGTTTTGCTGTCTTCCTTTTTTGCTGGCCAACTGGTGAACACATCCACGCACACCAACAGATATCTGAACCCATTCACTCTTTCAGTCATGTCTGTGTAGTCTATGATGATTTCCTTACCTGCTACCGGGTCCACAGGGAACTTACCTGGTGCAGGCTTCAGAGTGGGTCTCACATTGAATTGTTGGCAGGTGCTACACGAGCTTATCCAATGACCTACCGTGTGTTTCAGGTATGGATGCCACCAGTGCTCAAGACTCTTCATCATTTGTGCAGTTCCTGCATGTCCCGGTCCATGTGCTTCTTCCAGCGCTGCTGTGGTCAACCCTGGGGGTAGGATGGGACGTCCGTCTGGACTTCTCCATAGTTCATCCTGGTCTTTTCTTCCTCCTCTTGCCTTCCAGACTGATTTCTCTTCCGGTGAGGCCCCCTTATGCAGTCTACTCACCTCTTCCAGAGTCGGTTCTGGTGTCCATTCAACTTCAGAGTTCATCAAGATGTGTATGGGCAGATATCCAGCTTTGGTTTTGGCTGCTTGGTCTGCAGCTTGATTTCCTTGAGTCACCCTAGTGTAGCTGTTATCGTGTCCTTTGCATTTTATGACCGCTACTTCTTGGGGAAGTAGTAGGGCCTCAGCTAATCTCCTCATTTCTGGCTCATGTTTAATGGGTTTCTGTCCTGCTGTTCTAAACCCTGTTCTCATCCACTGCTTCAGTTCCACGTGCGCTGCTCCCGTGACATAAGCTGAGTCTGTGTAGATGTTAACTTTTTGTCCTTCCCCTAGTTCTAGGGCTGCTATTACTGCTAGCACCCCTGCTCTCTGTGCTGATTGGGTGTCTGTCAGCCCTTCTGCCTTAAGAGTCAAAAGGTTCGTTCCTGTGTCTTCCACCACCGCATAGGCTGCTTTCAGACCCTCTGTGTCATGTCTAAAACAACAGCCATCTGTGTACAGGTTTCTTGCTTCTGTCAGTGGTTCTCCTTGTAGGTCTGGTCTGATTTTCTCACTTACCTCAACTTTTTCGGCGCATACGTGGGGTTCTCCTTCTGTCATTCTGTCTGCCATGTTGATCCCTTCATGTCTGTAGATGATATTTGGCGCCTCCAGCACCTTAATCAATCTCTGTTGTCTCAATGGTGAGAGTGTGAAAGTTTTGGAATTAACAAATGCCACTTCCCCGTGTGATGTTAAAATGTGTAGTGGATGTCCCATCACTACGTGGGCTGTTTTTTGAATTATTTTTGCCAACCCTGCTGCATGTCTGGTACATTCATGGTGTCTTTGTTCCATGTTGTCAAGCATCACGTTAATATACATTAGCACTGTTCTTACTCCCCCTTTTTTCTGGAACATCACCCCGTTCGCGGTATGTGCTGTTACAGAAACATCCAAGTGAAAAGGCAATGTGTAGTCTGGATGTGCCAAGTGAGCAGCTTGGGAAAGGCTGGTTTTAAGAGCAATAAATGCTTCCTCTGCTTCTGTTGTCCATTCTAGAGGTGCTGTCAAATGGCGCATGCCCTGTTTCTTCACTAAGTCGCGGAGTGGGGCAGTCAGGTCAGTGTATCCTGGAATAAATGACCCGCTGTATCCGGTGAGTCCCAAGAAGGAAAGCATGTCCTTCACCTGCACCGGTTTTGGATGAGAAAGGACAGCAGATTGATGTGAAGGGGACATTCCTGTCCCAGGCTGAGAGATTACCCTGCCCAAGAAATCCACCTGTTTCCGGCAAATTTGTAGTTTGGCTTTGCTGACCTTGTACCCAGCTTTTGCTAGGTGTGAGAGCAACACAGCCGTGGCCTCCAAGCATTCAGAAACAGTTGGTGTCGCCAAAAGAATGTCATCCACATTTTGAATCAATGTGGTGTTTGGTGGGAGGGGACAGTCTTGGAGGGATTCCTTAAGGACCTGATTAAATATTCCTGGTGACAGAGCAAAACCCTGCGGCAAACGAGTGTAGCGGTATCTGTTTGACTTATATGTGAATGCAAAAATATATCTGCACTCCTCAGCTAGAGGCAGGCAGAAGAAAGCATTGGCAAGGTCGATGCAGGTGAACCATGCATGTTCGGGGTTTAGATTGGTAAGAGCAACATAAGGATTGGGCACTGGAACTGTAGGAGTGGAAAGTGCTGCATTTACAGCTCTCAAGTCGTGGGCCATTCTCCATTTCCCAGTGCCCTTCTTTTCTACTGGTAAGATGGGTGTGTTCCAAGAAGAGCCGTCAGCTGGTTCCGGCACCCCAGCGTTCCACAGCCCTTCTATGGTGTCAGAAACTCCAGTTTCGGCTGCTGGTTTGTGAGGGATGGGATTTCCAAATGGGTCGGTTAGTGTTAAGCTGGAAAGTGATGGGAGAACACTGAATGAGTCCCACGTCCGTGGGGCCCTCTGCCCAAAGTGAAGGACCCAATATATGTCAGCCATAGGGCAGACAGGGGTTGTATGAGATACTGTCCATGAGAGAGGCGGGAATTGTTGCCACAGGCTAATTGAGTTCCATTGGGCAAATGCACAGACAGTCCATCAGGTCCACATAAAATGGTGGCTCCCATTTTAATCAACATGTCTCTGCCCAATAAGTTGACAGGGGTGTCCACTGACACCAAATAGCTGTGGTTGAAAGTCTGTCCCCTATCTCGGTTTTTAGGGGTGTGGTGTAAGGTAGGACCTGTTTAGCCCCGGAAAACCCCATGACAGTGGTAGTCCTTGTGGAGAGGGTGGTAGGAGGGGCTCGTTGAATAGTTGAGCATGTGGCCCCAGTGTCCACCAAAAAAGGAAGAGTTTGTCCATACACTGTCACGGACAGTAAGGGGTCCTCAGTCCCTCTGTCCGGGGGGTTCTGTGGGGGCCCTCAGTAGTGGTCTGGCCCAAAGCTGAGTTCATCCCAGGCTGGCAGCTGAAGTGAAGGTTGCTGCTGTTGACCTCCACATGGTGGACCACCCCGTCCTCGATACGGGCGTCGCCCTGGGCCTCCTCTGGGTCCATACCCACGCCCATATGCCTCAAGGTTGTATGGACATTCTCGGCTCCAATAACCCTGCTCCTCACAGTAGTAGCAAACGTCAGCACCCCCCCATCACCTCGGTGGTCCTCCACGGAATCCATGGCCCCTTGGCCCGCCTCTGCCCCTGAACCGGCCTGGTTGGGCATGATAAGGACCAGAGGTTGCAGACCTCGGTGCAATCGTGTCCTGATGGCCAGGAAAGGGAGGAGTCTGGGGGACCTGAGACACCCCACCTTCATACATTATTTTGGGAGTTTTGTTGTCTTTCTTCTTTTCTCCTGCTTTCTGCTTTGCTTTGGCTAACTGCATTTTTAGCAATTGGGTCTGCAGGGTCTTAAGTTCCTCCTCATTTTTCTTATTGGCCTCTCTTATTTTGGACAGGTGGTGAATCAGATGGCGATCCCAAGTTCCAGTGTCCGCTCCAAGCATGTCAGGATTGTCGTCCATACTGGCCTTCACCTGATGGGGCAGTCCCTTAAGGACAGCATCACTGAACCAGTCTCGCTGTGCCCCCTCATTAGCTGGGTTAGTTCCTGTCTGAGTTTGCCACATGGATTTGCACTGGTCCAGGTATTGCCTGGGGTTAATTTTAGGGTCCCATTCAAACTTAGGAATGGTGTGTCCCCTGGTTACAGGGTATGCTGTTCTCAATGCATCACCTAGCCAGTGGACATGCTGGGTGAAGAGGTCAGAATCCGGGGCTCCTGAGGTGTAAGCAGCAGTCTCAATCTCTCTACATGTGTGGTGTGGCATGCACCGTCCTGCCACTGCTCTATAATCTCCCAATGCTAGCGTGGTGCCTGCCGTCAGGGTGTCTAAAGTCTGGAGCCACACTGCTGCTCCTTCAGTTATGGGAGGCAACTTGTCACAGAGAGCCGTAATGTCGCCCAGAGAGAAAGGTTTATACTTACAGGGGGCTCCAGAGCTTTGTTGCTGTAAAAGGGGATAATTGGTTTTTGGGGCATAACTAAAGCCTTCTGGCTTAGCTGCAGCTTTGCGGGTTAAATGTTCCCTTAACTGTACAACTGTCTGACTGCGTATTGGGGATCCGTCCTCAGGATGGTTGTGCTGCGGATCTGCTCTGTGTTCTCCATCTTCCTGTGGTATGCTGTGGCTGTTTTTTTGCAGCTCTACAGCTGGGGTAGAGGTGTAACAAGGTGTGGGTGTGAGAAAAGAATTGGGACACAAAACCCTATCTGGCCTCCAGGATCCACTTAGCATTAAAGCCACTGAACCCACCGGATCAGTCCCTGCTCCTTGTAAGCCAGAGCCTGGCCCCTGTGCCCCAGCCTCTGAAATTAGAGAAGCTGGTTGGTAGGATTCTTGTGGGGGTGAGCGAAAAGGATTTGTCTTGCTCAGGCTTCTTTGATGTTGTTCTTCTCTTTCTCTTACCTCTCTGTCCTGAAAGGCTGCTTTTTCTACATCCTGAAATGATGCATCGGATGCTGACATAGATAATCTGGAACTTCCACTGACAGATTCAGTCCCCCATTCTGGAATCTGTAAGCCATGCAGTACAAGTGTTCCATTTTCTACTTCAAATATGGGGTACAATCCACCAGGGGGCGGTGTGGGTGCACCAGTGAGGGAGCTGCATGGGGAGGAGGGTCTATATGGAGGAGGTGTGTCTGAGCCCATGTCCTGAGCTGATTTTGACCCCTCCTTCTTGTCTCCTTTTCCGGGTTTTTTCCGCTGCATTGTGTGAATTCCTCCTTGGTAAATCAAAAGTATATCTCCCCAGAAGCGCTCTTCTTTTTCCAATTTATCTACGTTTGTCCGGTACTTACCTTTGGACCAAACAGTTGCTTCATTCAACTTACTTTGTGCTTCCTGTCTGTTTGTGTTCGCTGTGTTCAGTTTCTTTCTAAACCAATCACCTAAATTCCACTTGTCCGTCAAATTAATTCCATCCGCCTTCATTGGTTCTCTTACCTGTTTTTCGATCTTCTTTTTCATTTTTTCCATTTCCTCCTTACCTCTAGTTTGGAGAAGCAGTGCTTGCATGTTAGTTAATTGTGTTTCTAAATCCACCCATGCTGTTGTGTCCGGAAATTTACCTTCCATGTTGTTTAAAATCCTGTGAAATTAATGTGCAATCAACGCTTCACAATATGCATATAAAATCCGCTTATCACTGTATTGTCCTTTGTTAACAACGCAAGGTTGAGCAGACAATACAGTGTATTTAATAAACAGCCATGGCAAGCCCGCTCTGTGCGGGCGTCACCCAGATACACACACACATACAATCAGTCAGTCAGCGCTTGTCACAGTCATTCCCGTTTAATATCAGCAAAAACACTTAACATTCACATTTCTTGTATAATCCGCACCACAGATATTTATATGTAGTACTTTGTCTTTTATTTTACCGCAAATAATCATCCAGGTCAGTCGCACACACACATTCCAGCTTGTACTTCCTCAATTCAACACAACTGTCTGTGACAGACACTCGCACACAGGAAATATGCACAAATATGCAGAAACAATCCACTACAAAGCTACTTCACCCTATATTCAATAAATGCATTTCATTTTCCCTCAAGTAATCAAAAATCCAACCGCATTTTTAATTCAGAATGTGTGTTCAATGATTTAACTTCGACTGCACTCCCAGTCGCTTGTGTAATCTCTCCCTGTGACCACTAGATGGGCCTCTAACCCTATAGAAGAGCCTCTAACTCTTTTCTGTGAGGACGTTTAACCTCTCAGTTTTTATAAACTTTATAGCTTGCCAAACTACAGGACGTAAACCCAGCTTTTCTTATTAATTCGTTAATCAATAAGTGGGGCACCACACCCAGCAATTAGGACTTTAACCTTGAAGGACTTTAACCTGTTTCAGCTTTAAATGGACTTTCAAGCTGCCTTATTTTGCCGACCCTGTCAGCAAATCTTATCTGACTCTATTTTAACATATCCAGTTAACGCACACTATTTTACAGTTTTGCAGAGTAAAATGACATTCAGAATCAACTGACACGCCGGTTAATTTAGCCTATACATAAATTCAATCGGCAGAATTTAATACAATAGGCTCTGCCTACCTGGTTTTTATGATGGATGGGCGCCCGGTGTCAGAAGATTCCGTCTGTCACACTCTCTTTTTATCATGTCGGGGTCACCAAATTGTTGAAGTACCCCTTTAAAGAGGCCTTCTGCGCGTTCGTTTATTCACTGTAACCTGGAGGAATTCACAACACATTAGAATAAATCACACGGAGAGTTGTATGTAATTCAAAATACCTGGACCAGGGGAAGCTCTCATGTGATCAGGACACACACCGAGACGACTTCGGAGCTTCTCACTGGGCACATTGCTTTTATTAAAACACACATTAAAATGGGCAGCGCCCTGTTTACAGTTTTTTCTCACATGTAGTCACGTACACACTTTTCCGGCTTTACCATATTTAGACAGTCATTGTCCACCAGCTGCACCCCGTATCTACTGATATAAGCAGGGAATAAGTCAGTCTCTACTTTTCACACACTCCTTCAGTTCTCAGTATTTTTCTGCTTCATCACACTCAAGGCCAAGTTTGTGCAATAACAATTCTGCAGGCTACAATGTCTTATACTAACACAGGTTATACATTTTATTTCCCACACTGGTTATGAACATAGTAATACATTATTCATCATTAGATGCACACACATAATATATCTCCACACTGGACACTTTGCTCAATAGGTTCAGTTCAGAACCAAGCTGTTTGATTTCACGTGCTATTAATGATCAACCATTTTTTAGTACCTGTTCCTATTGATACTACTTTATTTCCAGATAGGCGACATAACCAGCTGGTGGAGGTTATTTTACCTTGGTTGAGGAATTACATTGTAAGGCAAAGCAGAAATGTTAGTAGATTTTCTAGTGAGACTAATTTAATATGTGCTACTACAGGAATTCTTTATAGATTTTGGGGTAATAGGAACCAATAATCAGATATTTGTATTGCACAGGAGGAAAACACACCTTATTTCCTTGGAAAGACGGCAGGTTGCAAAACTATTATATCTGTTTCATGTGCTTTAATCAACAGACATAAATTTGAGTCTTGTCCTATCAGAACTGCTGCTTATACCATTTCAGGATCTTTGGTCCCAGATCCTTTGTGTTAACTTTTAATCTTACAGTCTTACCGAATGGAAGTAAGTTGTATGGCCAGGCAGGTAAATTAACCAGGGTTCTTGTTACTTTTCCTAGCAGAGATGGGTACTCATGTCCTAAGAACATGGTTTGGATGTGTGGAAATAGATCATATCGGTATCTGCCTGCTAATTGGTCTGGAGTATGTTATTTAGCTTATTTACTACCTACAGTCACAACTTATAATTCAATCAGCCCATTATTAGAGAGGAAGACAATGCTCAAACGGTAAAAGAGAGCTAGGATTCCATATTGGAAAGGAATTTTGAGTACAACTATTCCTAGTTATGGTGCTGCTAAGGATTAATGAGTTGTCAGTTGAGTTAGAATATCTTACTGCTTCCACAGAGGGAGGTTTCACTGTTCTGACCAAGGAGCAGCAAGCTCTTAGAACGTGAGTTTGCAAAGTAGAATGGCTTTGGATTATCTGTTAGCTGAGAGGGGTGATCGTTTTGAATAATTTTTTTTCTTTTAATTGTGATTACCTTGTAATCAGAAGAAAGGAGTTGTAATTGAAATTCTTGTATTAAGTGCTCTAAGGTGTTCCAAAGTGTATGACCTGTAGGTTACCTCTCTTTCTTCAGAACATCTGTGTTAGAGGAGGAAGCTGTAAAAGCCAGTATCAGACTTTTAATGGTTAAAACCCATTCCTTTTGGGTGATGTCTCAGGAAGAGCAGATGGTCGGCTCATAGATAACTTTGTTACCCCTGACCCGAGGAGGACCCTAGGGTCATAAAGCACAAACTCTTTTAAGTTAAGATAACACCCACATACTCTTTAAATACTGTGTGTAAATGTTGACACCACACTGAACCCAAAGACAGATGACTATGATGACATGTTGTAAATGAATATATCTTCAATGCCTGGGTGTATTCATAATTGTACTTCATAAAATGACCTTATAGCAGAAAATCGAAAGAAGTTGCTATTTAAGTGAAATGAGAAAAAGTACAATGATGATATGAACAAGGCTTGTTTTAATTCGTTTACTTTTATTACATTTTGACACCACACTGAACCCAAAGACAGATGACTATGATGACATGTTGTAAATGAATATATCTTCAATGCCTGAGTGTATTCATAATTCACTCTGGGCATGCAACAGTCTGGGTGGTACGCTTCTTTGGGGCTTCTCCACACCATAACTCTCCCAGATGTGGGCTGTGGACAATGTGAAGCATGTATTGTTCTCTGATGAGTCCACCTTTACTGTTTTCCCCACATCCGAGAGAGTTACGGTGTGGAGAAGCCTCAAAGAAGCGTACCACCCAGACAGACTGTTGCATGCCCAGAGTGAAGCATGGGGGTGGATCAGTGATGGATTGGGCTGCCATATCATATATCATATATTAATTTGTTTGCATTTTCCGACATAGGGGAGCAATAATCTTCTATCTGTATAACCTCCCAATATGCATCATCAACTGGGTGCTCACAGTCCAACAGCATTGGAGTAATACCCTCACTAAACTGACATAGGAGGGTATCAGGAAGACTATTAATAAAGTGCACTTTAACAACGTTATCAAGTACTGAAAAAGCCCTTTTTACATCATCCAGGTTAGTTATAGCTGGAACACCCTTAAGCATTACAGTACACTCTGGGTCAAAATCATACATTTCGCAGAACTCCATTATGCTTTCTAAATTAACTCAAATGTTAAATTCTTAAATTATTAGACTTTAATTTGTGTATTCTTCTATATTAGAGATGAGTTGGATGCCTTTCAAGTCCCTGTTCGGGCGCCAATCTTTCTACCACTCTGGTTGTAACCAATGAATAGAATTTACTTGGGTTCAGATAGCAGTTTACTATCAACCAGTTCTGTTTATTACAAAAGCTCTGGATTGAAACACAT
Source organism: Girardinichthys multiradiatus (assembly GCF_021462225.1). Lineage (NCBI taxonomy): Eukaryota > Metazoa > Chordata > Actinopteri > Cyprinodontiformes > Goodeidae > Girardinichthys > Girardinichthys multiradiatus. Next base: position 2,070,261 of record NC_061797.1, read on the forward strand.
CCAACTTCATCACACCTTCAACATAAAACCTTTCCAGTACAAAAAAACAATAATTCACTCTAGCACTTTGAAACACTAACCGTGTAGGACAAATAATATATTGTCTTTAGTAAAAAAAATATAAATAAAATAACGCTGGCCAGCAAAAAAATAGTTTATATAGAGCTCTATATGTGTGTGGTGGCATACGAAACAAAATAAGATGATCAGGGTTGTCCTAGCTGGAAACGACCACCAGGAACGATGATGGCAGATGCACTCCTCCACAGATGCAAGAAAAGGCTCAACGTCTCTGTCCTTCGCATCCACAGGTAAACCTCAGCCGTCTTCCCATCTAGCAGGAAAGCATATTAGCAGGCATAAAAATCAGGTGCAGTGCAGAATGTGAACAGAGACACACACGTCTCAGCTCTGCAGCAGTTCTGATACTGTAAAGCCCGCGGGTTCCCTTAGGAACAGCAGTCGTAAAAGCTGCCGTAAAGTGACGTCGCGCTTAACCCTTAAAGGGACACTACCTACAAAACCGAAACAATACTAGTATGACAGTAAACCCTCATACCACATAGACCTATAAACAAAACAAAACACAAACAAAAGTGCAGCTGGGTTACAAATGCAGCAGGTGTTGGGGAGTTACATGTCATTGAGGGACACATGAACTCCAACATGTACTGTGAAATACTGAAGCAGAGCATGATCCCCTCCCTCTGGAAACTGGGTCGCATGGCAGTGTTCCAGCATGATAAGGACCCCAAACACACCTCTAAGACGACCACTGCTTTATTGAAGAGGCTGAGGGTAAAGATGATGGACTGGCCAAGCATGTCTCCAGACCTACACCCAATAGAACATCTTTGGGGCATCCTCAAGCGTAAGGTGGAGGAGCGCAAAGTCTCAAAAATCCGCAGGAGAGTTAAGGTAGTTCTGCTAAATAATGGTGGCCACGCAAAATATTGACACTTCAGGAACTTTAACAAAGGGGTTTACTCACTTTTGTTGCAGGTGGTTCAGACATTAATGTCTGTATCTTGAGTTATTTTGAGGGAAGAACAAATTAACACTGTTATATAAGCTACAAACAGGCTACTTTTCATTGTGTCAAAGTTTCATTTTGTCAGTGTTGTCCCATAAAAACACATACTTAAATATCTGCAGGAATGTGAGGGGTGTACTCACTTTTTGATACACTATATACTCGTACTCGTCGTCTTCCGCTTTATCCGGGACCGGGTCGTGGGGGCAGCAGACTCAGCAGAGACGCCCAGACGTCCCTCTCCCCAAGGCGTTCCCAGGCCAGCCGAGAGACATAGTCCATCCAGTGTGTCCTGGGCCACCCCCTGGGCCTCCTCCTGGTGGGACATGCCTGGAATACCTCCCGAGGAAGGCGTCCAGGAGGCATACGATATAGATGCCAGAGCCACTTCAACTGGCTCCTCTCGACCACCCTATCTCTAAGATAGTGCCCGGCAACTCAACAGAAAAAGCTCATTTCAGCCGCTTGTATCTGGGATCATGTTCTTTCGGTCATGACCCAAAGTTTATGGCCATAGGTGAGGGTAGGAATGTAGACCGACCGGTAAATCGAGAGCGTCGCTTTTCAGCTCAGCTCTCTCTTCACCACAACGGACCGGCACAGCGACCCCATTACTGCGGCAGCCACACCGATCCATTTGTCAATCTGCCGCTCCATTCTTCCCTCACTCGTGAACAAGACCCCGAGATACCTGAACTCCTCCACTTGAGGCGGAACTCCCCTCCAACCTGAAGAGGGCAAGCCACCCTTTTCCGGTCGACAGTCATGGGCTCGGACTTGGAGGAGCTGATCTTCATTGTAGCCGCTTCACACTTGGCTGCGAACCGCCCCATCGCATGCTGGAGGTCATGGCTAGAGGGGGCCAACAGGACCATGCCGTATGCAAAAAGAAGAGACGAAATCCACTGGTCCCCAAACCAAACCCCCTCCGGCCCTTAGCTGTGCCTAGAAATTCTGTCCATAAAAGTTATGAACACAACCGGTGACAAAGGGCAGCCCTGCCGGGAACAGGTCCGACTTAGTGCGGACCAAACTCCTGCTCTGCTTGTACAGAGACCGGATGGCCCCTAGTAAAGGGCCCCCGATTCCATACTCCTGGAGCACCCTCCACAGGGCATCACAAGGGACACAGTCGAATGCCTTCTCCAGGTCCACAAAACACATGTGAACCGGTTGGGCAAACTCCCATGAACCCTCGAGTACCCTGCAGAGGGTATAGAGCTGGTCCAGTGTTCCACGGCTGGGACGAAAACCACACTGCTCCTCCTGGAGCCGAGGTTCGACTATCGGCTGGACTCTCCTCTCCAATACCCTGGCGTAGGCCTTACCAGGGAGGCTGAGAAGTGTAATCCCCTTGTAATTGGAACACACTCTCCGGTAACCCTTCTTATGAAGGGGGACCACCACCCAAGTCTGCCAGTCCAGAGGCACTGTCCCTGATGTGGAAATATAAATGCCTTATCATTAGTAGCTAAAGCTAAGATATATTTGGGATTTGCTGCTTATAGATTGATTATTATTAGGAGTTTTTAGTTATGCTTTTGAGAGTTAGAAAAATCCTTAAACAGTAGCTTCTAGTGTGGTCACACAATGTTTATTATTCAAGGTTAAAGCTTGCAGGTGTTTTCTGTCTGTATCGTGAGAAGCTGGCAGTGTATTAGGGAGGCATGGTACTCCTCAACCTGAAGATTCCTGAAGACGTGTGGGAAACAATTGTTTAATTAAATGATTAAATGTATCTCTGTTTCTTTGATACTGTTGCTGGGGAGACATCCACAGACAGAATGATTGTGTATGTGTACTGCATAGCAGCGTGGGGTATAAAATGTAATGTAACGCAGCCCCCAGTGAGACAACACACAGACATTTCCTGGTACCCGTGTAAGTGTGTGTCTCCTCTCTGAATTCAGATTGGTTTTAATAAACTTGTGGAAACGTACAACTGATCTCTGACTGAGGATTGTCCTTTGGGGTGCCAAATAAAAAGAATCGATGAGAGGTGAGGAGTAATGTAAGAGTTAACTGACGGCCAGTAAAGTTTTCCTACCTCGACAGTTTGGTGCTGTGACCCGGATTTGGCACTAATTAAAGGATAATTAATTGACTACGAGGCAGACGTCGTTCTACAACACCACAGGGCCGACCCAAAACAAATGGTAAGGAGATCTATATTTATTCTCCTTTTGCCTGCTAATAGTGTTTGTGGTGTTGTGGAATAGATATCTGTTTTCTTTTAAATTTACAGTCTTGATCAGTTTTGGGTGAAATATTTGTTGGTTGAAATAATGTATTATGGTAAAGAAATGATATATTGCGTAAAAATATTTGTTGATTGACACAAGATAAATTTTAGCCGAGATCCTTGAATGTTGAGGCTGTAACATACTTTTCACCGAAGATACTTAAATGGTGACGGTGTTGAAGCAAATAAGTTCCGGATTTGGCAATCCAAACTCAGTCCTGACGAGGACAGGGGTATTTAGGCTGGGGTTAGTAAGAGCCTCCCCGAGGGACTGAGGACGCCTCAAAGTGGCAGGGATAGGACTGCGAGACCCTGAATTGGCAGGTGAGGGAAGACAGTTGAGATACTTAAATGGTGAAACTGTAATAATAAGATTAAGTAAAAGGAATTCCAGGGAGTCAACGGAGGCCTGATTCCTAGGTGTCAAACCGGATTGGGAATACAGCGGTTGGACCAGGAGAGACTGAAAAAGTCCCGCTGAGTGGAAGGGTTAAAGGCCCTCCGCGCGCGCACGCTAAATATCCTGTTGTGTTTTTGTATTTGTCTAACTGGATTTACTATGCATATGAGTGAGGAGAGAATACAAATGAGTGGCTGCGAATGGCTGCACTTGAGTGTGAGTGACTGTAGAAGCGGTGATTATATTACAAACGTATTGCCATAGAGTTAAAAAAAAAAAAAGACAAGTTGTTCAACATGGCAGGAGAGATTGATTGTCGAAGGAGGAGTAGATGACAGGGAACCGTTAGGTAGATGGTTGAACCGAGAATATAAGAGGTATCTGAAGGATAAAGAAAGTTGGTTGATTAAAGCTGATGAGGAAGGGCGACTTGGTGGAATAAAGTGTAAAGTTGAAGCAAAAGAGCTGAAGTAGGGCCTAAGAGAGACAGAAGCACAAGAAACGCTTAGACTTTTAAGAGGGGTTACACTATTGGAATCAAAAGTGCATGATTTATATGAGAAAGTTTGTCAACAGATGACAGAAAAACAGTTTAAAGATTCTGGAAGAACACACACCATGACTACTCGTAGCCACAGCGGTCCATCCAGATTTCAATGTCCGTTGTTGACCTCATCAGTTGGAATGACAAAATATGTCCCTTTTTCATTGGGAGATGTACAGGCATTAGTGGATAAGTTGCCACCTATTGCAGGATGTGGACGTGTCTGGTTACAGGAATTAGATACATTGACTAAAGGCATGACACTGGCCTTGGGTGACTTTAGAGCAATTTTGGGACGATCTGTGTGTCCCTCGGTGGCTAGGGAGATAGAACAGAATGCTGATTGCAGTAAGGACCCTGATGACACACCCCTGACACGTGTAATGACAGCCCTATGAAGGCCATAAGAAATCAGTATCCGCCCCCGTTGCGGTTCCTCAATTCAATTGGGACCCTAATCAGCATCCTAAAGAGCACATTAGTGCTGCAGTGGACACGAGGATGAGACACACAGGAGTTAATCCTAAGGGTGACGGGACAGGAATGGGACAGCTGTTTAAAAAGCCATATTAAAAGGAGTTCCTGTTGACATGTGTCAAAAGATGAAAAATAATCCTGATTTGCAGGGAACAGACTTCACAAAGTGGAAAAAACATTTAATTCACCGTTTACATACAGCTCAGAAGGCAGAGAAAAAGAAAAGAGGAGAAAGAGCAGCTCCAGAACCAGCTCCTTAAATTACAGCTGCAAGAGGCCAAAGAGAAATTAAATAAGAGAAAAAGTGATATAACTGAAAATGTAATGTTAGCTGCAGCTCAACCTGTTCCTCCTGCAGCACACACCCCTATGTTTATGTTACCACCTGTGACTGATCAGTGCCAAGGAGGGGGGTTACCCCCTCCTCCACCCTATTTATTTTATAATTACAGGTACAGTGGCCCCGGTCGTGGAGGCGGATGGCATGTTGGTGGTCAGCTGGTAGTGGTGGATGGTGTGGAGCACCCAGAGGAAGGGGTGGAACCAGCAGGGCACTGATGGTTCCTGAAGATTCCTGAAGACGTGTTTTCTGTCTGTATCGTGAGAAGCTGGCAGTGTATTGGGGAGGCATGGTACTCCTCTCCCTGAAGATTCCTGAAGACGTGTGGGAAACAATTCTTTAATTAAATGATTAAATGTATCTCTGTTTCTTTAATACTGTTGCTGGGGAGACATCCACAGACAGAATGATTGTGTATGTGTACTGCATAGCAGCGTGGGGTATAAAATGTAATGTAACGCAGCCCCCAGTGAGACAACACACAGACATTTCCTGGTACCCGTGTAAGTGTGTGTCTCCTCTCTGAATTCAGATTGGTTTTAATAAACTTGTGGAAACGTACAACTGATCTCTGACTGAGGATTGTCCTTTGGGGTGCCAAATAAAAAGAATCGATGAGAGGTTAGGAGTAATGTAAGAGTTAACTGACGGCCAGTAAAGTTTTCCTACCTCGACACCGATCGCCACGCAATGTTGAAGAGGCGTGTCAACCATGACAGCCCTACAACATCCAGAGACTTGAGGTACTCAGGGCGGATCTCATCCACCCCTGAAGCCCTGCCACCGCAGAGCTTTTTAACCACCTCGGTGACTTCATCCTGGTCGATGAAAGAGTCCAACCCTGAGTCCCCAGCCTCTGTTTCCACCAGGGAATGCGTGATGGCAGGATTGAGGAGATCCTCGAAGTACTCCTTCCACCGCCCGATAATGTCCACATACATTGTATATATTTATATATTTCAGGTTTTTACTAGAGGTTGACCTTTAACCTGTCCTGCTGCTGAAACTATTTAATTTCCCCCAGAGGGGTGATAATGTTTATTTTTTTCTCTATATTAATAATTGTATGATTGTTTTAGGTTTATGTGCTCTTTTACTCGACTGTTTAGGGGTGGATCCCTGGGCGATCAAGCCGGTAGTGTTTTATTACTTCACTATTGCTTACTGTACAGAAAACATCTTCTCTGCTTTAGACTCTTGAGATCACTAAAGGTCCTGCATTTGTTCACTTTAGGAGCTTTATTTAGGCCTAAGATGCTTTGTGAATAAGTTTTATCTTACCAAGGGAAAAATCTAAGAAAAATCTTAGAATTCCAGAATTTTTAAGATTTTTCTTAGAATGACATCCCTAGGAGCTACTTTTAGGCTTAGGATTTTTTGTGAATATGGGCCCTGATTTGGAGGAGTTGGAATAGGCAAGTGCCTAACAAAATTCAGCAAATGATGAGAATTGCAAAGAGCATCAGAGCTGTATGATTCTATTTAATTATGTTGAAAAAAGCGACACACCCGTTGAGAAGCCAACTCTGGTAATCGGCAGCTCCATAGTCAGAAACGTGGCACTAGAGACACCAGCGACCATAGTCAAATGTCTGCCAGGGGCCAGAACGGGCCACATCAAATCCTACCTGAAACTGCTGGCTAAGGATAAGCGTAAATACAGTAAGATTGTTATTCATGCTGGCGGTAATGACACCCGGTTACGTCAATCGGAGGTCACTAAAGTTAGTGTTGCTTCTAGGTGTAAATTTGCCAAAACAATGTCGGACTCCGTAATTTTCTCTGGTCCCCTCCCTGATCTGACCAGTGACGACATGTTTAACTGCGTGCTGTCATTCAACCACTGGCTGTCTAGGTGGTGTCCAGAAAACGATGTGGGCTACATTGATAATTGGCGAACATTTTGGGGAAAACCTGGTCCCAATTTAGAAGGAGCAGCTCTTCTTTCAAGGAATCTGGCCGAATTTATTAGTTCTCCAAAACTTTGACAACCCAGGGTTCAGACCAGGAAGCAGGGCCGTAGTTTAACACTCCTCTCTGCAGCTTCTTTACTGCTACCCACCCATTACCCTATTAAGACAGTGTCTTGCCCACGGCCAAAACTGAATAGATTAAGAAATAATCTAAAATGAGGAAATCAGGAAAATCTAATAAAAATAAACACAACTCAGACTAAAAACAAAAATAAAACAATTAAATGTGGCCTACTGAACACAAGATCTCTCTCTTCAAAGACTTTGCTAGTTAGTGACCTGATTTGTGACAATCAGATTGATTTATTTTGCCTCACAGAAACCTGGCTGCAGCAAGAGGATTATGTTACTATCAATAGCTACAACTCTTTTGAATATTTAATCCTTAGTTTTCCTCATCCAAATTGTAAAGCACTAAAACCACTTCTGTTTGTTGTTTTGTACCGTCCACCAGGCCCTTATTCTCAATTTTTAGATCAGTTTTCAGACCTTTTATCTGATTTAGTGTTAAATACAGATAAGGTTATTATAGAGGGGGATTTTAACATTCATGTTGACACTGAAAGTAATAGCTTAAATATAGCCTTTAATGCTATCTTAGACTCAATTGGCTTTGCTCAAAACATTAACAAACATACCCACCTTTGTCTTCATTCTCTGGCCCTTGTGCTGACATATGGCATTGAGTGTAAAGACATAACAATATTTTCTCATAACCCTATCCTGTCTGACCATTTCTTAATAACCTTTGAGTTTAATTCAACCAAGTACTCCACACCTGAAAGAAAATTTCATTATAGTAGATCATTATCAGACAATGCTGTAACAACCTTTAAAGAATCTGTTCCACTTTTAATTTCTTCATTATCACAGAAAAGCACAGTGGAGGGCAATAATTTTGTTTTTGACACTTCAAAAATTTATTCTCTTGTTGATAGTGTTATTTCATCATTGCGTAGTTGTCTGACAGACTCCAGTTTGTTCATGTAAATGATAAATCATTTTTAAACTCCAGGGTTAATTGTGGAGTACCACAGGGTTCAGTACTTGGGCCAATTCTCTTTACTATATTTATGCTTCCAATAGGTCAAATTATCAGGCAGCATAGGATAAATTTTCACTGTTACGCTGATGATAGTCAGCTTTACTTATCCATAAATCCTGACCAGTTAGATAGACTACAAAGCATGTCTTGAAGACATGCAAACTTGGATGACTTCAAATTTTTTGCCTCTAAATTCAGACAAGACAGAAGTTGTTGTCTTTGGACCGGAGTCTTTAAAAAAAGAAACTGCTTGGTCAATCACTTAACCTGGATGGCATTAAATTGACCTCCCGTAATAAAGTAAAAAACCTTGGTGTTATTTTTGACCAGGACATGTCATTTCAATTAAATTCAATTAAATTCAAAAATACTTTATTAATCCCAAAGGAAAATTAAATGTTTTTGTAGCTCATTATAGCTCAGGGTTCTCCATAATGTTCTTCATTTTATGAAGAATCCGTCTTTCCACAATGATTTCCAGAGGTTCCAGAGGAGTCCCCATAACAGAGCCAGCCTTCTTTATCAGCTTGTTGAGCTTTTTTAAGTCCCTGGCTCTAATGCTGCTTCCCCAGCAGATGATGGCAGAAGAGATCACACTTTCCACAATAGACTTATAGAAGATATGCAGCATCTTGCTGCAAACACCAAAGGACCTAAGCTTCCTCAAGAAGTACAGTGTGTCCCTTCTTGTAGATGGCTTCACAGTTGCATCTTCACTCCAGTCTGTTGTCCAGGTGAACACCGAGGTATTTATACTCCTCCACCACCCCTACTTCTTCTTTTGATATTTGGTTTTTAGTCTATCTCTTTCCAATAAAATAAAAATCATCAAAATTAGAGACTGTTCATTTCTTTGTAAATTAGCACACCTACAAATTCACCTGGGGATAAAGAATTATTACCCTCAATGTATCTTGTGTAAAAATCTTAATCTCCTACATATGATTTTAGTACTTGGTTTGGAAACAGAATTGCTATAAAAATAGGTCTCTGTGTTTAAATGTAAAGAACAAAATATTGATGAAGTAACCCTTGAATGGAAGCCACCAAATCAAGAAGAGTTTATTGTCACAGGTACAATTTGTTACACAAAAGAATGGGTCACATTTACACAATTTAAACAGGTCTAGAAGGCAATATACAGTATACTAGCTAACCACATACTAATAGTTAAATACGCACTCACATTATACACAATATCATTAAGACTTGCACAAAAAAGTACTCTGTTAATGTAAGATGAGTTGACATGAAAATGACAATATTTAAAAAATAATAATTTTAGATCCTTAGCAAAAGCCTCTGTTGTCTAAAGTTTATTCCTTCTGTGAAGAACATGATACAGTTCATGAAAAGGTTCCTTCACTGCAAACTATTATTCAGTCTCTTGGTTAATGAAAACATTACAGTGTGTTACAGTCAAGCAGTGAGAGATGAAGACAACCAGCTGCACACTACTGGGGCATCAGGCTGGTAAGATTAGCAGTTAGTTTCATGAAGTGCACTTTAAGCGGTAACTCAGGGACTGGATGCAATAAGGTTTTTTATTGTATTTATGCATTTTATCCCATTGTAACATGAAAGGTTTCAGGACATCGCTACAAATTGGATACACAATAATGTTCATAGGGAGAGAGAAACGGGGCAAATTGGCTTCTCCTGCTGCTCTCTGCTAATACAGTGACAATAAAAAATGTTTTTCCTGTACTGACCCAAGTGCCTGTAGGTAGGGATGTACATTGAGAAAACAGCTGTGACTGGATTTTGTTTGAAAAGTAATATCCAAGGGAAAATGGAGAAGAATTTGAGATGAACTGATTCTCACAGGATGACAGGAGATGTGTCAAAGCTCTCCATCAGAAAGGAAATACATACAGATCCTCCTGCTGACTCTGCTGTGTGTTGCATGTCACACTATCATCATTAGCAAACCACAGGTGTACTGAGCAGTGAGAATTTAGCAAACAGCAGCTGTTATAGGATCAGTAATAAGAAATACTACTAGCGTCTATTTTAAAACATTTTTGTTTACACCTTCACAGTTACCTACATCCAATCTGCAGTCTGAGGTGTACTTTTACTGAACCACACCGATTTGCTGTGGTCTTTGAGGTAGGAACTGCTGGTTACTGTTCTGGCTGATTTTAATTTACTTTAGAAAGACTGTAAAGGGCAATGCACATCAGCGGCATGTGACGGGCATAGAAATAAACCCCCCAATTATTTTTATGAAACAACCCACACCGGTGGCATCTGGTCGGTGGCCAATGCTGGAAGGCAGCATTCCTTTGCTAACTTGTTCTATTCAGGGGCACTGACGCTAATTAATAAAACATAAACACAAATGCCACTACATTCTGACTCATGTTGCTGCTCTTCTGTGCTGCCTTAGTCCTTCTACTGTTGTATTGTAGTCCCGTTTGTGAGAGGACAATCAATCAAAATGGCAGAGGGAAGGTGGATTTTTGAGGTTTAAAACTATATGTAAGAACCACAATATGATCATTTTAAAGAAAATGGCAAAAACATATTTCCTGGTGATTGATTTCTTGTAAAATTGTCAATTCTGGTCAGAAATCTAGTTTAAGTGAAGATGTAAAGAAGGAATGCTAAGCTAACATTTCTAAGCAGTATAAAACATTTACATGGTGAACATTCTGTGGTATAGTAAATTCATTTTGGTGCAGTTAGTCATTTATTTGTTTCCTAGGGAAGCCACCTGATGGCATAAGTGGATAACTGTTTTTAGCAGAAATCCACAGATCTGTTCTGATCCTTTCAAGTAAAAAGATATCCATTGCCCTATAAACATGCAAACCATAATTAAGTAAACTTTGTGTTGAGCTGAGCTTCAGGCCCCGCCCCTTTCTGGCTGAGTGCAGGTCTGGGTGTGTCTCCCACCCTGGTGGCAGCAGCCTGTTTTCTCCAGGTGGAGATGATTAAATAAATTGTTTGGAGGTACTCTCTAACACATGAGCTGCTGACGATGTGTGAGAGAGGTGCTGGAAAATGGACACTGCAGGAAAGTTTGTTTCAAGGAAAGGAAGGAGCCGGTGAGCTGCAGACTGTACTTGAATATATGTAGAAACTGATATTTAATGCTTTAAATATTTTTGTTTGATTTTTGGGTGTAATTTGGGATGTTATACTTAGTTTCAAGAATAATTCATAATCATTTAAAGGGCTAATTATTTTGATCATAGTTAAATGTGGTTTATTGGGTTTTTGCTTAACCCTTTTTGTGTTTTCTTTGTGTTTAAGGTTTTTCACCTATTGTGACCACCTGTGAACTTTAAAAATAAAGGAAAGGAGGAAAAGAAAAATTGTTTCTGGGTCATTGAGTGAAATCCAGTTTGAATCCTATTGAAGCAAGCTGCCTTTTCAAGTGGGGGAAACCTGCAGTTTAAACCCAAAAAAGTGGGAGCCACTTGACATTTTGTTTTAATTCAACAAATAAATGTAACAAATACTGACCATAATTGAAAACATTTTCTGCACTTTCTTTGATAGAGGTAGAAGTTTGGAATTCCAACAGAAAATTGAGGAATTGTAACATTATTCCTACTTTGCATCAAAGCATCTATTAATTTCATTGGAATTTTACTGAACTCAAAATAACCTTAATTGAAGAGTTCCAATGTTGATACATCAAATGAACAGGAAAAAATGCTCTGAAATTGTTTGGTATTTGACCTCATTGGTCACACCAAATTGACCAATTGAGAAACATTGACTGATTTAGATCAGCAACCAATTGACTGGTGCATTACATTAGAAAAAGTTGAGTTAAAAGTTAAGGAGAGCTGGATATTTAAGATGGTATACTTTTCTCTGTAATTCTTCTCTTAAAAAGACTAAAAGTGAGTTCTTCATCAAATCTTAGTAACAATGACAATCACCTCTGATAGATGTGGCTGTTATAGCTCAAAGGCATCCCTGCGGTTCTGAGCATGCTGACTATACAGAGCACACTCAGTAACCCCAACATCAAGTCGCAGCATGAATCACAAGCTGAGAAAGGCTGAAAGTGAGACTCTCGTAATCACCACACCAAGGTACGCATATGTTTACCAGTTTATACTTCAGGCCTCACATCTGGTACATTATTCTGCAGTGAGATGATACAAATGCAACGGATAAAACAAATTTTTTTAAGTGGCCGAGTGCCGCTCATCCAGCTACATATAAAAAATGAGATAAAACATAAGAACTAAATGCAGACATGAGTCCATCTGTAAGATGCAAAGAACTTTGTAGAGGTGACTTTTACTCAGAGAAAGGAGGGAACATGCCGAGATCTGCAAAATCCTCGATGTTGTAGTTAGCTGTTCCCTGGGTGGGATCTCCAGCCATGGGCAACATGTCCTAAAGAGACATGGGATCATGTGTCACATAATTGGATACAGGAGTCACTTGTTGAGTGTGGAGAGAGTGTTACCTGGAAGACTTCTGTCTGGCTGGGATTGGTATGTGCATGCTGTTCCCCAGACTGCTGGGAATGATGCTGGTTCTGCCACTGGGACCAGACCTCACTAGGACGGCCCTGGAACTGGGCTCCACTTTGACTACCTTCTCCTGACACATCTACAAACATAAAGAAATGTGCTGCATCAGATTTGAAGAAAACTGATCACAACTCACCTTTCTAATATTCAATGTAACATTAGGAAATTCTGTTGAGCAGTTGAACAAATACTTCATTGACTGAGTTGGCCAGCTTTATTTTTACAGGGTTGTAAAAAGTGTTTACACACTTCTATTTTTCCTTTTTTTGTCAGATCACCAAAGTAATTTTTTATATCAAAGATAAATACAAAGATAAATACAAAGTAAATTTTTCAAATAATGATTTAATTATAAAGTCAACAGCAGGAATAATTAGTTTTGAACACGTTAACATTTATTTATTCATTTTTGTGTAATGTGCAATAACAGACCAGTCTCAATGAGATTACCTGTCTAAATAAAATTAAATAAAATAAATATTGAAAACATGAAAACAAGCCCCAAACAGACAGAGAAAGCAAGAAAACTAGCTGATATCTGACAGTATTTCAAAGTATAATAACACTTCAAACGTGTGGTTATTCTAACTGTGATTATGTTAAGGTATCATGGTTTTCAAGAAAACATTTGATTTAGTGAAGGAAAGAAAAAGAAGAGTTGGAAGAACATGCTCTGTACATATGTGGCTGGAGTATCTGAGAAACTAAGATTATTTTCTAAGCTTAATATTGTGGTCCTTTATAACCCTAACAACACTCACAGATTGTTTCAGGATTAAACACCCAAACACAACCTCAGTGGTGTGCTGTCCAGTAAGGAATGTTCAGACACCTACAGTGGAAAAAATAAACAGCAGCTACCCAACAGATGATTTAACACAGAAGAGTCAACACATCGAGTCAAGAATCAGCGGTTCATTTAAATTTTAAGGACATGGGACACCAGTTTGAAGACAGCAAAGTGCACATTTTGGAAAGGGAAGACAGGTGATTTGAAAAAGGAGTGAAAGAAGCTTTCTATGTTAAACATGAAAAACCAACACTAAATAGGATAGGACCTGTGACTCTCATTACCTAGTTGCCTCATTAGTGACTTTCACAGAACTATTAGTGGTTTTGTTCTGACAACGTATCAGCCTGTTACTTCCAACTAGCCATGGGAAATTATAGTATCATTTAACATTATTGGGAAATATCATGATAAGAATATACTACCCCAATAACTACCACACAATATTGGGAGGGAACTATGAGGAACATATTGCCCATCCATGCTCGGCAGCCATCTTCAGAATTGAAGAAGCCTTTAGGCGAAACAATAGAATCTCACAATCCTGAGGCGTTTTATGATTTTTGTTTGTGATAATTTCCTTGTATGTTCTTTGGGTTGTGAACTATTTAGTTTATTTCCCTGTGCTGCTATGGTTATTAAGGTGTTCAATTCAATTCAAAAATACTTTATTAATCCCAAAGGGAAATTGTTGCTTTATTAGTTAATTTTTTTGTATTTAGTTTCTTCTCATATACTTTATCCATTTACAGTTATTTTCTGTTCGAGTTCAGTTAGATATTTCCCCTGGGTTTTCTTGTATTTCTGCTCTGCTCAGATTAATTAGTTTTCCTCCTTCAGCTGCTCTGCCATCTATCTGCCACAGCTGCTCCTGGTTTTATCTGATTAAGTCTTCTGGTTTCCTTGGCTTTTCTCCGACTCTGCCTCAGTGTATTTAAGCTCCTGTCATCTCTTTATTCCCTGCAGGATTCCTTGTTCACTGCTATGTTCCTTGTCTTTTCTGCCCTGCCCATTTCATATGTCTCATCTCTGTTCTCTATTTGCAAGGCTGTTTTGGAAGTTCTGTTTCTTCTTCTTATTAAAATACTCAGCTTTACCTTAATTCTTTTGCATTTCAGTCCTTTATTAAGCAAAACATAAACATTGAGTGCTCTCTACTTAAGCATTAAGGATTATTCCATCTGATTCAATTTGTAGACCTTTAGAAGCCACGCGGCCTATCTTTAAACTGAACAAAATAACCAAACAAGAAATGCAAACTTGCTCCTCCATCTCATTCTGGATGCTGTGGTACCAGTTATTTTTTTTTAAAAGTAGCTATTTATAGTTAATAGTTACTTCTCCCAAAAAATAACTAGGTAACTTAGTAACTCAATTACTGCACTATCAAAGTAACTAGTTACAAGGCAAAGTAACTATTCAGTTAATTTTTAGAATCTAAACTTATTTGACAAGTTGCTGACCAGAAAATCAAGCCTTTTCTGTTTGCACGATGGAGGATTGTCACACTTCGCGCTGGACACAGCAGAGCTCGTGGTGACCTCTGTGCACCAAGTGCATCAGCCTTCACTGCCCCCGCTGTTGTCGTTACCAATCGCCTCCACTTTCTGATAAGACCAATGACATAAGATGGTAAAATATTTGGGGACGAGAAAATTTCACGGCTGTGGTGTTGCTTGGGTGACATTCTATCACAGTACCATGCTAGAATTCACTGAGCTCCTGGGAGCAACCCATTCTATTACAAATGTTTGAAGAAACCGGTTGCATGCCTAATTGCTAGATTTTATACACCTGTGGGTATGGACGTGATTGAACACTTGATTTCAATGATTTGGATGGGTGAGCCTTCCGCTTCATCCGGAAATGGGTCGCGGGGGCAGCAGATTCAGTAGAGACGCCCAGACCTTCCTCTCCCCAGACACCTCCTCCAGCTCCTCCAGGGGGAGCCCAAGGCATTCCCAGAACAGCTGAGAGACATAGTCCCTCCAGCATGTCCTTGGCCATCCCCTGGGCCTCCTCTCGGTGGTACGTGCCTGGAACACCTCCCGAGGAGGCATCCGGTATAGATGACCGAGCCACCTCAACTGGCTCCTCTTGATGTGGAGGAGCAGCGGCTCTACTCCAAGCCCCTCCTGGATGGCTGAGCTCCTCACCCTATCTCTAAGGGAGCCCGCCACCCTACGGAGGAAGCTCATTTCATCCGCTTGTAACCGGGATCTCGTTCTTTCGGTCATGACCCAAAGTTCATGGCCATGAGTGAGGGTAGGAATGCAAACTGACCGGTAAATTGAGTACTTCGCAAACCAGACCCCCTCCGGCCCTTGGCTGTGGCTAGAAATTCTGTCCATAAAAGTTATGAACAGAACCGGTGACAAAGGGCAGCCCTTCCGGAGTCCAACATGCACCGGGAGCTGGTCCGACTTAGTGCCGCAATGCAGACCAAACTCCTGCTCCGCTTGTACAGAGACCGGATGGCCCCTAATAAAGGACCCCTGACTCCGTACTCCTGGAGCACTCCCCACAGGGCACCATGAGGCACACAGTCGAATGCCTTCTCCAGGTCCACAAAATACATGTGGACCGGTTGGGCAAACTTCAAAGAACCCTTGAGTACGCTGCAGAGGGTATAAAGCTGGTCCATTGTTCCACGACTGGGGCGAAAACCACACTGCTCCTCCTGAAGCCGAAGTTCGACTACCGGCCGGACTCTCCTCTCCAATACCCTGGCGTAGGCCTTACCAGGGAGGCTGAGGAGAATGATCCCCCTATAGTTGGAATTGAGGATCTACTAAAGGTTTGTGTTTATAAAAACACCAGAAAACTTGATAGCGTGCACAAAGTTGACCCACTAACCAGGTGCACCAAGGATTCTGTCAAATGAGCAGAATAGCAAGCGCAATCCATTTAGCGTGTTTGACTTCATGAATATGCAGAATATATGCTAATTATCTGAATGTGCAAAATGTTTGGAGGAGGACATAAAAATGTCACCATTTTGCACTTGCCCCCGGATGGCTGAATATTTTTGCACAATGCCCTTTTCGGGGGGTTTTTGTAAAAAAAACAAAAAAGAGTAATCATGTACAATTCTCGTTCCACTTCACAATTGTAGACCACTTTGTGTTGGTCTTTCACATCAAATTCTAATAAAAATATATTTATGTTTGTGGTTCTATCCTAGACATGGCAATTGACTGAGCTTTTACTGTGACTATCTCTTTCAGACTCTAACCTTGAAAACTGGCTCAGAGTTTATCTGTTCTTTCTTTCTAGATGAAACCACTAAAGGAGCTACATCCATTAACAATTACTTTTCCTTCCCATAGAAAGAACTCCTGGACCAATGCTTCTTTGTTCTCTTTGTGTCTCTGCTCTGTTCTCTCAAACTCCCAGTTGGTTGTGGCAGATGGCCGCTCTCACTGAGCCTGGTTCTGCTGGAGGTTTCCTGTTAAAAGTGAGTTTTTCCTCTTCACTGTCACTACATGCATGCTCAGTATGAGGGATTGCTTCAAAGTCAACGCCAGCGACTGTCCACTGTCTCTACATGCTCATCCAGGAGGAGTGACTTCTACATGTCTCTGACTCGATGCAATCTGCTGGGTTTCCTTAGACAGAAAAACTTTTTATCTAATTTGAATAAATAACTGAATCTGACTGAATTGTTCAATGGTTAGGATTAATTGGAATGTATGTACAGGTCCTTCTCAAAATATTAGCATATTGTGATAAAGTTCATTATTTTCCATAATGTCATGATGAAAATTTAACATTCATATATTTTAGATTCATTGCACACTAACTGAAATATTTCAGGTCTTTTATTGTCTTAATACGGATGATTTTGGCATACAGCTCATGAAAACCCAAAATTCCTATCTCACAAAATTTGCATATCATTAAAAGGCTCTCTAAACGAGCTATGAACCTAATCATCTGAATCAACGGGTTAACTCTAAACACCTGCAAAAGATTCCTGAGGCCTTTAAAACTCCCAGCCTGGTTCATCACTCAAAACCCCAATCATGGGTAAGACTGCTGACCTGACTGCTGTCCAGAAGGCCACTATTGATACCTCAAGCAAGAGGGTAAGACACAGAAAGACATTTCTGAACGAATAGGCTGTTCCCAGAGTTCTGTATCAAGGCACCTCAGTGGGAAGTCTGTGGGAAGGAAAAAGTGTGGCAGAAAACGCTGCACAACGAGAAGAGGTGACCGGACCCTGAGGAAGATTGTGGAGAAGGGCCGATTCCAGACCTTGGGGGACCTGCGGAAGCAGTGGACTGAGTCTAGAGTAGAAACATCCAGAGCCACCATGCACAGGCGTGTGCAGGAAATGGGCTACAGGTGCCGCATTCCCCAGGTCAAGCCACTTTTGAACCAGAAACAGCGGCAGAAGCGCCTGACCTGGGCTACAGAGAAGCAGCACTGGACTGTTGCTCAGTGGTCCAAAGTACTTTTTTCGGATGAAAGCAAATTCTGCATGTCATTCGGAAATCAAGGTGCCAGAGTCTGGAGGAAGACTGGGGAGAAGGAAATGCCAAAATGCCAGAAGTCCAGTGTCAAGTACCCACAGTCAGTGATGGTCTGGGGTGCCGTGTCAGCTGCTGGTGTTGGTCCACTGTGTTTTATCAAGGGCAGGGTCAATGCAGCTAGCTATCAGGAAATTTTGGAGCACTTCATGCTTCCATCTGCTGAAAAGCTTTATGGAGATGAAGATTTCATTTTTCAGCACGACCTGCCACCTGCTCACAGTGCCAAAACCACTGGTAAATGGTTTACTGACCATGGTATCACTGTGTTCAATTGGCCTGCCAACTCTCCTGACCTGAACCCCATAGAGAATCTGTGGGATATTGTGAAGAGAACGTTGAGAGACTCAAGACCCAACACTCTGGATGAGCTAAAGGCCGCTATCGAAGCATCCTGGGCCTCCATAAGACCTCAGCAGTGCCACAGGCTGATTGCCTCCATGCCACGCCGCATTGAAGCAGTCATTTCTGCAAAAGGATTCCCGACCAAGTATTGAGTGCATAACTGTACATGATTATTTGAAGGTTGACGTTTTTTGTATTAAAAACACTTTTCTTTTATTGGTCGGATGAAATATGCTAATTCTGTGAGATAGGAATTTTGGGTTTTCATGAGCTGTATGCCAATATCATCCGTATTAAGACAATAAAAGACCTGAAATATTTCAGTTAGTGTGCAATGAATCTAAAATATATGAATGTTAAATTTTCATCATGACATTATGAAAATAATGAACTTTATCACAATATGCTAATATTTTGAGAAGGACCTGTACCTGACTTTGTGAAGTGCCTTGAGACGACATGTGATGTGAATTGGCGCTATATAAATAAACTGAATTGAAACTAAATTGGTTGTACTGTGACAATATGTTGGGTATGGATAGTTTTACAAGCCACTGTAGCCCAGAAAAGGCGGTGCAGATTATAGTTATTTGCTGCACATTCCACAACATATTCACAAAGCCATGAATGCGCGGGACAGATAAATACAGCAGGACTTCAGAATTGGGCTAGTCTGACTCAAAGCCATTTTTCACGAGCCATTTAAGGTATGCATTTTATTTAAATTCTTCTTGCAATACACCACAGAGAAAACCACAATGACGGCACTTAAATATTGAGGCATGTTTTAAAACAAACAAAATTGAACTTGAACAACCCCCAGAGAACATACCATAATGGAGTGTCTAAGGGGACAATGAAGGTAAAAAAACTAAAAAACTTTTCAGAAGGGCACCAGATTCTTTTAGGCAAAAGTTCTTTTATCGTCATATCCTTCAATGTGCCTTCCAATGTCCCTTCTGGTATTCCAGAAACACTGACCTTCCTGCCTCATGCAGGCCAGAGGAGATGGTTGGCGGCTGCAAAGTGGAGGAGGGAGGGGCAAGGCGAGCTCTTCTGCTTGCCATGGACCGGTGCAGGGCCAGTGAACTCAAATAAATGCCCGTCAAATATCAAAACACTTTTGGGAGGAATTGATGGCAGAAAATGTCATGTTTAAATATTGATGAATGAAGAAAAAAATTGGCTCCAGCAGAGAGGGCCCTTTTTTCATCCGAGGCAAAAGGGCAGGTGCTTGAGCACCACTAGGGGTCTATCTGTGCCTTGTTTTGTCCAAATGCTCTATGATGACCGCTAGTAACACATGCAAAATCCTCATTTATATAGGGCTACCCGCACCTCTTTTTTACTCGTTTTTCATTGCGCACATAATCTTAGTAGATCACCTGTAATTCGCCCACTGATAGCAAGCGCAACTCAATTTAGCGCTCCTTATTTGGGATCTTACAGAATGAGGCCCATAGTGTATATCTGACTTGACACATAAGGATTCAGTCTACAATAATCTCTTGGTCCGGTTGAACATGTATTTATGGAGCACATATTGCTAAAGTACTTTACTCTCGGTTTTGATATGACTCATTGATAATGCAGATATTTTTGTGCGGTTCCTGGTAATGGTTGAAGAACAAACTTGTAACAAAAAAAGCTCTACAGCTTTATAAACATAGTGCTTTGTTTTGGATGCTATAAAATGCTTTGGTTAGTGTAAAATGGTTAATTTTATTAGTTGAGTTAATGAGGTAAAGTCATTAAAGAATTTATTAAGTCACTATGTTCAGATATAACAGCTTTTTAGAGAAAGCCTTGATTTATAAAATGAACAAAACGATGTAATTATCGTATGAAAAAGTTTTGTAAACCATGGACATGTGAATAGGGTGAGATATTTGAAATGTAATAGCAGTTTGACATCACTATTCAGTAACCTGCAGCAGAGCGAAGATAAATGTCTACATAATTGTATGCAATTTTATTTAAAATATCTACAGTCAGTTATTTATAAGTAAAATTGTTAAGTAATTCCATTTATACCACAATATTAATGTATGTCATTTCCAGACCTCTAACTTGCTGAATCCTCTCCCCCTACTCTTCATTTACCTACAGGGGTTGGACAATGAAACTGAAACACCTGTCATTTTAGTGTGGGAGGTTTCATGGCTAAATTGGACCAGCCTGGTAGCCAGTCTTCATTGATTGCGTATTGCACCAGTAAGAGCAGAGTGTGAAGGTTCAATTAGCAGGGTAAGAGCACAGTTTTGCTCAAAATATTGAAATGCACACAACATTATGGGTGACATACCAGAGTTCAAAAGAGGACAAATTGTTGGTGAACGTCTTGCTGGCGCATCTGTGACCAAGACAGCAAGTCTTTGTGATGTATCAAGAGCCACGGTATCCAGGATAATGTCAGCATACCACCAAGAAGGACGAACCACATCCAACAGGATTAACTGTGGACGCAAGAGGAAGCTGTCTGAAAGGGATGCTCGGGTGCTATCCCGGATTGTATCCAAAAAACATACAACCACAGCTGCCCAAATCACGGCAGAATTAAATGTGCACCTCAACTCTTCTGTTTCCACCAGAACTGTCCGTCGGGAGCTCCATAGGGTCAATATACATGGCCGGGCTGCTATAGCCAAACCTTTGGTCAGTCATGCCAATGCCAAACGTCGGTTTCAATGGTGCAAGGAGCGCAAATGTATTGTTCTCTGATGAGTCTTTTACTGTTTTCCCCACATCCGGGAACTACCGAACCATTCTTGAGGACCATGTGCATCCAATGGTTCAAACATTGTATCCTGAGGTGCTGTGTATCAGGATGACAATGCAAGACTGGTGAACGATTGGTTTGATGAACATGAAAGTGAAGTTGAACATCTCCCATGGCCTGCACAGTCACCAGATCTAAATATTATTGAGCCACTTTGGGGTGTTTTGGAGGAGCGAGTCAGGAAACGTTTTCCTCCACCAGTATCACATAGTGACCTGGCCACTATCCTGCAAGAAGAATGGCTTAAAATCCCTCTGACCACTGTGCAGGACTTGTATATGTCATTCCCAAGACGAATTGATGCTGTATTGGCCGCAAAAGGAGGCCCTACACCATACTAATAAATGATTGTGGTCTAAAACCAGGTGTTTCAGTTTCATTGTCCAACCCCTGTATATCAATGCTTAGCTTTTTATGATTTCTCCAGGCTCCAGGCTTTTTTGCTCATAAGCTGCAAGGCTGAAAACCAACACTGAATACCCATGACTTTCGACCCCTCAGGAGCCACTGCATTAAAATCCATCACCACCCTGTAATGGATATTACTACGTGGGCTCAGGAACACTTAAGAAAACCATTGTCAGTTAACACAGTTCGTCGCTACATCTACAAGTGCAAGTTAAAACTCTACCGTGCAAAGCCATATATAAAAAGCGCCAGGAACGCTACTGGCCTCTGTGTGCCTGGGCTCATCTGAGATGTGTTGGATAAGTGTTTTGTAGTCTGACAAGTCTGGGCCAAAATGGAAAAGGAATAACCGGATTGTTAGCACGAAGTTCGAAGGCCAGCATCTGTTATGGTATGGGGGTGCGTTACTGCCCATGGCATGGGTAATTGCACAGTTTTAAAGAAAAATATGCTGCTATCCAATCAACATTTTCAGGGACGTCCTGCTTATTTCAGCAAGACAATCCCAAGCCACATTCTGCACGTGTTCCAACAGCATGGCCTTGTTGTAGAAGAGTGCTGGTACTAGACTGGCCTGCCTGCAGTACAGAACAGTCTCTAATGAAGTGCAAAATATGACAATGGAGACCCCGGACTGTTGAACAACTGAAGTTGTACATCAAGCAAGAATGGGAAAGAAGTCCACCTACAAAGCTAGAAAAATTAGGGTAAGTCACTCCAACTGGCACTATGTAAATAAAACTGAATTGAATTGTAAGTTAGTGTCCTCAGTTCCCAAATGCCTATTGAGTGTTGTTAAAAGGAAAGGTGATGTAACACAGTGGTAAACATGACCCTGTCCCAGCTTTATGGAACTTTTTGCAACCATCAAATTCCAAATGAGTGAATATTTGCAATAATCAGTTTGAACATTAAATATCTGTTTTTGTAGTGTGTACTTTGAACAAAATTTGCAAATCATTGTATTTACATTTCACACATTGTCCCAATATCATTGGAATCGGGGTTGTACTATTGGGCCTACTCTGCATTAACAAATTAAGACAGTGTTGGATTTATATTTAATGACAATAATAAATATATATAAATATAGTGATAATTAAGGCAGTGGTAATTATGGAAAGAAAATCATAAATCAGGTCAGACTTAAGAAGTATTAAGAAATCAGACAACTCTTTTTTAAACTGAAGATTTCCAACACAAAGAATACATTTCCATACTGGAACATATGAGATCTTTGTTTTTTATGTTACTTGGTCAAATACATTGCTTGTAACATTCTTGTTTAATTGGATTACATTTACATATTCAAATAGCCAAACAGCTGCAAACATTAGTAGACTACATTGAAATGACAAGTAAAATAGTCACTGAAGGCAAATGCTTACCAAAAGCTGTGCTGCGGTTTGTCAGGCCTGAGTATGCATTTCCACTGGGGGAGGATGTGGCTGGGGATGACAGTGGACTGTAGGACGCTGGGTCAGTCTGGTAGTTGTGGCCAGATCCAATACCAAATGGACTAGACTGGGCTTTAGTGGACTGGAAACCATAAATACTGGTTAAAAATACAGCTCAATGGGTTGAAACAGTACTGCCAGCTAAAAGTAAGGCATGATAAAAAATGTTCACTTAGTTCAGAGTTACAGCTGAAAAACTCAAACAGGTACAGGCCCCTCCGGTATATACCAGCATCTCACTAAAATCAGGAAACTCTTGGATTTAGTTTGTGTCCATTAGATCAAACAAAACCTTCTCAATATTGAGGGATACTGAGAGACAAAATAGCAGATTAACCAAAAAATAATAATAATTCAAACAAAGTATTCACATACTTACATAATATAACCACCTTTCATTTGTGTACAGAAAATTCCAGGTATGTATTTATGTAAAGGTATACCTGTAGGTGTAACATTTTACCAAATACGTTTGAATAAAAAAAACATGCTTTCGAATGGTGTCCGAATGTTTTCACAACTGTAGAACACATGCAGACAATCCGGATACCTATGTGGAAGCAAAAGTAAAATTCACAGTGCCTTTAACTTTTAGCTACAGTTATGACATACAGATACTCAATAAATTAGAATATGTGTTCCAATGTAGCTCGCTGGTCAGATTAAGAGTACCTTTTGAAAATAGACACCTTTAGGCAGGAATAAACATAATTTTTATGAAGCCCTCATTTTTGTGTTGTTGTGTTTTTTATTTGTCTGATTTAATATTCTAATATTAAATGTTGAGCCCAGAAAATCATCATAATTAACAGAAATAAAGGCTTAAAGACATCAGTTTGTGTGGAATAAATCTATATAATGTGTTTATCTTAGTGATGGAGTTACTGAAATAAATGAGTGTTTCAATGGTTTTCTAAGTTATTGAATGGGTCTGTAGCTTTCTGGGATGTTTGTGCACCATTAAATTGAGTAGAGGACTGAAATTCTATCCAAAACACTTCCTCTCTTTAGATGAGAGTGACTGAGGAGCCAATTGTTTTTCAGGACATTCATGGGTTGACCTCACAAAGCCATCTGTATGAGGCACAAACGCTACAAACTGTGATGTTAAAATGAAGTTATATTTCTGGAAAGATTCTTAGTCAGCCTCCTGGCCACGAGAAAGTCTGAAGCTTTAGGTTGGTTTTTTCCTTCAAATTTCCAACAACTAGAAAGTTGCCATTGGCCCTCCACCCCTTTAACAGTATTTGCATTACCTGTCCAGTGAATGGGGGTCGGTTGCCTGACCATGCTACCTGGCCTGGGTTAAGTTGTCTAGAAATTTGAGCTAAATTCTGACTGGATGAGCCTGAGGACTGGATGTCATTCACACCGGGGACATGGATTACAGATGAACTGTGAATGAAAACACAAAAACAGACAAAAAGATAATTACAAAGCCCTGTCAGCTTTTACTTTACTCTTAGTAAGTTACAGGTGTAGCATACCAGAATGGAACACATGCACTAACTGAAATCACTAAAATCCACCTGAAGCTTTTGCCAGAGTGGCCCTGCTGGAAGGGAGAGCTCTGGGTGTAGAGTGGCTGTCCTCCAGCTGTAGAGGAGGGAACTATCATCTTCTTGTCTCCCGCTTAAAAAAATAAAAAAAGCCACAGTTACACAAAGACAACATCAAAACAGTTTATGCAGACAATCTTGTGTGTGTGTGTATGTGTGTGTGTGTGTTTGTGTGTGTGTGTCATACAGCCAGATATGCTGGTGTACATCTCAGCAAAGCGTGGGTCTCTCTCCTGGGAGAACAGAGTCTCTGTCTTATTTATGGTCTTTCCTGTATCATGAACTCCACTACTGACTCCTGGCACAGGTACCTAAGGAAACAGTTACAAGCTATGAGTATTTCATCAAACAATAACAGAGCTCACTATGTGTACATTTTGAATAAATAACTGAATCTGACTGCACTGTTCAATGGTTAGGATTAATTGGAATGTATGTACCTGACTTTTGTGAAGTGCCTTGAGACAACGTTTTGGCACTATATAAAAAAACCCGAATTGAATTACATGGTCACACACCACTCTGTACTGTCCTACTATTTCAATCAATTTAATTTAAAAATACTTTTTTACTACTCATAATCTGAAAAAACAGGCTTGCGGAATTTGTGTTCAGAGTAAAGACTGGTTGGAGAGAGTGGTGCTTAAAGAATTTACAGGAGAGACAATTTCAGGATGTCTCAGAGAGCATTTAGCATTTAGTCCCAATGAGACCACAGTCTCTACAGGGGGGCGGCTGTGACTGTGGCTGTGGTGCCTGTGTATGGCAGCCTCACTTCTGTCATTGTGCCCCAGGGCAGCTGTGGCTAGATTGTAGCTCACCACTGTCAGTGTGTGAATGTGTGTATGAATGGGTAAATGATTGTAGTGTAAAGCGCTGTGGGGTCTCTGGGGACTTGATAAAGCGCTATACAAGATCAGCCCTCATTTACCGTTTACAGTCTGTCCCGGTGTGTCTCTGAGAAGGCGAGTGACAAATGCTTTGTAGCTTGGCAGCTACGGAGAAAACAGACTAATCTTGAATCAGTTTGGTGTCCTAGTAATGTTCTGTAAAGGCATTGTTATGGTCCTAATTGAGCGGTTCATTTGACTCTAAAGCCAAAAGAAAACAGGTGCCATAGCCAAATGATTTGAGGTCAAATTCAATATCTTTTTAATAATAGGAGGTATAGATAATGCCCACATCCATGTACTTGCACCCAGTGATGGCTACAGATACTTTGTGAACAGAAAAGGAGGGGCACCCTATGAGCTTAAGAGTGTCATTGATGACAAGTGCTGGTAAGTGTTGTTAGTTTGTCCTGTTTCTCTGCCTAAAATTTGCCCAAGCTTGTTTGGGAGTATCTGAGTCCAGTTTTGTCAGATGAACTATTGTGCATAAAATGGCCCATAACAATTCATTTTGTGTAATACAGCAATATTGTGAGTAATACTGAATTGCTTTTAGTTATATATTTAAATGGCTTGTTGGTATTCTTTCACTTAGCTCCTTGACTGCTAGCTGCATGATCCCTGGAAGTGCCCATAATGCTATGGTTACTGGGATCTGTGACATAACATGGTTATTGGAATCAAAGCTATTCAAGAGGGCTAACCTCCGTCCAAATGTATGTAGGACATTGAACTCATCAGTTAATATTTTCAAGAACACAAATACAAAGAAACATTAAGTAAAACAAAACCTCAAAGCTGCCCACATTCATTCCCCAAAAACTGGTGCTCTGACACAAAAACAGCTAGCTATTTTATAGTTTTAAATTAAAAAAACTGTTGTTTTTGTGTTGTTTGTTATTTCATAGCATGTTTGGGACATCAGTGGGACACTTGGCAACTACTTCCTGCTTGGTGACCCAGCATACCCCCTGCAGGAATGGCTGACACCACTGTCTTCACCCCTTCAACATTCACGTGAATGCTGCCAGAAGAGTAGTTGAAATTGCATTTGGCAGATTGAAGTCAAGATGGTGTGACTTCCACTACACTTTCAGACTGTTTATTGTCATCACTTGCTGTGCTCTGCCTAATTTCTGCAAGAGAGAAGATGAGATTCTAAACCCAGCCTGGACAGAGGAGGCAGCTTCCCAGGAAAGAACCATGCCCCAGTCCACAGTACAGCCACACCTGCTATCTAACAATGTAGATGAAACAGTTGGGAGACTCACAGACTATTTAGCTAGCAATTTCCCATTTCGAAAGCAAATGTGAGCAATGAGTAGGCAACACAAGTTTATTTAATTAGTATATTTCAGTAACACGATGATTAAAAGAGCTTTACATGAATAAAACAGAAAAAAGAAAACAGAAAAATAATACATTGTAATATAGAGCTGTGTGTCATCTGTGTAGTTATGGTAACGTACCTTGTTGTTTTTTATATACTGAGCTACGTGGAGCATTTAGATATTGAATAAGAGGAGCCCCGAGATGGAGCCTTATGGAACCCTGCATGTGACTAACAAAAAAGTCCCTGTCCTTCAAGTAAGACTCAAACCATACAGGTGCTTTACCAGAAAGACCAACCCAGTTTTCCAGGTGCTCAAGTAATATACCATGATCAACAATGTTGAATGCTTTACTTAGGTCCAATGATACCAACACCATAGTTTATCCAGTCTACATTTATGTGGGTATCATTGGACAACTTGAAAAGATCAGTTTCGGTACTCTGGTGAGCACGGAAGGCTGACTGGATCCAGTCAAAGTGGCTGGCCATTGTTAAGGTGTTTTACTGTTGAAGCACAGCTTTTTCAATAACCTTAATGGTAAATGGGAGATTTCAGATGGGCCTGTAATTCTGTTGTAGCAACTTGTCTAAATAATGTTTTATTTCCAACAATGGCTGCTGTTTTTAAGGCCTCTGGGAAAAACAAAAGGGACACTTTTATTATTTGAATCTAATCAGATGCAATGACAGACAAAACATGCTTTAAAAAAGCTAAAGGTAACATATGGAGACAGCAACATGAGTCGCTTAGTTGATGTATAATTTCTTCTAAGCTTTTGTAGATAATTTGGTTGAACTGTGTCATTTTGGCCAGATTTGTTCTGATTCGGCACAAGATTTGTACGGGACTTGGTTTTTATGTACAGACTACCTTTCTAATCTCAGTAAATGAATTGAAGGCCTGGGTACAGAGGAGTTTGTATGCTACAGACACAGCAGGGTTTATAAACCTGTCAACCGTGGCAAATAAGGCACGAGCATTTTTAGGCTCAAGCAGCACAAGCTTGACACAGAAGTAGATCCCTTCAAATCATAAAAAAGGTGTGCCCTAAAACCAACAGGAAGTCAGCCATTTTGGGTCAAAGGGTCATTTTTGACGTTTCATACATATCGATCCTGAAAAACTCTTAGGGCTTTTGAGCTATCAACTTCAAATTTGGTCCCTATGTCCTTAAGGCATGGGGGATTCAAAGTCATCAAAATTCTCCGTTTTTGAACATGTTTAGGGGGCGTGGCAAGACCAGTACTTTAACTACTCGCCAAAAATTAAAAAACAGCTACAATTTTCACAGAAAAAGGCTGAATTAGACCAGACTTGGTATGATTGATTCCCTTAGGGTACCTGAAAATCCTATGTGGTCATGTGTTGACATCATTACAGACCCACCCCTTGAGAACAGGAAGCCACTTCTTTCACTTGGAAAGTTCACTCTGATCCTCTTGGCCTAATCAACGCAAAATTATGTCAAAAGACAGATGTCAATTTGGTCTAACTTTGTTTGGAACACAGAGACTGTACTGTGGAGGTTGTGGCCTTGGCGTCGTGGCGAAGTGCCACGTCATGCTGTGGCTATAGGTTTGGCTCTAATTTCCACATATATCATCTGATTTGCACCAAATTTATTATGATTGATTTTAGTGCAGCCCCCTAAAAGATACCCAGCCCCATGCTTTGACCGAGAATTAAGGAATTCGCTACACATATGTATTCTCTCAAGACTTACAAAAAAGTCTCCTCTGGCTATTGTCCAAACACCACAGGAAGTTGACAATTTTGGATTGAATCTGCTATTTTGACCCCATTTTTGCAGTTTTTAGCATCCATATGTGACCAAACTCCTCCTACAGCTTTTGAATTATAGACCTAAAAACAACTCCATTTCCTCTTAACTCAATGGGGCTCAAAAGTTATTAAAAGCTTTTCAAAGCTTGTGGGTATGGCGCATTTTTATATTTTGCCGTTTCCATATGATTGGCTGTAAATCACACGTGTGATGCATGCATCTGATTGGCTCCAAACTCGATGTGAATAATCTTTGTGAGCCAACAAAAAGTTCAGATTCATAAAATAGTTTTAAAAAAGGGGATTACCTGGGACAGATCATAGGCTGTAAGACCATCTCTCTGATGAACCTCTAACTCTGCCTGCTGCTGTTGCAGCTGCCTGAAAAACACCAAGATACACAACGTCAGCTTCTCACACAACAAATCAATCATATGTGAAATTTTTTAAGTGAAATCTAACACTCATAAAGTCTTAGTTTGGTCTTGTATGTGTTGCTGTAATAAATGACAGGTCATACCTTGATAAACTAAAAGGTAACTCTGTTATACAAGATTATAGTATCAGATAATTCACAGGAAATAACTTGCTGTTAATCCTAACTGCAGTTAGGATTAAGATTTTCTCAGAATCCACATTAATGTACAAATTAATTTAACATGTTATTACATCCGATATAATAACAGTATACTAAATCACACTGTTAGCTAAAACAACATCATGTTGGAAACAGCTTCACAAAATGCAATATACTGTACATACTGAGCAATTCCTGCATCTGGCTAATAGCTACTGGCAATATGGAAGAATCATAAAGGAATGTTTAAGAGCTCTTTATCTTTCCTCATATTTGTCCAAATTCACTCATTTGTTTGGGAAATGTATTCACATTTCTTATGAATTTTTGATTTTGAGGGTTTAAAACCAACTAAGTATCTGTGACATAATATAAAAGTTAAAAACAATTAACTTCAATTCAAAATTGTCATAACTCATAACACCAGACATTCTTGCAGAAAGTCAAGCTGAGAATTACTTCCAAAAAATCCTGAACAAAGCTGAGCTCTATTATTTTATTACAGCTGAGGGTTGGATGGGGTGCAGGCTGAGACCTCTTTCACATCTGTTAAGTAAGTCAATTGATACATCACAACATGACAACAAAAAGCCTTCTCAGGGATATGAAGATTAAATTAAACCGGTCAAATTAAACACACGACTTTGATTTCATTAATCATATCTGATAAAAAATATATATATATAATATCATGAAAAAGTTAAATATTTTTCACTCATTCAGAAGGTGAAACTCATTACACAGAGTGAATGATTTCAAGCCTTTATTTATTTATTTGTAATTTTGTTTACACATAATGAGAATCCAATATTATAGAGTATTACCTAACATCAATATAAAAAAAGAAATACTGTTATTTAATCTAATAATAATAATAAATGTTATTTAATGGTTATATTACATAACATTGTAACATGGGTAAGACTGCTGACTTGTGAGCCACCTGTACGTCACAATAAGGCTTTGCTAAAGGAGCCGGTTGTTCAGAGAGAGCTTCATCCAAGCATATTCATAGAACGTTGAGAAAGGAAAAAGTATGGTAGGAAAGGTGCACCAGCAACAGGCACAATTACAGCCTTGAGAGGATTGTCAAGCAAAATCCATTCAAGAATTTGGAGGAGCTTCACAAGGAGTGCACTGAGGCTGAGGCTCAATAAAGAGCCACTACGACCAGACAGATCCTATCCTGAACCAGAGACCATATCAGAAGCATCTTAACATGGCTAAGGAGAAAAAGAACTGGACTATTGCTCAGTGGTCGAAAGTCCTGTTTTCAGATAAAAATAAAGTTTGCATTTCATTTGGAAATCAGGGAAGATGGGAGGAAGAGGCAAAAGGGACAGAATCCACGTTGCTCAAAGTCCATGATAATTTGGAGTGCCATGTCATCTGCTGGTGTTTGTCCACTGTGTTTTATGAAGTCCACAGTCTACTGGGAAAATTTAGAGCACTGCATGCTTCCTTCTGCTAACAAGCTTTAGGGTGATTTCAGTTTCCAGCAGGACTTGGTACATTGGGGTAACTGTTCTTGATTGGCCAGCAAACTGCCCTGACCTGAAGGCTACTATCAAAGCAACCTGGACTTCCATGACATCCCAGCAGAACTACAGGCTGATCACCTTCATGTCACAATGATATAGTAATTTCATGCAAAAGAAGCAGCAACCAAGTATTGAGAGCAAAGAAATGAACATACTTTTCAGAAAATATATCTGACTCTGTGTTTAATTAATCTATATTTGGTTTCACTTTCTGAAATTAATGACAAAAAATACAGAATTTTTTGGAGATGCACCTATATATGTAAAATAAGGACAAAAACAATATCAAATGTATAGTAATATTTTTTATATTAGTGATTGAATCATTTTTGAAAGAAGTACTAGTTACATTTTTCAGTTATACAAGGATTAAAATCTACAAAAAGTAAATTAACTTTATTTTTTCTAAAATTGTTGAAGTACAGTACTTTGAAACATTTCTTCCTAGGTTTTATTTTACATAAAATATCAAGAGACTTTGAAGAGATTTAATGTGTTCAGGTATGGCAAAAACATACAAAAACAAAAAAAACTACACTGAGAAATCCCTCAGAATTGTTTTCATTTTCTTCTCCTTTGAATTAACCATTGACCATCCAGCATATTATTTGCACGTACAAAGTAGTAGAGAAAACTGTTAAACTCAGCATGAAATGCTGTGGTCCCAGTGACTCAAAAATAGCATAAATATGGGCTTTTGAAAGTCCAAACATGGATTGTGTTTGCAGACACGGTATGCAAAACCTAGATACAATAAATTTGGAGTCATTTCATGATTGCAGTCCTTATCAGTGGCAGTTTTTGATAGAGAAACATGGCATGCTGCCCAGGGTGGCTTGAGATCAGGGCAGGAACAAGTACTTCAAAAATAGGGTTATCTGTTACTTGCATCCAGAATGAGTTCTATTACTTAACTGTATTTCCAGAAGGGATGGGCAGTTCATATTTTTTCTTTTATCATGATAAGAATTGTGATTTATTATGACAACGTTAAACTCCTAATTGACGATGTTTGCAAACCTGAAAATGTAAACTTTCTTTTGGGATTGTTGCTTCTATTGTTTTTCTACTGTTTGTTTCATGAGAGTATCAATAAATATCAACATTTAAAAAAAAGATTAAATGTAATTATAGTATGCTGTTTAGCAATTCAATTACACAACTTAATCTAATCAGTTTCCTGAAGTAGCCTATTAGATAATTGTTATGTTTTTGTTTGTTTTTTAAGAGCAACATGTGTGTTTGTTGGGCTTGGAGTCAAAGCTTTACAATGAATTGCCTAATTATCCAGTTAAGGGGCAGTAGGCACCCCCATGTGCATAATTTCTAGAAAGTCCAGTGGTTGGATTTGGCACGTGAACTGAAAGACAAAGGGAACAGTGATTCTCTAATATTTTTTCTACTCATTTGTTTTAAGTCCGTAATACAATTGAACATATGCAAAATTGCCTAAATTATAAAAGAATGAAAAACTATAAATTGACCAATTGTTTTTATGCAGGATTAACATAATTAACAGTACATGTCCTTGATATAGAAATTTGTATTTTTTGAATAACGGACCTTACCTTTATCTTCTGATTTATCCTTGTAAAGACACCAGTGCTGCGTAAGGGTGTAGTAAGAGTCTGTACTATCCTAAACAACTTGGTCAGATTAACTGATGACAGAATGAAGTAAGTAACTTCAACAGCTGGATTTCATATTTCAACATATAATTATTAATTATAGTTGATAATATGTTTGAGACAAACTATATTTCTGTACCTGTGGCATTGCATAGTTTATAATCTGCATACTGGGTTAAGATATTACTATAAAGAACAGAATGTATAATAACTTACTTGACGTTGGTATTGGTGCAGATTATGTACTCTATTTCATCAGAATATGGGTTCTGGAAGGTGAAACTACTGGTTCTGATGAGCATCCACTCCCTGTTTTTCAATCGGAGACGATACATCACAGACAGCACCTGTCCCTTCAGTTTCACCACCTGCAGAATAACAGATGCAACTGAACAAAAGGTGTACAGTATAGTTTAATATGTTGAATAAAAATCAGAGCATTTGGACTCTGAGAAGTCTTTGGTTGTTTGGACAACTGTGTTTTCATTCACTCACTATTTTTTGGCATTTTCTACAAACAGACTGGCAATGAGAATGTGTCATATTTGTTTTGGGTTTTTTAGGGATGCACCGATGCTAATACCAGTATCGGTTATATGTCTGATACCACGTAGTCCTGTAGTCTCTGAGCACATTTATCTATACTCGTACTTTTATTCATAAATGTGCTCAGATACTACAGGACACAATACCAGTGTGATAGAAGCATCAGCAAGTGGCGGTGATACACCATAAAATGAATGCAAGCCGACATAAAAGAGAAGAAAAAGAAGACGTTTGGTAGCTGGACAAACCACTTAACGTGAGAGCGAGAAAAATAAACTCAAAAAAGAAGAAGTAGTAGAAGCAGCCGAAGTGTAGAGAAGCTAGTTATTTCAGCGCTGTGGAGCTATTTACAAGTACAAAATTAAGCCCGACTTGCCACTTATGTGTAGCAAAGTTCTCAAGAGGAGGAACAAAATCTAGCACTTTCTACACAATTAAATTGATAAAACATCTAAAACCAGAACAACGTTGTGTTCAAGCAGTTTACTAATAACAGCGGGAAACAGCAACAACCAACTTTGCAGCAAACTCTGAAGAAGTTGGAAAAGAAGTCCACAGATGTGCAGACCCACTGAAATAGCTCATTCTACATATTACTGCCAGTCACTGAGCAGAAGAAGGCCCTTGGAATACCTTACCAAATGAAGGAGCGACGGTGGAAATAAGCAGACTGAATAATATTGTTAATATGGGATTGAGAAGAGAGAGTGCTGTTGAAGATGACACCCAGACTCTTTACCTAAAGGGAGGGGGAGATTGAGGCATAGTCAAAGGTCATAATTGTCATGGTTGTGGCAGATGGCCGCTCACACTGAGCCTGGTTCTGCTGGAGGTTTCCAGTTAAAAACGAGTTTTTCCTCTTCAACTGTCACTACATGCATGCTCAGTATGAGGGATTGCTTCAAAGTCAACACCAGTGACTGTCCACTGTCTCTACATGCTCATCCAGGAGGAGTGTCTGCTACAAGTCTCTGACTCAAAGCAATCTGCTGGGTTTCCTTAGATAGAAAAACGTTTTATCCAATTTGAATAAATAACTGAATCTGACTGCACTGTTCAATGGTTAGGATTAATTGGAATGGATGTACCTGACTGTGTGAAGTGCCTTGAGATGACATGTGATATTAATTGGCGCTATATAAATAAACTGAATTGAATTGAATAGAGAGAGTGGAATTGGTACAAAGGAAGAGAATTTCAGTTTTATCTGAGTTAAGTTTAAGAAAGTTTGTTGTGAAACAGGAGTTGACAACAGAGAGGCAAGAGGAGAGATGGGAAGAACGTACTGTGGCGTATGGTTTGCAGTAGAGACAGATCTCTGTGTCATCGGAATAGCAGTGGAACTGATATTGAAGTGGTGGAAGATGAAAGTGAGGCGAAGGAGATAAATAATAAAAAGAAGCGGCTCCAGGACAGAGCCATGGGTACGCCAAAAGTGAAACAAGAGTTGTGGGAACAGAAAGTTTTCAGTTGAATGAACAGGAGAGGCGAGTATCTGTGATACCAATAGAAGAGAGACTGTGGAGGAGGATGGAGTGTGAGATCTGTTACACGACGCACTCAGATTCAGGAGGATGAGGAGGGAGAGGAGATCAAAGTCAGCTGCCAAGAGGACATCATTGGTGATTTTAATAAGGGCTGTTTCAGTGCTATGTGTGGAGTGAAAACCAGACTGGGACTGCTCATATAAATTGTTGGTGCTCGCGGTCCAGATAATCCCAATGATCAACTATTGCTTTCCTAGCTCAGTTTGAAGAACTAACATGAAAAGCAAGCCTCTTTGATGTATTGGCGTCAGATGTCATCCCTGCTGTGACCGTCCTTCTGAGAACCCTAAACAAAAAAACTGATATAGATCATGGTATTAAAACAATGATGTCGACCTTAGCTTAAGCTGCCAAGAAGCGCCTCACTGATGCGGAGAAAAGCCTCATCTACTTCATCTCAACTGTACTAGATCCACGGCAAAAGTCTTATCTTTATCTCCTCAGTATATCAGAGAATATAATCAAAATTTCTCAAACTATACAGACTCTAAAACATGCCATTTGCTGAAAGACCAACCCACTCAGAGCAGTAATTGTAGGTTATTTTTATAATATTCAGCGTAGCCGATTACGTTGACATTGCAAACCTAGTCAGAAACATTTTGTGAAAGAGGCTAGTATTTCCCCAAGTTCTCTCAAGCATGAATCAGGTAGTGAAGCAATAGAGATGTATTTCATTCCTATGATTGAGAACACATAACAATGGAAAGCTGCTCCAATCTGTCCCTGTCTCTAGTATTCCCTGTCTCTCATAAGGTGACACCTGGTTAATTGTGCATTTCTTCTGTTGTATGAGCTTGTAGCCCCAAATAAAAATAAAATATTTAATATGCTCCAACTCAAAAACTACAGTACTTAGTCTTTTCAAACCTGGAATACATTATTCTACACTAACAGCAGTATCTTGGAAAAAAATTTATGAAATTTATTGGATTTGTGAAAGTATGACTTTTTAACATCAAAACATCTTCTAGAAAGATTAGTGTTGATACATAAAAATCTCCATGATTGTTCCCCAAAGCCTGCGGATACCTACGGTGCAAGAATACGTTTGATACCAATTACCGTTTTGTCATTAAGTAGCTTCCTTCACACAGACAACCTTTGATTAAAAATGTTTAAAATGATTGACTCTTTTACATCGTCACACCTCCTAGACAGATTTTTGTACCTATATGATAATTTCCATAATTGCTCTGACACCTGATACCTACAGTGCATGAATTGATAGCCCTCATAGGTTCAGAGTTAGACATCATATTTGGAGAGCATGTTAAGGTAAAAACTGTCCAACAATGACGTCAATAGCCCCCATGCTTTCTGAGTTACGGGGAGTACTTCGGTATCATGCTCCACCGTGTTAAAATGACAGGCCAGAAACACACACACACTTCTAATATGTTACTGAAAATTAAATGGAAGTTAGTTAATCAGTTCCATTCATTACTTTGTGACCTATGAGGATGAGACCATACCTCATAGGAGACAACCAAATGGTGGCTATTTTGTTTTAGGTAGTTAAACAGCTACACATGAACAACAGTGATTAATCTTAAGGGGCAATTTCATAGACTTTTGCATATAGACTGTTGTAACCATTATATATGGGTCGAGTTAATGTTAGTCGACATGATAGTGATAGCCTATATGTTAAGGTTAGCATTCTAGCTAATAATAGAATTTTAGTTAATATTTACAGATAACGCTAAATTAACATACTAAATGGACTGAGTTAATGTTTGCCTACATAGTAGAGTTAGCCAACATGTTACTGTTACCATTTTAGCTAGCTTTAACTTTTTAGCTAATCTTAGCTCATACACCACTGTTAAAATACTTGTTGGAATAATATAATGTTGGTCTAAATGCTGGTGATAGCCCATATGCTAAGGTTAGCATTGTAGCTAATATTAGCGTTTTAGCTAATATTCACTTATAAAGCTAATTTGGCATACTGAATGGAATGAGGCAATGTTCAGTTCAATTCATATTTTAAAATGCTTTATTAATCCCACAAGGAAATAAACGTTGTAGCTCATATTATACGGTGTCTTCAAAGAGCTGTTGTACATTAGATGATTATGGCTTTGGGCAGCAAGAACCTCCTGTGGAGGTCTGTCTTACAACAGATCTGAAGAAGCCTCTGAAGACACTGTTGTTGTACAGGACAGTCTCATGAAGAGGATGCTCAGGGTTCTCCATAATGTTCTCAATTTTATGAAGAATCCTTCTGTGCACAGTGATCTCCAGAGGGTCCAGAGGAGTTCCTAGAACACAGCCAGCATTCTTTATTGGCTTGATGAGCTTTCAGGTCCCTGGGACTTGTGTGTGTTTCAAGTCCCTGGCTCTGATTCTGTTTTTTTGAGGGTTTTCTGCTCATCTACTGGCAGCTCTTTCTTGCTTTTTTGTCAGTTCAAACATTTCAACAACTGACCTTCCAAATTGTTGAATCATCGCCATTTTTTTAAGTTGTTTTAGTTTTTGTCAAGTAAAACAACTGTAACTACACCGGCCAGCAGGCATTGCAGCTGTGATGTCACCGCCCGAGGTGATATATACCTTCACAAACTTACCACCTTTGCCTTTCTGTCTAAGCACGCAACAGAGGCAACTGCGTGAAGGATCAGAAGCTCGCGGTCAACTTTTAACTCTATCATTCCTCACTGGAGGAAGCTGGACAAAGATGGAGATCTTGCTGGGAGAGGAAAACCCAGACGATTTACATTCTGATCGAAGACTTAGTGTTGCTACCTAGGTGTTCAAAAATAAAACAGAGATTTTCCAAGGAGACGTGTCTACCTCCTTGTTTAGTTCCAGTTGATTGCCAACGGCTCATCATATTTTTTACCCTTTTGCCGGTGGAAAAGTTGATCATTTTAAGTTGCTCATGGACTCGTGAATGCTCTTAACCCCTACTTCACCATCTCGGGCCCCAAGTAAATTTATTTCTTTTGTTACTTTTCTCATAGTCTGGGCAGGATAAAGTAGGTTAGAAGTAAGGTGATCTAGGATCACCACTGTTTAATTCAATGTGTTTAACTGTATGTTGCATGCAAGGTTTTTATTGAATGCTGATGCTGTACTGTGTTTGAGTGCTGACTCGAGGTGTTGAACTGTGAGCTCTCCTATGCAATGTTTATTAAATGTTGCTGATTTTTACTGTGGTTTTAACCAGCCAATTAATCATGATTTAAATGTTTTATATATATTCATCATCAAATCATAATTTCTTCAGATAACTGGCATCCATGGGTGAGCTTTTAACAACAAATATCACTGTTTATACAAAGTAACACAATCGTGGCATCCCTAAAACTTACGACTCTATTTTGATACTTTGAGCTTTTGCCACAAGTGCTTGTAATTCACAGGCTATCTCTTTGACTAGGAATTGATCAATTATACTGCACAGAAGTATTTTTGGGTGTATGCTGGATTGCATGTGTCTGTTTGGTGGAGTTTATGGTTTAATATTTAACATACACAGCTGAACATAACTAAACTCTTAGCGCCTGTAACCAGCTCACTGCAGGGCAATCAGTTAAGGGAACCATAGCATCTGAATTCCCACAGCAGCAAAAGGCACTTTTACCTCTGGTGTCCACTAAGTGTAACTAAAGCTGTAACTAAGGCTACGTTCACACTTAATGCTAAAATCCAATATTTTAAGAAATCAGATTTTTTTTTTGTGGTTGTTCACATTACTTTGAAAATGTTGTGGCTCCAAACTGACTCGCATGCGCATAAGAACAATAAGTGCGTCGTCAACCACAGCACAACAGTAAACACGGAGAATTAGGTGTTATGGTTTAAGTGCACAACAAAAGCAATTTATTGTCAGCGGGTGCTGTGTGGGAAACATGCGAATAAAAGAAGAACAAAAATCTTTATTTTGCCGTTTTAGGGAGATCTGACTGCCAATTTAGCACAACAAACCATTTGGATGTGTAGATACAGCCAGCAATGGCTGGGAAAGAAAGTTAACAACTTGACAGAAACAGAGTTTATTCAGAACTTTATCATGTTCAGGGGAACTTTAATCATATACACTGCTAAAAAAAAATAAAGGGAACACTCCAATAACACATCATAGATCTGAATGAATGAAATATTCTCATTAAATACTTTCTTCTGTACAAAGTTGAATGTGCTGACAACAAAATCACACAAAAATCATCAATGGAAATCAAATGTATTCACCAATGGAGGCCTGGATTTGGAGTCACGCACAAACGTATAGTGGAAAAACACACTACAGGCTAATCCAACTTTGATGTAATGTCCTTACAACAAGTCAAAACGAGGCTCAGTATTGTGTGTGGCCTCCACATGCCTGTATGACCTCCCTACAACGCCTGGGCATGCTCTTGATGAGACGGCGGATGGTCTCCTGAGGGATCTCCTCCCAGACCTGGACTTAAGTATCTACCAACTCCTGGACAGTCTATGGTGATGTTGGTGGATGGAGCGAGACATGATGTCCCAGATGTGCTCAATCGGATTCAGGTATTGGGAACGGGCGAGCCAGTCCATAGCTTCAATGTCTTCATCTTGCAGGAACTGCTGACACACTCCAGCCACAGGAGGTCTAGCACTGTCCTGCATGAAGAGGAACCCAGGGCCAACCGCTCCAGCATATGGTCTCACAAGGGGTCTGAGGATCTCATCTCGGTACCTAATGGCAGTCAGGCTACCTCTGGCGAGCACATTGAGTGCCATGCGGCCCTCCAAAGAAATGCCACCCCACACCATTGCTGACCCACTGCCAAACCGGTCATGCTGAAGCATGTTGCAGGCAGCAGATCGCTCTCCATGGTGTCTCCAGACTCTGTCACATCTGTCACATGTGCTCAGTGTGAACCTGCTTTCATCTGCAAAGAGCACAGGGTGCCAGTGGCGAATTTGCCAATCCTGGTATTCTCTGGCAAATGCCAAGCATCCCGCATGGTGTTGGGATGCGAGCACAACCCCTATTTGTGGACGTCGGGACCTCATACCGTCCTCATGGAGTCGGTTTCTAACCGTTTGTGCAGACACATGCACATTTGTGGCAAGCTGGAGGCCATTTTGCAGGGCTCTGGCAGTGGTCCTCCTGTTCCTCCTTGCACAAAGGCGGAGGTAGTGGTCCTGCTGCTGGGTTGTTGCCCTCCTACGGCCTCCGCCATGTCTCCTGGTGTACTGGCCTGTCTCCTGGTAGCGCCTTCCGGCTCTGGACACTACGCTGACAGACACAGCAAACCTTCTTGCCACAGCTCGCATTGATGTGCCATCTTGGATGAGCTACACTACCTGAGCCACTTGTGTGGGTTGTAGAGTCCGTCGCATGCAACCACGAGTGTGAAAGCACCACCAACATTCAAAAGTGACCAAAATATCAGCCAGAAAGCATAGGTACTGAGAAGTGGTTTGTGGTCCCCACCTGCAGAACCACTCCTTTATTGAGTGTGTCTTGCTAATCGCCAAAGATTTCCCCATGTTGTCTATTCTATTTACACAACAGCATGTGAAATTGATTGTCAATCAGTGTTGCTTCCTAAGTGGACAGTTTGATTTCACAGAAGTTTGATTTACTTGGAGTTATATTGTCAGCGCCTCTCCTCTCAACTCCACAGAAGACTCGATGCAATCCAGTGTATTGGACTGCAGCAGGCGCTGGCAGATCATCACATGCTCTATAACCTTGATAGCATTTTAAAGTCCTCTGTTTGAACGGTCTTATACACATTTTACAATACAAACTATGTCCCACACCCAGATGGTTCCTATAAGCCTTTCAGTTAGGCTTGAATAAAGTTTTATCTCTGTTTATTAATGAGCCCTAATGTCTCTCCACTTTGCAGTACTATTCTAGCCCCCCATCTGCATTGCTAAACTGCTACTGTTTCCTGCTGGGCGGCGCAAAATTGTGATAAGTGCAACGGAAAATGACATCAAAGTCATATCTAATGTGCCTTAATCATTCCCATTGGAGTCACATTCCAAAAGTTCAGATATGAGTCGGATTCCGGATTACATATTAATGTAGCAATTGTGACTTGAAAAAGTCAGATGTGGGCCAGATATGAGCATTCACACTTGATCTCAAAAGTCTGACCTGGTCACTTGACCCCCAAAAAAATCAGATTTGGGCCACATTTGCCTGCAGTGTGAATGGGGCCTAATATTCTCCCAGTCAATAAATGCACTCAACCCCCATCTGGTGGCCATTGGGTGCAACTGCTATTGCAACTGGACTTTTCCATTGCAGACAGGTGGTTTTCACCTGTGATGATTTCATCTGCAATTACACAAAAAATATAATTAATTAAATAATTTTTTCCCAATACAGGAGCCCATCTAATCACCTGTGATCTGAGGGCTTGTAATAAATCATAAGGCAAAACTTTAACCAGTTTTGAATTAATTTGTCATGTTTTAAATTTTTAAACATTGTGCTGGTTTTTTTTCCTCATATGCAAAGAATGTTCTGTTAAATGATCGGACTCATAAAACTAATTTTAGTTTGTCTAACTTTGTGGGTCCGGCTAAAGGTAAGTAACCCATAGTGCTGCACCAACAACATTCACCCCAGTTAGCTTAAGCTGTGGGTCTGGAGGACTCGGCAGGGATGCAGGTACAATACATGATTGGGGGTTTGATTATATCATCCTCAGAGAAGTGTAAATGTCTTGATGGTTATGGGATTGTTGAGTGTGAAGAAAGGCTTCAGGAGTTGCCTCTCGCCCACAGACTGCTGGAGATAGACACCAGCTCCCCGCGACCCACTATGGAATAAGTGGTAGAAAATGACTGACTGACCGTAGTGTGACATAACTTAGCGAAGAAATGACACTATTCAACTGAGAACATCTATATAATAAATGACATTTTACAAACAGGGTTATCTAACAAATCTACAGCACCACTAATGTTGCACTCGGAGTCTGAGTGCAACATTTAAAGCCTGCCAGGGTGCAGTGATTAACACTCATTCCATAATTTAGCAGTGAGCAGCAAGATGCATTTATTATACAAAACCTAAAATTGCCTTTCAAAGATTTCTTGCTTTCAAACGTTTTAAATATCCATGTTCTCAGAAATTAACTTTTAATGAATGTGACATAGTTCACAAGGTATTTCTAATTTTCTACTTTTCTAAAATTCTAAGCCAACAACAGTTAGGAGAACAAATAGCTTTTCGGTTTCATTTTCATGATGGCCCCCATCAGTGGCAAATGGGAGTATTACAACTTGAGATTCAGGAGAAAACACTTACCTTCTTAATTTACTTCTGCATCTGTTTTGTTTTATAATTCCAGGCCATATTAGTCAATTTCACAACTACTGTAAAAGCATATGGCTGTATTTTTCAGTTACCCTTGGTACATTCAAACTATATTGTAACTGCAGTGTTTATTTCCTTCTTCATAGTAAAGGATCCCATGAAGCCACGCTTTTACAGATGTTTTTAACCAGATGATCTAAAATCCTATTGATCTGGAACACCTTACCAACAGGCCTTAAACAGGCCTTACCCATACTCTGTCTTCTTAAGGGATGTGTTGGGAGATAATTTTTTTGTTTGACTATAAATAAACATTAACAGGTGCACAAAGCCATTTATTGATAAAAAGGGAGTGATTTCCTACCTGTTGGAAACTTTCTCTGAGATGACTCTGGTCCTCAGGATGGCAGAACTCCAGAATATCCTTTCCCAGCAGGTCCTAAAGAGATAGGACAACAAATAGGTTAACTGCAATTTATCATGCAAAAAGGATTGCACAAACTCTGTTGCTTTATTTTTTTCATCGCTCTTCTTACTCTTCTGTTTTCACTGAGTCATGTTTTTGAGCAAAGCACCAGCTTACTCCCCAGTTTTTAAAGGTTGCTTGACTGATCGTTGCTGTCCTGAAAACGTGTTCTGGCAACAACC
Organism: Girardinichthys multiradiatus; assembly: GCF_021462225.1. Classification (NCBI taxonomy): domain Eukaryota; kingdom Metazoa; phylum Chordata; class Actinopteri; order Cyprinodontiformes; family Goodeidae; genus Girardinichthys; species Girardinichthys multiradiatus. The sequence goes on from NC_061797.1 coordinate 2,112,447, forward strand.
ACAGCAGCAATGATCCTTTAAGGCATCAAACAAAGAGACACGCCAATAAACAATGCAAGGTAAAACTCAGACTGAAGACTCATGTCCAGCAATTTACTCGCAAAGGTTTAGTCACTGGAGCGACGCGAGCTAACACTGTACATCGCTACATCCATCTATATTCCACCCCAGGAAGACTCAGGTACAGCTTTGGCTGCATTACATCAGAATCAGAATCAGCTTTACTGCCAAGTTCGTACATTCAAACAAACAAGGAATTTGACTCCGGCACACTTTGCTCTCTGGGTTTCTTCTTTGTTTTTTGCGTTATAAGATATATTCTGCATATATCTTTATGTCCTTAAAAACATATATACAATATACACATATACAAAGGTGGATTTGCGACTTCAGTATGAGGTTGTTTGGTAGTCTATTAAATGTTCATCAGAGAAACAGCCTGGGGGAAGAAACTGTCTCTGTGGCGGCTGGTTTTAGTAAACAGTACTCTGTAGCGACGGCCTGAGGGTAAAACTCTGAACAGTTTTTGTGCAGGGTGTGTGGGGTCTGCAGAGATTTTAGCAGCTCTTTTCCTGACCCTAAACCTGTATAAGTCCTGGATGGAGGGAAGGTCAGTCCTGATGATTCTCTCTGCAGACCTGATTATTCGTTGCAGTCTGGACCTGTCCTGTTTTGTGGATGAGCCAAACCACACTGAGATGGACAGACTGAATGATGACAGTGTAGAAAATGACCAGCAGCTCCTGTGGAAGGTTGTACTTCTTGAGTTGCTTCAGGAAGTACAGTCTCTGCTGGGCCTTTTTTTGAACAGTGTCTATGTGTGAGGACCATCTCAGGTCCTCAGAGATGGTGGTTCCTAGGAACCTGAAGTGGTCTACAGCTGACACGGTGTTGTTGAGGATGGTGAGGGGGGTGTATGGGGTAGTGTTCTCCAAAGGTCCACCACCATTTCCACAGTCTTGAGTGGGTTGAGTTCAAGGTAGTTCTGACAACACCAGTGCACCAGCCGATCCATCTCCTGTCTGTATGCAGACTCATCACCGTCCTGGATCAGACCAATGACAGTGGTGTCATCTGCAAACTTAAGGAGTTTCTCGGACAAGTCCGATGAGGTACAGTCATTTGTGTACAGGGAGAAGAGGAGTTGGGATACAACACATCCCTGGAGGGCGCCAGTACTTATTGATCTGGTGCGGGAGAAGATGCTCCACCTGTTGCTGTCGGTCCGTCAGGAAGCTGTTGATCCACTGGCAAGTGGAGGCTGGGACGTTGAGCTGGGTGAGCTTCTGGTGGAGGATGTCTGGTATGATGGTGTTGAAGGCCGAGCTGAAGTCTACAAACAGGATCTTGGCATACGTCCCTGGACGGTTCAGGTGTTGCAGGATGAAGTGTAGACATAAGTTGACAGCTTCATCTGCCGACCTGTTTGCTCAGTAAGCAAACTGCAGGGGGTCCAGCATGGGGCCTGTGATGTCTTTCAGGTGCTTCAACACCAGCCGCTCAAAAGGATTTCATGACCACAGACGTCAGGCCTGTAGTCATTTAATCCTAGGATGGTGGGTTTCCTGGGCACTGGGATGATGGTGGATCGTTTGAAGCAGGAGGGGACCTAACATGTCTCCAGTGACTTGTTGAAGATCCGGGTGAAGATCGGAGCAAGTTGATTTGAACAAGCTTTCAGGCATGATGCGGAGACATTATCAGGTCCTCCAGATTTCTTTGTTTTCATGCTCTGAAAGACCCTATTTGCATCTTCCTCGGAGATCTTTAGTGCAGACAGAGGATCTGAAAGTAGGGTGTTGGTTGCTTTATGGGTCGAATTTGTTCCTAAATGGGATGTGGAGGAGATAGTTTGAGGTGTGAATGGCTTCATGTCATATCTACAGTAGAAGCCATTCCGACGGTTAGCCAGGCGAGGATTCTGTTCAGGATGGGTGGGGGGTGCTCCTATAGGCAGTCAGGTTTCTCAGACCGGTCCATACAGCCGAAGCATCACCAGTAGAAAGGCTGTTCTTAAGCTTCTCACTGTAACTTCTCTTGGCTGCTTTGAGCTCCTTTGTTAGTTTCTTCCTGGCCTGCCTGTACCGCGCCCAATCTCCACTGCTGTGAGCTTCTTCTTTATCCCTGCGCAGGTTCCTGAGATGTGGAGTAAACCATGGCTTGTTATTCCCAAAGGTGCAGAATGTCTTGGCCTGCACACACATGTCCTCACAGAACCTGATGTATGATGTCACCACATCAGTTAGTTGGTTTAAGTCAGTGGCTGAAGTTTCAAAGACAGTCCAGTCTGTGCATTCAAAACAGGCCTGTAGCATCTGCTGTGATTCCTCAGTCCACTTCTTAACATTGTGAACTGAGGGTGTTGGACAAATTTATAAAAGTTATCATTGTTTAGTTTGAACAAGGTTTATGTTTTAAGTTCTACTCTAGTTAAAGATGATTCCTGTGATTGTTTTTAAGTGTGTAAAAGGGAGTGGAGAGTTAAGGAATGCGGTCTGGAGTGGATCACTCTCTGGGCATGACATGCTCATACCATATATGGGAATGACTACTTTTTATGTTGAAATCTCTGTAAGAATTGGCTAAACTAATGCCCGCTTTGTACTTGTAAGAATGTGAGTTGTAAATAAAAGGCTGGTGCACTGTTTAGCAGAGGACTGGCTCTCACCCTTGCAAGTCAAATATACTTGGTCCATCTTGTGTCTTATTTTGCACTGATCTGTAATTATCAGCATTTTAACTCTAACAGTGGGTTTGGAAGCTCTTAATATCTGCCTGTAGGTTGGGATGAGGTGGATGAGACAATGATCCGAAAGTCCCAGAGCAGCCTTGGTAACAGCATGATATGAGTCCTTTAAAGTTGTGTTTTTGTCTGTGGTGGGACATATGCTGTCTGTATTTGGGGAGTTCATTGGAGAGGTTTGCACTGTTAAAATTTCCCTGTATTATGATCAAAGAGTCCGTGTATTTTTTCTCCACGTCTGTAATCAGCTCAGCGAGATGTTTATCAGCAGCAGAAGTGCAGCCATGCGGTGGAAAATATGAGCCAATTATTATAAACGAGGAAAAGTCTCGGTGAATAAAACGGTTTACAGTTTATGGAAAATGACTCCAGATCAGGACTACATGTTTTCCCCGGCACTTTTATGTCTCTGCACCAACCTTTGTTTATATAAAAGCAGATTCTGCCTCCTCGACTCTTCCCCGATAGCTCCTCGCTGGGATCCGCTCTGAACAGCTGGAAGCCCGGCAACAGCAGAGCGCGGTCCGGGATGTTTTCACTCAGCCATGTCTCGGTAAAGCAGAGAACCGCTGATACGTGGAGGTCCATGTTTTTACTGGTGAGAAGAAGCAGCTCGTCTATCTTGTTACTTAGAGAGCAGACATTTGCCAGATGGATTGAAGGCAGTGGTGTGCAAAGTCCTCTTTGGTGGAGCTTTACCAGCACGCCAGCGCGCTTTCCCCTCCAACACGTTCACCGCAGTATCCCATGGAGTGCCACGGCTCAACTCGTCAGAAGCTCAGTGAAGCTCAAATCGGTGAATGATGGAGAAAATAATCCCAAGAGAGGACTCTCTGATGTTGAGAAGTTCCTCTCTGCTGAATGAGACCACGGAATTGTGCCCTGAGACCACAGTACCGTGGCTTCAAAAACATAAAAACACACAAAATACACAAAGAAAGAGAGAGCGAATCTCCGAGGCTGCCATCGTCAGCGCCATCTTGAATATCATGATGAACAAAGTGACTTTTAACAGAAAACCCTTGACGCTGTTCAACAAGAGGCAACACTAGCTTGACCACAATCAAGTAAAGGATACAAAGCAGTGCTGTATAACAAAAGGCTGATGCAGTACGCTCAGCCAACAAGGAAACTACACTGTTGGTGTGCTCAATCTAAAGTTATGCTGCAGGACTCAACGATATTGCTCAGGACATGCTTTGGCTTAGCTCATCTGCATTGAGCTTACGCAGGTAGCCAGCCAGGACTCTCTGTAACCTGATTTGTTCATGATGCGACAAACAATTGTGTAAAAAGGGGGATTTAGGAGCCGCAATATAAAACTGAAAAAGTAGAAGTCCTACAGAGTACAGCGTACAGTGAAAGAGGCCAAAGACTGGAGGAGCTGGAGTTTTACCAGTTTGAGGCTAGCAAGAGCAACCGCTGATTAACAGAAGATTATGATGTAAGTGGTTCAATCCATAAGGTAAATTGCTCCACTGCAAGGAAATATGCAAATTATGACAGCATCTAAGGGTGCAGTCTGAGAACCTGTGGGGATCAGCCAACTTGTGCCTTCACTTGCATCTTCTTCTCTGAACTGTTCTGATGTTAAAACATGAAAAAACGAACATAATAGGATCTGAGTTACTCGTCTGACATATTTGTTTTGACTCTGTGATCATAAGTTCCTGCATTATAATCTGATCTCTTTTGTTGGTTTGGTTGCCTTCTTTCAGCACAGGATCATGGTGGCACATTCAACTAGGCAGTGATTAGCACCAGCTAGAAGAAATGTCTTAATTTTATTGGATGTAACTGGTAGACTACATCAAGTATCAGGTAATGTGTGTAAAGGTTTTTCAAGGATTCATGTTATATAACTTGCTTTTACTACTCTGTTTTTCACAAACGTTCTCCTCTGCAGTGTCTGGGATGGGGTTTTATTTTAGCTGTTGAAAATTTGTTCTTAAAAATTTATTGTGGAAGGCATTATAGTCCACTTAATTTTCAACTCGGCCTATTGTCTGGATCTGCCATTTTGTTCTTTGTTTTTGTTAACTGTGCCGTTAAAGGTTTTACCTGTTCCTTTGATTAGTAGTTTCCTTTTGTTTAGTTAATATTTGCTTGTTGTGCTTGTTTACATGTCCTTAGATATAGTTCTTTCTAGAGTTACTATTTATGTTAGCTTATGTTTAGGTTTCTTTTCCCTGTTCCTCCCAATTAGTTTAGTGTTTGTTTCCCCTAGAGTTGTTTCTAGTTTAGTTTTCCCTCCTGTCTCTGCAATTCTTAGCTCCCGTTGCTATAGTAACTCCTTCCCTCAGTTCCCTGCAGCCTGGTCCACACATGTTACATGCTTCCTCTGACTACCTGCTTCCTTGTCTCATTGGTCCACACTCCACTTCCCTCAGTTTATAAGCTCTCTAGTTTTCATTATTCCCCGCTGGTTTGAGTGCTTGAATGATGTCAGGGGCTTAATTGCCCCTGGTAGGGTCTCCCATGGCAAAAGGCTCTAGGTGACGGGTCAGACAAAGAGCGGTTCAAGGCACCTTCATGAGGACTAGTAAATCGAGGCACCTGACGTTGCCTAGTATGGTGGAGCCGGGGTCCCACCCTGGAGCCAGCGCTGGGGTCGGGACTTGTTGGAGAGCGTCTGGTGGCTAGTTTGCTCCTCGCGGGACCCGGCCCGGCCAAGCCCGAACGAGAGACGCAAGGCCATCCCCCAATGGGCCCACCACCTGCAGGTGGAACCGTGATGGACTGCTGCAAAGAGGATTGGGCAGCGGACGAAGGTGGAGACCTCGGCGGCCCAATCCCCGGATGCTTAGGCTGGCTCTAGGGACGTGGAATGTCACCTAGCTGGGGGGGAAGGAGCCTAAGCTTGGGTGGGTTTGCTTGTTGCCCCCCAGGTGACCTGTCTCGTGTTGGGGTTTACCACAGTGGATGAGAGGATCGCATCCCTGCGCCTTTATCTTGGGGACAGGTCTCTGATTGTCGTTTCGGCCTACGGGCTGAGCGTTAGTGCAGAGTACCCAGTCTTCTTGGCATCCCTGTCTTGGGTGCTGGATAGTGCCCCTCCCAGGGACTCCATTATTCTGCTGGGGGACTTCAATGCCCGCGTGGGAAACGACATTGACACCTGCAGAGGCGTGATCGGGAGGAATGGCCTCCCCGATCTGAATCCGAGTGGTGTTTTGTTATTGGACTTGTGTGCTAGTCACGGATTGTCTATAATGATTACCATGTTCAAGCATAAGGGTGTCCATCAGTGCACTTGGCACCAGGACACCCTAGGTAAGAGGTCCATGATCGACTTTGCGGTCGTGTGATCAAACCGCCGGCCACATGTTTTGGACACTCGGGTGAAGAGAGGGGCTGAGCTGTCCACTGATCACCACCTGGTGATGAGTTGGATCTGCTGGAGGAGGAGAAAGCCGGACAGACTTGGCAGGCCCAAGCACATAGTGATGGTCTGCTGGGAACGTCTGGCAGAGCCCTTGGCCAGGGATGTATTCAACTCCCACACCTGGGAGAGCTTTGACCAGATTCCGGGGGATGTTGGAGACATAGAGTCCGAGTGGACCATGTTCTCTGCATCTATTGTCGATGCTGCTGACCTTAGAAACGGTGGTGGACACCGGCAGTAAGGGACGCTGTCAAGCTGAACAAGGAGTCCTATCAGATGTGGTTGGCTTGTGGGACTCCTGAGGCGGCTGACAGGTATCGTGAGGCCAAGCGTGCCGCGGCCCGGAATGTGGCAGAGGCAAAAGCTCAGGCCTGGGAGGAGATCGATGAGGCCATGGAGAAGGACTACCGATCGGCCTCGAAGCGATTCTGGCAAACCGTCCAACACCTCAGGAGGGGGAAGCAGTGCTTCAACAATACTGTTTACAGTGGGGGTCGGAGGCTGCTGAACACGACTGGGGACATGATTGAACAGTGGAAGGAGTACTTTGAGGATCTCCTCAATCCTACCATCATGCATTCCCTGATGGAAACAGCGGCTGGGGGCTGGGCGTTAAAAAGCTCTATGGTGGCAGGGCTTCGGGGGTGGATGAGATCCGCCCTAAGTACATCAAGTCTCTGGATGTTGTGAAGCTGTCATGGTTGACACACCTCTTACATTGAGTGGCGATTGGGGACAGTGGCTCTGGACTGGCAGACTGGGGTGGTGGTCCCCCTTCATAAGAAGGGTGACCGGAGGGTGTGTTCCAACTACAGGGGGATCACACTCCTCAGCCTCCCTGGTAAGGCCTACGCCAGGGTATTGGAGAGGAGAGTCCGGCCGATAGTCGAACCTCGGCTTCAGGAGGAGCAGTGTGGTTTTCGTTCTGACCGTGCAACACTGGACCAGCTCTATACCCTCTATGGGGTACCCGAGGGTTCATGGGAGTTTGCCCAACCGGTCCACATGTGTTTTGTGGACCTAGAGAAAGCATTAAACTGTGTGCCTCGTGATGCCCTGTAGGGGTGCTCCAGGAGTATGGAATCGGGGGACCTTTAGGGGCCATCCAGTCTCTGTACAAGTGGAGCAGGAGTTTGGTCCGCATTGCCAGCACTAAGTCGGACCTGTTCCTGGTGCATGTTGGATTTGTATGTGTAGCCACGGGCCGGAGGGGGTCTGGTTTGGGGACCAGTGGATTTCGTCTCTTCTTTTTGCAGATGACGTGGTCCTGCTGGCCCCCTCTAGCCAAGACCTTACAGCATGTGCTGGTGCGGTTCGCAGCCCAGTGTGAAGCGGCTGGGATGAAGATCAGCTCCTCCAAGTCCGAGGCCATGGTTCTCGACCAAAAAAGGGTGGCTTGTCCTCTTCAGGTTGGAGCGCAGTTCCTGCCTCAAGTGGAGGAGTTCAAGTATCTCGGGGTCTCGTTCACGAGTGAGGGAAGCATGGAGCGGGAGATCGACAGACGGATCGGTGCAGCTTCCGCAGTAATGGGGGCACTCCGTTGTAGAAAAGAGAGAGCTGAGCCGAAAAGATAGGGTGAGGAGCTCGGCCATCTGGGAGGGGCTCTGTGTAGAGCCATTGCTCCTCCACATCGAGAGGAGCCAGTTGAGGTGGTTCGGGCATCTATACCAGATGCCTCCTGGACGGCTTCCTCGAGAGATGTTCCAGGCAAGTCCCACCGGGAAGAGGCTCAGGGGATGGCCCAGGACACGCTGGAGGAACTACAGTACAGACCAAAAGTTTGGACACATCTTCTCATTCAAAGAGTTGTCTTTATTTTCATGACTATGAATATTGTAGCTCACACTGAAGGCATCAAAACTATGAATTAACACATGTGGAATTATATACTGAACAAAAAAGTGTGAAACAACTGATAATATGTCTTATATTCTAGGTTCTTCAAAGTAGCCACCTTTTGCTTTGATTACTGCTCCACACACTCTTGGCATTCTGTTGATGAGCTTCAAGAGGTAGTCACCTGAAATGGTTTTCCAACAGTCTTGAAGGAGTTCCCAGAGATGCTTAGCACTTGTTGGCCCTTTTGCCTTCACTCTGCAGTTCAGTTCACCCCAAACCATCTCGATTGGGTTCAGGTCTGGTGATTGTGGAGGCCAGGTCATCTGGCACAGCACACCATCACTCTCCTTCTTGGTCAAATAGCCCGTATACAGCCTGGAGGTGAGTTTGGGGTCATTGTCCTGTTGAAAAATAAATGATGGTCCAACTAAATGCAAACCGGATGTAATAGCATGGCACCGCAAGATGCTATGGTAGCCATGCTGGTTCAGTAGGCCTTCAATTTGAATAAATCCCCAACAGTGTCACCAGCAAAGCACCCCCACACCATCACACCTCCTCCTCCATGCTTCATGGTGGGAACCAGGCATGTAGAGTCCATCCGTTCACCTCTTCTGCGCCGCACAAAGACACGGTGGTTGGAACCAAAGATCTCAAACTTGGTTTCCTAGCAGCTATTTTAACATGAAGGCCTGATTCACACAGTCTCCTCTTAACAGTTGTTCTAGAGATGTGTCTGCTGCTAGAACTCTGTGTGGCATTGACCTGTTCTCTAATCTAAGCTGCTGTTAACCTGTGATTTCTGAGGCTGGTTACTCGGATGAACTTATCGTCCGCAGCAGAGGTGACTCTTGGTCCTCCTTTCCTGGGGCGGTCCTCATGTGAGCCAGTTTCTTTGTAGCGCTTGATGGTTTTTGCGACTGCACTTGGGGACACTTTCAACGTTTTCCCAATTGTTCGGACTGACTGACCTTCATTTCTTAAAGTAATGATGTCCACTCATTTTTCTTTACTTAGCTGCTTTTTTCTTGCCTTGACAAATTCTAACAGTCTATTCAGTAGTACTGTATCCACCTCCTGCACAACACAACTGATGGTCCCAACCCCATTTATAAGGCTTGAAATCCCACTTATTAAACCTGACAGGGCACACCTGTGAAGTGAAAACCATTTCAGGAACCTCTCGAAGCTCATCAACTGAATGATGGGGAGGAGATCTATACCCTCTACGTGGTACCCAAGGGTTCATGGGAGTTTGCCCAACCGGTCCACATCCAGTGTGAAGCTAAAATATTCATAGTCATGAAAATAAAGACAACTCTTTGAATGAGAAGGTGTGTCCAAACTTTTGGTCTGTACTGTAAGTCTCTCGGCTGGCCTGGGAACGCCTTGGGCTCCCCCCGAAGGAGCTGTAGGAGGTGTCTAGGGAGAGGGACGTCTGGGTGTCACTGCTGAGTCTGCTGCCTCCGCGACACTGTCCCGGATAAAGTGGAAGACGACGAGTACAAGTACAACAAATAAAATAGTTATCCAAATTCAACACAAACTCCTACTTTTAAGGACTACTGCAGTCTCAAAATGATTCAAAGCCCAATATTATTGGATTCTGCAGCTTCACGCAGGCAAGATGGCGCCTGTGCTTGGCACGGTCGCTGCCTTTCTGCTATTTAGACGATGGAAACTCATTCTTGTGTTCTATGCTATCATATCAGCCCTAATGTCTAACAATCGAATTTTTGCTGCTATGATTTATGACCGCTCATCTCTGCTCCAAATTCTATTCTATTCTATCCCTCAAATTCTAATTCTATTCTATTCTAATTTCCCCTCGGGGATCAATAAAGTATCTTTGAATTGAAATCAAAGAGTCTATGGCGCACCTTTGTGATGATTGGAAAAGTGGTGGGAAACTCTTCCAACCACCAATCGTATGCTCTACGTCCTCGCCAGAATACTTTTTATTACTTAGGAAATGCGCAACAGGAAAGCCCAAGAAGAAATTTCGGAAAAAGATGTTGTAGGGCTGGCATCCAGGTACGGATGAGATGAGCATCCATGTCAAAGTTTTCCAACGGGACTGGAGGCGTTGCCGCTTTCTGCTGCCTGGTATCTCCAGACTGTGGCTGAAAACCCTGGCTCTTCTAACATGTTTTACTGTGTTTTAATTTATCGACCACCTGGTCCTGCTAGGATATTTTTAGAAGATTTTACTTACTTTTTATCTTCCATTATTAAGTTGGAAAAAGTATTAATTCTTTGGGATTTTAACATCCATATTAATGATACCTCTTCAAGCTCAGTAGCTGAACGTTTGTCAATATCTGATTCTTTTAACTTTGTCCACCATGTCTTTGGACCTACCCATATAAAAGGTCATACGTTGGATCTTGTATTTTCTTTGGGCCTGAATATTAACTATGTGTAGTTGGAGGATGTACACATAAGTGATCATAGTTGTGTCTCTTTTGACCTTAATATCAGCTCTAAGCAATTATTCCCTAAAATGGAAACTCAAAGACACATAACTGAGACTTCTGTTGAGAGTTTCTCTGTTATGATTAAAAATTCTCTGATCTCTGATGGAATTGACGTAAATAATCTTATCCAGTGCTTTAACAAAGAATGCTCCTCTATTTTGGATCAAGTAGCACCTATTACAACCAGTGCTATCTCTCAGGAAAAGGTATCCCACTGGATAAATGAGCCAATTCTAAACTTGAGGAGAATGTGCCGCATAGTTGAGCGATTATGGAAGAAAATCTAAACTTGAAGTACACAGGCTCTATCTTAGAGATCTAATTTCCTCCTTAAATGAAATAATGAAAAATGCCAGATTTGAATATTTCTCTAGACTCATATCAACAAATAAGAGAAATCCCAAAGTTTTGTTTGATACTATTAGAGCTATCCTGCCGCTGTACCAGTAAATGTGCACTCAAAAGCAGAAATCAACATATTTCTTAAATTGTTTGTTGATAAAAATTAAAGAAATTAACTCCAAAATCTCGCCAAAGCCATCTTGTTGTGCTGTCGAGGCACCCCATACTGTCACACTCGTCACTTTTAATAATATGGAGGCTCTTTTGGATAAAATTAAGCCCTCTTCCAGCCCCTCAGATGTTCTCCCCACCAAGCTTCATATCAGGGTCTTTGACACAGTGGTTCCTTGGGTTGTAAACTTGTTTAATGTTTCCTTTCTGACTGGAGTGGTCCCCAGCTTTTTTAAACATGCCATTGTGGAAATAAAGCTTAAAAAACCTAACTTGGATCCAATACTACATAGAATTTATAGGCCAATTTCTAAACTTCCTTTCATGTCAAAGCTTATTCAGAAGGCAGTTGCTGTCAAACTTACAACCTTTTGACACAGTTAATTATGCTATCCTCATAAACAGACTGAGGGACATGGTTGGGATGTCTGGGCCTGTTCTAAAGTGGTTCTCATCCTACATATCTGGTAGGTGTTTTAGTTTGTTTGCAAACCAAATTATGTCTGATTCTACTGAACTGCTACGTGAAGTTCCCCAGGGCTCCGTGCTGGGACCTATTCTGTTTTTACTTTACATTCTTCCTCTAGGTCAGATAATTCAAAAGTTTAACGATGTTTCTTATCATCTTTTTACCGATGACATTCGGCTGCTTAACCAACATTAAGCAGTGTTAAACAAGAACTACTTACAGCTAAATTCAGAAAAAACAGAAACCTTGATTATCATACCAGACAGTGCCATGTGTGAAATTAAACAATTGGTTGATCTAACACTCTCACAGAAAGGTATCCTCAAGAATTTAGGTGTCAGCTTTGATAAAGCCCTCTCTTTGGAGTATCATTTAAATCTAATTGTAAAGACCTGCTTTTTCCATTTGAGAAACATCTCCAAAGTTAGATCTATGGTTTCCCCTATTGAACTTGAGATGGTAATAAACGCTTTTGTCTCTACAGGACTGGATTATTGTAATGGTCTGTTTACTTGTTTTAATGAGAAGGGGCTGCAAGATTATTAACTCGCTTAAAAAGAAGGACCCATATAACCCATGTTTTAAAGTCACTGCACTGGCTGCCTATTAGATCGAGATTTCATTTTAAAATTCTAGTTCTAACTTTCAGAGCTTTACACGGTGAGGCTCCTTTATATATCTCTGATTTGATACAAAGATATAACTCCTGTCGCAGTTTAAGATCATCAAATCAAAATCTTTTAATGATTCCTCACATCCGTTTTATAACTCGAGGTGACCGCTCTTTCCAAGCTGTTGCTCCCAGGCTGTGGAATGCTCTGCCTACTTCCTTGCAAAGTTTGGTAGATGATTTTAAAAAGCAGCTAAAGAAATTTTGATATCAAGAATTTTTTAGTTAGACTTGAGCTTATGATATGCATTTATAATTGTACTGTGTTTTTATACTGTGCTGTATACTGCTTTATCCTTTTGTGTTATTCTGCTGTAAAGCCCTTTGTGACATCCTGTCTGTGAAAACGTGCTATACAAATAAATCTTACTTACTAACTTACTAAAGAATTCTTCATAACATCGCATTTGCAAATCGGGTGTGGTCTCAAGTCAGCTTTAGATAGAACGGTTTAAATCCCTGGATGATAATGTTTCACTGTATGTCAGAAATATGGTTTAGTCAAGAGAACTGTTCAAAAAGTTCCTAGGTCATTGCCTCACAAAAACAAGGAAAAGTAAACAAAAAAGATATCAAAGAGCGCGAATGTTCCTAAAGACACAGTAAGAAGCATAGCTTTTAGGTTTAAGTTAACCTGTTCAGCCCTAAGTATTTTAGAAGCAATGTCCGCCTGAAGTGACATAAATCAAGTATAGCTCCACAGTTATAATAAGAATCAGAATAAGCTTTATTGCCAAGTTTGTACAGACAAACAAGGGCCACTGCGCTGAAAATCTTCACCGCTACACTGAAATGTAGGCCGATACCTCACTTTTTATGAGCGTATCGGCCCTTTGACTGACATCTTGGCTCCCACATGTGGTTTTTATGTTGGTCTGGTCCTGCTTCCTTACACCCTATGCGGCCGCTATCTTCAAAGCTTTCTAAAATATATGTGTGTGTGTGTATAGATATAAAATATCTAATGTAATGTATCTAATGTGTATGCCTATATACACATACACCATTGACTTTACGATATAATATAATGTGAGATCTGTCGGAGTCTGGGAAATTCATGTATTGTTTTTTGCCTGCTGCTAACACTTACTCACCAGTAAATGCCGCCAAGATCCTCCAGTGTGGAGGGTAGCAGGTGTTCCTCATTTCCATTTACCTGAAGGAGTATAAGAAGGTGGAGCTATTAGCACTCCAGTGCCTGAGTGCTAACCTTTGTGGTAACTAATGGCCAAGCTATGAGTTTCTAGTCAAAGTTCAAAGTTACTTACCTTTTGTGTACTCCTTCCTAGGAAACTTCACCTGCAACCTCATCAGAGCATTCACTGCCTCCTTGGACAAACTCCCCACGTTCCGCAGCGGCATCAGGTCAACCCTCCCAGACTCCACATCATTCTCCCACTCCAACCACCTCTTCATCTAACAGTAAGCAAGAAACCCCAATCCAGTTTACAGTAATGCCCATCAGAGTTCTGAGTTCTTACCTGTCCTCCTTTACCGTACAGTGCTGTGCCTCCAGTCCCGGTTCCAGTTCCACATTACGTTCCCGAACAATAATAAAACTTGTTTAACTTTTCTCCTGCCTCCTGAGTGTCTATCTGCATGTGGGTCAAATCAATGAAGAAAACAATGACATAACACTCAGGCCAATCGGACCCAGCAGAGACACTCAGGAGGACTCTAGCCAAACACAGCCCCCAAATCCAATCACACGGATCCACACTCCACAGCTCGATCAGATGGCATTTCGCCTCCAACGCTTCCTGAACATCCGGATATCCCACACACCAGAGGGAGCAGCCGAGTCACCAGTTTCTTCACCGGTCTCACAACAGCTTCCGTACTCACCTGGCATCACTTCCCCAAACCCTGAAAAATTCTCTGGTGAGACAAGTAGTTGTGGAGTTTGTTACAATGTTCATTGGTGTTCAACCGCTCGTCTCAATCTTTCCCCCATAATGACGCTAAAATAGCGTTCATTTTAGGGTTGTTAACTGGAAAAGCGCTTCGTTTGGCAGAGGCTAGGTTTATATATTGTAATCAATTTGGTTGTACATTTGAAAAATTCATCCAAGAGTTTAAGCAAACCTTCTCATTAGATTTAGCTCAACGAGTGTGGCCCGTCACCTGATGCCACTCGAAAAGGGAAATAGACCGGTGTCTGAATTTTCCATTGAATTTCGTACTTTAGCAGCAGCTTCTAGTTGGAACTCATGTACTCTTAAATCAGCCTTTCCCCAGTCCCTAGATGAGCCCTTAAAAGATGACCTAGCTCTGGTAAATGAACCCAAGACATTGAATGAATATATCGCCCTGGCCACTCGGATGGATAAATGAATGAGGGAAAGAAGGCATTCAAAAATGGAACACGTGGTTGAAAAACCCCGTCCATCTGTCCCATTGCAACCACTACGTTCTCAGATGAATGTGAAACCCCCAGAACCTGCACCCATGCAGTTACGGTGTACGGTGTGTGAAAAACAGCAGCATAGGCAGTCTAACCAGTGCCTATATTGTGGATCACCAGATCATTTTGTGGTAGCCTGCCCAGTCCAGCCAAAAGAGAGAGCCCCAATCTTTAATGGGGGGGATGGTGAACCAAAAAAAAAACAAAAGGACCCTTAGACTAACCTTGCCAGCTACTCTCCTGTTCAACCAAGATCAGTTAAATCTATCTGCGCTCATAGACTCCGGATGTGAACGAAACCTCAATCCCTAGTACATCAAGCCAAAATCACCTTAGAACCCCTGGATCAAGTGCGAGGACTTGATGGAAAAATACTCCACCGAGTCACCCATCGCACCAAGCCTCATCATCTCTGGAAACCACCGTGAAAATATAAATGTCTTTGTTTTCCCCCTTTCTCAAAGCTCTTTGGTCTTAGGTTACCCTTGGCTGCACAAACACAACCCCCATCTAAACTGGTCAGAAGGTCGAATTGAATCATGGTCAACTAAATGCCATTCTCTCTGTTTACAGGCTGCTGCCTCACCCATCTCTGCCCTGGTTGATTCAGTGGAACCAGAACCTATAGACTTATCACAAGTCCCTGAGGAATATCTGGATCTAAGACAGTCAGTCATTTTCTACCGCTTCTTCCATAGTGGGTCGCGGGGAAGCTGGTGCCTATCTCCAGCAGTTTATGGGCGAGAGGCAGGGTCCACCCTGGACAGGTCGCCAGTCCATCACAGGGCAACACACAAACAACCATGCACACACTCATTCATACCCCTAAGGGGAAATTTAGAGTGACCAATTAACCTAACAGGCATGTCTTTGGACTGTGGGAGGAAGCCGAAGTACCCGGTGAGAACCCACGCATGCACGGGGAGGACATGCAAACTCCATGCAGAAAGACCCCGGCCGGGAATTGAACCTAGGACCTTCTTGCTGCAAGGCAACAGTGCAGGATCTAAGATAGGTATTTAGCAAATCTAAAGCTTTATCACTTCCCCCTCGTTCGTACGACTGCGCAATCGACCTTCCTGGGGCACCACTTCTGTCCAGTCGATTATAATATTTCTCGTCCAGAAAGACAAGACATGGATAAATATATCACAGAATCACTAGCCACAGGAATCATTTCAGTCTTCTTCTCCGTTAGGAGTGGGTTTTTTCTTCATGGGCAAGAAGGATGGTTCAGTTCGTCCCTTTATAGATTACAGAAGACTAAATTAGATCACAGTAAAAAACAAGTATCCTCTTCCCCTGTAATCTTCTGCATTTGAACCCATCCAAGAAGCTGCTATATTCACCAAACTAGATCTCCGCAACGTCTACCACCTAGTCCGAATATGCCAAGGAGATGAAAGGAAAACTACCTTTCAAGACCCCGCTTGAACATTTTGAATATCTGTTAATGCCATTCGGTCTCAGCAATGCTCCGGCAGTTTTCCAGGCATTGATTAATGATGTGTTAAGGGACTTTCTATATATTTTTGCATTCTTCTACCTTGATGATATTCTCATTTATTCCGGGAACATTTCAGAACACCAACGTCACATCCGCCTAGTTCTTCAATGTCTCCTTGAAATCAGACTTTTTGTCAAAGCAGAGAAATGCGAGTTTCACAAGCCATCAGTCACCTTCCGGGGTTTCATTTTAGAGGGTGGGCAGGTTCGCTCGGATCCTGAAAAAACCAAGGCTGTTCTCGAAGGGCCAACCCCAGATTTTCGCAAACAGCTTTAGCGATTTTTGGGATTCGCAAACTTCTACCGATGTTTCATAAGGAAATTCCACCTGATTGCAGCACCCCTAACTGCACTAACTTCTATCAGGCAACTATTCAAGTGGACTCCTGAAGCCGACATAGCCTTTTCACAACTTAAAGAAAGATTCTCACAGGCACCCATTCTTGTTCACCCCAAATCCCTCCAAACAGTTCACCCAGGAGGTGGATGCGTCAGACACAGGCGTAGAGGCGGTGTTAACACAATGTTCTGATTTGGTTGGCAAACTTCATCCATGTGCATTTTTCTTCCATAGATTGTCTCATGCAGAGTGCAACTATGATGTGGGAGACCGTGAACTCTTGGCCATGAAACTGGCCTTGGAGGAGTGGCGCCACTGGCTGGAGGGTGCAGTTCACCCAGTGCTGGTATGGACCGATCATAAAAATCATGCGATCCAATCTGCCAAACGTTTGAACTCCCGTCAAGCCCGCTGGTCTATGTTTTTCTCCCGGTTTAACCTGCCCATCTCATACAGACCTGGAGACAAAAACGTTAAGCCCGATGCCTTGTCTCATCACTATTCACCAGACAGTTTTGTTGGATGCAAAGGTATCAGTCACATCAGGTCACCACCCACAATCCAATGATCAAACCGAGCGCATGAACCAGGAACTTGAGTCAGCTCTTAGATGCCTCACATCCGTTAACCCTGGCAATCAGTAAGTAAAGGGGTAAATATTTACCTTGGGTGGAATACGCCAACAATGCTCACGTTTCCTCTGCCACAGTACTCTCACCATTTGAAATTTCACTAGGTTACCAGCCCCCTCTGTTTCCTGCCAATGAAAAGGATATAGCCGTCACCTCTGTTAATCATCACATTTGCCATTGTAAACAGGTCTGGCGATCAACCATCCAAGCACTCCATCGCACCGCCCAGCAAAACAAGCTATTCACAGACAGATAACATTCACCAGCTCCTCAGTACCAACCTGGACAGAAGGTTTGGCTATCCTCAAGAGGCATTCCCCTGAAATCCATGTCCAAGAAATTATCCTCCAGGTTCAATGGCCCTCACGAGATCGAGTCCATAGTCCCACCTCAGTCCGTCTTCGTCTCCCTGCCAACCTCCGCATTCATCCAACCTTTCATGTCTCCCAGTTAAAACCTGTTCTTACCAGCATTTTGTGCCCCCCAGCTGAGCCCCCTCCACCCGCCCAGGACTTCCAGGGGCATCCTGTCTACACGGCCCGAAGGATCGTAGACTGCCGTCGGCGGCGTAGGGGCTGACAATACCTTGTCAACTGGGATGGCTACGGTCCAGAGGACCGTACTTGGATCCCTAAGTCATTCATTTGGGACCCTTCCTTGATCACTGACTATCTTCCTTCTTTGCCTGATTCCTCTTCATCTCTGCGTCAGGAGGCGACCTTTGAGGGGGGTATGATGTCGGAGTCTGGAAGTTTCATGTATTTGTTGCCTGCTGCTAACACTTACTCACCACTAGATGCCGCCAAGATCCTCCGGTGTGGAGGGTAGCAGGTGTTCCTCATTTCCATTTACCTGGAGGAGTATAAGAAGGTGCAGCTGTCAACACTCCTGTGCCTGAGTGTTAACCTTTGTGGTAACTCTAATGGCCAAGCTATAAAATCTAAGTCTCTAGTCAAAGTTCAAAGTTACTTACCTTTTGTGTTCTCCTTCCTGGGAAACTTCAAGTCCCGGTTTCTAGTTTCTCTGACTCTCTGTTCTGGCTCCAAGTCCTCAGTTTGGATCCTGCCACAGCCAAATTATTCAAGCCTCAGAAGAAATCAATATTGGATTAAGCCCCGGCTGACAGCTCAAGACCTTCATCCCCTGGCAAGCGAACCCTGCTCACCCTCCACCAACTATTCAACTGAATCCTCATCAGGTAACTCCGTTTTCGAAACCAAGATCTGGATAAAGTTCAACTGTCAAATACTCACCTGCAACCTCATCAGAGCATTCATGGCCTCCTTGGACAAACTCCCCACGTTCCGCAGCAGCATCAAGTCAATCCTCCAACCACCTCTTCATCTAACAGTAAGCAAGAAACTCCAATCCAGATTACACTAATTTCCATCAGACTTCTGAGTTCTTACCTGTCCTCTTTCTCTGAATAGTGCTGTGCCTCCAGTCCCGGTTCCAGTTCCACATTACGTTCCCGAACAATAATAAAAGTTGTTTAACTTTTCTCCTGCCTCCTGAGTGTCTATCTGCATGTGGGTCAAATCAGTTAAGAAAACAATGACAAAATCAATCTAAGTTTGCATACTGTTGTTCTGAAACTCTGACTGTCAAGTGTTTATCAGAGCAACAGCCTGGGGGAAGAAACTGTTTCTGTTGAGGCTGGTTTTAGCAGACAGTACTCTGTAGTGCCGACCTGATGGTAAAAGCCTAAATAATTTTGTGCAGGGTGTGTGGGGTCTGCAGAGATTTAAGGTCTAAATGCAAACTTTTGGCCCCTGTGAAAAGGTAAGACATAAAAGAATATTCATTCTGTGTAACCACTAATGCAACTGTTACTATGCCTAATTTATTTGTGATTAAACAAAGAAAAAAATATTATTTTTTGAGCCTTGCCAAATCTTTTTACTAAATAAACATTGGAAAACACCATGAAAATCCTATTAAATGCTGAACTCCAACACGTACACCAATACTATCCAAATAGCACTCAGCTTAAAAACTATGTAAAAAGCCAAAGGGGTTTTGGGAGAGATGAATCAGAACTAGAATTTTATTAGCCTACAGTGAAGCACAGTGTTGGCTCAGTAATGCTCTGGGGCTGCTTTGCTTTCTCTGGCACTGGAAACCTGCAACATGTGGAGGATGGAAAAAATTATACTCTAAAGCTGAACAGTCAAAACTGGTTATTTTCTTTGGTCATTAAAAAAGCAGCTGACTGACATATGGTACAATTAGCATCTCTTTTGTTTGTAGGTTGCGAATGAGCCATGAAGACTTGTAGTGTCTATTAGGGGTGCCACTAATGATTATTATGTGCTATGTCGACAATTTTTTCGATTAATTGATTAAAAATTGGATAGCAAAAGATGCCTGATATAACATTTTTTACAGGATTTGTACCAGGTGAAGCTAAAGCTATGCCACTTGAGGAGGTCTGGATAGAGCATATTTATAGACACAAAGAAGGTTTTTCACCTTAAATGCAAAACGTATATGTTTATTTTTATGTTTATTTTTTTCTGTAACATTTCTAATGAATAAAGAAACTTGGGTTCTTTTTTTTAACTTATTTTTAATGATCACTGCAGTGAGGTCAAACAGTTCTTCATCCGGCAGGTGTTAAAACTTCTTCTAATCAGCTGCACAATGCCTATATACACTCACCGGCCACTTTATTAGGTACTCATGTCCAACTGCTCATTAACGCAAATTTCTAATCAGCCAATCACATGGCAGCAACTCAATGCATTTAGGCATGTAGGCATGGTTAAGATGATCTGCTGCTGTTCAAACCGAGCATCAGAATGGGGAAGATTAAATGACTTTGAACGAGGCATGGTTGTTGGTGCCAGACGGGCTGGTCTGAGTATTTCAGAAACTGCTGATCTACTGGGATTTTCACGCACTACCTTCTCTAGGGTTTACAGAGAATGGTCCAAAAAAGAGAAAAAATATCCAGTGAGCGGCAGTTCTGTGGGCGCAAATGCTTTGTTGATGCCAGAGGTCAGAGGAGAATAGCCAGACTGGTTCGAGCTGATAGAAAGGCAACAGTAACTCAAATAACCACTTGTTACAGCCAAGGCATGCAGAAGAGCATTTCTGAACGCACAACACGTCGAACCTTGAGGCAGATGGGCTACAGAAGCAGACGACCACACCGGCTGCCACTCCTGTCAGCTAAGAACAGGAAACTGAGGCTACAATTCGCACAGGCCCATCAAAAATGGACATTAGAAGATTGGAAAAACGTTGCCTGGTCTGATGAGTCTTGATTTCTGCTGCGATATTCAGATGGTAGGGTCAGAATTTGGCGTCAATAACATGAAAGCATAGATTGATCCTGCATTGTATCAACGGTTTAGGCTGGTGGTGGTGGTGTAATGGTGTGGGGGATATTTTCTTGGCACACTTTGGGCCCCTTAGTACCAATTGCGCATTGTGTCAAGGCCACAGCCTACCTGAATATTGTTGCTGACCATGTCCATCCCTTTATGACCACAGTGTACCCATCTTCTGATGGTTACTTCCAGCAGGATAACGCACCATGTCATAAAGCAGGAATCATCTCAGACTGGTTTCTTGAACATGACAATGAGTTCACTGTACTCTGGCCTCCACAGTCACCAGATCTCAATCCAAAAGAGCACCTTTGGGATGTGGTGGAATGGGAGATTTGCATCATGGATGTGCAGCCGACAAATCTGCAGCATCTGTGTGATGCTATCATGTCAATATGGACCAAACTCTCTGAGGAATGTTTCCAGTACCTCGTTGAATCTATGCCACGAAGGATTAAGGCAGATCTGAAGGCAAATGGGGATCCAACCCGGTACTTGCAAGGTGTACCTAATAAAGTGGCCAGTGAGTGTACGTTATGACTGATAGAAGGTGTGTCTGCCCTCTAGAGGTAGGAGTAATAAATACAGATATGACTACAGAGCCTTCATTCTCCTAGCAGGTACACGACTACCTGTCTTTATTTTTTAAAGAGTTAAACCACAAAAGACACACGAACTGCCAAGGAATGGATCCGTGACCCGTTTGCCAACAAACCAGGGGAATCCAGAGAGTCTATGCAAGAAGAGGATCAACTGCTGGAGAAAAGTACGTTTGAGACAACAACTCTCCCCGTGTTCTGGATTAAAGTCATGGCAGAATACCCTAAGATCGCCACAACAGCACTGAAAACCCTATTTCCATTTCCGACATCCTATCTGTGTGAAGCATGGTTTTCTGAAGCGACAGCAACCAAAACAAAATTACAGAGAACACTGGACATAAACAGCACACTTCGGGTGTCATTGTCACCCATTACGCCTAGATGGGATCATCTCGTTGCAGAGAAACAAGCTCAGGGTTTAGCGTTATGGCAAGTTGTATTTTGCATGCACTTTATATTTGTTTTTGTGGTGTATCTTATGTTGAAGGCATGTTTAACCTTTACTATTACGACCAGAGAGTGTAGGGCTGAAAGGCCGTTACTCATGTTACGATGTTGCCACGATGTTATGATGATGCTGCAAATAAAGTTGCAAACAAAGTGGATTTACATTTATTATAAGATTTAGAAAATACCAGTTGTTATGCCAGTTGTATCATTTAATTTTGATGTATTTATCACCCACACCTTAAAGGCCAGTCCGTGAAAAGATTGTCTGACATTAATCCCATCCGTGGCACAAAAAAGGGTTATTTTCCTGAATTATTGTTTTTAATTATATATTTTGATAAAAATTAATCAATAATCATAATCCTTGCATTATTTTGTTAAACATTGCTATAGTTCACATAATGATTGACATAAAAAACATAAAGATAAATACAAATCTTTAAACAGCTTCAATCTGTCTTTTAAAGGAAACATTTTTTATATGTATTTATATATAAATAGGTTTTGTTCATCTTTGTTATGGCCATGTGGGTAATATTTGTTAGATGTTAACGTTCCCATAGTTAAAAATATGAAGGTACACCATAGCATCTTCTGCAGGAATAAAGTTCTGAAATCCATGAGCTCACCTGAGGTTGATAACCAATGACGTTAATGCAGCGTGGGTCAACAAACGTGATAACACCATCCGAATTGTGACGTGAGAGGAACTCTGTTGGAACTGACAAGCCGTTCATATCCATGGAGACAGGAGAACTGGTTACCTAAGCAGGTGCACAGGACATAGTCAGGTCACATCATACAGCAATATAGAAAAGGACTTAGAAGGCCACAATGGATGTCCAAAGTCTTGTAATCTTCCATAATTTTACAGCTTTTTCCATTTTTTATTATAAAATTCATCATACTCAGCAGTTAGGTCCCTGTTGAAGATGACAAACTCATTTCGTTGAATTTTAGTATCATTTACAATAAGTTTTAGCAAACCCTTCAGCAGGAAAAAAATACAATCTAACTTCAAAAATAACTAAATGTTATGTAAAGTTTTGCAGGATCAAATAAGACAATAAGACAGTATTCCCCAGACTTAATAAAACAATAAGGTTCAATAATGAGTTGTTTAAGCTGCTGTCATGCCAATTCCTATCTTGCCATGTCTGCTGCTGTTTAAAAAGCAGGATTTGTGGGTGTTAACATGAGAAAATAAAGACAATTTTGTATAACATTAATTCCTGTCATATAGTTGAAGGTGTCTCACCTCTGTGCTTCTCTTTAGTGTGGTGCACCTGAACTGAGATCAGATGTGTCAAATTCACATTGTTCAACTGCATCAAGACTATGCAACTTTTATGTGATGTCAACATCACGTTGTTTTATAATATTCATAGTAAAAATGAACAAACCATCTGGGAATGAAATTCCAATGCTCTGTGAGTGCCCCCATAGGTTAGAGCTAACTTTTTCAGACAGAAAGTGATAATGATCTGTATGTTTATGCTACAATGTTAAATGTTTAAGAAGATGATGTAGGATTACTATTCTATGAGCTCATGTTTTCCGACACACTGACATGAAAGGTTGATACATAATAGTGTGACTGGAGTCATAGTTTCAGGCCAGATATAAAAGAAAGCTGCTGTGTAATGATGAGTTGGGAGTTGAGTCTGTCATTGTTGTGATTCAGCTGACACACACCTGCAGTCTCCCAATGGCAACCAGGCAGTACTTTCCTGTCTGACCCGCTTCTGTATCCTCCTCTGGTATGGTCATGCCTGTGTTACAAAGGGAAAGGAAGAGAGAAACGAGCAAAGTTTGAGGGCCACTGAACCCATTCAATAATAGATGCAACATTAGTTTTTATCTCTGCTGCAACGCATGCATAGAACAGACACCAGATAAATAATAATGAACAGAAGAGCAAAGTCAGAATTTTACAATAAACATCAGAGCACTAATGGGTTTTTCCTTCTTGTTTCTTTTCTTTCTTTGTTTAATTGAGTTCAGTGAGGTACTAATGAGTACTCAACATTTTACCTACTACAGACAGCTGTCAAAACTCAGTTTGCAGAACAAGGAAAGAGTCAGTCTATCTGTTGCTCAGAGCGGAGTCTGAAAACATCATCTGAAACAACTCCAAGTCAACATTTTCCAGACGTTTTAGTAAACCCTCCAGCAGGAAAAAAATACAACCTCACTTCAAAAACAACAAGATGTTATGTAACGTTTTGCAGGACCAAAGTGCAAACAGGGACTTTGGAATTGGAGGATGAGTTTGAAATATAAAAAAAAAAAGAAAAAAAAAGATTTCAGGCGGGCGACCGGGAGGTTGTCCAGAGGTGAAGCCCTAGGGGCTGACAGTGATAAAGACGAAGCCCTGGAGCCCCGGCACAGGAACCTGGAGCTCTATGACGCAGGAATCTCAGAGCTCAACGACGTCAGAGACACAAAATTGGAGGTCTGTAGCACTGGAAGTCTGGAGGTTGACAAGAGAACCGGAGAAACCCACAGAGAATCTGAAGGCCGACCAGAGAACTAGGGAAACCCACAGAGAATCTTGTCTGGAGGTCAACCAGGGGAATGGGAGAACCCATGAAGAGACATGTCTGGAGGTTGGTCACTGATCATGGAGAAGCCACAAAGAACCTTGTTTTGAGGTCAACCCTGGAGAATTTAGGAGCCATGGCGAACCTTGTCTGGCATGGAGGATCTGCAGAAAAACAGTGTCTGGAGGCCGGCCTGGAGGCGTTGAGGACCCACAAAGAACCTTCTCAGGAGGCATGCCCCTCGGATGGAAGACTGGGTAAATGAGGAGTTCTGCAGACTGGAACTCGGGAGACTGGAACCTACAATGGAGCTTTGGAGAACGGCAGTGGAACTGCTGAAACACTCTGAGGAACCCAGAAGAATGTTTTAACACCTGCTGGATGAAGAACCCTCAAAGGGGCCCTTGAGGGTGGTGTGAAAGCCTGGAGAGCCCTCAACGGAGCCCTGGAGATGAAGGTGAAGGATAAGGTTACCTGGAAACCCTCATCGAAGAACTCAGGAACAGAAACATACAGGTCCACCTAGACTCCCTCGTAGAAAAACTCTGGAACAGGAGGTGGTTTGTCTTTGAAAATCTCAGAGAACTCGGGCACAAGAAGATCATGACCGAGCCAGAAGTGTAGATGGTATTGTGGCGATACAGATGGTGTCTGGGTTAGGGAATCTGAGTCGAGGAGGAGTGGGCTTTGGGGCTCTGAGGCTAGAGAACAAAAGTCTCAGAAGTAGTAAACAAAAATGGGGAGGTCATGCAAACTGTAGGAGTAGACGTGGGAACTGCTGCTGAATCTGGTTGGCCTTCCAGAGGTGACTGCATCGTCTCCTGCGTCAAGAGGATGATGTAGGGGCAAGTGGACTGGAGGCGTCGGCCTGACCCTTGAAGTCTCGACCAGAGAAATTGGCCTGACCCTTGGAGGTTAGAGCAGAGGCATCAGCTTAACCCTTTGGATCTAGACTGGAGGCTTTCTGCGGCGAGTTGAGGAGGAAGACAATAGTGTTAATAGTTTAAAAAGAAAAGTAAAAGAAAACTTGTTACCTTGATTTAAATCAAGGTGCCCAGATTTGTGAAATCAAATCTGGGGATGTTTATAGCTTGGAAATTAAAAGAATTAAATGTTATTAAGATATAATAAAGACATAGGATATAATGAAGACATTGACAGTTACGGTTTCATTTATTTTAAAATATGTATTCATAATTAAACAATCAAAATCAAGTGTAATAGCAGGAAAGTGTCTAACCACACTGTTGTTAGCATTTCCCAAGACTAATAAAATTAATAAAGTAATAGCAGTAGTAATGTCTGTATTCTTTCCCTCCTCTTAGCTTTACTTTTCTTTCTATCAGTCTATTTTCCTCCTCTCTCTTTAACTCTTCCCATTTTCCTCTGCCCTCACTGGTTTTCTGTCTTTTTACTTTCCTCCTCTCTACACTACTGTCAGTCTTTTACTATTCTACAACAGAGACATAATATAATCACAATACCCTCCAAAACATGAAAACGTTTAACAAGGGGAAAAATTTTAATTGAACAAATAAAATAAGATTTATGTTTTGGATACTCTTTAGATACGGCGGAGCCGGGGTCCCACCCTGGAGCCAGGCCTGGGGTCGGGACTCGTCGGAGAGCGCCTGGTGGCTGGGTTGTTCCTCGCAGGACCTGGCCAGGCCAAGCCCGAACAAGAGACGCGAGGCCATCCCCCAGTGGGCCCACCACCTGCAGGGGGAACCGTGAGGGACAGGTGCAAAGAGAATTGGGCTGCGGACGAAGGTGGAGACCTCGGCGGCCCAATCCCCGGATGCTTAGGCTGGCTGCAGGGACGTGGAATGTCACCTCGCTGGGGGAAAGGACCCTGAGCTTGTGCGGGAGGTATCGACTAGAAATAGTCGGGCTCGCCTCCACGCACAGCGTAGGCTCTGGAACCCGTCTCCTCGAGAGTGGTTGGACTCTCTTCTACTCTGGAGTGGCCCATGGGGAGAGGCGGCAGGCTGGGGTGGGTTTGCTTGTTGCCCCCCGGCTCAGCCGTCTCGTGTTGGGGTTTACCCCAGTGGATGAGAGGGTCGCATCCCTGCGCCTTCGGGTAGGGGAGAGGTCTCTGACTGTCATTTCGGCCTATGGGCCGAGTGGTAGTGCGGAGTAACCGGCCTTCTTGGCATCCCTGTCTCGGGTGCTGAATAGTCCCCCTCCTGGGTACTCCATTATTCTGCTGGGGGACTTCAACGCCCACGTGGGAAACAACAGTGACACCTGCAGAGAATGATCGGGAGGAATTGCCTCCCCAATCTGAATCCGAGTGGTGTTTTGTTATTGGACTTCTGTGCTAGTCACGGATTGTCCATAATGAACACCATGTTCAAACATAAGGGTGTCCATCAGTGCACTTGGCACCAGGACACCCTAGGCAGGAGGTCAATGACTGACTTTGTTGTCGTATCATCAGACCTTCGGCCGCATGTTTTGGACACTCGGGTGAAGAGAGGGGCTGAGCTGTCCACTGATCACCACCTGGTGGTTAGTTGGATTCGCTGGAGGAGGAGAAAGCCGGACAGACTTGGCAGGCACAAGTTTATAGTGAGGGTCTGCCGGGAACGTCTGGCAGAGCCCTTGGCCAGGGATGTATTCAACTCTCAACTCCGGGAGAGCTTTGACCAGATACTGGGGGATGTTGGAGACATAGAGCCTGAGTGGACCATGTTCTCCGCATCTATTGTTGATGCTGCTGCCCATAGCTGTGGCCGTAAGGTCTGCGGTGCCTGTCGTGGCGGCAATCTCCGAACCCGGTGGTGGACACCGGCAGTAAGGGACGCTGTCAAGCTGAAGAAGGAGTGGTTGGCTTGTGGGATTCCTGAGGCAGCTGATGGGTACCGTGAGGCCAAGCATGCCGCGGCCCGGGCAGTGGCAAAAACTCGGGCCTGGGAGGAGTTTAGTGAGACCATGGAGAAGGACTACCGGTTGGCCTCAAAGCGATTCTGGCAAACCGTCAGGAGGGGGAAGCAGTCCTTCGCCAACACTGTTTACAGTGGGGGTGGGAGGCTGCTGACCTCGACTGGGTACATTATCGGGCGGTGGAATGAGTGCTTCGAGGATCTTCTCAATCCTGCCATCACGCATTCCCTGGTGGAAACAGAGGCTGGGGACTCGGGGTTGGACTCTTTCATCATCCAGGCTGAAGTCACCGAGGTGGTTAAAAAGGTCCGCGGTGGCAGGGCTTCGGGGGTGGATGAAATCCGCCCTGAGTACCTCAAGTCTCTGGATGTTGTAGGGCTGTCATGGTTGACACGCCTCTTCAACATTGCGTGGCGGTCGGTGTCGAGGTAGGAAAACTTTACTGGCCGTCAGTTAACTCTTACATTACTCCTCACCTCACCAACTTTTATGGACAGGATTTCTAGGGCCGGAGGGGGTCTGGTTTGGGGACCAGAAGATTTCGTCTCTTCTTTTTGCAGATGACGTGGTCCTGCTGGCTCCCTCTAGCCAAGACTTAAAGCATGTGATGGGGTGGTTCGCAGACGAATGTGAAGCGGCTGGGATGAAGATCAGCTCCTCCAAGTCCGAGGTCATGGTTCTCGACCAGAAAAGGGTAGCTTGTCCTCTTCAGGTTGGAGCGGAGTTCCTGCCTCAGGTGGAGGAGTTCAAGTATCTCGGGGTCTTGTTCACGAGTGAGGGAAGCATGGAGCGGGAGATCGACAGACGGATCGGTGCAGCTGCCGCAGTAATGGGGGCGCTGTGCCGGTCCGTTGTGATGAAGAGAGAGCTGAGCCGAAAAGCGAAGCTCTCGATTTACCGGTTAGTTTAGGTAATGCAGAGTAGACTTGAACAAGAACTGTGTGGTCTGGAAGGTTGATACATCGACAACAAATCCATCCATCCATTCATTTTCTACTTTACCTGCTTCTTCTGTACAAGCTGGACAGATAGCCAGTCCATTGCAGGGCAATACATACAGGGTTTGGACAAAGAAACTGAAACACCTGTTATTTTAGTGTGGGTGGTTTCATGGCTAAATTGGACCAGCCTGGTAGCCAGTCTTCATTGATTGCACATTGCACCAGTAAGAGCAGAGTGTGAAGGTTCAATTAGCAGGGTAAGAGCACAGTTTTGCTTAAAATATTGAAATGCACACAACATTATGGGTGACATACCAGAGTTCAAA
This sequence comes from Girardinichthys multiradiatus, assembly GCF_021462225.1. NCBI lineage: Eukaryota > Metazoa > Chordata > Actinopteri > Cyprinodontiformes > Goodeidae > Girardinichthys > Girardinichthys multiradiatus. The sequence goes on from NC_061797.1 coordinate 2,140,508, forward strand.
AGAGGACAAATTGTTGGTGCACGTCTTGCTGGCACATCTGTGACCAAGACAGCAAGACTTTCTGATGTATCAAGAGCCACGTTATCCAGGGTAATGTCAGCATACCACCATGAAGGACGAACCACATCCAACAGGATTAACTGTGGACGCAAGAGGAAGCTGTCCGAAAGGGATGTTCAGGGGCTAACCTGGATTGTATCCAAAAAACATAAAACCACGGCTGCCCAAATCACGGCAGAATTAAATGTGCACCTCAACTTTTCTGTTTCCACCAGAACTGTCCGTCGGAAGCTCCACAGGGTCAATATACACGGTGGGCTGCTATAGCCAAACCTTTCGTCACTCATGCCAATGCCAAACGTCGGTTTCACTGGTGCAAGGAGTGCAAATCTTGGGCTGTGGACAATGTGAAACATGTATTGTTCTCTGATGAGTCCACCTTTACTGTTTTCCCCACATCCGGGAGAGTTACGGTGTGGAGAAGCCCCAAAGAAGCGTACCACCCGGACTGTTGCATGCACAGAGTGAAGCATGGGGGTGGATCAGTGATGGTTTGGGCTGCCATATCATGGCATTCCCTTGGCCCGACACTGCATGTGATGCCATCAGCTCAGTTGTTGCTAAGCTACAGACACAAAACCCCAATGCTTTTGTGGCAATTTCTGGTGATTTTAACATGCTTCACTCTCTGCTACACTTCCAACGTTTCAACAGTTTGTCAGCTGCTCTACCAGAGAAAACAAAACATTGGATTTGTTTTATGCAAATGTCAAGGACTCATACATCTCTACAGCAAGACCTCCGCTAGGCAAATCAGATCACAATCTTGTTTTTCTCTGCTCGAAATATATGCCCCTTGTTCAGAGGCAACCTGTAATAAAGAGGACTGTGATAAAATGATCACAGGAAGTTGAAGAAGCTCTGCAAGATTGCTTTGAGGCTACAGACTGGGACGCACTGTGCCAGCCACATGGAGAGGACATCAATGCCATGACTGAGTGTGTAACCGACTATATAAACTTCTGTGTGGATAACATCATCCCCACCAGAACCGTGAGATGCTTCCCCAATAACAAACCTTGGATCACCAGTGACCTGAAGGACCTGCTTAACAAGAAAAAAAGAGCCTTCAGAGAGGGAGACAGAATTATTGAGGAGTTTACAGAAGCAACTTAAAGTCAAGATAAGAGACAGCAAGGAGGTGTACAAGAAGAAGCTGGAGAGCAAGCTCCAGCAAAACAATATCAGAGATGTGTGGACAGGGATGAAGAAGATCACAGGCTTCAAGCAGAAGGATGATCAGACCGATGGACGTCTGGACAGAGCCAATGAACTGAACATATTCTTCAATAGGTTCAGTTCAGAAAGAAGCTCAGCATCATCCTCTCCTCCTCTCCTGCTCACAGCCAAACAGACATCCCACCCTCCTTTGACCCACAGGACCCACAGCTGTCCAGTAACACCTCACATTTTTTATCTTCCACCTCAGCCCTAGACCCTTCTACATGTTTGCCATCAACCATATCAGAAGATGCCGATGCTTCCTTTGCTTCCCCCTTCTACCTGTGTGTCTCAAGAAGTCAGCTGAAGAGACAACTGGAGAGACTGAATAGGAATAAGGCTGCAGGTCCAGATCATGTCAGCCCTAGAGTCCTGAAGGCCTGTGCAGAGCAGCTCTGTGGGATTCTGCAGCACCTCTTCAACCTTAGCCTGGCCCAGAAGAAGGTTCCGGTGTTGTGGAAGACCTCCTGTCTTGTTCCGGTACCAAAGAAAACTCACCCATCAGTCCTCAATGACTATAGACCTGTTGCCCTGACATCTCACATCATGAAGGTCCTAGAGAGACCCCTGTTGGCCTACCTGAGTAAGCAAACAGTAAACCATCAGGACCCCCTTCAGTTTGCTTATTGCTGTGGAGTTGGAGTTGAAGATGCCATCATACACCTGCTTCAACAAACCCACTGTCATCTGGACAAAGCCAGCAGCACTGTGAGGATCATGTTCTTTGATTTCTCCAGTGCATTTAATACAATCCAACCTGATTTGCTTTGTCAGAAACTCCAGAAGACTCAGGTGGAGGCCTCAACAATCTCCTGGATTAAAGACTACCTGACAAACAGACCACAGTTTGTGAGACTGAAGGGTTGTGAGTCTAACCAGGTAGTCAGCAGCACAGGAGCACCACAGGGGACTGTACTCTCACCATTCCTTTTCACTCTGTACACCTCAGACTTCCAGTACAAGACAGACTCCTGTCATCTGCAGAAATACTCGGATGATTCTGCAGTCGTGGGGTGGATCAGAGATGGACAAGAAGCTGAGTACAGGATGGTGGTGGACCGCTTTGTGGCATGGTGTGGAAACAATCATCTCATGTTGAACGTGACTAAAACAAAGGAGATGATTGTAGATTTTAAGAGAAACAGGAATAAGTCAAACACTATTTCTATCATGGGAGAAGAAGTGGAGGTGGTGGAGGAGTATAAATACCCCGGTGTTCACCTGGACAACAGACTAGAGTGGAGATGCAACTGTGAAGCCGTCTACAAGAAGGGACAGAGCAGACTGTACTTCTTGAGGAAGCTTAGGTCCTTTGCAGCAAGATGCTGCATATCTTCTATAAGTCTGTTGTGGAAAGTGTGATCTCTTCTACCATCATCTCCTGGGGAAGCAGCATCAGAACCAGGGACTTAAAAAAGCTCAACAAGCTGATAAAAAAGGCTGGCTCTGTTCTGGTGACTCCTCTGGAACCTCTGGAGATCATTGTGGAAAGACGGATTCTTCATAAAATGAAGAACATTATGGAGAACTCTGAGCATCCTCTTCATGAGACTGTCCTACAGCAACAGAGTGTCTTCAGTCAGAGGCTTCTTCAGATCTGCTGTAAGACGGAGGGCTACAGGAGATCCTTCCTGCCCACAGCCATCAGCATCTACAACGGCTCTTTGAAGAAACCTACATAATATGAGCTATAACAACATTTAATTTCCCTTTGGGATTAATAAAGTATTTTTGAATTGAATTTGAATTTGAATTGTGCTAGATGGGCGCGTCACTGTCAAGGACTACCGAACCATTCTTGAGGACCATGTGCATCCAATGGTTCAAACATTGTATCCTGAAGGCGGTGCCGTGTATCAGGATGACAATGCACCAATACACACAGCAAGACTGGTTAAAATTTGGTTTGATAAACATGAAAGTGAAGTTGAACATCTCCCATGGCCTGCACAGTCACCAGACCTTAATATTATTGAGCCACTTTGGGGTGTTTTGGAGGAGCGAGTCAGGAAACGTTTTCCTCCACCAGTATCACGTAGTGACCTGGCCACTATCCTGCAAGAAGAATGACTTAAAATCCCTCTGACCACTGTGCAGGACTTGTACATGTCATTCCCCAGATGAATTGATGCTGTATTGGCCACAAAAGGAGGCCCTACAACATGCTAATAAATTATTGTGGTCTAAAACCAGGTGTTTCAGTTTCATTGTCCAACCCCTGTACATCAGAGATCTGATTGTTTAATATATTCCTAACAGAGCACTTCATTCTCACACTGCAGCTTTGCTGGTGGTTCCTAGTAGGGATGGGTACTTTCACATTTGAACTGATACAGTACCCGGTCCCTGGGAACCAATACTGGTACTCAAAGCTACCACTTTTCGATACTTGTATGTGTTTATGTGGTAATAAATGTTAATTTGTTTAATAATAAAATCTTAAAAATTTTCGATTTAACATATTTATTCATAATATATTAACTTTAATGAATACTTCAAAACAACATCCAGCTGTTTGTTTTGCAACATTACAGTTGTTTCACACATTTCTTCCACATGAAAATTTCTTAAATAACTACACAGTGTTTTTCTTAATAATGCACAAATTAATACCCAGCCATGTTTCTGGCTGCAGACGAGGTGCTAACGGATGCAGGAGTGCTAAAGGTGGAGAATCCCGGAGTTGTACCTATAGATCTGAGGATGACAAAAATTGTGCACTCTTCAGCCTTGGAAAAAATGTGCTTATAGTTAAAGTGGCTTAGGTTATCCTGAGCTATCTCTGTAGTTATGCTACTATAGGCTTAGGCTGTGGAGAACATAATGACCACTTTCACTCTACTACATTCTTGCACTATGGTCATATTTGAGTTTTTTCTGTTAATCCAGCTTTTAACTCTATGTTCTGTCTCTGTTTTTTCTCTTTCTAGAAGCTACATCATGCCTGGCTATGTGTTTGGCTGTGGCACCTTCCTGGAGGGGGACATCGGCTGAGCTGCTGCTGCCAACAACCTTATACAGACGATCCTCTTGGCCCTCTCTTTCAGTGTTTAACCCTGTCTCTCCTAGACATAGCTACTGGCTGAGCTTCAACTATAACTAACTGTGCTCTCTTTCATCCTCTAGACTTGAAAACTGAGTCATGTGCTTAGCTGTTTTTCTCTCCTAGATGAAGCCACTAAAGGAGCTATAACCAATTGTGTTTCACTTTTCTTTCCAATAGAAAGTACTCCTGGATCTGCTCTGTTCTCTCAAACCCCCAATCGTTCGTTGCAGATGGCCACTCACACTGAGCCTGGTTCTGCTGGAGAATTCTTCCTGTTAAAAGGGAGTTTTCCTCTCCACTGTCGCTACATGCATGCTCAGTATGAGGGATTGCTGCAAAGTCAATGCAAGTTACTGTCCACTGCTGCTACATGCTCATCCAGGAGGAGTGAATGCTTCAAGTCACTGACTCTATGCAATCCAGAAGGACTGGACAATTAAATTAAGTGAAAATGGCAAAGAGCTTAAACAGACATTAAAGCCAGATTGAGGCTCTAAAAATGCCAGTTAAAGGCTTTGTTTCTCACAAACTCTACAGTACAGAGCACAGCTCAACACTGATCTCATATCAGATGCATTAAATCTTATGGAGCTATTTTATCGTGACGGTTCTTAAGTGTAAGATCCATGTGAAATGAGATCTACCATCTGCATCTGTGCAAGACGTTCCACTACTTTACTGAAGACTAATTGCATCTCTTACTAAGCTCTTAATCTCTCATTTAGCAAAATAAAAACCTTCCACTGAAAAACCAAAAGGAGTGTGGATGTTTTAAATTGTACAAACTGCCTGAAGCTGCAGATGTGATATGCTCTACAGAACACATCTCCGCAACCTTCAAACAGCAACGTTTAGTGAAAGCGTTGTTATTCAGGGCCCTTCAACCAAACATGCACCTACAGTGAAGCTGTCTTCACTCATTTATGTTTAGGTTCTGGGAAGAATCCCACCACACTGAATCAAACTCACAAGCAATATGTAATGCAACAATTCTGGCTGCAATACACACTCATCCCATCTGAGGTATTTACTCAGATCTGAGCTTGCCCTATTAACAGCCAGCCTGAGGAATGCAATATTAGGAGAGGCAACTGTGGCTCAGTGAGAGGAGTAGTCGTCTTGCATGGCAAACGTTGTGGGTTCAATGTCAACTTCCTTCTGCCACATGTCGATGTGCCCCTGGGCAAGGCACTTAACCTTAAATTGTCCAGCAATCGGCGTATCGTGTATGAACGTGTGTGTTAGTGAGTATATCTTGGTGAATGTGACTCTAGTTGAGTGGTCAGTATGGCTGGAAAGGCGCTATATAAGTTTAGTCCATTTACCATTAAACAGGGAAGGCATGTGTGAGAGTTCTGCACTAGCAGTTATGTGCCCAGCAGGGGCGTTTTTAGGGTCTCAAAACATTGGGGGCTTTAGCCCAAATCCAAAATATTTAGATTTCAATAAGACAATTTATAGGTAATTTAAAATTAAAATAATATAGGACATATTGTACCAGTTCTCTGTCTTGGCTGGTTTTGGACTGAATGTAAATTATTGTGAATCAAACAAAAAAGGTTTGCAATAATTTTACTTTTTATTTTCGTTAGAAGGTAAATGAAGGACAAGGAGAAAACAGAGTTTAGCCTTGATGAAAAACCATTTTGCTGAAGCAAATAACGACATATTTTGAGGTACTAAGAAAACAACTTAATCTGAATTTTTGTTGACAAAAGTTTTTCTTAAACTCAGAGATGTTTACCTTGGGTCAGATAAATGTGCTTCTTTTGTCATCTACATAAATGACCTTTTTAAACGTTACATTCTCATCAAAGTGTTCCACTCCTGAGGCTCCATTGTCTTTATTCTTATATTTCAAAAAAGGAAAATGGTAAAATCTTAAAACACGTTTATTTTATTATGCCAAGAGCTTTTGAAACATTTTATTAAAATTGTTCCTTCTTTAATGAACCTGTTCTCTTTTATCCTTCATTCCACTTCTAAAGAAATTTGGCCTGCCAGAAATAATAAATGAAACATTTTTCAACACAGTCTTCTGTTCTGCACTAAGCACGTGAGACATTAGTCCAGTTGTTACTATTAAACACTTTGAGAGGAAAGGGTGTTAAGTTGTTGTTGGATGGGTGCAAAAACTTGTTATCACTCATGTAAAAACTTTGTGTTGCAAGGCACCTGCACTATGCCTTCCTCCCTGTGTGTGTGAGATCATTGTTATCTCTGTGTGAACCAGCCTCCTTTCTGTCTCACACACATACACCCTGTCTGAACTGTCTGTTGAACTGTGCATATAAATAAAGAGATAGGGTGTCAAAAACTTTGTAGTTTCACTGCAAAGTGGGCTACCCTTGCTGCAAGTAACTCTGACTGTATCGTTCTTACCTCTGAGTTGACTAAATAATACCCAACATTTATTGGTCCTTCGTAGCCGGATTAATTCAATAACCTTATTTCTCTTTGCTTTAACAGTGACTCTGGGATCCGTGGGGGAAGCCTGACGTCGAGCGAAGCACCGCAGCACAGCCTCCATTAGCCGGAGTGGCTGAAAGTCCCGGTGTGTGTGAATTCACACCTGGCCAGTGGGTTATTGCCTTCCTCGGCGCGGGGTGACTCTCACAGGGTCCAGAGAGTCACCAAGAAGTCAACTCCGAGGTGAGACAGTTTTAAAATACAGTTCATAGGAAAAGTACTTAACAGTCGTTGGTAGTGCGTCGCCGGTAAGGACGCTGCATTCGGATGGTTTGATTCCACCGTGAAAGGAATAGTGACAAATTTGGTACAATCCCGCCGTGAAGGGGATTAAAGAAAACGACTGAGGATTATTCCCCTGCGAGGGAATAGAGTAAGCGCTATATAAATAAAAGAAGAAAAGTACTTAAAAGTCGTTGATAGTGCGTCGCCGGTAAGGACGCTGCATTGGTATGGTTTTATTCCACCGTGAAAGGAATAGTGACAAATTAAGGTAGGGCCCCGCCAATAAGGGGGCCAAATAAAACGACTAAGGGTTATTCCCCTGCGAGGGAATAGAATAAGCGCTATAAAAGTAAAAAGAACGGAGTAAATTGAGCTCATAAAATAACACCAAGTTAACTTAGAAAAATTACAAGGTACCTGAAACTAACTGTGTGACTGTGTTGTGTGTGTATATGGAGGACTAAGCATTTTAATAGAATCAGCAGGATTCTGCTAGTCCTGTGTTTTTTTTTGTCCAGATTAAAACTACGTACTGGTGACTTTGGAGATTCAGGTCGGATTTCATTCCAGAAAATTAACACCGCTGCGAATTAGTCGCAGTAGAAGGCCGTGTTAATGTCCTCTCCTTAAAGTCTCATGCCAGTGACCTTTTATCTGGGACATTCATACTATATAATTAAACTAACATAAAACATAATGGGGAAAAAACAAAGTAAACTAATTGACTTAGAAGGGGAGGTAAAGTTTATGGAGAACTATGTAAAAGGAGCAGGTATGATCTGTCATAGATGGAATAAAAAATAAAAAACATGGGTTTTTGGGCAAATTAGATACAAAGGATGTCTTAAAATTACAAGGGGATCTAAAATTAGAAATAATGAAAACTAAAAAGAGAAAAATAACAAAGAACAATGGGGAAAGAACAGAGAAAAATCTCTGATTTAACAGAAATATGTACACGATGGCATAAAAATACGGATTTTCAGGTAACTTAATTATCACTGAAATCCTAAAACTACACGGGGATTTTAAACTGGAGATTATGCATTCAAAAGATTCAAGAGACAATAAAAAAACCTTGCCAGATTATAATTTCAAAGGGGACTTTTCAGTCCCTGAGTGCTCACAGTTGATAAACAGATTAAAACAAAAAGTTTAATTAAAAAAACAACAATAAGAGCAGCTTTTAACTGACATAGCCATAATACTGAGGCCTTAAGAAAAGCACAGGAAAAAACTTTCAGCTTAACTGAAAACAAATAAAGGGGGGCGGACTGCCACCCATCCCAGGTTAGAATACCAAGGTAGCCCCAAATTATAAAGACTAAGAGGTGGTTTTAGAGGACGTGGTAAAAGAAGTTAAAAGAGGAGGTGACAATGTGGACAACATGGAAACTGTCCAACTGGACAACCCAGTGAACAATGACTAGAGTTGTTAAAGAAGTAATCTGAGAGTAAAAGATTTTGTAGGCAAGCATTAGTGAGAAACAGGTGCTTTAAAAATCATTCTATGGTGTTATACTACCAATGATATCATGATAAAATGCAAAAGATTCATTTTACAGGGAAATAATTCCATATTTGGCTCAGATTGTGTGCATTCTTGATTTTTCCTCTTTGAGAGAAGTTAAATTCCAGCTCTGTGAAACGACCTTGACAAAGAGATACAGCTGCCTGAAAACAAAGATAAAACTTCTGCAAACAGCAGAAGCCTGTCTCTGCTGAAAGGTCTGAAAAAAAAAAAAAGAAATTGTAACTCTACCCTGCATGTGTCAAACTCAAGGTCCGCGGGCCAAAACCGGACCTCAGAAGTTTAGTGATTCTCTAGAAGTAGAGCCTTTTAATATGGTGATTGTGTGCTTGAATGTTATTTTGTCAATCAATAAGCAGTTTTGTCTACATTCTGCCACAATCTGCCTTTTGAAAATGTTTTGAATCTTGCTCTTTATGTATAAAAAAAAAAAAAGAAAAGAAAAATTGGCTAAAGTCTGCAGACACAAAATGAACCTGGATTGAAGCTCTAACTATGTTTATTTAATCTGAGATCCTCTCCAAATGCAACAGTATATGTTAGTCTACATGAGATACTAACAACTTCACCTACTGATATAATATAAAGATCTGATTGAATATGTGAAACAAACAATGATGAAAGTTTTTCAACAGGTGATGCTCATCCAGGAGGAAGACAGTGTTCCTAGGAAATGCAGCTCATTCATTAACAATCAATTTTTCTCCTATAGGTGGAAGTTTTGCTGACTAATCATAGGCTGGATCTATGAAACATTATGTGCACAGACCAAATGACCAAGGTTCTGACTGACTTATGAACCTCACTGACCTGACAATGATAACATGACACCCAACAGACAACACCTTTAAGGTGGACCCACTAAGACCACCTTATTGATTCTTGGTGAATAAAAAAAGAATTGAAGCGTTCAAAACAGACCTTGTGGAAACAAAAGGGGTTATGAGGAAACAATGTGCATTTTAAGAATAATAGAAGTCAAATTATGTTCAAATGTTTGCAAATAAAATTACTCTGACAGAGAAATAAATAAGTAGTGTGTGAATGTGTGTGAATGGGAATGACTGATTTCATTGTAATGCATCTTTGAGGGACCTTAAAAGTGCTAATAAAGGTCTGATGTTCTGATGATCTTTGCCAAATTTATATCTTAATAAGGTTTCCAGAATCTTTTTCGAAAAATCATATAAAGATGGCAAAGGTTCTACCTCTATTGAAAATACTGATAACCATAAGAAAGTTCATAGACCCGTCTTGAATTTTTCCTAATTCTTTTACAAACAGGGTATTTAAACTTTCATGTGGCCAAATGTCTGTATTTGACTTTCTGTTTTTGTGAAATAAATGTCTTTCATGTTATGTAAAAATTAGAGTCCTCAACAGTACCATAATAATATTAGGTCAGTTCTCTATGGTAAAACAAAACGATTTTAACAGATGTTTAGACTTTTTCCAGTCAGGTTCAAAATGATTGAATTAGACTCAAACTTAACATAAGATGAAATTAACCTTAACAGAATTACTGAACTGGACTGAAATAGATAAAACTTTAGTTAATTGAAACAAACTTTAGTTACTTGAACTAAATACAAAGCTGACTGAAACTGTATGTTGTATCTATAAAACTGGGTAAGATAAACTAAGATTATCAGATATAATATGCCCTTCATTTTTTGTGTTCATCAGTGAGTGAGTTTTTATTTTTTATTTTTAATAAGAACTAAACCAAGCATTATTTATAATAATAGCAACTACCAAAAATAGTGATCTCATTTTTAAATGTAATAAGGACTTACTTTATAAAATATGATAAAAAAGAATAATAAGAATTTGGAAAAACAGAGGCTTTAAACCTCTGCAGGAACAGCACTGACACTGTCAAAGGTAGATCCTCATACAGGAATCTGGAAGCTCATTCTGGCGTGGACAGTCAAAGTCCATCCAAGGATACATTTAGATGAGGCAGAGGGACAAATACAGGGCTTAGCTGAGAGCAAAGAGAGCAACATGCATCCTGCCCTAGCTGCTGTCCCACCTGAACTGTGGTCCCAATCATCAACTGATGTAGGGCTTATAAAGTGGTTCCCACCATACAAGGTTAAACTAATATCTGAAAAAAGACTATTAGTCCGCCAATACCCCTTCAAGCCAGAAGCTGAAGAAGGTATTAAGTCAGTAATACAAGATATGTTGAAGTCAGGAATATTAAGAGAAGCACCTGACGCTACATGCAAGGCATATCACACTGACATCGCTATTATTATCACAGCCAAACACAACTCTAAAAAGATGTGCTCTTTAAATCCAAGTACTCTACCTACTGCAGAAGATGGAAAACCACATTCTTATAAAGCAAAAGTTGAAGAAGACACAAAACCCAGACAAGACATTTCTCAAACCCTTATACCAGATGCATGTGTTGTGTTTGTAGATGGCTCAGCATCTAAAGATGAATATGGAAAGAATAGAGTTGGTTATGCAGTAACAACCATCGATAGGATAATAGAAGCTAAATCTCTACCCAATACATGCTCAGCCCAAACAGCAGAATTATATGCTGTAGTAAGAGCATGTGAATTACATGAGGGACAAATACTTACTATATACACAGACAGCCAATACGTTTTCGGATCAGTACATCACCATGCTAAGATTTGGCAAAATAGAGGTTTTAAAACATCATCAGGGACAGAACTAACTCATTTCAACCTATTAAAGAGAAAATGTCAGATTTGCTATTTATAGACACAGACGTGCTGAAAGACGCCCAACAGTCAGCACCCAAGACAGAAATAAAGGCCTGGCTAAAGAGAGGAGCACAGAAAAAAGATGACATCTATCAGATAGAAGATAAACCAATCCTCCCAAAAAATGTATACAACACAGCGGCTACAGTGACACATTGGGAAGACCCACGTGTCAAGGGGGGAATATGTCACATCTGGTAAAGCATTAATGCTACACTATAAATTTTTCTGACTATTCAAAGAATTTTTGCAGATCATGCATAATTTGTTGCAAACACGGGGGAAGAAATATTGCCTAGTTGTAATAGATGAACCTAGTGACACATTTCTTCCCCACATATGGTATCCCACAGATTATAAGGTCAGATAATGGAACTCATTTTGTAAATAAATTAATAGAACTAAGTTCTAATGCATTAGGGTTTCAGTTAAAGATTAAGGAAAACAATGGAAGAAACAGGGAGGCCATGGCCCGAATGCATATCCCTGGTTAAATTATGGATGAGAATAACTCCAAATCAAACCGGTCTTACTCCATTTGCCACCTACTGTACATCATTGTATAACTCCACCCACTGTGTTCTGAGCCTGAGATCACGTGGCACCAAGTTGCTGATGTGAATTTGTATTCTCAAAGAAATAGTACATGGCAGACCGTTTTCTCTGCCCTCTGACATGAATGAAATAGAAAACTTCATTAGCTGAGTGGATGAATAAAATGTTGCAGACAAAAGAAGAACAAATGTCCAGTGGTCTGCCGATAATCTCTGCTCCTATCCCACAGAACAACCTGAGGCCTGGTCCTGATTAAGACACTCCACCGGAAGGATTGGAGCACTCCTCGGTGGAAAGGGCCGTTTCAAGTACTCCTGACAACGCCCACAGCTCTGAAAATAGCAGAGAGGCCTTCCTGGATCCATAAAAGCCACTGTAAGCCAGTTTTGCCGTTACAGGAGCCAAACCAACCGACGGGGTAAGCAGAAGGAAGTCCGGATTCAAAGGAGTTGGAGGACCCCTATGGCCCAGCGTCTCAAACCGGTGAAGAAAACAGCTGATCTGCGCCCAATTATAAAATGGTTCTCTGTAACAGGACTGATAAGCCTGAGCTTAATTCTGGTAGCAGGACTCTTTCTCTATCTAAAGCAGGATCCACAGGAGGTGATACCGAACCAGAAGAGATGGACATCAGACGGGACCCATCTCAGAACACTGACGGAAGAACATGACGCACATCCATTCCTACAGAATTTCTGGTATTGTTCATGGTGGCATATGCAACACTGAATTAGGTAGAAATGCACGAAAATGAAGGGGACGATTATGATGACATGTTGTAAATAAATCACATCAAAAGCGTGAGTGTACTCATACATTGTATTTCATAAAATTACCTTACAGCAGAAAATCGAAAGAAGTTGTTGCTTAAGTGAAATGAGAAAAAGTACAATGATGACATAAACAGGGCAGATTTTTAAATTCCTTTATTATGTTTCACTGTTTTCATTAAGTATTATTCTTTTATTTTTATGATTTCAAGTATTATTCTTTTATTTTTATGATTTCAAGTATTATTCTTTTATTTTTATGATTTCAAGTATCATTCTTTTATTTTTATGATTTCAAGTATTAATCAACATTTAACTTTTAATGGTCGCCGAGGGCGGCGGGGCCGTATGAGTATTTCCCACAAAATATAATCTGTTTACCGTCCGTGGGTTTTCGCTCATACAAAGTATTTTTCTTACTCGTTTTTATATTAAATGTTTTTACTTGTGATAAAAGGAGGGACTGTTGGATGGGTGCAAAAACTTGTTATCACTCATGTAAAAACGTTGTGTTGCAAGGCACCTGCATTATGCCTTCCTCCCTGTGTGTGTGAGATCATTGTTATCTCTGTGTGAACCAGCCTCCTTTCTGTCTCACACACATACACCCTGTCTGAACTGTCTGTTGAACTGTGCATATAAATAAAGAGATAGGGTGTCAAAAACTTTGTAGTTTCACTGCAAAGTGGGCTACCCTTGCTGCAAGTAACTCTGACTGTATCGTTCTTACCTCTGAGTTGACTAAATAATACCCAACAGTTGTGGTGTTTAAAATATAGCATAGAGCCTCATACTGGACCTTATCAGTACTAATATTACAGTTATTAATAACTGTATACATATGGTATGTAAGTCTCACCTTCAGTAAAACTGTATCCTTGTTTACTTAGTTCAGTTTTGATAATATTACATGTGTAATTCAGAAAAATAAAATAGTTAACTAATCAATGGTCCACCTGTGATTAATTGCTGATTTATTTCTCAATTATACTGCATCTTCAAAGCCAGAGCTGTATGTTTATAATCAGCACAGAAGATATGAAAGAGAAGAGGGAGGTTTACTTTTGCAGTTTCTACTACGTCTTACTGGAACCAGGAGATATTTTCCTGGTTTATTGAGCAACACTTTTTCTGTCTACATGTAGAACTAGCCTATAAGAACGGCTGCAGCAATGAGATGTAATGTGTTGAAGGACTTTTATTGTGTTCAGTTACATTAGGATTAAATGCTTTTATTTTGACTGAAGTAAAGTACCAGATATGTTCACACATGTTCATGATGCAAATCCAGCTAGAATGCTGGGTGAATCAGTGATTAGCTGTAACTTACAATTAGCCTATTCTGAGTCAGCATTCACGTTTTACCGCTATCTTCATCTGGGTTATACCGCTCGGCGTCCACCTGTTCCTGAACACACACACGCACCAACCTCCCACTCTCTGGTTGGCTCCGCGGTTGCTCTGAAATGAGCCCTGTTTGAGGCGCTCAGTGTAACTTTTGAGGTAATGAACGAGGCAGGTCGACCTGGAGTAAGCTGCTGTTCTGGATTTCTCCAGAATGGAGTACGTCTCTGGTTGTGCGCGTAGTTGATTCGCGGTGCCGCGAGTTTGCAAATAACTATTTTTTGTCTTCTCCTTTTAACTCATTGTCAGGTTATTGTGGAGCGGGAGGTGATTATATGGAACACAATTTTAAAAATCTGATTGGTTTAAATAACAATGTGAAGTCCAATACCATTTTGTGGCTGAATCTTTTTAATACTTCTAAATTTCTTCTATCAAGAAGTTCGGGGCTATTCAGAAAACCTCCGGGACTTCCGCCCAGGTCTAACTACGCGCTTGGTGCCCAGTATACGTGTTCCTATACTGCGTGCTAGGCATTTGCGCACTTCATACTACTGGAAAGATGCCCGCTCACACTGAGCCTAGTTCTGCTGGAGGTTTCTTCCTGGTAAAGGAAGTTTTCCTCTCCACTGTCTCTACATTCAATGAATTTGACTATACATTGGATTAATTGGAATGTATGTACCCAACTTCAAATCTGTATATTTCAATTGAATTGAGTTTGTAAAATGCCTTCAGACATCAAGTCTTGTGAATTGGCATTGTAGCCCCTTGCAGCAGGATCGCGGGACCCTGGCATCGCCGCCTACATGCCACTGAGAAGGCCGCCGTTCAATTCCAATTGTCGCAACTAGGCACTGCGAGCGATATGTCATATGATATACGGCCATGCAGAGGTCTGGTCTGGTGAGAAGCGTTCAAATTTTGGGGGAAATACGTCCTTCCAGATGGAAGCTACACTCACTTGTTTATTAGTGGGCGGGGCTAAAATGATGTCATCAGTTGTATCTGGCAATATGTTCAGCATTGATCAGTGATGATGTATACTACATTTGAAGTGTACCCGATGATGTATGAGGGAGATATAGCCCTTGAAGTGTCCTAGGGGGTGCCATTGATCCAAATTTCAATGTAATCCAATAGAGCTGTTTGGAGGCTGACAAAGATCAACTATATTCAGTTTGGAGTAAATCTGACCTTTCTGATGGAAGCTACAGTCATTTGTTTCTTAGTGGGCGGGGCTAAAGTGATGTCATCAATTGACTGTGTCAACATGTCCATCATGAAATCATGATCATGTATACTACATTTCAAATGGATCCGATGATGTATGATGGAGATATAGCCCTTGAAGTTGGGGGTAGTACAAGATCAACCATATTTGGGGACTTTGCAATGCACCAGAACTCACAAGACTTTAGCCAAAATTGCCCCCCACATGAAATTCTTGTTCCTTAATGTCGTTGTCAGTGGGTGTGGCCAAACCACTTAGCCACGCCCCCAAACATGAAATAGGCCAAACCGTAAGTCGTAGAGATCTGAAATTTGGCACATAGATAGTGCTCCTCAAACCAAGAAAAAAAAGTATTTTTGGGGTATGCCCTAAAACGCACAGGAAGTCAGCCATTTTGGGTCAAAGGCCAATTTTTGCCCGTTTTTCACTTTTACTCAGCTCGAACTTTAACAAACTCCTCCTAGGGATTTTGAGCTATCGGCTTCATATTTGGTCAATATGCAACTACGGCATGGGGGATTAAAAGTGATCAAAATCTTGAGTTTTTGGCCATGTTTAAGGGGCGTGGCCGAGCCACGAAAATGGCGTTCGCGCCCAAAGTGAAAAAAATGCAATAACTTTCCCAAAGAAACGCCAAATCACACCAAAGTTGGCATTAAGGAGGACCTTCGGGATCCCGACGATCCTATGGTGTCATATGCTGACATCATCAAAGCCACGGCCCCAGGGAACAGGAAGTCACTTTTTTTACTTGGAAAGGTCGCTATATGTCTGTCTACATTCAATCTGCTTCAAACTGTGTCAGGTGACTGATAACTAGTGGGTCTAGCTTCGTTTGAAGCACAGTGACTATTCATAAAAGGGCGTGGCCGTGGTGGCATAGCAAAGTTGTACGTCACGCCATGGCCATAAGTTTGGCTTTAATTTCCACATACATCACCAGATCTGCACCAAATTCAATGTGATTGATCCTAGTTCAGACCCCTACATAAATCTGATTATATATTTAGTGGGCGTGGCCTAATTCGTCCACAGCGCCCCTAGAAAATTTTAAAAAATCCGCCCCAAGCAATACTATGACCAAGGATTGTGAAATTTTGTACACATATGTAACTTCTCAAGACCTACAAAAAAGTCTCTTGGAACGTTGGTCCAAACCCAACAGGAAGTCGGCCATTTTGAATTGAAGTTGCCATTCTGACCCCGGATTTGCCCTTTCTAGCCCGCATATCTGAGCGAACCCCTCCTACAGCTTTTGACTTAGAGACTGGAAAATCACTCAGTATACTCTTAAGGCACTGGGGATCAAAAGTTATCAAAAGCTTTTTGATACATGAAAGCGTGTGGCCGTGGCCGCGCCTCAAAATATGACTTCTTGCCATAAAAGACAAAATTGATATAGTTCCTACAAGGAAAGTCACAGAGATCTGAAACCTTCTGAGATTGATCTGCCTCCAGCCTTGAACAATATTCACTGATCAGATGCTGACATCATCAAAGCCCCGCACCCTGAGAAGGGGAAGTGTCATGTTTTCCTTTAGAGAGTCAATGTGAAACTGTCCCAAGTAACACATAACATGATGGTCTAAGACAATCACCAGTTTTGACTGGCTCTGCTGGAGGTGTGGCTGTGGCGGCGTGGCGAATTCCGATGTCACGCCACGGCCATTCGTTTGCCGCTAAATTACACATGCATGGTCCGATTCACTCCAAACTGAATATGGTTGATCTTTGACTACCCCAAACAGCTCTTAAGGATTACATTGAAATTTCTATCAACAGCGTCTTCTAGGACACTTCAAGGGCTATGTCTCCATCATACATCATCGGATCCACTTGAAATGTAGTATACATGATCATGAGTTCATGATGGACATGTTGACACAGTCAATTGATGACATCACTTTAGCCCCGCCCACTAAGAAACAAATGACTCTAGCTTCCATCAGAAAGGTCAGATTTACTCCAAACTGAATATGGTTGATCTTTGTCAGCCTCCAAACAGCTCTATTGGATTACATTGAAATTTGGATCAATGGCACCCTCTAGGACACTTCAAGGGCTATATCTCCCTTATACATCATCGGGTCCACTTGAAATGTAGTATACATGATCATAGGTCAATGGCGAACATGTTGACACAGTCAACTGATGACATCACTTTAGCCCCGCCCACTAAGAAACAAATGACTGTAGCTTCCATCAGGAAGGTCCGATTTACTCCAAACTAAATATTGTTGATCTTTGTCAGCCCCCAAACAGCTCTATTGAATTACATTGAAATTTGGATCAATAGCGCCCCCTAGGACATTTCAAAGGCTAAATCTCCCTCATACATCATTGAATCCACTTGAAATGTAGTATACATCATCATGGATCAATGCTGAACATGTTGCCACAGTCAGTTCATGACATCATTTCAGCTTTGCCCACTGCTAAAAAACGGAGTGCAGCTCCATTTGGAAGGTCCGATTTACTCCAAATTTTGAATGCTTCTCGCCAGACCAAAACTCTGCATGACCGAAGATCATTTGACATGTTGCTCACAGTCCCCCTTAGTGGTGACATTTGGAATTGAACAGTGGCCAAATTGGTGGCGTGCCGGCGACGAAGCCAGGCTCGCGCAGTTGCTGCACAGGCCGAGTTACACTGAGGTGCGAGGGCCTTCAATGCTGCTTGCAGCTTTAATTAGGCCCGAGCAGGAAAACTGCAATCGCTCGAATTCTTATTATTATTCCGGGGACTTTTGGCGGGGCAATATGGGGACTTTGCCATATCCCAAAACTCACCAAATTTTACCCAAAATTGTCCCCCGCGTGAAATTTTTGTTCTTTAAACCACTTAGCCACGCCCACAAACGTTAGATAGGCCAAACCGTAAGTCGTACAGATCTGAAATTTTGCACAATGCTAGAACTCCTCAAACCAAAAAAAAAAGTCTCTTGGGGGTATTCCCTAAAATGCACAGGAAGTCGGCCATTTTGGCTCAAAGGCCGATTTTTGCCCATTTTTTACTTTTACTCACCTCGAACTTTAACGAACTCCTCCTAGGGATTTTGAGCTATCGGGTTCATATTTTGTCAACATGCAGTTAAGGCATGGCGGATTAAAAGTTATCAAAATCCTGAGTTTTCGGCCATGTTTAGGGGGCGTGGCCGTGGCACGAAGTTGGCGTTCGCGCCGAAAGTGAAAAATTGCAATAACGTTCCCAAACAAATTCCAAATCACACCAAAGTTGGCATGAAGGAGGACCTTCGGGTTCCCGACAATCCTATGGGGTCATATTGTGACATTATCAAAGCCACGCCCCCTCAGAACCGGAAGTCACTTTTTTCACTTGGAAAGGTGCCTCTCTGACCCTCTTGACCCAATCAACTTGAAAGTGTTTCAGAAGACAGATAACTAGTGGGTCTAACTTCGTTTGAGGCACAGTGACTTTTCATAAAAGGGCGTGGCCATGGCAGCACGGCGAAGTCAGACGTCACGCCATGGCCATACGTTTGCCTCTAATTTCCACATAGATCATCTGATCTGCAACAAATTCAATGTGATTGATCCTTCTCCAGTCTCCAACAGAGATTTGATGACATATTCGGTGGGCGTGGCCTAATTCGTCCACAGCGCCCCCTACAAAATTAGAAAAAATCAGCCCCAAGCCATGCTTTGACCGAGGAATCTGAAATTTGGTACACCTATGTAACTTCTCAGGACCTACAAAAAACTCTATTGGAGCATTGGTCCAAACCCAACAGCAAGTCCGCCATTTTGGATTGAAGTTGCCATTTTGACACAGTTTTGACCGTTTCTAGCACGCATATCTGAGCAAACTCCTCCTACAGCTTTTGACTTACAGACTTCAAAATCACTCAGTATACTCTTAAGGCACCGGGGATTAAAAGTTATCAAAAACATTTTGATACATGAAAGCGTGTGG
This sequence comes from Girardinichthys multiradiatus, assembly GCF_021462225.1. NCBI lineage: Eukaryota > Metazoa > Chordata > Actinopteri > Cyprinodontiformes > Goodeidae > Girardinichthys > Girardinichthys multiradiatus. The sequence goes on from NC_061797.1 coordinate 2,159,643, forward strand.
GCGTGGCCACGCCTCAAAATATGACTTCTCGCCATAAAACACTAAATTGATATAGCTCCTACAAGGAAAGTCACAGACAAATAAAACCTTCTGGGATGGATCTGCCTCTAGGCCTCAACAATATTGACTTGTCAGATGCTGACATCATCGAAGCCCCGCCCCCTGACAACAGAAAGTGTCCCGTTTTCCTTTACAGAATCAGTGTTTGATGTTCTTCACCTAATCAATGTGAAACTGTCCCAAGTAACAGATAACATGATGGTCTTAGACAGTCGCCAGTACTTACTGCTTTAGCTGGAGGGTGTGAATATGATGGCGTGGCGAATTCTGATGTCACGCCACGGCCATACGTTTGCCTCTAAATTACACATGCATGGTCCCATTCACTCCAAAATGAATATGCTTGATCTTTGTCAGACCCCAAACAGCTCTATTGGATTACATTTCAATTTGGATCAACAGTGCCCCCTAGGACACTTCAAGGGCTATATCTCCCTCATACATCATCCGATCCACTTGAAATTTAGTATACATGATCCTGAGTTAATGATGGACATTTTGACACAGTCAATTGATTATGTTGTTTTAGCCCCGCCCACTAACAAACAAGCAACTGCAGCGTCCTTCTGGAAGATCCGATTTACTCCAAATTTTCAATGCTTTTTGCCAGACCGAAACTCTGCATGACCGAAGATCATATGACATGTTGCTCAAAGTGCCACCTACTGGCGACGTGTTGAAGTGACGCGGTGTCATCGTATGTGGCGTGTGATGCCAGGCTCCTGCGGTCGCTCAACAGCCCGAGTTGCGCTGAGGGGTGCGAGGGCCTTCAAAGCTGCTTGCAGGTTTCTAGTTATAGTTATTATTGTATTGTTTGACCAGCATTCATTTAAGATGCTCAACAAAGATCCTATTGGCTGTTACAGCAGTGCAGGTGTTTTTATTTCAGCTGTTACTTCCAATGTGCAGGAGACCAGTGAGCCAGGCAATGTTAACTGTTGAAACTGGCATTTTCTTTTGAGTCAAAACATCTGGCAACTCCGTGAATTCACTTCCTACCCAGACAGATCTTGTGCATTAACAACCTTTTTGACTCATTGTTCTCAACATAATTATTGTCCTTTTACCCTTTAGTTTCAGTCTTTTTGCCAGGGTTTCCATTCAGAATACATCTGAACTTCCAAGAGCCAGAAATGCTTATATTGGACAATTTTATTTCTCTTTTGGCTCTCAACCTTTCTTTTCGACAAAATCCTCTTATTGAGTGGATGCAGTTGAGAGCCTAACATGAGAGTTTTGAGAATTTTGAGAATGCACCACTTTTTCCCATGGTGCTTTCAGGTGACACACCTTACAATCCAAATCACTCCAACAGTCTTTGCTTGTGTGCAATTTCAGACAACCAAAACAAATCCCCTTTTCGTTGATGAAAGTCAACGTATCCCGATGCACTTTAGTTTTGAAATGCAAACACTTATGCAGTAAATGACAACTTTGTGAACAAAACAAAGCTGTGGAGAACATTGGATTTGTTTTTGCTTTTAGTTGATTGAGTTTAGACTCGAGGGGCCTCGTGTACGAAGCGTGCTTACACACAAAAACCTTGCGGCACAATGTTTTACGCACAACTCAACATGTACAAAAATTAATGCTCCGTAAAAATGCAAATGTTTGACCTGCTGTGAAAATGTCTGACAGCCATGCAAACCTTTAATTGACACTAATAAACTACAGAGAACTAAAACTCTCCAAAATAATATGACTCCAGTCAGTTTTATTTCATTTTTGGAGCATCAAACCTGAGGTTTTTTCATGAGTTTGAGCTTTTATGGTTTAAACCAGAGCGATGAAACTGAATCACATTTAGCCTCATACAATAACCTAACACAACGCAGAAAATGATGGAAACAACATTAGTCGGATGGGAACTGAAACGTCCTCTGCTTTTGTTACCTGTAGATGGAAATGCTCATCGGTTTGTGCGCTGAGGAGAAGAAAATGCCTGTAAATCATCTAAGGAGCACATTCATTGTCACCGAAAAAGAAACCGGTGTCAGATTGGCGAATGAATTCAAAATAAGTCAAGTTTGGTGATTACTAAGGTGGAAAAGCTGTAGACAATCACAAATGTCCATATAGATAATAGCATGCCTAAGGCTACACGTAATTGTGGAACAATGGCAGCTTTGCCACAGCTGAAGGACATCCCCGATGGAAGAAGATTAAAGGAGCGTTTTTTTTCAGAGATTGTACTGACCTTCTGGTACACGATGAAGCTTGGCTTATTAGCCGCTTTAGATTGCCCAGGGCATTTAATTTAGAGCTCTGCACAGTGTCACATTAATATTTGTTGTCGGACCAAAGTGCATGTAAGAGCTGGGCAGCCGCATGTTGAGTGATCTTCAGCTTTATTCAGCGGTATCCAAACAAAACATAAATCACCTCAGGAACATGAAACACATGGCAGTCAAGGATAGAGACCCGAGTTGAGAGACGAGGAACCAGCAATCAACACATGAAACAGACTAACTAATATACTAAGGGAATACAAAGGGCAGTTAATCAAAGGAAGAGGGAACAGGTGAGACAAGGAGGAACAGGTGAAACTAATGCATAGACTAAACATGGGCGAAGGGATTAATTAATAAAAAGACACAAACCAAAAACCACAAAGAAAGTCCAAAATGTCACACCGTGACACACAGAGCTGGCCTCAGTGTTACAAATAGAAACCAGGAGGAACCGTGCGTTCAAGTCCTCACTACGGTGAGGTCTTTTCAACTGCCGCTTTTCAGAGGGAGCTGACTCACAGGTCGGGTATTTAACAGTCATTCCTGAGCTATGCCATGCCAGCCATATGGGACAGCCTCATCTGTATGTTGCACAGATACGTATATAAAGTTCTCCTAAACTGTGGCTCTCATTTAAAGCAAGGAGCTGACTTCTGAATGTAATCTATGGACTACACTCATATTGTTATAAAGACACCATCTATAAAGTTAATATGCTTTTATTAATTGGAAAGCATTTTCAGTCAATATCTGCGCAACCTATTTATGACGCAAAATGTGTCTCACTAATGCAATGGTATGTTGGCCTCATCAACTCATGATTCCTTTATACTAATAATTCTAATTAATCCAATTATAATAACTGTGTTGGAAACAAACCTCCGCGCACCATGGCTGGCTTCCGGGTCATTTTTGTAGTGTGAAACTACAAATGGAAATCTAAATGTCTGCTGAGAAATTGATTAGACAAATGACTACAGCTCTAAATATTTCACAAAACCAAATAGACTGTGCATTTCTTAAGCATGAATCTGATTGAAGTCCAAACTATGTTGTGTGAGATTTCAAGGACTGTTGAGATGTGTGGGTAAACCCAGCTGTTGCTGCAGAACATCTGTTTACCTGCAGGTGGCCAGGCTTTGATGTAGCCAGTGCAATGCACCACAGAGTACTGAGCCTCTCCTTCTTTTGAGGGTCCCAGGCCATTCCTGATCACCAAACATAAAGAGTACACACAGACACAAGGCTGCAGGTTAGGATGAAAGATACAGATGGACTAAACAACAGAATATCTGGTACCCAAGGGGCCTTTTTCTCTGTTCATGCAGGTTTCTTTTCCAAAAAACATGTTATGTTTGGTGCAGAACATTTACACTGCTTGATGAGCCTTGTATGTCTTGTAGTATTATGCTCACATCCAAAGCAGCACCATAAAGTATCATCTCTGTTGACTGATCCTGCTAATTTTGTGCTGAATCAAGGAACACTGAACAGAAAATGACCCGATTGGATGTACAGCAGAAAACCTGGGAACTACTTCCTGCTAAAAAGATGCAGTCACAGATGTTTTTCCTTATTTACAAAACATGATTGTCTAAATGTTTCTTTAAAAATATGTTGCAGCCCCTGCATTGACAGAAAGACATTTTATCTGTGAGTTAAAACAATAAAGGTCTGGCAGAAGGTCAAGCAAGTATATTTCGGAACTACTAAAAACAAGTAATTACTGAAGCTTCACTTTGAAAGCTGTTCTTTTCTCCCTATTGGTTATCACATCATATTATTCATATTTTACAAAAAATAAAGTTAAAATGAGTACACCCCTAAAGTTCTACATCATAACTGTTTTTTGGACACAACCTTTACCTGTATCTCTTCCTCATATTAGACAGACGGTTTAGGGAGATGTGATCCAGTGGTGCACTGCCACACCTAATCAATGACAAAAGCATACATTAGAGTGCTACTCATAACAGTACAGATAGTAAAATATAAAAACAGTGTGGAAATCACTGTGCAGAATGCTAGCACCAGTGTTAGACTGAAGTACAAAGTGTGAAATGAAAAGAGAGATATCTTCTGCCTCATGAACGAAGGTTCTCACATAACAAAACAAAGCATAGAGACATCTGAGCACCTTACATGAACTCATCCTAATGTTTGACTTTTGAACAATCTCAGGCACTGTCACATAGACAGGACTCTTTACTGCATAAATCAATGTACATCTACAATCCTGAGCATAACTTCAAAGTTATGAATCTGGGCACAAAAGAATTTTAAGAAAAAAATCTAAGACAAGTTGCAATTATTTTTTGATTTATGTGCAAAGCAGCTTTACACTGAAGGTTCATTTACAGAAAGAGCCTTGCTTTGACTCTAGACTCAGAATTAATTCACAACATAGAAATATACATTTTATGATTAATTTCATGTTCTATTTAGCACAAATAACTCCCATGCAGTTACTTCACACAAGATAACTGTATTTTACCTGTCATGGAGGAAAATTAACAAAGACAACATATTTTAATTGGGATTAAAAGGAGGAAACAAATAAAGTACAATAAATGAAATGCAACAATGGGGAGTGTAATACGAGACTAGGACTCATCCCATAAACTGTGGTTAGAATAAGACTTGTTTTGTGCTGTTTTCAAGCTGTACAGTGGTCTGTTAAAGTATTCATACCCCTTGAACATTTCCACATATTTAGAAATAAAAAACTGAAAAGGGCATTGTGCAAACGTTTTCAGCCCCCCTGAGTTAATACTTTGCGGAACCACTTTTTGCTGCAAATACATCTGTAAGTCTTTTAGGGTATGTCTCTACTTGCACGTCTGGTGACTAAACATTTTGCCCATTCTTCTTTGCAAAACAGCTCAAGCTCAGTCAGATTAGATGCAGATCATTTGTGAACATCAGTTTTCTGATCTTGCCTTTGATCTAGACTTTGACTGGGCCATTCTAACACTTTAATATGGTTTTTTTTTAATCATTCCATGCTAGCCCTGGCTTTATGTTTAGGGTCGTTGTCCTGCTGGAAGGTAAACCTCCACCTCAGCCTCAAGTCTTTTACAGACTCCAACAGGCTTTCTTCCAAGATTGCCAAGTTTGCTTTGTCCCCAACATGAGACTCTTCTGCTGTTTGGAATGGTTTAAAACCCTGACTGCCTACAGGAGGCCTTCCTCCAACCCAGAGCAGAATCCTCACCTGGCAAATCAGTTGAAATGCTTCTACTACAGGTATGAAAAGCAGCAGTTCACAGCTCAACCTAACTAATCCACATCCCATTCAGATACAAATTCTTGCCATACACCAACCACAAACCTACCTTTTAGGATCTCCGAGGAGGATGTAAATAGGCTCTTTCAGGGCCTGAAAACTAATCGATTCATGCCTATTCTGGTAAAAAGGAAACTTGTCAAAAAGTTGTTCATGGGAAATTTGCAAGGCCAAATCATTGTTTACCAAAAGAACACAACAGCTCTCTTCACATTTTCCTACAAAAGTCAACTTGGTAAACCCCAAAAAAGGTTTGCATTGCATCCTGTTACATTTATTATAAAATGATAGAACCTTTCAGAAAAACAACAATCCCACAAATTCTCCATGCCACACTCAAATTCTACTTTGAGTGTGGCATGTGCTTTGACCTCACATGGCTTAGGTAGTACAGTGGTTAAGAGCTTAGCCTGTAGTTTGAGTGGTTGGTGGATCAGATTGCAGAATAGTTTTTGGTTCTTGTTGTTATTTTTCCTTACACACAAATACTGAGTAATAATTAAATTGGGGTTGCTGAGAAACTTCAGGCATATTCTTGATGTAAAACATGTTCTTTGAGGGAACGGCTCTGGTGGTGTAGGGGTTAACCCTGCAAAAAGTAAAGTAAAAGACCTAGCCTTCCCATTTGAACAAGACGCCAAAGAGAACAGTACCGATAACCAACACCAAATGACAAGAAAGACGGATGTCGAACAAGAATGGCCAAGAAAGGTTACTCAAAAGACAGACAGATTCACAATGAGGAGAGTCATAGACCTGATGCCACCAGATGAGAGACGAATTTCCCTGCAAAATGGGACTCGACTCTAACAGGTTATCGGAGACCCCTGGGACATAGAGGGAGACGGACTGTTAGTTTTCACACATGACAACTTCAAAATCCACAATATTAAGCTCAGAAAAAAGTTAAGGCCCCAGGTAGGGGAAGATTACAAAAAAGAGGTTTGAGAACTGAGAACAAAAGTAAGCCAGAACAAAGCAAGTAAAGTGCATCTGACTAGTGGGGTCAACCTCCCCTATTATGCTGTCACCCACTCGGCCCTTGCCTCTTACCACAAGGGAGAAAACTTGAAATATAACAGAGAGAAAATGTGGGTGACCTTGGAGGAAGGACTGAATACTGCCATCAACCATGGCCTGAGAAGGTTGACAATATGCCCAGATGGACTGAGACCACACGACCTGCCATGGGAGTCAGCAAAAAAAGTGGCCGTCGCAACAGCACACCATGTAATCAAGAATCTGCTGACGTATGCCTCACTGACTGAAATAGTCATCGTCACTTCCCTTAGCCAGCATGAGAGTTGGAGGAAGCGAGAGTTGTCGTTAGTAGATAGGATGGATGAGAAGAAGATGAAAGATCCCCCTCACCTAGATATACCTGCGGCAGAACTCAACCAACGACCATTCTCTTTACAAGAAGTGGTGCGGAGCTCCAACGAGAAAACAGGGAAGCCAACGCCTAAGGTGCCATTCCGTGAGGGACAATGTGTGTGAGTGAGAGCACGAGATCACCCTGTGTCGACAGCAGTGAAACCCAAGTACGATACCAATGAAATTGTGACGCAAGTATTAGATCGTAACACAGTGTTGTTACAGAAGAGAGGGATCCTAGGACTTGAGGAGCTCAAGCCAATTCTCAGCTAAGGATAACCAGAAACCGTTGAGTAGAGTTGGCCAGTGAACCAAGCACCATACCACCCTACATCAGGCTGACCACTGTATATGGGGTGGTTGTCATTTGAAGAACAACTTAAGGGCTTTGGGCAGGAAGAGCCTTGAAAAAATTGAATTCTAAAAAAGGATTTCTGTCAACGGAAGATTAAATGTTGTGATGGCGGGAGGTCAAAGATTGTTGCGCAATCTGCACGGCTCCAAGTCAGCTCATGGTTCGCCGGGAAGGGCCAGGCAAGAGAAACCACTACATCACCAGTGGCGACGGGATAGACCAACTGCCATTCAAGCCCGTCAAAGTAATAGACATCTTCATTTGTGGGGGGTGCCAAATCACCACTCTCCCCAGAGTCCGCGTGAGGAAAGGTCCTGTGGGACAGTTCATTTCTTAAGTACTATGACTCTTGTGGATCTTAGACAAGATCGGGGAGGCTGATGCAAGGGACTCAAACAGGAGGGTGGCAGGCAAAGCGATTTTATGACCAACTCAGATCCTTTAAACTGCAACCTAATGAAGGGAGGCCTGCACCATACAGACAAGCAACCCAGGACCTAGACAGCATGGGATTAGTAGCCCAACCATCAGCTACCCAACTTTATGAAGGGTTATGTGGAACCGAAGGATGGGGCCATCTGAATGATGGCCTTGATGAGGGACCAACAGATCTGCTGACAGCATCAATTAGGGAGTCCTGGCCATATGATCCAGCTTCTGGCCAGCTAAGCTGCCCGCCTTTAATCACCACACAGCATCCCCTGGTGTTTAGTGTAGTGTATAGAGACCAGGTCACGAAGGTGTCGGCACTCCTCTGGAAGAACCCCTCGACAATGAAAAACAACAGGCCGGGCCCTGGGAGTTGACAGCCTGGGGACAGTTAACATGAGAAGTTGTTGCGAATCAAGATCTCCCCTTGGAAGACTTGTCCGACACTCCCAAGGAAAGGGGTGGTCGGTGTACAGGACTGTACTACTTCACCACCAGTTTAGATGCCTGGGGGAGCCGTGGAGCCAGACTCAAACAGAAGGTAGGTGAGTTCATCGTGACCTCTGAAGCCTGGCATCACAACATGATGCTACAGATTCCAGGAACTGTGGCTCATTGGACAGATACGCCCACTGACCCTACCTCCACCCAGAAGGTACGACTAGCAGTGCAAATTGTTGTAGTCCCATTTAGAGGTGTATACTCCGTCGGAACAACAATGACAGTTATTTCAGAGCAACAGAAAGTAGACCCTGGAAAACGACAAGCTGCAGCATACAGGAATAAACGCTCGCATTCGTAGCCTTGGCCCTCTTTGCCACAGAAGTCGAAGCGGACAAGAAAGGACAAAAACTGACGCACCAACAGGAAAAAGGGACAAAAGTTGTCAATCGTCAAAGAACAAGAAAAGTATGAAGGGAAGAATGTTGTTCCCCATTCGGTTCCCACACTTATGACACTGTAAAAGTCGGGCCTAACACCTGGAATGGCCTGACACAAGGAATCCCATATCTGAAATTGCCATCAGGATTAGTTCTACTAGACACATCCAGAGTGGATTTCAGCCCTTTCTATCCAACCTCAGAAAGTTATTTTGTTTCCAATGTAGAATATCATACAATGGCAGATCTGTAAAAGCCTGACAAAGCTGAAAGATGCCAAGCCTTACCATGGAATGCAGGTGGCTCTTTCCTCTCCTATCATATGTCCTGGCATGGCCACAAAGAGGGCGGCTCGCTGGATACTCAAGCTGTAAACTCGCCCGAAGGGCCCGAAAGCCTGCCATGGATATTCAACACAGTCCACCTTAATGCAAGAGGAGCAGTTTTGGGAATCAGATGGGGACCACATTATCAGGAACAATTTTAAGGTGTGTATTATGAAGTTTCAATGGCCAGAGCTGCAATTTGGACCACTTCACCCTCTATGTCCAAAAAAGTCAGGGAGGAGAGCGCCAATCTGGCTGAACTGTCTTCAACAACACTCAATTACCCATTTCAATCAGAGAAAGCATGGTCTTTCCTAGCCCTCCACACCAACACAGTACCATTCCAGCTCAGCCAGGCCGTCGGGGTTGAACTCAGGATTCACAGCCAGTCCCTGTACATACCAATCTGGAACCAGGATTGCCCTACCCATCGCCCATTTAACAGACTCAGCACAAAGAACGAGTAAACAGAGTAGAAGAAACAGAGCAACTGCAACTAGCAGGCTTTTCCCAAGGATAACCATGCCTACAACTCAGTCAGATGTAACTCAGTCAGATGTAGTTCCTCTCACTAATTTAGCTGATCCTGGTGCCCGGGAAGAAGAGCCTCCCAATGACCCTGACAACACTAGTCCCTCTACTCGACCAAAGCTGTGGAAACGGATTAAATTTACTGATAAAGCGTCTTTGCTTAGGCTTTTTGCTTTGCTTATCGGCATTATTCTTTTGTTAATCATACTTTACCAAGCTGGAGTGGGACCATGGAACTTAGCCCATGTTAAGGTCGCTGAAAGTTCTTCAAAGTATGCCAACCTAAGCTGCTGGAACACAACCCCTCTGAACGTCTTTTTGCCTTAGACAGAATGCACTCCCGTATAGAACCAATCTGTGTTCTTCCGTGAAATCCAACACCCCAATTACACCAGGCTGAAGAAGGTTCTAGAGAAAAGCCCAGCATGGATTAACGACTCCACTACTCAACAACTTGTCAACCGCACCTGGTCTATCTCCAACCTTGAACTCACTGACGATTAATAATGTTGGTGAGAATCCTGCACCGACTCGTCTGCTGTACTATTCACTGCAATTGGATACATTCTGACCGTGGGGGTACCGGAGTGGCACTGCAATTGGGCCTGTCGACCCCTGGTGCAGTTTAAAGACCAGGGCTACTGGGAACCTGAAGTCATCTACAGGGCTCCTTCAAGAGCTGTGAATTACCCAGCCTGGTTTCCCGGTTGGGAATTTTGGGGAAAATATCAGTTAAATTGTCACGAGAATGTGTCTGCTAAACCTGACGCATCCCAGCACACTAGCAACCACACTGAATGGGGTCTTGTCATCCCCACAAAAGGACCCAACGCCACAGGGCAGAATCTCACATGCATTCCTGACACTTCTAGGTCTAAAGACAATTTGTCCACTAAAACCCACTTTTTTGCCCCACAGGCCTTTTGAACTTACATGCAGCAATGTATCAAAACCAAGTTCAAATATTTGCCAAGTGTTTGTGGGACATATACGGTCAGTGTACCTCTCAGAATTACCTGCCCTTAGCTCCTATTTACACTCATCGCGTCCATCTCTCCTTTATAACCTCCTGGTCAAAAACCATCTGGACCGGACCTGAAGTGTGGCTGAACACGACGCTCCCCTGGGTGTGGAAGGCATATGGTGTTCCCCACTTTAAAGGAGATTTTCCCGAGGGCGAGGCCCATGAAGAATTGAAAGGACCTTATTATGCAGATATTTATGTTCAAAAACTACCTAAACCAGATGAACTATTGAATGTAATAAAAAAGAGACTTTTACAAAATTGACCTCTGTGTGGCCCAACAAGTTTTTGAAAGTCTTAACAATCCTGTGTGGTCAAGCAATGGGACCTCTCCTCGATGTGACCTGAGGCAAACTGACAATCTTATCTGTCTGACAGATTCAAGTTTGTTCATGTAAATTATAAATCATCTTTAGACTCCAGGGTTAATTGTGGAGTACCACAGGGTTCAGTACTTGGGCCAATTCTCTTTACTATATATATGCTTCCAATAGGTCAAATTATCAGGCAGCATAGGATAAATTTTCACTGTTACGCTGATGATACTCAGCTTTACTTATCCATAAATCCTGATTAACCCAACCAGTTAGACAGACTACAAGCATGTCTTGAAGATATAAAAACTTGGATGACCTTAAATTTGTTACTTCTAAATTCAGACAAGACAGAAGTTGTCGTCTTTAAAAAAGAAACTGCTAAGTCAATCACTTAACCTGGATGGCATTAAATTGACCTCCGGTAATAAAGTAAAAAACCTTGGTGTTACTTTTGACCAGGACATGTCATTTAGGTTATCCTGAGCTATCTTCCTTATTTTTTTACCTCCGTCTTCTTCCCTCCCTGTTGGATGGAGTAAGGGGAAGTCAGGTGTAGCCTAAACCGGCGCAGTTATGGTTGAGGTGCAAACACACCCTCTATTTCTGCTACCTGTATGACCCCTTCTCTTTTCCAATGGTTATAATCAGTCTGACAGAGAGAAGTATCCCAATCCTTGTGGTTTTTAGTATAACAATGACCATCATGTGGGGGGCCTTGTGACGACATTGTTGTAAATAGGCGCTGTTTAACTAAACAATCTGAACTGAAACTATCTGTGTAGTTATGCTGCTTTAGGCTTAGGCTGCTGGAGGACATAATGACCACTTTCACCCTCTTCGCTACATTCTCACACTACTCTCCAATTTTGCATTATTTGCTGTTATTTCAGCTATTAACTTTGTTCTCTCTTTTCTATTTCTAGAAGCTACACCTGGCCTGACTCTGTGTCTACCTGACACCTTTCTGGAAAGGGGCATCGTCCGAGCTTTTGCTGGCAACAACTTAATGTTCACCCTCTACCGATTATCCACATGGCCCTGTCTTTTAGTGTTTAACCCTTTCTCTCTCCTAGACATGGGGATTGACTGAGCTTTTACTGTAACTAACTCTATGTGCTCTTTTTCAGACTCTAACCTTGAAAACTGGCTCAGAGTTTATCTGTTCTTTCTTTCTAGGTGAAACAACTAAAGGAGCTACATCCATTAACATTTACTTCTCCTTCCCATAGAAAGGACTCCTAGATCAGTGCTTCTTTGTTCTCTTTGTGTCTCTGCTCTGTTCTCTCTAACCCCCAGTTGGTCGTGGCAGATGGCCGCTCACACTGAGCCTGGTTCTGCTGGAGGTTTCTTCCTGTTAAAAGGGAGTTTTTCCTCTCCACTCTGTCGCTACATGCATGCTCAGTATGAGGGATTGCTGCAAAGCCAACACCAGTGACTGTCCACTGTCTCTATCTGCTCATCCGGGAGGAGGGAATGCTGCAAGTTACTGACTGGATGCAATCTGCTGGGTTTCCTTAGACAGAAAAACCTTTTATCCAATTTGAATAAATAACTAACTCTGACTGCACTGTTCAATGGTTAGGATTAATTGGAATGTATGAACCTGACTGTTGTGAAGTGCCTTGAGACAACATGTGTTGTGAATTGGCGCTATATAAATAAAATTGAATTGAATCACGTCAACCTGCCGATATGACTGTACCATCTTAACCAAACTTAAAACGCAAAAAGTGGTCCTGTAGATCTGGGCAGAAGGATACAGCAGAGGTTGATCCCCTGTCAAAAACTCACAGGATGGAGCGAGTTGTGTAGGTCCCATTATGACAATGAATACAACACCTATGCACATGAAGTTGTGTGGAAGCAGATCAAAGGAGTGTGGTGAAAAACCCTTGGTGGATGTTCGACCTGCGCTGAAGTCATATTGGGACATACGGTAATTTGAGCCATAGACAGAGCATTATGGATGTTTCATATTGTTCACTGGGGCTGCACGGTGGAGCAGTTCGTAGCACTGTTGCCTTGCAGCAAGAAGGTCCTGGGTTCAATTCCTGGCCAGGGGTTTTTCTGCATGGAGTTTGCATGTTCTCCTCGTGCATGCGTGGGTTCTCATCGGGTGCTCCTGCTTCCTCCCACAGTCCAAAGACATGCCTGTTAGTTAATTGGTCACTCTAAATTGCCTTTAGGTGTATGAATGAGTGTGTGCATGGATGTTTGCGTGTTGCTCCGTGATGGACTTGCAACCTGTCCAGGGTGTACCCAGCCTCTTGCCCATAGACTGCTGGATATAGGCACCAGCTCCTCCATGACCCACTATGGAATAAGCAGTAGAAAATGAATGACTGACTGGATCCATCCTGCATTGTATCAACGGTTCAGGCTGGTGGTGTAATGTTGTTGGGGATATTTTCTTGGCACACTTTGGGCCCTTTAGTACCAATTGAGCATCGTGTCAACGCCACAGCCTACCTGAGTATTGTTCCTGACCATGTCCATCCCTCTATGACCACAGTGTACCCATCTTCTGATGGTTACTTCCAGCAGGATAACGCGCCATGTCATAAAGCACTAATCATCTCAGACTGGTTTCTTGAACATGACATGACAATGAGTTCACTCTACTCATTGTACGCACCTTTGGGATGTGATGGAACGAGAGATTTACATCATGGATATGCAGCCAACAAATCTGCAGCATCTGTGTGATGCTATCATGTCAAAACGGACCAAACTCTCTGAGGAATGTTTCCAGTACCTTGTTGAATCTATGCTACAAAGGATTAAGGCAGTTCTGAAGGCAAAATGGGGTCCAACAAGTTACCAGCAAGGTGTACCCAATAAAGTGGGCGGTGTGTGTATATATATATATATATATAAAACCTTAAAATTTACTTTATTTTGAAAAACCAACACTGCTGGCTCCTTCCTGCCTGCGAAGCTGCTACAGTTGTTTGTAGAGGGAGGTGAAAAATATCCACATTTTCGCCGGTTTCTGCTCCTTTCCGTTCCAACGTCCTATCCGAAGGAGCAACTCGGTTGTTATGTTAATCAATGAGAACAATATCACATTTTCCGTGACTACTCCAAATGTCACCGTCGACTGACCTGTTCTCCGTCGCTCTCAGTCAAATAACGTAACAACTCCAAATTTCTGTTCCATTCCGGTCCGTCTCACTGCGGCCGGGTCAAACAAAGTACCTCTCGCACATGCTTTCTTCGGGCTCCGAGGAATGACAGGAATGTAATTAAATAATGAACTTTTACCTTAATGCATAATATTTCAAATACGTTGTGAACAGCACACCCCCTCTCCCGGCAGCCCACCGTCACAATTTAAAAAGATCCTAGAGAAAACCCTGTGTCCTGTTCATTTGTAGCTCACACATCATTATACCATCAGTGATCAACTTCTGTGTTTCACAAACTGTGTAATTTTCATCATAGGCCCGATTGATTCTCCACAAAGTGCAACAGTTGTGGCCATTACGGTCAACTTTAGACACAGTACTCCAGCTAACTGTACTGTGATTTATTAATGGATATCAAAGTAAAGAGGCTAATACTGAATGGGGGTATGCAAAGTTAGGGGAAACACTGCAAAAGTCAACTAAGCTCATTAATATACTCAACTAAAGTTACATTTCTGAGCAACCAACAGACCTCATGCGGCAGATAAAGGAGCGCCTGGAGCCCATGCACATCCTCATGGAAGACTGTTGTCCTTCCTTCTTTACTGTTCCCGTCTTAAGATCCAGAATTCGTCCTGTCAAACCATAAGTGAAAAAACATAAACATAAGTGAAAATTAAAATGAGAAGCAGTGGTGCAGGAGTAAAACGCCGACCCATATTCAAAGGCTTGAGTCTTCAACGCAGTTGTCATGGGTTCAACTCCCAACCCAGGAGATCTTTGTGTGACTATATTGATTTCCTTAACCTAATATTTTCCTGACCTTTCTTTCTTGTGAGTTTTAGAATCTTTAGATATATACATCAGGTATGGGCATTAAGGGCTCTTAAAGTCCACCCAACTGGCTAAAAATAGTATTGCTATGCAAAGTGTGATTGCCTGTGAAATATTTTGTCCAAGCAGTCCACACTGATTCATGTGAAATCAGCCATGGTGTGCTGTTCTTCACAGCGAACCAGCACAAACATACTGGCTGATTTTCAGTAAATGTTTGAAGAATGGGATACTGTCCCACATCAAGGTCATACCTTGCTGGTGATTAAATGGTCACATTTAATCACCAGCAAGGTCCCACAGGTCACATCTGTGGGACAGGTTCCATTTTAATCACCAGGTTTTGTAGATGCCAGTAAATGTATTATTTGTATGCAATATTTTAATTAACAGCAGATCAAGAAGGGATTTTAATATTATCTAAAAAAATCTTTTTTGACCCTAAATGTTTATATATGACAGTAACTCCCGTCATTTACACTATAAAGAGTATGATACAAAAAAAACTGTACTATCTTTAAATGAGAGTACAGCACAGATGAGGTTTATTCTCATTTTCATCCCTTACACCATGGGTGGTACATGCAGCCTTAATGGTGGGTTCAAACTGAACGCGATTTGAGTGTCAGGGGCATCTGGTTTTCACACAAAGTCTATGGTGGACGCGCGTCTGGGGGTTTCGAGAAGTCCTGTGGTGTGTTTCACGCCTCTGGCACGTTGCGTTATGATGCGTTTTGTGTGCGAGCCCTGTGAATTTTGAGATTTCAATTGTCTGATGCACATTTCAAGCGTCTGAAGCTGCAGACGCTAGAGTTGGGAAATCTGAATTTTTGGAGGTTGACGAGGCTCGTCAACCAATTAGAGAAACTCTGTTTTGTGACGTAGTTACATATTTTATCATGAGACGGAAGGAACATTTTACTATTTATAAATCATAAACCGCGACTGAAGGCTGAGAGAAAAGAAAATGGACACATCAGCTTTCTGAATTACACGCAGGCGGAAGGCTGTATTTAATAATATCCTAAACCAGCTGATAACACATAAAATCAGCTGTTAGGACGCACAAACATTTCCCACCAAACAATACCACCATGACCATGAAACAGCGTGTTTAGCTCTGACATTCATTGAAGGTCCTTTACCGCGAACTAGCGTCTGCAGGAGGAGGGAGCAGGCAGAGAGCAGCTGCCCGTAATCAGACTGTCTGCCTCGGATCAAATGGGAGTGAGTTTGCGGAGCACGAATATCCAATCTAAAACTAACTTTACTGCGGTTTGTGTCCGTCCTGTCATTATTCAGCAAATAAAGCCAAGCCACTCTCTCCATTGCATCTGCCATTGTACACAAGAGACTGGCAGAGGAAAATAACCAAGGGTAGCTCCTCCTAACGCGCATCTGTCCACACTTTGCTCAGACGTGCCTCTAGAGCGTTTGTGACAAGCGCCTAAAGCATATGATTTCAACTTGAAGGGTTGGACGCCTTTTTGACGCTCAAACCGCGTTCGGTCTGAACGCACCATAAGAATGATGTAGGTCAAACTTCTACATGGGATTGTATATTTTTCAGACACCTAAAAATGGGAACAAACATCAAAATGTAAGACTAAAAACAGTGGACAAAAATTATATGAACAGCAATTGTTAGAAACAGAATATGTCCACTCTTAGTGTCACTACTACATCTACCTGTCATTGAGTTCTCTGAAGTGCTGAGTTGTTCTCTCAGTTTGTCAACATCATCTGGGTGAACCTGCTCATACAGGGTGCTCCCAAGCCACTCTGACTGGGGATGGTTCAGAACCGGTGTCACAGAGTCTGACACGTAGATGACTCGGCCTGTCTCTGCTGCCACCACGAACAAGAAGCCATCCGCTGCTTCCAGAATAAGGTGCTTCAGTTCCTACAGAGTCAAAACATACCAAGAATGATGACAAGGTGGCCTTCCAACACCTGGGGCTCATCACAAAAGATAACATACCAGTGGAAATAAAAAGCTGGTCAGTCATAAGTAAGTAAGGTTTTATTTGTTGTAGTGTCAATAGAGATTTTTTTTCTGAGAAAATATAAAATATTTTTAATGCCTTTATTAAAATTTACATGAAAGAGGTAAAATATCTTTTTTTAAATTGAGAATCCTTTTATATTGTTTCATTATGTTTTTAGAGATGCCCGACTCATTCCTTATTGGAAACACAACAAATTTTAAATCTAAAAGATTATCTGATTTGCATATAATTTGTTGCATGAATCTATACACAATTACAAAATATAAAAATGTATTTATATATATATATATATATATATATATATATATCAAAATTGTTTCTCTTTGGGGTGCTACATTGCTCAGTTTTAGAGCAGTTGCATCACATGGAGGCTAGACTACTGTCACCATCCTGTAACACTCACAGTGTTACAGGATGGTGGTGTGTTCTCCTCATTTGCCCTGATTGGTGTTTACATCCTACCACAAACCTGCACATCAGAGACTAAAGACAGCTTGCTGAGCTGATAACAAATGAGGATAAAAAATACCAAGACTGTCATTGTTGTTCTTGGGTATCTTAACAGTGCAAACCTCTCAAATGAACTACCAAAATACAGAAAGTGTCTCACCAAAAACACAAACACACTGGACCACTGTTACACGGTCTTAAAAGAAGCATATGACACTAACACTGACTCTAATCACTATTTCCTTCATCTCATTCTAACTAACAGGCAAAAACTGAAAACCTCTAAGTCTGTGGTTATGACTGCTAGGAAGTGGACTGACGAGTGAAAGCAGATGTTACAGGCCTTATTTGAGTGCACAGATTGGAGTCTTTTTTAAGCTGCCTCCACAGACTTAAATAGATTTAGTGACGTGACATCATACATCCGTTTTTGTGAGCACATGTGCATGTAGTCCAAGACCTTTAGCACATACAGTGAAAATAAACTAAGGTTTTCTTCGCATTTGAGGAAGCTGTGTGACCAACGAAGAGGCTTTGAAGAGTGGGGACCGGGCCCTGTATAAGCAGGCAAGAAGCAAGCTGATTGAGGAGATCAAGGCAGGTAAGAGATGCTACAGCAAGAAGCTAAAAAACAGCTTCTCAGGTAACGACCCTGCAGCAGTTTTCCAGAACAGTGACATCTCTACATGCAGACAGGAGGTGGATCTGCTGGTCCACTGGTGCAGTCAGAACCACCTGTTTGGAAAAAGGCCCAGCAGAGACTGTACTTCCTATTGCAACCCAAGAAGTACAACCTTCCACAGGAGCTGCTTGTCATCTTCTACAATGCCAACATTCAGTCTGTCTTGTGTTCATCCATCACTTTGTGGTTTAACTAATCCATAAAACAGGGCAGGTTCAGGCTACAACGAACAGTCAGATCTGCAGAGAGGAACATTAGGGCTGACCTTGCCCCAATCCAAGACTTGTACAGGTCTAGGCTCAGGAAAAAGCAGTGAACATCTCTGCAGACCCCACACACCCTGGACACAAACTGTTTCGACTTTTATCTTCAGGATTGCGCTACAGAGCACTATTTGCAAAATTCCAGCTGCCACAGAGACTGTTTTTTCCCCAGGCTATCTCTCTGTTAAACACAATGAACACCTTATGGTCAGAGTAATCAGCTACTCCACTGTGAAACAAAATAAGCATATTTGCGCTTTTTCAACCTGCCCTTTTTTTGTTTTTATACAAATAAAAGGGAAACATATTTGGCTACATACATGTACATATTATTTCTATATCCTTACTATTATTTCATCAAAATTTTATACATTTATACTTTTTGTCTACACCATGGGCGCTGGAAACCAAAGTCAAATTCCTTGTTTGTGCACACACAATATTTGCCAACAAAGCTGATTCTGATTTAAAATAAAATTGGATATCATCTGCACAACAAAAATAAAAAGAGATGTGGTACTTCCTGACAATCAATCCCAAACACAGCTGGTACAATGAGAACAAAACAGGGCCTAAAATTGACCCTTTGGGTACACTACAACGAATAGTTGCTGAAGAAGATATTTAGTCACAAATACATACAGGAAAAACAACCTCTTTGACCTTTTCTGGGCACTTCCTACAGGCAACGGTAATGGGTTGGCGGCAGAAACAGCTGGTATGTCCGCTAATAGTGCAGTAGAACTCCCTGGATGCCTTCTCAGAAATGGTTTACCTGGCTGACAACTCAGAAATGTTTGAAGATCATAGATGAATATAGAGCAGAGGCATCAGGGCGACATAAGAGGAAAAATATAACTAACACCGAACAGAGTAACCCGAAGAGACAGAACGCTGAATACACTTGCGCAGTCATGCCACGTCAGGTTGCGGTGACGATCTCCCATAGCTGAGAGTTGGTGATAATTTTTAGTGCACATATAATCTCCAATAATAACAAGGTAGATTCAGTTTCATTTCCGTACTTTTCTTTGGCTTCATAAACTATACTACATGCTGGAGTCAGAGTGCAGTAGATGTAGTTTTGATAAAATCAAAATAAAAATTTTTGAGATAGGAATAACAGGCTGCACGGTGGCGCAGTTGGTAGCACTGTTGCCTTGCAGCAAGAATTCTAATTTCCCCTCGGGGATCAATAAAGTATCTTTGAATTGAATTGAATTGAAGAAGGTCCTGGGTGCCTGCATGGAGTTTGCATGTTCTCCCCCGTGGATGCGTGAGTTCTCTCTGGGTATTCCGGCTTCCTCCCACAGTCCAAAAGCATGACTGTTAGGTTAATTGGTTTCTCTAATTTGCCTTTAGGTATGATTGAGTGTGTGCATGGTTGTTTGTCCTGTGTCTCTCTGTGTTGCCCTGCGATGGACTGGTGACCTGTCCAGGGTGTACCCTGCCTCCTGCCCATAGACTGCTGGAAATAGGCACCAGTTTTCCCGCGAACCACTATGGAAGAAGCGGTAGAAAATGACTGACTGACTGACTGACTGAGTTAAGAATAAGCCTGAGACTGATGGTGACATTGAATGTTGGTTGTATCTTAAACAACCTCGCAAAATAAAAGAGTTAATATGGCCAGAAATGTTCTATGGTCTAACTTGTGCTAAAATTGTGAGTTTACTATAAAAAAGAGCCACATTCATTACACTACCTGTTCAGTGAGAAAGGATGGCTTATAGGCACCATCAGTAGAAGTGTTGCCTGTGCCCCGCATAGACTTCATATGGGAGACAGCCATACGCAGTATGGTTAACTTGTCAGGTTTTCGAGCCAGGGCACTACATGTAGGGACCATGTCTGATAGCTCAGTGATGTACTGGGTCATTTTGTTGCGCCGACGTCGTTCAATCTCACTGTGGTTCTCTCTAAAACAGAGAAAAGAAAAATCACGCATCTGGAGGCCGAAAACTGACACCTACCAACTAATTTTACTGACAGATTATTAGCAACTTTGTGTCATGTCATCTTATATCTTTTAAGTGTTAAAACTAAAGGTCTCACAAGTGACTTAAACATTTACTTAATTATAAGGCCCAATTCCATCAGACAACAAGAAGAAACCATATAAAATTATGAAGAAAAAACGACTAACTGCATTAAAATACTTAACTGAGAAGTGCGAGTATTTGGAGCATGACCTATAAATACCTCAGGTGGGTGACCGTTTGGGTCAACTAATTATTCATTCCAAGACTACTTGAAACATCATACAAAACAATTAAATTTTATAGTGCCAACATGTCGTCTCAAGGTGCTTAAAGTCAATTCAATCAGATCATAATGGCTGGTGATTATAAGTCTGTTTCCTTTCAGTTTTCTGTTCTCTGATGTGAATATTTAATTGAATTTCACTGTTTTCTACCAAGGCTGGAATAAAATATACTTTAATTTAAGACTTCCTGGTCCACTTTATTTCAGGGTTTTTAAAAGGAAAAATTGTTTTATTAATCTTTTGTCCAACTGAGATAGCATAACTGGCAGCTGCACACTTTTATTGATCTCTCTAAATTTGTCCTATTCTTATTTGTTGACAACTTCTGTAATCTCTGTGTTGAAGAAAACATAGTAATTCATTAGGGGTAATACAGTTTGAGTATGGTATACAGTCTGCTGATCCCTGAGTCACTGGGAAATCCACTCTGAGCAGAGCTGGCTAAGCCTACCTGGCATATCTCTCCTTATCCCCACCAGCAATCTGATCATCATCATACCTACAGAAAAAAGAACATAGCATGTAACTCTTATGTGTCCATATAGATTATGCAACAAATTCATCATTCTTTTATCATTCCCACAATATAGTAAACATATGTTAATATATGGCAGCAAATGCTTTATGTTTTTTGATGGTCAGCTAATCGATAAAAAAGGAAATGAAAGGTTGAGGATGAAGCTAGTATTTAGAAGTTGGAAACATGCCAATTCATTTCTGTAACAGCAACAGAGCAGCAGCCCTGCAGCCAAGTCCAAATAATGTTAACGTATCTGCAGTGCAATGTGATAAAAGATCAGCATGTCAAGCCAGAGGAAATCTCTTCCCGTCACCGCCTGTGCATGCAATTCATCATGCAAGAATTGGTGTAAAACTTTAAACCTTTCTGGTCCGAGCCCTACGCTGGCTGTGAATTCAGTGCATGCCACTTTGTTCAGTACAAGTATTATGTTCTGCGGCTTTTTACCACCTCATTTTGTGAGTTGATTAAAACGGAAATTCATCAGCTCAGTGTAACAAGATTAATGCTGTTAATTAATAAATTAATGTTGATTCTGTCTACAGTTTAACCTGTGACCCATTTAGTTTGAGTCTTCCATATAGGTTTTTCCTGTCCTATATAATTTAATAACTGTCTGTTATTAAAGGTTCAGTTAATTGTGCGATGAGTAGCTCAGCTCTGCTGCTGCTATCTGTTCATATACAAGGCACTTCCTCAACATCCAACAGACATACACCACCACAAGATAAAAAAGATAAATGACTCATGATCTAATGATAGACAAAGGAGGAGCACAACATATAATAACTACACCTCCACCCATTGTTAGCTCAATATAACAGGATTCAAATAAATTCCCACACAATGACTTACATTACGTTTTATTTTAATAGTATGGTATTGGTGCTTTCAAAAAAATAACAAAAAACTTTAGATTTGCTACATTAAAGCACTTTAACATAAACATCTTAAAAATAATTTTGTTCTTAGCAGCATGATCCGACCCAGACTTTGCCACCACTATTCATCAGGCTGCTTTATTTTTCTTTGCGGGATGTAAATATGAGAATCTTTCTGCCAAAAGAAAAAAGCTGTGCTTGTTTTTCACACAATCCATGGAGAATGATCTCATGGATAACCTTTTATACTGACTGAGCTGACACAGAGTCTCTTACAATCACTATGAGCTCCTATACCTAAACCACTAAATAGGGAGGCAATCAACTTGCTTAGTTGCCTATATCCTTCTTTTCCATATGAAGCCATAATGAACACAACTCAAAGATCTTAAACTGGGAAGCCTCTGTTGTTTGCACACCATCACTTGTACTTGTACGTGAGGTAAAGCTAACTAAAGATGTAAAGTGCTCTTTACCTTGTCACATCAACTGCTTTAATTTTTGTAATCTACCATCTCAACTGTGAGAAATGACTTGTGCACATCCATGCTACATTAGGATCATGAAAACAGAAATATTAATTTATTTCAATTAGTTGTACTATCTAAATTTCAAGATCCAATCCATGTTGATTTGTTGCCTGCTTAGTGCTCTCACCTTGAAAATTTGCTCGGTCCCTCACCATCCTCATCATCAAAGTCGATTCTGAAAAAAAAGAGCAAAGTTACTGATTCCACTGAATCTAGCTGCCAAGTTATGGCACTTTTAACCAGCTTTATTGTGTTTAAATTGAATTTGGTTTTAATAGCACCAATTCACAACACACAAGGTGTCATCTCAATGCACTTTCAAAGACAAACAGATCCAATTTTTTTACACAAATATTTAATCCATATACTGTATCTGCTCAGTAAGCCAATTTACTAAGCTGATTCCCAGCTTTGTAATTTTACTTTGTTGTTTTACTTAAATGGTTCTTAAATATGTGGACCAGATCTTTACCCAGGTATAATTGCTAAGGGAGTCATGGGAGTATTCATCTCTAGTCTGCATGGTTTTTTTGGGGGGGGGAATGGGCTTCTGCCACTAAATACATCTTGCATTCATTAGTACTGTGTACTTTTCGATAACATTGTTGTGTCATAATGTAGGTTGTGTTATGAGCAAAGTGCAGAGAAGTACTCCAGGAAACGCGGAGAATGAAGGTGCGTTTTAATTCTTTTCCACATGGTGTCCAGACAGCAGGGTTACATGACCAGATCACCAGACTAGATACATAACACAAGACACATAAAGGAACAAGCAGGGAACAAAGGCAAATAAGGAACTTATATACAGACCGAACAGCAGGGGTAACCAATAAATGACAAGTCCAGACAATCAGGTAGAACAAGAAACAGGTGTGACACAGACTGCAGGGAGACTTCTAGGGTGTGTTATCTTGTATTCTCTTTATTCTTCTTTCTCTCCTTTATTCTTTTCTCCTTCTCTCCTTTTTACCTTTTTGACCCACCTCTTCCTCTCTTCTTTTTTCCCCTTTCGTTTCTGTCTCTGTGTCCATTGCATTTGAAATAATCGCTTAACAGTTTCAAATAAAGTGTTTTTATATATATCAAGTGGAGCGTTATAGCGTTAGCTGTAATGCTCCACTTGTGAAAGTAAATCTGCTGGACTTCATCTTGGCACTCAGACAACAATTCTGAGTGCTACTCTGCTGGAAAGGAAAGCTGTGGCTATATTCTTGGCACAAAATCGAGCCTGTTTCCAAGGCTGTCCCTTGTCACCAGTCCTGTTTTGTGGTTTTAATGGACAGGATCTCAAGACGTAGTCCTGGACAGACACTTACGGAGTCATTTAAGGTTCTGGCATCTGATCAGGGTGCCCCTGAGACACCTCCCTTTGGAGGTTTTCCAGCCACATCCCACTGGGAGATGACCCCGGCAAAACCCAGAATTGATCTTGGTTTTGCCAGGGTAAATTCTTGGCATGGTAAGGCGTATTCGTCACTTCTTGTTTTCACTGTTGCACTCGGTGGATTGTTTGGTGTGTGAAGGCTCTCTCGTTTGATCTGATTTCTCTCTACTGTGATACCTCTTACTTGTTCTAATACATAAGCACACATATACTTTCTGTTGCTGCTTTTAACGTCTGGGGACTCTCCGTGATTTACAGGGTTTTTTCTAGTAGTGGTAAGGGGTCGCTAGCTTAGCGTTACCTTTAGCTTCACCATGACTACCCGTTCTGCTGTTTCTCTCTCTGAGTCTCCTCCTCTCTCCTGCTCTCTGTGTCAGATGGTCAGTTACTCCTCTGCCTCCTTTAATGATAATGGTACGTGTAATAAATGTAGCATTTTTGTAGCTTTGGAGGCGAGGGTGTCGGAATTGGAGGCCCAGCTCCACGCTGTTGAAAAACCAGCAGATAGCCGAGGCCCCTTAGCCAGCGTGGAGCCAACAAGGGTAGCTCCCCGTAGCAGTCCTTCAGCAGAGCCCGCGCAGCCAGGGCCTCAGGCCGGCTGGGTGACGGTACGTAGAAAGCATAGTCCTAGATCCCAGCCCGCAGGTCACCAGGTCTGCGCTTCTAACAGATTTTCCCCGCTCAGCGACACACCCGCTGAGAAGCCAACTCTGGTAATTGGCAGCTCCTTAGTCAGAAACTTGGCACTAGAGACACCAGTGACCATAGTCAAATGTCTGCCAGGGGCCACAACGGGCAATATCAAATCCCACCTGAAACTGCTGGGTAAGGATAAGCGTAAATACAGTAAGATTGTTATTCACGCTGGCGGTAATGACACCCGGTTACGTCAATTGGAGGTCACCAAAGTTAGTGTTGCTTCGGTGTGTAAGTTTGCCAAAACAATGTCAGACTCTGTAATTTTCTCTGGTCCCCTCCCCGATCTGAACAGTGAACACATGTTTAGCTGCATGCTGTCATTCAACCACTGGCTGTCTAGGAGGTGTCCAGAAAACAATGTGGTCTGATCCGGAGATACGGCATCCATCCCACTTTGGATGGAGCAGCTCTTCTTTCTAGAAATCTGGCCGAATTTATTAGTTCTCCAAACCTCTGACAACCCAACGTTCAGACCAGGAAGCAGGGTCGTAGTTTAACACTCCTCTCTGCAGCTTCTATACTGCTACCCACCCATTACCCTATTAAGACAGTGTCTCGCCCACGCCCAAAATTTAATAGATAAAATAATCTAAAACCAGGAAATCAGAAAAATCTAATAAAAATAAACACAACTCAGACTAAAAAGAAAAATAAAATAATTAAATGTGGCTTACTGAACATAAGATCTCTCTCTTAAAAGACTTTGCTAATTAGTGACCTGATTTGTGACAATCAGATTGATTTATTTTGCCTCACAGAAACCTGGCTGCAACAAGAGGATTATGTTACTATAAATGAGTCAACTCCTACTAATTATTTAAATTTTCACATTCCTCGAAATACTGGGCGGGGAGGAGGAGTAGCAACCATCTTTCAGTCCGATTTATTGACTAGTCCCAGACCAGTCAATAGCTACAACTCTTTTGAATATTTAATTCTTAGTTTTCCTCATCCAAATTGCAAAGCACTAAAACCACTTCTGTTTGTTGTTTTGTACTGTCCACCAGGTCCTTACTATTAATTTTTAGATCAGTTTTCAGACCTTTTATCTGATTTAGTGTTAAATACAGATAAGGTTATTATAGTGGGGGATTTTAACATTCATGTTGACACTGAAAATGATAGCTTAAATATAGCCTTTAATGCTATCTTAGACTCAATTGGCTTTGCTCAAAACATTAACAAACCTACCCACCTTTGTATTCATTCTCTGGACCTTGTGCTGACATATGCCATAGAGTGTAAATATATAACAATATTTTCTCATAACCCTGTCCTGTTACTTCATCATTGCATGGTGCATTAGAAAATGCAGCCCCCTTGAAAAAGAAGGTAATTATTCATAGGGGGCTTTTTCAGGTCCACAAAACACATGTGGAAAGGTTGGGCACCCATGAACTCCCATGAACCCTCAAGTACCCTGCAGAGGGTGTGGAGCTGGTCCAGTGTTCCACGGCCAGGACAAAAACCACACTGCTCGTCATGAAGCCAAGGTTCAACTCCCCTCCAGTACCCTGGTATAGGCCTTACCAGGTAAGTTGAGAAATGTGATCCTCCTATAGCTGGAACACACCCTCTGGTCACCATTCTTACGAAGGAGGACCACCAACCCGGTCTGCCAGTCCAGAGGCACTGTCCCCAATTGCCACACAATGTTAAAGAGGCCTGTCAACCATGACAGCCTCACAGCATCCAGAGACTTGAGATACTCAGGGCGGATCTCATCTACCCCCGACGTCTTGCCACCGTGGAGCTTCTTTAAGTATCTTTGAACCTTTCTTTGAACTTTTACCACCTCGGTGACTTCAGCCGGGGTGATGAAAGAGTCCAATCCCGAGTCCCTAGCCTCTGCTTCCACCAGGTGTGACGGTAGAATTCAGGAGATCCTTGAAGTACTTCTTCCACCGCCTGATAATGTACCCGGTCGAAGTCAGTAGCTCCCCAGCCCCGTTTTTAACAGTGTTGGAAAAGCACTGCTTCCCATGTGGGTGTTGAAGTCCCCCAGCAGAATAATGGAGTCCCCGGGAGGGGGACTATGCAGCAACCCCAACAAGGAAGCCAAGAAGGCCGGGTACTCCGCACTACTGCTCTGCCTGTAGGCCGAAACAAACTGTCCCCAACCCGAAGGCGCAGGGATGTGACCCTCTCATCCACTGGGGTCAACTCCAACACAAGACTGCTGAGTTGGGGGGCAAACCTAGAGGTTTGCTTGTTGAGGTTATATTAGGTCTTTTTTCTTCCCTCTTCTGATTTATGCAGCATATTGATTTACACTGTACCTTATATCAGGTCCTGACAAAAACTATGAAAGGCTTGGTTCTGCAGTTTTTTTTCCATCTGGGGAAGGAAACAGTACCTAATCATTTCTGTGTTGCACAGAAATATTAAAACACTTGTTGTTTTCTAAGATATCACCAGCTAAAACCTTTAAAACTTTTGAGAGTAATTGGTTTTGTTAAACACATTTTCCTAGGCAAAACAAACCTTCAAAATGAGAATGGAAAACATTGTATTATTTTTGAAGGTAAGAAAGACTCTGATTGGACATTGGTACCACACAAAATTAAACTAATATCATGTTCCCTAAAAGACTCTGCATTGAAAAGGCCTGTGGAATTGTGGAATAATTTCCCACCATGGTGCTAAATGTTTTAAGCATGTTTTTTCTTTACTTTAAAACAGATCTGTGTTTTTTTTTGTTTGTTTTTTTAGCATAATGTTTTTCTGAAGCTTCTTATGAACTGGGTTAGCAGCAAATATGATGTGGGGCAAATTAGGAGCTGTGAACTAGTGATTGCAATTTTTAAATCTGATTATTGTCCGAGCCAGAAATAATACACTAATAGGTCTGGGGATATTAAGCCAATCCTTCAATCTCTGCAGAAAGCTAGCATCATTGTTCAATGCAGCAGTCCTCAACCTGTGGTTCCTGGACTCCTGAAGCCTGTGAGCCATAGATTTTGGGTCCATAAAATTATGATACTTAATTAAAGGTAAACAGATTACCTACTAAAAACAGATCTAAGCCAATGATGAGTTCCAGTCATTTTGGTGGCTTTGAAATGCAATAATACTCAAAATTTCTACTCTGGGGAACACAGATTGGGGCTGAAGAGTTTTGTTTTGGAGCCAGGGCTAGGATTCTTTATAACGGAATAAAGACAAGTAAAATCCTTTATTTTAGGAAAAGAAAAGAAATAAAGTCCCTCTCAACACTAAAGAGGATGGTCGGCTCAAACTCCAGTCTCCTTGTTTGATTTCTTAGGGTTTAAAGATTAAAAGAATACTTAGGAGTACAAAGGTACACAAGGTAATTTCAGATTACTAAGAAATTAAATATTTGAACATTTATCAGCATTTAGATAGATTAAAGGGGGGTTCTAGTAATAATTTTTTTCCCAACTCTCAAAATTTAAATAGCCCAAATTAAAGAAAATGATGTCTGTTCTCCTTTTGAAACACTATGTGGGAACAACATCCAGTTTGGAGTCAAGCTTCTTAGCTTTCTGGTTAAGTCCAACACAGCATAAAAATGTCAATGCTGACTTAAAATACTTCTTTGCATTTAACCTGAGCAGAGAAATTCTTGAATACAGCTGCTATCAAATTGAGCCAAACAAAAAGAGAATTATAACAATAACTCCCAGGATTGTAGTTATTATTATTACAGAGTTACAGTACAAAGAATTGGCAAAGGGTTTCAGCATCAGTAAATTTGAATTCATGTTAGAGAAAACTGTCGCTGTGCTTCTAAATAGTTTGAGATCTTTTTGGACTATGTGCACTCATCTTAAAACAGGATCCTGAAGATTGTCATAACAAAATTGATCAATTACAGCATTAAGAGATATGGCTGAGAAAACATATTTTGAAAAGAGATTGTTAAAAATTTATTTGAATTCTTGAAGCTTCAAATTTGGCCATTTGGCTGTCTTTGATGTTTTGTCTTTGTTTTGTTGGAATTAATGTTCTTTTATATGTCACATGACACAATAATCCATGTTTAGAATAATGTTTCCAAATCCCAGATTGATTAAAACCTTGAGTTTTCAGGAGAGTTAAGAAGCAGCTTGTTTCTGAGGTAGGTGCATGTTAACAGTTTTGCAGTTTAAGGTACACTAAGATGGGTTGGAATGAAGAAACTGTGGGGCCCGCCCATAGGCTGCCCATCAGAGGTTAGTTCTGCCTGACTCCGCCTACCTACCATGTTTGTACACGCCTTTGCTTTCATGGAAACGCTCAGCATCTCCCTTCCTGAGTTTTAACACTGTTTAAGAGACAATAGAATCAAAATGCTTGTAGTGATTGTTGCCTTAAAGCATGTTTTTGTATAATAATTAAGGATGTAGCATGACATTTAGATTTATGTGTTTTACTATTAAAATGTTAATGAAATAGTTTAAACTAGTTTAAATAATTTGTTTTGCATGCAGAATCATTGGTAATTTATTAGATTGAAAGTTTTCTCTGGTGCCATTAAGCTAGGTGACAGTTCAAGATATGCCAAAAATAAGGAATATCTTTTTGATAAAGAATCAGTCATGACTTCATACTTGGTGGGAATTATTTATTAGGTTAAATTTGTAGGGTTTATGCATCAAAATTACATTAGATTTCCATTAATCTAATACTCATCTTCATGCAAGACAAATCCAGATGATATGTGACTTAATTCTAAGTCAGACATTGATGAACTGCACAACAACTGAAGTTTGTCTTTTGTTGTTAATGGAACTTAATTGCAGTTAAAAACATCTGGATTTTATTTATGTTGCTTTTGGTAAATTCATAGTGACACATAGTTATGTCAGAATTCATTTCTTTGGTTCTATGTAATGTGATCCTGATAACTGGAAACATTTTTATTTATTTTTTTTACTTTCTACTGGATTGTTGCATGGGTTGGATCCTGCGCCAGAAGAGGGTAATGTCAGAATAGAGAATAAAGTAACATGAGATTACAAAAGTTTTAGCACTCATGGGAAAAAGGGTAGCTCATACCTCCAGTGAGGACTTAGTGACAATGAGACGTTGTATTTTGTTTATATAAATGGTGCATAGCTCCCTAAGACCACATTCTGAAAACCTGTCTGAAAGTATGGTGTTGATTCTTTTGTGAAATTTTACATCTCCACCGATTAGACCATTTTTGAAAATTTCTTTGGATATTCTGAAACTATGGAAATATTGACCTGTAATCAGGCCTTCCTCAAACATCATGTCACATTTTTAATATTCAGAATATTTAGCTGATGGTCACTGCTAGTATACCAGGTGGAGTCAGAAGATTAATTATCTTTGATTTTGCTGGATATTTTGATGAAGTTCCATGTAACTTTGAAATTAAAATTAGCCAAGTGTTGTGAAGGCTCTGCCTATTGTTCTCACTTACATGAGATTGAAACAAAGGGCACGAGCAAACCTCAGTCCTTTTGAAGTGCTGTTTGACAGGTCTCCTAATTTTGGCATGGGGATATTGCCAAGATCACTGCCTTCCACATCTTTGTGTGAAGAGAGGATGTTGTTTTACTGTTAAAACCTGTCCACTGTGCTTTCTCAAGTTTCACAGACTGTGAAGGCCGCATTACTGGAAACGGCCACTTCCAAACTCCACTCCTTGGTTCCAGGAGAAAACATTTGAAGTCCAGACACTGGAATGGCCCATATCAGATCCTACTAGTCACCCACACCGCTGTCAAGGTAGCAGAGCGTGTTACCTGGATCCATGCTACACTGCAAGTTGTTCACAGGAACACCACCTGAGCAGCATCCTGGTTCTGAACCCCCTGTCTAGAGGGGCTTCCAACAACAGCCCACCTGTACCAGACTGTTAACAGGGCAGCTTGAAGAGCAGAAGCCACTCAGAAGAAGCAGCAGGATTTTTAAATTTTGTTTTTTATTTGTTTTCTCTGAAAGAAAAAGGGAAAAAGAACTGTTTGCTTTGAGTACCAGAAGAAAGGACATTCCACTTCAAGGTCACGATGCAGCTATATGGAAGATGGTCTGTTCTGATACTGGTGATCGGTATTGCAAGTATTTTTATTACTCCTGTGTTTATTTGGGAAAAGGTACAGCAAAGACAATTTGTGACTAATCTGAGTAATTACGCCAATAATACTCATCAGCTGATTCGAAGAGAGATTCATCAATTCTCTGACTACCATGATCATGCTGATAATGTCTGGTGGCAACTGATGCATCAAACTGTGAGGAAGATAAGAAATGACAGTTGCTATGTATATTGTTTGATATCACATGCTTTTAATGACCAACCATTGTTGGTACCTGTTCCTATTGATACTGCTTATACTCTAGCTACTTTCTTTCCAGATTGGCAACATAACCAGCTGGTGAAGGTAATTTTTCCTTGGGTGAGGAATTACACCGTAAGGCAAAGCAGAAATTTTAGTAGATTTTCTAGTGAGACTAATTTAACATGTGCTACTACAGGAACTCTTTATAGATTTTGAGGTAATAGGAATTCAATAAGAGATCCAGATATTTGTATAGCACAGGAGGAAAACACACCTTATTTCTTTGGAAAGACAGAGGGTTGCAAAACTATTATACCTGTTTCATGTGCTTTAACCAACAGACATAAATTTGAGCCATGTCCTATAAGAACTTATCCTAATACCATTTCAGGATCTTCGGTCCCAGATCCCTTTACGTTAACACTTAATCTTACAACCTTACCGAATGGAAGTAAATTGTATGGCCAGGCAGGTAAAATTAACCAGGGTTCTTGTTACTTTTCCTAGTAGAGATGGGTACTCCTGTCCTAGGAACATGGTTTGGATGTGTGGAAATAGATCATATCTGTATCTGTCTGCTAATTGGTCTGGAGTATGTTATTTAGCTTATTTACTACCTACAGTCACAACTTATGATTCAATCACTCCATTATTAGAAAGGGAGACAATGCTCAAACAGCAAAAGAGAGCTAGGATTCCACATTGGAAAGGGATTTTGGGTACAATTATTCCTAGTTATGGTGCTGCTAATGCAGCCCATAGGATTAATGAGTTGTCAGTTTAATTAGAAAATCTTACTGCTTTAACTGGGGAAGGTTTCACTATTCTGACCAAGGAGCAGCAGGCTATAAAAACTATGAATTTGCAAAATACAATGGCTTTGGATTACCTGTTAGCTGTGAGGGGTGGTGCTTGTCATTTCATTGGGGAACAATGTTGCAATTTTATTCCTGATGTGTCTAACAATATGACAAGTATTGTGGAGATATATTATGTGTGTGCATCATTATTATTACTATGTTCTTAACCAGTGTGGGAAATAAAATGTGTAACATGTGTTAGTATAAGACATTGTGTATTGTGTGGCCTGCAGAAGTATTTCTCAAAAGAGAGGTGAAGTGGAAAATTACTGAGAAATGCAGGAGCGTGCGAAAATTGGAGATAATACAACTGACTGAGTTACTACCTGCTTATATCTGTAGATACGGGATGCAGCTGGTGGACAATACCTGTCTAAATATGGTCAGACGGAAAAGTGTGTACATGACTACATGTGAGAAAAAACTGTAAACAGGGCGATGCCCATTTTCATGTGTGTTTTAATAAAAGCAATGAGCCCAGTGAGAGAGCCTCAGAAGACATCTCGGTGTATCCTACCTACATGAGCTCTTCTCCTGGGCCCAGGTATTTTTGAATGACATACAGCTGTCTCCGTGTGATTTATTCTAATGTGTTGTGAATTCGGCCAGGTTATGGTGAATAAACGAACGTGCAGAAGGCCCCTTTAAAGGGGTACTTCAACAGTATCCATGATAAATTACAGGAGTTGCTGAGGACTCAACAGAAAGAGAATATGGGTTCCTCTTGAAATCCTTGGTCGTGGTTCATTACTGGTGGTTGGACATTCTGGTTAATAGAGATTTGGAGATGTATTATTTTAAAGTGTTGTTATCCTTATTATTTCAGCCTTTGTTTTGCTAGTAATTTGAGAACATTAGATCTTAGAGAAAAGACAATGGAAATAACACATGCATTTGTTGTATATTATTTTTATAGTTTTACTTTGATTATAATCTTGGGTGATGGTTTTGTAGAATTTTCCTTTAGTTGTGATTATCTTGTAATCAGAAGAAAGGAGTGTAATGGAAAATTATTTTAAAATGCTCTGACCTTCCCTTTACCTCTCTCCTCTCTGACCTCAGTGTTTTATTACTTAGAGGAGATGGACTCTAAATTTATTATCAGGAAAGTTTATGGTCAACACTCCCTGGAGTGTTGTATCTCAAGGGATGGTAGATGGATGCCTTCATAAATAACTTTGTTACCTCTGTCCCGGGGAGGGTCTGGGGGCCATATTTCAAAACTCTTTTAAGTTGAGATAACCTCCACATACTGGTATAAATACTGTTTGTAAATTCTGTTTGGGGCTCTGCTTCACTGACTAAGCTCAGTGACAGGGTCTTCAAATGCTGTATGCCTTTCAATAAACTTATAAAGACAAAGTCCGGTCTTTCTCTTGTTAATGAGTTGTCTTCTCTCCCACTTTGATAAGAAAATCCACAACACATCCATCCAACCAAAATGGATGACCCCAACAACTTTATAAGTTGTGTCCCCTCTTTTAAGATTATAAAAATCCTGAACTTAAAAATAATGTTAAAAAAAAGTCCTCCCCACTACTCTTAACATTTGTTTAGATTTATATTTATTTATTTTTTATAAAGGGGCCAGTGCAAATTAATCAACATGAATTACATCACGTAAATATGCTAGATTAGCCAGAGAGGCTAATTTTCATCTGTAGTCCCCCAGCAGGTTGATGGAAGGGATTAAAAAATTATAATTAAACATGCATAACAACATACATGACCTATAATGTATGACAGATATCAAAGTAGTGTAATTTACATTAAACATTTGCTATTAAAATGTAAAAAACAAGTCACATCTGTAAAATATAAAACACAAAAATTAGTTAATTTAAAATGTATTCGGTGATATATTTCTTAGTTGTGAAGGTAGTGTATTCCAAGAATTTGAGGTCCGAACAGAAAATCACCATGGACCAAAATAACTTGTCCTAAATTATGTTTAACAATCTCTCCTACTGACTGCTCTTGTAGTTATGTTTGATTGTAAATGTAGTTGGACAAAGTCCTTTAGCAGTGATGGAGCCAAACTGTGAAGGACTTTATATACAAGTATGATGTCTGAATAAATGATCATGCTTTCCCAACTCAAAAAGTCAAACCAATGTAATATTTTGCAATGATGATATGAATTTCATTCTTATCAAAAGTCTTCAAAGTTATAGCTTATAAAGCTTATAGAGTTATAGAGTCTTTCTATTGGTTGTAGTGTTCCGACTCACCTGGGACCAATTCGTTATGCAGTCATTTATATGAGAAAGAATCACAGCATTTAAATATAATTTTGAAGCTTCTAATGTCAAGTTATTCCTAACATGTTTGAAATTACATAGAATAAATTTATTTCTTAATTCTTTGTTTGTTTCTTAAATGAAAGTTGGGGTATTGCCTTAGGAGAGCAAGTATCACATTAGGCGCTCTCTCAAGGCCTAAGGTGCTTAGTAAATAACTTTTATCTTACCAAGGGAAAATGTTTAGAAAAATCGTAGAATTTGAGAAATTCTGCAATTTGTCTTAGAATGACTTATCTAGAAACTACTTTTAGTCTAAGGATTCTTTGTAAATACAGATTTTTGAAGCCCTCAAGTAATAGTTGTATTGTCAACATTCTCCCACCTTTGGAGTGAGTCTCTGCAGCTCCTCCAGAGTTACAACAGGTCTCTTGGCTATGTCTCCGATTAATGCTATCCTTGCTCAGCCTGTCAGTTTAGGGGCCTTGTCTTTGTAGTGTCTGCAGTTGTACCACACTCTTTCCATTTTTGATGACGGATTAAACCGAGTTTTTTCAGAGGTTAAAACCTGGGGATATTGTTTTAGACACTAATCTTGCTTTAAAATTCTCCACAACTTTGTATTCATTGTTGGTTAGTATGAACAAATTATAATTTTGTCATAAGATAATCCCATAAAATTTCAATAAAATACATTAAGGTTTGTGTTTGCAACATGCCAGCATGTGGAAAGGTTTGAGGTGTATGAATATATTTTGTTAAGGTTCTTTTTAAGTTTTATAGCTTTTATCCTCTACTGAAAAGGTAAAAGTTGACTGAAAAGAAAGTATTTTTAAAGGGTTTGTTTTAACAGCAGATCATCACTGAAGATACTTACCCTCCTGATCTCCTCTTTCCAGCACGGCCTGATACAGGACCTCCCATTCTCACCTGGCTGGCCCCAACTCCTCCAGACAGTGCTACTGGACCTGGCAACTCACTGGCCATTTCTAGAAGGTGCAACAGTTAAGAGCAGAGGACAAATGCAAAGGTTAAAAGACATTGATATTTTAGCCAAAATTATCAAATATTTATAACAAATTTATTTTCTATTAATATTTCATGCTGGACCATGTCTGCTTTTGTAATTATTTTCTGTATAGGTCTCACCTGATCATTTCAACATTTGCAGACTTTTGCTAAAAATAAAGCAAGCCAACAATAGTAAAAAGTAAGTGCTTGGTCTAGACTCTATGTACCACAGATTAACAGTGTTATATAAGAAAATAAGAAACAGTAAAATAAATTTAAGACATCACACAAGGTCCAAAACGACCACTGTCCTTAAGGTTATCCGGCTCCTGTGCCAAGTTTTTAACTAACTCTATCAGAAATGACATTGTTTGTGTTAAAACATGCTTAATTAATGTTAAGCTCTGTTATCTTTGGTATCTTCTATATCAGAATCAGAATCAAAATCAGTTTTATTTCCAAGTTTGTTACGGACATACATGGAATTTGACCCCGGTACACTTTGCTCTCAATAATAAAGAATATCTTTATTTAAGAATATAATGTGAGATCCAAGTATACATGGTGGTGTTGTGGAATTCTGTCTGTCAGGTGTTCATCAGAGAAAAACCCTGGGGGAAGAAACTGTCTCTGTGGCGGCTGGTTTTAGCAGACAGTGCTCTGTAGCCCCGACCTGAAAAAAGCCTAAACAGCCTAAACAGGATCTAAACACAAGACAGACTGAATTATGGTAAATAAATGGTAAATGGACTGAACTTATATAGCACTTTTCCAGTCATGCAGACCACTCAAAGCGCTTTACACAAGAGCCACATTCACCCAATCGCACTCACTAACGCTCACACATTCATACACCGATACGCAGATCGGTAGGCAACTTGAGGTTAAGTTCTTGCCCAGGGGCACATCGACAGAATTATGGCAGTGTAGAAGATGACCAGCAGCTCCTGTGGAAGGTTGTACTTCTTGAGTTGCCTCAGGAAGTAGTCTCTACTGGGCCTTCTTCCGAACATTGTCTATGTGTGAGGACCATCTCAGGTTTTGAGAAATTGTGGTTCTCAGGAACCGGAAGTGGTCCACAACACAGTTTTGTTGAGTATGATAAGGGGGATATGTGGGGGTGGTGTTCTCCAAAAGTCCACCATCACCTCCACAGAGAGAGCAAAGCTCTGAGGCTGCCATCAGCAGCACCATGTTGGATTATATATATTTAAAATAAGAGAAAATAAGAGTACCTTGTAAATTGACCTATACTGTATTTCAAATAGGTTAAAATAATGTGTACCAATACTGAAGGTTATTTCAAGAGGAATTGTTTTGTATATTTGCAATAAATGAACAGATGACCTAATCTTTTAAAATATCTGACAGTAAAATAGAGCTTTTTCCTACAATTATATTTATTATCACAGTGCATGCATTAAAATTCATATTATCATGGAGGTCTTATTTAGTTATTTTTTAAGTGGGTTTTATTTGCATGAATTCTACAAAGCTCTGTAACCTAATTTTGTTTTTTAAGGTAATTTTGTAAGGAAGAGTCACTTGAACATTGGAATGAGTGGAGCAACTCATCCCCAAACTGGAAAAGCAAACTTAGGCAACTGCTTTATCACTTGTTGACTCAAAGAAATCTGATCATTGCATGCTGTCAGACAAATTTAAAAAGTCATTATAAATTGTTATTATAGTTTTTTAACTACAAAGCCAAAAATAAATGTTTGAAATAATTTCTAAATTTTTATTCCACCGTTCACCATCTGTGATTGCCCCTTAAACCTAATAAACGGTGGGGGCACTATTAGCAGCAGCAACTGCTAGCTGTTGTGATAACATGCAATGAGTTGTTTGCAGCGCTGTGGGGGAATTTCGACTCACTCATCTTTTAAAAATTGTTTTATTTCAGACACATTCAGCCAAGCATCTGGATGATAGCTGCCCCATCCACAATAGTGCAGGTGACTTTGGGGCTGTCAGACTATGGACTATGAACCTGGTCTAAGCATGAAAGGAGGTCACTCTTTTGTCCCAGACACAGATGTCCACCTTCAAACAGTGCTGGGAGATATGGCTGGTTCTCATGCTGACAGAACTCCTTAAGGTTTCCATCTCTGGTCTGGCAAACAATATACAACCTTGAAAATAGCTACATGTTTTGTTTGAGAGAGAGCAATTGTTGTTTACCTTTTGATACTCCCCTCACAGTTGAAGAGCTGAACACATTCAGCTAATTTCCTGGTATAGTATCATCCAGTGGCTTTGTTCTTTCAACGAGGCTTTGAATTCCCCATCTTAAAAACAATTTAGGATTTGACACCAACATCATCCAAGTTAGGCAAATCTATTAACTTGATTGCTAACTATTTTTATACCATTAAATGGCAGCCATCTTGAAAATGTTATCATTCATGTTCCAATTCCCCAAAACTGTATATGATAGATA
Organism: Girardinichthys multiradiatus; assembly: GCF_021462225.1. Lineage (NCBI taxonomy): Eukaryota > Metazoa > Chordata > Actinopteri > Cyprinodontiformes > Goodeidae > Girardinichthys > Girardinichthys multiradiatus. Next base: position 2,196,911 of record NC_061797.1, read on the forward strand.
ATTTGGAATAATTTTGCTATCCATCGCTGATAAGAAAATTGGTCATAAATCGGTTATCATTGGTGGTCATTGCTAAAAACAGCTGCCATGGCCACCATGTTGAAAATTCAGGATGGCTCCATATCCACATCTTTCTGGGATCCCTTTGGCTATAACTGTACCAAATTTTATGTTTGCATCACAAAGTGCCCAATTCTTCGGGCTGCTCCACTACATCATCCTCCACTACATCTATGAAGCTTCTCTGTGCTTTTCCTCTTCCACAGAATCTGGCAGTTCTGATCTTCATCCCATCCTTTGTCCAATATATCGACTATCCCTCATATCTAATAGTTCTAAAGTGCCAATCCTCTGTTTTCAGCTTTAGCCAATACGAATTATAATCACAAATACCAGATAAAACTGATATTATTTAGCATGTTTACATTCAATTCAATTTTCAATTCAGTTTTATTTATATAGCGCCAATTCACAGCACATGTTCTCAAGGCACTTCACAACAGTCAGGTACATACATTCCAATTAATCCTAACAATTGAACAGTGCAGTCGGAGTTCGCTTTTTATTCAAATTGGATAAAAAGTTTTTCTATCTAAGGATACATGGACATAGTCTTGAACCTAAACCCGATACTGTCCACTTATATGTTCACAGTAATTAGATGTGCACTTGGGGCCTCATTTATGAAGCATGCTTACACACAAAATCCTTGCGGCACAACGTTTTACAAACAACTCGGCATGTACAAAAATGAACGTTGTGTGAAAATGTGCGGGAGCAAACCTTTTCAATTAACAATAACAAACTACAGAGAACTAAACCTCCCTTAAATACACTATATGATTCCATTCAGTTCAATTTAATTGATGGAGCATCAAACCTGATGTTTTTTTTTTTTTTATGAGTTTGGGTTTTTATGGTTTAAACCCAAGCAATGGAACTCTATCGTAACACACCCAACAAATGATGGAAACAACCTCAGTTGGATGTAAACTGTAAAACGTCCTCTGTTTTTGACATGTAGATGAAAATGCGCAGCGGTTTGTGCACTGAGGAGCATAAAATGCACGTGAATCATCTAAGGGGCACTTTCATTGTCACTGAAAAAGAAAACCGGTGTCAGATTGACAAATTAATTCAAAATTCAGAGATTGTACTGAACTGCTTACACATGATGAAGCATGGCTTATTAGCCGCTTTAGATTGCCCAGGGCATCTGCACATAGCTGGCCTCAGTGTTACAAATAGAAACCAGAAGAAACCGTGCGTTGTTGGTGCCAGTTCAAGTCCTCACTACACTGAGGTCCTTTCAACTGGCGCTTTTCAGAGGGAGCTGACTGACAGGTTGGGTATTTAACAGTCATTCCTGAACCGTGCCATGCCACCCATATGGGACAGCCTCATCCATATGTTGCTCAGATATATAAAGTTCTCCTAAACTGTGGCTCTCATTTAAAGCAAGGAGCTGATTTCTGAATGTAATCAGAGCTATAGACTGGACTAGACAACATCTATACAGCTAATATGTTTTTATTAATTGAAAAGCATTTTCATTCAATATATGGACAACCTATGTGTGATGCGCAAATGTTTCTCACTAACGCAACAATGGCCTCCTCAACTTTCTACTAATAATAGTTGTAATTATTCCAATTATAATAACTGTGTTGGAAACAAACCTCTGCGCCATGGCTGGCTTCTAGGTCATTTTCTATTTTTTTTATGTGACATCCTGAATGGTTATAAAGATTTAGAGTTCTTCACATAGTGTGTGTGGTGACAGTCTTCCAAATAGAAATATCGGAGGCATTACAATAATCAGCATTGAGTTGCAATTGAGGTCCATGCAGCAGCTAGATGGTGTGGGTTTGAGCTGACAAACGTTTTTATTTTTGTTTAGGTTTGAGTCACTGATGTCAACAAGAAGTTGACTTCAAATATCCTTCATGGTGTGAAACAGTCTCTCTTAGCGTTTTTCCACCGAAGGAAACCGGTTCGGTTGACTGTCACAGTACCAATGCCATGGTTTTTGGACATGTGGTGGGTGCCTTCTGGTTATTTATTGTAATTTCAATATGTATTTAGCTGGATATTTAGTATGAAAGCTGTGCACTGTTTATTACATGAGGCCCCTGAATGTTAGCTAATGGTTGTTACATATTAGCACTTGGTTGTTGCAAATGGGTAACACCATCATTTAAAAAACTAAAAATATTAGCATGTCATGCACCACTGTTCCAGAAAAATAGTTTCTCACTAAAACCTTTTTTACTTACCTTGAAGTGGTTGCGTTGGTTCAATATTGAGGTTTAAATGCAGATAATTCAATCTCTTTACATGACAACATTTTCTTCTTTTGTTAAAATGACAATGCCGCAAGTTTTCTTAGAAAATGGCACAATTTGAGAACCGGTTCCAAAGTGTAATGGTTTAAAAATGCCTCCATTGCAGTGTAGATGGGAAAAAAATTCAATCTTTCTAATGTGGAAGCCCTGGCTCATTCGGAGTCTGACTGAAATGAGTAGAAAGTAATGCGCATGCGCACAACATAATGGCTGCTGTCTGGTTCAAAACCCACAGAAGACGAAGAAATCAACAATAGCGGATAGCACAGTACTTACTTGTGCTGCTGACTCGTTTGAATCTAACAACGATTCTCCAACAAAGTGCAAATTTTCTCCCCCATTTTGTTAGCAAGAAGTGTTTGCGCATGTTGACTTCCATAGAACGTACCGCTTCCTAGTTGCATGCCATGGGAATTACACCCTCTTCACGTCTCTACTGTGTGAACCATGTCGACGTGTTAACAGAAACGGGAAACCTTGGCTTTTCTTCTTTTTCTTGGAGGTCAATTTCAACTGTGCTTGATGGGTTTTTTCTACCGCCACTGGCTCTGATTCATGTGCCTCCATGTTGGGATCTGATTACTAACCCAGGCGATGGTTCACCGCCATTGCATCTGGTGTTTTATTTTTGTTTTTTTTAATTCAATTTTTTATTTTTACACCATAACGAATGGGATTCCAAATATACCAAAGTAAAATACTTAAAACATCTTCAAGTAAAAGTAAAACTTCAGTTTTTTGTAAACTGCTTCAAAAAGTGTAAATTACAGAGAAATTGTACTCAATTACAGTAAAGCACTTAATGTAATAATTACTTACCACCTCTGCTGGCTTTAGAACATCTACAGTACAAGTCAGAATTTTTTGTTGCAGCACTTTCCTGGAGGGCTTTCTGTATCTCTAAACTTTTCATCGACACCTTTATGTTTCATAGTTTTGTTTCACTGCTCCATCTTCACGGCTAATGCGGACTTATGTAAAGTTGCATATAGCATTAGCGATTGACAGGTGATGTTCCACGGAGGAATGACATGACGAGATATCTATCTGTTGAATGTGAGAGACAAACAGGAATACTCAATTTATGTGTCATTAGTAGGGACAAGGCTTTGCCAGTTTGTGACTGCTGCGTTATAAGAGCCTCAGAGTGGAAGGTTTTAGCTATTTTTACATGGACATAAGTAGTCGGACTAAACGGCCGAACGGACTAAAAATGTGTCTGGAAACATGTCAGTCGGAATATTCTGATCGGATTCCGCAGGATCGGAATGAAATTGGAAGACTGAGTGGGGTGGTTTATGCCGATTGACAATCCGATAGGTATGCATGTAAATGCTTGACAGGATCAAGTTATTCTGAATGAAACAAACTGACCTGAGTGTGCATGTGTACCCCGAGTCAACGTGACATATTTCTGTCTTGAGTGGCTAGTCACTCTGGCTAAATGCTAACAGAATATTCTGATCTGCAAGTTTACATGATACATTTTTAGTCCAATCGGCCATTTTATTTTGATTATTTATGTCCATATAAACGGTACAATCCGGTAATTTTTTGTTTTTTAACCCGAATACATTTTAATCCAATTGTGAAATTTTGTGCATGTAAACGTAGCTACTGTCTACCAAAACCAGCCCAGTAACGCTCATTAATGTCTTTACAGGTCCACTTCGCAACCGCACGCTGAGCAGACCTGCCTGAATGGAACAGAGGAGAGGTAGAGAAGGCATTGAGGCATTGTGCCACCACAAGACGAGGCAGAGAATAGCAGCACCTCCACAGGCTGAACCTCCAGCCCACTAGCCCATCGGCTCCCGGTAGTCCCATATGCCAGTCCGTCCCTGAATTCCAGCCACAACTTAAGAAGTACAACCAACCAGAGGAGCCGCTGGACATCCTTTACACTGCCATTATTCAGTCTCTCCTGTGCAGCTCCAACACTGTGATGTGGCTCTGCCACAAGACAGGCATGGGCCAAACTGCATCAAACAATCAGGTCTGCACAGATGATCATCAGGGGCGACCTTTCCTCCGTTCAGGACTTGTAGAGGTTCAGGATCAAGAAAGGGTGCCTCAAATGAATCACAACAGGAACAGTTTCTTCCCTGAGGAAGTCTCTCTGACACAAGAAAGGCCTTGCAGCCAGAGCCGCTATACGGGATGTGTACATATACATACACTATATTGCTAAGAGTATGTCTGTCAACCCACCGTTGCCAACACATAGCAACTTTCCTAGTCCGCAAACATCTTCCACAAGGTTTAGAAGTTTGTTCATAATTAGATGAGAAACCCAAAACTGCAGCCTCTGCTCTAATTCATCCCAAAGCCGTCTAGAATCTTGAGGTCAGGAATCTGTGCAGACCAGTCAAGTTTCTCCACAACAAACTTTGTACACCTGCAGCGATGGAAGTGATTGTAACACAATAATTCATTAAACTGGAAGTGATTGTGACACAATAATTCATTACTGCCATAAACACTTATGGAAATATAGTGTATGTTATTCTTTTTATCTTTTTATTTCCTCCAAACTATATATTTATACTAAAGGTCTGTATGCTGTGAGCATATGAAACCGAAGTCAAATTTATGCACACAAACTTGGACAATAAAGCTAATTCTGGCTGAACACAGAAACAAGCAATAGCTTTATCAAATAGTATCTGTTTAACACAGCAAAAGAAACCAGTCTTTTTATAAATTAGCACATTTCTTCACTATGGCTTTTGTAGATATTCTATATTTACATTAATTGTTTCAGATATTGTCTATTATGTTGGATATTTATTTAATTAAAAATATAGCATAAATCAGGGGATTGTTAACTGAATATTTTCAGTTTTGACCGTTTATTTAAACGGTGACGGAAAAATCTAAAGCCCATCTGTCATTTTAACAGATTATCACCCCAGACGGTGGCAAGTTAACAAGTAATTAGTCGTTTGCTACTACGGGGGCGCTGAAACAGAGTGCTTGACGGATCAGGAAACCCCTCATTCGAAGAGTCTTGCCGACTGTTCAGACTGCCTCTGCTGGACAGGCATGGTAAGGCGAATTCGTCACTTCTTGTTTTTGCTGTTGCACTTGGTGGATTGTTTGGTGTGTGAAGGATCTCTCATTTGATCTGATTTCTCTCTACTGTTATACCTCTTACTTGTTCTAATACATAAGCACTTTAAAACACATACTTTCTGTTGCTGCTTTTAACGTTTGGGGACTCTCCGCGTTATACAAGGTTTTTTCTAGTAGTGGTAAGTGACACACCCGCTGAGAAGCCAACTCTGGTAATCGGCAGCTCCATAGACAGAAACGTGGCACTAGAGACACCAGCGACCATAGTCAAATGTCTGCCAGGGGACAGAACGGGCAACATCAAATCCTACCTGAAACTGCTAGCTAAGAATAAGCATAAAGGCAGTAAGATTGTTATTCACGCTGGCGGTAATGACACCCGGTAACGTCAATCGGAGGTCACCAAAGTTAGTGTTGCTTCGGTGTGTAGGTTTGCCAAAACAATGTCGGACTCCGTAATTTTCTCTGGTCCCCTCCCCGATCTGACCAGGGACATGTTTAGTCGCATGCTGTCATTCAACCGCTGGCTGTCTAGGTGGTGTCCAGAAAACGATGTGGGCTACATTGATAATTGGCAAACATTTTGGAGAAAACCTGGTCTGATCCGGAGAGACGGTATCCATCCCACTTTGGATGGAGCAGCTCTTCTTTCTAGGAATCTGGCCGAATTTATTAGTTCTCCAAACCTCTGACAATCCAGGGTTCAGACCAGGAAGCAGGGTTGTAGTTTAACACTACTCTCTGCAGCTTCTGTACTGCTACCCACCCATTACCCTATTAAGACAGTGTCTCGCCCACGGCCAAAATTGAATAGATTAAAAAGTAATCTAAAACCAGGAAATCAGGAACATCTAATAAAAATAAGCACAACTCAGACTAAAAACAAAAATAAAACAATTAAATGTGGCTTACTGAACATAAGATCTCTCTCTTCAAAGACATTGCTAGTAAGTGACCTGATTTGTGACAATCAGATTGATTTATTTTGCCTCACAGAAACCTGGCTGCAGCAAGAGGATTATGTTACTATAAATGAGTCAACTCCTACTAATTATTTAAATTTTCACATTCCGCGAAATACTGGGCGAGGAGGAGGAGTAGCAACCATCTTTCAGTCCGATTTATTGACTAGTCCCAGACCAATCAATAACTACAACTCTTGAATATTTAATCCTTAGTTTTCCTCATCCAAATGGCGAAGCACTAAAACCACTTCTGTTTGTTGTTTTGTACCATCCACCAGGCCCTCACTCTCAATTTTTAGATCAGTTTTCTTTTATCTGATTTAGTGTTAAATACAGATAAGGTTATTATAGTGGGGGATTTTAACATTCATGTTGACACTGAAAGTAATAGCTTAAATATAGCCTTTAATGCTATCTTAGATTCAATTAGCTTTGCTCAAAACATTAATAAACCTACCCACCTTTGTCTTTATTCTCTGGACCTTGTGCTGACATATGGCATTGAGTGTAAATACATAACAATATTTTCTCATAACCCTGTCCTGTCTGACCATTTTTTAATAACCTTTGAGTTTAATTTACTCCACACCTGAAATAAATTTTCATTATAGTAGATAATTATCAGACAATGCTGTAACAACCTTTAAAGAATCTGTTCCACTTTTGATTTCCTCATTATCACAAAAAAACACAGAGGAGGGCAATAATTTTGTTTCTTCCCCTTCACAAATTGATTCTCTTGTTCATAGTGTTACTTCATCATTGCGTGGTGCATTGGACAATGCAGCCCCCTTGAAAAAGAAGGTAATTATTCATAGGCTAGCTCCCTGCTTTAATTCAGAACTACGTACTTTAAAGCACAATGTTAGAAAATTGGAGAGAAAAAAAGACACTTCACCAAGCTAGAACAGCTTATTTCTCATCATTAATAGGTTTCTCTTTAGTACAGTTGCTAAACTTACACAGAGTCATAGCTCTGTTGAGCCATCCATTCCCTTAGCTCTCAGCAGTCATGACTTTATGAGATTCTTCCAAAATAAAATTGATTCTATTAAAAAGAAAATCTTTGACATATTCCCAAAGATGATTACTTCATCCTCAGCAAGTGAGACAACATTGGAAGTAACTGTAGAACCTGATGTGTGTTTGGACTGCTTTGATCATGTGGAGCTTCCTGAGTTATCAGAAATATTAGCTTCATCTAAACCTTCAACTTGTATGTTAGACCCAATCCCAACCAAATTATTTAAGGAAGTGTTTCTTCTGATTACCAGCCCCATTTTAGATATGATTAATGTATCCTTAGTAAATGGATATGTAGCAAAAGCTTTAAGGTAGCTGTAATTAAACCTTTGCTTAAGAAACCTTCGATTGATTGAGATGACTTAATAAATTACAGACATCCAATCTTCCATTCTTATCTAAACTTTTTGAGAAAATAGTTGCTAATGAAATGTGGAAGCATTTACACAGCAATAACCTGTTAGAAGAGTTTCAGTCAGGCTTCCGAGCTCATCATAGCACTGAAACAGCTCTGCTGAAAGTCACTAATGATATTCTTATGGCCTCAGATAATGGACTTGTGTCTGTACTTGTCCTCTTAGATCTCAGTGCTGCATTTGATACAGTTGATCACAATATTGTCTTAGAAAGGCTGGAATATGCTGTAGGGACCAGGGGAACAGCGATAGGCTGGTTTAAATCTTATTTGTCTGATAGATTCCAGTTTGTTCATGTAAATGGTAAATCATTTTTAAACTCCAGGGTTAATTGTGGAGTACCACAAGGTTCAGTACTTGGGCCAATTCTCTTTACTATATATATATGCTTCCAATAGGTGAAATTATCAGGCAGCATAGAATACATTTTCATTGTTACGCTGATGACACTCAGCTTTTCTTATACATGAATCGTGATGAGCCCAACCAGTTAGATAGACTACAAGCATGTCTTGAAGACATAAAAACTTGGATGCCTTTACATTTTCTGCTTCTAAATTCAGACAAGACAGAAGTTGTTGTCTTTGGACCGGAGTCTTTAAAAAAGAAACTGCTTAGTCAGTCACATAACCTGGATGGCATTAAATTGACCTCCGATAATAAAGTAAAAAACCTTGGTGTTATTTTTGACCAGGACATGTCATTAAATCCCATATTAAACAGGTTTCTAGGATTTCCTTCTTTCATCTCTGGAACATTGCCAAAATTAGAAGTATCCTGTCCAAGATTGACGCTGAAAAACTAGTCCATGCATTTGTTACTTCAAGGCTGGACTATTGTAATTCTTTACTATCAGGATGTCCACAAAATGCAGTTAAAAGCCTTCAGCTGATTCAAAATGCTGCAGCAAATGTTCTGATGAAAATTAAAAAGAGATATCATATTTCCCCTACTTTAGCTTCCCTTCATTGGCTCACTGTTAAATCCAGAATTGAATTTAAAATCATCCTCCTCACATACAAAGCCCTTAATGATCTAGCTTCATCATACATCAGAGATTTGATTGTTCCATACGTTCCTAACAGAGCACTTCATTCTCAGACTGCAGGTTTACTGGTGGTTCCTAGAGTCTCTAGAAGTAGAATGGGAGGCAGATCCTTTAGTTATCAAGCTCCTCTCATGTGGAACCAGCTCCCAGTTTTAGTCCGCGAGGCAGACACCCTGTCTACTTTTAAGGCTAGGCTTAAAACTTTCCTTTTTGATAAAGCTTATAGTTGTGGCTTAGGTTATCCTGAGCTATTTTTACTTCCTTCTTCTTCCCTCCCTGTTGGATGGAGTAAGGGGGAGTCAGGTTTAGCCTAAACCGGCTCAGTTATGGTTGAGGTGCAAACACACCCTCCATTTCTGCTACCTGTATTACCTCCTCTCTTTTCCAATGGTTTTGATCATTCTGACAGAGAGGGGTATCCCAATCGTTGTGGTTTTAAGTATAACAATGGCCATCAGTGGGCTCTAGATGGACAAACTGTCTACTTTTAAGGCTAGGCTTAAAACTTTCCTTTTTTATAGAGCTTATAGTTAGAGTGGCTTAGGTTATCCTGAGCTATCTCTGTAGTTATTCAGCTGTAGGCTTAGGCTGCTGGAGGACATAATGACCACTTTCACCCTCTTCGCTACATTCTCACACTACTCTCCAATGTTGCATTATTTGCTGTTATTTCAGCTTTTAACTTTGTTCTCTCTCTTTTCTCTTCCTAGAAGCTACACCTGGCCTGACTCTGTGTCTACCTGACACCTTTCTGGAGAGGGGCATCGTCCAGGCTTCTGCTGGCAACAACTTAATTGCTCACCCTCTACCAATGATCCACATGGCCCTGTCTTTCAGTGTTTAACCCTTTCTTTCTCCTAGACATGGCAATTGACTGAGCTTTTACTGTGACTAACTGTATGTGCTCTCTTTCAGACTCTAACCTTGAAAACTGGCTCAGAGTTTATCTGTTCTTTCTTTCTAGGTGAAACGACTAAAGGAGCTACATCCATTAACATTTACTTTTCCTTCCCATAGAAAGGACTCCTGGATCAGTGCTTCTTTGTTCTCTTTGTGTCTCTGCTCTGTTCTCTCAAACCCCCAGTCGGTCGTGGCAGATGGCCGCTCACACTGAGCCTGGTTCTGCTGGAGGTTTCTTCCTGTTAAAAGGGAGTTTTTCCTCTCCACTGTCGCTACATGCATACTCAGTATGAGGGATTGCTGCCTCAATGCTGCTCCTTAGGCAGAAAAACTTTTATCCAATTTGAATAAATAACTAACTCTGACTGCAGTGTTCAATGGTTAGGACTAATTGGAATGTATGTACCTGATTTTTGTGAAGTGCCTTGAGACGACATGTGTTGTGAATTGGTGCTATATAAATAAACTGAATTGAATTAACTTCTAATTGCTTCAATGGCCCTTTTCATTGACGTGACTGAAGTCCCCGCCTCACTTCCACTCCGCCTTCTTGGATGGCTCCGTGTCGTTTCACAGCTCTTGCAACATTGCATACTTTTTCGCCCATGTATAATTATCTAGTCCTTACAGCCACCTGATAAGGCAATGTACCTCAAGAAAACTGCGGCCATCAGCAAGGTGGATGCTTATGCCTGTTGGTTTGTTTAGTGCAAATCTGGATGATTGGCCACGCATATTACACAATGAAGGAAAGGTAAGTCTTAAAATACTTTAAAATGTGACAGACCGTTGCATGTTATATGTTTCTTTCTTTATGATAATTATTGAAGAATTATTGCTTAAAATAATGCTTGCATTTCAGATATATATTGTTAATTTAATCGTGTAAAACGCATTTCAAATATTACTGGTCTGTTTGAACTATGGTGAACACAAACGGCCCTTGATGGCCGATTTCAGTCCCCGTTTTAGACTAGGTGTCTCTCAGGTTAAGCTGTCTCCAGAAATGTCCCCGATTTTATTATTTAATGCATGAGAAAAATTTTTGCATGTGTGGTTGAGTATAGATTGAACTCATAAAATCCAGCCCGACCAGACCCGGGCCGGTGTTCTGTCAGTTCAGCATAAATGTCAGAGTAGCATACATATAGTTAAGACGCATGCCGGGAGGTCTGTGACATTTAGAGGAGCCGACAGTTCATCATACACTACAAAATACTACAAGAACTAAGTCAGTTAAATTAAAACACTATAATGTGTCTGCTGCTGATTGTGGACCTGCCCGTGGGCTAGGTTTCTCTTAAAAGTTTTCAAAGTGGGCGTCGAGTGGTGCAGTGATTAGAGAGGGCACCCCGTATACAGAGGGTACAGACCTCAACGCAGCTGTCCCGAGCTCAATTCCCGTCCTCGGTACCTCTGCTGCACGTCTTTTCCCCTTCTCCCTGACCCCTTCCTGTCAGCTTGCCTTCAAATAAAGGCCACTAATGACAAAAAATTGTTCAAATATTTCTGTTTACAATGTTTATTTGGCTGTATCCTGCCTTCATCCAAGCACTTTTTAAAAATAATTTTCTGCTAATGAAAGAACTTCAATAGATAAATACATTTCCAAATGGCAAATTTATCTGTAAACATGGTGTCGTATGACTGATTACATAAAAGCTGTGATCTCACAGCTAATACTTGTCTGACAGATAAAGGCCTTAGTCTGTGCTACGTATATGGCGATCTGGCACTGTTTGTTAAAAAAGCGAGACCCAATCCAGACCAACACACCCACATATAATCCAACATGAATAAATATTTTATTTATTTTCTTTGCACTTTCGCTGCAAATACAGAATCCACTGATCAGCTCACGGTCTTGGCAGACTACTTTCCGTAGTCGAGCATTATTTAGGCGAGCGTTATTTATTTACCTGTCACAAAATGTGCACTGCACACTCGGGCGTGAGTGAGATTCAAGCCGTCCAAATCCATCCTGGATATCCGATTCAGCTACAGCAGTCAGCGTTGTGTACTCAGTGTTTTTGTTTTCTCACACTAATTTTCTATCACAGCTGGCAAACAGTAGAATGAATGTTGGCCTTGACCACCATGTGCAGCACAACTCAGAATTAAGCAAGTTTTCACCACAGTTATGGTAGAATGGTCTGGAGTTTTGCTTCACTGATGCTAAAACAAAGAAAACTGGCTGCAGCTGCCACCCAATGTGGCAATCCCGAGGTGTTACGTAACTGCAACGTCATGTAGAAACCACCACTGAAGAAATGCTCGCTGATTTCAAAACTTTGGTTGAAGTGGCGCTTGTAATTCCAGTCTCTAGTGTAGCGGCAGAGAGCAGATTCAGCCTCCACAACATCAAAAGAGCCACGAGAAGTCGTCTGTCTGACACAGAATTCCAAAACCTCATACCAATAGCCTCTGCAGCAATCCCACTTCAGACATTTCAATTACACACTGCTGCGCTCAGGTCCAGGCGGACCAGGAGGACGTTGTGAGACTGTGCGTTCAGGCCACTAAAGGTGATCTGTTCATATTTTAATGCAATCGTTTATATTCATTGTTTATATGTAGTAACTGGGACCAAAGTGAGTGTTTTTTTTGTCACTGTGAAGAAAAAGCTAAATGTATTCATCTGATTGGAAGTGGATTTTCTGTTCAGATTGTTTGGACTGAATATTAATTAAAATGAATGAAAATAAATGCTATTGAATTTTTAATTATTGTCATTTAAAAAAATAAAGTAATGGGTAAAATTAGATTATGACAGGATTTTTTTACCCTGTCAGTCAAAATGACGGACAACAGAAATGTCTAGCGCAATCTCTGGTATAAATGTAGTTTCACTTGTCAGTATTGTGGTCATATGTTTTTTTTTGGTTGCAGTGTCTGTTTTTTGTCAGCAGTACCTAAAAAAACAAAATCATACTTATTTTGTTATCTGAAAATTGTTTAACAAGGCACTAATCAAGCTTCTTTTTTAAAAACAAATAATAGAGAAGAATTTGCTGTAAGTTCTTTGATGCTCCACTGATCACTGGAAATAGGCACCTGATGCTATCCTAGCTGTTTATAGATTGTAAACGGTGGCAGTAGTTTCATTACATTTAAGTATTTTTAACTTTAAAAATGTTTTTAAAACTGAGTTTTCCTTATTTTACCTTCCAATCATTAATCATAGCCAATCAAAAGAAACTTGGCTTAGGAACTGGTACATTTCTACATTAAATGAGTACAGCCTTTTAATCTGACGCTCCCCAGCCTTCACAGGTTTTGCCCATTAGAAAAATGGATTCCACACTGAAATAGTGGTAAACCTTGCTCAGGTTGGCAGCTTTCTTGATGTAGACATGAAGGAGTGATTATCAGTTTTCTGTCATTAAGATATCTGACAAAGTTTGGCTACTTGATGGCACAGTTTCAAATAGTGATTATTGACTGTTTTTAAAATTATTCTTTGTTATGTTTTTTGCCTAATAAAAAGATTGATAGCATTGATACCTCATGGCTGGTGAAACATAGGAACAAATGCTGACCCATGAATGTCTGTTTTTCCACAGACAGACATTTTTTTTAAGACGACCATGTTTGATTTACAAATTTGCTAGATTTATGGTAAGGCCACACAGTTAGTTGTCCTAAACTAAAGAGGATGATTTACTTTGATGTTTTTGCCAGCAAAAGATAGTTTAGGTTAGTGCTGACAATACAACTATTTCAATAATTTATGGAGAAACAGAAAATGTTTAAAGTTCAATGAGACAGACAATACATGTGGTCTAATAGGCAGTTTGCCACTGATATTTAAACATTGTTATGACATGGAGAAAAGATTGCAAACAGTAGTGTGAATTTGATTTGCCTTATTTTCCTATTGTACTCAAATATATTTTAATTTGTCAAGTGTCATTATTAATCCATAAAGGCCTGCAATTCTTAACAACATATTTATTTTAATTTGTTCTTTATGTTCACTGTGAAGTAGATAATGTCTTAGAAAGTTGAAACTGTTCAATAAATAAAAGAATATTACACTATTTTTTGGGCCAGCTACAGGTTAGATTTCGGTTTGAGATAAATTGGTGCTGTAAAAAGATCTTCATTCTTTATTAGTGTTTCTGTATTGTGTCACTATTGTCATTTATTTGGTCTATTTATTGGCCCAACTGGCTTAATTACTGGTTTTGCACAACAAAAGCTCAGTACAAGCTGTTTGATTGTGGCTCAATAAAGACATCTAATACTAAAGGTTATCATCTTATCCAGGATAATTGAACAGCTACAAAATCTCATCCTGGATCAACCAAAGACTGAGGTGCCTTGTCCAAGCTTCAGGCAATCCCTGACCACAACACTGCTTACACACTTCAGCAGAGCATCAACACCCAGAAACCAACACTATATAACATTTCTTATGCAGTAATACTGTTATTAATCACTTTGAGATGATGGATGAATATGAATTATTGGTGGTTCATCTGTTGTTTAAAAGGGTCTAGGTCTAGTGTCTATTTTGAAGGGATATAAATAAGGGTTTAACAACGTTTTACCATTTTTCCCTTCAGGAGCCCGTATCAGTTGCTAACTGGGTGGGAGGACCCCCTAAAAGGTTAGACTCGCCCCTGGTAACTGTAATAATCCCAAACATTTCTGTGCCGCCTCTCAGCAGGCTTAATATTTGAGCAACATTGAAGCAGACTGCGCTTTATCTAGGCCGTTTCCTTTTCTTTAGGACTCAGATGGAAACATTTGTGCGTGTAACTCTCTGAAGACCGTGGGAAGGACAATGATCGTGAAGAGCGATTCGCTGAGCTTTTGTATGACCGGACTGAACATTTTCACGCAAACAACACCTATACACACTCGCCTCCCCTTTCTGATACGAGAAGGACCACAAATACAACCACAATGCATTCAGAAAACAACAATTACTAATCCTTTTTCATGGTTTGAAGCAGTTAAGAATAATAACGGCGCGACCGTGGGCTAAGTGGGGGAAGGGGATGGATGCTGGTTGGGGCCAGGCTTCAATGGCCTGTTGGTGTCGGCGCCCCGCTCCAGCTTCTCCATTAGCGCTTACATTCATACATACACCCAGAAAAAAACACTTACCGGACGGGTTCACCGCAGCGGGAGTCGCCATGTTGTCACAACACGGATCAAAATATATAAAAACGATGGAGATGACGCACAATACGGAACAAGAACCCCCCCCCCCCCCCGCAAGAAACCGTCTGCACTCCGTGGAATTGGAACGCGTAGCTCGTTCCAGGCTCCCACTTCACATCCGTTGATGCGGAGGAAAAAGATCGGGATCCTAACAGCTTCTTTCTGGGAATGAGAACTGAGTAAACGTCCCTATAACAGCAATATCTCAGAGACTAGACTTATTAAAATGCAAGATGTCTGAATCGTAACACCGCGAGACTTTAGGGTAGCATTAATAATTAAATGTTAAAAAGCGAGGAGCTCAGTTCTGTAGTTATTGCAGGTATTAAAATGTTTTAAAAGTATTTCTTTGTTTGCTAATTTCTGTCAACATATTAAGACACAACGTGCTTTCTTCGTCCTTTCATATCACTGCTACAGCTGAGCCGAATCACCTACACACCAACGATCAGTCAGGCATCATTTCAGGGCAAGACTGAATCAGGATCGTTACAAAAATACTACATTACAGTCTCCAGACGTGCCTAATTCTGCAGGTACATCTCAAAGAAATAGATTATTGCGAAAAATGCAATATTTTTCATCGCTCAATTCAGAAATGAAACGATTATAGATTATAGAGATTCATTCCACATAGATTAAAATATATCAAGCTTTTATTTCTTGTAATAAAGAAACCCCGAAATTCAGTGTCTCCGAAAATTTGAATATAACATTAGACCAATCAAAAAAGGACGTCTTAAGCACAAATCTCAGACATCCAACAAGGCAGATGACATAAAGGCAGCTATCAAAGCAATCTGGGCTTCCGTTACATCTAGAGCCACTGGTCACCTAGAGCCACCTCTATGTCACTGCGCATTGATGCAGTAATTAATGCAAGAGGATGTCCGACCAAGTATTGAGGGCATAGAAATGGGCATACTTTTCAGGAGTCTGACATTTGTGCAAACATCTTTATCACACATCAACACAAAGTTTATTGTGATATTCAGATTAACCAACAGTGGAAAGTAACTACCTTAACTCAAATAAAAGTTTGGATACATCCCAAAAAAAAAAAAAAAAAGAAAATCTACTTTTTAATAATACTCCAATAGCTTAAATTACTTCAGAAGAAAAGGGTACACCTTATTGCTCACATTTCCAACCATATCATATTTTAATTTGAGATTTGACAAAAGCAGCTTGTAATGTTTTCAAAACTGCAATAATACTGTTGACCTAGAACACGCTGGAGGGACCATGTCTCTCAGTTGGTCTGGGAACATCTCAGGATCCCCCAGGAGGAACTGGAGGAGATGTCTGGGGCGAGGGACGTCTGGGTGTCTCTGCTGAGTCTTTTGTCCCCGTGGCCGGGTCCCGGATAAAGCGGAAGAAAATGGATGAATGCAGAAAATCTACGTTTTAATAATACTCCATTAACTTAAATTACTTCAAAAGTAAAGGGTAGGCTACTGCTTATTGCTAACATTTCCAACTGTATTTCAATTTGAGGTTTGATACAAATATGCACCATAATCAAAAACATGCAACAAATATTAACTCAGGCAGTGCTAACGTAGGTAGGAGTAGATCAAATGTAATACTTTTTGATGCCATTTTAATGTTTAAATACTATAACTATTATATATATATAGTATATAGTGTGCATATTTCATTGTAGGAATGAGACAAAATTTTCAGAATCAAGTTTTAATCGGATTACACTTTTGATCAAATAAACTAGATAATCATCGAGAAAATTGTATGTCTAAACTTTCTGCAGTTTTGCAGATTTTTGTCACAAACCTGTGTTTAAAAGTATGTACATGTGTCATATTGTAGGTTTTTAACATTTGGCCCATTAGTAATACCTGTCAACTATCGGGTATTACTAATTAGAATTTTATTCTCTGTTTATAAACAATATATAAACTACCGGTCAAAAGTTTTAGATACACTTTCTCACTTCATGGATTTCAATTTTTGTGACTATTTACATTGAAGAGTCTCACTAAAGGCATCAAAACTGTAAATGAACACACATGGAATTGTGTAGTAAGCAAGCAAAGGGTGACTACTGTCCAATACTGCCCAAAATTTTTCAAACCCCAGGTAAAGTTTGACTTAAACATTAACAGTAGTGGGATTTATTCAGTGCCAATATACAGGTCCTTCTCAAAATATTAGCATATTGTGATAAAGTTCATTATTTTCCATAATGTCATGATGAAAATTTAACATTCATATATTTTAGATTCATTGCACACTAACTGAAATATTTCAGGTCTTTTATTGTCTTAATATGGATGATTTTGGCATACAGCTCACGAAAACCCAAAATTCCTATCTCACAAAATTAGCATATCATTAAAAGGGTCTCTAAACGAGCAATGAACCTAATCATCTGAATCAACGAGTTAACTCTAAACACCTGCAAAAGATTCCTGAGGCCTTTAAAACTCCCAGCCTGGTTCATCACTCAAAACCCCAATCATGGGTAAGACTGCCGACCTGACTGCTGTCCAGAAGGCCACTATTGACACCCTCAAGCAAGAGGGTAAGACACAGAAAGACATTTCTGAATGAATAGGCTGTTCCCAGAGTGCTGTATCAAGGCACCTCAGTGGGAAGTTTGTGGGAAGGAAAAAGTGTGGCAGAAAACGCTGCACAACGAGAAGAGGTGACCGGACCCTGAGGAAGATTGTGGAGAAGGGCCGATTCCAGACCTTGGGGGACCTGCGGAAGCAGTGGACTGAGTCTGGAGTAGAAACATCCAGAGCCACCGTGCACAGGCGTGTGCAGGAAATGGTCTACAGGTGCCGCATTCCCCAGGTCAAGCCACTTTTGAACCAGAAACAGCGGCAGAAGCGCTTGACCTGGACTACAGAGAAGCAGCACTGGACTGTTGCTCAGTGGTCCAAAGTACTTTTTTCGGATGAAAGCAAATTCTGCATGTCATTCGGAAATCAAGGAGTCTGGAGGAAGACTGGGGAGAAGGAAATGCCAAAATGCCAGAAGTCCAGTGTCAAGTACCCACAGTCAGTGATGGTCTGGGGTGCCGTGTCAGCTGCTGGTGTTGGTCCACTGTGTTTTATCAAGGGCAGGGTCAATGCAGCTAGCTATCAGGAGATTTTGGAGCACTTCATGCTTCCATCTGCTGAAAAGCTTTATGGAGATGAAGATTTCATTTTTCAGCACGACCTGGCACCTGCTCACAGTGCCAAAACCACTGGTAAATAGTTTACTGACCATGGTATCACTGTGCTCAATTGGCCTGCCAACTCTCCTGACCTGAACCCCATAGAGAATCTGTGGGATATTGTGAAGAGAACGTTGAGAGACTCAAGACCCAACACTTTGGATGAGCTAAAGGCCGCTATCGAAGCATCCTGGGCCTCCATAAGACCTCAGCAGTGCCACAGGCTGATTGCCTCCATGCCACGCCGCATTGAAGCAGTCATTTCTGCCAAAGGATTCCCAACCAAGTATTGAGTGCATAACTGTACATGATTATTTGAAGGTTGACGTTTTTGTATTAAAAGCACTTTTCTTTTATTGGTCGGATGAAATATGCTAATTTTGTGAGATAGGAATTTTGGGTTTTTATGAGCTGTATGCCAAAATCATCCATATTAAGACAATAAAATACCTGAAATATTTCAGTTAGTGTGCAATGAATCAAAAATATATGAATGTTAAATTTTCATCATGACATTATGGAAAATAATGAACTTTATCACAATATGCTAATATTTTGAGAAGGACCTGTATGTTCAAATAAAAGCTGAGAAATATTTTTTGTCCAGAATGATTCGTCTTGTTATTATCTTATTATCTTCAGTGACACACATGTCATTTACAATAGAGAGAAAACTTGCTGGCTGAACCAAAGTCACAATGTCCAGCTTTCAGTCTTAATTCCCACTGCGCATGATTGTGTGTGTGTGACCTCTAAAGCAACAGAACAAGGTAATGTAGAGTGAAATCCCTAGTGCTATTTAAACCACTTATAATTGCCAAACTTATTAACTTTTATGTATTGGGTCTCTACTCAAGTTATATCATATTAGAAAAAACCTGAATTGCACAATACTCATCTATTGAAAATTACATTATCCCATTCTCTATGTACAGTACTGTATAATGGGTACTATACATAAATTCCTAAAACAAATTAATCAACAAAAACATAAAACAAGCCAATAGTTTTTATTAACAGTGGACACCTCTTGACAAAGCTATATTTAGTACATTGGGATTTAACTTACTGGTCCAATGCAGGTTTAATGCGACCCTCAACATGGACCCTTGCTGCCTGCTCTGAGGGCCTGCCAGCCCTCCATGTCTGCGAGAGAACTTGCACAGCCTAGGGAACACAGTGCCGCCGAGGCTTCCCTAACAGCTTGTGGGGTTTCCTTCAAGTTTTCTGCCGCTTTGATCTGTGTCAATAAAAAAAATAATATGAATCTTATATATGATCTTATATATGTTTGACAACCTAAAAAAAAATAAACAATTGTGCTATCCACTTTGTTCAGGTGCTGGCACAGTTTCCAGTTGCCAACCTCCTCGACTGATACTGGGCCTGTTTGTTGCAGACACTACAGGGCATATAGCCTTACAGACAAAAAAGAGGGCTGTACTCCTCCTTGGAGAAGGGCCAGTGACAGCATTTGCCCAACGAGTTTATAGTCCACAAACATGCAGACCTGCAACATACAGACAAAGTAAATAACAAGAACCTCCAATTATAGGAGTAATGCTCCAAGAAGAAATGAAACAATAACTGTTTCTGTCTCATGTAAGGACTTTATGTTTAAACATTTTCTCTTTGCATTACATTGCTACATACCCCGGGATACCAGGGAAAGATTTTTGCTGCCCTCTGGCCCCACAAAGTGGCGGCTATCTCTCAGCCCTGCTACTAGAAGTCAGAGGAATTCGCAGCTGGGACCGCCATAGTCCACAGCTCCCTCACTCTGTCCCTTGACTTCCAAATGACACAGCAGGATCAGCAGATGGAAAATAACATAAAACCAAGGAAGCTTGAGTACAAAAAGAAATCTCGCTTAAACAAAAACTACAGGGGTTGGACAATGAAACTGAAACACCTGTCATTTTAGTGTGGGAGGTTTCATGGCTAAATTGGACCAGCCTGGTAGCCAGTCTTCAGTGATTGCACATTGCACCAGTAAGAGCAGAGTGTGAAGGTTCAATTAGCAGGGTAAGAGCACAGTTTTGCTCAAAATATTGAAATGCACACAACATTATGGGTGACATACCAGAGTTCAAAAGAGGACAAATTGTTGGTGCACGTCTTGCTGGCGCATCTGTGACCAAGACAGCAAGTCTTTGTGATGTATCAAGAGCCACGTTATCCAGGGTAATGTCAGCATACCACCAAGAAGGACGAACCACATCCAACAGGATTAACTGTGGACGCAAGAGGAAGCTGTCTGAAAGGGTGCTAACCCGGTTTGTATCCAAAAAACATAAAACCACAGCTGCCCAAATCACGGCAGAATTAAATGTGCACCTCAACTCTCCTGTTTCCACCAGAACTGTCCATTGGGAGCTCAACAGGGTCAATATACACGGCCGGGCTGTTATAGCCAAACCTTTGGTCACTCATGCCAATGCCAAACGTCAGTTTCAATCGTGCAAGGAGCGCAAATCTCAGGCTGTGGACAATGTGAAACATGTATTGTTCTCTGATGAGTCCACCTTTACTGTTTTCCCCACATCCGGGAGAGTTACGGTGTGGAGAAACCCCAAAGAAGCGTACCACCCAGACTGTTGCATGCCCAGAGTGAAGCATGGGGGTGGTTCAGTGATGGTTTGGGCTGCCATATCATGGCATTCCCTTGGCCCAATACTTGTGCTAGATGGGCGCGTCACTGCCAAGGACTACCGAACCATTCTTGAGGACCATGTGCATCCAATGGTTCAAACATTGTATCCTGAAGGTGGTGCCGTGTATCAGGATGACAATGCACCAATACACAGAGCAAGACTGGTGAAAGATTAGTTTGATGAACATGAAAGTGAAGTTGGACATCTCCCATGGCCTGCACAGTCACCAGATCTAAATATTATTGAGCCACTTTGGGTTGTTTTGGAGGAGCGAGTCAGAAAACTTTTTCCTCCACCAGTATCACGTGGTGACCTGGCCAAGAAGAATGGCTTAAAATCCCTCTGACCACTGTGCAGGACTTGTATATGTCATTCCCAAGACGAATTGACACTGTATTGGCCGCAAAAGGAGGCCCTACACCATACTAATAAATTATTGTGGTCTAAAACCAGGTGTTTCAGTTTCATTGTCCAACCCCTGTATGTGTGTCTCTGGTGCATTTTTGTTTAAAACAAGTTTGCTCTTCATTGAGTGAAGTTACTCACGATGGGTAGAGTAGCCAGAAATTTTACTCAAGTAAGAGTAGTGATATTTCATCATATTTTTACGAAAGTAAAAATAAAAAGTATAATGCAGTAAAATTACTCCTAAAAGTACATTTAAAAGAAAGTTACTTAAGTAAATGTAACTCAGTAAATGTAACTAGTTACTACCCACCTCTGACATTCATCAACTCAAGAGTTGCCAAACAACTACCACCATGCCAATGTGAAGTCATGTCATTTAAAATGTTGATGTACAAATTACACATTTTGTTACTTACTTTTCTTTTATGATTTAGTTATACCAATACTATTACTTGTTTGCAATACCTAATTATTCATATGACATGTTATTACACTCTCATAATAACCACAGCAAATTCAATAAAGGTGATTATGAAACTTCAAAACAATGAACATTTTCATATTTTCATCTTATGAAATGTTCACAAGAGAGCTCTTACCTTTCAGGACAATTTTGCGCAAAGAATGATTATTTGCGGGAAGTTCTCTTGCTTCTCCCGGGTTTAATTGGCGGGCTCAGTAATACTACCTGATTGGTTGTATAAAAACCAAGAGAGTGTAGAGGCATAAAGCTGTGTTTGAATAGATTAAAAGTGTTATTATTGTGTTTACCATTATAAGATGAATTCTGTGAATTCTTTCTTCGGTGCATAAGGAAACAGGCCTGTCTGGAAACAGATTACATTAAGGAAAAGTTCTTAGCGTATATATATATATATATATATATATAATGTTAATAGACAGGTTAGGTTACTACTATGAAACACACTTGGTATTTAGCAGAAATGTTTCACTGTTGATGCTTTGACCTTAAAAAGCTGAAGAACCGATATTAGAACAGTCTCTATGAGTTCAGAAGCAGATTAGCTGTTGGTTGGAAATTTAATATATATCTTTGCATTCAATTTTAAGCTATTATTTTCATTTTCATTTGAATCCTTTATTGATTGTTTAATTGTTTTATTTATTTATGGGAATCTTATTTTAATATAAAAAAAATGTGAATTTCTGCAAAGCTTTGTTGTTAATTAATGTATTTACTTTGTTCTTTCTGAATATAAATTGTCATGGAGTGACATTTTTGGACTTTATGTTTTTTTTTGCAAGTCCTTAGATCTTAGGTTGTTGTGCTACCTCCAGTTCTCAGTTTCCTTTAGTTCATGTTTATTCTTGATTCTGTTTTATCTTGGTCTGTAGTTTTCGTTTAGGTCTGTTTCACTGTTTTGTTAATCAGTCCCTTTCCTCATGTCTTAGTCTTATTAGGTTCACCTGCTCCCTCTGTCTCCCTGCGTCCATGTCACACCTGTTCCCTGTTTCTTTGATTACCTGCCTTTTGTTCCCCTCTCTGTGCTCTGTGTATATTAGTTGTTCTGTTTGCTTAGTTCCTCGCTGGTTCGTTCTGTTACTACCCCGTTCCCTACCATGTCTATGCTTTGTCTATGCTTCGTTTGGAGACTATGCTACGTTTTTGCTACGTTTTTGCCTTAAGTGACCTGCAGAGTTCATGTAAGTTTTGGACTGTACTTATGATTCATCCCTGCAGTGTTTTTGTTACGTTTAGGATTTTTTTTTAATAAACAAGGAAGTACTAAGATGCGGCTACCGAGCTCTTGTCTGCGCTTTGGTCCTTTGGTCCTCCCCCGACATAAATAGGTTCATGTCCGACGTTACCATGATCTTCTTTGAAACTATCAATTATGAACTATGTACAGTGACACAGATGAACATTATGGGACCAGAAATGTTTCATGGTGGAACAGATCCAGCCTCACTATTAAGTGACACAAACAGGCCCAGGGTTTGATTGCATGAGTTGCATTTATAATCTGACTAACAAATAACTTTTCTTTTTTTTTCCAGAAGCTGCTAATCTTTCGCATTCTACCCACCTTGTTCCAATGGAAGACATGCAAATGCTATCAAATGCTCTGTTACATAGGGGAAGGTAAGGTACAGAAACAACCGTAATGTTGCCTCATGATTTATCTAATTGAAACTGGAGGTGGCCATAGGGATACCGTTGAGTCATTCCTACAAAACAATCCATGTGTCGAGTATATTTGAAAAGGGAAGTATTCACATAGGTAGGACAACAAGTAAGCGAAGAGACAATTAAAAACAATTTTCAGTTGCTAGGCAGACTATATAGCAAACTAGGCGTAGAACATTTGAAACATTTAACTTATTGTAAGCAGTTTACTAAGTTGCTTCAAAAAATAACACTGTTGAATATTCTTCCTTTTTTCTACCTTTAAGTATTTGTGCTGAATGTGAAATTGTTTAACAACATCAGTGTTAGCAAACATTAGTTTTCCTAAGGATTAGAGGCATAAAAATATGTTGAGGAATAGAATGGTGGAACATTGCGAAACATTTCACGACTTCAGATAGTTGTTTATGATGTTAGACTGGAGGTGACTTGTACGCTTTTAGTGGATAAAATTCAACAGAAATTTTTTTTTCAAATGACAGAATTTGGCTCTTTATCGTTGTCACAAGTTTAATCTTGAAATTTGATCTTCAAGAGACTGTTAGAGTATTTTAGATGTAAAGCGAAAATAGATTTCAGAAGCCTTTACTTACAAACCACCACCGGGAACTAACTGCAAAACCAATATGATTAATATGCAACTTATTTTGAGAAATGAATGAACTGGAAAAAGCTGAACAAACGATGATTCATGCACAAAATCAAACATAAGGTTAGTGATTATAAGGTTTCTTCAAGGATACTGATCAGAGACAGACAGAACTCTGAGGAACTATGAACATACTGGTGATAAAAGTCGTCCAACAACAACTGGAAGCAGACAGCATTTGGCTCAGTCTCATGTGTGGTAGGACAGGAAGCATGAAATATGTCTTTAATACTGTTGCAAAAGAAACAATCAATAATTTGATCCTAATCCTCGTGCATGAATACATTTTAAATTAGTTTATAAAATTAAGGAGATTAGATTTTATACACTACATGTTAAGGACTAACGGATGAGAAAATAAAGGAATTTAGGGCTAGAAAGACAAATGCACAACAAAGTTCAAATGATAGTAATGGCAAATTATGACAGTTTTAATGATTGAAGGTGTTACCCTAGATCCCAAGAAAAACTCTGTGGGAAGTTTAATCTCTAACATATTAGCTGAGAATGTAAGTCCAGGAAACATTGTTCACAAGGCCAGTAGGATCAGGAAATGGTTTTTGGATTAGATCCCAGAACAGAGACAGAGATAATAAGTATATAAAGAACCGAGTTTTGACTTAGGAAAGTTGCTTAGAGAATTTAAAATAGGAACTTGAATAAATTTACAATCCTGCATGACTGAAAGGTTTTTACAGTATAGGATACTGGATTCTAAGTCTTCGCAAGTAAGTCTTTCACACATAAATGAGTGTTTGAGATGCACAATGGTAATTTATATGTACAAAATAAAATAGGTCTCTTGTTTTCTTTAAACAATGGATTTTATTAAATGTTTGTTAGTGTAGGGAAAATATTAGGAAAAAAGCAATGTCCCCTTTAAGGCAAAATATAACTTTGACATCTCTTTCGCAAACAGAGAAAGTGCCATGTGATCTGGATGTCTTTCAATAATTATATGGGGAACTTCTTGATTGTGTGTACAGACAATTATAAATTAACATAATCTTTGTTAGTGGAATACAGCAGCGGTGTTTGACGTGGCTATAAACAAAGTCTCAGAATGTTAGCAAACTAAGAGGTTTATATCATAGGAGGGAGGAATGAACTGCCTCCCTTTGGAATTGGTTATCTTCTGTTTTGAGAATTTCCAGTCGTTGTCTCTACAATGCCAAACATCACATTCTTTGGACAAAGCACAAAATTGCAGACTCCATTAAGTATTCGCATCATGAATACAGAGAAATAAGGGCTAAACACTTGGCATAGACGTTAAAACTTATCTTTTAGATAAGAATGTGAAGGAACCAACCCTAACGGAGTTGTGATCTCTGGTACTGGATGTCAGCTGTTAACTGAAAGGAAACTGACAATACTGGCAGGAGAGACAAAGTATCATATAATTTGATTATTAGTGGTTAATTAAGTTAGTATCATGAAGATACAACATTATTCACACATACAAGGACACAGAATGTCAATAAACAAGAAAACTTTGAATGCTGAAAACTGACTTTTTCATCTGAAAGCTTGCAGTAACAGGATGAAGTTGATTATAGAATATCAGCTGAAATCTGATAACGTAACAAAATAGCAGAAACTGGGATGCATCATCTCAAACATGCATCTCTCATTTAAAAACAGCATCTAATATAAAAAAAGAAACATTTATCTGTGAGTAAGAGGACCATTTGAAGTACATAAGTGACAAGTCTTCAGTCGAATAAGAGGGAAACCTGAGCTTATCTGTGAAGCCTGAACAACACATCTAAATGTTCTGATGTATCTCTCTAATCAAAGGGGGGTTAAGTCAGAAGTTTATGAGATCGATTTAAGAATAAAATAACACATGAGGTGAGGTTTTATAAAATGACTAATTTCTGAATGATAATAAAATGCGCACCAGACATACTATTTTTAGGCACTGGATCAAATTGAAGACTGTTTAACTTATTTTGACTTACTGTACAAAAACAAAGTAGTTAGCAATGTCAATATATCTCTTTTCAGGATAATGTCTGAGAAACACATAGTTTAGAACAATATCTGTGCTGATAGGGTGAGGTAGACTGGCACTAAGCATGCTTCCAGGGGAAAGGGTGTTTGCTTGACCTGTCCGTGCTAACTTCTGTTTCTTTCTTTTGCATGAAAACCCTGAGTGAATATAATTGATTATCACTGCTAAAAGGAGCAGTTCAGATCTCTCTATCAATAGCCTTTTACAGGTGATGAGAGGGAACCAAATTGACCTACAGAACGTTACCCTTTGTTGATGTGGAGGCTGGACCTGGGTTGTCATTCAGAGAGCTTTTAGAAGAAAGTTCTTTCTGAATGGAAAATGGTTTGACCATTTATTTTATTTCTTAAGAACTTTATGTATTTTATATTTGCTGCAGCACAATTCTACTCTAAAAGTTTAACTTATTAAATTTGGTTTCAAAGTTTCATTTCTGCTCATAATTATTTTGTTTTCTGAGATTCCTATGTACTCGGGGCTGGAGTTTGAGCACTGCTGTGAAAGTCATCACACCCTTTTTCATATCATCATTGCATTGGACTATGATAAAGGAGGACTTTGAGGAAATACAGGAAAAAGGACACTAAGGAAATACAGAAAAGGTGATGCTACCGATGCAACAACACCCAATTTACATGTGATACTTCTGTTACAACTATGATCTGAACAAGTTCCCTGATGTCTAATGCTTGGATAACATGCATGATGTAGTAACTAAGAGGAGATTAGTAAGGGTTTGACTGCCATTTTTGTTGTACAACGTTTTGTCCTGTTTCTGTTAATTTAGGAAGGTAAGATGAATGTCTTTGGTTTCAATTTCTTTTATCAGGTAAGGTTTATTCATAAAAGGCAGATCTGTTTGGTTGTTATTTTGGCCTGGGTTAACCCTGAAGTTACAACAATCTCCTTTTTTGCACAACTTATGCTTGATACTTGATACATTAGTTGGTTTCATATTCTTTAATTGTTTAGAGTTTTGTATGGTTTAGAGGGGAATATGAAGAGCAGTTAAATGGACACAAACAGTAATTGGACTGTGGAGACATCAAGAAAGGATGTTTAATTAGACATGTGGTACTCTAATGTTATGGGTTGGCACAATACTGGTCAGTATTCTCTGTCTTCTCAGAATGACACCATTCCAGAGACTGGCTGTACAGGTAACCTTTTTGGGCGTTGGACTCAGAGACCTATGGACACATGAAGACTTTGTTGGACCCTGAACCAGGATAAATGCGATGGCAGAACAATAAAGTTGAAAAGACGAATCTCAGAGACTAAAGAATGTTCCAGGAAGACCAAGGACAGAGACTGAACTACACTGTTTTTCTGCTGAGAATTTTATTGATGTTTTTTTATTTTCTGTTATAACTTCAAATTTGTCTATATGTCGTTTTAATGTTCTGAATTGATTCAAGCTGTTTATGCACTCTGATAGAATGGGAGCATCCATTCTTGTGATATTCAGCTCCAGAGTTTCAACATGGTCAATGTTTTCTGGTACATACGTTGTGGTGAATAGGAATAATGAACCAGGACCTGATTGGCATTAAAGGTCCTTAAAATAGATGATAATGATGCATATTAGATTCAATAGAGGGATCTCTCATTCAGATTGGCTGAGAATGAGATTTCTCTGAGGCCTCCAGACGTTTTTCCCCGCCTTTTAGGATGGGTGGGTTTTTCGACTGGTGTGCCCTAAGCCGACCTGAAGGTCCCCTTCATCAATACGTAAGCTTGGGAGTTTGACTGACATGGATGTTTTCCATGGGTGAGTTGCTGAGATGTGTTCCTGAAGGAGGCTTTTGGGAAGAGCTATAGAGCAGCCGGATTTGGTCTAATTAGTGAATAGGTTTAGTTTCGCATAGTCTAACACAGTTAAAATAATGTGCGCATAGGAGCTCTTAAATAGGATCTTACTTAATTAGTTGAGCCCGAAATTTAAGACTTAAACAAGAACAATCATTTAGGGTTGCTTAATATTGTACATAAAGTATCTTCACTGTCTTTCATAATCGTTCACATTTTAATTCATTTTACTTACTCCAATACATCACTTATACTCACAAGATATTTACAATATGAATATAAGACCTCTCTCAGCTGTTAATTAGCTTAAATAACTTAATTAAGGGGGGAATACGTAGAGGCATAAAGCTGTGTTTGAATAAATTAAAAGTGTTATTATTGTTTTTACCATTATAAGATGAATTATGTGAATTCTTTCTTCTGTGCATAAGGAAACAGGCCTGTCTGGAAACAGATTACATTAGGGAAAAGTTCTTGGCGAGAGGTAAAGACTAATGGGTTTGTTATTGTAGGAGATCTTGTGATGCCCTGACTCTGCCAGGTCAATGTGACATTAGATGTTTGCATCCAGATAAAGTCATGAGAGTGTTATTATAAAATGTCACGTACGCCAATCTGATGTCTTCCAGATGTTAGTAGACAGTTAGTTATCGGTAGTTGATGTCGCTCTTTTCTCTTCTGGGCAAAAAGATTCTTATAAACCGACATGCCGCCATCGATTATATTTGAGAACTGCAATGAACGACTCATCAAAGGGTCCCATTCTTGTGCCGTGCGCTGAAGTTCAGTGGCCATTTTCACCATGGTTGCTAAGCGACCAAGTGTTAGTCCGTCCTCCTCATCTTTATCCACACTTATGTCCTCTTCTTCCTCTTCTCTTTCATCGTCACTTGGTGGCTTTGTCATTTCTGCTAGGTCTGCATCGGTCAGCGGATGTGCGTCTGCATCAATCAGGGCATTAATGTCATCCAGAGTCATGTCATTAAAGCCGCCTCCTCCAAGCTGTTTAGCGAGATTCACAGCTGTATCTACGGCAGAGTGATGGATCTCGTCAAGTGAGCCTCTGGTTGGGTTTTGCACTGCCTCTGGCCACAGTTTTTTCCAGCAGGTCATTCAAAGTTTCAGTTTTCATCTCCTGAATGGCCCTCTGAATATTTTGGAGACATGAGGCGATGGTGTATCCATGCCAGTAGTCCGTTAGTGAGAAATCTTGATCCGAGTCCATGGCCTCAACAAGATGTTGCACGGTGTTGCGCGTATAGAGAGCCTTGAAAGCACGGATGATGCCTTGGTCCATGGGCTGAATCAGGGATGTAGTGTTTGGCGGCAGAAATTCGATTTGCACACCATCATACGCCAAATCATCAGCGTGACCTCTGGCGTTGTCAATGAGCAGAAGCACTTTAAAGTCTAGTCCTTTTCCTCTCAAATAACACTTGACCTCCGGGATGAAACAGTGTTTGAACCAATCCAGATTGAACGCTTTTTTCATCCAAGCCTTTGCATTGTGCATCCAGTAAACGGTCAAATCATCCTTAATTTTGTTTTTCAGTGCTCTGGGATTTTTAGACCTATAAATAAGCCCTGGTTTAATCATGAAACCTGCAGCATTTCCACACTTAACCAGAGTCAAACGATCTTTTTGGGCTTTAAATCCTGTGGCTTTGGCTTCTTCCTGCATGATGAAGGTGAGGGACGGCATTCGTTTCCAAAATAAGCCAGTCTCATCCATATTAAAAACCTGTTCAGGCTTATATCCCCCTTCCTCAATGATCGCTTTAAATTTATTGTTCACGAACGCTTCTGCTCCAGCGGTATTCGCAGAGGCGATCTCTCCTTGCAGAGAAACACTTTTAAGTCCAAAGTGTTTCTTAAATTTTTCAAACCAGCCCTTTCTAGCATTAAATGTGCTTGGTACTGCGAGAACAGCACTTGATGATGGCCCGGTATCTGCATCCTCGTCCTCTTCCCTGTCACTGTTGCTGTCAGCAAAGGTTTGATACAGTGTTCTAGCTTTTGTGCAGATAACGTTCGTATCCAGCATAATGTTTTTGTTCTGCAGTCATTAATCCACAAAGCTAATGCAGACTCCATCCTTACCCTGGTCTTGTTGCGGACAGTTGCAACCCTTTTTGCATCCTTATTAAAACTTATTGCTGCTGTCGTCCTTATGTTATTTTCCTCCTTCTTTATGGAACGAACGGAAGATTCAATAATTCCGTAATGGCGACCTACAGCCGCATAGCTTCTACCTTCCTTTAGCATGTCCAGAAGTTTAACTTTTTCTGCGATAGTTAGCATCTTCCTTTGCCTTTTGGGCCCGACTGCAAGTAACTTTGTCGGTCCAGAACGTTTTGTCGACATTATGGGTTTTAGAGAAATTTGAAATTGCAAGAGAATTTGCAAACTTAAATTTGGCAAGCTGTTTTATGTACGTGTAGATATTAAACCGCAACGTTATTGACACACAGTAGAGAAGAAGCGGAGAGACTGTTTAGCCAATCAGGATGCAGAACACAATGCATGATGCAAATCCATGAAGCAGCGAGACCGTGAAAGGTGAACCGCGATATAGCGAGGGTTCGCTGTACTTCATCCTCAGCAAGTGAGACAACATTGGAAGTAACTGTAGAACCTGATCTGTTTGGACTGTTTTGATCCTGTGGAGCTTCCTGAGTTATCAGAAATATTAACTTCATCTAAACCTTCAACTTGTATGTTAGACCCAATCCCAAACAAATTATTTAAGGAAGTGTTCCCTCTGATTACCAGCCCCATTTTAGATATGATTAATTTATCCTTAGTAAATGGATATGTACCACAAGCTTTTAAGGTAGCTGTAATCAAACCTTTACTTAAGAAACCTTCGATTGATCGAGATGACTTCATAAATTACAGACCTATATCCAATCTTCCATTCTTATATAAAATTCTTGAGAAAATAGTTGCTAATCAAATGTGTGAGCATTTACACAGCAATAACCTGTTCGAAGAGTTTCATTCTGGCTTCCGAGCTTATCATAGCACTGAAACAGCTCTGCTGAAAGTCACTAATGATATTCTTATGGCCTCAGATAATGGACTTGTGTCTGTACTTGTCCTGTTAGATCTCAGTGCTGCATTTGATACAATCGATCACAATATTCTCTTAGAAAGGCTGGAATATGCTGTAGGGATCAGGGGAACAGTGCTAGGCTGGTTTAAATCTTATTTGTCTAATAGATTCCAGTTTGTTCATTTAAATGATGAATCATCCTTAAACTCCAGGGTTAATTGTGGAGTACCACAGGGTTCAGTACTTGGGCCCATTCTCTTTACTATATATATGCTTCCAATTGGTGAAATAATCAGGCAACATAGAATACATTTCACTGTTACGCTGATGACACTCAGCTTTACTTATCCATGAATCCTGATGAGCCCAACCAGTTAGATAGACTACAAGCATGTCTTGAAGACATAAAAACTTGGATGCCTTTACATTTTCTGCGTCTAAATTCAGACAAGACAGAAGTTGTTGTCTTTGGACTGGAGTCTTTAAAAAAGAAACTGTTTAGTCAAGCACATAACCTGGATGGCATTAAATTGACCTCCGATAATAAAGTAAAAAACCTTGGTGTTATTTTTGACCAGGACATGTCATTTAAATCCAATATTAAACAGGTTTCTAGGATTTCCTTCTTTCACCTTCGGAACATTGCCAAAATTAGAAATATTCTATCCAGGAGTGACGCTGAAAAACTAGTCCATGCATTTGTTACTTCAAGGCTGGACTATTGTAATTCTTTACTATCAGGATGTCCACAAAATGCAGTTAAAAGCCTTCAGCTGATTCAAAATGCTGCAGCAATAGCTCTGATGAAAATTAAAAAGAGACATCATATTTCTCGTACTTTAGCTTCCCTTCATTGGCTCCCTGTTAAATCCAGAATTGAATTTAAAATTCTCCTCCTCACATACAAAGCCCTTAATGATCTAGCTCCATCATACATCAGAGATCTGATTGTTCCATACGTTCCTAACAGAGCACTTCATTCTCAGACTGTAGGTTTACTGGTGGTTCCTAGAGTCTCTAGAAGTAGAATGGGAGGCAGATCCTTTAGTTATCAGGCTCCTCTCATGTGGAACCAGCTCCCAGTTTTAGTCCGTGAGGCAGACACCCTGTCTACTTTTAAGGTTAGGCTTAAAACTTTCCTTTTTGATAAAGCTTATAGTTAGTGGCTTAGGTTATCCTGAGCAATCTTCCTTATGTTTTACCTCCGTCTTCTTCCCTCCCTTTTGGATGGAGTAAGGGGGAGTCAGGTTTAGCCTAAACCGGCTCAGTTATGGTTGAGGTGCAAACACACCCTCCATTTCTGCTACCTGTATGACCCCCTCTCTTTTCCAATGGTTATGGTCAATCTGACAGAGAGAGGTGTCCGAATTGTTGTGGTTTTTAGTATAACAATGGCCATCAGTGGGCTCTAGATGGACAAACTGTCTACTTTTAAGGCTAGGCTTAAAACTTTCTTTTTTGATAAAGCTTATAGTTAGAGTGGCTTAGGTTATCCTGAGCTATCTCTGTAGTTATGCTGCTATAGGCTTAGGCTGCTGGAGGACATAATGACCACTTTCACCCTCTTCGCTACATTCTCACACTACTCGCCAATTTTGCATTCTTTGCTGTTATTTCAGCTTTTAACTTTGTTCTCTCTCTTTTCTCTTCCTAGAAGTTACACCTGGCCTGACTCTGTGTCTACGTGTGACACCTTTCTGGAGAGGGGCATCGTCCAAGCTTCTGCTGGCAACAACTTAATGCTCAGCCTCTACATGATCCACATGGCCTGTCTTTCAGTGTTTAACCCTTTCTCTCTCCTAGACATGGCAATTGTGAGTTTTTACTGTGACTAACTCATCCGTGATCTTATTTAAAGCAAACGTTGCCCTGCCCAAGGGATTATTAAGCCCAATGTAAAAACAGTGTTCAGTTGAGTGATTAACTTACAGTTCTTGTGGTGGGCCGTTGTCCTTCATGGGGTGATCTCCTTTCTTTACATCCTGTGATTGTTGGAGCAGGCCCAGTGCTCTAGCCCGTTGGCTTGGGCCAACGTCCCTCAGGAGTGGAGTCGTCTGGTGGATTAGGAAGCCGTCTGCGATAAACAGCCGCTGTTCGAGCCAACAGCAGAACCTTGGAATGGACTCTGTTTGCGTTTGGACCTTCAAGGTCTCTTCCTTTGCTGGTCGAATAACCCAGTACAGTTGACTATACGGTTGCAGACAAACCTCTACAGTTATAGCTGTTTTCAGTGGCCTTCAACAGTTCTAGAGTAAATAAATTATTCTGTGTTTTCATTGCAGCAAAACAAGTTATTGTCAAAGTTAGTGTCAAAATAAGGTGAGATCTTTCCATGTAATCCATGCAACATTCATTAACTGCTACAGTTAAATCCATAAAAACTAAAATAAATATCCTTTTGTGTAATCCATGCAATAATTATTAAAATACACAGTTGAAGCATTAGAGAGTGAAACAAGCATATTCTCATATTCTAGAACTGACAGCCTGGAGACCTGTGTGGAGCCACATATTTCCTGCCATATATTATCTGTCTTATCTATTGCAAACAAGTGTATCCAAAGAAATGATGTATGATGATTTTACATTCTTTCACATGTATTAAATGAAATTAGTAATCTTTGATTATCAAGTTAAAAGATGTATGATTGAAATGTGGTTAAGAACTGAGAGTTAAAGTAAAAAACATTAAGGGTTGACATTCTCAATCAACTATATATGAAAGAGATATAACGTTAATCATTTGTGAAGTAAAAAGAATGAAGTAATGGTTTTAAACTGTAAATGAAGTGAACGCTGTAACTAAACGTTTGAGCAGCACCGATGTAAGAAATAAAGCCTCTGTTTAAGAGGAAGTGTAATGTTGAGTGAGACAGGAATAGAGCAGATGTTCAGGAATTAGGGAAGTGAGAGCTGCAGCTTACAGCACAAGGCTGATGACTGAGGCGGGGGCGCAGGTCAAAGAAGAGGCCAGCAGACAGCTCAGGACTGAGGAGATGATGGCATGTCTGATATGGACACGATTCGGGAAATTCCAGAAAAAGAAGATCACCTTATGTCACGGGTGACCAATGGGACAGCCATAGCAACAACCACTGGCCAATGAGCACAAAGAGTTTGGTGGAAATGCTCTATAAAATGGACAAGAATAGAGGAACTAGTTGGTCTGATTTCATCTAAAGCCTTTTTATCCAGACAACCGAAGTGAACTTGATCGGTGAACAGCTGATTGCTCTAAGTTTCAGGCTTCTGGAAGTCCTGAATCAACCTCATTTATGTCTCCGGGTTTCCTTCAACTCTTCAGCCTCTGGAAACTACTGTCTTTGGAGATAAATAACAACAAAGATCCTGTTTAACCATCAAAGTCTGGAGCATCAGTGCCTTCCAATTAAAGGAAGAAAACTGAAGATTAAGTCATATTCCCTTCAAGAAACCACTCGTTGTTACCAGAAGAATTTGTCTCCATCAGATGCATGTATGAGCCTCCGTCTTCAAAGCCTCTTCAAACCCACTAGTTTCAGCATCAGGGAAAGACAGGTTGAGTTGATTGATTAATTTCTATTATTGAAACTATTTTGTGTTGCCGAATTTAAGCTGTTACTGACCCCTGCAAAAGCGTTACTAATTAAAGAAAGCATATAAAATTCTAGTTGAATCGTGGGCATTCAATTATTTGAGTTACCGTATTGTTGGTTTTTCATTGGTGGTAAAAAGTCTTGTTGCCTGGTTCTAAGATATTTTAGGAGGTTTTTATAGGTTGCCTTAGTCAAGTTTCTTAAAACAGCGCCCTTGGGGCTTGTGCTGAGCTGCTAAAATCAACCTAGTCCATATACCAAGAGCCAGTTGTAAATTAGGGAATGAGCAGCCATGAACAAAAGTGACTGTCGAAGGTGTGGATGGGCGATAGGCTACTCGGTCACCCGGACCTCCAGTTGAAGAAGGGCGAGACTTTTGGATGAAGGCTGTCAGAGGCTAGGCGAGTCATTTCCCGACACCAGCTTAAACAGAACTTTTAGTGAACCTGCTTAGTAAGATCTTTCAGGTTTAGGGAAGTCCGGACCCATTAGATGGAGAACTGGATTGAGCAATCCCTTTAGACATGGGGAAGTAGGAGGGAGGGGTTAGCTCATCGGACAACGAAAGGTGGCACCCGAACAGGGACCCTGACAGAGATAAAGGGGCCCCAGAAGAAGGATGCTCAGCAGAGAGACGTGTCTGCCTGAGCACCCTGGACTGACAGCCTGAAAGGGAGTAAGGTTGTCTGTGACTGATAGGGCCATCAGTCACAACCCTCGCAGTAACTGCATAGCGTGCAGGTGAGGATAGGGCTTTATTGAGGGTAGACTGACCAGACCCAGACAATAAAGCTAGTAGCCAAATAGTCTGAACCCATCCCTACTCGAAGGTACCTCGAGAGGCTTTGGAGACGGACAACTTGAGACGACAAAGACAGTGATAGACGAAGAGATTGAAACGCA
This sequence comes from Girardinichthys multiradiatus, assembly GCF_021462225.1. Lineage (NCBI taxonomy): Eukaryota > Metazoa > Chordata > Actinopteri > Cyprinodontiformes > Goodeidae > Girardinichthys > Girardinichthys multiradiatus. The sequence continues at coordinate 2,232,258 of NC_061797.1, forward strand.
GGAACTGACGGAGTGGGGAGCTGAAAGACCACTCCCGTCAACAGAACAAATGACATCAACATAGTTAGAGCTACACCGCTTCCCTACTGAGGTGCTGCTATGTGGGGACGGATATTAAACATGGGCTTCATCAGTAAAGACAATTTTCCTCAGTTTCAACCAAGAGCAACCAGAAGAAACACTGGTGAGTCAGCTAACTAACCACTTCCAAAGAGATGAAGTATACTATTGTTCAGAGATAAAACATAGATTTAGACTGGTCTTGATGCCATGCCCCAAGGTAGTCCAGAAGCAGGAAGACATTGGTCAATGGTTACGCTGGTGGATAGGGTTCCTTGAACAGTGGGGACCGGGGAAGCTGATCTCACTGTACAGTCCATCCGAAAAATATGACCCGATTGTAAAGATGGTTGCCAATGACACTGGATTGAATGGGTACCTCACAAGCCCCACTGCCAGAGCCACTGCAAGACTGAGAGATTATGAACAAGAGATCAGAAAAATGACCCAGTTCAAAGAAAAGATGCAAGCCATCCAAGATGACAACAAAGATAGTTTGCTTGAAGAATGTAGTAAGTATAGCAGACCGGAGCAAAGAAAAAACCACAGAGCTGACTCAGAGGTACCAACTTATGACTTAACAGCAGGAACAGAGAGTGAAGAAGAGGGCAACGAGTAAGAACAAGAGCAAGACCAAAGAGAAGCTGAATCCAGCCAAGGACCAATTATTACCCCCTACATCGTAAGGCCGAAGGGCGACATCCTTCAACGGATTGCTCAGACCAGACAAGAATTGCAAGAGACTGCCTGGAAGGGAGCCCTCTTTTCCGCAGCCCTCGAGTGCCATAGGGAAACCCTCCAACGTATGGCCAACACCCCAAGCCACAGGGAGCATGACCCCACACAAAGTAAAGTAAGAGACCTTACCTTCCAATTTGAACAAGAAGCCAAAGAAAACAGTGCCAGTAACCAACTCAGAATGACAAGAAAGACAGATGTCGAAGAAAAAGAGCCAAGAAAGGTTAGTCAGAAGTCAGACAGAGTCATGATGAGGAAAGTCCTAGACCCGATGCCACTAGATGCAAGACAAATTTCCCTGCAAAATGGGACCCGACTCTACCAAGTTATCGGAGACCCCTGGGACATAGAGGGAGACGGACTGTTAGTTTTCACAAATGATAACTTCAAGATCCACAATACCAAATTCAGAACAAGGTTAAGAGCCCAGGCAGGGGAAGATTACAAACAAGAGGTTCGAGAGCTGAGGAAACAAGTGAGCCAGAACAAAGCAACCAAAGTGCATCTGACTAGTGGGGCCAACCTCGCTTATTATGCTGTAATCCACTCTCCCATTGCCGCTTACAAAAAGGGTGAAGACTTGAAAGAGTACAGAGAGAAAATGTGTGTAGCCCTGGAAGAAGGACTGCCATCAACCACGGCCTCAGAAGGGTAACAATATCCCTAGACGGACTGAGATTGCATAACCTGCCATGGGAGTCGGCAGAAAAAGTAGCCGTTGCAACAGCACACCATGTAGTCAAGAATCTGCTGACAGATGCCTCACTGACCGAAATAGTCATCGTCACTTCCCTTAGCCAGCATGAGAGTCGGAGGAAGAGAGAGCTGGCGTTAGTAGAAAGGATGGATGATAAGAAGCCGAAAGATCCTCCTCAATTAGAGATATCAAGAATCAAACAAGGGAGTGAAATCAAACCACACCCTGATGAAAAACACTACCTGCATAAGAGTGAGACCAACCAAGCGTCCCGCCTGGAGAAAGGACCAAAATCAGCAAAGAGGGACGCAGCTGCCCCTTCAACCTCCGTGCTGGCTGTGAAACGTAGCCTAGCTAATTGCAGCCTGGAAGATCTAGATGAAACAGAGCCGGTTCCAACAAAAGATTTAAAAGCAAAGAAGAAGATAAGACAAAGTCCAGCCCAAGAGGAGATCCTGAGTCCATTTAAAATGGAGCCCTTGAACCCAGAAAGAGAAGACAGTGAAGTCAGTGGCTCAGAAGAAGAAGAACCATCAGAACAGGAGACCTCTGGGGCAGAGAGTGATGACAGTGAAAACCTGTTTTCAATCCCAGTGCAGCCGGCAACCCCTCACAAGCCACTCAAAGTAGGATAGAGAAAAGGGGAAAAGAAAGCAGTGGAAGTGTTTGACATCTACCGGGGAAGAACCTCCACTGCCATCAGCACCACGCTCCACAAGCAAGCCTATAAGGAAAATGTCTGAACAACACACGGCATCCAGCCCTGAAGCTGATGCTTTTCGTGAGTACAAAAAGATCAAGACCTTAGTTTGAGAGAAAAGATCAGAAGAAAGTAATGAAGATTACATTAAAGATGTGTGGCCGATGATTACCAATGCTACTGAAAGTGACGAAGCTAAAAAGCTGTGGCTGAGCCATTTAACAGCCCATCCCTTAGACAAGCAAGGAACAGCTCAAAGCCATTATAGGAGGTTGGTGTTGGAAGACATGGATGATGAAGACTCCCAGATCAGAAGAGCTAGACTGCGCATGGATGGAGGTCAGCGCCTTGCACCGGTGTGGCATGTGCTTCAGCAAACAATCTCACCAGCTAGATATGTGAAGGCCCTCCGAGACGTAACCCAAGGGAGGAGAGGAGAGATCGGTTTTGACAAAATGCCAATGCAGGGTACAACAGTTCCACAGATGGATCAAGCAGTAATTTCTTATGATCTAGAGCAGCAGTTTTATGAAGAAAGAAGAAAGAAAGAGACAGGACAAGGGGCCAAACCACCAACTAAGGCCAGTGTGAAAGCTCCAGCCAACCCTCCTAACAGACCACCGCTTCAGAGAAGAGAAGAACCGCAAAGAAGATTTTACGGACCACCAGCATCGCAAGGTCCACAAAAGAAAAACACCTTTCTCCCTAGAGAAGAGTACGACAAACTGTCCTCTGAAGAAAAGAAGGCCCTCTTCGAGTCCCGCAGATCAGGGACCGGAGGGCCTGCCAAGTAATGATGACACGGCCGCGAGTCACCCTGGAAAATGCCTACTGGAAGGGGGACGAAATCTACACAGAAGTGGGAGAAGAACCCTATCTAGTGGACACCGGGGCTGAGGTATCCATGACTCGCAGAGGCTTAACGACGAACAACAGCACCTCTTCTACGGTCCAATTTGCCAACGGGACCATAGAAGAGATGCCGTATGGAACTTGGCAAGGAATCATTTGGGTGAAGGGTCCATACAACCTCATCACCGTCACAGACTTGAAAGAACTCAACAAACCATTTGGAGAGCGCCGCTCTCCATCTCAAAGGCTGAGCCAGCTACGGTCAAGGTTAGTAAAAGTAGGATTGACTCAGAGTGGAACCGCGCCTCAAGAGTGGTGCAAGGCAGTAGATGTGCCTGAAGTAACTGAACAAAAGCTGAAAGAAAGCTGAAAGAGAGCACAACCTCTCTTTCCCAGCTGGGGAAAGAGAGGTTGCGGAAGATCATCACTTCAGCTAATGTGGCCCGGTTCAAGAACGACTGTGGAGACCTGGGATCGATGTATGTACACCTCATAGAAGGGGAAGTGCATCCACCTGTTCAACAGTATCCCCTGAACCCGGGTGCTGTTGAAGAAATGGATAAAATAGTAAAAGAATTGAGTGCTTTAGGAATCATCAGAGAAGAGCAACATTTCATCACTAACAGTCCCATTCAAGCGGCAAAGAAACCAGAGTCAGCAGGAGGAGGTTGGAGGCCAGTAATCAACTTCAAGGCCCTCAACCAAAGAACCATAGCAAACCGAGCCAGCCTAATCAGTCCCCAAGGAGCACTGAAGACATTAAGAGTCAAGAAATATAAATCTTGCATTGACTTAGCAAATGGATTTTTCTCCCTCAGACTCGCAAAGCAATCACAAGGCAAGACAGCATTTACACACAAAGGCAAGAGTTATGTGTGGCAAAGGTTACCTCAGGGGTACAAGAACTCCCCTAATGTGTTCCAGTCAGCTGTGATGGAAGTTTTGGGTGACCTAGGAGCAACAGTGTACATAGATGATGTGTTCATTGGAGACAACACAGAAGAGGAGCACCTAGAGAGACTGCAAACAGTGGTGGAGAGAATCACAGCAGCAGGTTTGAAGCTGAATCTCAAGAAATGCCAGTTAGGACAGTTTCAGGTGAACTACCTAGGGTTCCAAGTGACAACAGATTTGGGACTCTCAGAAGGATATCGAGAAAAGCTGGCACAAATCAAGCCACCTGAATCTGAAAATGATCTACAAAAGATTTTGGGATTCTGCAATTATGTGAGAGATCATGTTCCTAATTATCAAAGATATGCTAAGCCATTATATGCCTGCCTAAAGAAGCGAGAAGGAGAAGAAAAAATGACAAAGAAAAACTGGACATGGACTACATCAAACCAGAATGACCTGGATAAGCTCAAAAGAGCAATCCAAGAAGCCGTGAGGTTGGAACCGAGGAGCTTGACTGAAAAGTTGGTGGCCGAGATCAGTTGTGAAGATGAGGACTCCATGCTGAAAGTAAGCAATGAAAATGGGGGGTTAGTAACGTTGTGGAGTTACACTCTGTCATCTGTAAAGAAGAAATTCCCCCAAGAAGAAAAAGAGTTAGCAGTGCTTGCTAGATACAGGAGCACCTTAAAAGACCTAGCACAAGGACAGCAGATTAAAGTCAACACTCAGAGCCAAGTCCACAAGTATCTAAGGAAAGGAACGGTGGAAAGTGTCAGGTTTAACCAACCTAACAATATTTATAACAACACAAAAAGAAAAGAGAGACAAAGTATTAGTTCCTTTTACTCGCTTTGCGAGGAGAAACGGCCAAGATTTGCTCAGTTACAGATCTCGCACCGCTCTGAACAGCATCTGTCCGCCTCCTCTTTTTATTGTCTTTCAGGGGTCCCTAGTTTACAAAAACATTGTTCTCTAAAGGATGGGGGAAAACAACAACTGCATCGTAAACAGGTCATAAACAGCTTTATACATTAACAACACATTTCCCACAGTCTCCTACAACTGGTAGGGTCAGTTGTGACTTTTTGTCGAGTGTAATCAGCCTTCATCTTTATGACCTCCTTCATCTTTATGACCTCCTCAACTGGACTGCTTCCTTCTCTGCTAGTTCAGCTCCTATTTATGATCTTTGCCTGCAGACAAACTCACACATCCTTTCTCACACATACATCTTGAAAGGTTATGAGATCAAATAGTCAAGTTAAAGAATAGGAGAAAATATAAGATAAATCTATATTCAATTATTCCAACATTTCCCCCCTGTATATCTTATATCTGCTCATATTCTCATATCACTTAACAGCCACTTCTGTCAAATTTTGTAACTGTAAGTTTATCTTCATGAGTACAAAGACAAGAGGTACTTACTGACATTTAAATCACAGAATCATATAGAAATGGATCTGCATACAGGTCAGAAAAGTGGTCAATACCATCCTCGTCATCTTCATCATCCTGATGTTTAAATAACGGATAGAGTTGTGTAACTCTGCTTTCCATAGGAGAAATAGCTGTGGTGATGAGACGGTTAACAGTACAAAAGCAGGGCATTCAACAATATCCACACAATGTCAAAATTTCAGCAAACACTGCAAAGGAAATTATTGCTCATGATACTAAAATTTTATACTTCCCAAACATATCCAGCCAGGAGTCCCACATCAAGGCGTCTACTCCATAATGCTCTTTCATTTTGCCATTTAGAGATCTCAAACCTTCTATGGCTTTCGTTAGGCTGCCATGAGCCAGCAGCAGTGTTGTTAGGTGTGAATGTGCAACATTTTTCTCCACAAATAGCACAAACTTTTCCTTTTTCAGCTAACAACATGTCCAAAGCAATTCTATTCTGGAATGCCATCAGGGAAGTTGAAGCCAATTAGTCATGGACAGTTCAAACCTGCTTTGTGTCCAATTTCCTAGTTTTTGTACATTGTAGTGAATATAGTTGATCCTGTCTACGTTTTTGTTCATCGTACACCACTTACAGATACTTGATTCAAATCCTGCAGCTACTTGATCAGTTAATTTACATTCATCTATAGCTTCTATGTACGTAGAGTCTCCCTCAGTCTACCAAGCTGCTTCTCTGCATTTCCTATCACACCAATCATGTGGATTTAACACTAAATAGTCCATCTGTTACTTCATCTACTAACATAGGATATAACCATAAAGTAATCAAGCACAGAGTCCTGTTACTTTTGAAGGTAATCAATCAAACAACCACCACCAAATGTCTCCTCTAGAGACTAGTTTAAAACACTTATTTACTTTTACAACTGTAATACACCATACTGCAATGAGATTTCCCAATTTATTACCTCTCTCTGTCATATTTATACATGTATAGTGTCCAGTGGTGATTCGCTTATGGAAAACTGATTTATCCTTATCTGCTCTAATTACAGGAAAAACAGAATCCTTGTGCTGACACATTTCATTAGGATTAGTTTGATTCATTACTTCCATCACACACAGTTGTGGTATCACAGCTGGAATTATTTATAATAAAAGCCTTGAACCCAAACACACAACACAATCTCTTTTAGTCATGTTAGCCCTTGCTCTACCATCAATAATCAGTTATTATTTGTTCCTGATACTCCTGTAATAACCTGGAACTTAGTCATTTATGGTTAACTTTCCTAACATAATTTTCACTCTCTTCGCTCTGTTACCTGGATTACATTATCAGCTTTATGGAACTTAAACAACTTCTTTTAATAACTAGCATAAGCAGTGGTGCTCACTCTGGTGTCCAATTATTTCCTTCATCAGCTACCATCATGGACCATGAGGTGTCTCTTCTATCATTAGTTAAGTACCATTTATAACTTCTATAATCCTGTCCTTTCCTTCCTCGTTTGGTCAAGCTAATGAGTGGGATCAGCACCACAGCTATGGTTTTAGATTTCACGCACACTTGAATACCATAAGTATAAGGAGTTTGTTTAGTGCACATAGTTAGGTTATCTTTCCTACCTTGATTTAGCACTACTTGTTTCATATAACTCATAACAGATGTTGTTACATTCTAATTCATCTTGACTGGTTTCCAGAAATACCAGAAAAATAAAAAATCAATATAAGAAAACAAATATAAACACACAGCATCGGAAAGCATTGTTCATCCATCTAGAAATAATTTTGGCTGAAATTTTGACTCCTCTAAATGGTTCCAGTGTCTTAATTGTCTTCACTGACTTTCGGATCTCTCCAGACTCTAAATGTCTGGGTCCACCCTATTATCAGTCTATAAATCACTTCCCCTGACAGAGCTTTCAACCGAAATGATCTTTTTACAATGTGTAAGGTGAATCCAGGTTGATCTCTCAGCTATTTTACTGCCCTTGCAGTGGTTAATAATACCTAATATGGATCCTCCCACTTGGGTGAAATACCAATACTTCTTCTTTACACTCCTTATTAACACCCAGTCTCCTGGTTTCACTAGTTAGTTTTCCTGCTGGGAAATAGAACATTCCTCATTAGTTTAAATTTATTTCTGTTGGTTTCTAACATACTCCTCATATAATCAACTAGGTTAGCTTCTTCATCTCAACTCCCACTTATTTTTTAACTGTGGTAATCTGTATGGTCTTCCACATAACATTTCATAAGGTGTTAGCCCTGAGGTGCTTGTAATGTTTAATTGGAAGTAGTTCTATCCGTTTAGAAAATGCATCTATAATGACTAAACAGAACTTTTTCCCTTCACTGTGGTTTAACTCAATAAAATCCATATGAATTGTTTGAAAAGGGTATCTTAGTTTTGCAAATTGTCCCCTTCGTTGTCTTAAATTCCCTTGAGGATTATGTTTTACACATGCTAAACATGTTTTACAAAAATTTTTAATAAGAATTTTTTAGAATTTAATCAATATGTTATATAATATTAATATATCTGTCCTTCTATTCCCCCCTGTTGAGACATTATGAAAACACGATGGCTCAAATATTGCTTCCATTTATAGGTTCTTTGGTAGGACAGGTTTATTATCTGGTCAAATATAGTTTTCATCTTTTAATGCAGCTCCATGTTTTTTCCACATTGCTAGCTCCTGTAGTGAGCTTTGTAGTTGCATCTTTTCTAACACTATATCCATTGTCACCAATGCATATCCTGTTTGTGTCTTCTCCCTCTCATCTTTTTGGAGAAATCATTCACATAAACTATTTCGTGATCCTGCAAATCACTTCTAATTTATTTTTTCTTCTTTTTTTTTTTTTTCCTAATTCTGCAGTATCAATGCTGAAACTGCATGGGAAACTCTTAAGGTTAAAAGGTGAAACAACACTATTGCAGCAATTACAGCTCTCACACAATATAGTTGCACACACGCAACACTATCTAGTTTTGAAAAGAAATAGGCTATTATTTTCATTTTATCTCCATGTTGTTGAACCAGAACTGAAGTCATAAAATGTCCCTTGCAATCTACCATCGGAACAAACGGTTTACTATAATCTGGTAATGCTAAAGCAGTACTGGAAACTAGAACTTGTTTTATGTTGGTAAATGCTTCTTCAGCTTCTACACTCCATTTCAGTTCAGACGTCATTTTGAGCTCTTCCTCATACATTAATTTGTTTAATGGAGTTACTATTTCTGCATAATTTGGCACCCAGTTTCTACAATAATTAGTTAGTCCAAGGAAGGACATTATTTGCTTTTTTGTTACTGGTTTTAGAACTTGTAATATTGCAGTCTTTCTTTCTTCTACAATTGTGCGTCCCCCTGCGCTAAAATTATGACCTAAGTATTTAACCTCATTTTTACACAATTGAAGTTTGTTTTTACTAACTTTGTGTCCTTCTTCTGCTAAATGTTTTAATAATGCTATTGTATCATTTTTACAAATCTCCTCATCAGGAGAGGCTAATAGCACATCATCAACATATAGTAAAACCTGACTACCTCCTGGAGGGTCAAACTTGGCCATACTTGCACTCATTTCCTGAAAGTATATAGTTGGACTTTCACAGTAGGCTTGAGGTAGTCTGGTATAAGTATATCTTTGTCCCTCAAAGGTAAATGCAAACCAGAACTGCCTATCTTTCCTGTTGATGGAGCTTGTTTTTTAACTGGAGAAATGGGGGTGTTACATGGTGAGTCCTCACATTTTATTATCACCCCTGCAGTTATTAAATCCTTTATTACTGGTTTTATTCCTTCACGAGCATCATGTTTCAAAGGGTATTGTTTTACACTGGGCCTGTATTCTGTTTTTGCTCTATTTTGAACAGGTAATGCTCCTTTACTAAACCCACATCAGTAGGGTCTGTTGACCATAATTTATCAGGGACTTCATTCAAAAACTGTTCCTCCTGTTCAGTAAGGAATATTTCTCATTGTTGTTTTGTATGCAAATGTATCCCTTCCTGCACTGTCACTGTCCATAATAATAATTTCCTAATTAATCCTGTGGATTCACTAGTTTCTGTATTCATTATTGTTACAAACCAGTCTGTGACATATTTTCCCCTCTGCACTATTCTCCCCATATCATGCTACTTGAGTTCTTTATCCTTGAATAAAGATATTTGTGGAGGTGACCACATGTTGCAGAGCTTCCTAGTGTCTTCCTCTAACACTACTTCAGCAACTGACGTACTCTTCCTATCTGTATAAACATAAGTTACCATGACTTTTATAGGGGTTACTTTATTTAATACTTCTTCATAAATTTTATCTTGTCCAGGAGTATTTTTATACCACATGATAATATGTAGATCATCTGGTGTCATCTGATCTTATAGTTGAGTACAAACATTTCTTCCTTCTGTTAGTAAAGCTGTCCCTACGTCTAGGGGTGGCTTATTCAGAACATCCAGTTAATAGTGGTAATAAGGTGGTCCTACTCCTTTTTTAACATCAACACCCTGATGTGTATTGTCTGTAATCTCCTCTGCTCACTCCTCTCTGACCCCTGCGGTTTTTGTCCTCTGCCTCTAAATTTTTCTCTTCCTCTGTTGTTTTAATAATAACTTCTTCTTCTTGCTGAAAAAAAAAGTGTTGCCTATTTATTTATTTATGTATTTATTTATTTTTCCTTCATAACTTTTTCTGCATGGAGGGCATGATTAACATAGTCTTCTAGATTTGCTGTGGGGAACCCTATAAAATATCTCCTTACCCAGGTATTAATTGCATCCCTGGAACCAGCATGTAGTGCATTTTTTAACTGCTGTCAATAAGCTCCTTGCTTATTGTAGACCACTATGTATTTTAAACACTTTTGTCAGTCTAATCCTATATTCTTCAAAAGGTTATTCCTCTTTTTGTTTCACTCTGGCTATTAAAAAGAGTAAAATATTTTCTAAGGTTACACAGAAAAAAAAACCGTGTCATGCCATGAACCTCCGTGACACGCTGTATCAACAGCCTTCAGCATCTCAAAACAATAATAATAAAAAATAAACACAAATAAAACATACATGAGGTACAGCCATGGTGGGGATGGATTTATTCACCAAAGGGACTCATTTTAGCCCATCATATCCTGTCAAATCTCATCAGATCTTTGGTACAAAACAAAAACTTTCCACCTGCTCTTTACTCCCTTTCTTCTGTCCTGCTGTTCCACTTTGCAAGTCTATCAAAAATTACTTCTTAGCCCTCTGACCTATTCTGCTTTCCACAAAAACGTCCATTCTTGTCTCCTGCATCACATCTCTCTCTTTTTAGTTATTTTTAAGCAATTATCTACATCCTCATAACCTTCTTTGTCCATTTTTCTTAAATCACGTTTACTTTTAATGTACTTTTAATTATTGCATCCTATAGATCACCTAATTTTTTTTAGAGTTTAAATGACGATCATAATAATATGTGGTTATCCATTTATCTAAATATTTTAATTTTAATTTGATCATGTGCTTCCATAAATTTCAAATCTTTACATTATTATTAATTTTAGTGTATTTAAATCACCCTTTTCCCATTTTTTGATTTAAATTTGGTCCAGCATATAAATACCTAGGGTATTCTAAATACTAGATTTTTCTCTTCAGTAGGGTGACAGAAAAATCTCCTTTTGTGGTAATTCGCACTTCAACTCTTTCGAGTGGAGAATTCTTGCCTTTGCTTCCACAAAAGTTAGTCACTAACAATCCTACTGTTTTTGGTATGAGGTAAAACCTAGTGGTTTAAATCCTCCATTTATTTCTCACATACACACATTTAAATGCAGATTTTACTTAGTATTTTTTGTTGTTGTTTAAAATACTTAAACGCAGACTCCGCCGTTCTGGAAACACGGAATTTTAGTATTACTTTCTTAATACTTAAGAGGACTCTGTCGTCCCCTATAACCTCGGAATTTTCAGTATTTTCACTAATACTTCAAGCAGAACTCCGGCGCACTGCTGTTACCTGTCAGTGCCTAGGTTCACAGGGTTTGTTTACTTTACGCAATGACCCCCAGTCATTCGTCACACTTTTGTTTTAAATCCAGATTCAACTCACCACTTTGTCCTCTCTTCTCTCTCTCAGAGTTCCGTCAGCCGTCAGACTCCAGCGGGCGGGCCGAAATCCAGTCCCGGAAAGGGTCTGTGTGTCTTCCTGATGAAAACAGCCATGCGCACGGTCTTTTCCTGGAGTCTACCGACCCGCTGGAACCATCAGGCGTAGTTGGAATCCGGCTCTCGAAGGACCAAATTATTGTCAGGTTTAACCAACCTAACAATATTTATAACAACACAAAAAGAAAAGAGAGACAAAGTATTAGTTCCTTTTACTCGCTTTGCGAGGAGAAACGGCCAAGATTTGCTCAGTTACAGATCTCGCACCGCTCTGAACAGCATCTGTCCGCCTCCTCTTTTTATTGTCTTTCGGGGGTCCCTAGTTTACAAAAACATTGTTCTCTAAAGGATGGGGGAAAACAACAACTGCATCGTAAACAGGTCATAAACAGCTTTATACATTAACAACACATTTCCCACAGTCTCCTACAACTGGTAGGGTCAGTTGTGACTTTTTGTCGAGTGTAATCAGCCTTCATCTTTATGACCTCCTTCATCTTTATGACCTCCTCAACTGGACTGCTTCCTTCTCTGCTAGTTCAGCTCCTATTTATGATCTTTGCCTGCAGACAAACTCACACATCCTTTCTCACACATACATCATGAAAGGTTATGAGATCAAATAGTCAAGTTAAAGAATAGGAGAAAATATAAGATAAATCTATATTCAATTATTCCAACAGAAAGCACAATAGCAATCACTACAAGGTGGGGAAGATGGGAAGACATCCTGCTGGACCCTGACCTTGAGATTGGCCCAGCACAACCAGCCAACAAGAAAACGCCCTTAGAGCCGTATGTGACAGAAAGGCCGCCAGAGTGTGTCCTATACACTGATGGGTCGAAGAAAGGACTGGATCAGATGGCCTACTGGGGGTTTATTCTCAAACAGCACGGTCAAGAGAGGTGCCGCCAGAAAGGTAAAACTCCCGGTAGTGCACAGGCGGGAGAAGTGACAGCAGTGCTGGAAGGAATGTTGGAGTTGATAAAGAGAAGAATCAAGACAGCAAAGATAATCACAGACAGCCACTACTGTGCACAAGCTTTGCACGAAGACTTATCCATTTGAGAAGAGAATGGATTTGAAAGCGCCAAAGGAAAGTTAGTGGCCCATCATGATCTGTGGAAGAAGATTGCCGAGTTTGTGGTACCACTTGTCCAATTAGATTCTCTCTTACCTTCAGAACCAAAAATACATCTTTCCATTTTCATTTTACAGGTTTTTGCCAGGGAAGATGTGTTTAACTGAACCCATTACTCTGAAACATTTTGCTGTGGGGGTGTTAGAGAAAATAACAAGTGTGTTTACATTCCAATGCAACACAGAAGTGATTAGATTTTCTTTCTTTTCCCAGAGGAGAAATTGCAGAACCAAGCTTTTCATAGTTTTGTCAGGACCAGATATGAGCTACAGTGTAAGTCAGCAGGCTTCATAAAATCAGAAAAGTGGGAAAATCAGCCAATCTAACCTCTTCCCAGCAGCTGCTGTAAAAATAATGAATTTGCACCTTCCATTCAAGCTCTACTTAACACTTGTGGACAAAGCTGTACCCCACTGGAAGTACTGTGTCAGACTGTAGGGAGACCCTCTGCAGTAAAATTAACTCTATTCTCAAAGGTCTCTACCCGTTAGATAAACGGGATACACTCTGACAACAGGAAACAATACCTGAAGGAGAGTCCATCAGGTGTTACACATGCGATGGACTTTAAAATGCTCCTGAGTGGGATCTGTCCTGAGGCTGACATAGAAAACACGTGGTTACCGCCGAGTTTTGGAGGTGTTTAAAATTCCTCTTTCTTTTAAGGACTTTTAGGGGCAATATTTGACCCTGAATCTACCATGATGAGAGAGAGAACTTGTTTCTCTAAAACAATTACTTTATGACACTGGAAAATAATCTCTTTAACACAGGAATAACATTTAACCTCTTGTTATGTCTGTCAACGTCAAAACCACATCAGCTGCAGTTAATAAGCTTTCTTCATAGCAGAAAAACAGAAAAGAAATTTGCAAATGTGTGTGTGTTTGTACATTACCCCCCTCAGTTTCTTGACCGCTCCAGAGTCGGACTGTTGTGGCATACAGTCCCCTATCAATCCAAAAAAAAATTCTCTGTATGCATAAGATGTGCTCTCAAAATGAGTCCAGTGTAACGCTCTTCTGGCTCTGGCAAACAGCATGGATTGTTGCCCATCTCAGTGGGTTTTGGGCTTTTTACCAGACTTCTTCTGAGTTTTGTTCTGGTGGAAACTCTCACGCTGTCATCTGCAGCAGGCAGGCAGGACCTCTCCCTTTCAGGTCATGTTGAAGAAGCGTCTCTGGTGGAGTGAAGCCGTGGGGAGGGCAGGTGTCTAATGTCCAGGGAGCGTTCAAATCCCCATGTGTATGTGTGTGTATGTGTGCAAGAGGCAGAGTATAAGGTTTAGTACATGGTTCAGATTTTGCACAAACAGAAGTATTGACAGTCAGTCAGTTAGTTTTTCACATACCTGTCATAAATTGTCTTTATTTTCCTATTTTTCTCTTTTGTCACTTCCTCAGTCCTTATATTGTAGAGCTGCAAAAGTTTTAACCCATATATTGATGCACTTGGTGCATTGTGGTCCTTATTTTTTCACACATTTCTCCCTGGGGAGGAGGAGGTAATCCCTTGGAAATGAACTGCTGTCCCATGCTTCAATTCAATTCAAAGATACTTTATTGATCCCCGAGGGGAAATTAGAATTCCAGTACAACCCATCCAAACATACATCATGACACAAGACAAGGGGGGATGGGTCACCGAGGCTTTGCTGCCCACTCACAGGCGCTGCTGCCCTTGCTAGATGAGAAAAGAGGCCACATTAGGTAAGTAGAGGAAAAAAATCATATTTCACACTTTATCCTTAGCAGGATACAGTTTGAGATTGCAAAAAACCTCAGCACAAAGAAGCAACAAGTTGACAAAACAACATCATGCCGGGAACGGTGAAGGTGGTGTGAGGGGGTGCATATGTTTATCTTGAGCATGTGTGTGTGTGCAAGTGATTGTGTGCAAGTAAGTCCATGAAGCACTGTCACAGAGGCCATTGTCCTTGATGGTTCGTTGGAATGTTCATCAACCGGCCACAAAGTTCTGAGCAGGTCCACAGGTGTCCTCAGGGAAGGGAGGGGGCAGAGGGAGCAGAGCGTCATGTTTACATAACTTCCAGGAGAAGTTGAAGATAGCCAGCCATCAAGTCCGTGCAGGGGAGCCAGATTCAGAAAAACAATAATTATTTGGGTTAGGCTGACTCTTAATTTTCCGTCAGCCTTGCCACACCCTTTACTTACTGGTAAATGGGGGAATATTCCTTTAAAACCTGCAGACGTCTCCACAAGAGTTTAGAGCTTTATGGCACCCTAATCGCCTTCCCCCTAACTTACTCTTTAGGGGAGCCTCGCTCAACCGTACAGGGAGGGGTCTCTACTGGCGAATTACTGTTCACCCGCGCCAGCGAGGTCCGTACACCTCGCTCCTGTTCCAAGGCGGGAAAAATCCCAGATCCCCTTTGTCCCCTGTAGAAAACTGTTAGTTTTAACCTTTTAGTTAAAATTTAAGAAGTCATTATTATTAACCCTTTTATTATTTTCTCTATTTCTGCTTTTTTTAAAATATATTTTGCAATTTAATTTATAGGCCTTTGGTTATAATTATCAAATTATTAAGCAAATTAATATTGATGATAATTAATTAAATTATGCTGATTCATTGTTTCTCACTGTCTCTGGAAGAAAAAAAATTTGGTCCTTTTGGATTCCAGTGCTGAGTCTCCAAGAACACCGAGTCAGCAGTCCTCCACCCCTTAACACTAAAAGGGTTTGAGGCAGGGAAGCTCTTCCCAAGTTGATCAGACACTCCTGCCGATATCCTCGGAAGAACCCAGTCAAGGAATCCCATCCTCGTCGCCATTTGTTGCAGAAAAATTTGTTTTTACCAAGACAGAGACCGATGATTGTCACTCAGAATCAGCTTTATTTTAATCTTGCAAGAGAGAAGGATTTTTACAGCATCGGAGATGTGCTCAGTAGTGCTGCCAAATCATTCTGACCAGACCAAGCAAAAGTTATCCTATAAGCTACAACAGTTTTCAAGGTGACTCTCATGAGACCTGTTGTCCAAGACATAATCTTAACAGTGTGGCATGCATATTATCTCACACAGCTGCATGCAGAAGGCTGAGAAACCATTACTCTAAGACTAAAGATGAGGAGAATTGAACAACACTGAGGGGTTCTAATACTTTTGTCAGTTCCTGTAGAGTATCAAAGAGCAAATCAAGCAAGGCACTAAAAACTTTCCATAACAAGCTTCTCCACTGCATTAATAGCATAGCACAAAAGAAGCAAATAAGCATATTACTTTAATACCTTTGAAACCAATCGGATATCTGTATTTATTATTTTGTCTAAATTATATGATTATTCAAGTTGTGATAAGGCATCTTTTGTTGTCCGATGAGCTAACCCCTCCCTCCTACTTCCCTATGTCTGAAGGGATTGCTCAAACCAGCTCTCCATCCAACGCGTCCAGACTTCCCCAAACCTGAAAGGTCTTACTAAGCAGGTTTAATTAAAGTTCTGTTTGAGCTGGTGTCGAGAAATGACTCACCTAGCTTCTGACAGCCTTCATACAAAAGTCTCGCCCTTCTTCAACTGGTGGTCTGGACGACTGAGTAGCCTACCGCAGTCATGCACACTTTCAACAGTCACTTTTGTTCACGACTGCTCAACCTATAAAAACCTCGTAAAATATCTTGGAACCAGGCAACAAGACTTTTTACCACCAATGAAAAACCCCAAAATATGGTGACTCAAATAATTGAATGTCCACCATTTAACTAGAATTGTATATGCTTTCTTTAATTAGTAACGCTTTTGCAGGGGTCAGTGACAGCTTAAATTCGGCAACACAAAATAATTTCAATAATAGAAATGAATCAATCAACTCAACCTGTCTTTCCCTGATGCAGAAACTAGTGAGTTTGGAGAGGCTTTGAAGACGGAGGCTCATCCATGCACTTGATGGAGAAGATTCTTCTGGTAACAATGAGTGGTTTCTTGAAGGGAATATGACTCAATCTTCAGTTTTCTTAATTAAGTGGCAGGCACTGATGCTCCAGGCTTCGATGGTTAAACAGGATCTTTGTTGTCATATATCTCCGAAGACAGTAGTTTCCATAGGCTGAAGAGTTGAAGGAAACCGGGAGACATAAATGAGGTTGATTCAGGACTTCCAGAAGCCTGAAACTTAGAGCAATCAGCTGTTCACCGATCAAGTTCACTTCGGTTGTTTGGATAAAAAGGCTTTAGATGAAATTAGATTCTTAATCAGAATCAGAATCAGAATCAGCTTTATTGCCAAGTTCGTGCATACAAACAAGGAATTTGACTCCGGTACACTTTGCTCTTTTGTTCTGTTTTTGCATTACAGAATATACAAATTTACAATTTACAATGTACAATATACAATGTACAATGCAATATTCTGCATTACAGAATATACAAATTTACAATTTACAATATACACATATCTAATAGAAAAGGTGCATTTGCAACATCTGTATGCTGTTGTTCTGTACTCTATTGAATGTTCATCAGAGAAACAGCCTGGGGGAAGAAACTGTCTTTGTAGCGGCTGGTTTTAGTAAACAGTGCTCTGTAGCGGCGGCCTGAAGGTAAAAGTCTAAACAGTTTATGTGCAGGGTGTGTGGGGTCTGCAGAGATTTTGGCAGCTCTTTTCTTGACCCTAGACCTGTATAAGTCCTGGATGGAGGGAAGGTCAGCTGTGATTATTCTCTCTGCGGTCCTGATTATTCGTTGCAGTCTGGACCTGTCCTGTTTTGTGGATGAGCCAAACCACACTGAGATGGATGAAGGCAGGACAGACTGAATGATGGCAGTGTAGAAGATGACCAACAGCTCCTGTGGAAGGTTGAACTTCTTGAGTTGCCTCAGGAAGTACAGTCTCTGCTGGGCCTTCTTTCGAACAGTGTCTATGTGCGAAGACCATCTCAGGTCCTCAGAGATGGTGGTTCCTAAGAACCTGAAGTGGTCCACGGCTGATACAGTGTTGTTGAGGATGGTGAGGAGGGTGTATGAGGGTGGTGTTCTCCGAAGGTCCACCACCATTTCCACAGTCTTGAGTGGGTTCAGTTCAAGGTAGTTCTGACCGCACCAGTGTACCAGCCGATCCACCTGCTGTCTGTATGCAGACTCATCACCGTCCTGGATTAGTCCAATGACAGTGGTGTTGTCTGCAAACTTGAGGAGTTTCACAGACGAGTCCAATGAGGTGCAGTCATTTGTGTACAGAGAGAAGAGGAGTGGGGATAGAACACACCCCTGGGGGGCACCAGTACTTATTGATCTGGATCGGGAGAAGATGCTCCCCAGTCTCACCTGCTGCTGTTGGTCCGTCAGGAAGCTGTTGATCCACTGACAGGTGGAGGCTGGGACATTGAGCTGTGTGAGCTTCTGGTGGAGGATGTCTGGTATGATAGTGTTGAAGGCCGAGCTGAAGTCTACAAACAGGATCCTGGCGTACGTCCCTAGGTGGTCGAGGTGTTGCAGGATGAAGTGTAGACCTAAGTTAACAGCATCATCTGCCGACCTGTTTGCTCGGTAAGCAAATTGCAGGGGGTCCAGCAGGGGGCCTGTGATGTCTTTCAGGTGCTTCAACACCAGCCGCTCAAAGGATTTCATGACCACAGACGTCAGGGCTACAGGCCTGTAGTCATTTAATCCTACAAGGATGGGTTTCTTGGGAACCGGGATGATGGTGGATCGTTTGAGGCAGGAGGGGAACTCACATTTCTCCAGTGACTTGTTGAAGATCCTTGTGAAGATCGGAGCAAGTTGATGTGCGCAGGCTTTCAGACATGATGGGGAGACATTATCAGGTCCTCCAGCTTTCTTTGTTTTCATGCGCTGAAAGAGCCTGTTTACCTCTTCCTCGGAGATCTTTAATGCAGGCAGAGGATCTGATGGTAGGGGGTTGGTTGCTTTATGGGAGGAATTTGTTCCTAAATGGGATGTAGAGGGGATGATTTGAGGTGTGAATGGCTTCTTGTCATGTCTGCAGTAGAAGCCATTCAGACGGTTGGCCAGGAGATGACTCTGTTCAGGATGGGTGGAGGGGCTCTTGTAGGCAGTCAGGTTTCTCAGACCAGTCCATACAGCTGAAGTGTCACCAGTAGAAAGGCTGTTCTTAAGTTTCTCACTATAGCTTCTCTTAGCTGCTTTGATCTCTTTTGTTAGTCTGTTCCTGGTCTGCCTGTACCGCGCCCAATCTCCACTGCTGTGAGCTTCTTCCTTTTCCCTGCGCAGATTCCTGAGGTGTGGAGTAAACCATGGCTTATTGTTCCCAAAGGTGCAGAAGGTCTTGGTCTGCACACACATGTCCTCACAGAAATTGATGTATGATGTCACCACATCAGTTAGTTGGTTTAAGTCAGTGGCTGAGGTTTCAAAAACAGTTCAGTCTGTGCATTCAAAGCAGGCCTGTAGCATCTGCTTTGATTCTTCAGTCCACTTCTTAACAGTGTGAACCTTGGGTTTGGAAGCTCTTAGTCTCTGTCTGTAGGTTGGGATGAGGTGGATTAATGATCCGAAAAACCCAGAGCAGCCCTGGTAACAGCATGATATGAGTCCTTTAAAGCTGTGTAACAATGGTCCAGTGTGTTTTTGTCTCTGGTGGGACACTTAATCTTGAGGCACAGTCCTTTCTGGGCCCACGACTTGATCCTCTTTTTAATGCAGTTGATCAGTTGGGCTGTGTCTCTGTTCCTTTTCATCTAAGCTTCTTTTCTCCGTCCGATCTTGTTCGCTGGTCTTCTGCGAGGAAACAACCCCATTCCCTCCTTCAGCATTGCTTTTATGGTGCTTGATGCTTTCACCAGTCAGCCCCTTATGAGGCTTCTCCGTTATTGCGCAACCTACTTTGCTCAGCTCCTTGGTTATTGCTCAATACTTTAGTCATGGTCATCGTGACCTACTGATTCTGTTTCTCGGCCTTGGAGATGGCGATAATAGCCACGCAGCTGGCTGTAGTCACATCCTCCCTTCCTCCCGTTTAGACTTCAAAAGGTTCGATGTCAGCATGCAGCTGGCTCTCGTCACTCCCAGTCATCCTACAGTTCTTTCCCTAATCTGTTCAGTTTTAAACTTTACACAGTATTACACATTCCATTCTTCAGCTTTCAGCATTTACTTTAAAACACAGTTGCAAAACCATCACTTCATTCTTTTTATTCATGCTTCACAAATGATTAACGTTATATCTCTTTCATATATAGCTGATTGAGAATGTCAAACCTTAATGTTTTTTACTCTAATTCTCAGTTCTTACCCACATTTCAATCATACATCTTTTAACTTGTTAATCAAAGGTTACTAATTTCATTTAATACATATGAAAGAATGTAAAATCATCATACATCATTGGACACTTGTTGTTTATACTTCTGCAAAAGATAAGACAGATAATATGTGGCTCCATACAGGCCTCTCCAGTCTCTCAGCTCCAGAATATGAGCTGCTTGTTTCACTCCCTACTGCTTCAACTGTGTGTGTTTTAATAATTATTGCACAGATTACACTTAAGGATATTTATTGTAACTTTTATGGAATTAACTGTGAGCAGTTACTAAATGTTACATGGATTACATGGATCTCACCTTATTTTGACAGATCATAATATAATTTGGTAATGTTAATTTGTAGACCACTGTTCCCATGAACAGTGAGCGATGTGACTATTTGAATGTTTAGTTCTCATATTTGGCATTTTTATGTTTTTTTTAATATTGAATATTGTACAACTACTGAAAGATTTGTTTGATAGATTTGTGATTGAGGTCAAATTGTTTTTTTTTAATCATTGTCTTTTTATTGAAATTTTTCCTTTTGTACATACAATTTATGAATACAAGGTAATATTCATTTAACAAACACAAAATAATAAAATAAAATACAGAAAAATAATCCCTACAAAGTAATCCCATTCATTCCCTCATGTCACTGTCCAGTAGGCCAACGTTCTGCATCTCTACCCCTGACAGGGGCTAAGCACATTCTAATAAAAGTTAATTAGTCTGGAATATTATTGTACATTTTGGAATGTGTCAAGAAAGGGGCCCCATGTTTTTTCAAATTTCCCGATTGAGTGCTGAAGGGAGCATCTGATTTTCTCCAGTCTCAAGCACGACATAAGGTCATATAGCCACTGCTCATGAGTTGGAGGAGCAGCACCCCTCCATCTGGTCAGAATTGTGCGCCTCGCCAGCAAAGAACACAATGCCAGCGCCTGTCTTTTAGAAGCTGGTAAAGGCAACTCCTCACTACTGAAACCAAAGAGAGCCAAGAGAGGGCAAGGTGTTATTGGTGCTCTGAGGAACTTGGACAGAGTGTAAAAAACATCCGTCCAGAACCGGCTGAGTCTGGGGCAAGACCAATACATGTGAATGAGTGTGGCTTCGGCAGTTTTGCATTTGTCACAGTATGGGGAGATATCTGGATAAATACGAGATAGTTTGCTTTTAGAGAAATGGGCTCTGTGTACCACTTTGAATTGAATGAGTCAGTGGCGCACACATAGAGATGATGAGTTCACAATTTTGAGTATACAGGCCCTTCTCAAAATATGAGCATATTGTGATAAAGTTCATTATTTTCCATAATGTCATGATGGAAATTTAACATTCATATATTTTAGATTCATTGCACACTAACTGAAATATTTCAGGTCTTTTGTTGTCTTAATATGGATGATTTTGGCATACAGCTCATGAAAACCCAAAATTCCTATCTCACAAAATTAGCATATCATTAAAAGGGTCTCTAAACAAGCT
Source organism: Girardinichthys multiradiatus (assembly GCF_021462225.1). Taxonomy (NCBI): domain Eukaryota; kingdom Metazoa; phylum Chordata; class Actinopteri; order Cyprinodontiformes; family Goodeidae; genus Girardinichthys; species Girardinichthys multiradiatus. The sequence continues at coordinate 2,253,659 of NC_061797.1, forward strand.
ATGAACCTAATCATCTGAATCAACGAGTTAACTCTAAACACCTGCAAAAGATTCCTGAGGCCTCTAAAACTCCCAGCCTGGTTCATCACTCAAAACCCCAATCATGGGTAAGACTGCTGACCTGACTGCTGTCCAGAAGGCCACTATTGACACCCTCAAGCAAGAGGGTATTTCTGAACAAATAGGCTGTTCCCAGAGTGCTGTATCAAGGCACCTCAGTGGGAAGTCTGTGGGAAGGAAAAAGTGTGGCAGAAAACGCTGCACAACGAGAAGAGTTGACCGGACCCTGAGGAAGATTGTGGAGAAGGGCCGATTCCAGACCTTGGGGGACCTGCGGAAGCAGTGGACTGAGTCTGGAGTAGAAACATCCAGACCCACCGTGCACAGACGTGTGCAGGAAATGGGCTACAGGTGCCGCATTCCCCAGGTCAAGCCACTTTTGAACCAGAAACAGCGGCAGAAGCGCCTGACCTGGGCTACAGAGAAGGAGCACTGGACTGTTGCTCAGTGGCCCAAAGTACTTTTTTCGGATGAAAGCAAATTCTGCATGTCATTCGGAAATCAAGGTGCCAGAGTCTGGAGGAAGACTGGGGAGAAGGAAATGCCAAAATGCCAGAAGTCCAGTGTCAAGTACCCACAGTAAGTGATGATCTGGGGTGCCGTGTCAGCTGCTGGTGTTGGTCCACTGTGTTTTATCAAGGGCAGGGTTAATGCAGCTAGCTATCAGGAGATTTTGGAGCACTTCATGCTTCCATCTGCTGAAAAGCTTTATGGAGATGAAGATTTCATTTTTCAGCATGACCTGGCACCTGCTCACAATGCCAAAACCACTGGCAAATGGTTTACTGACCATGGTATCACTGTGCTCAATTGGCCTGCCAACTCTCCTGACCTGAACCCCATAGAGAATCTGTGGGATATTGTGAAGAGAACGTTGAGAGACTCAAGACCCAACGCTCTGGATGAGCTAAAGGACGCTATCGAAGCATCCTGGGCCTCCATAAGACCTCAGCAGTGCCACAGGCTGATTGCCTCCATGCCACGCCGCATTGAAGCAGTCATTTCTGCAAAAGGATTCCCGACCAAGTATTGAGTGCATAACTGTACATGATTATTTGAAGGTTGACGTTTTTTGTATTAAAAACACTTTTCTTTTATTGGTCGGATGAAATATGCTAATTTTGTGAGATAGGAATTTTGGGTTTTCATGAGCTGTATGCCAAAATCATCCATATTAAGACAATAAAAGACCTGAAATATTTCAGTTAGTGTGCAATAAATCTAAAATATATGAATGTTAAATTTTCATCATGACATTATGGAAAATAATGAACTTTATCACAATATGCTAATATTTTGAGAAGGACCTGTAGAAGCCCATGTCTCATCAGGTATAGCCAGGTATAGTCTGAGTGAGGAGGTCTCTGTCATGTTCAGCAATTTATTATAAAGCCATGTAACCAGCCCTTTACGTGTCGGGTTCAATAATAGGATGGTTTCCAACAGTGTGCCATCTGGCAATGAAACTGAACCTGAGAGATGAGATTGAATAAAGTTTCTGGTTTGCAAATATCTAAAAAAATTAGACCGAGGCAAGCCGTATTTACTGCTAAGTTGTTCAAATGACACCAATTTCTTCTCTATGTAGAGGTCCTTAAAATGGGTAAGCCCCTTCCTGTGCCACTCCAAAAACACTCCGTCCTGGACAGATGGTTTAAAAATATTATTAAGTGCGATTGGACTCAAGAGGGAAAGATTGTGGAGTTTAAAGTATTTCCTAAACTGGCCCCATATTTTCAGTGAGTGTTTCACTACTGGATTTAGAATAGAGTTAGATGAAGAGAGTGGAAGTGGGGAAAAGAGTATGGCTGGGATGGATATGTTGTCACTGCGTAATTCCATAGTCACCCAATCAGGACGGTCACTTGAGTTATGGTAAAAATACCAGAATACTAAACATTTAAGGTTGGCAGCCCAGTAATAAAATCGACAATTGGGAAGGGCAAACCCCCCTACTCTTTAGGTTTTTGAAGTTGCAACTTGTTGAGCCTTGGGCGCTTACCCTGCCAGATATAAGATGCAAAAATTGAGTCCAACTCATTGAAAAACACATTGGGGATAAAAATAGGTAATGCCTGAAAGAGATATAAAAATTTGGGTAGTATAGTCATTTTAATTGAGTTGATACATCCCACAAGAGACATGGAGAGTGGCGTCCACTTTGTGAGGGATTTCTTCACTTGGTTTAGCAGGGGAGTCAGATTCTCTTTAAATACGTTTTTATGTTTTTTTGTCACTGTGATACCCAAATATGTGAATTTTTGTCTTTCAATTCTGAATGGCAAGTTGGCAAAGTCTGATAAAGTTGTATTATCACCCAGAGGGAAAAGCTCACTTTTGGTAAGGTTCAGCTTATTCCCGGAGAGCCGACCGAATTAGCTAAGCAGATCAAGAGCAAAAGGTAATGAGGTTGATGGTTTGGAATTAAAAAGTAGAAGATCATCTGCATAAAGCGACACCTTATGTTCCATGTTAATCCTCCAAATACCAGATATCTCCTTACTGGCATTAAGTGCAATGGCGAGGGGCTCTATGGCCAGATCAAAAAGCAGGGAGCTTAGAGGACAGCCCTGACAGGCGCCCCTTTGTAACTTCAATGGTTTTGAGGTCTGAAAATTGATACGGACTGTAGCAGATGGCTGATGGTACAAGTTTAATCCATGAAATAATTTTCCCCCAAAGCCAAATCTACCAAGGACGGCAAAAAGATAGTCAAACTCAACTCTATGAAATGCTTTTTCAGCCTCTAGAGAGACAACACACTCAGCTGAGTCTGTGACGCTGGAATAAACAATGTTAAGCAGCCTTCTAACATTAAAATATGAGTACCTACCTTTAATGAAACCTGTTTGATCTTTTGAAATAACTGTTGGTAAAACGGTTTCAAGCCTACGGGCAAGGATTTTGGCCAAGATTTTGACATCTGTATTCAGGAGAGAAAAAGGTATGAGGTGCATTCCAATGGATCCTTCCCCTTTTTTGCAATAAGTGTGATATAGGCTTCATAGCATGACTTAGGGAGAGATCCTTGCTTAAAACAATGGGCAAGGGTGGAACTAAGATGAACCGAAAGTAGGTTTGAGAACTGTTTGAAACATTCTGAGGGGAAACCATCAGGACCTGGGCATTTGCCAGATTGCATTGAGGGTGTTGCTAGGGAGACTTCTAACTGAGAGATGGGTTTGTCTAGCCTATTTTTGAGTTCTGGTGAGATTACAGGAATGTGAAGTTTCGCTAGGAAATCATGAATCATGCCAGAAACAGTCTGTGATTCTGAGCAGTAGAGCTCCTTATAGAAGTCCCTGAATGCATCATTAATCTGTCCATGATCAGTGACTGTACTGCCATCTTGTTTTCGAATCTTAGAAATGGTCTGCCTTGCCCTCGAGCCCCTGAGCAGAGTTGCCAATAGTTTGTCAGGCTTGTCACCGTGCACATAACGTTTGGATTTGTCATGTGAAAGCAAGCGTTCAGCTGAGTGCGTTGTCAGCAGGTCAAGCCTTGCTTTAAGTTCGACACGTTTTCTGGAAAGTTCCGGACATTTATTGTGAGAGTATTTTACATAAATCTCTTTGATTTGTTGCAATAGGTTATTCTGTTCACAGGTGGACTGCTTCTTAATTTTTGCTGAGTTGGCTATAATCTGGCCCCTGATACATCCCATACTACAAGGCTGGGCATCTCTTGGGAGGAGTTGGTAGCAAAAAAGAAACTTATATCATCTTGAATGAATTTCCGGACGTTTTCGTCCGACAGCAAGGTTGAGTTAAAACGCCACGGTCCAGCTTTTAGGGGAGGGTGAGGAAGAGACAGGGACATAGTGATTGGAGCATGGTCTGAAATGACTATGCTTTGATAGTCACAAGTACTGACCTGTGGCAGACATTTAGTATCAATGATAAAATAATCCAATTCTTGAGTAACTTTTGTGTACATTTGAGAAGTATGAGTAGTCCCTCTTGTCGGGATTTAAAGCACGCCACACATCACGCAGTCCAAATTCAGATAGAAAGTTTTGGATAACTGATGCTGATTTGCTTATGATACTGCTTTTAATGGATGAGCAGTCCAAAGCTGGGTCCAGCCAGCAGTTGAAATCTCCCCCCAGGACCAGTAAGTATTTATTAAGATCCGGTAGGGAAGAGAATAGTTGTTTAAAAAAATTCTCCTCATCTGTATTAGGGGCGTAGACATTCACCAGGGTGTCCTGAGTATCGTACAGTTTCCCACTCACTATAACAAATCTGCCATGTTTATCAGCTACCACCTCATCAGCCTCAAATGGGACATTCTGGCTGACTAGTATGGAGACCCCTCGTGCCTTAACCTGAAAATGGGAATGAAAACGTTGTCCCCTCCAGCATGACAGGAGGCGCCCACCATCAGAACTCCAGATGTGTCTCCTGCAGAAACACCACATCTGCATAAAATCGTTTAATATGTGAGAAGACCTTCCTTCTCTTCACTGGGTGATTTAAACCTTTAACATTCCAACTCAAAAAATTTAAAGACTGAATCATATAGTTTCAAAAGTAAAGTTTGTGTGCTACCTTACTGTAATAGGTATGACATGGAAATACGAAAGGCAGAGATTGAAGCAAAAGAGGTGAAGAGAAAGTTATGGTACAGCGTGAGAACCCTGGCAGCGACCTTAACCCATCCCGAAACATCCCTCCAAACAGAAATGGCTGCCAAGGAAAATAAACAAAAAAAATGGCAGCAAGCTTTTCAAACTTAGCATTCTTTGTTTTAATCTTCCGAAAACTGATAACCTTGGCTTCAGAAAAACCAAACTACCTATAGCAAACTAACCACTGCTCCTAGTGAAAATACCTTTTATGTGGTCATAATAAGACTGAGGTGACTGTGGCTCAGTAGGAAGAGTAGTTGTCTTGCAATGAGAAGGTTGTGGGTTCAATTCCAGCTTCCTCCTGCCATATGTCGATGTGCCCCTGGGCAAGTCACTTAACCTAAAGTTGCCTACCGATCTGCATATCGGTGTATGAATGTGTGAGCGTTAGTGAGTGCGATTGGGTGAATGTGGCGCTAGTGTAAAGTGCTTTGAGTGGTCTGTATGACTGGAAAAGCGCTATATAAGTTCAGTCCATTTACTACAGTTCATCTCTGCTTTTTTAAATGAAAACACTATGCCATTTGTAAGTTTTACAAATTAAAGTACAATTGTCATTTCATTTCCATGTAGTGCAATGTACTATACTTTCTTCTTTATTCTTTCTTCTTCTTCTTTCTTCTTTGCATAGATAAGGCAATCAAGTGAACAACTATGTTTATCTGTGGGGTGTTTATTAGTGATGTTGTGGGTTTGGCCTGTACATGCTGAGCATGCGACCATAAATGTCAGGAGTGATGTACAGTCAAAAAGACCAATAAGCCATTCAGCCACCTGTATTGAAATATTTAACAAAATCTTTAATTAGGTCTTTCAAACTCCTCATTTTTAGAAGCATATGGTACAAATATTACACAATAAAGTACACAAAGGTGTATAAAAACAGATAAGTTTAGCCAAATAATATCAGCCTCAATCCTTGTGCATCAGTTTTGCACTGTGTTCATCAAGAAAGTAAACGACTTGTAAAACACAATTACTCAACAAAGGGAAATTGGTTACATCATGTACATTTAGTCTTTATTAATTTTGTTGACCCCTCCAATCATTCTTCTGAGGCTCTTCCGTTCTTGCTTTTCTACTGATAAACTGCCATTCAGCAGTTTCATTAGAGGTGTTCTTCTTGATTGTCTGATTCAAGTAACCATTATGGAAATCAGCTGCTGTCAGTCTTTTGTTCAGAAGAACTGTCTTGAAAGCCACCCAACCATCCTGGAAAATAAAATGAATAAATACAACTCTTTAAAAATGAACAGCGGTTAAAACAAGACCTGGAGGAAATAAGAGCAGCCCTTTGGTGTAGAAGAGTTGCGCCCTCTGTCCCATAGTAAACCCGGAACAAAATATGGAACCTTTCCATAGAAGGATTCCAAGACAAGATTTAGAAGTCTGACTTCTTTCCCACAGTTTAAAAACATGTGGTTTTTGAACATACTAAGCAAGAGACAATTAATTCATACTTATTTCATACTTATTTATCATGTTGATGCGGGGTGCATATGCGCACTTGGGTCAAGTTCAGACATCATTATTTCAAAGCATTACTTCTTTTTGTTTGCTATCATGAGCTGACAATTGTTGTGAAGCGGCGCTATAAAAAAACACTTGATTTTAATTGATTTGAACTTACAAACACAATATATAAATATCTGAAAATTTGGAAGTAGCACAATCAAAGACTGTAAACCATGCACAAAATGCCACAAAGCACATTTAAAAGGTGTTTAATTGCTTTGATTTGCCCTCTGAAAGTCCAAGAACTAATTTCACCTACCTTTAAATAGAGAAATAATGTGAACATTTTGGAAAAATATTTCTGGTTAAGACCCAAAAGGTATAGCATAGAGGTAAATATAAAGACACAGTTAAAACCTGCAATTTACATACGCTATGGAAAATAAACCTTTTTACTGTATAGTATAAAATCTGACTAATTTGTTTCCTATTTTAGTTCGGTTAGGATTACTACACTTATTTGTATTTCCTAAATGGAAGAATGAGATTTTTTTTTCATTCAGAAGTATACATCCTTCTGCTTAGTATTTGATTGAATTGTCTTTTAAGCTGTACAACTTTTGTTAAACGTTTTGGCAATCCTTCCACAAGCTTGCCACAACACTTTCCCTAAATTGCAAATCAAATCACAGTCTTGTTTTTCTCTGCTCGAACTATAACCCCATTGTTCAGAGGAAACCTGTAACAAAGAGATCTGTGAGAAGATGGTCACAGGAAGCTGAAGAAGCCCAGAGAGGTTGCTTTGAGGCTACAGACTGGAACGCACTGTGCCAACCACATGGAGAGGACATCGATGCCATGACTGAGTGTGTGACCCACTATATAAACTTCGGTGTGGATAACAGTTATCCAACCAGAAGAGTGAGATGCTTCCCCAGTAACAAACCCTGAATCACCAGTGACCTAAAGGACCTTCTTAACAAGAAAAAAAGAGCCTTCAGAGAGGGAGACATGGAACTTATGAGTATACAGAAGCAACTTAAAGTCAAGATAAGAGACAGCAAGGAGGTGTACAAGAAGAAGCAAAAAAATATCAGATGTGTGGTCAGGGATGAAGATGATCACAGGCTTCAAGCAGAAGGAATATCGGACCGATGGATGTCTTAACAGAGCCAATGAGCTATACACATTCTTCAATAAGACCAGTTCAGAAACAAGCTCAGCATCCTCCTCTCTTGCCCACAGCCAAACAGATATCCCACCCTCCTTTGACACACAGCTTTCCTGTCACACCTCAGATGTTTTATCTTCCACCTCAGCAATGGACCCTTCTGCTTCTACATGTTTGCCTTCAACCAGAAGATGCTGATGATCCATTTACCTCCCCCTTTTAACCAGCGTCTTAACGAGTCAGGTGAAGAGACAACTGGAAAGACTGAACAATAAGGCTGCAGGTCCAGACTGTGTCAGCCCTAGAGTCCTGAAGGCCTGTGCAGAGCAGCTCTGTAAGATTCTGCAGCACCTCTTCAACCTTAGCCTGCCCCAAAAGTTTCCAGTGTTGTGGAAGACCTCCTGTCTTGTTCCAGTACCAAAACAACTCACCCACAAGTCCTCAATGACTATAGACATGCTGCCTTAACATCATACATCATGAAAGGCCTACAGAGACTCCTGTTGGCCAACCTGAGTAAGCAAACAATAAACTATCAGGACCCCCTGCGGTCTGCTTATCGTTGTGGAGTTGGAGTTGAAGATGCCATCAAGCACCTGCTGCAACAAACCCACGGTCATCTGGACAAAGCCAGCAGCACTATGAGGATCATGTTCTTTGATTTCTCCAGGGCATTTAACACAATTCAACCTGATTTGCTTTATCAGAAACTCACAAAGACTCAGGTGGTGGCATCAAGAATCTCCTGGATTAAAGGCTACCTGACACAGACCAAAGGTCTGTGAGACTGAAGGGTTGTGTGTCTTACCAGGTAGTGTCTAACCAAGCTAATCAAGAAGGCTGGCGCTTTCCTGGGGACTCCTCTGGAACCTCCGGAGATCATTGTGCAAAGGATTCTTCATTAAATGAAGAATTTATGGAGAACCCTGAGCATCCTCTTTATGAGACTGTCGTACAACAAGTCTCTTCATTCAGAGGCTTTTTCAGATCTGCTGTAAGACAGACATCCTTCCTGTCCATACAGTAGCATCTTCAACGGCTCTTTGAAGAAACCTGTATAATATTAACTAGAACAAGATTTAATTTCACTTTGGGATTAATAAAGTATTTTTAAATTCAATTTATATTATAGCAATTTTGACCAATTTTTTTGAAAAAAATAAATAAATAAAATCAGCATAATATCTCTGCTGGTGTCCTCTGGGAGGCAGCAAAAGTTGTTATGGTGTAGTAATCCCTCCTACATCAATGGTTGGGAAAAACGCTGATTGAATTGGCCTCATGGACAGGAGATTCTGGTCAGAGAATCAGAAGACTGAAGGTCTTGAACACCAAATTTATTCCAACCTGAAATAATGAACATTATTCATCACAAACAAGTTGCACAATTAATTGTGAGACATTTGAAGACGTGTATGCAAGTGGTTGCGTGCGGGTGGTCTGCAACATTAGAAATAAACATAATAAAATTACAATTGTGAGATTAAGAATTGCATTCACTGAACAATAACAACATTCACATCAATTGTCAGAATTACAGCAAAAACGTAAGAACAGCTCTACACCCTCTACGGGTTACTCGAGGGTTCATGAGAGTTTGCCCAACTGGTCCACGTGTATTTTGTGGACCTGGAGAAGGCTGTGTTCGACTGTGTCCCTCGTGGTGCCCTGTGGAGGGTGCTCCAGGAGTCCGGAGTCGGGGGCCCTTTATTAAGGGCCATCCGGTCTCTGTATAAGTGGAGCCGGAGATTGATCTGCACTAAGTCGGACCTGGTCCCGGTGCATGTTGGACTCCGGCAGGGCTGCCCTTTGTCACCGGTCCTGTTCATAACTTTTATGGACAGGATTTCTAGGCGCAGTCAAGGGCCGAAGGGGGTCTAGTTTGGGGACCAGTGGATTTCGTCTCTTCTTTATGCAGATGACGGGGTCCTGCTGCCCCCCTCTAGTCAAGACCTAGAACATGCACTGGGTCGTTTCGCAGCAGAGTGTGAAGCTGCTGGTATGAAAATCAGCTCCTCCAAGTCCGAAGCCATAGTTCTCGACCGGAAAAGGGTGGCTTGTCCAGGCACTCCCGTAAAGATAGGGTGAAAACACCGTCCATCCGGGAGGAGCTCGGAGTAGAGCCCCTGCTCCTCCACATCGAGAGGAGCCAGTTGAGGTGGCCTCGGCATTTATACCGAATATCACCTGGACGTCTCCCTTGGGAAGTGTTCCAGGCACGTCCCACCGGGAGAAGGCCCAGGACCTGTACACGTTAGAGGGACTATGACTCTCGGCTGGCCTCGGAACGCCTTGGGCTCCCCCCGGAGAAGCTGCAAGTGGTATCTGGGTAGACGGAAGTCTGGGTGTCTCTACTGAGTCTGCTGCCCCCAAGACAAGGTCCCGGATAAGCGGAAGACGACGAGTACGAGTAATGCGGAACATGGCAGTGTAAGGATTATGATTATTGATTAAAAATTTGAATTTAAAATCATAATTTGAAAACAATTAATTTCTTAACCAAAAATCCTTACTTACGAATACAAATCAGAGAGTTCCTCTGGTGTTGTGATTATGGGCTCAAAGCTCTTTAATAATTACAATTAGCTATTCATCATTAATAATTGATCAATTATTAACCAAAACCACAAAATGTGGTTCAGAGGCCAAGTCAGCGGCCATGGTACTCGACCAGAAAAAGGTGGCTTGTCCTCTTCAGGTTGGAGGGAAATTCCTGCCTCAAGTGGAGGAGTTTAAGTATCTCGGGGTCTTGTTCACAAGTGAGGGAAGAATGGAGCGGGAGATTGACAGACAGATCGGTGCAGCTGCTGCAGTAATGGGGGCACTGTGCCGGTCCGTTGTGGTGAAGAGAGAGCTGAGCCGAAAAGCGAAGCTCTTGATTTACCGGTTGGTCTACATTCCTACCCTCACCTATGGCGATGAACTTTGGGTCATGACCAAAAGAACGAGATCCCGGATACAAGCGGCTGAAATTAACTTCCTCCGTAGGGTGGCCGGGCACTCCCTTAGAGATAAGATGAAGAGCTCGGCCATCCGGGAGGGGCTCGGAGTAGAGCCGCTGCTCATCCACATCGAGAGTAGCCAGTTGAGGTGGCTCGGGCATCTATACCGGATGCCGCCTGGACGCCTTCCTCGGGAGGTGTTCCTGGCATGTCCCACCGGGAGGAGGCCCAGGACACGCTGGAGGGACTATGTCTCTCAGCTGGCCTGGGAACGCCTTGGGCTCCACCCGGAGGAGCTGGAAGAGGTGTCTGGGGAGAGGGACATCTGGGTGTCTCTGCTGAATCTGCTGCCCCCGCGACCCGGTCCCGGACAAGCGGAAGACGACGGGTACGAGTACCACACTGTTGTCACTGTTTAGTCAACCGCTTCACCGAAGGTGGGGGAACTTTGACCTTGATTTGACAGATAAATCACTCTTGCACAAAATAAACACAACGCTTCTCTTAATTATATATATATGAAGATTTATTGAAGCCAAATAATTCTGATATACCATTATTCTGGTCCAAAAACCTTCACCTAACTAACAAGTACTATTCTACACAAAGGGAATAAAAATGACTACCTAACAATAATAATAAAAGAAAAATATATGCGCATTGAGTGTCTATGAAGATCAAAACCAGCAGTTTTATGGAGAAAATGTGTAATTTGGGTTAAATGGAAAGAGAAGTCCTCCTGGTGTGCTGATGTCTCGATTGCAGTGATTAGCTGGTAAAACGGTGGAGCCACGCCCCTTTAGCCTCTAGCAGTTGATTGCCCCAAATCTAGAACAAAGAGTCATAAAACTCTGAGGCGGAACTCAGTGGAAAAACTTCAGTAATACAACTAGAACAAAGGAGTGGTCAGGCGAGGCCCAGACTGCAGTTGCTTTGAATGAAAAACTTTTAAAGGTCCAACTTCTAACTCCTGGCTGATTGGGGATCAGCTGGACGAAACATGAACAGGCACGATTCAGCAGCGCTTGCACAGCAAATCAAAACACAGCTCAACACTTCAATCATTATTGCATGCAACAAGTTGATACCTTGGATTGACAACTGGTAATTCTAAATCACCTTAACGATGCCTCATCCTGCTCAGACTTCTAAATGTACCTATCCAATTTAATATAAAAAGTACGAAATTACTTTGACGTTGATTTCTTCTCTCCACCAGTCGAGGATGGGTCAGGTCTGAAGAAAAATGAGGGAGGGGGATCCCGCATCTGTGATCAACTCAAGAAAAAAAACCGGTAAACTTCTCATCTGTCCAAGAGGGGAAAGTATGAAGAACTGTTTAGTCGACTGAATCAACAAGGAGGAAACTCATCTCCTTGGAAATAAAACCTCTGTGGGTTTTTCACCCTCGCTGGGTGTCGGCGTGGTCTTCGATTGGTATATGAATCTTCTGACCTTCTTGTATCAGACAGATTTCCAGCTTTCAAGTTCTTCCGGGAATGGCCTTTTGGAGAAAAAGTTCGCCTGCAAGCTTTTGTCTCTCCAGATACGCGCCTCTGTTGCGTCGTCCCGTGATACACACCTGAAATGGCAACGAAAGTTTATTTTCCGCGGGTTTTATATTCCCAGGTGATGTCAGAGAAGCGATGTCTGTTGAGCTGCGCATGTTCAACTGTGCGACAAAAATGGATGACTCCAACAGCAGGTACAAGTACGAAAGGACACCGCTGCATTAATTATAACAACACAAGTTATGCGGCGCTATCCACAGCAACTTAAGGCAGCAACATATTGATCCACAAGCCATTAGCATCCTATGTTAGCAGATTCTAGTAATCAAATGACAGTTAAAGATCAAGCTAATGTCTAATATTACTTACTTCTATTTAATAAGCACACTACCATCCACCATGGTGTGAGTAATCCTAGCATGTGTCACACTAATAACGGACCAGGTGGAAACCCCCTGTTTTTTTCTCAGTCTTTCTAATACACTTGCCCTAATTCTCTGTCATGTTCGTTGTCCAGAGCATAGAAAGACTGCTACACTCATAGGGTAATCAATAAACTGTGGGAGCTGGACGAGTCCAATAACTGGTCGTGTGTAAATTTTATTCTTTACCTGCACTGTAGCAGTGCATACTGATCCGCCTGATCTTCTTAAGGTTTCAGTCACTGTGCACAGAGACCAGAGAGCGAGGGGAAGACGTGGATAGACAATGAGGACAACCTGACCTAAGTAAATAAAGAGGTCCTCCACCTCTGACGATGCTGTAGACCTAACAGGTAGTCCCAGATGAAGCAAACCCAGAAGCCCAGCAAATCCTCACTGTCGTACAATGCGTGGGGAAGAGACCCATGAGCACCATATTAGGTATTATAGGATTAGGATCCATTGACACATAGCTCAAGGGTTTTGCATTAAGGATGCCTTTAACCTCAATGAGTAGAGTCCACAGAACTGGCTCAGAAACTGAGTGCTCTCGTAAGACTATTCTCAGGGCTGTTTTTACCAATTTAACCTCTTGCTTTGGGTGCCACCAAAATGTGAAGCAGGGAGTGGATTGAACTGGAATCTAATCCTCTGCTCTGCTAACTGCTCCTGCCGATGGGGGCATAACTTCAAAGGCCTCTGCAAACTCACAGCATCATCCCGTAATGTTTGTTCCATAATCACAGAAAAGGTCAAATGGTTAGCCTCTTTGTACCCATCTTGTGGTCATACATTTATAAAGGATACCCCTTCTCTTATCTCTTCTTTTGACATCACCTTACCTTGACTGAGAAGAGAGAAAAGCAGTCTTTTCCAGCAGAGTAGAATTGAGGCTTATACACAAGCAGTCTGGAAGGAGGAAGATCCGCTATTTGTGGAGCTTGAGGCTTGGCTAACCAAAACTGGCACTCATGACATGTGTGCTGATGTTTATGGATAACCTTGCAACCTTGAAGAATTCAGTACTGGCGGTGAAGCTTAGCCAGAACTTGCTCTGCAACTGGATGGTGAAGTCTCTCAGCACAGTCTCTTATCAGCAGCTTAGTGATGTGATGCCCAGGGTCAAAAACCATGGGATGAATTGTTTCTATCTCAAAATCTGTCGATCTCTGAAGCCACCCTCCAACTTTAAGGAGGCCTGTGACCTCTTCATACTCAGGGGCCAGGAAGTTTAGTTAGTATCTGATGGAAAAGGCTGTTTAGCTTTAAGTGTTTTAAGTGGCAAATGCAGTTGTTACATGAAAGAACTGTACAGTGGCTTGGATGAGCTTCCTCCAGGTGTGAGACTTCTTAGGGACCTTTCTTTAACTCATCTTTATCAGGTTCAGCTCTGCTGCTTGGCATGACTAGCCAATCGTCAGGAGTTTTCATCTGAATTGGGTCCTAACCTGCACTGTGCTGGGTGGACTAATGCAGAGAGGGCCAGACCCCTAGTGATGAGGTCTAATAGGTTGTGATGTGAGTCAACGTACCTCCAAGTAGCTCCATTGGTGAGGTTCTGAAGTTCTGCTCTGCGTGTCCTGATGAAAACTTTATAGTGGCAGGACTCTGAGTTTAGCTAATGTAACACAGTGGTTTAATCTGACCCGCAAATAACTTGATTTATTGAGAGAGTCAAGTCATCCTGTATTAACTTGACAAGCTGAACACCAGCTAGTGCGGCACTGAGCTCTAACCAAGGCATGGAGAGACATTTCTTTGGTGGTACACAGAACCTGGCTAGTATGAAATCTACAGGTCCTTCTCAAAAAATTAGCATATTGTGATAAAGTTCATTATTTTCCATAATGTCATGATGAAAATTTAACATTCATATATTTTAGATTCATTGCACACTAACTGAAATATTTCAGGTCTATTATTGTCTTAATACGGATGATTTTGGCATACAGCTCATGAAAACCCAAAATTCCTATCTCACAAAATTAGCATATCATTAAAGGGTCTCTAAACGAGCTATGAACCTAATCATCTGAATCAACGAGTTAACTCTAAACACCTGCAAAAGATTCCTGAGGCCTTTAAAACTCCCAGCCTGGTTCATCACTCAAAACCCCAATCATGGGTAAGACTGCCGACCTGACTGCTGTCCAGAAGGCCACTATTGACACCCTCAAGCAAGAGGGTAAGACACAGAAAGAAATTTCTGAACGAATAGGCTGTTCCCAGAGTGCTGTATCAAGGCACCTCAGTGGGAAGTCTGTGGGAAGGAAAACGTGTGGCAGAAAACGCTGCACAACGAGAAGAGGTGACCGGACCCTGAGGAAGATTGTGGAGAAGGGCCGATTCCAGACCTTGGGGAGCCTGCGGAAGCAGTGGACTGAGTCTGGAGTAGAAACATCCAGAGCCACCGTGCACAGGCGTGTGCAGGAAATGGGCTACAGTTGCTGCATTCCCCAGGTCAAGCCACTTTTGAACCAGAAACAGCGGCAGAAGCGCCTGACCTGGGCTACAGAGAAGCAGCACTGGACTGTTGCTCAGTGGTCCAAAGTACTTTTTTTGGATGAAAGCAAATTCCGCATGTCATTCGGAAATCAAGGTGCCAGAGTCTGGAGGAAGACTGGGGAGAAGGAAATGTCAAAATGCCAGAAGTCCAGTGTCAAGTACCCACAGTCAGTGATGGTCTGGGGTGCCGTGTCAGCTGCTGGTGTTGGTCCACTGTGTTTTATCAAAGGCAGGGTCAATGCAGCTAGCTATCAGGAGATTTTGGAGCACTTCATGCTTCCACCTGCTGAAAAGCTTTATGGAGATGAAGATTTCATTTTTCGGCACGACCTGGCACCTGCTCACAGTGCCAAAACCACTGGTAAATGGTTTACTGACCATGGTATCACTGTGCTCAATTGGCCTGCCAATTCTCCTGACCTGAACCCCATAGAGAATCTGTGGGATATTGTGAAGAGAACGTTGAGAGACTCAAGACCCAACACTCTGGATGAGCTAAAGGACGCTATCGAAGCATCCTGGGCCTCCATAAGACCTCAGCAGTGCCACAGGCTGATTGCCTCCATGCCACGCCGCATTGAAGCAGTCATTTCTGCAAAAGGATTCCCGACCAAGTATTGAGTGCATAACTGTACATGATTATTTGAAGGTTGACGTTTTTTGTATCAAAAACACTTTTCTTTTATTGGTCGGATGAAATATGCTAATTTTGTGAGATAGGAATTTTGGGTTTTCATGAGCTGTATGCCAAAATCATCCGTATTAAGACAATAAAAGACCTGAAATATTTCAGTTAGTGTGCAATGAATCTAAAATATATGAATGTTAAATTTTCATCATGACATTATGGAAAATAATGAACTTTATCACAATATGCTAATATTTTGAGAAGGACCTGTATATGGATCAATTGGTTAATTGGTTGATCCATACTGGTTGTACACGGCGCTCTGTCAAAATGTTTCAGTACGACTGGTAAACTACAAAGCCGCACCGCTTGCAGCATTACGGCTACCGTAGTCAGGGGTGTCGCCGAAGTAATAGTGGTAAACACCTGTACTGTGCTTACTCCTAGACCAACACCACTTGTGTGTGTATAACGACCCCAAAATTGCACCTTTCAAGAGACACGCTTACGATGCTGAGTTCAAACTCAAGGCTGTCAGCTACGCAGTCGAACATGGGAATAGAGCAGCAGCGAGATAATTCAACAGTTAACGCTACTATATTGTGAATGTACTAACGTTTGATTTAGTGTATCAAACTGTTTCTTTTACGTGTTTACTGAATCAGGGAAAAGTTCCCTTTCACGTTTTAACTAACGTTTGATTTCAACTTCAACTTCATAGACTCCAATGCATTCCTAACGTGCGGTTGGCTCTATTCAATAGAATTCTATGTAGAGGAGACCTTACCATGAGAGTGAATGGAGTTATCAGAACGCTGGTTTGTAGTGTATTAATAAAGTTTGACTGACTAACTTATCTGACTCTTTTGTTGACATTCTCTTTAGCACAGCTCCATCTAGTGGATGCATAACGCAACCCCAGTCAAACGTTTGACTGCAGTAGCTTCTATTCTATGCGCCTTATAATCCGGTGCGCCCTATATATGAAAAAAGTTCTAAAATAGGCCATTCATTGAAGGTGCGCCTTATAGTGCGGAAAATACGGTACCTAAGATTCAGTTACAACACAGCTACAATATAGAAATCCTGAGATACGGCTTCATTCGCATGAGTATTGTCAAGAATACAGTAAGATTTATAAGAATTTTAAGAATACTGCATGAATATTAGCAATCAATTAACAATATACCAAATGCATCTAAGAATCAGGTACGATTAAATTTGAAGTCGTTACTATTCTTGAAAATTTGTGTGATTTTCAATCAAGATACAATAAAAAGTGATGAGGGACAAGCAGGAGTGAATGTTATTTGATTGATAACTTGATAGTTAGAAAATGTAAAGTTTAAGGTGATGTGACTGTTTTTGCCAATATAATATAAAAAACTAAAGTGCTTGTTGTTGGCCATAAAATTTTATAAGAAACAAAAAAATACATTGTTTTATTTATATTTCTTATCTATAATTTTTTTGATTTGATTATGTGTGTTTAATAAATTTGTTTTTCTTATTTACAATTTTTTTTCAAGGGCAGAAGAGATTTGGGCAGTTTTAGGGGGTACAATGGCCCCCTATGCTTCATGAATCCTGATTGAGTTAAGAATACTAAGAAATCCCTATGAATCAATTAGGAATCGGTTATAATACCTAAGAATGAACAGTTAGTATAAACAGTTCAGAACTTTTGCCATGGATTCCAGATGCCTCAAGATATGCAAGAACTAACTAAGAAGGAAATATGAATAGGTTACGAATTTAATAACTTACTGTAATTAAAATAAAATCCTAAAATGTTATAATTCTTAGTGATTATAATTGTTCGTTGTCTGTGTTGAATAGGGGTAACAGACAAGAAGGTGGGCACTGTCAGTAATATCTCTTGATTCATCAACTGCTAACGCTACATACAATCCCTTGGCAATAGCGCTTTTCAGCTGTGACCACACACATTTTGTAAGAAACTCTGCACGTCTTGTGGTAGTTGTGGATGATGGGAATCTGTGAGTTCCAGCTTTTGTTTCCTATCAAAGTGTGTCGACAACAGCTACAAAAAACTCTTTTACCACCTTAGCATCTGTAAGGGCTTCTTGTGTTTGCTTAAAATCCACTGCATTCTCAGCGAAAACTCCTTTGCTTGCTGTTAGGCTGAGAATTAAAGAAAATAATCGTGTCAGTTGTGGTACATAAAAATACAGTTTTTTCAGTATGAATGCTTGACAGAAAATGATTCGCGTTCCGGATGGAATACTTAAGCGTTCTGGACTTGGGCCAGAGTCCACCTTTTACAGATCCCTCATGTATAATGTTAAAATGCCTTTTAGACTAGTTTGTGACCCTGTCAAGTAATAAAGACCAAGTATATTATTTTTCTCCCTTCACAGGAGAATTCTGAAGGAGTGACACCG
Organism: Girardinichthys multiradiatus; assembly: GCF_021462225.1. Lineage (NCBI taxonomy): Eukaryota > Metazoa > Chordata > Actinopteri > Cyprinodontiformes > Goodeidae > Girardinichthys > Girardinichthys multiradiatus. The sequence continues at coordinate 2,271,388 of NC_061797.1, forward strand.
CCAGATGTTTCTCACTAAGGCACTCCAAACAGGTAAATGACTCATTTCAAATTTGATTAACTGTATTGTGTGATAGTGTGCTTTTCAAAAATCATGTTATTATGCAAACATTTGCATCGATGTAAGATAAAGCAAACCTTAACTAAAAAGTAAAGATTTTTACCTAATGACAGAGCAGAAATCTTCTCTCACTGGATAAAACAATAGTGAGGGCAAGAATTTCAAACTTGTCCAGAATACATTAGGACAACTACAATTACTAATATTTAACTGCCACCTTGTATTAAACAGTCTATGTTGAAAACAGAAATTGATTGTTGTTTTTATTCAAAGTAAAATAAGTTACTCTATCTAAATTTTTCTATAATTTTCTATTATTTTATCTATTTTTCTTTAGTGTACATAGCTCCATTCAAGAGCCAGCCTCCTGGGTGTGGATGATCATAGGAGAGTGGCCGCTACAACATGGGTGCAGCTTGTTAATTTTCTGAAGACAATTTAGACCATAGTCACCAAGAACCCAGTAACGCTATTGGCAGCACACTATGTTATGATGAAATGAAATCTCATAGCCTCCTGCTATAAAAAAGCAAATGTACAAGTATTTCTCTGATAGGTCTGTCATATATTTATGTCAAAGAGGGTCATTACCAAACCTCCCAAAAAATCTGTTGAGAAAAATTTAGTTGCCAAGCGGACAAGAATATAAAGAATGTATGTAAAGGAGAGAGGGTGTAATCAACGTGCCAATTAATAAAAGTTTCTCCACAGAGGATGAAATAGTTTTTCCACTCATCGACATTCAAATCAGTTTAAACTTTAATGTAGCATTTTGTCCAGGTTTTTGGTTCATACCGAGTCTCTAGTAAATTGAAGCTATCATGAACATTACAAATGTTTAATTCATTTGGGAGTTAACAAACTCAGCAGGATAACACATGTAAAAAGTGATCCTTCTGATTGCAGAGTTAATACTTGGTAATGTTGCCTTCTGAAAAATTTTGCAATCACTTGAAAACAACCCAAAGATATGAATACGAAAGGATCCAAAGCTCCAATGCAATACAAGCAAAACATTCTGAATATCTGACTGTCGGATATTTGGACAAACAAAGTAGCAGCAGTACAATAGAAATAAACATACCTTACAACAGACAGCCAGAGTATTGGAAACCTTATCATAGTACACTGAGCCAGGTTTCTGATTCCTTTGATCTGTGTGATAAATTAAAGTTAAGAGTCAAAGCTGTAGTAATTCATGACCACAGCCAATGCAAAGCCACATATGCATGCGCAAAAATTCAATAAACATAACTCCTTCTAACACAGAAATTCTGTACCACTCGACACAAACAAAAGACAAGACCTTCATTATTACAGTGACCATGTGATTGACAGCTGTATTTCCTCTATATTGTTTTTTTTTTTTAAAGTTGTCTGAGAACCCAGTTTTTCATGCTGCTATTACCGATCTGATTATTTGTTTGTGTGCACAGAGAAGTCAGAACTAATTGGTGGATTATCGTTGTAGACATTTGAGAAATGAAGGTTCATACAAATACAAAAAACAGAAAACAAATGTAATGTGAGCCATGTATTATAGCATCCACAGCAGTGGTTTTAGAAACTACAAAAGGTTATTTACACTGTCACCTTACATTACTTTGATTTTTTTGAGGTTTGCGATCACATGGGGAGGTCATGGGTCAGGGCTGCCATTTAGTCAGTAGAAAGCATGCAGGGCACAGCTCAGTAAAAACGTTTTCATGGGCGCGGCGCTGATGGTGTAAGGGTTAAGCGCGCGACCATATACAGAGGCTACAGTCCTCGAAGCGGCTGTCCCGGGTTCTAGTTCCGGACCTGGCGACATTTGCCGAATGTCTGCCCATCTCTCCACCCCTCTTTCCTGTCTACCTACTGTCAAAAATAAAGGCCACTAGTGCTGAAAAAATATCTAAAAAACAAAAACAGTTTTCATCCACCCCCACCACCTCCGCTCCACCTCCTTGTGTCTCCTGTCTCTCACAGGTTCAGAGTGCAGGCTGATGCCAATTTGCCTTGATCGGCTTGAGGGAGCCGATCAGGCAGCTCTACATAAACTGCTCACCTGTAGGGCTGGGGGTGTGGCTTCACCTGGCTGGCTTTTTGGCACATGCTTTGTTCTCTAGCATTGTTTGAAGGTTTGTGGTGGGAGTTTGTGGGCTAGGTAAGTTTGGGGGACCCTGTACATTTCCATCACATAGTTTTTTCTCTGTTATACACACTAGGTAAGTAGGTTGGTGCCACTCATTTAATATTTTGAGCTTGTTTTGTGAGACTAGAATAGCAGAGCTTTCTTTTCCTTGATTTCTTCTGGCTTAGTTTAGGTGACAGTTAGGCCGTTTTGATTTATTTATTTATTTCATTTGGCACAACCTAACTGCCCCTTTCCCCCCACAGGTTGTTCAACCCTTTTGGGGTCTTTTTTTTTAATAGAGGAAAATAAATCCCATTGTACCACACTTACAAAGACTCTGTCATTTTATTATGGTTTTCCTGTGTGTTCTCCCTCCTTCAACTTGAGTGGGGGGGCCGTAACAAAAGTGGGGGCTCGTCCGGGATAATGAATAATTCCTGAGCTGAGGACAACCACAGTATTTGCAAGATTTTTGTGATTGTTTGAAAATGAGCTTTGACTTAAAGGAGTTCATTCAGGCTCCTTGCCGTGAGAAGGTGGAGTTATATCGTAAGAATGACTTGTTGGCCATTGCAGACCATTTTGATAATTCTCTGAAGAAGCATGTTGTTAAACAGGACATTAAGAATATTGTTTTGCAAAAACTGGTTGAGTTGAAAATCCTAGGAGACTCAAGTGAAACTGATCTGGATGTTTGTGATTGTGTTTCTTCTGGTGAATTAGGAGTCTCCCCGTCGGAAACAGGAGCTGCCGCCACGATAACTCCCCCAAAGGTGTTGGAGGAACATCACATGCCTCCTGGGACTTTACCTCGCTTCAGTCCTGGGTCACCAGACTCGGTAGTTCCAGTGGTATTGTCAGACTTAAAGTTCGGCTGGCTTGCCTTCAGTTGGAAGCGCATGAAAGAGAGATGGTACGTAAAGCTGAGTTGATCTCAGACTTGAGATTCGTACTTGTACACGTCGTCTTCCGCTTTATCCGGGACCGGGTCGCAGGGGCAGCAGACTCAGCAGAGATGCCCAGACGTCCCTCTCCCCAGACACCTCCTCCAGCTCCTCCGGGGGGAGCCCAAGGCGTTCCCAGGCCAGCCGAGAGACATAGTCCCTCCAGCGTGTCCTGGGCCTTCCCCTGAGCCTCCTCCCGGTGGGACGTGCCTGGAACACCTCCCGAGGAAGGCAGGAGGCATCCGGTATAGATGCCCGAGCCACCTCAACTGGCTCCTCTCGATGTGGAGGAGTAGCAGCTCTACTCCGAGCCGCTCCCGGATGGCCGAGCTCCTCACACTATCTCTAAGGGAGTGCCCGGCCACCCTACGGAGGAAGCTCATTTCCGCCGCTTGTATCCGGGATCTCGTTCTTTCGGTCATGACCCAAGGTTCATGGCCATAGGTGAGGGTAGGAACGTAGACCGACCGGTAAATCGAGAGCTTCGCTTCACTTGAGATTTGGAAGCTGGAAATTGAAGCTGAGAAGGAGATCAAATTAAAACAGGTTGAAGCGGAAGCAATGAGGCTTTCGCATAGGAAGTCATTGCTAGGTTAATCTGTTCCATCTGATTCAGTGGAGGTCTTGCTAAATAAAAACAAGTTTGATGTTAGCAGAAATATTACTTTGGTGCCACCATTTAGGCAGTCAGAAGTTGATTCCTACTTCAATGCCTTTGAAAGGATTGCAACAGCACTAGAGTGGCCAAAGGAGATGTGGGCTGTGCTGCTGCAATATAAGGTAATGGGTAAAGCACAAGAAGTTGTATCATCACTGTCAACTGAGGATGGCATGAATTATGATGTACTGAAACAGTATATCTTGTGTGCTTATTAGCTTGTGCCAGATGCTTACAGGCAACAATTTAGGAATCATAAGCGGTCTAGTAGTCAAACTGATGTGGAGTTTGCACGAGAGAAAGCTGTCTTATTTGATAAATGGTGTGTAGCTAATGAAGTCAAGAGAAGCTTTGAATCTCTTCGTCAGCTAATCTTGCTGGAAGATTTCAAGACTACATCGCCAGAGCAAATGGTGGTTTATTTAAATGAGCAAAAAGTGGCCTCATTTTCAAAAGCTGCAGTCTTGGCTGATGAGTTCATGTTGACACACAAAAATGTGTTTGTAGCTGCACCTCGTACAGATAGGGTTTCAACCGCCCATCCCCCAAAACCTGAAACAGGTCAGTCAGAAGCCAAGGCCAAGCAGCCACTTTTTCCTTCACCGGAGGTATGGGAAGGGAGGTACGGGAGTGCTTTTTGAGCTTTTGTTTTGTTAGACTAGAATAGCAGAGCTTTCTTTTCCTTTATTTCTTTTCCTTTATTTCTTCTGGCTTAGTTTAGGTGACAGTTAGGCCCTGTTTTGTTTTACTTATTTCTTTGATTTGGCACAACCTAAACTAACCATGGTTAGTCTAGTTAACCATGGTAAAGTACAGAATTGTTGTACTGTAGAGGCTGTTACAGTACATAGCAGTATAGGTTCACAAGCAGTTTTGAAAACATTGTTAAAAAGCATGTCAATAAAGATTAAGATAAACATGAAAGAGGTCTCAACTTTACTTCCATGTTTAAGTCATCATTCAACTCGTTCAATATTCAGAACACCTATTCGGCCAAATGTCTCCAGGTAGAGCTATGCATAGGAAACTGAGTACATCAACTTTATCTCAGAAACTAAATCATCATTAGGCAATTTGACTTCAGAACAGTGATATTATGAAGACCTGGTCACAAGTATGGCTTTAGAAACCATCTTAGTCAAATGCAATCATGCAGTTACCTGTAGTGTGACATTTTCCAACAAAATCCAAAAGTTTTATAGTTTTCCCCATCCATATAGTCCTCAAAGGTATCTAAAGAGAGAAAAGCATCTTTGTAATATTTAATGGTGACTCACTGAAAAACAGCCCGAATCACAGATATCTTCTTTGCTTACCCGGCATCCAATGGCACGACACAAACAAGCAATTTGGTTACAGGTCTGTTCTTCCCAGTGAATCCAGCTCATTGATGTATTGATTTTTGGGGCTGTAGGAGACAAGCAAATTAACCACAGAGGAAAACTAGTTCAATTACAGTGGTTATAAAAAGGGTACACACCACTGTTCATGACAGGTTTTTGTTATCTAACAAAATGAGACCATAATAGATTTTCACCTGTAACGTAACCAATGAAAGAATCAGCAGCTTTGGCCACCTTCCTGGCGGTAGACTGGAGTTGGGTGGGTGCAGTGTGTTTTGTCCCTGTGCTGGGCCAGCTAATGGGTTGTGCTTGGCCTGGGTTGTTGGTTGGCCCAGGTGAGGTACCCTGCTGGTTTGGGCACGTTTACTTGTTTCTTTATTTATTTATGCCTTGTTTCTCTCTCATGGGTGAGTGGATTGGGAATGCTTGCGTTGGCCGGGTGTTTGGGTGGGCTCAGCGATAAAGAGGCGTGTGGAGTTGCTGGCATTTGGATTGGATAGGGTGAGGGGCTTGCTCAGAGCAGGCTGCATGTGCAGGGCTTGCACTGTGTGGATGTGTTAGACAGTTTTTCTGGGGTGGAGCTCATGTATTAAGACTAGATTTACAAGTTTTTTTTTTATATAAACCTTATAGTTAGAGTGGCTTAGGTTATCCTGAGCCATCTCTCTAGTAATGCTTCTATAGGCCTAGGTTGCTAGAAGACATAATGGCCCGTTTCATTCTCTCTACTTCATACCTTACAATTTTGCTTTATTTTAGCTTTTAACTTTATGTTCTCTCGTTCTTGCCTAAACATATGGACGAGGACCGGTAAAATAAAGCCAGGCAAGAGCTGATATGACAACAGAATGTAGCATGGTAGCGTATTGAATAAATAAGTAATAACGGCTGATATCTAGAAATCAGGCTTGCTGACATATGGATCTGTAAATTAAATACTTATGAATAAAATATAATGTCCTACATGAACATAGATTTACCCCGAGCATCTGCTGTGAGTTTTATACTTGTATGACAACTGTTGTGCTGAAAACAGGGCTATAGACGAGAAGGGAAAACAGAAGAGTTCCGATTTTCAACTCCAGCTTAATTCGCTGCGCATCCATCGCAGATTTTGCTCTCGCTTTGCTCTATTCGCCTTAATCACACCGTTCGCATCATGTCCTTTGCATCCTCCGCCTTGCATCTCTTTTGAACGCGCCTTTACGTAGGGTTAACATGTAAATTGCCTGCTCCTGTTGTGTCTTTCACGTTCGGTGTGAACGCACCTTTAGTACTTGCTCCGGCTAACCTTCATCCCTCTTCTTTCTAGGGAAAACCTTCATCACTAGGTTTTCCTGTCCCCTGCTCTCACTACTGATCACAATGTTATCTGCAAACATCATAGTCCTGAGTCCTGTCTAATATCATCTATCAACTTGTCCATCACCAGAGCAAACAAGAAGGGGGTCAGAGCCGATTCTTGATACAGTCCCACTTTCACCTCGAACTCCTCTGTCACACCTGCAACACACCTCACCACTGTCTTACAGCTCTGAAACATGTCCTACACCACTCTAACATACTTCTGTTACTCCAGACTTCCTCATACAATACCACAGCTCTTCTCTCAGTACCCTGTCATTTGCTTTCTCTAGATCTACAAAAACACAATGCAGCTCCCTCTGACCTTTTTTGTACTTCTTTATAAATGTCCTCAAAGTAAATATTGCATCTGTAGTATTTTTTCTTGGTATGATGCCATACTACTGCTCACAGATGCTCACTTCCACTACTCTTCACCATAACTTCAGTGCATGTCTCATCAACTTTATTCCGCTGTAGTTGCCACAACTCAACATCTGCCTTGTTCTTGAAAAGTGGTACACACTTCTCATCCATTCCTCTGGCATATTATCACTCTCTAAGGCTACATTCACACTGCAGGTCTTAATGCTCAAATCAGATTTTTACAGGAATCAGATTTTTTTGCGTGGCTGTCCCCGTTACTTTGAAAATGTTGCAGCTCCAAACTGATCCACATGCAATCCATTGTATCGGACTGCGGCAGGGGCAGATTATCACATGCTCGGTAACCTCGATAGCATTTTAAAGTCCTGTTTGAACGGTTGTATACGAATTTTACAGTACAAACTTCGTGCCACATCCACACAGTTCCTATGAGCCATTCAATTAGGCTTGAATAAAGTTTTATCTCTGTTTATTAACGAGCTCTTAACGTCTCGCTGTCTCTCCACTGTGCAGTTCTATTCTAGCCCCACGTCTGTTTTGCTAACTGCTAACGTTTCTTGCTGGGCGGCGTAAAATTGTGATGAATGCGACAGAAAGTGACGTAAAAGTCACATCTAATGCGCCTTGGTCATTCCCACTGGAGCCACATTCCAAAAGATCAGATATGAGTCGGATTCAGGACAACATATGATTGTGACTTCAAAGAGTCAGATACGGGCCAGATCTAAGCGTTCCCACTTGTTTTTAACAACCTGACCTGATCACTTGACCCCAAAAAAATCTGATTTGGGCCACATTTGCCTGCAGTGTGAACAGGGCAAAGATCTCATTGAACAGCCTGGTCAAAAACTCTACTGCTGCTACTTCCATGCCTCCACAGGTATATCATCAGGACCAACTGCATTTCCACTCACTTACTTAATCCTTACCAATGTATGCTACCTCCTGATCTTTTCTCACTTCATGGTGTAGTTTTTTCACTCAAATGCTAGCAAATTTTAGAATAAACTGTGTATTATGTTCTAAACACTATCAGCATCAGTTATATTTTGTACATTCTGATGTTTGCTTTTATAAAAGTTAGAATGATCAAATACAAGAGTAGTTTAAAGATCATCCATTAATTTTTATTAATTTATTTAAATTGCGTACATTAATGATCTAAATGATCCAATGCAACATTGGTATACATGGGGTATACATAGAGTATACTGAAATGCAAACGTACCTTGTATCAATCAAAAGAGCAATAAAGGTAAAATGAAGCAACTACAGATGGGAAAGACTAAAGCCAGTGTGTCTCCCCGCTACCGAGAGAGAGAAAAGTAACAGCTGTTTTCACTCTGCTGATCTGTTAAAGCTTATCAAGGACAAGCAAGCTCAGATGTCATATTAAAGCTCAGTTAAATGATGAAAACAAACTGATATAGGTAGCCTGAATATTATTTTTGTTAAGTGTTCTGTTGCTGATTAGTTTTTTAAATGTCTCTATTTTGAGGACTTATCCCGCCCCGCCAACAAGGTAGTAATAATATGTTTTCACAGGCGATGTCATTCATTTTATTAGATCGCTACTCTACTTTCAATGTCCAAATTTCAGAAAATCTGGACAAAAAAAACACTCTGCGGGGCGCTGACACGCTGATTTAAGTACACTCCCAAGCAGGTGTATCAATGAGCCAATTGGTTTCTGAACTGGAAAAGCAATGGTCATCACTTCTACAGGAATTCTGAGCACTAATACAGGAGTCCATCAAGCCATTACAGACCTCGGTGGACCCAGTCCGCAATACTGTGAATCACTTTAATGGCTGCCGAGCTGCTGCTTCCCAGCTTGTCTAAAAGTGCTAACCTGGATTGTATTCAAAAAAACATAAAACCACGGCTGCCCAAATCACGGCAGAATTAAATGTGCACCTCAACTCTCCTGTTTCCACCAGAACTGTCCGTCGGGAGCTCCACAGTGTCAATATACACGGCCGGGCTGCTATAGCCAAACCTTTAGTCAGTCATGCCAATGCCAAACGTCGGTTTCAATGGTGCAAGGAGCGCAAATCTTGGGCTGTGGACAATGTGAAACATGTATTGTTCTCTGATGAGTCCACCTTTACTGTTTTCCCCACATCCGGGAGAGTTACGGTGTGGAAAAGCCCCAAAGAAGCGTACCACCCAGACTGTCGCATGCACAGAGTGAAGCATGGGGGTGGATCAGTGATGGTTTGGGCTGCCATATCATGGCATTCCCTTGGCCCAATACTTGTGCTAGATGGACGCGTCACTGCCAAGGACTACCGAACCATTCTTGAGGACCATGTGCATCCAATGGTTCAAACATTGTATCCTGACGGCGGTGCCGTGTATCAGGATGACAATGCACCAATACACACAGCAAGACTGGTGAAAGATTGGTTTGATGAACATGAAAGTGAAGTTGAACATCTCCCATGGCCTGCACAGTCACCAGATCTAGGCAAGTCAGGAAACGTTTTCCTCCACCAGTATCACGTAGTTACCTGGCCACTATCCTGCAAGAAGAATGGCTTAAAATCCTTCTGACCACTGTGCAGGACTTGTATATGTCATTCCCAAGACGAATTGACGATGTATTGGCCGCAAAAGGAGGCCCTACACCATACTAATAAATTATTGTGGTCTAAAACCAGGTGTTTCAGTTTCATTGTCCAACCTCTGTATTTTTCCCCATCAATTCGCTGGCCAAAAATATGCCTTTGTCTTTTTCTTTTTAAATATGCTACCGATGGATTTAAATATTTAGGGGTGTGTGCTGCAAATCCATTCGATTGTCCTTTTTCCAAAAAATGTATCCCTCTTCTGCAGATGTGTAAACCACACTTCGACAGATGGTCTGGTTTCCCACTATCCCTAGTAGGTCATGTTAGTTTAGTTAAAATGGTTGTTTTATTAAAGTTTCTATATCTTCTTTCACATATCCCGGTACTTATTGAAAAGTATTTTTTAAATAATTGGATCAATTAATAAGTTACTTTCTCTGGAGCAATAAAAACACTTGCATCAGAAAACCTCTGCTACAGCATCAAAAGGTTTGTGGTGACTTATCATTGCCCAATTTCTTACACTTACTGGTCTTGCAATAGTCATAAAACGTCTGTACTGGACAGACAATACATCAGATAAAGAGCGTCCTTCATGGGTGGATATAGAATTTGCACCTTCTAAACACACTCTTTATTCTCTGGTTTGCTCCCAGCTTCCTGTGACTGTCTCCACTTTCACCTTAAAAACAGTGAAGAAAGCTAACTGTTTAAATCTGAATTCAAATAAGAAAAAGTCCTGGGTCTTCACAAGACATTAGAAATGTCTCCCAATGTAAACAATCTCTTATTTCTACCCTCTTGTGCTGACTTGATCTTTTGGACTTGGTTTTACAAAGGAATAACTAAATAACCTTTACATCCATGGGACGTTTATGTCCTTTTCTTAGCTCTCAAAGAAATTTGACTCGCCTAAATCAGAATCAGCTTTATTGCCAAGTTTCTACAGACTACAAGGAATTTGACTACACTTTACACTTTCCTCTCAATAATAAAGAATATCTTTTTAAATGTACATACACAATTGACTTTAAAGTTGAATATACAGTGCCTTGTGAAAGTGCTTGGCCCCCTTGAACTGGTCAACCTCTTGCCACATTTCGGGCTTCAAACAAAGATATAATAATTTATAATTTTTTGTGAAGAATCAACAACAAGTGGAACACAATCGTGAAGTGGAATTAAATTTATTGGCTGTGTCAAACATTTTTAACAAATAGATAACTGAAAAGTGGGGCGTGCAATATTATTCGGCCCCCTTGCGTTAATACTTTGTAGCGCCACCCTCTGCTGCAAGTCACTTGGGGTATGTCTCTATCAGTTTTGGACATTGAGAGACTGAAATTCTTGCCCATTTTTCCTTGCAAAACAGCTCAAGCTCAGTGAGGTTGGATGGAGAGCGTTCATGAACAGCAGTCTCCAGCTCTTTCCACAGATTCTCGATTGGATTCAGGTCTGGACTTTGACTTGGCCATTCCAACACCTGGATACGTTTATTTGTGAACCATTCCATTGTAGATTTGGCTTTATGTTTTGGATCATTGTCTTGTTGGAAGATAAATGTCCGTTCCAGTCTCAAGTCTCTTGCAGACTCCAACAGGTTTTCTTCCAGAATGGTCCTGTATTTGGCCCCATCCATCTTCCCATCAATTTTGACCATCTTCCCTGTCCCTGCTGACGAAAAGCAGGCCCAAACCATGATGCTGCCACCACCATGTTTGACAATGGGGATGGTGTGTTCAGGGTGATGAGCTGTGTTGCTTTTACGTCAAACATATCGTTTTGCATTGTGGCCAAACAGTTATATTTTGTTTTCATCTGACCAGAGCACCTTCTTCCACATGTTTGGTGTGTCTCCCAGGTGGCTTGTGGCAAACTTTAAACAAGACTTTTATGGATATCTTTGAGAAATGGCTTTCTTCTTGCCACTCTTCCATAAAGGCCAGATTTGTGCAGTGTACGACTGATTGTTGTCCTATGGACAGACTCTCCCACCTCAGATGTAGATCTCTGCAGTTCATCCAGAGTGATCATGGGCCTCTTGGCTGCATTTCTGATCAGTCTTCTCCTTGTTTGAGATGAAAGTTTAGAGGGACGGCCGGGTCTTGGTAGATTTGCAGTGGTCTGATACTCCTTCCATTTCAATATGATTGCTTGCACAATGCTCCTTGGGATGTTTAAAGCTTGGGAAATCTTTTTGTATCCAAATCCGGCTTTAAACTTCTCCACAACAGTATTTCAGACCTGGCTGGTGTGTTCCTTGGTCTTCATGATGCTCTCTGCGCTTTGAACAGAACCCTGAGACTATCACAGAGCAGGTGCATTTATACAGAGACTTGATTACACACAGGTGGATTCTATTTATCATCATCAGTCATTTGGGACAACATTGGATCATTCAGAGATCCTCACTGAACTTCTGGAGTGAGTTTGCTGCACTGCAAGTAAAGGGGCCAAATAATATTGCACGCCCCACTTTTCGGTTTTTTATTTGTTAAAAAGGTTTGACACATCCAACAAATTTCATTCCACTTCACGATTGTGTCCCACTTGTTGATTCTTCACAAAAAATTAGAATTTTATATCTTTATGTTTGAAGCCTGAAATGTGGCAAGAGGTTGACCAGTTCAAGGGGGCCGAGTACTTTTGCAAGGCACTGTAACTTGAGATCAGTCAAGGTAAGCATGGGGTTGTTCTGAAACAATGACTTTCACGTGTTTATCAGAGAAACAAGCTGGAGGAAGAAACTGGCCGGTGTGGTGGCTGGTTTTAGCACAGTGCTCTGTAGTGCTGACCTCAAGGTAAAAGCCTAAACAGTTTGTGTGCAGGGTGTGTTGGGTCTGCAGAGATTTTAGCTGCCCTTTTCCTGACCCTAGCCCATATAAGTACTGGAAAGAGGGAGGGTCAGCCCTGATGATTCTTTCTGCAGCCCTGATTGTTCATGACAGTCTGGACCTGTCCTGTTTTGTGGATAAGCCACACCAAATAGAGATGGACGATGACAGGACAGACTTATGGCAGTGTAGAAGATGACCAGCAGCTCCTGTGCAAGGTTGTACTTCTAGAGTTACCTCATGAAGTACAGTCTCTGCTGGGCCTTCTTCAGAACATTGCCTATGTGTGAGGACCATCTCAGGTTTTGAGAAATGGTGGTTCCTAGGAACCGGAAGTGGGTCACAACAGATACAAGGTTGATGGTGAGAGAGGTTGTGTGGGGTTGGTGTTCTCCGAAAGTCCATCATATCCACAGTCTTGAGTGGGTTAAGTTCCAGGTGGATCTGACCACACCAGTGTACCAGCCGATCCACCTCCTGTCTGTATGCAGACTCATCAATGTCCTGGATCAGTCCAATAAATATATAAATATATAAAATATAAATAAATAAACTGAATTGAATTGAATACCTGTGGTGTCATCTGCTAACTTCAGGAGTTTCACAGATGGGTCCATTGCGGCTCGGTCATTTGTGTAGAGGGAGAAAAGGACTGGGGAGAGAACACACCCCTGGGGGGTGCCTGTGCTGATGGTTCTTGTGTGGGAGTAAATGCTCCCCAGCTTCAGCTGCTGCTGCTGGTCCTTCAATTCAATTCAATTCAATTCAAAGATACTTTATTGATCCCCGAGGGGAAATTAGAATTCCAGTACAACCCATCCAAACAGACATCATGACACAAGACAAGTGGGGGATGGGTCACCGAGGTTTTGCTGCCCACTCACAGGCGCTGCCCTTGCTAGATGAGAAAAGAGGCCACATTAGGTAAGTAGAGGGAAAAAAATCATATTTCACACTTTATCCTTAGCAGGATACAGTTTGAGATTGCAAAAAACCTCAGCACAAAGAAGCAACAAGTTTACAAAACAACATCATGCCGGGAACAGTGAAGGTGGTGTGAGGGGTGCATATGTTTATCTTGAGCATGTGTGTGTGTGCCAGTGAGTGTGTGCAAGTAAGTCCATGAGGAGATGGTGATTCACTGACAGGTGGAGGCCGGGACTTTGAGCTGGATGAGCTTCTGGTGGATGATGTCTGGGTTGACAGTGTTGAAGGCCGAGCTGAAGTCCTCAAACAGGGTCCTTGCGTACATCTCTGGGTGCTCGAGGTGTTGGAGGACGAAGTGTAGTCCCCTGCTTGGTGCTTGATGGTCATTGTGCCGGAGGTTGGTGGGGGCCAGTCCCCCTGGCCCGCCAAGAGGACTGGGACCCAGGCTTGGCCTGCACAGCATGTGTGGCAGTGTGGCTGGATCAGAAGGGCCTGGTGCCCCATGTCTCAATCTGAGCCTCTTTGGTCTGGGGGCTCCTGCACTTTACTGACAACCTACCTCTCCGTAGGACATATGGCTGCCCTGGGGTGATGCACTGCGTTTGTCTGACTGGGGCTGTTGTGGCCATCTGGAGACGATTCCTTAGAGGCTCCTGGGTGCTGTGTGTTGCAGGCCTTCTACTGTTCTCATCACTTTAACAACTGTATAACTCCAAGTGTTTGTTGCAGCACCTTTAGCTTTTATTACAGCACTCAGTCATTTTGGGTAGGATTTTGGTGGCTTGGATGTTTTTCTTTGTAAGAAAAGGCTTCCGTCTTGCCACCCTACCCCATAGCCCATTCATATGAAGAATACGGGAGATTGTTGTCACATGTAGTACACAGCCAGTACTTGCCAGAAATTCCTGCAGTTCCTTCAGCGTTGCTGACGGCCTCTTGGAAGCCTCCCTGACCAGTTTTCTTCTCGTCTTTTCATCAATATTTGAGGGACATCCAGTTCTTGGTAATGTCTCTGTTGTGCCATATTTTCTCCACTTGATGATGACTGTCTTCACTGTGTTCCATGGTATATCTAATGCTTTGGAAATTCTTTTGTACCCTTCTCCTGACTGATATCTTTCAACAATGAGATCCCTCTGATGCTTTGGAAGCTCTCTGCAGACCATGGCTTGTGCTGGAAGATGTGGCTACACAAATGTAAGGAAAAGCCTACAAGAACAGCTGAACTTTATTTCATGTTGACCAGAGGCACTTTAATTGGTGACGGGTGTGTGCTGACTCCAATTTAACATGAGTTTGAATGTGATTGGTTAATTCTGAACACAGCCACATGCAACCACATTATCTCCGTTCTTTATATTTACTTTCTATTTCTATTTTTTCTATTTTCAATTGCATTGTACAGGTTACAGGTCACGTTACAGGTGGAAAAGGTTGTGAAATTATTTATCTGGATGTGAATTTTTAATATCATGAAAACCTGGCATTTGAGCAGGGGTGTGTAGACTTTTTATATCCAATGTATATAAATTAAAATAAATGTCTTAAAAACTAATTCCCATTCCCTGGCTTTTGAGTACGAGACGCTAAATAAATCTTAGAAATTTTAACTCTTCTGTGTTATATTTATTTTTACTACAGTTTAATACGATTTGCTATTTTGTGATTTTAGGTTTTATTGTGAAGCATTTTTTTAACTGTTGCTTTTGAATATCGATACATCCATTTATTGTCTTCTGCTTATCCAGGGTCGGGTCGGGGGGGCAACAGCCTAAGCAGAGAGACCCAAATTTCCCTCTCCTCAGCCACTTGCGCCAGTTCACACGGGGGAATCCCAAGACGTGCCCAGGCTAGCCTAGAAACATAGTCCTTCCAGCGTGTCCTGGGTCTTCCTCTGGGTCGCCCCCCAGTGGGACGTGCCTGGATCACCTCACCAGGGAGGCGTCCAGTAGGCATCCTAACCAGATGCCCGAGCCACCTCAACAGGCTCCTCTCGACATGGAGAAGCAGCGGCTCTACTCAGGGTCCCTCCCGGACGACTGAGCTTCTCACCCTATCTCTAAGGGAGAGCCCAGACACCCTGCGAAGGAAACTTATTTCGGCCGCTTGTATCTGTGATCTCGTTTTTTTGGTCACGACCAAAAGCTCATGACCATAGATGAGGGTAGGAACATAGATCGACCGGTAAATCGAGAGCTTCGCTTTTTGACTCAGCTCTCTCTTCACCACGACAGACCGGTACAGTGCCCGCATCACTGCAGACGCAACACCAATCCGTCTATCGATCTCCCGCTCCATTTTTCCCTCATTCGTGAACAAGACCCCAAGATACTTGAACTCCTCCACTTGAGGCAGGACCTCCTCCTTGACCCGGAGAAGGCACTCTACCCGTTTCTCGCTTAAGACCATGGCCTCAGACTTGGAGGCACTGACTCTCATTCTGGCCGCTTCACACTCGGGTGCGAACTCCAGTGAGAGCTTTAGATCACGAGCTGATGAACCCAATAGGACCACATCATACACAAAAAGCAGAGAAGCAATCCTAAGGCCACCAAAACTGATCCTCTCAACACCTTGACTGCGCCTAGAAATTCTGTCCATAAAAGTTATGAACAGAATCGGTGACAAAGGGCAACCTTGGCGAAGTCCAACCCTCACCGGAATCAAGTCCGACTTACTGCCACCAATGCGGACCAAGCCCTGACACCGGTCATACAGGGACCTAACAGCCCGTATCAAAGGGGCTGGTACCCCATACTCCAGGAGTACCAACCACAGGATTCCACGAGGGACAAGGTCGAACGTCTTCTACAAGTCCACAAAGCACATGTAGACTGGTTGGGCGAATTCCCATGCACCCTGCAGGACCCTGCTGAGGGTGTAGAGCTGGTTCAGTGTTCCACGGCCAGGACGAAAACCAAACTGTTCTTGAATCCTAGGTTTGACTATCCGACGGACCCTCCTCTCCAGAATCCCCGAGTAGACCTTACCATGGAGGCTTAAGAGTGTGACTCCCCTATAGTTGGAACACACTCTATGGTCCCCCTTTTTGAATAGGGGGACCATCATCCCGGTCGGGCGATCCAGTGGAACTGCCCCCGATGTCCACACAATGCTGCAGAGTCGCGTTAGCCAACACAACCCTACAACAAATCTCATCCACCACGGGGCCTTACCACCGAGGAACGTCTTAATCACCTCAGTGACCTCAGCACCAGAGATTGGAGAGCCCGCCCCAAGGTCCCCAAGCTCCGCTTCCTCAGTGGAAGACGTGGCGGTGGGAATGAGAAGCTCTTCGAAGTAATCTGTGCACCGACCCACAATGTCCTGAGTTGAGGTGAACAGCACACTCTCCCCACTGTAAACAGTGTTGGTGGTGTACCTCGTTCTCCGCCGAGACGCCGGATGGTGGACCAGAATCGTCTCGAAGCCATATGGAATATTATATATAAATAAATTATATATCATATATAAATATATGATATATAAATAAATTTCACATTGCAATTGCACGTTTAGTTAAATTATATGGGCTACAGGTCACATTTAAGGTCGTAAAATATTTTGGTCTCATTTATACGTCAAAACAGTGGTGTGTAAACCTCTAATATTAAGTATTTAAGTTTTCTGTGTCCATGGAGTGGAGATCCACATACCAAAGGTTACACCCATCATTCCTTGCTCCCTTTTATTTGCAATTTTTTCAGGAAGCTTCATTAATGTATCAATCAACTGAAAGATGAAAAATACAGTAACTATGTTAAAACTTTGTAAAAAAAAAAAAAAAGACAATACATTCCTACATGCTATATCAACTTACAAGATGTGCTCCTTTGGTGGCTAGGGCAGCTCCAAGTTCTTCAGCAGTACAGTTTTTCTGAACCTTATGGAGCTCCTGGTTTAGAATGGGCCCAACGTCAAACCTTAAATATGAATACATTTGTGTTAGCATTTTCAGCAGTCACAATTTTGTGTTTTCAAAAATAATAGCCATGAAGTCTGACCTCAACAAGCAATGACAATGTTCTTCCACTTTTTGCAGTCTCAAAGGAAAACATTTACAGATAGGCATTTAAATGAGCTTTCCACTGATTCATTTTAAAGACATTTAACTTTCAAAAATACTCCAGCTGTAAGTATTGGTTATTCCTATTGAGTTCAAATGAATTTATAAGGTTATACATCATCAGTTCCAATAAGTACTTTCTTAAGATTATGATAACAGCACGTGCTTCCAAGACTTGCTTCCTTCTCTTATTACAGGATGTGGTAATAAGAGTGCTGTGCATTTGTACATCCGATTTACTGCATCCAATGTCTCTGGGAAGACCGCTGAAAAAAACATTGATTTAGAGGGAATAGAAGTTTAGATTTATTAGGGCAAGCTGCCACAGCTAATACACAATTTAACCGAGAACTGCAGAAGTTAGCTCTTAGTCGGTTACTGTAATTAGCATAAGGAAATAATGAATAAGAAGGTTTCCCTTCTGTTTACTTGTTGGGACGTATCTGGATAATTGTGACTCCTGTCACAGTGTCACCATGCATGATGGTGTGGAAGACAGGTGCTGGACCTCTCCACCTTGGAAGCAGGCTGGGGTGAACATTTAAAATCCCACTGAATCAAAATAATACACACAAAGAAAAAGAGAAAAAATTTAAAAATAATAAAGTATCTTACAATATCATCCGACAATCAACATGACATATAATAGGTAAATACAAACAATACATTCCAAAAAGCAACAAAAGACTGTGAAAGATTGAGAAATGCTAAAAAAAAAAACCTGTTACATAGATAGATACATTAATTTACACATATATAGAGCTGGGTGATAAAACGATGGCAATATATATCTTGATATAATTTTTCCACAACAGACACATAAGAAAGGGTTGATATAGACCCCCCTACCGCCACCATATCTCCCCTCCTTGAAAACAACGCCTGTACAGCAGCAACAACCAACCAGAGTTGGCTTTCTCGTGCCTTACGATAAAAAAAAATCGAGGAGAGACAGAAACAGTGTGCTATACAGTGCTGTTTGCTAAAACCGGCCGCCACACAAGCTCTTTAAATTACCACCTTAATAGCATTCATTCAGTCATGCTACATGGCAGAGAGGCTTCAACTTCTCAATGACAAAGGGCGAGTATGCAAAGACAAAAAAGCAGAGGACATTACGCAAACAAATCTGTAACATGATAGAGAAAGACATGATGCCAATAAGCATGGTTGATGGTGAGGGCTTTCGTGACTTAATGCACTTAATGGAGCCAAGCTTTAACATCTCTTCAAGAGCAACCATAACCACCCGTTTAGAGGCGCGCTACAAAAAGGCAGCTGAATTGAATGCACAGCTAAGAGCACGAAGTGTTGCTCTCACAACCGATTGTTGGACAGCACAACACAACAGAGAGCTACATAATAGTAACTGTTCACTTCATTGACACGGAGTGGAAAATAAAGTCTGCGGTCCACCTCATAGACAGTATGTCAGAGCAACATACAGCTGACAATTTAGCAGATCGGCTGAATCAAGCAGTGTAGTCGTGGGGACCAAGAGGTCACGTTATAGCCTGTGTAACATGACAATGCACCAAACATCGCCTCCGTAAACAACCCCAACAGAGTGGGTTGGAGTTCAGTCCCATGCTTTAGTTCCATGCTTTGCACATACTTTCCATTTGGCTGTCAATAATGGATTCACTGCTACTGGTGTTAGTTGGGTCATTGTGGATGCCGGCAGACTGGTAAAACATTTCAACCACAGCACTCCCGCTACCAAAGCACTGGATGCGAAGTAAAAACAAATGCAGCAAACAGCTCATTATCTCATTCAGTCCTGTAAAACCAGGTTGAACTCAGATTGTGACATGTTTGAAAGACTTCTCTAACAGCGATGGGCCATGTCTGCTGTGACAAAGCTTTCAGATGCAAGGATGTTGGAGTTGAGAGTACTGCCAACTGATTGAGGACATGACACCTGTGCTGGACGCACGAAAGTGTGCAATTATCATCATGTCTGCGGAGAGTGAAGCGTCTGTACTCAACATTTTCCCCTCACCTTCAGCTTCATCAACATGCATCTCAAGGCATTGGACAGAGACAGCATCAAAGCGGCAAAGTTCAAATCTAAAGTGAAGTCCTCACTTGGTGACAGGATGAAGGTAGGCCTCATAATAATTTACGTAATAAATTTAAGCAGTTTAAAAAAGTCCGCTATCTGTTACCCATAATGCTTTTTATTATTATTGTTGAGTTAGTTGTAAATAAAATTAATGTTTAGACACATTTCAACAGTCACTGTGTAAAAACTTACTCAAGTATAGTTCCAATGTGAAACTTAAATACATAAAAATGTTATGATTTGGGGTTGTTTGGTTTTTGGTTTCTGTTTTTTTCTTATGTTTTTCACAGTTAAGGTTTTGACTCATTCTTTTGTTATTATTCTTCTTAGATTTTGAATCATGCTTCTGTTATTTTCCTGGTCATGCTTTAGTTTTGTCGTCTAGTTCATGTTTTGTCAAGTTTGGTTTTGTTTGTATATTAGAATCTCTGTTTTTGCCGCAGCCACGTTTTGTTCTGTCTGTCAATTAAGTTTATTCGGTTCACCTGTCCAAGGTAATCTATCTCCTTGCTCCACCTGGTTTTCACTCCATATATACACACCTGTTCAGTTAGTCATGGCGGAAACATTTCTCATGCTCGTCTTGTTCTCTAACCAAGTCTTGTCTTTTTGATCATGCCATGCCTGTCTTGCCTGCCCGTTTGTTTTGTTCCTGCCTCCTGTAGTGAGTGAGTTTTCGTAATTAAACCTTTTTTTTTTTTACTTACCATCATCTGCATTCTGGGGTCCAATATCTTGCAAACCATAACAAAATGTTTCTGCCATGACTAACTGAACAGGTGTGTATACAGGTCCTTCTCAAAATATGAGCATATTGTGATAAAGTTCATTATTTTCCATAATGTCATGATGAAAATTTAACATTCATATATTTTAGATTCATTGCACACTAACTGAAATATTTCAGGTATGTTATTGTCTTAATACAGATGATTGTGGCATACAGCTCATGAAAACCCAAAATTCCTATCTCACAAAATTAGCATATTTCATCCGACCAATAAAAGAAAAGTGTTTTTAATACAAAAAACGTCAACCTTCAAATAATCATGTACAGTTATGCACTCAATACTTGGTCGGGAATCCTTTTGCAGAAATGACTGCTTCAATGCGGCGTGGCATGGAGGCAATCAGCCTGTGGCACTGCTGAGGTCTTATGGAGGCCCAGGATGCTTCGATAGCGGCCTTTAGCTCATCCAGAGTGTCGGGTCATGAGTCTCTCAACGTTCTCTTCACAATATCCCACAGATTCTCTATGGGGTTCAGGTCAGGAGAGTTGGCAGGCCAATTGAGCACAGTGATACCATGGTCAGTAAACCATTTACCAGTGGTTTTGGCACTGTGAGCAGGTGCCAGGTTTTGCTGAAAAATGAAATCTTCATCTCCATAAAGCTTTTCAGCAGATGGAAGCATAAAGTGCTCCAAGATCTCCTGATAGCTAGCTGCATTGACCCTGCCCTTGATAAAACACAGTGGACCAACACCAGCAGCTGACACGGCACCCCAGACCATCACTGACTGTGGGTACTTGACACTGGACTTCTGGCATTTTGGCATTTCCTTCTCCCCAGTCTTCCCCCAGACTCTGGCACCTTGATTTCCGAATGACATGCAGAATTTGCTTTCATCCGAAAAAAGTACTTTGGACCACAACAGTCCAGTGCTGCTTCTCTGTATCCCAGGTCAGGCGCTTCTGCCGCTGTTTCTGGTTCAAAGGTGGCTTGACCTGGGGAATGCAGCAACTGTAGCCCATTTCCTGCACACGCCTGTGCACGGTGGCTCTGGATGTTTCTACTCCAGACTCAGTCCACTGCTTCCGCAGGTCCCCCAAGGTCTGGAATCGGCCCTTCTCCACAATCTTCCTCAGGGTCCGGTCACCTCTTCTCGTTGTGCAGCGTTTTCTGCCACACTTTTTCCTTCCCACAGACTTCCCACTGAGGTGCCTTGATACAGCACTCTGGGAACAGCCTATTCGTTCAGAAATTTCTTTCTGTCTTACCCTCTGCTTGAGGGTGTCAATAGTGGCCTTCTGGACAGCAGTCAGGTCGGCAGTCTCACCCATGATTGGGGTTTTGATTGATGAACCAGGCTGGGAGTTTTAAAGGCCTCAGGAATCTTTTGCAGGTGTTTAGAGTTAACTCATTGATTCAGATGATTAGGTTCATAGCTTGTTTAGAGACCCTTTTAATGATATGCTAATTTTGTGAGATAGGAATTTGGGGTTTTCATGAGCTGTATGCCAAAATCATCCATATTAAGACAATAAAAGACCTGAAATATTTCAGTTAGTGTGCAATGAATCTAAAATATATGAATGTTAAATTTTCATCATGACATTATGGAAAATAATGAACCTTATCACAATATGCTAATATTTTGAGAAGGACCTGTATATGGAGTGAAAACCAGGTGGAGCAAGGAGACCAGGAAAATAACAGAAGCATGATTCAAAATCTAAGAAGAATAATAACAAAAGAATGAGTCAAAACCTTAACTGTGAAAAACATAAGAAAAAACCAGAAACCAAAAACCAAACAACTCCAAATCATAACAAAAAATGTGAAGCTAGCTTAATGTTTTGCATAATTATATATATATATATATATATATATATATATATATATATATATATATACAGGGGTTGGACAATGAAACTGAAACACCTGGTTTTAGACCACAATAATTTATTAGTATGGTGTAGGGCCTCCTTTTGCGGCCAATACAGCGTCAATTTGTTTTGGGAATGACATATACAAGTCCTGCACAGTGGTCAGAGGGATTTTAAGCCATTCTTCTTGCAGGATAGTGGCCAGGTCACTACGTGATACTGGTGGAGGAAAACGTTTCCTGACTCGCTCCTCCAAAACATCCCAAAGTGGCTCAATAATATTTAGATCTGGTGACTGTGCAGGCCATGGGAGACGTTCAACTTCACTTTCATGTTCATCAAACCAATCTTTCACCAGTCTTGCTGTGTGTATTGGTGCATTGTCATCCTGATACACGGCACCGCCTTCAGGATACAATGTTTGAACCACTGGATGCACATGGTCCTCAAGAATGGTTCGGTAGTCCTTGGCAGCCCATCTAGCACAAGTATTGGGCCAAGGGAATGCCATGATATGGCAGCCCAAACCATCACTGATCCACCCCTATGCTTCACTCTGGGCATGCAACAGTCTGGGTGGTGCGCTTCTTTGGGGCTTCTCCACACCGTAACTCTCCCGGATGTGGGGAAAACAGTAAAGGTGGACTCAGAGAACAATACATGTTTCACATTGTCCACAGCCCAAGATTTGCGCTCCTTGCACCATTGAAACTGACATTTGGCATTGGCATGAGTGACCAAAGGTTTGGCTATAGCAGCCCGGCCGTGTATATTGACCCTGTGGAGCTCCCGACGGACAGTTCTGGTGGAAACAGGAGAGTTGAGGTGCACATTTAATTCTGCCGTGATTTGAACAGCCGTGGTTTTATGTTTTTTGGATACATTCCGGGTTAGCACCCAAACATCCCTTTCAGACAGCTTCCTCTTGCGTCCACAGTTAATCCTGTTGGATGTGGTTCGTCCTTCTTGGTGGTATGCTAACATTACCCTGGATACCGTGGCTCTTGATACATCACAAAGACTTGCTGTCTTGGTCACAGATGCACCAGCAAGACGTGCACCAACAATTGGTCCTCTTTTGAACTCTGGTATGTCACCCATAATGTTGTGTGTATTTCAATATTTTGAGCCAAACTGTGCTCTTACCCTGCTAATTGAACCTTCACACTCTGCTCTTACTGGTGCAATGTGCAATCAATGAAGACTGGCTACCAGGCTGGTCCAACTTAGCCATGAAACCTCCCACACTAAAATGACAGGTGTTTCAGTTTCATTGTCCAACCCCTGTATATATTTATACAGTACAGACCAAACGTTTGGACACACCTTCTCATTCAAAGAGTTTTCTTTATTTTCATGACTATGAATATTGTAGCTTCACACTGAAGGCATCAAAACTATGAATTTACACATGTGAAATTATATACTGAACAAAAAAAGTGTGAAACAACTGAAAATATGTCTTATGTTATAGGTTCTTCAAAGTAGCCACCTTCTGCTTTGATTACTGCTCCGCACACTCTTGGCATTCTGTTGATGAGCTTCAAGAGGTAGTCACCTGAAATGGTTTTCCAACAGTCTTGAAGGAGTTCCCAGAGATGCTTAGAACTTGTTGGCGCTTTTGCCTTCACTCTGCAGTCCAGCTCACCCAAACCATCTCGATTGGCTACAAGTCCGGTGACTGTGGAGGCCAGGTCATCTGGCGCAGCACCCCATCACTCTCCTTCTTTGTCAAACAGCCCTTACACAGCCTGGAGGTGTGTTTGGGATCATTGTCCTGTTGAAAAATAGATGATGGTCCAACTAAACGCAAACCGGATGGAATAGCATACCGCTATTCCAAGATGCTGTGGTAACCATGCTGGTTCAGTATGCCTTCAATTTTGAATAAATCCCCAACAGTGTCACCAGCAAAGCACCTCCACACCAATACACCTCCTCCTCCATGCTTCACGGTGGGAACCAGGCATGTAGAGTCCATCCGTTCACCTCTTCTGCGTTGCACAAAGACACGGTGGTTGGAACCAAAGATCTCAAACTTGGACTCATCAGACCAAAGCACAGATTTCCACTGGTCTAATGTCCATTCCTTGTGTTCTTTAGCCCAAACAAATCTCTTCTGCTTATTGCCTGTCCTCAGCAGTGGTTTCCTAGCAGCTATTTTACCATGAAGGCCTGATTCACAGTCTCCTCTTAACAGTTGTTCTAGAACTGTGTGTGTCATTGACCTGTTCTCTAATCTGAGCTGCTGTTAACCTGCGATTTCTGAGGCTGGTGACTCGGATGAACCTATCGTCTGCAGCAGAGGTGACTCTTGGTCTTCCTTTCCTGGGGCGGTCCTCATGTGAGCCAGTTTCTTTGTAGCGTTTGATGGTTTTTGCGAGTGC
Source organism: Girardinichthys multiradiatus (assembly GCF_021462225.1). Taxonomy (NCBI): domain Eukaryota; kingdom Metazoa; phylum Chordata; class Actinopteri; order Cyprinodontiformes; family Goodeidae; genus Girardinichthys; species Girardinichthys multiradiatus. The sequence continues at coordinate 2,295,700 of NC_061797.1, forward strand.
ACTTGGGGACACTTTCAAAGTTTTCCCAATTGTTCGGACTGACTGATCTTCATTTCTTAAAGTAATGATGGCCACTGGTTTTTCTTTACTTAGCTGCTTTTTTCTTGCCATAATACAAATTCTAACTGTCTATTCAGTAGGACTATCAGCTGTGTACTGTATCCACCTCCTGCACAACACAACAGATGGTCCCAACCCCATTTATAAGGCTTGAAATCCCACTTATTAAACCTGACAGGGCACACCTGTGAAGTGAAAACCATTTCAGGTGACTACTTTTTGAAGCTCATCAACAGAATACGTAGAGTGTGTGAAGCAGTAATCACAGCAAAAGGTGGCTACTTTGAAGAACCTAGAATATAATACATATTTTCAGTTGTTTCACACTTTTTTGTTAAGTATATAATTCCACATGTGTTAATTCATAGTTTTGATGCCTTCAGTGTGAATCTACAATATTCATAGTCATGAAAATAAAGAAAACTATTTGAATGAGAAGGTGTGTCCAAACTTTTGGTCTGTACTGTATATATTTTGTTTAAAGCATATTGCATCTGTCGAAATCATATCAACACCACCAATGCTAGCAACAATGCTAGACCCTCAGCACAAGCACCTGGACTTTCCTTCCCCTCCATGGAAGATTTCTACTAATTCTAAACTGCTTGAACTGGCTCTAGCAGAACATGTGAGCTCCAAGTCAGAAGATATCACAACCCCACAGGAGGAGGCCAGAGGTATGACTGTTCAGGAAACTGCAGTTCAGGGACGCACTTCTGCAAAGGTAACCTCGGGTGAAAACTATTCCACCTCCCACAATGATGAGGCAGAGAAAGAAGTACACTGCTATCTGAAAGATCCTCAGCCACCTCTTGATTCCAGTCCCACAGAGTGGTGGAAGGTCAATGAGAGAAGGTTACCAAGGATGGTAGCCTTGGCAGAACTATATTTGTGCATACCATGCACATCAGTCTCATCTGAACATGTACAGGTCCTTCTCAATTCTCTTTACTATATAAATGCTTCCAATTGGTAAAATTATCAGGCAGCATAGGATAAATTTTCACTGTTACGCTGATGATACTCAGCTTTACTTATCCATTAACCCTGATGAGCCCAACCAGTTAGACTATAAGCATGTCTTGGAGACATAAAAACTTGGATGACTTAAAATTTTCTGCTTCTAAATTCAGACAAGACAGAAGTTGTCGTCTTTGGACCGGAGTCTATGAAAAAGAAACTGCTTAGTAAATCACTTAACTTGGATGGGATTAAATTAACTTCTGGTAATAAAGTAAAAAACCTTGGTGTTATTTTTGACCAGGACATGTCATTTAAATCCAATATTAAACAGGTTTCTAGGTTTCTTTCTTTCACCTCCGGAACATTGCCAAAATTAGAAATATCCTATCCAGGTGTGACGCTGAAAAATTAGTCCATGCATTTGTTACTTCAAGGCTGGACTATTGTAATTCTTTACTATCAGGATGTCCACAAAATGAAGTTAAAAGCCTTCAGCTGATTCAAAATGCTGGAGCAAGAGCTTTGATGAAAATTAAAAAGAGAGATCATATTTCTCCTATTTTAGTTTCCCTTCATTGGCTCCCTGTTAAATCCAGAATAGAATTTAAAATTATCCTCCTCACATATAAAGACCTTAATGATCTAGGTCCATCATACATCAGAGATCTTGACACCTTTGTGGAGGGGGGCATTGTCCCAGCTTCTGCTGGCAACAACTTAATGCTCACCCTCTACCGATGATCCACTTGGCCTTGTCTTTGGAGTGTGAGGCGGTTCAGCGCTATTCTCCGCCTGCTTCCCTAGTTTCGCACCTGATCTGGCTGCGAAGCCTTTGTCTTGCTCCCGCCACAAGAAACGTCGGCGTGGAATGACTTCCTGTGGTTCTGTTGGCGAGGAGGTGGGTCCAATGCTGGCTGATGTGAGGGCTGCAGCGAGTAATCCCGGGTCTTCATCTGCCACAGCACTGTCCCAGGCTCGTTGCAGCTCTGCCCATGCCGTATTCGCTCGCTCCAGCCCAGGTTTCTGTGGCAACACCAGATGAGCTGGAGGAGTGGTTGAGGTTTTTTGCTTGCCAGATTAAAAGCTTCAGGAGGATCAGCCGTTTGCATTCCTCTCCTGAGCTTAAGGCCAAGCTCAGAGAGATGGAAGAAGATTACGAGGCAGCAGTAAGGCAGTTCTACTGCCGCCTACCTTCATCCTCTCCAAGTCTTCTGAGTGCTGCTGCTGCAGAGCAGCCCACGCCAGCTCTCCACAGTGCTCCTCCTGCAGCTCAGCCATCGGCAGGTCTGCAAAACAAAGCGGCAGCTCAGCCCACGCCATGTTTGCAGAACAAAGCGGCAGCTCAGCTGACGCCATGTCTGCAGAACACAGCGGCAGCTCAGTCCACGTCATGTCTCCAGAGTGCCGCCATTGTGCCGCCCAAGTCTGCCTCAACCTCCTCCACACGCCACAGAGGACGTCGAAAGAGGGACGCCTCAGCCCCAGCTCAAGCCACTGAGGGTCTGGCCGATGCCCCAGCCCCAACTCTAAGGGTCTAGCCGACGCCTGAGCCTCTGTTCAAGCCACTGAGGGTCTGGCCGACGCCTCAGCCCCTGCTCCCACCACTGAGGGTCCCGGCAACACCTCAGCTTCTGTTCCTGGTCTGAAGGTCTTCCAGGGGTTCACTAAGAGACTGGTCCTTGTCCTAATTTCTGAAACCCAAGACAAAGGGTTCAAGGACGAGCCGCCACCAGATTCTGTTCCTGAGTGGTACGAGAAGGAATTCGTCCTCGTCTTGACCTCTGAATCCGGTGACAAAGGGTTCGAGGAGAAACCGCCACTTGATCCTGTTTCTGCCTTCGAGGGTCCCGTCGGCACTGCTTCAGCCTCTAAGCTATCGCCAGGCTCTGCTTCAGCTTCTGATGGATCGCCAGGCTCTGCTTCAGCCTCTGAGGGATCGCCAGGCTCTGTATTAGCCTCTGAGGGATCGCCAGGCTCTGCTTCAGCCTCTGGGGCATCGCATCGCCAGGCTCTGCTTCAGCCTAAGAGGCATCACCAGGCTCTGCTTCAGCCTCTGAGGCATCGCCAGGCTCTGCTTCAGCCTCTGAGGGATCACCAGGCACCATGAAGGCCAAGCCTGACTCCAAGTCTCCGGAGTTCCCTAGGGTCCTCTACTCTGCTCGGCCAACCTCCAGAGCGAGGGTCCTCTACTCTGCTCGGCCGACCTCCAGACCGTCACTTCCTTCGTCGCCGGCCTCCTACACTCATTTAGGAGAATCCAACAGAGAGCCTCAGTCAGCTTGTTGAAGAGGCTGGGGCTCCTCCTGCAGCCAAAAATGAGCCTGACTACAAAAAAGAAACAGCGGCCCCATTTGACGCCGAGGAGGTGCCATTGAGAAAGGTGCACCGGCTTGATTTTAAACGCGGCGGTAATGTCTGGTTTAGCAAGCCAGGCTCCACACCCCGCAGTTTTTATAAGCGATATGGCGTGATCTACGATAGCATAATACAAGGAAATTGGGGACTTGGGAATAATGGAATTAATACTGAAACGGGGACCGAATTGAGGAGCTGAAAGACCGATAAGGCGCTTTTTTCCTGAATACTTTCTGGTAGCTTCACCTAAGGGGCTAATACGGAAGAAGGGGAAAGGAGGGGATTTAAATGGACCTATCATATAGCCTATCGAATAGGAGAGGGACGCTAATGAAAAAGCCTTGGGAGAGACCAGTGATGAGGAAATTGACAAAAGGAGGGTCTGGGTGGGACTGAAGGAGGAAAGCTAATTTGGGAATAATGACAGGAGTGGAAAGGTAACGAGAAATTAACGCCTGGAACCACGACGAGTCCTGCTGAGGGATGAACGGCGGGGGCAAACGGACTTAGGGTGGGCGTCTTTGCAGAAGCTGCAAATGTGAAGAATTGAACATGATTGGAACGAACAAACACCTTCATTGAAGATATTGCAAATAGCAGAATTATTGAAAAACTAGATTTTTCTCCCTTTGAAATCATGGCCTTGAAAGGCTGGGGAAGGGGAAGCAAGAGGATGAGCAGCTGAGCCGGAGGAGAACGGAAGTGTAGGGCAGAGAGAGCTTTGATGGCCGATTGCGCCGCATGAGAAGCATGAGGAAGCTTGTGTGAGCATGATTAGGATGTCCGTGTCGAGCACGGACCAGTCTAGGCAAATTCCTGACTGAGCCAGGATGGAATCGGCTTTAGCGGAAAAGGTTTTATGGGAATGATAGAAGAGAGAGCGTCGGTATTTAAGGTTCAGGTTTGTGATGAGGGCCCAGTATGTTTCCAGCTCGATTCTTCTATCTGGGAATACAGAACAAATAATGTCCCTAAAAATGCCGAAAGCCGCCACAAATTCTCCAAAGGAGAGACCTTTGGAGAGGCGGTGGTCGGAGGATTTAAAGATTGCTGTGACATCTTCTGAGGTCGCGATGCAATGGTCTTGTTCAGCAGAAGGTACAATGAGAGAGACTAAATTAATCGGTTGACCCTGGAGGATTTTTGAACACAGTCTGGGTGATATGTTGGCGTGAAAGGGGACATAAGCTCTGTCTGAATGTAAGGAGGGGTAGGAGAAAATTTTTTGAAAGAATGTAGAAGAATAAAGAAAAGGGGAATAAAAGGCATAAATACGCCTCACCTAACAAAGAGCCCGGCCGGGCATTAGCCAGAGTGAAAGCTGAGGGGAGGGGTCGAGCAGCAGGCTGAGCGTTGGGTGGGGCAGAGTGCAGGTGGAGAGCAGATGTGGGTGGTTTTGCAGAGAAATCCATGAGGTGTTGAGTGAGCGATGTGATGGAACGTTGAAGTAAGTCCAAGGATGAGATAAATGAAGGGGGGACAGCTGTAGTTGGAGGATGAGGCATTCTGAGGTGCAGGAGGTTCGGAGAGAGGCGAGTGCAGCTGAAGACGGGCCGGGAAGAGATATAGACGAAGCTGGAGTAGATGAGGAACAGCCTCGGCGTTTCTTGGAAGGGGAATTGGGAGTTTTGCTGTGGCGTTTTCTTGAGGAAGGAGGCGCAGGAGGTGGAAGCGGAAGGGAGTCGTGGGATAGAAGATTAGCAAACTGAGAAGCTTCTTGGTGGGACCCGGGAGTTGTTCCGCTCGCCCTGAGCTGGGAAGAAGGAGAGGGAGTGACGTGCTGCAAAGGTAGACGGGAGCTTCTTCTAGCATGACATGAAAGTGCACTAAACAGGAGTCAGGATTCAGGCGTGGGATTGTTTGCACAACAGAAACACAATTGATGTATTAAGGTCATGGTTTAGAAAGATACTGGTCAGTGTTTTCTGTCTCTCTAGGAAGACACCTGGAAGGGACCATCCCAGAGACACTGGCTGTTTGGGGACCCCTCTTTTCTTTGCGCGCTGGACTCAGAGACATATGTAGAGTGCTTCAGGACCCTGAACCAGCAAAATAAAGTTGCAAAGGACCCAGAAGGGACCCAGAAGATGTGGAATTGTTTAAAACACAGAGACTGAGTCATATTAACAATGGACTTAATTGATATTTGCTATATTCCTGTTATAACTTCAATTTTTGTCTGCATGATTGATTTAATCTTTGGATGTGTACAGATGACCTGAATCATTTTAATTTGTTTATGCACCCTGAGAGAATGGGAGCATTCATTTTGTGATATTCATTTCCAGAGTTGATCAACATGATCAATGTTTTCTGTTATATAAATTTTGGTAATAGGAATGAATGATCAGAACCTGATAGGCATTAAAGGTTCTTAAAATACATTGTAATGAGACTTATTAGATTCAATACAGTGATCTCTCGTTCAGATTGGCGGAGAATGGGATTTCTCTGAGGCCTCCAGATGTTTTCATCTCTCACCTTTGGGGGGGGTTTCAACTGGAAGAACCTAAGCTGACCCAAGTGTCCCATCCGACGGCACATAGACTGTGGGTCCGGAGGACATGGATGCTTGTCCATGGTGGGTGTTAACAAGTTGTGTGGCCGAAGGAGGCTCCTTGGGGGCGATGGAGCGTAGTTGAATTTGGACAAATTAGTGAATAGGTTTAGTTTATCCTGGTCTTACATAATTAAAATAATGTGCGTGTAGAAACGTGACACTAATTAAATTAAGATTCTAATTTAATTAGTGTCACATAGGCCGGTTTTCATAACTTGCAGAGTGATGATATTCCTATATTCCTGTAAACACCACTAAGAGTCTAATGATGTGTGTGCCAGAACATGTACATAAATCGGATTGTTACATTGGATTGGTCAAAAGGTTTCACATACACACCGATGTTATGAATCTCAATAAAAACGCCCTGTAAAAATTTTGGGGATTTTTGATGAAGACATTTTGTGCACTGTGAGCAAATAATGTTCCCCCGTACTCTCCATAGTTAGAGCTGGGATGCCGTTTTTGTAAGATGTTGATTGTGTACAGCACACTTTCAATAGTGACTTTTAAGTATTGATAAGGTACCTACAAGGGTATTTCTTTTCATCACGGTTCATAGGTTATGTTAGTATATTCATACTGTTAGTAATTTCACAAGGCCCTTTCAGGTAAAACAAAAACATTAGACAGCAGGTTCAAACATAGTTAATCATTAATAATAGATACCCACAAGGGAAACTTGTCAATGAGTCCTCCGTGGATTAAACGGCCAAAAGACACAACCACCCCAACATCAAACTGTCCCTCCAAATCATGAGGGGGCCAGTTGTGAAGTGTCAGTTGGTTCTGTTGAGCAAATCTCCTCACAGGGAGATCGCCAGGCAATGAAACAACCTCCAGCTTCTCCACGATTCCTTTGCTTGGATTTCTGGAAAATAAAAGTTGCAGATTATAGTAGTTTTAGGCAGAAAAAGGGAATATTTTAACTTTGCATTAATCAAAATCAACTTATTTCACTTTATTAGCTTAAGCAAAAATGAGAAAGCACAACTACGTGCTTCTGAGGTCTTCATAAGTTATTATACATATTCCACATCAGTCTCCTATTGAGCACAAAGACACACAGACATGAACATGGGAAAAGCGCTTTGTATTTCTTGCTAAAAACATCTTCCTCTGAATGAAATGAGACCACAGTTCTCTCATACATTTTTTCTACAAAATATCAACAAATGTAATAGATAATTGTGAATATTTTTGTTGATTTTGACATTATGTAATTGATTTATATAACAAAACATAATTTGTTATTTTAGACTAAATATAAGTGAATTTATTAAAGGTACTGAATATTAATCATAAAATGTCAGCAAAATGAAATAGGCAACACCTGTTCTTTTTGGCCACCCAGTAACACTTAACGCTTAGGACAGAGGGGATTCTCCAGGGAGCACCAACTGTCTGCTGTAACGTCCTAAGATGAAAATCTGCTGTACACACAGCAAACGTTACCTGGCCATCACAGGCCATGTTGGACACATGCTTAAGGGCTTAACTTTCCATATAGAGCCTCAGCAGTTGCTGTTTTACTGTTCTGAGCTGCTTTTAATTGTGTGTTAAACATAACAAAACCAAATAGAAAAAGAGAACAAGTTCTTAGTTTCAATCTGTCAAAATCTCAAAGTTCAGTCTAAGCTTGTTTTCAGCAGCGGCTTCACAACCATTCGCATCTTCAAACATGCGACATGTTGGGCTTGTCAGGAAACACCCCACAGGGACAATGACATACAGCATGGACAGGTGGTTGAGCGACTCTTGTCACCTTAATGGCCCTGGTAATTCTGCTTGTCTTAACATGTAAGAATGTTTAGAACCAAATAAACTGTTTGGATTAAATGTGAACCATATTTAAGAAATGAGAAGTCTAGGTGTGTTCTTTACAAGTACTTAGAACTGTCCTGTCCTGGATCACAGAAAATCGGCATCAGTGCCAGGCCCACGACACACTTGGCCTCACGGTACCAGTCAGCCGCCTCAGGAGTCCCCACAAGCCAACCATAGCCGATAAGACTCCTTCTTTAGCTTCGGGGATTGCTGCTGCAACAGGCACCGCAGACATTACGGCCACAGCTACGGGCAGCAGCAGCAACAGTGGATGCGGAGAACATGGTCCACTCGGACTGTATGTCTCCAACCTCCACCGGAATCTGGTCAAAGCTCTCCCGGAGGTGGGAGTTAAATACATTCCTGGCAGAGGTCTCCGTCAGACGTTCACAGCAGACCCTCACTATGCGCTTGGGCCTGCCAACTGGGTCCGGCTTTCTCCTCTTCCAGTGGATCCAACTCACCACCAGGTGGTAAACAGTGGACAGCTCAGCCTCTCTCTTCACCAGAGTGTCCAAAACATGCAGCCGAAGGTCTGAAGACACGACAACAAAGCCGATTATCGACCTCCTGCCTAGGGTGTCCTGGTGCCAAGTGCACTGATGAACGCCCTCATGCTTGAACATGGTGTTCATTATGGACAATCCCTGACTAGCACAGAAGTCCAATAATGAAACACCACTCGGATTCAGATTGGGGAGGCCATTCTTCCCAATCAAGCCTCTCAGGGTGTCACTGTCGTTTCCCACGTGGGCGTTGAAGTCCCCAGGTACTCGGGAGGGGCACTATGCAGCACGCCTGACAGGGACGCCAAGAAGGCCGGGCGGGTACTCCGCACTACCACTCGGCCCATAAGCTGAAACGACAGTCAGAGACATGTCCCCAACCCAAAGACGCAGGGATGCGACCCTCTCATCCACTATGGTAAACCCCAACACGAGACGGCTGAGCTGGGAGGCAACCAGCAAGCCTATCCCAGCTCGCCGCCTCTCCCCGCTGGCCACTCCACTCTCTTGAGGAGATGGGTTCCAGAGCCCACGGTGTGCGTGGAGGTGAGCCCGAAGATTTCTAGTCATATCTCTCGACCTCCTGCGCAAGCTCACGTTCCTTCCCCCCCAGCGAGGTGACATTCCATGTCCCCAGAGCCAGCCTGGGCATCTGGAGATCGTGCCGCCGAGGTCTCCATCTTCGTCTGCTGCCCGATCCTCTTTGCACTGGTCCCTGATGGTTCCCCCTGCAGGTGGTGGGCCCACTGGGGGATGGCCTAGCATCTCTCGTTCGGGCTTGGCCCAACCACATCCCACGAGGAGCAACCTGGCCACCAGCCGCTCCGACAAGTCCTGACCCTAAGCCTGGCTCCGGGGTGGGACCCTGGCTTCGCAAAGTCACGTGCCTCGATTGTGTGGTCCTCAGGAAGGTGTCTTGAAGACACCTTCCTGAGGACCAACAAGCCATTGCATTGAGTACTTAAATAAAGTCCAACCAGCCTCAGACCCAACAATCCATGCTCAAGTCCACTGCTTTCAGGACTGTGATGATCCATGCCATAAGATACATGAATAATCTGTGCCCTGAAGTAAGACGAGCCATACCCTGGCCTTTGCAGAAACAGCAGGTAAAGCTTGTTTTTCGGTCTGATTTAGTTTTTTAAGAGATTTTGTATTAAATCTAACAAGTGCAATGCTTTCCTAAAACTAACCAAATGTTTAACGCTTTCACTTTGAGACATATCTTTACGCTGCTTTAATGTGTTCATGTTTATTTTAGCCGGTGTTGTTAAGTACATTAAAAGCATGAATGAAAGTTATTTTCTTTCCTCCTTCCATACAATGGCTCAAAACCTTTTCAACAGTTCCTGCAGCAAAGCTACACGTATGCTCCAAACAAAGCATATGTGTAGCTTTGCTGTGTGCTGTGTTGGGGTTTCGACCAGGTGAGTGATGAAAAGCATATATAGTGATATAGGCGTAGGAACCGGACGGGGACAGGGGGGGACGTGTCCTCCCCAATATTGGAGACAGGTGCATTTGTCCCCCCCAAAAATTATAACGCGGAGGAGAAAAATACTTGTTTTTGAAATCTTTACCTTAGGTGCTTTTATTTTGAAAGCACAAAGCAGCGTGATGTCACTAACTCGCCCCTCCCTTAGCTGCTGTGAATGTTTGGGAAGTGGGGCAGATGCAGGAGACTGCAATAACAGCAACAGTCTGATCAGAGACCTGTGAGTGAGCTAAAACTGTCTGTAGGGAATGTTGTCATGAATATTGCTGGTTTGTAACGTCTCGTTGGTAGTTTACATTAATATTTAGAAACCAAATCTTTTAAGTAAAGTCATCTTAATCCTGGGATGGGCACTCATCCATTATTCAGCTGTTAACTTTGTCAGGCTTCCCAAGTAACGTCAACAATAATCCCAAAATTTTTATTGTTTATTTTATTTCAGCAAAATGTTACCACAACAGAAAAGGCTTTAACAACAGCAGGACTTACTTTGTTTTCTTAAAATGAATGCGTCAGTGAGTGACGGTTACACGTCACAAGGTCAATACCTAAACATACTCTGCTATTTATCTTGTCTGACATATTAGATATTATATGTAATAATGTCTTATCAGGAGAATAGTATATAAGGAGTGAGGCAGTTGAAGCAATAAAAGCTGGAGAGACGGAGGAAGCTCGAGTGAGGTCTTGAATGATTAGTGATACAAATATTATTAGAGCCAGCAGCGGTAAGATTTAAAAATCACATTATTGATAGAATAGATCCAGGAAGAAGAACAGGTGAGGACTAATGTCAAGTTGTCTTTTTTTTAAGATAATTTTTAATCATTATTTCTTTATTTCCACAGTACTATAAATGTTTGGGTTGGTATGAGATTATCAGCTGCACTAGAACACCCACAAGTGTTCTGCACATTTACAGGTCCTTCTCAAAAAATTAGCATATTGTGATAAAGTTCATTATTTTCCATAATGTCATGATGAAAATTTAACATTCATATATTTTAGATTCATTGCACACTAACTGAAATATTTCAGGTCTTTTATTGTCTTAATATGGATGATTTTGGCATACAGCTCATGAAAACCCAAAATTCCTATCTCACAAAATTAGCATATCATTAAAAGGCTCTCTAAACGAGCTATGAACCTAATCATCTGAATCAACGAGTTAACTCTAAACACCTGCAAAAGATTCCTGAGGCCTTTAAAACTCCCAGCCTGGTTCATCACTCAAAACCCCAATCATGGGTAAGACTGCCGACCTGACTGCTGTCCAGAAGGCCACTATTGACACCTTCAAGCAACAGGGTAAGACACAGAAAGAAATTTCTGAACGAATAGGCTGTTCCCAGAGTGCTGTATCAAGGCACCTCAGTGGGAAGTCTGTGGGAAGGAAAAAGTGTGGCAGAAAACGCTGCACAACGAGAAGAGGTGACCGGACCCTGAGGAAGATTGTGGAAAAGGGCAGATTCCAGACCTTGGGGGACCTGCGGAAGCAGTGCACTGAGTCTGGAGTAGAAACATCCAGAGCCACCGTGCACAGGCGTGTGCAGGAAATGGGCTACAGGTGCCGCATTCCCCAGTCCTTGGCTACAGAGAAGCAGCACTGGACTGTTGCTCAGTGGTCCAAAGTACTTTTTTCGGATGAAAGCAAATTCTGCATGTCATTCGGAAATCAAGGTGCCAGAGTCTGGAGGAAGATTGGGGAGAAGGAAATGCCAAAATGCCAGAAGTCCAGTGTCAAGTACCCACAGTCAGTGATGGTCTGGGGTGCCGTGTCAGCTGCTGGTGTTGGTCCACTGTGTTTTATCAAGGGCAGGGTCAATGCAGCTAGCTATCAGGAGATTTTGGAGCACTTCATGCTTCCATCTGCTGAAAAGCTTTATGGAGATGAAGATTTCATTTTTCAGCACGACCTGGCACCTGCTCACAGTGCCAAAACCACTGGTAAATGGTTTACTGACCATGGTATCACTGTGCTCAATTGGCTGCCAACTCCCCTGACCTGAACCCCATAGAGAATCTGTGGGATATTGTGAAGAGAACGTTGAGAGACTCAAGACCCAACACTCTGGATGAGCTAAAGGCCGCTATCGAAGCATCCTGGGCCTCCATAAGACCTCAGCAGTGCCACAGGCTGATTGCATCCATGCCACGCCGCATTGAAGCAGTCATTTCTGCAAAAGGATTCCCGACCAAGTATTGAGTGCATAACTGTACATGATTATTTGAAGGTTGACGTTTTTTTGTATTAAAAACACTTTTCTTTTATTGGTCGGATGAAATATGCTAATTTTGTGAGATAGGAATTTTGGGTTTTCATGAGCTGTATGCTACAATCATCCATATTAAGACAATAAAAGACCTGAAATATTTCAGTTAGTGTGCAATGAATCTAAAATATATGAATGTTAAATTTTCATCATTACATTATAGAAAATAATGAACTTTATCACAATATGCAAATTTTTTGAGAAGGACCTGTATATGGTGAAATGCTGCTCCATAGTAACCGAGAGGTGGTTTTTTATTTTCCCCCATTTATTTTTAAAATGTGGAGCGGTACCTTAGATATCCACCTCTGAAGCTATTTTGCATGTTTAGGAGCAGCACTGCAGCAGCACAAACAGAAAAAGAGGATGGTACAGGGCCCCTCCTTGAACCGCCACCTTAACGTGGTGGAGGGGTTTGAGTGCTTAAATGATCCTAGAGGCTATGTTGTTTGGGGCCTAAATGCCTCTGGTAGGGTCTCCCATGGCAAACAGGCTCTAGGTGATGGGTCAGACAAAGAGTGGTTCAAGAATCCCTAATGAGGACCAAAATATCGAGGCACATGACGTCGCCCGGTACGGCGGAGCCGGGGTCCCACCCTGGAGCCAGGCCTGGGGTCGGGACTCGTCGGAGAGCGCCTGGTGGCCGGGTTGCTCCTCGCGGGACCCGGCCGGGCCAAGCCCGAACGAGAGACGCGAGGCCATCCCCCAGTGGGCCCACCACCTGCAGGGGGAACCGTGAGGGACCGGTGCAAAGAGGATTGGGTGGCGGACAAGGTGGAGACCTCAGCGGCCCGATCCCCGGATGCTTAGGCTGGCTCTAGGGACGTGGAATGTCACCTCGCTTGGGGGAAGGAGCCTGAGCTTGTGCGGGAGGTCGAGAGATATCGACTAGAAGTAGTCGGGCTCGCCTCCACGCATAGCGTAGGCTCTGGAACCCATCTCCTTGAGAGGGGTTGGACTCTCTTCTACTCTAGAGTGGCCCACGGGGAGAGGCAGCGGGCTGGTGTGGGTTTGCTTGTTGCCCCCCAGCTCAGCCGTCTTGTGTTGGGGTTTACCCCAGTGGATGAGAGGGTCGTATCCCTGCGCCTTCGGGTTGGGGAGAGGTCTCTGACTATCATTTCAGTCTACGGGCCGAGTGGTAGTGCAGAGTACCCGGCCTTCTTGGCGTCCCTGTCGGGGGTGCTGGATAGTGCCCCTCCTGGGGACTCCATTATTCTGCTGGGGGACTTCAACGTCCACGTGGGGAACGACAGTGACACCTGGAGAGGCGTGATCGGGAGGAATGGCCTCCCCGATCTGAATCCGAGTGGTGTTTTGTTATTGGACTTCTGTGCTAGTCACGGATTGTCCATAACGAACACCATGTTCAAACATAAGGTTGTCCATCAGTGCACTTGGCACCAGGACACCCTAGGCAGGAGGTCGATGATCAACTTTGTTGTCGTATCATCAGACCTTCGGCCGTATTTTTGGACACTCGGGTAAAGAGAGGGGCTGAGCTGTCCACTGATCACCACCTGGTGGTGAGTTGGATCCGCTGGAGGAGGAGAAAGCCGGACAGACTTGGCAGGCCAAACGCATAGTGAGAGTCTGCTGGCGGAGCCCTCGGCCAGGGATGTATTCAACTCCCACCTCCGGGAGAGCTTCGACCAGATCTCGGGGGATGTCGGAGACAGAGTCCGAGTGGACCATGTTCTCCGCATCTATTGTCGATGCTGCTGCCCGTAGCTGTGGCCGTAAGGTCTGCGGTGCCTTTCGCGGCAGCAATCCCAGAGCCCGGTGGTGGACACCGGCAGTAAGGGATGCTGTCAAGCTTGTGGGACTCGTGAGGCGGCTGACGGGTACCGTGAGGCCAAGCGTGCTGCGGCCCGGGCTGTGGCAGAGGCAAAAACCCGGGCCTGGGAGGAGTTCGGTGAGGCCATGGAGAAGGACTACCGGTTGGCCTCGAAGCAATTCTGGCAAACTGTCCGGCGCCTCAGGAGGGGGAAGCAGTGCTTCGCCAACACTGTTTATAGGGGGGGTGGGAGACTGCTGACCTCGACTGAGGACATTATCGGGCGGTGGAAGGAGTACTTTGAGGATCTCCTCAATCCTGCCATCACGCATTCCGTGGTGGAAACAGAGGCTGGGGACTTGGGGTTGGACTCTTTCATCACCCAGGCTGAAGTCACCGAGGTGGTTAAAAAGCTCCGCGGTGGCAAGGCTTCGGGGGTGGATGAGATCTGCCCTGAGTACCTCAAGTCTCTGGATGTTGTAGGGCTGTCATGGTTGACACGCCTCTTCAACATTGCGTGGCGGTCGGGGACAGTGCCTCTGGACTGGCAGACTGGGGTGGTGGTCCCCCCTTCATAAGAAGGGTGACCGGAGGGTGTGTTCCAACTACAGGGGGATCACACTCCTTAGCCTCCCTGGTAAGGCCTACGCCAGGGTATTGGAGAGAAGAGTCCGACCGATAGTCGAACCTCGGCTTCAGGAGGAGCAGTGTGGTTTTCGTCCCGGCCGTGGAACACTGGACCAGCTCTATACCCTCTACAGGGTGCTCGAAGGTTCATGGGAGTTTGCCCAACCGGTTCACATGTGTTTTGTGGACCTGGAGAAGGCATTCGACTGTGTCCCTCGTGATGCCCTGTGGGGGGTGCTCCAGGAGTATGGAATCGGGGGCCCTTTATTAGGGGCCATCCGGTCCCTGTACGAGCAGAGCAGGAGTTTGGTCCGCATTGCCGGCACTAAGTCGGACCTGTTCCCGGTGCATGTTGGACTCCGGCAGGGCTGCCCTTTGTCATCGGTCCTGTTCATAACTTTTATGGACAGGATTTCTAGACGCAGCCAAGGGCCGGAGGGGGTCTGGTTTGGGTACCAGTGGATTTCGTCTCTTCTTTTTGCGGATGACGTGGTCCTACTGGCCCCCTCTAGCCAAGACCTACAGCATGCGCTGTGGCAGTTCGCAGCCGAGTGTGAAGCGGCTGGGATGAGGATCAGCTCCTCCAAGTCCGAGGCCATGGTACTCGACCGGAAAAGGGTGGCTTGTCCTCTTCAGGTTGGAGGGGAGTTCCTGCCTTAAGTGGAGGAATTTAAGTATCTCGGGGTCTTGTTCACGAGTGAGGGAAGAATGGAGCGGGAGATTGACAGACGGATTGATGCGGCTGCCACAGTAATGGGGGCACAGTGCCGGTCCGTTGTGGTGAAGAGAGAGCTGAGCCGAAAAGCAAAGCTCTCAATTTACCGGTTGGTCTACGTTCCTACCCTCACCTATGGCCATGAACTTTGGGTCATGACCGAAAGAACGAGATCCCGGATACAAGCGGCTGAAATGAGCTTCCTCCGTAGGGTGGCCGGGCACTCCCTTAGAGATAGGGTGAGGAGCTCGGCCATCCGGGAGGGGCTTGGAGTAGAGCCGCTGCTCGACCACATCGACAGGAGCCAGTTGAGGTGGCTCGGGATAAGCGGAAGACGACGAGTACGAGTTATGCTATGAACAGATTTGACTGTATAAGCCTAAACACATCTGCAAATCCGTTGGAAAAAATCTTTATAAGAAAGCCCTCAAGAGATGGTGCTTTTTTAAAATCTTTTTTATACTGTTTAATGTCATAAATCCATGCAGGGACATCAAGGGTTTGAGGTATTTTTGACCAATAAACATGTTAAACCATTTACAGATCTGTAAAGTTTCCAATATGTGCCCCCCCCCATTCATTCCTACACTCTTGTATATTGACATTATTATACAAATATTTTAGCTTTCCATTTTTTTCCTTCTTTAAAAGGAAAACAGACAACAAGCAGTTAACTAGTCAGGAATTTGCTAATGTTCAGGTACTTTTACATGTTGGTTATTCTGGAATATGTTCTTTCCTATGAGACATCTACAGTATACGATTTGTTCAGAGCATAGGTACTTAAAGCTAATGCCTCAGGCTGTACAATTTACATACTGTCTAAAGTTTATACATATCTTTAAAAGATTTTGTACATTTATCTTGATGTATTTGGTGGATACTGTCATCGTTGTTGGGTGTCTCTTTGTATGTTTTTATTTTATTTTATTACTAGATAAAAGTAAATAAACAAGTGCATCCCCAAAACAGTTCTGCTTGTGTATAGCAAGGATGACAAAATGACTTTACTTCTCCTAGATAATGGTATAGAACTGGTTACAAACAGCCTGTACAGGATCCTCTTGCTCATCCAGGAGGAGTGAATAATACAAGTCACTGATTCAATGCAATCTGCTGGGTTTCCTTAGATAGAGAACATTTTAACCAATTTGAATAATAATCTGAATCCCACTGCATTGTTTGATAGTTAGGATTAATTGGAATGTATGTACCTGGCTTTAAATCTGTATAATTCGATTTAACTGACTTTGTAAAGTGCCCTGAGACGACGTGTTGTGAACTGGCACTATGGAAATAAACTCAATTAAATTGATAATAGTTGCTTCTGTTTCTTTGATACACAGCATCCTGAAGGTTTTAGGGGCCATTTTTACTAGCACTGTCAGAGACGAAAATATACGTAATTTAAACTTTTGAAATGCCGTTCCAGGCAACGGTTGAGAAATTAAGAGGAAAACAGAAGTAACCTTCAGAACATGTATATTAGTTACATATTTACAACTTTCATATACATGTTTTATGTAAAACAATATACATATTTCAAATTTTACTGTAGTTTTGAAGAAATGACAGGTCAAAGTACCTGCTAATGATCGACCAGTATAAGCATTTGTGTCACTTCAGGAATTTATTTGTCCACAATCATGAGAGGTGACAACACACTTTCTTCAGATTATATTAAAGGGTCATCTATACTATAACCAGAATTAATATTGTACTGTAGTTGTACTGTAGTTTTGGAGAAATACACAACTCAATGTACCTCAAAATGCTCATCCAGGATATGTAGATAGAGTGTGTTGTCACCTCTCATGGAGAAATAAATTGCTGAAAGTGACACAAATGCATATACTGGTTGAGCATTAGTAGGTACTTTGACCCGTCATTTCTCCAAAAGTCCACAGAAAAAAATATATATATATATATATATATATTTTTTTTTTGTTTTTATTTTTTTTTTTTTTGCTTAAAACGTGTATGTGGAAGTTGTAAAAAATGTCAATATACATTTTCTGAAGGTTCTGTTTTCCTCTTATTTTCTCAACCGTGGCCTGTATGGGCGTCCGGTTGCATTACCGTAATGCACAGTCTATGCGCGAAGCCAATCTTTAAGAGCGAACTAAAGTCGGCGGGCGTGACAGTGTATTTCAAACTGTTGGCTCACTTGACCGCAGTCAGAAAACGGGAACGAAACTAACCAAAACTGCAAATATACGAAATGACCAGCACCCGTTCCTGATAAACCAGGAACAAATTCGGTGTATAACATCGGGACTTCCGGTACCTGCAGCTAGTCAGCACTTTGAGAGACTCCACGGCGAACTGGTCAGTACCGAAGAACAGGAGGCTCCAGGGCGGCCTGGACGGTCCGGGTTTACGGGGAGGCTGTGTGCGGACATTGGTGCTGAACTTCAACACATTCAGAACATGGTTGAGGGTTTTCAGGAAAACACTGCCAGTCTTTCTGTTCATCCACATTGTAAAGACGTTTTTTTTCCACACACCATCTATCGAAGGTTCAGGTTAAATTCCGCCCTGATCATTCCCTCTCGGTATGAATAACCTCTGCATGCTGCAGCGCCATATCTTTAAGAAGCCTTCTTCTTCCTGCAATTCAGACGGTATATATCCAGATAATGCAATATTACTGCCCCCCGCAGGGCGGGAGCGTAAGCTCATCTCTAAAAATATGTATTGTTCATCATACTACAGCGGTGAAGTTAGTTTGAAGTTGGATATTGGATATTCAAGCTCCGGTGAGTTAGAGGCATCTAGCTCACGGTTGATCCGATTCAGGAACTCAGATTTCGGCTAGCTGCTCTCTGTTGCTCCCTCTTCTGACGCGCGGCCGGTCACTTAGGGGCCGTCAACAAGTTTCCGAACCAAACACTCTTGGGAAATAAAAATAAATACATTCCTTGACTTGTGACCAACTGAAACAAATACAATGGTACGTCATACTACTAGATTACATCAATGAGGCACACTCATTTTTATTCCATTTTAAGCCTTTTTATATTTTTTAGGATTTTTGTTTTGTCCAAAGTTAGCATTTTTCTTCAATAGCTTCTAGGTCATGTGACCTACTGACACTAAAGCTACCTGAAATTGTTTTACTACACTGGATAGATGAGGCACACTGATTTTTATTCCATTTTAAGTATTCTTTGTATTTTTAGGAATTTCTTTGGTCAAAAATTAGCATTTTTCTTCAATAGCTTCCAGGTTATGTGACTCACGGACACAAAATCTGTCTGAAATTGTTCTGCTACACTGGATAGATGAGGCACACTCTTTATCTGATTTTAATGCATTTTCTATTTTTTAAACATTTCTTTCATCACAAATCATGTTTTTTTTTCCAATTGTTTTTAGGTCACGTGACTCAGTGGTACAGAACTACTGTGATGCTCAGGGTTCTCCATAATGCTCCTCATTTAATTAAGCATCCTTCTTTGTACAATGATCTCCAGAAGTTCCAGAGGAGTCCCCAGAACAGAGTCAGCCTTCTTTAATAGATTGTTGAGCTTTTTTAAGTCCCTGGCTCTGATGCTGTTTCACCAGTAGATGATGGAGAAGAGATCACACTCTCCACAAAAGACTTATAGAAGATCTGTAGCATCTTGCTGCAAACACTGAATGTCCTAAGCTTCCTCAAGAAGTAAAGTCTGTTCTGTCCCGTCTTGTAGACGGCTTCACAGTTGCATCTCCACTCCAGTCTGTTATCCAGGTGAACACCGAGGTATTTATACTCCTCCACCATCTCCACCTCTTCTCCCATGATGGAAATAGTTTTTGACTTATTCCTGTTTCTCTTAAAATCTACAATCATCTCCTTTGTTTTAGTCACGTTCAAGATGAGATGATTGTTTCCACACCATGCCACAAAGCGGTCCACTTGCTCCCTGTACTCATCTTCTTGTCCATCTCTGATCCACCCGACAACTGCAGAATCATCATAGTATTTCTGCAGATGACAGTAGTCTGTCTTGTACTGGAAGTCTGGGGTGTACAGAGGGAAGAGGAATGGTGAGAGTACAGTCCCCAGTGGTGCTCCTGTGCTGCTGACTACCTGGTTAGACACACAACCCTTCAGTCTCTCAAACTGTGGTGTGTTTGTCAGGTAGTCTTTGATCCAGGAGATTGTTGAGGCCTCCACCTGAGTCTTCAGGACTTTCTGACAAAGCAAATCAGGTTGAATCATGTTAAATGTACTGGAGAAATCAAAGAACATGATCCTTACAGTGCTGCTGGCTTTGTCCATGTCCCGATGGGGTTTTGTGGTGGACCAAAGCACAGACAAGAGCTTGGCAGCAGCATTGTGAATCGGTCTTCAGTTTATTCTCACAGGTTATAAAGTGAAGCAAAACGTAGCAAACACACTGCAGGTACAGGCATGTGAATAGTCAAACACTTACTCGAATTCACTGCAGGAACGTAGCAAAAACACTGAACATAACCAGGGGTTGTGATGGAGAGGAACCAGCAAAAAACAATGACACAAAACCAACTAATATACTGAGGGATAACAAAGGCAGTGTAATCAAAGAATCAGGGAACAGGTGAGACATGGAGGCAGAGGAAGCAGGTGAACCTAAAGGGACTAATAAACACGACAGTGAGCAGAACTTAACGAAGCTATAGACCAAGATAATTAAAGCATAAGAATCAAGAATAAACATGACCTAAAGGAAACTGAGAGAACAGACGAACACAACAACCTAACTAGCAAAACGGAACCATAAAGAAACCCTGACTACAAAAGTAAACAGACCTAACCACACTGACTGAACAGACCGGAAGGGAAGCAGAGAACATGAGGACTAGAATGTAAACATAACCAAACCAGAAGGGACTGACAAAGATCAGCCATATTTATTTTGGAGTGAATCAGACCATCCATGTATAATTTAGAGCCAAACGTATGGCCGTGGCGTGATATCAGAATTCGCTACGCCATCATAGCCACAACCTCCAGCTAAAGCAGTCAGTACTGGCAACTGTCTAAGACCATCATGTTATCTGTTACTTGGGACAGTTTCACATTGATCAGTTGAAGAACATCAAAAATTGACTCTGTAAAGGAAAACAGTACACTTCCTGTTCTCAGGGGGCGGGGCTTCAATGATGTCAACATCTGATCAGTGAATATTGTTCAGGGCCAGAGGCAGATCAATCTCAGAAGGTTTCAGGTGTCTGTGACTGTCCTTGTAGGATCTATATCAATTTAGTCTTTTTTGGCGAGAAGTCATATTTTGAGGCGTGGCCACGCCCACACGCTTTGATGTATGAAAAAGCTTTTGATAACTTTTGATCCCCAATCCCTTAACAGTATACTGAGTAATTTTCAAGTGTCTAAGTCAAAAGCTGTAGGAGGAGTTCGCTCAAATATGCGGGCTAGAAACGCCCAGAATAGGGTCAAAATGGCAACTTCAATCCAAAATGGCCGACTTTCTGTGGGGTTTAGAGCAATGCTCCAACAGACTTATTTATAGGTCCTGAGAAGATACATATGTGTACCAAATTTCAGATTTCCCGGTCAAAGCATGGCTTGGGGCTGATTTTTTGAAATTGTCTAGGGGGCGCTGTGGATGAATTAGGCCACACCCACCGAATATGTCATAAGATCTCTGTTGGGGACTGGACAAGGATCAATCACATTGAATTTGGTGCAGATCAGATGATATATGTGGAAATTAGAACCAAACATATGGCCATGGCATGACCTCTGACTTCGCCGCCACGGCCACGCCCTTTTATGAAAAGTCACTGTGCCTCAAACGAAGTTAGACCCACTAGTTATCTGTCTTCTGACACACATTGAAGTTGATTGGGTCAAGAGGGTCAGAGAGGTACCTTTCCAAGTGAAAAAAGTGACTTCCTGTTCTGAGGGGGCGTGGCTTTGATGATGTCAGCATATGACCCCATAGGATCGTCAGGAACCCGAAGGTCCTGCTTCATGCCAACTTTGGTGTGGTTTGGCGTTTTTATGTGAAAGTTATTGCATATTTTTAGTTTGGGCGCGAACGCCAAGTTCCTGCCCCTGCCACGCCCCCTAAACATGGCCGAAAACTCACGATTTTGATAACTTTTAATTCCCCATCCCTTAACTGCATGTTGACCAAATATGAACCCGATAGCTCAAAATCCCTAGGTTGAATTCGTTAAAGTTCGAGGTGAGTAAAAGTGAAAAACGGCCAAAAATCGTCCTTTGACCCAAAATGGCCAACTTCCTGTGCGTTTTAGGGCATACCCCCAAGAGACTTTTTTATTTTTATTTGAGGAGCTCTACCTGTGTGCCAAATTTCAGATCTCTACAACTTATGGTTCGGCCTATCTCACTTTGGGGGCGTGGCTAAGTGGTTTGGTCACGCCCATTGACAATGACATTATGGAACAAGAATTTCATGTGGGGGACAATTTTGGGTAAAATCGTGTTTTGGTGCATGGCAATGTCCCCAAATTGCCTCGCAAAGACGCAACGGAAAAAACAAACAAACAAAGAATAAGAATTCTTGCGATTACAATAGGGCGTTGCTGTTGTCCTGCTCAGGCCTAATAATAATTAAAGCTGCAAGCAGCCTTGAAGGCCCTCGCAACCCGGCCTGTGCAGCGACCGCGTGAACCTGGCATTGGTCTGGGGAGTAGCATTCAAAATTTGTAGTAAATGAGACCTTCCAGATGGAAGCTGCACTCGCATGTTTATTAGTGGATGGGGCTGAAATAATGTTATAAACTGACTGTGGCAACATGTTCAGCATTGATCCCTGATGATGTATACTACATTTGAAGTGGATCCGATGATGTATGAGGGAGATAGAACAGTTTAAATGTCCTAGGTGGCGCTGTTGATCCAAATTCCAATGTAATGTAAAAGAGCTGTTTAGGGGCTGACAAAGATCAAGCATATTTAGTTTGGAGTGAATCGGACCATGCATGTGTAATTTAGAGCCAAACGTATGGCAGTGGCATGACATCAGAATTTGCCATGCCATCATAGCCACATCCTCCAGCCAAACCAGTCAGTACTAGACACTAAGACCACCCTGATTTTAATTGGGCTTTTGAGGGTGATATACTCCAAATGATGGAAGAAACCAGCACTCTACATCCTGCTTTAAAGGCGGCGCTGCTTCTGCATGACCATTGGCAATGATCTTCCCCATGAATGCTGTATATTGGGGTCCGTTGTAGGGATTCAAACCGCTTGATCACGTGTTCTCTGCTGTTTGGCAAACACTGGCGTGGCTCTTTAAATGGCAATGGAGCGACCCAACTGCCGTTGTCATTTTTATGGACATTCGTGTCCATGATCTTTAGGAAGAGGACGTCTTCCACTGAATGAGCTGGTTTGTCATCGTGTTCGGATTGGTCAAACACTCTGTGTCCGAGCATCCTCTCTGGCGCTTTATTAGGCTCGCTGAACATTTCTTGTGGTTCTTTGACCTGCATGAAACTTATGCAAGGTTGAAAAATGGAATGGCGACCATTATCTAGCACGTGAGTCTTGAATGTGTCAACCATTGGTTTATGCATGTGTCCTAGACACACCTCGCCTATCACCACCCAGCCTTGATCAAGGCGCTGTGCGAAGGGAGCTTTATGTGGTCCGTTAAGTTGCTGTCTGACTTTGTGTGCTCTGAGCACATCTCTTCCAAGCAGCAGAAGTATCTCCGCTCCTGGGTCCAGATCGGGAATGTGTTTGGCTATGTGATGGAGATGAGGCTGATGCAAAACTGCACTTGGTGTTGGAATTTCAGTTCGGTTGTTTGGGATTTCGGGACACTCAAGTGGTGGAAGAGAGATAACAGCTTTGCCATCCGATGACTCTATTTGAAACCCTTCTGCCTTCCTGCCATATGTTTCCATGATGCCAGAGCATTTTCTGAGGTGATATAAGAGCGGCTTATCCTCAACACTGAACACCTCAAAGAAGTCAGGTCTAGCTAAAGAGCAGTTGCTCTGGTCATCCAAGATTACATAAGCTTTAATGGCTTTGTGCCTTGAATATTTGGGGTAGACCATTGCTAGGCAGATCTTAGAGCAAGAACGACCCCATTGACCAGAACCACAAACCTCTGTACAGCTAGTTCTAACATTAGTTACATTAGAATCATCTTCTCCCTCCCCGCTGTTCTCCTGTGGCGGTGGAGGAACCTTAGTAGGTTGAGGTTGTGGACCAGGGTGCATGGCATCATCATGGTTAGTGCTTTCACACTCAAGGCACTTCACAGAACCTTCGCAGTTTTTGGCAACATGGGACATTGAAGAACAGCACTTGAAGCATATTCCTTTCTGTTTTATTAATGTCTTCCTGTCGTCTATGGATTTGTTTCTGAATGTCCTGCATTTTTTAAGAGAATGTGGTTTGTCATGCAGTGGGCAGTTCTTGTTTGGGTCATTGTTGATTGTAGAGATGTCTATTTTGTGAACTGTGATAGACTTGTTGTTAAAGCTATTCATAGGTAACCTTTCTGGTTTTGTGGGGCTTGCGCTGCTGGTTTGACGAATAAAGCTGGGATCATTTTGTTTCTTTGCCTCACAACAAACAAAGTCACAGAAATAACCAAAGGGAGGGAAGCAACCATTGTTTTCTTCTTTTTACCACGACCCAGATGACATCCACTTCTCCTGGAGCCCATATGGAAGCTTATCTACTATTGGCCCAATACCTCTGGAGGTGTCTAGATACAAAAGCCCAGTGAGATATCCATCTTCCTTGGCACCTTGTATCTCCATGAGCAAATCTCCAAGTTCACGTAATTTGGTGTGATCCTTGGCTGCGATCCTTGGAAAACTGTCTAGTCTCTGGAACAGCAACTGTTCAATTATCTCAGGGGCGGCGGCAAAAGTAGTCACGTAACCTCTCCCATGCCTTGTGCAGAGCCAAATCAGTGTTGTTCACATACACCTTATTTGATCGCCAGACTCTTTTCCTAGCCATTTGGTCATGAGGTCCAGTTCCTGTGTTGAAGTGAGTTGAGCTTCAGCCACCGCATTGGTAAATGAAGACTGCCAGGCACAGAAATTCTCTGGTTTATCATCAAATTGGTACAACCCTGACATAACAAAATCTCGTCGTGCCAAATACTGTGACAGAGGGTCTGGGGGTGTGGCATGCGAACTGGTGGCATATTTTGGGATGTTTGTGGCTGAGCAGTTAAATACATGTGAGGGTTTTTCCTTTTGACATCGGTCTTCGGCTCGACTTTTGTCAGTTCAGACAGTTTTGGTGCAGTTGGAGGTGCCAAAACATCTCTTACAGGCTCAGACTTCTTCTCAGTAAATTGGAATTCTGGCGTGTTTGCAGGTGGCTGCCATGTTATGAAGCTGTCTCCTGACTCAGCCTGGTCTGGAGATTTAACATGTGTGACTGATACGGGTGTTGAGGAAAGATGATTCTGCACATTTTGGGAGTGAACATATTCACTAGTACGTCGCAGTTTAAGTCTTTCTTCTGATTCAGATTTTGCATTTCCCAATAGGTCACACCTTTCTGTTACATCTTCTAACACTTGTGCTTCAACAATGGCTGCATCTGCTTGTCGATTTAATGTTAGCACTTCTAGCTCTGTTTCAATTCTAGCAGTTTCCAGTTGATTTTGAGCCTCTCTTGTTTTCCTTTCTGCTTCTCTAGCAACCTTTTCCATTTTTAATTTAGCCACTTGGCTGGCATATGACGCTCTCACCTTAGCAACCTCTGCTGTAGCTCTGGCTCAAGCTGCACTCACCGATGATGCGGATGTTACGTTGCTTTTGACACTTGACACCGACGACTTGTTGCTTGCCATCTTCAACACTTCAACATCAAGTGACGCCTTTTCACTGTAGTGTTCTGTTGAAGAGCATAGCAACTCTGGTTAAACACCAAGTTAAACCTTTGCCAATGAAGACAGGAGTCAGAGTAAAGTTGACTTTTTACTCTCTGAACTTCATCTGACAAGTGGTGAAAACTGTTGATACAAGAGATACAAAATAGAGAACTTGTCTGTATTTGCGCAAATAAGGCATCATGAAACACCTAAATATGAATTCACATCTTCGCATGTACTTTGAGCAACAATAATAATCTTAACAAGTACAAAATGACTTCCTGAAATTACAAATTAAACACAACTTTGCTTTGTTTTTATCAATTGCTGCTATTTATGCTTTTTAACATCTTATTATCAAATATATACACTTACGGCGTTGCCCAATAATGTTCTCAAGTGAAGGGTTGTGAAAGATCTCAGAACATTAGCAGCATGTCAGCTCTCTCTCAAAACAACCAGGAAGAGAGCACAAACGAGAAAGTGACACCACAACAGGAAAACCTTCAAAATAAAAACTTCTCAAACAATTTACTCCTTTGCCGTTATTTAACTCAAGCATGCACATAAATGAATTTTTCTAAGGCAAACAACAAAGACAAATTACATACGTGCCTTATGGGCAACACAAATAGACTGCGACACTCATCTGGCTTTCTCTCCATTACATTTATAAAGTTGTAAACTCCAAGGCCGAATTGCAGTTGTTGTAGTATTGGTGTGTGTTTTGTTGTTGCATGCAGAGTGATAGCATTAGAAAGTCCATGCAAAATATATTCATGTTAAAAATGTCTGAATTTTAAGGTCTTGTACAATCTGAAATAATTTCCTAGTAGTCACAATAACTTATTGTGTTACACTGATAATTTGTATTAAAAAAAAACAATGTCACATTACTTCTAAGTTCTAAATTCAAAACGTGTCTCAATATAGTGTTCTTATGGTTTGTATTAATCAGACCAGTGTAGGCACAATCCAGTATCTCTTTAGTGTAGACAGACAGGTCAGATGCATCTTCAATCTATAGCCGTGATGTATAGAAAAAAATGAATAGTTTCTTCAGTTATATTATTACAACTTTAATTTTACCATCTTCAAAATTACAATATTGAATGCATGCAAACTTTATAATAGAAATTTAAAATAAATTTTGATCTAAACTTTTTACATCATTTGTTGGTGTTAATGGAAGTGCTTCTAGAACTTATTTGCCGTTACATAACAGTAATAAACTATCAAAGCACAAAATGTGAGAAAGGCACTAAGAAAATAAATGAATAACTTTTACAATGGATTAAATTCTTTCACTGAACATACCATTGTTATTAATGTTGACAACTCAGTGTCATATACATCACGAGTTTGAAGTTTTCCACAGACGAGATAGTTGCAACACCTCTCCTGCATAAACCGTGGTGCTGGTCCTCCTTGGGCTACACTCACACCAAATATTTCCCCTGCGACTTGTTAACTCAATAATCACACAGATGATGATAGACTGCTTTTTAATCGTCGCCATTAACAAGAACTACCCCCTCACAACCCCTCCATAAGAAGGTCCCTCACTTCCTTTTCCGCCTGCCCATTTTCCCCATACAGACATGCGCAGTTGGTTACATGCAACTTAACAATCTCCCGTCTTTCTTTAAAGAACACCATACAGATTAGAACAATCTGTAACAACTTTTCAACTTAACATCATGTTAGGAACATTGAACTAATGTCCTTTTTGTTCTTAGGCTTTCAGTTTTTTGCTTCCTGTTGTTGGGTGTACCAGTGGGAGATCACCCTCTTCAGGATGAACAGAATCACAGGAGGACTCATTGTTTTCTGCAGCAACAGCTGGTTCATGACTTGTTGATACCATTTCCTCATCTTCCCCATCAAATGTCGCTGCTGGAGTCTTGAAAAAATTTTCATCTGTTTAAATCGGGTTTTCTTTTTCCATTTCTTCCCCTTTCTCTTGTGGTTCATTCACTTTTCTTAGCCTAGACTGGTGCACTCTGGCGTAGGTTCCTCCATGCCTGACAAATATTACTACACCATCTTGGCCAATGACCACACCTGGACCTTCCCACTCATGACAATCTGTTCTTTTATAATGGAATTTGTCTCCTGTTTCATATTTGTCATCAGTTTGTCAACTGTTTACGAAGGGCTCTTCGGATCCTTTCAGAGCATTCAGCCTCAGTAAAAGCTTTTCTCATGTCATGTAATGTTGCTGTGTGCTGACTGACATCTGTTTTTAATGCTGGAGGTCTGTCGGTGAGGACCGATGGCAGATTTGGGTTTTGTCCAAAAAGAAGTTGGTAGGGACTGTAGCCATATATATATATAAGCTCATCAACAGTGCCAAGAGTGTGCGGAGCAGTAATCAAAGCAAAAGGTGGCTACTTTGAAGAACCTTGAATATAAGACATATTTTCAGTTGTTTCACACTTTTCTGTTCAGTATATAATTCCACATGTGTTAATTCATAGATTTGGTGCCTTCAGTGTGAAGCTACAATATTCATAGTCATGAAAATAAAGAAAACTCTTTGAATGAGAAGGTGTGTCCAAACTTTTGGTCTGCACTGTATATATATATATATATATATATATATATATATATATACATAAACATACTTGAACAGCTGTTTATCAAGAAGATCGTTGAGAGAGTGTTTTGGTATTTTTCCCCTCTCACTGTCACCCTCAAACAGTCTCTTCTCAATCCCTGCAACCATAGCTATAGCCCAAATCAAATGAAAACAAAATAAAAGTCACTTTATAGACACAACAGGACCAACTAATTTTTAAGGTATTTCCATTTATCAAAGGAAAGGAAAGTAGGTTTTAGGAGAAATACAAGATTTGACAGCACATTGTTTCAGTTTTTCACATCATATTTTGTCACAATTCGGTTCATGTTACTGTACACACTATTCGACTAAACAAAAAGACTGAGCTCCAGTGTCCACACCTAATTCTGGCATACTGGACATTTGATTAAATCCTTCTAAACAGGAAGAGTGGTTTAAAAAAAAGAAAAATATACAATTGTAATTTTAAGGAACTATGCACTGAAAAAAACTTAAATTACATAATATAAAATGCGGTAAGAGGAATGCAGACACAAAGCAGTATCAAATTAGTAGGATATGAAACATTTAAAGGGGAGTTTTAGGTATCAACATTTTCTTTTAATGTCTAGCTGTTGGGTGTGAAAACTTGTATCTTGTGTTTATCATTCATAAGACTTTGTACATTCTGTACTGAGCTGCACACATGAACTCAGCATGTGAGCCTGAAGGCCAGGCTGAATCGCACCCCTGTTTCTTGTTTGTTGTTTCTACTTCCACTTTGAAAACACACACACATACACACACACACACACACACACCCGAACTGTCAGCATATAAATAAAGAAGGAGGGCGTCAACACTTTGTAGTTGCACTGCAGAGTGTTGCTACCTCTTACTGCAGGAGGATAACAGAGACTCTGTGTCATTCCTTTGAGTTGTCTAAATAATACCTAACATTTAATTGGTCCTTCGAGCCGGATATTTTTTAGACTAACCTAATCTTGTTTTTTTTGCAGTGACTGAAGGACCCCGGGGACCGCCGACGCCGAGGAAGCGCTACCGCGCAGCCGCGCCTAGGCTTGGTGGCTGAAAGCCCCGGTGTATAAATTCACATCAGGCCGGTGGGTTAACTGCTTCGCTCGACGCTGGGTGACTCTGGGGGTCCGGAGAGTCACCTAGAAGTCAGCTCAGAGGTGAGACGTTTTGTTTAATATTAAAGAAAGTTGGAAGTCGCTGGTAGTTTCTAGCCTAAAAGAAAACAGCAATTGGAAAGGTATTATCCCGCCAGAAAGGGATAGAGATAATAAAGTATATAACTGCTTGTGTGACACAGGACCATGCAGAACCGTGTTAACCGGGGTCCTTCCCAAAGTAAAATACTCTGACACAGCAGTACACGTCAGATCAGCAGCCGGCACATCAGAGGTCCATTACTTAGACAGCCAATATGTATTCGGTTCTGTCCACCATTTTGCCAAGGTATGGCAGAACAGAGGTTTTAAAACATCATCAGGGACAGAACTAACTAATTTCAACCTATTAAAGAGAAAATGTCAGATCTGTTATTTATAGATGTGCTGAAAGACTCACACTGACAGCAGCTACAGAAGTTAAAACTTGGCTTAACAGAGGACCTGTTAAACAGAATAATACTTATAATTTAGAAGGAAAACCAATACTACCAAAAATGTATACAAAACAGCTGCCATAGTGACCCATGGAAAAAACCCATGTGTCAAGAAGGGGAAATATGGAACATCTAGTAAATCATCAATTCTATACTATACATTTTTCTAACTATGCAAAAAAAAAAAAAAAAACTTCTGTAGGTCATGCATAATCTGCTGTGAACACAATCCACAAGGGAATATGAGACCAAAAAGAGGCCAGTTCCCAGCAGCAGCACATCCCTTTCATACCATATATATGGATTTCATAGAGCTATTATGGTCAGAGGGAAAGAAATATTGCTTAGTGGTCATAGATGCTTTCTCAAAATGGGTTGAAACATACCCTGCCAAGCATTGTGATGCACTTACAGTAGCCAAAAGCCTAGTGACACATTTCTTCCCCATGTATGGTATCCCACAGATTATAAGGTCAGATAATTTAACTCATTTTGTAAATAGTGTAATAGAACTTTGTTCTAAAGCATTAGGGTTTCAGTAAAAAATAGATTAAGGAAAATAATGGAAGAAACATGGAGACCATGGCTTGCGTGTCTTTCTCTAGTTAAACTATGGATGAGAATAACTCCAAATCAACCTGGTCTCACTCCTTTTGAAATAGTGCATGGGAGATCCTTTCCACTACCATAAGAAATGAATGACATTGAAAAATGCTCAGCATGAAACCACATTAGCTGAATGGATGAATAAAATGTTACAAACAAAAGAAACACGGTTGTCCAGTAGTCTGCCACGAAACTCTGCTCCTACTCCACAGAACAACCTGAGGCCTGGAGACCTGGTCCTGATTAAGACACTCCACAGAAAGGACTGGAACACCCCCTGCTGGGAAGGGCCATACTGAGTTCTCCTGACCACACCAACAGCTCTAAAAATCGCAGAGAGACCATCCTGGATTCACAAGAGCCATTGTAAACCTGTTCTACCTTTACAGGAGCCAACTCAACCAACGGGGTAGCAGAGGAAGTCCGGTTACAAAGGGGCTGGTGACCCATAGGGCCCCGCATCTCAACCCCGGTGAAGAAAACAGCTGACCTGCGCCCATTTATCATGGCTCCCTGTAAGGTATGGATAACACTTGGAGTGATCCCCGCACTAACATTGGGCTTCTTCCTTTGTCACTATTACGAATCAGAAAAGGCGGACCCAAGATTCAGCCAGACACAGTACTGAAAATTTTAAAGGTTTATTGAGCCACAGGAAAACGTCACTCAGGTAAAACTCCACACAGCCTCCGGGAATCACTGGTGCAGAATAGAGGGTGACACGGGAGTGGATTTTCTCTCCTGTCCCATCCCGCTCCCACAGAAAAATGTCTTGTCCCATCCCAATCCCAGGCCAGCATAACGAAAAAAATCCTGTCCCGTCCCACTCCTGGTAAATTGACTCCCACTCCCATCCCGCTCCCATTCAGAACGACTCCCACTCCTGTGCCACTCCCATTTTTGTTTTCTTCATTTAGTCTTTTGGCAATTTCTTTGAAGGACCAGTTAGGTCCCTGTTTTTAGCTGTAGTAAAGGCCAGTTAAAGTAAAAAGAATAATAATGAAGAAATAATAAAATATTAAACAAGGAAACAGACCATGCCTATCTTAGTTGAATAAACAAAATGTACATAGTTGTATTTTTCTTATTTATTAAGTGATGACTGTTTCCTTTGAACCATGACATCACTTTTATGTTTCAAGTTGCTGAAACGAAAGAAAAATGCACCTAGTAAGAGAACTGTACTTGTTGAACAAAAGGGCAAAAAGGAATTACCTTCACAATTTAGAAACTGTACCTCAATGGTTCACAGCCCTGGTCCTCAGGGACCCCTTCCCTGCAAGTTTTAGATGTGTGTCTGCTCCAGAACACCTGATTCAAATTCTGACATGACCTCCTATACAGGCATCAAGAATGGAGGGTCAAACTGGACAAAATTAATACAATAAAATTATCATTAAATAAATAAATGTTGTGAATGTCCCATAAGTGAAGTAAATGTAACATGAAAGAAATGTAACATTAAATGTGCCATTAAATTAAAGGTTCCATTTATTTATTTAATACATCATTAGAAACAATAAATGTACCATTATATCATTAAATTGACTATTATGCAATTAAATGTGCCACTGAATAATTAAGTATAATTTTAAAGACGACATGACATAATTAGTGGTACACTTAATATTTAATGATGTATTAAATAAATTGTACATTTAATGGTACATTAAATTTTTTTCTATTTCACAACATATTTATTTAATATCTTCCCTTGATGAAGCCTTTCAACGAGGTCCGCGAGGGACATGGGGAATTTTTTCTTTTTTGCGTTCTCACGCAATAGTCTTTGCGTTATTTCGCAATACTTTGTGGGATAGTTTCCAAACCAGATAACTGCAAAAATGAAACATACACTACACCCGTTTTGAGATTTATTGAGTTTTATTTTGAAATCAGCATTAAATAAAATGATCTTCAATCAGACTAAAAGACAGTTTTTATCCACAAGCTGTCAAAAACTACTGAACTCTGGAACATAAAACTGCACGAAACCACATCTGTGACATTTTGTTTGCTTATTACTGCTGCATGATGTGTACTTTTGTTTTGTACGCCATTAGTGTTTTTGTTTTTATCGTGATTTGAACGGTTCTTCTTATCCTAAGCATTTTATCGCATTGTTGACTGCGTGTTAACCTGCATATGACAAATAAACCATATCAATGACATATCAGTGTTTGTTTTATGAGCAGTTTATCATCTGTGCTGTTGCTCCAAAATGCTGAACACAAAAGTAGTGCGTGGAGACGCAGAAGACATAAATTTCCCCATGTCCCCTCACGGGCTTCCGTACCTTACCTCTTAAATCTTTAGTGCACATGCAGCAATTTTGTTGGTCAGATGAGACTTGACACATGATGGTACTTTTCATTTGATGAATGAAGAGATGCAGGGCTGATTTAATCCAGAATCTGCCAAACAAGTGTCCCATAATCACTGGTGAACTTGATTACGACTAAACACGTTTTACAAGCAGCAGACTGCGTGTTAAAACCGCTGCATTCAACTCTCCTGAAGGTCGGTAATATTTGCGACTTTCCTGTTAGCTCTATGAGTTTAATAGATAAGTCCTTACTTCTGACTTTATGTTACAAATCCAATTTTACCACGTCCAGTTCTTCACCTGCGTTTGTTCCCTCCATCCTGAACGCAGGTGGAAAACATCGAGCAGAAGCACTGTTGGCTTGTGGGTCGTGTAGTTCGTTTGACTCACATTATAGTATAGGCTTCTTGGAAAAAAAACTACACAATGGCGGCGTCGATCCAAGTTTTTTTTTCTTAAAGTTTATAACAAAGTCTCAGTTTTACATTTCCAAAGACAATTGATCCTAGTTTATTTTCCCTCCTATTGGTTAGCTCCCGCTCCTGTCTGCTCCCGTTCATTTTTTAATCCTGTACCGTCCCAATCACGGGATCTTTACTGGTGCTGTCTCCCGTCCCGCGGGTTTCCCGTGGGAATCCCGTGACCTGTGGGACTCCCGAAAAAATGTCAGCCTCTAGTGCAGAAAGAGGGATTAGTGACTTGTACTTTCTCCAGATATTGCAGGGATCAGAAAAGTCACTAACCTGCTTTTGTCTTGAGTAGAACTTGAATCCCAGAGGGGACACCTCAGTGGGTGGCAGGCAGGGATCTCCACAGCACAGGTAAGATGTGACTCCAGGCTGAATAATCTAAGGGCAAGGCTGGCTCAATAATCCGAGGACAGAAACAGGGTCAATGATCGGAACAAGAGACGTCAGGCAAGGGGCAGGCAGAGGCATAAACCAAATGCAGGAAACAGGGTCAAAACCAAAATCCAAACAGTCCGACAGGGAGCAGGCAGAGGGGCAAAAATCCGAAAGGCAAGGCAAGGTCAAGAACAATGATCACACAGGAAGGAACGCTGGATATCTACTCACACGAATGGCCCAAGTCGGGGCTCCACGAAGGGCTTGACCTGAGAAACGTGGAACGTGGGGTGAATCCTCATGGAGTTGGGTAATCTCAGCCGTACAGCGACAGGGTTGATGATCATGGAGATTGGGAAATGTCCAACAAATCGGGGTGCCAATTTCCGGGATTCTACCCTTAATGGGAGGTCCTTGGCGGAGAGCCAAACTTTCTGCCCCACCTGGTACTTAGGGGCAGGGGTCCGTCTCCGGTTGGCAGTTCTTGACTGAACCAGTAACATTCTGATCATCGACCTCCTAGCCTTTCTCCATATTCTTTGGCATCTTAGGGCAGCCGCTTGGGTGGACGGAACATTAGCCTCTCTCTCCTGAACCGAAAACATGGGTGGCTGGAAACCAAACACAACATGAAAAGGGGACAAACCAGTGGCACTTGATTGCATAGAGTTCATGGCGTATTCAACCCAGGGCAAATTTTGTGACCACTTGGTCGGATCTAACTCACATAAAATACGAAGTTTGGTTTCTACTTCTTGGTTGGCTCTCGGTTTGGCCATCAGACTGAGGATGAAACACTGAAGAGAGACTAACAGAAATTCCCAACAAAAAACAAAACTCCTTCCAAAAACGTGACACAAACTGGTGTCCTCTATCGGAAACAATGTCATTAGGAATTCCATGGAGCCTAAAAACTTCTTTGGTCAATATCTCACCCATCTCCTTAGCAGATGGAAGTTTCTCCAGGGGCACCAGATGAACAATCTTTGAAAATCTGTCAATTATGGTTAGTAGTACAGAGTGACCATTTGAAACCGTTAAACCTTCACTTTGGAGGGGTCGACAAGCACTTTATCTGGGGAAAGGATGAAGCCTAAAAAGGAAGTGGTAGTTATGTGAAACTGACATTTTTCTGCCTTGATGAACAACTGGTTTTGGAGAAGACGCAGGAGAACAGCTCTCACATGTTTTCTGTGGGTCTCCAGATCTTGAGAAAAAATCAGCATGACATCAAGATAAACAAATACAAATTGACCCACCATGTCTCTTAGAACGTCATTGACCAATGACTGAAAAACTGCAGGAGCGTTAGTAAGTCCAAATGGCATGACCTTGTATTCATAATGACCCGTAGGCGTGTTGAAAGCCGTTTTCCACTCATCTCCTTCTCTGATTTGGACCAGATGATATGCATTCCTTAGATCCAGCTTAGAAAAAATCTTGGCTCCCTGGATCTGATCAAAAGCTGTGTTCATGAGTGGTAAGGGGTATCTATTTTTAACTGTTATCTCATTAAGGCCTCTATAATCAATGCATGGTCTCAACGAACCATCCTTCTTCCCAACAAAAAAGAAACCAGCACCTGCAGGAGAGGAAGAAGGTTGAATGTGCCCTGCCTTTAATGCCTCATCAACATAATTCTTCATGGCCCTGTGCTCTGGACCAAACAATGAATAGGTTCTGCCTTTAGGAGGTGATGTGCCAGGAAGCAAATCAATAGCACAATCATACGGTCTGTGGGGTGGCAGAGCTGTGGCCTTGATTTTATTAAATACTTCCTTTAAATCATGGTATTCTTGCGGTACCTTGGATAAATCCGGATAGGTCTTCTCAACCTCACTTTCCACACTAACCTCCGTAGCACAGACAAAAGGCAGTCAGCTGAACATGACTCAGACCAACCCAGAACATCTTTTTTCTTCCAGTCAATGTGAGGGTTGTGTTTCTGCAACCAGGAGGCCCCTAGGACTACACGAAGTTCAGGTGAATTAATGATCATGAAAGTTACTTTTTGTTGATTACCTCCAATTGTAAAGGTAATCTCCTCCGTCCTGAGGTGTGAATTGTTCATGCTGCGACCATCCAAAGCTAGCACGTTTCTTGTGTCAGCTGACGGAATACATTTTATGCCGTTCTTATTTGCGAATGTTTCGTCCATGAATTCAGTGTCTGCTCCTGAATCAAAAAACACGGCCCCCTGGAGAGACATGGAAGAGGTTTGAAAACGAGCAGAAAACAAGAAAGAGGAGGCAGTTAGTTGACTTTGGCTCAGTAGAGACCTCCCTTCCTCTGTTGAGCCTGTCCTTTTAATGGACACCTGAGTGCTAAATGTCCCTTCTCTCCACAATAAAAACAGAGCTTGAATCTTCTCTGACGATCTTTCTCCTCAGGGGTAATCTTGGCTCTGCCCAATTGCATGGGCTCACAATTATCATTTTCCTCAGTGAGAGGTGACTGACTCCTTCTCTCATGCCGGTGTGCAGAAACCTGAGTTAATGATGAGCGACCCTTCTCATGTCGCTTCTCCCTCCTTCTCTCTGCCAGCCGAATATCAATGCGAGCAGCCAGATCCTCAAGTTGTTTCAGGGAAGAAGGGTAGTCACGAGTCGCTAGCTCATCCTTGATGTCTGCGTTTAATCCTTTCATGAATGCATCCATCTGTGCTGCCTCATTCCAACGGCTCTCTGCGGCCAACAAATGAAAGTCAATTATATAGGACGAGACAGGCTGATCACCCTGTTTGAGAGACAGTAATCCTCTTGCGGCCTCACGACTTGGAATAACAGGGTCAAAAACTCGAATGAGTTCCTTGGAAAAAGTTTCATAGAGGTTACAAGATGCAGACCTGTTATGCCATTCAGCAGTTCCCCACTGTTTTGCCTTTTCTGCCAGCAGAGATATAACAAAATGCCTGGTTCCCACCGTGAAGCATGGAGGAGGAGGTGTATTGGTGTGGAGGTGCTTTGCTGGTGACACTGTTGGGGATTTATTCAAAATTGAAGGCATACTGAACCAGCATGGCTACCACAGCATCTTGCAGCGGCATGCTATTCCATCTGGTTTGCGTTTAGTTGGACCATCATTTATTTTTCAACAGGACAATGACCCCAAACACACCTCCAGGCTGTGTAAGGGCTATTTGACCAAGAAGGAGAGTGATGGGGTGTTGCGCCATATGACCTGCCTCCACAGTCACCGGACCTGAACCCAATTGAGATGGTTTGGGTGAGCTGGACCGCAGAGTGAAGGCAAAAGGGCCAACAAGTGCTAAGCATCTCTGGGAACTCCTTCAAGACAGTTGGAAAACCATTTCAGGTGACTACCTCTTGAAGCTCAGCAACAGAATGCCAAGAGTGTGCGTAGCAGTAATCAAAACAAATCGTGTCTACTTTGAAGAACCTATAACATAAGACATAATTTCAGTTGTTTCACACTTTTTTGTTCAGTATATAATTGCATATGTGTTAATTCATAGTTTTGATGCCTCCAGTGTGAAGCTACAATATTCATAGTCATGAAAATAAAGAAAACTCTTTGAATGAGAAGGTGTGTACAAACTTTTGGTCTGTACAGTACATCACATCTGCCTCCTGAATTCAGGAACAACATTAATTTACATCTGAAAGTAGGTCATTTGGAATCTTGATACTCCTACCACATTATTTACCTCACTAGCTGAGTGATAGGTCACTGCATTTTTCAGTGTGCAAGGCCAGCATTTGCAGAGGCATTGAAGCCTTGCATTTCTTACAAGCTGCTTTTGGCATAAGAGCAAATCCAGTTGAATCTGCAGGCAAGGGTATTCAATGCAGGACTATTGAATGACTTTACCAGTTGCTTCCTTTATTTTACTTTGTTAGCTGGTGTCAGCTGTAAGCTGCCAGTTCTATTATTCAAATAGATGGTGTAAGGTTTTCTTTTTTTAAAGCTCAATACATATGCATTTTATGAACATTTGAAATAAAGTACTTCTACTCCGTTGCACATCCCTTGGATCATGAGTATGAAATTTCTATTTCTAATAACTGCACAGTACTTTTATTTTATAATCTTGTACAGTGTATTATTATTACCATTATTGTTGATCTTGATTTGTATATATTTTTTAAAACTTTTCATGTGATCCTTTGTATATCTGATGCTATTGTTAGACCTTAATTTCCCTTCTGTGGGACAATAAAGGCTATTTTTATTGTTCTAATTCACCTCCAGCTTAACACAGAAAAAAAAAAACAAAGAGCTGGGGTGGACTTCAGATGCTGCAAGAGGTCCCACACCCTTGCTGTAATAAGGGGTGAGGAACTTGAGATGGTGGACACCTACAAGTACCTGGGGGTGCAATTCCATAATAAATTCAGACTGGACTTACAATACCAGGGCCCTCTACATCAAAGGATAGAGTAGGTTGTTTATCCTGAGGAGGCTTGTGTTTTTCAAAATGTGGACAAGGTTGATACGGATGTTTTACCAGTCTATAGTGGCCAGTATAATTTTTTTCACTGTAGTGTGCTTGGGAGGTGGCATCAGGTCTTGTGTCGTCAACAACCTGAGTAAGTTGGTGAGGAAGGCCAGCTTGGAGGTTTGGATGGAACTGGATAGCGTGTAGGCTGTGACTGAGAAGAGGATGAGAGGGAAGTTAAAGGCCATAATGGACAACACCCTCTCTGCTCATTCTATGCTAAGCTAAAGAGCTCCTTCAGTCCTGGGCTTCAAGGCACGTTTGAGACTCATGCCATCAGACATTAGGCTCCAAAATACCACTGCGCCCAAATTATAGACTATTCCTAATTGTATATAGTTCTACTTTGTTGTCATTTCTTTGTGCTGCAATTTCAACTTAAATGTCCCATATATAAAGCTATATCTCATCTTAACGATGAAAATGTTTAAAAATTGATAAGTTCCAAATTCTCGTACAACCACAAAAATTGTAGGCTTGCAAAAAGAAAAAATGTTTTCACCATTCTTTGCCAATTTCAGATATAAACCCGTTTTAGACTTTTGCCAGGATGGTGATGGTACTTGTATTTTTATCACAATGTGTAATTATGAACACTTCAACATGTTCTTGTTTATATTTGTCCAGTCAAAACCAACTTCGCGACAGCGTCTTATCCAATTATCATATTTCTCTCCCTGAATAATTAGCTAAGAAAACTGGCAAGAATCAAATATCTTTAATACGAGTCTTTTCTGATTAGTGGCTGTCACTACTGCAAGTCCTGTAGAAACAAAGCTTATTGAAACCAGCAAACTACAGCGCTTCTGAAACTGTACTACACATTCCATTTGCCTGAGACCCAGGTACTTGCTGAGATGACAAGTTATATTTTTAGCATCTTTGACCAGCAACACTGGATCCATAACTTGTTTACATTAATATAATTCTATTTGCTAATCATATGAATGCCAAAAATCTACATGACTTTATTGTAAATAAAAAAATATGAATAGATCAAATAGTACCATTAAAGAAACTGACTTACAGAAATATAGTGAACTAAATACACCTGACCCTTAAAACATACACTTGCTTTTCTACCGGGCCATCTCTGACTCAACTGTCTCTCCACCCTCAAGTTCTGATCCTCTCTAGGAGCTTGAGGAATTGCTCTGTTCAGTAAGTGCTGTCCTGCTTCATCTGCACTCTGCTGGTCATACTAAAGTAGGGAATTAGGAGCGAATCTGCTGCAGCTGAACCACTGGAGGAGTGTACTCTCGTTGAGTGTTTGCAGGACCAGGTAGCCCATCATTCAGAGAGTTTTGGCAACTTCTGATCACTTCACTTGATCCCTGATTTCAAAACTTGTCACTGCAGAGAAAAAGTTAAATATATTCATCTGCTTAATGACACGATGTGGAATCTCTGTTCAGCTTATTCATAATTTTCATTAATATTAATTTATTACACAATTAATATTATTTAGAAAACAAATCATAGTTTTAAAAATTAACGGTTAAATATAGATAATGATGGGATTTTTTTGACCCAGACAGTCAAAATGATGAACAACGTCTAGTGCAACCTGTGCACATGGAGGTAAATGAATGTTTCTGTAAATTTATCTTCCAACGTGAGATTTTCGTGGTCAACTTCACGTATTTTTGACAAAGCCATCTTCTTTAACTCACTCATCTATGCCCCATCGAGTCTTGTACCGCCAGCTCCCGGTGTGTGAGCTTCCAAGCTTGTAACTTAGCAACCTGCTTTAAAGGACCCCCCCAGGATGTCGCTGACACAAGATAATATCAACTATCCTCATAAGTTGTGTAAGACTTTCTTCTTTGAAAAAAAGATGGACACTTTAGTAGCTGTTAAACAGTGCACATTTTGTGAAGATTACTTACCATTCACTTTCTGTGTTACCTCCTTTCTTCTCAACTGTTATTGTCCCCTCACTGAAGCAAAGCGGTAAGCCCTGCAGTTCGGGGCAAAGTTCAGAAGTGGGTAGGATCAGAGTCTGGCACTTTAGTCAGCGCTAACCAATAGGGACACGTCTTAAATCGTTTGGCGTCGCCCAGGATGTCCATGTTCCCAGCACTCAAAACTCTTTGAGTTCAACCAAAAACAGGGAGCATGAAAACCAAAGATTTCTGACATGCGCAAAAAAAAGTTTATGTTTTGCAAACAACTTTTTCTCTTCGTTAGAAAAAAATGAGTCATTTGAATAAAAAAATAGTTTGTAAGACAAAACTTTTTTTTCCAAAATAAAATATTCCATTGCTTAAAAAAATATTTAATTACGGTTCCGAACGTTTTGACCGCAATTAATTTTTTTGATTGAGATTAGTTTTTTGTTTGATTGAATAATATTAAGACAAATCTATCTCCATAGTGTGGCAGGAGAAGCAGAGAGGAGAAATGTTGCGGTCTGGACTGTTAAAGCTCTAAAGTTTGCCTGAAGTTACAATTTTGGACTCTATGAGGACGTTTTTGTCTTATCCATGACAATAACAATCAAAGGGAACACTTCCTCAAATAATTTGGTAGGGATTGGGTCTAACATACAAGTTAAAAGTGTTGGGACCACAGCCATGGATTCCAACAGGAAAACTCCGGTACAGACTTTTTCTGGAACTTTCAAAATAAATAGCATTTAACCGACCTCCAGCACAACTACAGCCAGGAAACGGGGTAACAGCGGACTTCCCATGATGCCACTGCCTGCGTAAAACCCCCACTTCTCCCACAAGTCTTTCTCTTCCACCCGGACTCT
Source organism: Girardinichthys multiradiatus (assembly GCF_021462225.1). Classification (NCBI taxonomy): domain Eukaryota; kingdom Metazoa; phylum Chordata; class Actinopteri; order Cyprinodontiformes; family Goodeidae; genus Girardinichthys; species Girardinichthys multiradiatus. The sequence goes on from NC_061797.1 coordinate 2,335,860, forward strand.
GTGCGAGGCTGGCTGGAGAGGCAGCGCGCTAATGTCTCTTTGCTGGCAAAAAGACATAACTCTTCAACTGGATCCGAGAGTGTCATACGATCATCGGTCATATGCACTAAGATAAGTACAAATGAATCACTGTCTGTGTATCCGGTAGATTCATTCATGAACGGGAATTAAGGTGCAAGCCTGGCTTGACTTTCTCTCTGAGGCCTGCAGAAACAAACTGGGTTCCAGAGAATTCCCTGTAGAGACGCTGTCTCTACGAAGCCGACTGGAGCCGTTTTCCCGATCGGAAGGAGGACCGCATCACCGTGGTTACGGTAACGTGCAGTTGGTTGGCGGACATAACGAGCCGTCTTTCATCCACATCTGGAAGCTAACGCTTTGTTCATAGAGCTTTCTTCAAACTTTGTCGTCGCCCGGACAACTCCTCCTCAGCATGGTTCATACGAGGTTAGGGTTTGGGCAGAGTAATAGAGAAGGATTTAGATTGAAATGATGTAAATGTTTTTCATTTTATGAAGCTTGGTTTTGTTTGTGTTGAACTCAACTATCTTAGGGCTAGCAGGCTATCTGCAGCACACGTGCTCGGCTTTGTGTTCTGTGTTTTTAAAGTTAAGACAAACTTTATTTAAAGGGTGATTTTAAACACAGAAGATCGGCCATAACGCTTATGCATTTTAACCCTTTTATTAACGGTATTTTAAAGGTGTGTGTTTGATTCTGGTGCTAAGCTATCAGCTTCTTTTGTTAGCTTTAACTGCTAACAGCTAAGATCATGTGCTTGCCTGCTAGGGAATATTTAACAGAAAGGTTGTTAGTTTTCAAGCTAGTAAATAATAGTCCCTAAACATTATTTTACTAAATCTGATAACTAAGTAAACACCATTAAGTCCCATTTCTCCAGAAAGATTTGGCTCTTTTCCAAAATACTTCCTTAAATATTTTACCATTCCCTTAATAATATTTCTTTGAATGTTATTTTAATAAATAAAGGCAGCTAATTAGACACCGTTGAGAATTAGTCATCCAGAAGGTTGGTTTTATACAGCAGATCATTTTTAAAACATTACTTTATTAAAATAATATTTTATCTGATCTTGCATTGTGAATGGTTGTCTAGAGGTATGTTTATTATTGCCTAAGTTGGTTCCAAGACTAACTTAACTTCACTTCCAGATTCTTCAAGATAATCCTTGGTTCTCAAACATAAACACTGCATGGTAATGTTGCATCACTCTTTTGGTCATGGTTTTAACCATCTTTAATCAACTTGTTTATATTGTACATAGCCCATTAGTCTTCCTTATCCTTTCATTTGGCTTGGTAGTTAGTTGGATTGTTTTAGCATAGTAAAGAGTTTGTTGATTGAAATATGTTTGACTTTGAGTTGACTTATTTTTGTTAATAAATTCTTGTATTTTAAGAAATGGTGTGAATTCATTCTATGTGTGCAGAGTTTTGCTGTTCAATAATGTCAGAGCTTGGCTCACCCTTTTGATTTTGTCCTATTACCACCGCCTTACTGGGCTGGTATTCACAGGACAACCCTTAACAAACCGAAATATTATTTTATGAAATATTAAATTATTAATATTAAATAATATTTTCAGATTCATAATCACAACAAACGTTTAGATGAAGCTAATATTTTTGATAACTCAGGAAGCTCCACTGGATCAAAGCAGTCCCAAAACAGATCCATTTCTATAGTTACTTCCAGTGCTTACTCACTTACTGAGGATGAAGTAATCCTGGCGGGAGTATGGCAGTTATTTTATTTTTAATAGTATACATTTTATTTAAAAAGAATCCCATAAGGTCATTAGTGCTGAGAGCTAAGGGAATGGATGGATCAACAGAGCTATGGCTCTGTGGAAGTTTAGCAACTGTACTAAAAAGAAACCTAGGATTACTCTTGTTCTCTTCTATTAAGGATGAGAATTAAGCTGTTCTAGCTTGGTGAGGTGTCTGTTTATGCAATAGACAATTTTTCTAGATTAAGTAGGAATCCTCTAGGTGTGCAGAGCACCATTTTCTCTCCAATTTTCTAACAGTGTGTTTTAATGTACAGAGCCCTGAATTAAACCTGGGAGCCAGTCTCCTATGAATAATTACCGTCTTTTTCATGGGGGCTACATTGTTTAATGCACCACACATTGAGGAAGTAACACTATGAACAAGAGAATTAATTTGTTGAGGAGAAGAAACAACAATTTTGTCCTCATCTGAGTTTTTCAGTGATAATGGGGAAATTAAAAATGGAACAGATTCTTTACAGGTTGTTACATTGTCTGATAATGATCTATTATAATGAAGTTTTCTTTCAGGTTTTGAGAGTTAAATGAAACTTCAAGGTTATTGAAAAATGGTCAGACAGGACAGGGTTATGAGAAAATATTGTTATTTATTTACACTCAATACCATATGTTAGCACAAGGTTCAGAGAATGAAGACAAACGTGGGTATATTAATGTTTATGTAATGTTTTGAGCAATGCCAATTGAGTCCAAGATAGCATTAATGGCTATATTTAGGGTATCACTTTCAGTGTCAACATGAATGTTAAAATCCCCCACTATAATGAGCCTATCTGTATTTTACGGAAGAGTATTAGGGCCACTAAAAAAATAAAATAAAATTCTGACTTTAATCTCAGAATTCTGACTTTAATCTCAGAATTCTGACTTTAATCTCAGAATTTTGACTTTAATGCAGGTGAGCACCTGGAAGCATCTGGGTGCAACCAGCTTCATCGCCTGAGATGTGAGTCGTGCAGGGGAACGTCCAGCAATCTTGGGGAACATGTCAGATTTAAGTGACTTTTTACGTGGCCGACGGCTTCCTGAAGATGCCATTTCATTATTGGAAGAGCAGAAGGTGAGTAAAACAACAGAGTTAGTTTAGTGTCCAAAACGGAACGAGCTGTTAGCATGTTTGTTAGCTTACATCGTTAGGAGGAATAAACGTGTTCCACAATGTTACATCACACGCATTGAATATAGGGTTATTAGCTGCTGATTGCTGGAATTATCCCAAAAGTGTTGGTTGTGTTTTATTTTATTGTTCTTTGTGTTGAATGTTTTCCAAGGAAATTAACCAGTAGTTGAATTATAGACGCTAACCACCTGCCAACATGAAAAATGTATTTGATGCGTTCAATTGAGTAACGTTTCGTACAGCAGAGGAGAGAAACTTGAATGAAATTGAAGGTGAAATACATGTTTATATATATTAATCAGGAAAATGGATGGCTTGCATAAACAGCTGCCGATCCCCGATTGTTGTTCTGATTGTGGTTGACTAAAGATCCTCTCAAACCATTCGCTAGCACCAACTAATGTTGTGCAAATAACTATATATAGGCTATGTTAGTGGTACAATGTCGGAAAAATATACAAACTGTTAAAATGTCAGAATCACAAAATAATTTTCCTGCTCTGTGTTTTATGTGCCAGCTCAAGACTTAAATTACATTTTATACTCTGAGCTACCCTCATTGTTGTCAGTGCAGTTATCGCCAAGGTGCGGAAATGGTGGGCTACAGTTCACTAAATCAAACTTAATACACTCATTAATGTTTCTTATAAAACAGTAAAACTAAAATTGCTGGTTGGGGAGCACAGTCGCCTTGAACTTTGACCACAGGGTGATGTTGTTCGCACAACCAATGGAAACGTAAAATTATGTGATGGATGGATGGATGGATGATCCAATTGCTGTTCCAAATAATGATATACAATGTTTCATTGTGTGTTCTATGTGTAATACCCTTTATTAGACTGTATATTAATGAATCGGTGTTATTGTACCGACATGATAATCAATCCAATCCTTTCATTTTAAAATAATGTAGAGGATGGTCCATTTACTGAAAGGCTATGCTTTAGCTCCTTCTTTCACCATTGTATGTCTCCCTAAAACAGTATATAGCTTTTATGCTATTTAAAGTCAGTATTTTCCTATTGGCATAAGGGTGATCTTAACACTGATTTGCAGGGAAGACTTTGAAAAAAAGTAATTGTGTTTTCTGTCTGTTTTTGTGCAGATTGATTGGGATGTCATAGCGCTGATGGATGACGCAACTCTGGCAAATTACATCCCTTCCTATGGAGACCGAATTGCCCTCTTCAATTTCTGCAAAAGCAAACAACCACTCTCAAAAAGAAAACAGGGTCTTCTGCCAAGAGTTCCCCTCTCAGAGTGAGAGACACAGTTCCTGAAATGTCAGATTTGGATGACCTAGTCAGACTCTACTTCAGACTTTCTTTCAGTAACAAAGAAATACTTGCAATTTTAGCACACAGTCATCAGACTATAATAAGTGTTCGAACTCTAAAGAGAATTTGTAAAAGACTTGGGCTGTTCTGAAGGAAGAATCAGTCAGACCTGGAAGAAGTGATGGTCTTTGTCCAACAAGAAATCATGACCAGTGGTCAGATGCAAGGTTATCGATGGCTACATCTTCGTGCAGTTCAATGTGGAATTGTGGTGTCACAAGATACTGTAAGACGCATAATTAAATTGGTTGACCCACAAGGTGTGGAACTAAGACGAGCTCGACAATTGAGAAGACGTCAGTACAACTGCAAAGGACCAAATGCACTTTGGCACATGGATGGCTATGATAAACTAAAACTATATGGCATTGCTATTAGTGGCTGCATAGACGGTTTTAGCCGCTATGTTTTATGGATGGAGGCTTATGTCACAAACAATGACCCTAAATTGATTGCAAGTTATTTTCTGAAAACAGTTTCATGCATCAATGGATGTCCAGAGAGGATACGTGCTGACAGAGGCACAGAAAATAGATGTGTCGAACAAATGCAGATGTTTCTGCGGAGAAACCACAGACAGTTTTGCAGGGGATAAAAGTTTCGTTTATGGAAGAAGTACAGCCAACCAACGCATAGAAGGGTGGTGGGCTACCCTCCGCAAACAAAGTTTGGATGAGCTTATTTCAAACCTTTCAGGATGATGGTCACTTCACCGGAGACTTTTTGGACAAAAATCTTATCCAATTCTGCTTTCTTAATCTTATTCAGGTAAAAGGGTGTACACATGTTCTGTAATGTCTGTTTCAAAAGTTGAACATGTAAATGTTCTGGTAGTGTTTTTAGAAATATCAAAAGGTCTTTTGTGAATAAAATGAGTTTATTTTCATTTTAATAATTTGATGGAATTTATTTTATCATTAGACATAACTACACCTTTCTCAGCACATGTGCATGGGACAAATTTGTTTTTATTGCCAAATGTTTTAAATTAGTAGGGAGTCTGTTCCCCAGTGCTCCCTTGGGTCTGGTTTCAGAAAGCATTTTTATCAGTAAGTTAATGCTACATATGAAATTAGGGATCATACAGTTTAAAGTGTTGCACCTCTCTGTGTGCATGTGCTGTTTGCTGAAAGTGCTATTTTGTTGTTGTGCTTGGCATTAGAGGTCACTTTCTTTTTGTATTAATTACTTAATAAGCCCCAACCTTGGGAAAAGTTATTGTTCCATTATCTGTTTTATACATTTACACTGTGCTGTTTTTATGCAGGATGAACTTGATGACGTTGTGCACACATGGAACTCACACAAAATCAGGCCAAGTGGTGGTGCATCATCGGGTCGACCAGTAGTGATGTACTCTTTTCCAGAGCTGCACAGGGCTGAGGATAGACTGAAACCTGTTTTCATGGAGGAGATCATTGTGTGCATGGAAGAGTGTACACCAAAAGGCCAATATCCCTGCGATGAAACAGTGTTTGAACTTTGTTGTCTGCTTATGGTAGAAAATGAATGGAATGCCCCAAGAGATCCACTTGTTGCTGCTGATCTGTATATAAGGTTAAGAGAAAAAATACTCCAAAGTGTTTCAGAAATTTCTGTAGTCAAAAAGAGAAAAAACAGTGTTTCTGTTTATCTTGATTATGTGAGTAGTTGTCATGTCTTACAGGTACCCTATATGCAGGTATTCTTGCTTTGTATCAAATGAAAGACATTTTGGGGGCAAGCAAACATGTCATTTTTTACATCATTCTGTCAGAATATTAATGGTTATTACTGGTATAATGTAAATGCTGTGTTTTGATATGAGTTTAGTCTTTCAGCTACCATTTTACTGATCAAAGTAAAAAAATGTTTGGTTGACATCTTGTCCCAATATATAGTTTTTTTTTTACTTTTACACTCAGTCATTAGAAGTAGCAATGCTCATTTCTTGTCAAATATAGATAGTGTGATGTGATCATCAGTTATGTAACAAATTCTTCTAACTAGCTATGCTTTCAGCTGCATAAACAAATGTATTTTTTCTTCTAACACAATTCTGTATTGTTAAATAAAATCCAATGACAATGTATGTGTGAAATGTGAATTAAATGGCAGTACGAGTACAGCAAAAAGGATATTATAAAATTTGTAAACCTGCCTTCCATTAAATATAAACATCACTGTTTTGTTGCCAGGCATTTGTGAAGTATAAACTCACTAGCTATCCGTTGCATTCTGTTGCCAACTTTTTTTCTTACTATTCATGACTGGCAATCCAGATCGATATTTGTAAGCCTTGTGTGTATAAGCAAATTACCCATGCATTAACTCGGGGAGGAGGGGCAAGTTCAGCCCTCGAGAGCTACTGTCCTTCATCTTTTAGGTGGATCCCTTCTCCATCATACCTGAATAAAATGAATAGCTTGTTATCAAGCCTCTTCAGGGCTTCCCTGCACCTATGTGACAAAACAGTGCCCAAAAGAAGTTCCAAGTTATTGTCCCATTAAGTCTGAAACCATTTGCAATTATCAAATGTGTATCTAACTTTTTCTAATGACATGTTAAAGACAAATAAATGGCATTCAGCACTGTTACTGAGTTCTTTTGAATTCTGATTCCATTCTCTTCATTTTCTCACAATACATGATTTACCTTAGGGTTATTCATTATCCTGTAAAGTTAAATATTTCTCAATTAAATTAGCTGATCACAGTCTTTAATTTGGTCGATGAAAGCCAAGCCACATGTTAAATTTTTCTTTCATTTACAGCCAACACATATTAAAAGCCGGAGGTAAGGGGATAGATTTGACGCCTGTTCAAATGGATAAGGAGCTAGATCAACATATTAAAAACCATGATAGAATTTTATTTTAAAGTAACATTTATTAGCAAAATTTTACAAGAAACATTTTCTTGCTAATCCCAACAACGTGGCCATTAGAATGAGCCAACCTTTAAAAACAGAAACTAGATCTAATACAACCCTGTGTTATACATCAGTGACAGTGTAAAACATTAACACTATTGCTCTTGTGGTATCAAAAATAACAAGTCATCTAGGGTGTAGAGATAAAACAAGTGCTAATTGTTGAGGAAATGCAGAAACAAAAATTGGATATCTTCTGTTCACCGAGCACTGCACTGCATTGTATACTTTCTATTTATAACATTAGAAACCAGTACATTTCTTCAAAACAGACTGAATCCATTATGCAGTGGATTATTGGTGTATGAGAAACACACATGCTTAGAATCAATATGACATTTAGAAAATACTGGAAAATATATAAATATATTTTCTGTAACTTTCAATTGTACTTTAACAGCAAATACTAAAAATTGAAACCTCAGCTTAACTTAGCTAACAATTGCATAAACTGTAAAGAAACATACTGTCAGACATGACTAATTCAAATATGTAAAATTGTACAGATAACATTTACAATGTAACAATGTTTGAGTTTTATCCAGACCCAATAATAAAATATCTGGATTAATTAAGTCTGACTCCTTACTTACAAGAGTATTTGATTTAGCTAAACTGCTACAAAACATGAGGCACTAAAGAAGCTTAAAAAAGAAGCTTCATTACATTTTCTTTAGATCTCTTGAAATAATTTTTCCTGTTGCTGCTACAGGTTTCTTTCATGCAGCAGGAGAACTCAGATCTGGTGAAGACAGCTCTGGATATAGTAATAAACAGTGTAAAACTCATTCTTTTTTTTTACCACTTCATTGTGTCGTGTGAAACTAGGAATGATAAAAGAAACTGGAATAATTGCAGTCAAAACTGGTCTTCTGACATAAATGGACAATTACTCAGATTTGTTTTAAACAGGCGTAATTTTCATAAGTTCAAAATACATATTCTTTATGTCTCTTTGCAGCTCTGCTCTAGTCTGCATGAACCATTCAAATGTAGTGGATTGCAGTAGCTGTCTAAACAATGTCCATTACCCAGACATTACTTTCAAGAACGGCATTAAATTCAGAACGGAAGTCTGGGAAATTTTCATAGTTGTCAGCTATTTGCAGAATACTTCCACATGTGTGACCCACTGGTCTTCTTGTGAATGCCGTCATATCTTGAAATTCCACAAAAATACTGTTTGTTACTATAAGATCAGATCCAGTGCAGAATCGCATACATTTCTGAAGTTTAATGTCATCCAGCTCTCTGATGAATCTTTTGAGATGATTTCCCACATCTTTTTGCTTTGGAGACAAATCCTCAGCAAATTTCAGCAGTTGGCAGACTTTTTTTGATGTTGGTTGCAGGTCTGAGAACAACTTGATCAGTGCCTCTGGACTGAGGGAAATATGTGGATAGATGATCTCTCTCCAGCAGTCAATGACAAACATTGGTTTTTGGACAAGCTCTTTGTGTGCTATTTCATCAAGGATTGTAGGAAGAGACTCGGCAGTTATTCTTTTTCTACAGCCATAACTGTCAAGAACCTCCACAAGATCATCTTGGTCAACAGCAGAAAAATTCTTGACTGCTTCCCTCAAAACCTCACATTCTTGGCTGCTGACAAACTGTAGAAAATGTGCTTTAAGATCGCTGTAAACGCTACTGAAAAGCACTTGTTCAAGAAAAGGGATTGCAAGTTTATTTGGAAAATACTGACAGTCTTGGTAACCTTTCAAAAGTATTCGTCCAACTGCCTTCCATTTTTCAGCAGGAAAATCATGGCGAATGAAGGGCACTTTAACTGTTGTACCGAGGGTGCATCGCTCATAGAATTCATTCCAGAAGCAGGTGAGAACATCTCTTAGTATCCCTGAGCCACTGCCTGCTTCTTCTGTGTTGTCTGGAAGTATGCGCTTCACATTCAGTGTTTTTCTCATAATATCTGAATCAGAGAAAGCAGTAATAATGTCATGTAAAGTGTTAGTATGATGTACAGTGATTGTTATTGCATCATCTGGATTAGCTAAACTGAGGGGTACAAGAAAACCCTCATAGATTAATGTGTCTTCTGTATCTTCCTCAGCATTAAGAATGGGACCAAAAGTAATTTCTGAATCATCTGAAGGTTCTAAACCAGGGTGGGCATCAACAGAAGAACTCCTGACTTCCCACGTTTGCAATGGATTAATTTCACTGCTACTGCTTTCCAAGACAAATATGACTTCGGATGTCTCGCTGTCATCTTCTTCAGGAACTTTTGGCTTTGTTGCAATGTAGAAGCGTAACATTGTCAGCCTCGCTGCTTCATACATATTGCCAATCGTCAGGCAGGTGTCATCAGTAAGGTGGTTCTGTTTAAAGTCCCAAACCTCAAACTCAAAATCTGTCTCAGGACCCTTAGGAGACATGCCATCAGGAAAAAAAAGTTTCTTTCCTTCATGAAGAATATCTTTTAATTCAGAATCGGTGGCCATTTGAATTTTTCTAGTCCCACCTCCCTGTTTCGCTCTCACCTGTTTGGTTATTTTTCCATCAGTATGTATCCTTTGGACTTTCCTTTTTGGTTTTCATTTTCTCACGAAGCTTCTGCAGAAGACCCTGTTTTCTTTTTGAGAGTGGTTGTTTGCTTTTGCAGAAATTGAAGAGGGCAATTCGGTCTCCATAGGAAGGGATGTAATTTGCCAGAGTTGCGTCATCCATCAGCGCTATGACATCCCAATCAATCTGCACAAAAACAGACAGAAAACACAATTACTTTTTTTCAAAGTCTTCCCTGCAAATCAGTGTTAAGATCACCCTTATGCCAATAGGAAAATACTGACTTTAAATAGCATAAAAGCTATATACTGTTTTAGGGAGACATACAATGGTGAAAGAAGGAGCTAAAGCATAGCCTTTCAGTAAATGGACCATCCTCTACTTTATTTTAAAATGAAAGGATTGGATTGATTATCATGTCGGTACAATAACACCGATTCATTAATATACAGTCTAATAAAGGGTATTACACATAGAACACACAATGAAACATTGTATATCATTATTTGGAACAGCAATTGGATCATCCATCCATCCATCCATCACATAATTTTACGTTTCCATTGGTTGTGCGAACAACATCACCCTGTGGTCAAAGTTCAAGGCGGCTGTGCTCCCCAACCAGCAATTTTAGTTTTACTGTTTTATAAGAAACATTAATGAGTGTATTAAGTTTGATTTAGTGAACTGTAGCCCACCATTTCCGCACCTTGGCGATAACTGCACTGACAACAATGAGGGTAGCTCAGAGTATAAAATGTAATTTAAGTCTTGAGCTGGCACATAAAACACAGAGCAGGAAAATTATTTTGTGATTCTGACATTTTAACAAGTTTGTATATTTTTCCGACATTGTACCACTAACATAGCCTATATATAGTTATTTGCACAACATTAGTTGGTGCTAGCGAATGGTTTGAGAGGATCTTTAGTCAACCACAATCAGAACAACAATCGGGGATCGGCAGCTGTTTATGCAAGCCATCCATTTTCCTGATTAATATATATAAACATGTATTTCACCTTCAATTTCATTCAAGTTTCTCTCCTCTGCTGTACGAAACGTTACTCAATTGAACGCATCAAATACATTTTTCATGTTGGCAGGTGGTTAGCGTCTATAATTCAACTACTGGTTAATTTCCTTGGAAAACATTCAACACAAAGAACAATAAAATAAAACACAACCAACACTTTTGGGATAATTCCAGCAATCAGCAGCTAATAACCCTATATTCAATGCGTGTGATGTAACATTGTGGAACACGTTTATTCCTCCTAACGATGTAAGCTAACAAACATGCTAACAGCTCGTTCCGTTTTGGACACTAAACTAACTCTGTTGTTTTACTCACCTTCTGCTCTTCCAATAATGAAATGGCATCTTCAGGAAGCCGTCGGCCACGTAAAAAGTCACTTAAATCTGACATGTTCCCCAAGATTGCTGGACGTTCCCCTGCACGACTCACATCTCAGGCGATGAAGCTGGTTGCACCCAGATGCTTCCAGGTGCTCACCTGCATTAAAGTCAACATTCTGAGAAAAAAGTCAGAATTCTGAGATTAAAGTCAGAATTCTGAGAAAAATGTCAGAATTCTGAGATTAAAGTTAGAATTCTGAGATTAAAGTCAGAATTTTATTTTATTTTTTTAGTGGCCCTAATACTCTTCCGTAGTATTTGACACTAAATCAGATAAGAAGTCTGACAACTGATCAAAACATTGAGAATAAGGGCCTGGTGGACAGTACAAAACATCAAACAGAAGTGGTTTTAGTACTTTGCAATTTGGATGAGGAAAAGCAAGGGTTAAATATTCAAAAGAGTAGTAGCTGTCAATTGGTTCTGGGATTAATCAATAAATCGGGCTGGTTGCTGCTCCTCCTTGCCCAGTATTTCTAGGTATGTGGAAATGTAGACAATTAGGAGTTGACTCATTTGTTGTAACATAATCCTCTTGCTGCAGCCAGGTTTCTGTGAGAAAATAAATCAATCTGATTGTCACAAAACAAGTCATTAACTAAGAAAGTCTTTGGAGAGATCTTATGTTCAATAAGCCACATTTAATTGTTTTTCTTTTCTGTCTGAGTTCTATTTATTTTTGTGAGATTTTCATGGTTTTCTCTTTTTAGATTATTTTTTAATCTATTTAATTTTGGCCATGGGCAAGACACTGTCTTAATACGGTAATGAGTGGGTAGCAATACAGAAGCTGCAAAGAGGAGTGTTAAAACTATGACCCTGCTTCCTGGTCTGAACACTGGGATGTTGGGAGTTTTGGAGAACTAATAAATTTGGCCAGATTGCTAGAAAGAAGAGCAGCTCCATCCAAATTGGGATGGATGCCGTCTCTCCGGATCAGATCAGGTTTTCCCCAAATTGTTTGCCAATTATCAATGTAGCCCAGGTCACTTTCAGGACACCAGCTAGACAGACAGCGGTCCGACATTTGGCTAACTTACACACTGAAGCAACACTAACTTTGGTGACCTCCGATTGGCGTGAATAACAATCTTCCTGTATTTATGCTTATCCTTAGCAAGCAGTTTCAGGTAGGATCAGATGTTGCCTGTTCTGGCTCCTGGCAAACATTTGACTATGGTTGCTGGTGTCTCTAGTGCCACGTTTCTGATTATTGAGCAGCCACTTACCAGAGTTGGCTTCTCAGTGGGCGCGACACTGAGTGGGGAAAATCAGTGAGAAACGCAGACGGGTTGGTGGTGACCTGTGGGCTGGGATCTAGACCTATGGTTTATGCGTACCGTCACCCAGCCGGCCCGAGGTCCAAGCTGCGCGGGCTCTGCTGAAGGACTTGCTACAGGGAGCTGCCCTCGGTGGCTCCACATTGGCTAGGGGGCCTCAGCTATTTGCCATTTACTTAAGCTATCTGCTCCTCTCCATATGTCCAGAGCATGCTGCACACACACACAATCTCTCCATTAAGCAGGTATATCTGCATCAAAAAAGTGCGAAATCAAAGAGAAGTGTAACATGTACACCAGGCGCACATACACACACCAACACCCAACTACATCCATACATACATGACAATTGGAAGAAATAACCCCTGGGACTGTGCAACAGATTTTTTTTTTTATTACTTCTTTGCATTGAAAAATCCATTGATGATGAAAAAGCATTGCTGGTTCAAAAACATATGCTGTGATTGAATTAAATTTCAAAATCAGGATCCTGAGCTACAACAGCAACAATAGTATACTATACATTGTTTAAACTGGAAGATTAGGTTTATTCTTCACATGCTCAAGTCAGCAATCTATATCATGGCTAAATGTACTTATTGTAGGTGCAATATTCAAATTAACACTAATTAGCGCTGATTAACAGGAAAAACACAAATAATTATTTTATAGAATTAGATATAAAAATCAGACATAAAAGGGTTAATGGCCTTTTACTATTAGCATATAAATAACAATACAAGTCATTACAACAGACACATTTAATCCATATGTATATTTTTAATGTTCAGAAAAAAACAAAAATATAATTCTGTAAATTCTTTGAAGATGACCAAGAGTAGTAATGTCATTTTTTTAAGCTATCATCCTTTTTTGGAAGGGAACCATGACCTCCAGTCAGTTCTGCTGTCTTTGGTTATTTCACAAGCCAATGTGTCCTGCAAAATTGTTTTCTGCACTATTAAGGTCTAGAGATTATCATAGGTCCTTTTTACGTCAAAGTTAAGAATCGAGTCTTTCGTGCCAAGTCCAAGTCAAGTCTTGCCCCTTTCCGTTCCAAGTCTGAGGGAAATATTTACCATTTATATGTATGACTAAAGTGTGTCTCAAGTCCAAGACTTACACTCAAGTTCTGATCTCCTCTTTGGTCTTAATCTATAAGATAAGTCTCTGACCCAGGATCTTGCGGTTGATCTCAGCCAAGGCCACAGAAAAGACAAAGGCCTTTTCATCAGAAAGACTGGCATATATGTCCACTTCCTTTTCTTGCTTTTCTGTAAATACAAAAACACAATACATTAAGATCTTTTTGGCAATAATTAATCATTGGATTAATTGGATTTCGATCAGTACAGTGTAGATATTAAGCTTTCCGAAGTTTAAAAACAAATGTGGACTGGAAAACCTGGAGGTAAAAAAAAAGGGTGAGAAGTGATCACTCAGTCTCTTAAAGCACATATTAAACTCAATGTCCTTGAGCAACATCAGGCACAACAATAAGTATTGGTATGTGACACGAGGCCTAACTTTATATGTAGTATCAGTTTCCTACAATGTACAATATACATCCAACTGAATTTATAAATATCATGCACCAGACGGGTAGTATGCTATTTGGGGTTTCTTGGCCACCTTCCTCCTGTCCTCAGTACTCAATAATAGAGGAAGGAGTTTCCAGACAAACTGCTAGGGTGCAACAGTGTCTTCATAAAAAACAAATGACCTATTAGAGTGTTTAAGAGTATCTTTGAAGCCATTGAGTTGTAGAACGGGCAAACTAATCCCGCTATCGATTATTTCTTCATTAAAAATTTAAATTACAAATCTTGGCTCAGAGTGCAATAAATCCAAACATACTTCATCCTCAGTCAGGGACAATTGAAACCTGGCACAAACAGGGTTTTCGGTGGTACAATTATGCCCAAATGACTAAATACAGACGTGAATGCACTCTGAACCTTTTAAGGACAGCTTGGCTCAGACCACCTCCAGAGGTGTCCTCCACGTTTATTCACTTGCACACGTCAGGAACAGGTTTTGGGCAGAGTAAGCGTATGAAGAACCACAGTGAAGTGTGTTACAGGTTTAATTCTTTGGACGGCAAGCCATCTGGGTAATATGTATGTATTGGGCCCAGCAATGCGAGGGAACAAGGACTGAAATACACAAAGAACAAGAGACCGGTAAAAACTCTGAATCCCAGAATGCACAGTATTTACGTATTTTCATGACAGCTCCCAGAAAAAAGGAGTTTCACACTGGGAATCCCCGTGACATCATTAAGCTACAAAAAACTGTGCACAGTGAGTTCCTCCTCTTTGCTGCAGTCCCCCAAAGGCTGCATTGTGGTTGTGAATGTCTTGATCTTACTGGCCAATAAACGAATGCATTTTCGAAGACACCTCGGATCCAAGTTAAAGTACAATCTCATATTTGTGTAACCGGTGACTGAACTCCAGCCAAAAAAAGGACTAGCCACCTGAAACTATCTGAGCTTCTATTCTTGAGACTACACGTCGTTTCAAGGCACTTTACAAAGTCAACTCAATCCAATCATACAGAGTTTGAAGCTGTCAAACAGTGAAGTCAGATTTAGTTTATTATTCAAATTGGTTAAAAAGGTTTTCTATCTAAGGAAACCTAGCAGATGGCATCGTGTCAGTGACTTGCAGCATTCACCCCTCCTGGCAGAGATTTTTCAATTAAATTTTACACATTTATTTCTCAATATCTGAACTTAAATGAATATATACTAAAACAATATCCAACTGTTTGTATTGTAACATTGCAGTTGTTTTAAAAATTTCTTCTCCCATGTTGCTGGCTGCAGACGATGAGACGGTAACAGATGCAGGCGTGCCATTGCCGCCAAATGCAGGAGTTGTAGCTGTATATCTGTAGCTGACAAAAATTTTGCATCCTTCAGCCTTGCAAAAAATGTTGTGCTTAACCAAGTCCTTCAGATTAGAAGTATTCCCACTGCTGGCCTTGCACTTTGCGTCACAAATATTGCAGTGACCGTAATCTGTATCGCATCAAAAAGTGGAGCCATAGCTTTGAGTGCTTTCCATCAGCCACGATTGACGATACCAGCGGCTACTGACGTCATTATGCTCGTGTGTGCAATGCTGTGTTTATGTCCGGCATGGAAAATCACCCACTCTTCCACTCCCTCAGTGTCAAAACGACGCGTTTAGGTACAGAAACATGGTACCGTTTGATTTTACGTGAATCAGTGCTAGATAGCACAGACGGAACCTATAAAAGTACAGAATTCGGTACCCATCCCTATTAATGTGTGTATTAAAGGTGTAAATGGGGTCCTTGAGTATATTGCTTACCAGTTCTCAAAGTTTGAACATCCATTTCATTAGTCCAAAAGGTTTAAATAAGCATTCCATCATAATGCAACATTCAAACACAGTTTAGTCCTTCAAACTAGCAAAACTGGTCACCTGGATGAAAGCTTATACCTTTGTACAAACCTGCCCAACACAAACAAGTAACACCTACTGGTCCAATTTAGGCCTAACATTTAATTCAAAATGAATTCTATAGAGTGCACTGAGTCACTGCTAGATATGTCAGTCAGACTCTCGACCCAGAACTTTTGAGTTTTTCCAGTAAAAACCGTTGACTTATAAAAGTACTAAACCATAGAAGCAAACATTTAACAATACATAGAATTTCCTACAAATTAAATAGATGTGAACCTGATAGATTTTACCCTTCTCTTCTTCCTGTTTCCTCAGGCCCACAGTCTTTGGGCGACCACGGCCTCGCCGGATGTTATCCGACTGACTGTTGACTCGGGGTCTCCTGTGGTTTTCAGAGTCAGTGGTTAGAGGAGAGCCAATCCTCTCTCTGCGAATGCGCTCAGTTCTCCTGCGCTTAAAGTCCAGTTTGTCTAAAATAAAAACATGTCCAATCAGTGTCAGTGTCAGTCAGTGTCTCTCTCTCTCTCTCTCTCTCTCTCTCTCTCTCTCTCCTTACCTCCAATAGCAGGTGACGGACACTCACTGAGTTTAGCATTTAAAAGTTTTCTGCTGATAAACACATATCCACATGGACAGGACTTGCAGGCAACTGGAATCTACAAAAGATTATGATCTGTTACATGATGTATCTAATCAATCAATCATTTACATACAGAGTGGAGACTGAATTCAAAAGACATCGGAAAGGTTCGGCTTAGTAGAACCTGGCCTGTTTAATTGCTGTATGATCCTGGCCACCATGCTGCTCGGTTTCAGAGTGTTGGCAGTATTCTTTTTTTTTTTTTATTATTTGTATTTTGTTTTTTTTCAAAGGGTAAATGTTACAGTAGACACACATAAAAGGTCATTTTAATAATACCCACTTTGGTCAGACTTGACTGTCTTTGAGTGCAGATGCTCTTAAAATGACCAATATTTTTGTAAGCAAACAAAAACTATGTATACAATAAAAACAAATATAAAACAAAACACAAAACTTTTATGTTTTAAATTTTAATGCCCCTAACCTTGGATTTATGTTCAGTTTCAAATGAGAGCTCAATTATTCATTACCTATAATAGCTTGTATTGGAAGACTCGATGTCAATCTTTCCTCAATATCTTTCTAACTTGCAGAATAATTTGGATGACATAAATTTATCAAACCCTCAGTTTTTGCGGCTTGAAAATAACTTTTTAGACATGAAATAGTCAAGTCACTGTACTGTACTGTATTTTATTTTTGGTTTGGCCCCCTGCCCTATAGATTATCTGAATTTTAGGTTAAACACCAACACAATGTGGTACACAATTGGGAAGACAATTAGAAAGAAGAAAATTATACATGATCTCAGATGTTGGTTAATAGAATATTGGGGAGAAACAGCATCATGAAGTCCAAGGAACACACCAAACAGGTCAGGGATAAAATTCTGGAGAAGTTTGAAGCAGGCTTAGGCAAGAAAAAGATTTCCCAAGCTTTGAACATCTCATGGAGCTCTGTTCAATCCATCATCCAAAAATAGAAAGAGTATGACACAACTGTAAACCTACCAAGACAAGGCCGTCCACCTAAACCTACAGGCTGATCAAGTAGAGCACTGATCAGAGATGCAGCCAAGAGGCCCATGGTGACTCTAGATGAACTGCAGAGATCCACAGCTCAGGCTCAGGTGGAGGAATCTGTCCATAGGACAACTATTAGTCGTGCACTGCACAAATATGGCCTTTATGGAAGAGAAGCAAGAAGAAAGCGATTGTTAAAAGAAAACCATAAGAAGACCCTTTGCAGTTAGCCAGAAGCCATGTTGGGGAACAGCAAACATGTGGAAGAAGGTGCTTTGGTCAGACGAGACCAAAATTGAACTTTTGAATGCAAAACGCTGTGTGTGGTGGATAACTAACACTGCACATCACTCTGAACACACCATCCCCTAGTGTCAAATGTGGTGGTGGCAGCATCATGCTCTGGGGGTGCTTCTCTTCAGCAGGGACAGGGAAGGAGGTCAGAGTTGATGGGAAGATGGATGAAAACAAATGCAGGGCAATCTTGGAAGAAAACCTGTTGGAGTCTGCAGAAGACTTGAGACTGGGGTGGAGGTTCACCTTCCAGCAGGACAACGACCCTAAACATAAAGCCAGGGCTACAATGGAATGGTTTAGAACAAAACATATTCATGTATTAAAATGGCCCAGTCAAAGTCCATATCTAAACCCAATTGAGAATCTGTGGCAAGATCTGAAAACTGCAGTTCACAAACGCTGTCCATCTAATCTGACTGAGCTGTTTTGCAAAGAAGAATGAGCAAAAATTTCAGTCACTGGTTGTGCAAAGCTGGTAAGAAATACCCTAAAAGACTTGCAGCTGTAATTGCAGCAAAAGTGGTTCCACAAAGTTAAATTCAATTCAGTTTATTTATATAGCGCCAATTCACAACACATGTTGTCTCAAGGCACTTCACAAAAGTCAGGTACATACTGTACATTCCAATTAATCCTAACCATTGAACAGTGCAGTCAGATTCATGTATTATTCATTTGTATAAAACGTTTTTCTATCTAAGGAAACCCACCAGATTGCATCAGTGACTTGTAGCATTCACCCCTCCTGGATGAGCATGTAGCAAAAGTGGAAAGTCACTGGGGTTAACTTTGCAGCAATCCCTCATACTGAGCACGCATGTAACGACAGTGGACAGGAAAAACTCTCTTTTAACAGGAAGAAACCTCCAGCAGAACCAGGCTCCGTTTGAGTGGCCATCTGCCCCGACCGATTGAGGGTCATGGAGTGTTGAGTAATGTGACATTATGTGTAAATGTTCAAGGGGTATGAACCATTTTACAAGCCACTGTACCCTGAAATGAGATGCTGTCATTCACCAAACATGAAAAGCTAGATCTAACATTTTGGGGACAAGCATGTTTTTCAATTGATGTAAAAATAGAGACTGTGTAACCTGAAAGCTTTTCTAAAGGGGATGTACAGTAAAATTAGACAATATTTGATCAGTATCACATGGTCTACATTTAAGTTGTAGTTGTGTTCTTTCTCCTTCTGTTGAAAACTGACTTGTAATAATAGACACAGTTACATATTGTTTATTTATTAGTTATGATTCGGTTTTAAAGGGAACATATTGATTGGAAATATATTTTAAAGTATTTGTGGAAGTTTCTTTAATAGTATGTAAACTACATCATATGTGCCTTTTCCCTTATCAGGGAATGATTTTTAATGTCAGAGTTTTCAAAACTAACCAACCAGTAGCTCCTAAAGATAAGGCGACACTCCTGTATCTGACTGCAGAAAGAACAATCAGAGGTTTTACAGGACTTTAGGACCTGCTTTTCTCTGTCCTTCTACCAATTAAACTGCACATTTATAAGCAACACGCATTTTCTTAAGTAAGATTCTTTAGAAGCAACTAAACTGTGTCATTATTTGGGCTGTTACCAACAAGGCTCTAAACAATAACGAAAATGTTAGCTTACGCGTTTGAAAGCATAGAATGTACATCTCAACATCTACAAACGGAAGAAATAGGTTCGACTTTGCCCTTGGAAAACGTCTCTAGGTCTGTCCCTCAAGACAAAAGTTCACTCCAGCCATTGAACGGTAGAAAACAATTTAAAATATAATTTTAAACTGAGCAGAGATGTGTTGAACATAAAATTTCCTTCGGCTGCATGCCGTGTTTGGGGAAGAGACTAGGTGGGATCCAGATTTTCTGCTGATCCTGAGCCCATTTTGTATTTATTCAGCCTGCAATTATGAAGTTCTTTCTGAATGCGGACAAAATCAGAATCAAATATTCTGTTGAACACAAACTGACCTGTTGGTCACATTCAGGACAGGATTTAGTTGCCATTTTAACCTTCTTTGTTTTGTGGGCCGACATGGTCCGTTAGTTCCGCAGAGACAAGAAGAGCTGAGCCGGAGTCAGACCGCTCTCTTCAAAGGTGCAACGGCCGGACCGGACCTAATAATCCCGCAGCAACACTCGGCCATGGAGTAAAAAAACACAAGACTGATATTCTCCCCGCTCTAAAACCATGATCAGATGCATTCTTTTTCTTCTTCTGGTGTCTTAAAATGAATGGCAGGACAGTTATAAGATGCATCACCGCCTCCTACTGGACTAGAGTGTGGACAGGAAATCGGGAAAAAAATGTGTTCTAATGGAGTTGAGTTTTTCAGAAATCTTGATCGTTTATTTCAATTCCAAAATCCGTTCCAAAACGATGTTCTCTTGTAGTTAAGATTCAATCTGTTGAGTGCTTTTTAAGCTGTTTTTTTCCTGTTCATATGCATTGCTCTCCATGAAAACATACCTACGTCTACAGCTACATCCCAAAACATTACAATATTGCGTAAAAGTGCAATATTCTTTTGCCCGTCAGGTCAAGTTTATTTATATAACGCTTTTCAGCAACAAGGCACTAAAGGCGCTGTACAAGAGGAAAAACATTACAAGGATGCAGAAAATCAAACAACAGAGGTAATTAAAAAAAATAAAGAGAATAGAATGATGGATAAGAAAATGAAAGGAAAGTTGGACTGAAAACTTAACTAATAATGTTTAGATAACACATTCAAAGGCCACTCTGAACAAATACGTTTTTAGTCTTGAATCGAAGCAACTTAGGTTTTAAGCGCATTTACAGTTTTCTGGGAGTTTATTCCAGATTAGTGGATCATAAGAACTAAAAGCTGCTTCTCCATGTTTGGTTCTGGTTCTGGTTCTGCAGAGTAGACTTGAGCCAGAAGACCTGAGAGGTCTGGGTGGTTGATACACTGACAACAAGTCTGTAATGTATTTTGGTGCTAAGCCATTCAGTGATTTATAGACTAACAGAAGTATTCTAAAGTCTATGAGCTACAGGGAGCCAGTGTAGGGACTTTAGAACCGGGGTGATGTGCTCCACTTTCTTAGTTCTAGTGAGGATGCGGGCAGCAGTGTTCTGGATCAACTGCAGCTGTCTGATCCACTTTTTAGACAGACCTGTGAAGACACCGTTGCAGTAATCAATTCTACTAAAGATGAACGCATGAATTAGTTTTTCAAGGTCCTGCTGAGACATTAGTCCTTTAATCCTGGAGATGTTCTTTAGGTGATAGAAGACCGACCTAGTTACTACCTTTATGTGCCTCTGAAGGTTCAGGTCTGAGTCCATCAGTACACCCAGGTTTCGAGCCTGACTGGTGGTTTCTAGCTGTATTAACTGAAGCTGTGTGCTAACTTTTAAACGCTCTTCCTTTAGTCCAAAGATTATTACTTCAGTTTTGTTTTGATTCACCTGAAGAAAATTTAGGCCCATCCATGCATTGATTTCTTCTAAGCATTTACCCAGCGATTGAATGGGCTCATGGTCACCTGGTGACATTGTAACATATAGCTGTGTGTCGTCTGCATAGTTATGATAACTTACATTGTTGTTTATTAAAATCTGAATTAGGGGTAACATGTAGATATTGAATATGAGGGGCCCTAAGATGGACTCTTGGGGAACGCCACATGTGATTTTTGTGGTTTCTGATGTAAAGTTACCTACTGACACAAAAAAGTCCCTGTCCTTCAAATAGAATTTAAACCAATCGAGTGCTGTACCAGAAAGGCCGACCCAGTTTTCCAGTCGCTCTAATAAAATGGAGTGATCAACAGTGTCGAATGCTGCACTAAGGTCCAATAACACCAGCACTGTGGTTCTTCCACGGTCTGCATTTATACGGATGTCACTGAACACCTTGACAAGGGCAGTCACTGTCCTGAGGTGAGCACGGAAGCCTGGTGAAATTGGGAAATTTAGTCAAAATCAGTTCTAGTTGGAGACAACTTTGGTACTTGCGTTGATATGGATGTGCTGACTGCCCTTCTGATATTTTGGGTTTTTTGAGTGAAGAAGTTAGCAAATTCATTGCAGGGCCTGGTAGAGTGGAGTTCAGATGCTACAGTTACAGGAGGGTTTGTTAACCTGTCGACCGTGGCAAATAATGCACGAGCATTGTTAATGTTTTTGCTGA
The DNA here is from genome assembly GCF_021462225.1 of Girardinichthys multiradiatus. Lineage (NCBI taxonomy): Eukaryota > Metazoa > Chordata > Actinopteri > Cyprinodontiformes > Goodeidae > Girardinichthys > Girardinichthys multiradiatus. The sequence continues at coordinate 2,357,768 of NC_061797.1, forward strand.
TGATCTCAGAAAAGAATAATTCCCTTGCATTTTTCAGTTGTAGGTTATAGTCTCTCTTGATAGATAATATAGTGAACCTGGAGTCCATTCTTTCGCCACCTGCATTCAGCTTTTCGACACTCCTTTTTTTCACTTCTGACTAGTGGAGCACTTCTCCACGGAGACATTTTCTTCCCAGAAATGACTTTCACTTTAATTGGAGCAATTGAATCAATGATGGAGATTTTAGAATGAAAGTTGTCTACCAGGTCATCTACAGTGTTACAGGGCAAAGTGGAGGTAGAAAAGTAAATCTGGTTAAAGGTTTCATCAGCACCGTCCTTAAAGATGCGTTTTCTTATAATGTCTCTTTGGCAAATTGAGCCATTCTTCAGCTCACTGTTGATGTCTCCTTTTTCCAGGAGAAATGGGGGCATTTCTCTGTAATTCTGGCCATTCTAATTTATTTAATTGCTGAGATCGTCCAATGAGTTGTCTACCTTGCTTTTTGGGAATGCGCCTAAAACATGCCAGGGGGGTCTGCCGGTAGGTTTATTCTCAGTGTTCTGATTGCCGGCTGAGACGTTGAGCTGGCCATCACTGTTTGGGATCATAGGCAGAGTTGAATTATTGCTATACCACATATTCACCTCCACATTCACTTCTAGTTGATGGATTTTCATCTCCAATACAGCCAATTTCTGTAAAAGTTTGTCAAAGTCCTCTGTGGTGAAGGGAGGCATCTTGTGCTGATTAGCTGGCGTCAACATGTCCTTCTTTCAGGTTCAATTATAAAAACATCAAAATCCTTTAGAAAAAAAAAATAATTCTTGGTAGTTGTTGGTAAGAAGTAGTTTTAAGTAGTTTTAGTCCAATATTTCCATAATTTTTGCTAAGAGATAAAAAGTTTGGAGTAAAAGAATGCAAGCAAGCAGGCAGAGAGGCAGAAGCGGAAAAAATTAAAACTCTTAAATAAAATCATTACACATAGAGTGACATACTTCAAGTCTTTGTTTCTTGTTATTTTGATGACAAAATTCTGTCTATAAAAATTAGAAAACTGTGAAAAAGTTAATTATTGGACTCTTGTGGTGTAAAGCCCTAATCAGCTAATTAACTCAAAACATCTGCAAAAGTTTCCTGAGCCTTTAAACAGTTTCTCAATCTGGGTCGTAGGCTACACAATCATGGGGAAGACTTTTGACTTGGCAGATGTGCAGAAAACAGTCATCAACACCCTTCACAAGGAGGGTAAGCCACAAAAAGTAATTGCTGAACAAGCTTGTTGTTGACAGAGTGTGTTCAAGCATATTAACAGAAAATTGAGTGAAAGGAAGAAGTGTGATGATGCACCAGCAACAGGGAGAACTGCAGCCTTGAAAGAATTGTCAATCGAAATCCATTCAAGAATTTGGTGGACTGAGGCTGGAGTCGGTGCATCAAGAGCCTCTACGAACAGACGAATCCTGGACATTGGCTACAAATGTTGCATTCCTCAAGTTAAGCCACTCCTGCACCAGGGACTTCAGAAACATCTTACCTGGGCTAAGAACAAAAGGAACTGGACTGTTGCTCAATGGTCCAAAGTTATGTTTTCAGATGAAAGTAACTTCTACATTTCGTTTGGAAATCAAGGTCCCAGAGTCTGGGGAAGAGTATATATATATATATATATATATATATATATATATACACTACTCCAAAAAATAAAGGGAACACTTAAACAACACAATATAACTCTAGGTAAATCAAACTTCTGTGAACTCAAACTGTCCACTTAGGAAGCAACACTGATTGACAATAAATTTCACATGCTGTTGTGCAAATGGAATAGACAACAGGGGGAAATCTTTGGCGATTAGCAAGACACACTCAATAAAGGAGGGGTTCTGCAGGTGGGGACCACAGACCACTTCTCAGTACCTATGCTTTCTGGCTGATGTTTTGGTCACTTTTGAATGTTGGTGGTGCTTTCACACTCGTGGTAGCATGAGACGGACTCTACAACCCACACAAGTGGCTCAGGTAGTGCAGCTCATCCAGGATGGAACATCAATGTGAGCTGTGGCAAGAAGGTTTGCTGTGTCTGTCAGCGTAGTGTCCAGAGCCTGCAGGCGCTACCAGGAGACAGGCCAGTACACCAGGAGACGTGGAGGAGGCCGTAGGAGGGCAACAACCCAGCAGCAGGACCGCTACCTTCACCTTTGTGCAAGGAGGAACAGGAGGAGCACTGCCAGAATCCTGCAAAATGACCTCCAACAGGCCACAAATATGCATGTGTCTGCACAAACTGTTAGAAACCGACTCCATGAGGATGGTATGAGGGCCCGACGTCCACAAATGGGGGTTGTGCTCACAGCCCAACACCGTGCAGGACGCTTGACATTTGCCAGAGAACACCAAGATTGACAAATTCGCCACTGGCGCCCTGTGCTGTTCACAAATGAAAGCAGGTTCACACTGAGCACGTGACAGACGTGACAAAGTCTGGAGACAGCATGGAGAGTGATCTGCTACCTGCAACATCTTTCCGCATGACCGGTTTAGCAGTGGGTCATTGATGGTGTGGGGTGGCATTTCTTTGGAGGGCTGCATGGCCCTCCATGTGCTCGCCAGAGATAGCCTGACTGCCATTAGGTACTGAGATGAGATTCTCAGACCCCTTGTGAGACCATATACTGGTGCGGTTGGCCCTTGGTTCCTCCTAATGCCGGACATTGCTAGACCTCATTTAGCTGGTGTGTCAGCAGTTCCTGCTAGATGAAGACATTGAAGCTATGGACTGGCCCGCCCGTTCCCCAGACCTGAATCCGATTGAGCACATCTGGGACATCATGTCTCACTCCATCCACCAACACCACAGACTGTCCAGGAGTTGGCGGATGCTTTAGTCCAGGGTTGAGAGGAGATCCTTCAGGAGACCATCCGCCGTCTTATCAGGAGCGTGCCTAGGCGTCGTAGGGAGATCATACAGGCATGTGGAGGCCACACACAATACTGAGCCTCATTTTGACTTGTTTTAAGGACATAACATCAAAGTTGGATCAACCTGTATTGTGTTTTTCCACTTTAATTTTGTGTGTGACTCCAAATCTAGGCTTCCATTGGTTAATGAATTTGATTTCCATTGATGATTTTTGTGTGATTTTGTATACACACACACCGGCCACTTTATTAGGTACACCTTGCTAGTACCGTGTTGGACTCCCTTTTGCCTTCAGAACTGCCTTAATCCTTCGTGGCATAGATTCAACGAGGTGCTGGAAACATTCCTCAGAGAGTTTGGTCCATATTGACATATCATCACACAGATGTTGCAGATTTGTCAGCTGCACATCCATGATGCATATCTCCCATTCCACCACATCCCAAAGGTGCTCTATTGGATTGAGATCTGGCGACTGTGGAGGCCAGAGTACAGTGAACTCACTGTCATGTTCAAGAAAGCAGTGTGAGATGATTTGTGCTTTATGACATGGCACGTTATCCTGCTGGAAGTAACCATCAGAAGATGGGTAGACTGTGGTCATAAAGGGATGGACATGGTCAGCAACAATACTCTGGTAGACTGTGGCATTGACACGATGCTCAAATGGTTCTAAGGGGCCCAAAGTGTGCCAAGAAAATATCCCCCACACCATTACACCACCAGCCAGAACCGTTGATACAAGGCAGGATGGATCCATGCTTTCATGTTGTTGACGCCAAACTCTGATCCTACCATCTGAATGTCACAGCAGAAATCGAGACTCATCTGACCAGGCAACATTTTTCCAATTTTCTATTGTCTAATTATGGTAAGCCTGTGTGAATTGTAGCCTCAGTTTCCTGTTCTTAGCAAACAGGAGTGACACCCGGTGTGGTCTTCTGCTGCTTTAGCCCATCCGCCTCAAGGTTCGACATGTTGTGCATTCAGAGAGGCTCTTCTGCATGCCTTGGTTGTAGTGAGTGGTTATTTGAGTTGCTGTTGCCTTTCTGTCAGCTCGAACCAGTCTGGCCATTCTCCTCTGATCTCTGGCATCAACAAGGCATTTGCGCCCACAGAACTGCCACAGAACCATTCTCTGTAAACCCTAGAGATGGTAGTGTATGAAAATCCCACTAGATCAGCAGTTTCTGAAATTCTGAAATATAGTGGCTGTCCCGAGTTTGAGTCCCGGACCCGGTGACCTTTGCCGAATGCCTCCCCCTCCCTTTGCCCCTCTTTCCTGTCCACTTACTATCAAAAAATGAAAAATAAAGGCCTCCAGTGCCGCATAAAAAATATGAAAAAACTTAAAAAGATCCCTTTATGGTATTCACATCCTCCTCCCGTAGATGTCGGTACATCAGATTACCTGCCAAATATATGGAACATTTTAAATGTAGGATCGTGGACTATTTGAGTACTTAATACGCTGTTAGTGCCTCAATAACTAATGCCAAATGTTTAACCAGTTTATGCTGCCTGTTATTAAAAGTGAAGCTATTCAGCTGCATTCTGGCCCCAATTCAGATCTGAATCTCAACTGGACTGTAGAGACAAAAGAAAAAAATAGAATTGAATGATATTGTAAAAAACTGAAAGACACTTTATACACAACAGAAACATAACTCATATTTATTTAATCATTTTTACTGTGCATTTAATTTTTATTATGGTCAGTGACATTTGCGTGCACAGGGGAAAGGACTGCATGTAAAGTGCACAAAAGTACTGGTAGAAGATGCCACTTTGTTTTAGAATAAAGTCTTAGTTCATATTGTAATCTGTAGTGACAGCATGGAGCAGGTGAGAGAATGCCTGGAGAGGCATGCTCTGGAGAGGACAGAGTCAGTCGAAGACAGTATCCATGTGTAAATGAGATGAAGACAGGTGAAACAGTGATGCTACAGAGGTGGAGGTGCTGAAGGTGGATGAATTCAAGAGTTTAAGAACTTAACCAGCCAAAGCAATAGGAAGTCCACTAAGAGGTTAAGAGGAGAGTGAATTCGGGATGGATTGAATGGGGATGACAACCAGAGTTATGACAGAAGGGAAGCTGCAAGACAAAGCGTGAGACCTACCGTAAGCATGATCAAGGGTGTGATGACTATTGGACCGACCAAAACAAAAGAGAAGATGGAGATAGTAGAGCTGAGGATGCTCATTTTCTCAGTGGGAGAGATCAAAATAGAATCAGAGGGACAGCCCAGGTTGTACAGTTTAAAGGCACAGACAGGCAGGGCTGATACAGTTTGGACATGTATAGAGGATGGATGATTGAACTACTGGCAATAAATATGAATCTACCACGGAGGACAGGAGGAAGATTATAGAAAGCATGAAGTGAAGGAGGATGCTGAGGGGTAGTTAGAAATGGACGCAAATGATCCACTTTGGCGCCCCTGAGGGTTGCAGCCAAAATAAATCCACCTCAAAATAATTTTATTTCATCAAACATGTCAGTAACATAGTACATTAGAATGATTACGACTCATTGAATGAACAATTGTACTGTCTTGTTTAGTTTATGTATTGAAGCTGCAATTTCATTTATCTCAATAATGTGTTTTAAACATATTTAATTAGGAAAAGAACTCAATCAGCCTTGCCTTCAATGACCAAGAACAAAAAAGTACATGTTAAGAAGAACACAAAATTCTGGGGATAATTAAACCAACCAACCGGTTTTATTTCATAAACTACACAACTGGAGTTCAAGAGGTTTGACTGACTGCTAAGCCTTTAATTTGGTGATTTCAACTGGTTAGCAAAAACAGTAAGTAAGACCTAGTAAGACTAATGAGTAATTGATGATGTAAAAAAAATAAGCACAACTGATAGAGGAACAAAATATCGATACAATTTTCAACAATTTCCATAAAGAAATGGGACTATTTCACACTTTAATTAGTTTATTTATTACAACCAATAATCATGCAGTTTTATTGGTCAAATGTTTGATTACATTTTTAACTGAAAACGTATGTTGGAATTATTTCCTTGGAGGCAGAATATTTCATGTGATGTGTGTTATGGTTTGCTAGAACATTTTGTGCTACAGACATTTTCTGAATGACCAACTTGCTGTAAAATTGTACATTTTAGTTGACTAATGGTCTGTTCTGAGGCATTCATTTCTAACACCAACAGGCATTAAACATGTAAGGCTTGATATGTCCAGCTGTTACATGAGGCTGCTCCATCACCAACGAAAAGATGCAGGCAGAGTGCGAGCTAGGAAGATTGATAGTTTCAGCAGTACAGACACATGCTTTTTTACTGATCTAACCAGCTGCACAGAAAGTTTGAGAATTTAAGAAACAGTCATGAGTAAATAAAGCAAAGGAATACACAATAACATGAAGGATTGGCTGATTAAGGTCTCCTCTACGTTTCTGTTTATCTCTGGCCCACCTGAGGCTTCTCAGTGATGTATGATAGTGTGCACATGTACGCCACGATATAGTGATACACTTCAGGAAGCCATGTAATTGTAGAGGACAAACTGTATTGGTTTAAAGGACCAATCCATCGTAAGCAGGTCCCTCAGATTCAGGAGACTCTCTCTGCAGACGGAGATGCTCCAGCGTGTTGTTGAAATGTTTGTTTATCTGCTCTGTTTCTTCACTTGCCTCCAGGTTAGGAAGATCTTCCCTGATCTTTTGGATTAACTGGTTTAGTACCTGGAGAGTCACCTGGAAGGAGAGAACATCATTATTGGTCTTTGTTTTCGGATCCACATGATTTCTCCGTAATCTGTTCACCAGAAACAAACAAGCAGGAATTCAGGAAATTGAAACACCAAACCTGAATCTATCTATGATGGTGTAGGGTGTTCAGAGGCAGAACTAGTCGAACCAAGGCTTTGGCTAACCAGGTGAATAACTGAATAACAGCAGATCAAAGCAATAATTTTCTAACCATGGGTTTGATGTTGCCTCCACCAGTGTGAAACACAGCAGACAGACATTGTTTCTGATTTCTGAGTGTATTCAGCACATTAAAAAGGAGTGCCCACCTTGTTACCCTCTGCTAACATCAATGAACCATCTAATGCCCAATTAACTGTCCCCTAAACTGAAAGCAGTCCCTCACTGGGCACATTGGACAATTAAACCGGACTAACTCTCCTTTGTTCACTATGCCGCTTTAAAAGAATTCTGCTTGGGGACCTCCGATGATGTCATGGATGGTTAGGCAGCTAGCCCAGTGGCTCCCGATAATATGGTGATACTCCATGAAATCTTTCAAGCAAAGCGTCAAAATTACAGAAGTGGAATATAACTTCAGGGTCATTGATATGAAAAAAAAAAAAAGAGGTTGTCACTCCAAGACAGAGATGCAAGACCAGCAAGAGGTTGTGCATAGCGAACACAAGGTTGGAAAAGATGGCACCGGTGAACCCCATACAGCAACAACAAACGCATATACGGCATATATCAAGTTTGTACAAGAATTATTCAGACCTAAGCTGAGCCTACCAGATTAGTTGAATCTCCACATTCAGAGGCCACACGGCACTCTGGCTGAGAAACCTGCAGGAGCCTCACTGTGACCCATCATTGTAAACTTTCTGGAATGCACTGTCAAAGAGAAAGACTTGAACGCGTGGAAAAGAAAGATCCATGTCAGAAATAAACAGCTGTCTTTTGACCACGACTACGCAACAGAGACTGTCCGTTGGAGAAAGGAATACAACGTAGCTAAAAAGCGCTGAAGGAAAAGGGCATTTAATTCGAGACACCCTTCGACAGAATGAAGTTTTTCTGGGAAAGCAGCATGCGCATATACAATAATGCAAAAGAGGTAAGAGGATCTGGAAAGACATCTTCAGAGACCAGTAACTATACTGACTCAGAGGGGAGGCTGTGCGCTGGAGCCCTCAAGGAGGAGCATCTAAGCGATGGCGACCCATGCCATGGATCAGCTTCAAGAATTCAGGAGATCTCTGGAATAAACCTAATTAATCCCACGGTTTGAATCTGACATTGGTAGGGCTGCCTGATACTCGTTTTAAAATGTGGTAATCTGTGTATAATCCCATAATGGTAAAATTGACCAGCAGGAGCCCAAGAGGCTTTTTATGTTCTTAACTACGTTGGAGTTATTAAAATTGACTATTTGTCCTATATTAGGCTTAGTTATCAGCTCAGTTTTCAGGGAATCTATGTAAGATGTTAAAGGCTTATAAAAAAAATCAGTAACTAGAAGATGGTCCAGAGCTGAGGCAGATAATTTGACTCATTGGAATGAGACTGTAAATAACATATACTATGCAAAGGATGACTTGTAAACTGAGATTCAAAGGGGAGAAAAGGACTTCAAGAGACCCAGGACGGTATGAGGGAAAGACAATTTACGGACGAAAAACGAGTCATAATATATACGATGTAAGCTGCGACAAGGACTGGAGAGCCCCGAGTTGTGTGTACCTGTTTGGTTGTTCTGTTGTAAATAATGAAAATGTTAATAGAAAGCATAAGTGGAAAAAAAGAGCCAATCCACACAGGTTTAGAAACAACTGAAAAAACAAGGCAGACTCTTCCCACTACTGTCTCTTGAAAATCTGAGTGGACCACATCGAGATTTTAAAGAACCTCTACAACCTTGGTTTTGGCCAGGAGAAAAAATTATGCAGGTCATTCAGCTGCAATCAATAACTAGAGACAGGTTCCTCGCCTCTGTAAAAACATTTCTACTTGATGGGATTAGCAATTTTAAATGTAGTCTCTATTAACAAAAAAAGACTAGCTCAGCTGATTCAAAATGCTGCAGCAAGAGTTCTGATGAAAATTAAAAAGAGATCATATTTCTCCTATTTTAGCTTCCCTTCATTGGCTCCATGTTAAATCCAGGATAGAATTTAAAATTCTCCTCCTCACATATAAAGCCCTTAATGATCTAGTTCCATCATACAACAGAGATCTGATTGTTCCATATACTCCTAACAGAGCACTTCGTTCTCAGACTGCAGGTTTACTGGTGGTTCCTAGAGTCTCTAGAAGTAGAATGGGAGGCAGATCCTTTAGTTATCAGGCTCCTCTCCTGTGAAACCAGCTCCCAGTTTTAGTCCGTGAGGCAGACACCCTGTCTACTTTTAAGGCTAGGCTTAAAACTTTCCTTTTTAAGCCACTCTAACTATAAAGTTAGAGTGGCTTAGGTTATCCTGAGCTATCTCTGTAGTAATGCTGCTATAGGCTTAGTCTGCTGGAGGACATAATGACCACTTTCACTCTCTGTTACATTCTCATTCTACTCTCCAATTTTGCATTATTTGCTGTTATTTTAGCTTTTAACTTTATGCTTTTTCTCTGTTTTTTCTTTTTCTAGAAGACACATCTGACCTGGCTCTGTGTTTAGCCGTGACACCTTCCTGGAGGGGGGCATCAGCTGAGTTGCTGCTGGCAACAACTCAATGCTCACCTTCTACACATGATCCACTTGGCCCTGTCTTTCACTTTTTAACCCCGTCTCTCCTAGACATAGGTAGTGACTGAGCTTTTACTGTGACTAACTGTATGTGCTCTCTTTCATACTCTAGATTTGAAAACTGGCTCAGAGTTCATCTACTTCAGCTCTTTCTCTCCTAGATGAAGTCACTGAAGGAGCTACAACCATTAATGTTTCACCTTTCTTTCCTATAGAAAGTGCTACTTGATCAACGCTTCTGTGTTCTTTTTCTGTCTCTGCTCTGTTCTCTCACACCCCCAGTCGGTCGTGGCAGTTGGCCGCTCACACTGAACCTGGTTCTGCTGGACGTTTCTTCCTGTTAAAAAGGAGTTTTTCCTCTCCGCTGTCGCTACATACATGCTCAGTATGAGGGATTGCTGCAAAGTCAATGCCAGTGACTGTCCACTGTCTACATGCTCATCCAGGAGGAGTGAATGCTACAAGTCTATGACTCGACGCAATCTGCTGGGTTACCTTAGACAGAAAAACTTTTAATCAATTTCAATAATAAAGGGAATCCGACTCCACTGTTAGGATTAACTGGAATGTATGTACGTGACTTGAAATCTTTTATTACATTGGTGGTCTAACCTATTCTACTGGGGGCCATATTAGCACTTGTGGCTGCTGTTAAGGCAACAGTCGACCCTTTTAGTTTATTTTAAAATAAACTGTAAATATTATTTTGATCTTCTACTTGCCACAGTAAAAACTGCAAGACAACAATAAAAATTGTGTTACATTTACTTATTGATCAATAATGATGTGTTATAAAAACAGTCAAAACTGAGCAATGTCTTGTATTTCATTGCCGTCTGAATTCAATTTGTCGTTCCTGAATTCTGAGGTCCACAAACTTACTTCACCACTTTAAATTTGGGTCCAGGAAATAATCTTCAGGTCCAAGCCTTGTAAAAACCCCATTTCCCACCAAGCTTTGATTTTTTTTAGCATAGGCAGAACTCTTAGGATAACCCACATCTCTCTCTGTTTATCACTGCAGAGCCTACCAACAATGACCCACTGCTGGAGGACTTTACCAGGGTCTTTACATAGATTGAGCCTCCAAAATGAAATTTATAGATTTCCTACGCCCTGGTCGATATGTCCTTTAATGGGAGCTCGCATAACTGCATAAATTTGCTGTCCCCTTAAAATAACACAACACACAATTAAGCCTGCTTGATAACTGCGAAAAAGTATAATCACAATTATTTTTGATTGAAATTAAGATCTTGATTATTTAACAAGATTTTCATTAACTTTGATAACATGAATTTAATGAACATAAACAATGGCTGTTTAATAATGTTTTTCTTAGGATTTGAGACATTTAAAAAAATTAAGACAAATAAAATGAAACTTTGTCTTGACCAACAAATAAAATGCAAATACTGCTACTAAATTATGGTTTATTAGTTTGTTCTCTTGTTGTAGTTATTAGTTCACCTAATTCTTCTCAATTTTACATAGTAGTGTGGTTGAGTCTTACTAGTCTAGTAGAACTGTTTGTTAATTAAAATATTTAACGTGGTTATTTTACATAAAATTATTTTCATTAATAGATTTTTATACTTTGGAAAGTCGTTGTGTGTGTTTATTCCATATGTGTGCGCACAGATTGCTGTTACCAAACACCAGAGCTTATATCTCCTCAATCATCTATTGTTCTATAACAAATGCTATTTTTGGACTGGTATTCACCTGACAGACAGAAAGTTGTTTGTCGAATGGTTTCTGATCAAGTGGTGCTCTGATTAGTTAGTCTGACTGACAATTTAATATATTCTAACTTTATTAGTAATTCTGTTAATAATTAATAGTTTATTATAATTATTAACAGTTCCTAATACCCCTCCTTGAACCACCACCTTAATGCGGTGGAGGGGTTTGAGTACTCAGATGATCCTAGAGGCTATGTTGACCGGGGCTTAAATGCTTTTGGTAAGGTCTCTCATGGCAAACAGGGTCTGAGTGATGGGTCAGACAAAATCAAAAAGCGGTTCAGACACCTTCATGAGAACTATTACCATTAGGCATGTGACGTCACCCGGTACTGTGGAGCCGGGGTCCCACCCTGGAGCCAAACCTAAGGTTGGTGGCTTCCATCCTTGCGCCTTCAGGTTGGGGGGAGGTTTCTGATCATTGTTTCGGCCTACGGGCCGAGCAGTGGTGCAGAGTACCGGGCCATCTCTTGGGGACTCAGTCATTCTGCTGGAGTCTTTAACCCCCACGTCAGAAACAACAGTGGCACTTGAAGGGGTGTGATTGGGAGGAATGGCCTCCCCCGTCTGTACACGAGTGGTGTTTCATTATTGGACTTCTGTGCCAGCAAAGGATTGTTTATAATAACACCATGTTCAAGCATAAGGGTGTACATCAGAGCACTTGGCACCAGGACACCCAAGGAAGGAGGTCAATGATGAACTTTGTAGTCGTGTCTTCGGACTTTCAGCTGCATGTCTTGGAAACTCGGGTGAAGACAGGGGCTGAGCAGTCCACCAATCATCGCCTGGTGGTGAGTTGGATCCGCTGTAAGATTAGGTAGCCAGACAGAATTGGCAGGCCCAAGCATATATGGGCCTGATGGGAGCCCTCAGACTGAGATGTATTCAACTCTCACCTCCGGGAGAGCTTTGATTACATTCCGGGGGAGTTTGGAGACTGAGTCCAAGTGGACTATGTTCTGCGCCTGTTGTCGATGCTGCCGCCCATAGCTGTGGCTGTAAGGTTTGCGGTGCCTGTTGCAGCAGCAATCCCCGACCCTGGTGGATGACACCGGCAGTAAGGGATGACGTCAAGCTGAAGAAGGACTTCCAACATACTGTGGCTCGCTGAGGCCATGGAGAAGGACTACAAGTCGGCCACATAGTGATTCTGGCAAACCGTCCAGCGCCTCAGGAGTGGGAAGCAGTACTTTGCCAACAATGTTTACAGTGGGGAGGTGCTGACCTCAACTGGGGACATTATCAGGAGGGGAAAGGAGTACTATGAGGATCTCCTCAATTCAGTCATCATGGCTTCCCTGTTGGAAGAATGGGACTCGTTCATCGCCCAGGCTGAAATCCCATAGGTGGTCCAAAAGCTCCATAGTGGCAAGGCTTTGGAGGTGGATGAGATACACGCTTTGTACCTCAAGTCTCTGGATGTTTCGAGGCTGACAGACCTGGCTAAAATTGCCTGGCGGTCGGGGGACAGCGCCTCTGGACTGGCAGACCAGGGTGGAAGTCACCTTTCGCAAGAAAGGGGACCTGAGGATGTGTTTCAATTACAGGGGGATCACACTCCTCAGCCTCACAGGAAAGGACTACGCCAGGGTATTAGAGAGGAGAATCCGGCCGATAGTTGAACCTCGGCTTCAAGAGGAGCAGTGTGGTTTTCGTCCAGGCTGTGGAACACTGGACTTTTACAAGTTGTGAGCCTGCTAGTGCCATAGAAATAATTTTTCACCGTCACATGTTCCACATGTAGGAGAGCAAGAAATCTTCAGTAAATTCATGATTTAGAAACTTTTGAATAAATTCACTTGTCTTAGTTTTACAATAAAATGCTGAAATTAAGAGAAATGCAAAAATCAAGATGGAATGTAAGACAGAAATATGGATACATATATTGGAAAAGAAAATGCAAAAGCTAGTTACCCGAGAAGTCTATAAAGAGGAAAACATGAAAAAAATAAACAAATACAGGTAAATTATTAAAGATAAACTCAAGAAAAAAAAAAAGAACTACCGGTTTGATTAATTCATATTCAAAATAACAGGGCTGCTTTTTTAGGGCCATTACTGAACTGTTCCACAGAAAAAACAATTTAGTTCTCCACTTTTATTCAATAATACCAGCGTAATATTTTATTGCATTTGCTGGCATCATCATGTGAAGACTCCAGCAACAGAAAGCTAGAAACCAACTTTATTAGGAGACAAAAGTTTTTTTTGGTAGCAGTCTTCATCAAGGTAATAGCAATACCAGGCATTCAGCAATTAAAGTTGTGCTCAGTGCAACATGACAGAAAGAGAATGTCAATAATCGGTCATGTTCTCCCTGGAGAGCTAACAGGAAATATTTATATAAAAATTAAAACATGTAGAAGGCAGCCTACCGCATCATTTTCCCTCTCATAAAAGCAGATGTATCTGTTGAGGATTTCAATGAAAAGCTGGACTTGCAATGATGAATCCATGCACTGGTTGGCAATCTTCAGGGCTTTCTTTAGACACTCCATCACCCGCTTCCCATCACGGATCTAAAGCAAACAAATCATTATCAACACAAAGATGTGGACAGGTACCAAAATACACACATCTCAAGCCAGGTAACATTTTTACCTGGTATATTGGTTTGAAACGGTTACATGTATGACAGTCTAATGAAAAAACAACTGGTCAGATATTCTGCTGACAGAATGAGGCAACCAATGAAGTGATGAAAAACAATAGCAGGCTTTGTTTTATGTATTATGTACAAGAGCATGCTCGGTAACTGAGGCTGTACAGAGTTCTGTGTGTGTGTGTGTGAGTGACTGTCTTTGTTACATGATGAGGTCCATTTTCTGATAACACACTACCTTGTGAGGACTCACTGCTCCTTGTTGGGACCATAGCATGGTCCCCATGGAGGAAATGCTGTTGTTGGGTTATGGGTTAGGTTTAGGTCTAAGTTGTGAATTAGGTTTAGGATTAGACATGTACTTGCAATGGTAAATGTCAGGGTTAGGCCATTTACCTCAATGAAAAATGAACGGAAGTCAATAAAAAGTCTTCATAAGGTCTGTGTGTGTGTGCGTGTGTGTGAAAGATTTAATGAAATCCAAGCAATCAGAACAGCTAATAAACTGATTATTACTTCATATATGATTGTGATTTACACATTTGGCAGCCATATTGATTTCAGAGTTCAGGGATAGCGTGATATCCCGATTTCCTGGTTGGAATTGTGATTTCATGCTGTTTTTAAACTTGGACATTTTGACTTCTGTGTAAAAATGGAATGCAGGATTAAATTGCATTCTTAAACCAAACATGCAGCCCCCATGGATCAGAATCAAGATTTTCTTTAAGAAAAATCTGACAAACTAAAAAAAATCTAATTCCTGATGTATTTGTCTTTTAAAATACTGAAACTTTCGTTATTTACTGAGGTGGTATCTATTCTTTGTTTGAAAACCATTGGGTTAAAACATCACACAGATGGTTAAAAACAGCAATCGAAACGAGCTTTTGTTTCATGTAGGAATATTTAAAACATTTCTATTTTAGAACAGATTTGCATGTTTGAGCTTCCATCAACATATTTTCTAGGTGCTCAGCAGACATAAGAGACACACACCTCTTCGCCATTTTTGTCAGTGCTGCGACCTGACCAAAAGAGATGGGCGCATATGCTGACAGCTCTGCACTGATCTGGCTTCTTTAAAAGTTTGGAAGCAGCCAGTGCACACTGAGTCCTCAAAGGCTCGTGGTTTTCCTCACTGAAACATCTCATTCGCTCAAAGGTGCCAATGATCAGAGTAATGGCTGCCAGCTGGGCTTTGGAGTCGCTAATCTCATCCTCATACAGAGAAAAGGCCTGAAGAGATGGATACATTGAGACAAATAAGAACAGAAAAGAGCAGGTAAACTAGGTGACACAAAGCAAGGCACAAGAAACAGCTCTGAGTCTGACCATAACAATTCACAACTCAACTTTATCTAGACGGGTTCATAAGAGACCAAGTGGAACAGACTTATCTAACTATCATATCATCAACTAAGTAATGTACGAAAATCCAAATTTGTTCTAACTGTAATAGGATGGTTTTAAAAATTTCAGCTAAAGAGTTTGATTCTAACTTGGCTCCATTTACACATTTACTGTGTTGACAACATAATCTGACACAGCTTATGTTGTGTTAGCAAAAAAGACTCGAAGACACATTTATTCTACCTGTGACATAAACTCATACGCCACAGTTTCATGATTTTCAAAGCCAATTTCCCCAGCAGCCAGCGCTCCCTGCAGGAACAGTCGCAAAGGCAACTCAGAAAGCTCAGCCTTGATAAGCGCACTGATGGTCTGGTGGGCAAAGGAAAAGATCTTCTGGCATTTCTTTTCCCACTTGTCGTCCTAAAAGTAGAAACATTTCAGTATTTCAATACTAACAGAGTGCAGCAGGTGCGATGTAAATATAAATAATAGTATGCTTACCAGTGATGAGTTGGCTTTGTATCGAAAAGCCAGCTGGTAGGCAGCAAACACCAGAGGAGGCAGAGTATAGCGAATCCTCTGGTTTCCCCCAGCACCAAAATGTTTCCGAGCGGTGTTAAGAATCTAAAACCCAAAGATAACGTTATAGTCAGTAAGCGCATCAGTGTCACACATTGTCAGTGAGCACCACACAACTTCTATAACATACTGAGCCCCTATATTAAGCACCCTGCAGTTTGTTCTTCAAACAGGACTTTAGTATGAACTTGGTTCCATAATACCAGGCAGCTTACCACAGCAGAATGCATTTCATTAGAAAATTAACATTCCACTTAAACTTTATAGGAAGAACCTACAAGATACTGCTGATCAGGATCTTCAGAGTGGAACAGATGAATGAAACGACCAACAAGACTCTGCTCCTCAGCAAAATCCTCTGGGTCAGGGTCATCAGCTGGTTGGTCTGGCTGGTCTTGTATCAGTGTGGACACCAAGCTTAAGATTGCATCCACCTGGAAAGACAAATTCAACTTTCTCATATCAGTAAATAACATTCAGAAAAAGCTTGGTATCAAACGGTACCTTCCACACTTTTCTCTCAATTATACTGGCTGGATTCAACTTATTCTACACATGTACATACATTAGTATTTAGAAATATAAAATTACTTTCAAACTAAATGAATTTGTTTTGTGTATTCAGCGGTTGGTTTGAAAAGCAACTTTCATGCCTTTGGTAAAGACAATGCACCAAAGACAACACCTCCAGAAAGGTGAAGGTAATGCAAAAAGTCGTTTTCTAACAGATCTGCCACAAGAGAGCTGCAGCTTACTGCTTCACACGTAGGTGCTAGTCAGCTGAAAAATGAACAGCATAAACAGACCAGTCACTGCAGGTTTAGTGCCAACACTTCCACTACTATTTTAAATAAGATTGCATCC
The DNA here is from genome assembly GCF_021462225.1 of Girardinichthys multiradiatus. Classification (NCBI taxonomy): domain Eukaryota; kingdom Metazoa; phylum Chordata; class Actinopteri; order Cyprinodontiformes; family Goodeidae; genus Girardinichthys; species Girardinichthys multiradiatus. Next base: position 2,374,290 of record NC_061797.1, read on the forward strand.
TCAGTACTTCTTTGTCTAGTACAGTGCGCTTTTTTGTACACTTATTCTTTACAACCATTCTCTGTTCAGTTTCACTACTGAGTAACTCCTAAACATCAGACAGTTGTTGGAACATTTGTTTGCTGAATATTGGACCATTTGTACGTTGCTGGACGCCACTATGCCTTCCGGCGTCATCACCAATTTTGTACCCCGGGATAGTCCACTACTACAAATCCCACCGGGCACCGCGGCTGATAGGACGGGGGCATCGCAGCTCTGACATCACAGTGACCGTGTAAGGGCACCGGAGACACTCACCATGGCTTTTCATGCTGGAAACCGAGACGCGGTTACCACGCAACAGGAGCATCATTCTGGAGAAGAAAATCTCACGTGGACTTTCATTCATTCTCCCCGTTGACCAACGAGAAGTAAAATTCATGAAAGAAGTTTTTGGAATAGGAAGGCCAGAAATTTCACTTTACCGATCGAAGACGTGAGTTTAACATGTAACAAAAGAAAACCCACCCGGAGGTTTCAAGGAGACAGAATCGCCATCTTTGTTTGTAACAGTGGACTGCTAGAACTCCATGGTGGAAACTCACCATCTCTTTGTCTGCATCCTGCGTGTTGCTTTTACTGGTTTGCCGCCAAAAGTTTTATTATTCTTTGTTCACTGAGCTTACAACTTTGGGGGGAAGTTTTATGACCCTGTGGGGTGTGTTACACTGAGCTACATTTTGGCAGCACCGCTCCTAAAGCTCTGCTCAGCACCATATTATCACTTGTTTGCCATAACTGCTGGTTTGATTTTCATACACACTCAATGCTGTTTTGTTTTATTTTGTTTAGTTAGATATTTTACCCTTTTATGTAGAACTTTGCATGTTTGATTAGGTGAAGATTATTGAACCGGAATATCATGGTGTATCAGGGCTGTTGATTTAATAAATATTCACGTAGATAAAGAGAGAGCATTTGTGTTTATTTTGAGTAAGAGTGATTTGTCAGTCAAAATAAGGTTGAAGATTTTCCACCTGCGTTGAAACGGTTGATTAAACAGTAAGATCTAGTGATAGTTATCAATCATTACTGAGAATTTAACATTTGTCATTATCAATGGCTTTGAGCCACAATTACAACACCAGAGGACATCTCTGATTTCGATTAATAAATAAGGATTTTTGGTTAAGAAATAAAGTTTTCTCAAATTATGATTCTAAGTTATAATTTTTGATAAATATTAATTAATCAATAATCATAATTCTTACACAGTCCTTCACTGGGATCTTGGTTGGCTGCGGCTCTCTGTGGTATTTATTGGAGACATAGACAACGTAAACAGGCAGGCACACTCATGGCAACAACTGGGACTCCATACATCATTGCCCTCAATCCACCTGCATAGGTGGCCAGACATCATAATCATAATCTTTAATACAGTTGTGCCACAAGGCTGCGTGCTGAGTCCAGCAATCTTTACCCTCTTCACAAGTGACTGTACCCCCCTACACTCTTCCAACCGCATAATGTATTGCTAATGACACCACCACAGTCAGACTCATCTCTGATAATAATGAGTCCTACAACAGGCAGGGCGTTCCACATCTGGTTGAATGGTATACAGACAATAACCTGGTTTTAAACACCCCTAAGACCAAATTGGTTATTGTTGACTTTCAAAGGAATAAAAAGGCCCACAAAGGGTTTCGCAAAGCAGTACCTGCTATCTATCAAGGTTGGTGTACTGATGTCACAGTGATATAGAAGTCATGTAGCCCTCATCTGGAGTAATGTTTCTCATGTAGCCCTCATGTGAAGTCTTTTTTATAATCTGTGAACTTTCTATTCAGAGTGTTGTCCTCATTTCTTCTGGCCGGTGTTTAAATTTGACAACAGTCTACATAAGAGTTGAAGAACGGCTAGCAGACCTTATAACAGGTGTCAATTAAAAAACCCAGACTTCCTCTTAATTATCCTTAGAGATTTTAACAGCAAAAACTTCCCCATTAAACTTCTAAAATACAGCCGGCGTATTAAGTGCCATACCATTGATCCAAACAAATTGGACCACTGCTACACATCTTTAAGGATGCTTACTGTACTGTCACATGAGCAGCTTTCGGACTTCCCATCCCTGTTTGTTTCATTTCAGTACAACCTAAACCCGGAAATTGCTGTGGATAGGACTGTAAGAAAGCAGAAACAAAGCAAAAGATAAAGGCCTGCTTTTATGGGGTAGGAACACTGTCAAAAACAATGTGTATGTAAAGATGGAAATGTTTGCATATTAGTCAATAGTTGTGCATAAGTAAAATCCAAAAGAGGTATTGTATATTTTCTCTATAAGAATACAAAATAAAATGTTACAGCTTCAAGAAATTACAAACACAAAGTTCAAGTTTACACTTGTGGTTTATTCTTTATGAATACAATATGCTATAACAGTTTGTGAATACGATTTCTATGAGAATACGAATTTACATCAGCGACTTGGTGTCACGTGATCTCAGGCTGGTTAGTGGAGCACATAGTTAGTCAATTCGCGTTGCGCATGCGCTGTCACACTCCTCACCGCCAGTAAATGTAGTGCCAGAAGGGGAGATAATTCAGTCTAAAAGGAATATTAGGAACAGAGGGGAGATGGGGGGAAATCAAGAGTATTATAAATAAAGCATTGTTCTTATTTTTATGAAATACAAAACTAAAACATAGAATATAGTCGGTGGAATTATACAATGATGTACATGAATACCTCTTTTGGATTTTACTCATGCACAACTATTGACTAATATGCAAACATTTCCATCTTTACATACACATTGATTTTGACAGCGTTCTTACCCCCATATGCTTTGACTACAAAGATTGAAGTGTCTTTTGAAACTGGAGCAATCACCTGAACAAACTCACAATAACTTCATCAGTTATTGTGAGGACATATGTGTGCAGACCGGAACCTTTTGCACATACAACAATAAACCATGGTTCAGTTCACATCTGAAGAAAATGTGCCAGGCTCATGCCCCTTTTCCATTAGTACCTACTGAGCGTGGTTCGTTTCAGGTCAGTTCTACTCTACATGGTTCGGTTCGTTTCCATTACAATTGAGTACCATCTCAATGTAGGCGGGAACATCAATGGCAAGGTGGCCCCTGAGTCCAAAAAAGTAACATGAAGTGATTTGCATGTGACGCAATCACAACAACAATGGAGTACCTGCGGCTTGCTCTATGGCTTTTGTCAGACTCAGAGTGAAAGAAAAGCCAGAGAAGGCTGTGGGGAGCAAGACGAAGCACTCTGGATAAGTACAGGACAGTACAGCTTGCTATCATGGTCATGTTAACAACAGGCCAGCATTCATTGACTAGTGACGCCGCCACCTACCAAATCAGCAATCAATGGTGTTCTATTGGCACATTTTCATCATGACACGGTACAATTATAACCACAAGAAAGCAGGTACTAAAAATAGTAACGGCTTCATGTAACCGCTGCTAATAGAAAAGCCTAAAAAGCAGAACCACGCTCAGTAGCGACTAGTGGAATAGGGGCATAAGGAATGAGAAGGACAGGAACAAACTGACCAAGAAAATCAGGAAAGCTAAGAAAAGCTACTGCAAGAAGCTAAAAAAACAGCTTTTTAGTAAATGACCCAACATGTGTTTGGATTGGCCAGCAGAACATCACCAACTACAGAAAAGGGTCCACCTTTTCTTGGGATCTGGGATGGTCCTCACACATAGACACTGTTTAGAAGGCCCAGCACAGCCTATGGCAACTTAAGAAACACAAACTGCCACAAGAGCGGGACACCATGGCCTTATTAAGTTCTTCCTGTGTCAATCGTCAGTCACTGTGTGGTAACACTGCAACACACAATCAGGACTGCTGAGCGGATCATCTAGGCTGACCTTCCCTCCAATTAGGACTTGTACAGGTCTAGAGTCAGCAAAAGCGTATCATCAAACATCTCTGCGGACCCCACACATCCTGTACAAAGACTAGTTAGACCATGGAGTCGGCACTGCCGAGGACGTTTAGACAAAAACAGCCACTACAAAGAGCATTTTCCTCCTGTCTGTGTCGCTGATGAACAAATGCATGTCAGTAATTCAAACAACCTTGTATTGAAGTGTTTATTGTTACCTGAGCAAAAAGACAAATCTGTGTTTGTAAAGACTGTAAGAAGTGAAGCATTGATTCAAACCTGTTCCTGCGAAACAATGATGGTGTTGGACTCCAGCGTGTTGCTCAGTACGTAACAACTCATGCTCTTGCGGGACTCAAAGTCAAAGTATTCAAAGAGTGGTGGGAAGTGCTTGAGTTGCAGCACCATCAGCACATTGTTGTAGGTATCCACTGGTATCTTTAACAGACGAGTAAGTTCTTTGGACACAGCACTACTGGTCGCTATGCTACAGGAAGGAAAAGGGTCCAAATAAGCAAACTGATTACAGGCACTGTACATGCATCATACCCTAACAGTTCAGACTAAAGCTTTTCTGAATTGTCACACTTACTGTTCCAAGTTGAGCTTGTTAAATATTTCTACTGTGCTTTCCAGAACCTTGTCTACATAGTCGACACGCTCAGGGTAGCACTTCATAGCCAAATTGATGAGAGAGACTTGTAAAGACACTATGTCCTCTGATGGCATGTCCTGACGAGACTGAAAGAGAGAAAATTATGCTGTTATGCTAAATGTGTGAGAGAGAGAGAGAGAGAGAAAACAACAAAAAGTACTGAAACACTAAGTGTTGGACATTTAAAGATCACATTAAGAGCACCTGCAAAGTTTATTGTGCATTTTACAATCATTCTGAAATTTCACCAAAAAAACATTTTTCCACAACTACTAATCAATCTAGCTATAGAAATCTTACTTGAATGACAGTGGCCACTTGTTGAGAGAAAATGTCAAACAATTTGATCTCAGCTGGAATGCCTGGACCATCTTCTCTATTAGCAAATAGAGCAAGTCTGGAAAAAGGAAAGGCACATGTCATAAATAGTATGTAAAGTCTAATTTTGAATTTTTTGTGGTTATGTAGTATGGTTTTTAGGAATCAGAGCAAATGTTTAAAGCAAAGAAGAAATGCAAGGTGAAATGGGGTGGGGTTAAGGGGACTTGTTTCCCATTGGGACAAATCAAGTTAGTATAAATAAATGATCAGTTTTTCTGCTGAGAGCAGCATGTTTAACTCTCCAGAGTAATAGTTTCATAATTTAAAATAAAACAATAAGTACAAGGAGCTTTGAAATGAATAAACACTTTGACTAGCACTGGGACAAGGGTTTGTTTGAGTGGATATAACAAATAATTTAAGAGCTTCTCTAATAACTAAACCCCTGTGTTGTGTTACCTGTTGCTAGTAAAGAAAGGCTCTCAAGATGATTTAGCTTACAAAGTTAAACTTAATGAGACCTTCACAACAGAAAAGGAACAGTCTAACATGACAGGGCTCAGAGAAGGAACAGCCCTGGATCCCAAGTTTAAGGAGTCTGAGGTGTACTGCTTGATCAGAGCTCGGCTGAGGGACCTGCTCCTCAACCAGCACCACCTGAAATATTATGGAAAAGCAGTTATGGTTGCAGCAGTTTTTATCTGATCAAGAGGGGGATTGTACTGAAAAGTGTAGAGCATGTCCAGGCACAGCCAACAACTAAAAAAGAGGACTATAGACAGCAACTATGGTCCAAACATGTTGGGGTGAAACAGCCAAGCTTGGTGGCAAGAAACAAGTTGCCTTGACTTCTCAAAATAACAAAATGCTTGTGTGAGTCAAAACTTGTATGATTGACTGTTTTGACTCACTTACTGTTAGGGAAAAGGAAAAGGAGGACGTTGGGTTGGAGAGCAATTTGCTGTTTTATCCAAAGATGCTGGAAGCAAAAGAAAGATCCTGAGAGCACCTCTTTAAATCAGTCCTAGTTCTGGAACACATTCCCCACTGTTACAAAGGCCTTCAATTGGCTGTTTGCTCTCTGATTTAATTCCACAGTTACATTGTGTTGGAGTATGTGCAGTAGCATAGGTTTAGCCTGCTATTTGGGCATGTAGTACTCCCTGACAATTTTCTTGAAAATATTCACAAGCAATTTGCTATTATTGCAATAATGCTAAGCATACATTTGCATTAAGCATGTATATGTGTACACGCCCATGCTGCTAAAAGTATTAACATGGAAAATATGCAGTTAAGGTATGCTTAGAAATCTGCAATTAATTGCAAGCTAACTATTGACAGTTGTCATCACTTCAGAATATACCCATCAAGAAAAGACAAGCTAATTTGTTACTGTGGGAGCAGCACTAGGTTACTGGGGATGCAGAACTCCACCATGTTTGCTTTTATGGAGAAGCTAATAGCAAAACCTTAATGTTTCCTTTGGCTGTCCCACTGGTAAATAAATGAAGCTGTACCTGTCAATAAGTGCAATGATGATGTTCTTGACGTTGACATGTTGATGCAACTCAGCACAGGAACGCAGAAAAGGATTCAGGGTCTGAAGATGAAACTCATCTGGGAAAACCTGACAGAACCAAAGCATTGGAAAGTGATTGAGGAAAAGCAGACCTCTGATCGACACAGCTAACCAAATCAGTTGTTATACAACAGCTCTTCAGGGGCCGACATCTGTACTATGGGTAAACATTTAAAGTTCAACAGCTACTGTTCATTGAAAGCCCAAACGTAGAACCAACATATTAAAATCGGCAGCACAACCAATTCATTTTTGTAGTTAAGGGCTATGAGAGTACTTTAATTTACACATGCAGTGGATACAAGTTTGTGAAAGATTTTCTACTGTGACACTATGAAGAAAATAAAGTCAGAGTCGAAACTTCTCCATCAGGTTCCATTAAATTATGCAACAGTTCCACCAAATACAGGCAAACCAAATACTAAGCTTAGAGCAGAAAAAGGTAGCCTAGCTTTCAAATTATAACTTATATCAAATATTGTAAAGCCTTAGCATTCATTGCAAATCCAGTTTGCCTAGGTAAAAAAAACTCAAATAGATATTACCAAAATGCCATTTCTGTTTGCAGACACTCTATTATTAATACTTTTTTACTGACTAACTAACAAATGTTTCTAAAAGCTTTACTGACGGTAAAAGCAGCATTTCAGAAAGCATGCATATGTAAGACAGGTGCTGGTATAAAATGAAGGATGAAAGAAACTCTGCACCTAGTACCTGAATAATACACTCCATTAGGTATTCCTGAGCCAATGAATCTCTACAGTTCACAACCTGCTCCAGCACTCCGGGAAGAACAATCTGTTGAGACAAAGGCAACAATCCTACTCCAATGTTCACAGGACATAAAGGGTACATAGACATCCAGTTAGAATAGAATAGAATATTCCGTCACTTGTGTGTGTGAGGGGTGAGATTTTGTTAATCGTTCCATCAATATCACACTGCAGATCTGCAATGTTGTGTGTTGTTGTGCCTTTTATCCTCTGCATTCCAATAGACACACAGGAAATAAATGTGTATAACAAAACGTGCGCAATTGCAATCATTTCTGGAAGTTTTGCTTTATTTTCTGTAAAGATTGTTAGGGGTGTCTACACTTTTGACCATGAGTATATTTCTGCGCTCCAGAGATTTCAACAACAAAGCTTTGACACTGACAGAAAGAGACGCACACACCTGTTTGTACTTGTCCACATTAACCCCCTCCAGTTGACTGAGGCGAACCAGATTGGTGCCCACCAAGATCCTAAGTTCCTGTCGTTCTTTTTCTCTCTTCTCTCTGTCTCTGCTGTGACCCTGATGCTGCATTCGAACCCACAGTTTGTTCATTTCAGCAAAGTTCAGGAGGACGAAGTCAATGGAGTCATTAATATCTCCAGTCATTTCCTCTGATCCCCTGCGGAATAACAACAAGGACACCTCAACACTTTAATTCTCCTTTTACCCAAGCAATAATAGGAGTGAGAGCTTAAAAACTGTAAGACTTAACATTGAGACAGCGCATTTGCTGCAGATTCAACAATTCAGGCAGAAACGTTTACCAACTGTTAAGGAATTAATCTACCAGTCACAAAAATGGCTTGATCAGTTCAAGAGAAAGTGGTCTGAGAAGCTGTGGTCATTTTTCAGCCTGTTCACCTCTGAACTTAAAAATGCCTCCCCAGGTTGTTTGCGTCAAACAACTTGACTTAATGAACAAAATATTTTTTACCTTCTAAGTTGATGAATTAATGTGTGATACTTATATTGATTCATTTTGTCTAAAAGAAACATGACTTTAGGCGCGGCACTGATGGTGTAGGGGTTAAGCACGCGACCATATACAGTGGCTACACTCCTCGAAGCGGCCGTCCCGGGTTCGAGTCCCGGACCAGGCGATATTTGCCAAATGTCTCCCCCTCTTTCCTGTCTGCCTACTGTCAAAAAATAAAGGCCACTAGTGCCGAAAAATATCTTTAAAAAAGAAACGTGATTTTAGCAGGATTATGTTGGTTTAAATAATCTCAACTTCTAATAATTAAAATTTTCACAATGCTCAAAATACTGGGCAAAAAGGATGAGTGGCAACCATCTCTCAGTCAAATTTACTGATTTACACACCAATTAATTGCTAAAATGTTTTTGATTATCTAAGCCTTAGTTTTTCTTTTCCAAATTGTAAAGTTTGAAAACTGCTTTTTCTGTCATTTCAATTCAAAAATACCTTATTTATCCCAAAGGGAAATTAAATGTTGCTGTAGCACATATTGTGCAGGTTTTGTCAAAGAGCCGTTGTAGATGCTGATGGGTGTGGGCAGGAAGGATCTCCTGTAGCGCTCTGTCTTACTGCAGATCTGAAGAAACCGGTTTCTGAAGTTTTATACCACTCTGTAGATTCCATTAGTTTCTCTCAAAATTCCAGCAGACATACCTCTTGGTTGCATCTCTGATCAGTGCTATCCTTGTTAGGCCTTGTTTTCATACTCTAGACCTTGTGATGAAATATGGCGCTGAGTGTGAACAAATAACAGTATTTCCCCATACCGTTGTCATGACCATTTTTAATAACCTTTGAGTTTAATCTAACCGGGTACTCTGCTCCTGAGAGAAAATGTAACTACAGTAGAATAATGCTGTAACAACTTTTAAAGAATCAGTTACATGTTTAATTTCTTCAGTATCGCAAACAACACAGGAGATGGCAGAACAATTTTTATTTCTACCCCTCACAAGTTGATGTTCTGGTACATAATGTTACTACCTGATTGTGTGTCGAATCAGACAAAGTAAGCTCCTATGTAATTATACATAGGATTGATCCCTCATGGGTCGCTCATTTAATTTAGAACTGTCTACTTAAAAAAATAAAATAAATAAATAAAGAATAGCACACTCCTTAACATTAATAGAGAACTAGAATAACTGAGGTTTCTTTTTAGTACAGTTGCTAAACTTACACATAGTCATAGCTCAGTTGAGCCATCTGTTCCCGCAACTCTAAAGTGATGACTTTTTGGAATTCTTTCTGAATAAAATGTATTCTAGAATAAAATAATTGGCATACTCATGAACATGATTACTTCATCCTCAGTAAGTGAGACAGCATTGGACGTAAGTGTAGAACCTGATCTGTGTTTGGACTGTTTTGATCCAGCGGAGCTTTCTAAATTTTCAACAATAGCTTAATCAAAACATTCAAGTAGTACTATGGACTAAATCCCAAACAAATGATTTGAGAAATGTTGCCTTTGATTAACAGCCAAATTTTTGATAATCTATCCATAGTAAACAGATTCATACCACAGGCTTTGAGGGTGATATAATTAAACCTATGATTAAGAAGCCTTCTATTGATGAAGATGACTTAATAAATTATAAACTTATATCTAATCTTTCCATCTTGTGAAATTCTTGAATAAATAGTTGCTAATCAAGTGTGTGATCACACAGTAATGATGTTTCAAGAGTTTCAGAGCTCATCATAGCACTGAAACAGCACTGGTGAAAGTCACCAACGATATTTTCCTGGCCTCAGATAATGGATTTCTGTCTGTACTGTTAGATCTCAGGCCCACATTCGATACCATCAATCACCATATTTTCTTAGAAAGGCTGGAATATGCTGTAGGGATCAAGGAAACATCACAAGGATGGTTTAAATCTTGTTTGACATATTCCTGTTTACTCATTTTAGTGAAAAACCATCTTCATGCTTCCTGTGGTACTTGTGTAGTAATACAAGGATTCAGTGGTTGAACCAATTCTCTTGCTTCAAATTGGTAAAATTATCAGACAGCATTTGATTAAATTTTTACAGTTAAGCCAATGATACAGAGCTGTATTAATCCATAAATCCTGATGAATGCAATCAGTTAGGTAAACTACTGGCATGTCCCAAAGACATAAGAGTCTGGGGCCTGATGTACAAAGCGTGTGTACGCACTAAAACCTACTGCTCTCCAATTTTGCATTATTTGCTGTTATTTCACTTTTTAACTTTATGTTCTCTCTCCGTTTTTCTCTTCATAGAAGCTACATCTGGCCTGGGTTTCTGGTGTGCTATTGCTGCTAATCTCTTCATCTTCTTCTTTAGATGATAGACTTTGTCTTTCTATCTTTAGCCCTGTCTGTCTTCTACACAAAGCCATTGGCTGAGCTTTTCCTGTGACTGTACGTTGTGTCTTTTATATATTAGACTTCCTGTAGACCTGTTTAATGTGTTTCTGTCCTAGATGAATCCACTAAAGAGGCTACTACTGCCATTAACTGTCTACTTTTTCTTTAACATAGAAAGTACTCCTGGATCAGTGATTCTGCGTTTGTGTTAATGTGTTTGGTGTGTATGTTCTTCCTTCTTAAACCCCAGCTGGTCACAGGAAATTGCTACTTACACTGAGCCATGTCATGCTGGAGGTTTCTTTCTGTTAAAGTGAGTTTTCTTTTCAGTTGTCGCTACATGCATGCTCAGTATAAGGGAATGCTGCTAAGTTCATGACTGTGTAATAGATCCTCCACTGTCGCTATAGTGGCAGGAGTAGTAGGGGTTCATCCTGTAATTGGTGGGTTCGAAGTTCAAACCCCCGTGCCGTCCGTCTCAGTCATTGTGTCCTTGAGCAAGACAATTCACCTGCTTTGCCTGTTGATTACAGTCAGAGAGCCCAGTGGCACCGATTGTATGGCAGCCTCACTTTTGTCAGTCTGCCCCAGGGCAGCTGTTCCTACAACATAGTCTACCACTGTCAGTGTTTGACTGTATGTATGAATGGGTGAATCACTGATTGAACGAGGACCTTTGGGGTCCTCGTACTACATAAAGCGTTATAAAAGTGTAGGCCATATACCATTTTACATGGTCGTTGAGACGATGTTACATATTTTTTAACCTATTGGTGTTGGCTCAGTATGTAAAACTGGGCTGAAATGAATGACCAATGTTTTATTTTATTTCGTATTGCTGTTTCTGTATGTGTGTTGGGAGGGGAAGTGGCTTGGTCATGCTGTTTTTCTTTGGGCATGTGACAGTGATAGAGATGCCACACAGGATTCTGTAGTGCTTAACTGAAGCAGGGAAGCAATATATATACACACACAGTGACTTGTAAAAGTATTCACACCCCAGAACCTTTCCACATATTGTCACATTACAACCACAAACATAACTGGGATTTTATGTGAAAGACCAACACAGAGTGGTATAAAATTGTGAAGTATAAATAACATTATGCATGATTTCTTGTTTTTTAACAAATAAAAAAACTGAAAAGGGCATTGTGCAAAAATTACAGCTGCATGTCTTTTAGGGCATGTCTCTACGAGCTTTGCACATCCAGAGACTGAAATTCTTGCTCATTCGTCTTTGCAAAACAGCTCAGTCAGATTAGATGGAGAGCGTTTGTGAACAGCAGTTTTCAGATCTTGCCACAGATTCTCCATTGAGTTTAGGTCTGGACTTTGACCGGGCCATTCTAACACATGAATTTGTTTTGTTCTAAACCATTCCATTGTAGCCCTGGCTTTATGTGTAGGGTCATTGTCCTGCTGGAAGGTGAACCTCCGCCTCAGTCTCAAGTCTTCTGCAGACTCCAACGGGTTTTCTTCCAAGATTGCCCTGCATTTGTCTTCATCCATCTTCCCATCAACTCTGACCTCCTTCCCTGTCCCTGCTGAAGAGAAGCACCCCTAGAGCATGATGCTGCCACCACCATATTTGACAGTGAGGATGGTGTGTTCAGGGTGTTAGTTCTCCACCACACATAGCGTTTTGCATTTTGGCCAAAAAGTTACATTTTGATCTTGTCTGACCAAAGCGCCTTCTACCACATGTTAGCTGTGTCCCAAACATGGCTTCTGGCGAACTGTAAATAGGACTTCTTATGGTTTTCTTTTAACAATGGCTTTCTTCTAGCTTCTCCTTCATAAAGATGCATGCACAACTATTAGTGAATGACTAATAGTTGTCCTGCGGACAGATTTCCCACCTGAGCTGTGGATCTCTGCAGTTTGTCCAGAGTCTGCCTGGGCGTCTTGGTTGCATCTTGGATCAGAGCTCTCCTTGTTCGGCCTGGAGAGCCGAACAACGAGAGCAATCTCCGTCCACTTAAGCTTCCAGTTTAGGTGGACGGCCTGGTCTTGGTAGGTTTCCAGTTGTGCCATACTCTTTCCATTTCGTGATGATTGATTGAACAGAGCTCCATGAGATGTTCAAAGCTTGGAAAATCTTTTTATAGCCTAAGCCTGCTTCAAACTTCTCCACAACTTTATCCCTGACCAGTCTGGTGTGTTCCTTGGACTTCATGATGCTGTTTGCTCCCCAATATTCTGTTAACCAACATCTGATGCCGTCACAGAGCAGCTGTATTTGTACTGAGATTAGATTACACACAGAGGAACTCTATTTATTAGCATCATCAGGCAACATCTGAAAACAATTGGTTGCTCTCAGAGTAAAGTGGGCTGAATACTTTTGCACACCGTACTTTTCATTTTTTTATTTTATAAAAAATGTTTTAAATCATGTATAATTTTCGTTCCACTTCACAATTGTATACCACTTTAAGTTGGTTTTTCACATAAAATTCCAATAAAATATTATATTATGTGGGTGTAATGTGACAATTTCTGGAAAGGTTCAAGATGTATGAATACTTTTACAAGCCAATGTATATAATATGTATAACATCAGTAAATATCAGTTATCACCCATAACAGCATTATTATTATTGGATATTGATGTTTACATTGTACCACATTTTTAAGATCATTTGCAGTTCTGCTGAAAATAATAGTAGTCCAACGTTACTAACAATTAATCACTTTTTTGATTATTTATTAGGAGGTTTTGTAGAGCAGCAGAAAAGAAATAGACCCGACAGGTATGACATGCATGTTGTTTATTTCAATGGAATTTTTAACTGAAAGAGGTTTGTTCAAAATCACGGAGGTCATTCATTCTATGTCTAACAGAGGTCTTTATTTAAGAACGAAGGCAGCAGATGTATATGCGGTCATAGTGCATTATTCTCTGAAGATTTTACTGAAAGTAGTGTAGAAACAAAAAGCAAAGATTCATCCACTAATAAGCTTTAGGATGATCAAAGGAGAGCTACAGTTACCATTGAGTACTATAACTATTAAAAAGACTGTTACATAAGACCCAAGTTATCAGCAAGAAGCCCCAGTAAAGTCCAAAACGCTACATAGTAAAGAGGTTACAGTTTGGTAAAAAACATGCACTGACTAGCCTAAAGAGAAATGGCGCATCAAACTGCAGTCTAATGAAGCCAAGTTTGATCTCTTTGGGTCTGGACGGTTTGTCAGATGACACCAAAACACTGATTTCATACAGTACACTGAAGCACGGTTGCTCAGGCATTATGAAATAGGGATGTTTCTAAAACTATTGTTACTGTCGGGCCTATACCACGGATAAGGAACAATCTGAATACATCAGATTACGTAAAGAGGTCATGTTGCCTTTTACTGATTACCTTGGACATGGGTGTTTTAAAAAGTCACCAACCCCAAACACAGAAGTAAGCATGCAACATCTTAGCATTAACCAAAACTATTGAACGTTTTGAAGCAGCCATTCAAATCCCCAGTTCTTAATTAACTGGAAAACGTGTGGGGTGACATCAAATATGTTGTTTCGGAGTCAAAATCAGAAAATGCGAAGAAAGAGTGGAATGCTATCCCGTTGTCCTTGGCTGGAATACCTTTTCACAGGCGTCAGAAATCAGACAACTCAATGCACAGATGTAATGCAGTTCTTAGAAATAGTGCTTATACAGGTCCTTCTCAAAATATTAGCATATTGTGATAAAGTTCATTATTTTCCATAATGTCATGATGAAAATTTAACATTCATATATTTTAGATTCATTGCACACTAACTGAAATATTTCAGGTCTTTTATTGTCTTAATACGGATGATTTTGGCAAACAGCTCATGAAAACCCAAAATTCCTATCTCACAAAATTAGCATATTTCATCCGACCAATAAAAGAAAGGTGTTTTTAATACAAAAAACGTCAACCTTCAAATAATCATGTACAGTTATGCACTCAATACTTGGTCGGGAATCCTTTTGCAGAAATGACTGCTTCAGTGCGGCGTGGCCTGGAGGCAATCAGCCTGTGGCACTGCTGAGGTCTTATGGAGCCCCAGGATGCTTCAATAGCGGCCTTTAGCTCATCCAGAGTGTTGGGTCTTGAGTCTCTCAACGTTCTCTTCACAATATCCCACAGATTCTCTATGGGGTTCAGGTCAGGAGAGTTGGCAGGCCAATTGAGCACAGTGATACCATGGTCAGTAAACCATTTACCAGTGGTTTTGGCACTGTGAGCAGGTGCCAGGTCGTGCTGAAAAATGAAATCTTCATCTCCAAAAAGCTTTTCAGCAGATGGAAGCATGAAGTGCTCCAAAATCTCCTGATAGCTAGCTGCATTGACCCTGCCCTTGATAAAACACAGTGGACCAACACCAGCAGCTGACACGGCACCCCGGACCATCACTGACTGTGGGTACTTGACACTGGACTTCTGGCATTTTGGCATTTCCTTCTCCCCAGTCTTCCTCCAGACTCTGGCACCTTGATTTCCGAATGACATGCAGAATTTGCTTTCATCCGAAAAAAGTACTTTGGACCACTGAGCAACTGTCCAGTGCTGCTTCTCTGTAGCCCAGGTCTGGGGAATGCGGCACCTGTAGCCCATTTCCTGCACATGCCTGTGCACGGTGGCTCTGGATTTTTCTACTCCAGACTCAGTCCACTGCTTCCGCAGGTCCCCCAAGGTCTGGAATCGGCCCTTCTCCAAAATCTTCCTCAGGGTCCGGTCACTTCTTCACGTTGTGCAGCGTTTTCTGCCACACTTTTTCCTTCCCACAGACTTCCCACTGAGGTGCCTTGATACAGCACTCTGGGAACAGCCTATTCGTTCAGAAATTTATTTCTGTGTCTTACCCTCTTGCTTGAGGTGTGTCAATAGTGGCCTTCTGGACAGCAGTCAGGTCGGCAGTCTTACCCATGATTGGTGTTTTGAGTGATGAACCGGGCTGGGAGTTTTAAAGGCCTCAGGAATCTTTTACAGGTGTTTAGAGTTAACTTGTTGATTCAGATGATTAGGTTCATAGCTCGTTTAGAGACCCTTTTAATGATATGCTAATTTTGTGAGATAGGAATTTTGGGTTTTCATGAGCTGTATGCCAAAATCATCCGTATTAAGACAATAAAAGACCTAAAATATTTCAGTTAGTGTGCAATGAATCTAAAATATATGAATGTTAAATTTTCATCATGACATTATGGAAAATAATGAATTTGATCACAATATGCTAATATTTTGAGAAGGACCTGTACAAGTAGATATTAGTTCAGGGACACACGAGAATGTTAAATCTTAAAGCATTTGTCAGTCATACAGTGTTTTGAGTTCATAAAGAAAAATGCAGACTCTAATTATGATTTTTTTTTTAAGTATAGAAATGTAAAAGAAAGAGAGACTTACTCCACTTGTTCTCCATCATCTGGTAGAATGTTACGGGTACACTGCAACAGGTAATTTCTGAGGAAGAGACCCCTGAGTGGGTGCTGGACGCCACGACACATCTCTACCAAGTCTTTCAGAATGTCTTTGCGAGACTGAGGAAAGGAGCGAACATACACCACGCCCACTGTGATCAGTAGATAGCTGAGGAGGGAAACAAGCAGATAACATGTTTGTGCATGTTGAATTTTGGACAGTTTAAAGGGAACCTAATATGCAAAATTCACTTTCTGATCGTTTTAATACTTCCACTTGTGTCTCTTATGCTTCTACAAACAGTCCGAACACAAAAAAAACCATTCAGCCATTTTTGGGCTATAAATGAATGTTTTATTATTATTTTTATTTAGAAATTGCGTGATTTTAAAAGCTGTGTAATTTTGATGTCACAATATCACTGGAACCTAACGTTACCTGAGCCCCGCCTCTGACTAGCACCTGAAGCAGAGCTCCACCCACTTGATTTTCAGTGGAGGACCAAGTCTCGGCGGCTGGTTTTACTTTACACGTGCTTTACAATGGCTACTCTCAAAGGCAGATGTTCTGTTGCTGGCAGCAAAGACCCACATGTCCATGCACATTTTCCTGCTGTCAGATAAGAGAGGTTGGCTTCATTTTATTTTTGAGGGCAATGTTCCAGTCACATTGCCGAAGACAGTACTAGTTTGCGCTAATCACTACCCCACGGACTGCCTTGAGAATTCATATCAGTACAGGCCAGGATTTTAAGAAAGACACTGACTGAAGAAAATTCAGTCCCTATTGTTTGTGGCAAATCTGCAGATGACAGAAATAAAAAAAAAAGTACTAATTTCTGTGTTTTATAAGATTTGGTTTCGCCTTCACTTGTAGAAGGTGCTGGTTGGGGGCGTGGCCAGATACAGCTAATTTGCATAAAAGTGACAGAGCCCTAAAACAGCTCATTCTGAAAGGAGCTCAAAAAGGGGAAACTGAGGAGGTAAAATCTCATTTTCTGAAATTGATTTTCTGCAAAAAGTTTAATTAACATGTTTTGTATAGCCCACAGACCTATCCCAAATGTTTAAAAGGAAGTACACTGCTTAAAAAAATAAAGGAACACTTAAACAACACAATATAACTCCAAGTAAATCAAACTTCTGTGAAATCAAACTGTCCACTTAGGAAGCAACACTGATTAACAATAAATTTCACATGCTGTTGTGCAAATGGAACAGACAACAGGAGGAAATCTTTGGCGATTAGTAAGACACACTCAATAAAGGAGTGGTTCTGCAGGTGGGGACCACAGACCACTTGGCTGATGTTTTGGTCACTTTTGAATGTTGGTGGTGCTTTCACACTCGTGGTAGCATGAGACGGACTCTACAACCCACACAAATGGCTCAGGTAGTGCAGCTCATCCAGGATGGCACATCAATGCGAGCTGTGGCAAGAAGGTTTGCTGTGTCTGACAGCGTAGTGTCCAGAGCCTGGAGGCACTACCAGGAGACAGGCCAGTACACCAGGAGACGTGGAGGAGGTCGTAGTAGGGCAACAACCCAGCAGCAGGACCACTATCTCTGCCTTTGTGCAAGGAGGAACAGGGTGGGCACTGCCAGAACCTTGCAAAATGACCTCCAGCGGGCCACAAATGTGCATGTGTCCGCAACAAACTGTTAGAAACCGACTCCATGAGGATGGTTTGAGGGCCCGACGTCCACAAATGGGGGTTGTGCTCACAGCCCAACACCATGCAGGACGCTTGGCAATTGCCAGAGAACACCAAGATTGACAAATTCGCCTCTGGCGCCCTGTGCTCTTCAGAGATGAAAGCAGGTTCACACTGAGCACATGTGACAGACGTGACAGAGTCTGGAGACACCATGGACAGCGATCTGCTGTCTGCAACATTCTTCAGCATGACCCGTGTGGCACACCATTACTGACCCACACGGCCCTCCAAAGAAATGCTCGCCAGAGGCAGCCTGACTGCCAATAGGTACTGAGATGAGATCCTCAGACCCCTTGTGAGACCATATGCTGGTGCGGTTGGCCCTGGGTTCCTCCTAATGCAGGACAATGCTAGACCTCATTTGGCTGGAGTGTGTCAGCAGTTCCTGCAAGATGAAGACATTGAAGCTATGGACTTCAATGCTATGGACCGTTCCCCAGACCTGAATCCGATTGAGCCCATCTGGGACATCATGTCTCGCTCCATCCACCAACGTTAAGTTGCACCACAGACTGTCCAGGAGTTGGCGGATGCTTTAGTCCAGGTCTGGGAGGAAATCCCTCAGGAGACCATCCGCCGTCTCATCAGGAGCATGCCCAGGCATTGTAGGGAGGTCATACAGGCACGTGGAGGCCACACACAATACTGAGCCTCATTTTGACTTGTTTTAAGGAAATTACATCAAAGTTGGATCAGCCTGTAGTGTGTTTTTACACTTTAATTTTATGTGTGACTCCAAATCCAGGCCTCCATATATTAATAAATTTGATTTCCATTGATGATTTTTGTGTGATTTTGTTGTCAGCACATTCAACTTTGTACAGAACAAAGTATTCAAAGAGAATATTTCATTCATTCAGACCTAGGATGAGCTATTTGAGTGTTCCCCTTATTTTTTTGAGAAGTGTATACTGGTCCTTCTCAAAATATTAGCATATTGTGATAAAGTTCATTATTTTCCATAATGTCATGATGAAAATTTAACATTCATATATTTTAGATTCATTGCACACTAACTGAAATATTTTAGGTCTTTTATTGTCTTAATACGGATGATTTTGGCATACAGCTCATGAAAACCCAAAATTCCTATCTCACAAAATTAGCATATCATTAAAAGGGTCTCTAAACGAGCTATGAAACTAATCATCTGAATCAACGAGTTAACTCTAAACACCTGCAAAAGATTCCTGGGGCCTTTAAAACTCCCAGCCTGGTTCATCACTCAAAACCCCAATCATGGGTAAGACTGCTGACCTGACTGCTGTCCAGAAGGCCACTATTGACACCCTCAAGCAAGAAGGTAAGACACAGAAAGAAATTTCTGTACGAACAGGCTGTTCCCAGAGTGCTGTATCAAGGCACCTCAGTGGGAAGTCTGTGGGAAGGAAAAAGTGTGGCAGAAAACGGTGCACAACGAGAAGAGGTGACCAGACCCTGAGGAAGATTGTGGAGAAGGGCCGATTCCAGACCTTGGGGGACCTGCGGAAGCAGTGGACTGAGTCTGGAGTAGAAACATCCAGAGCCACCGTGCACAGGTGTGTGCAGGAAATGGGCTACAGGTGCCGCATTCCCCAGACCTGGGCTACAGAGAAGCAGCACTGGACTGTTGCTCAGTGGTCCAAAGTACTTTTTTCGGATGAAAGCAAATTCTGCATGTCATTCAGAAATCAAGGTGCCAGAGTCTGGAGGAAGACTGGGGAGAAGGAAATGCCAAAATGCCAGAAGTCCAGTGTCAAGTACCCACAGTCAGTGATGGTCTGGGGTGCCGTGTCAGCTGCTGGTGTTGGTCCACTGTGTTTTATCAAGGGCAGGGTCAATGCAGCTAGCTATCAGGAGATTTTGGAGCACTTCATGCTTCCATCTGCTGAAAAGCTTTATGGAGATGAAGATTTCATTTTTCAGCACGACCTGGCACCTGCTCACAGTGCCAAAACCGCTGGTAAATGGTTACTGACCATGGTATCACTGTGCTCAATTGGCCTGCCAACTCTCCTGACCTGAACCCCATAGAGAATCTGTGGGATATTGTGAAGAGATCGTTGAGAGACTCAAGACCCAACACTCTGGATGAGCTAAAGGCCGCTATCGAAGCATCCTGGGCCTCCATAAGACCTCAGCAGTGCCACAGGCTGATTGCCTCCATGCCACGCCGCATTGAAGCAGTCATTTCTGCCAAAGGATTCCCGACCAAGTATTGAGGGCATAACTGTACATGATTATTTGAAGGTTGACGTCTTTTGTATTAAAAACACTTTTCTTTTATTGGTCGGATGAAATATGCTAATTTTGTGAGATAGGAATTTTGGGTTTTCATGAGCTGTATGCCACAATCATCTGTATTAAGACAATAAAAGACCTGAAATATTTCAGTTAGTGTGCAATGAATCTAAAATATATGAATGTTAAATTTTCATCATGACACTATGGAAAATAATGAACTTTATCACAATATGCTAATATTTTGAGAAGGACCTGTATTAGGTCACCTTTTAATGATTAGTTTTCTAGAACCTGAACTGTCAAGAGTCTGCTGTGATTGTTATGGTAACACTGTGATAATCTTTGCATTTAATTCTTTTTTTTTACCATTACAGGCCTCTATTGTGTGGTAATGCCTTACATTACCTTCTACCTTCAAGATGTTTTTTTTGCCGCACCTCTTAAAAAAACAACCCAACCGTGTCTTCTTCAGACTGATGCCACCTTTCGTTCACCATGGTGGCATAAACCATTCCATCTGACGTTGGTGGATAGGCTCTCTTCAAATGACAAAACAAACAAATCATTAAGCCTGTCGAGACCGCTTTAATTTAGACAGAAGGACTGAGTATAGTAGATCTGCTCTGTTTGATTCTTCTGTGCTTGAACCTCTGGCCACCAAGACACATCCTGGATTTGAAAATCCCGGAAGGCTTTAGGAAGTCTCTGACTTCAGAAAAGTGTCATACTGTACAGGAAAAAAAAAACTGTTTAATACTAGCTCTGCTAATTACTGGTATTAGATGATAAAGGATTTAAATTTTTTACATCCATTATTTTGTCATTGTTGTGAAGTACCATATTAATGTTAAAAGGAGTTTTTATCATTTGAGGCAGATAGCCAAAATAAAATACTTTATTCCAAAAAGACATTTTGAGACAGTGATCCATGCCTTTATTACCACCCGGCTGGATTACTGTAATGCACTTTATCTGGGGGTTAGTGGGTCCTCCATTTCCCAACTGCAAAGGGTCCAACATGCTGCAGCGAGGCTTTTAACTGGTACACGTAAATATGAGCACATTTCTCCCATCTTATCTTCACTTCACTGGCTGCCTGTGCCTTTTAGGATCCATTTTAAAATACTTTTATTTGTTTTTAAATCTCTTAATGGCCTTGCTCCACATTATATGGCTGATCTGCTCCTTATAATCCCTCCTGCTCCCTTAGATCAGCTGATCAACTGCTCCTGAGTGTCCCTAAGACCAGACTTAAACTAAAGGGAGATCGATCTTTTGCTGCAGCAGCTCCTAAACTTTGGAACGAGCTGCCCCTCCAACTCAGACAGTACTCTTCACTGTCTGTTTTTAAAATGCATCTTAAAACCTACTTGTTTTCTTTGGCATTTGACACTGTGTAAGGTGTTGTGTTTTGTTTGAATTAGTTGCGTTTTTTGTTTGTATTATGAGCTGTGCTGAATCTAGTTTCTGCACAGTACTTTGGTCTGCTGTGGTGCAAAAGTGCTTTATAATTAAAGTTGGATTGGACTGGATTAATAAAACCCCGTTTTACAGCGACTGCTCTCGTCTCCCAACACATAATGACCACTCCCAACAAGAAGCTCACTGAATGCTGTTCTGTTATCTTCTGATATTACAGCTTTTAAGAAGAACTGACTGTCAGCAGGCCAAAGCTTGGCTAAAACTGGAGATGGTAAAATGACCAGAATTATTGAAGAGGTGCATCTCTAGTTGTAAAGCAAAAAAAAACACCTCTAGGATGCACAGGTTCATACAGCAGATTCCAATCAGTTGCATAATTTCTGTCTGATGGGGACCTTTGCATTGTTTAAAGAGAAAGCCTGTTTTTTCCCCTTATCAAGTTTTAAACAGTTTTCTATTAAACATGTTTCTCAGGTGTACCCCACCTGTTAGACAATGACCACTGGGAATGGCACAAGCCTCCAATATTCTGCAAGATTACTAATGTGCATTAATATATTCGAGATCTTCCAATAAAGCAGAACTTTTTCAGCTGGAGCTATGCTTTTTCATATCCAGCTGATATGAAACAGCAGAGCTTGCTCACTGTGGACTGGCAAAAACAAGGCACATAGAACCCATCTTTTCAGCTGCACTCTTTTTGGCATTTAAAGTAAAGAAATAGGGATGGAAAAGTAAACCAATGCACAAAAACGTAAAAAGAACATTTCTATAATAGTACCCAATCTCCACTCAAAGATATCAAATCCAGACACAATCAGAACAAAAAGACTTGCTGAGTAAAGCTTAACTTTTTGACTGGTCCAAAACACCTGCAAAAGTATTCCTGGAGAGAAAAAAGAAAGACAAAGCATACTCTAATATTAATACTCACAGCCTGGGTATGATGTTCCCAGCATACTGGACCAGCTCATAAAGATCCGCCACTTTGCGTCCCTTGGCAAACTCATCGGTCAAATAAACCTCAAGGTAGTGCAGTTCATCAGAGATGGCCATGTCTGAAACACTGTCAGGAACTAAAACAACATAAATGTGTGTGCTGTGGTGCAATATTATGTACTCAAAATCACACAAACTGAAATTATGTTCACCTAAATTATGCTATGTTTAACTCATTAATAGGACAACCAATCATAGCATCATACAAGAAATGATTTGGAAATATTCTTTGACTTGACTAATTTGAGTGCTACTGAAAAATAAATCCAAATATTACCTGGTTAAATAAAATATTTCAATATTTTTATAATTTATTAGTGGAGTTTATGAAGGCCACACTAAAGATATATTACTGGATATTTTATCATTAAACAAATAGTTTTTTCAGATCCTTTTCGTTAACCATATTTAAATTTTGCAGTACCATAAAATGTTTTATTAGGTCAGTTTCAACCCTCTTGGTTCCTCAAAGTGGAACTAACCCTGGGTCTGTCTTTACCTATCACTACTACAGTCTGTCGGAGTGTCAGCCAGGCAGATACCCAAGTGAGTCGCAGGAACGGCATGGATTGTTTTTTTAAGCGCGACCCCAACCAAACCACAGAGCTTCCAGGCAAGCGGCCAGGGTACTGGGAAATGTCACGGTGCTCCCGATGGCCAGTCCGCTCCTGCTGCCATCCTCCTGTGGAAGCACTGTTAGCTAAAGAATGTCCTTACAGGAGCCTGTAAGCACCAATAAACATGTACACATTAGTTCAATCTGAAAACACTTTTACTAGACTATTACTCTAAGGCTCGTTTGTGCTGATCAGTTGTAAAAATAAAATGAATTAATAACAGGCCGTATCTTTCAGATGGGGGTCCTCAGATTCTCTTATTTAAACTGATTTAACAGGTCTCACTATATGGCTGCCAGCAAGCTCAGACCTCTCTCCTTCTGGTTTGTTTCTAAGGAGTTCCTCTTATACATCTAATTTTTTTTCCAAGGCACCGGAGATTTGATGTCAGACCAGCAGAACCGCAAATGTAAAAGGATACATAACTCATAGTAGCTCTTTGGAGAGAGCATAGATGTCCTCAGTTCACCCAGCATGTTGGAGGCATGCTTTAAAGCATCCATCAGTTTGTTCTTATCCTGGAAAATACAAAACAAAGCCAAGCTTTGAAAATATTATAAAGAAAAAAAAACAGCAAATGTGATCAGGAAATAGATACAGCCATCATATGTTCTAGAACATACACTAGATCTGAGGAGCAGCAGTTTTTCTGAAAATAAGAAGAGCAAAGCACGTATTATATTTGATAATTATTCAGTTAGTCTCATGGTGACCAGAAGCTTTTAAAGCTGCAGAACATCACATGAGTAAGAACCAAATACTAGTTCATATCCCAGCAAAAAGAAAATAAGTGTGTGCAGGACAAACAAATGTTTCTTCGAGCCGTCTACACTGTTTGTCACTGCATCTGGTTTAATAAAGTATTTGACAGAAAGACATCTGAAATAATAATAATAATCAATTAAAGCTGCAAGCAGCGTTGAAGGCCCTCGCACCTCAGTGCAGCGACCGCGGGAGCCTGGCATCGCCTCCTACACGCCACACATGATGACACCGCTTCACTTCAACACGTCGCCAGTTGGTGGCACTGTGAGCAACATGTCATATGATCTTCAGTCATGCAGAGTTTCGATCTGGCAAAAAGCATTGAAAATTTGGAGTAAATCGGATCTACCAGAAGGACGCTGCAGTCGCTTGTTTGTTTGTGGGCGGGGCTAAAACGACATCATCAATTGACTGTGTCAAAATGTCCATCATTAACTCTTGATCATGTATACAACATTTCAAGTGGATCCGATGATGTACGAGGGAGTGTCCTAGGGGAAGCTATTGATCCAAATTCCAATGCAATCCAATAGAGGTGTTTGGGGGTTGACAAAGATGAACTATATTTATTTTGGAGTGAATATGACCATGCATGTGTAATTTAGAGCCAAACTTATGGCCGTGGCATGACATCATAATACGCCACGCCATCATAGCCACACTCTCCAGCTAAAGCAGTAAGTACTGGCAACTGTCTAAGACCATCATGTTATCTGTTACTTGGGACAGTTTCACATTGATTAGTTGAAGAATATCAAATATTGACTCTGTAAAGGAAAAGAGGACACTTCCTGTTCAGAGGGGGCGGGGCCTCGATGATGTCAGCATCTGACCAGTGAATATTGTTCAGACCTAGAGGCAGATCAATCCCAAAAGCTTTCATGTGTCTGTGAATTTCTATGTAGGAGCTACAGGGGTTGGACAATGAAACTGAAACACTTGTCATTTTAGTGTGGAAGGTTTCATAGCTAAATTGGACCGGCCTGGTAGCCAGTCTTCATTGATTGCACATTGCACCCATAAGAGCAGAGTGTGAAGGTTCAATTAGCACGGTAAGAGCACAGTTTTGCTCAAAATACAGAAATGCACACAACATTATGGGTGACATACCAGAGTTCAAAACAGGACAAATTGTTGGTGCACGTCTTGCTGGCGCATCTGTGACCAAGACAGCAAGTCTTTGTGATGTATCAAGAGCCACGGTATCCAGGGTAATGTCAGCATACCACCAAGAAGGACGAACCACATCCAACAGGATTAACTGTGGACGCAAGAGGAAGCTGTCTGAAAGGGATGTTCGGGTGCTAACCCGGATTGTATCCAAAAAACATAAAACCACGGCTGCCCAAATCACGGCAGAATTAAATGTGCACCTCAACTCTCCTGTTTCCACCAGAACTGTCCATCGGGAGCTCCACAGGGTCAATATACACGGCCGGGCTGCTATAGCCAAACCTTTGGTCACTCATGCCAATGCCAAAAGTCGGTTTCATTGATGCAAGGAGCGCAAATCTTGGGCTGTGGACAATGTGAAACATGTATTGTTCTCTGATGAGTCCACCTTCATTGTTTTCCCCACATCCGGGAGAGTTAAGGTGCGGAGAAGCCCCAAAGAAGCGTACCACCCAGACTGTTGCATGCCCAGAGTGAAGCATGGAGGTGGATCAGTGATGGTTTGGGCTGCCATATCATGGCATTCCCTTGGCCCAATACTTGTGCTAGATGGGCGCATCACTGCCAAGGACTACCGAACCATTCTTGAGGACCATGTGCATCCAATGGTTCAAACATTGTATCCTGAAGGCGGTGCCGTGTATCAGGATGACATTGCACCAATACACACAGCAAGACTGGTGAAAGATTGGTTTGATGAAAAATGAAAGTGAAGTTGAACATCTCCCATGGCCTGCACAGTCACCAGATCTAAATATTATTGAGCCACTTTGGGATGTTTTGGAGGAGCAAGTCAGGAAACGTTTTCCTCCACCAGTATCACGTAGTGACCTGGCCACTATCCTGCAAGAAGAATGGCTTAAAATCCCTCTGACCACTGTGCAGGACTTGTATATGTCATTCCCAAGACGAATTGATGCTGTATTGGCCGTAAAAGGAGGCCCTACACCATACTAATAAATTATTGTGGTCTAAAACCAGGTGTTTCAGTTTCATTGTCCAACCCCTGTATGTCAATTTAGTGTTTTATGGCGAGAAGTCATATTTTGAGGCGTTGCCACGCCCACACGCTTTCATGTATCAGAAAGCTTTTGATAACTTTTGATCCCCAATGCCTTAAGAGTAAACTGAGTGATTTTCAAGTCTCTAAGTCAAAAGCTGTAGAAGAAGTTCGCTCAGATATGCGGGCTAGAAACGGCGAAAACAGGGTCGAAATGGCAACTACAATCCAAAATGGCCGGCTTCCTGTTGGGTTTGGACCAGTGCTCCAAGAGACTTTTTTGTAGGTCCTGAGAAGTTACATATGTGTACCGAATTTCAGATTCCTCAGTCAAAGCATGGCTTGGGGCTGATTTTTTGAAAGTTTGTAGGGGGCGCGGTGTACAAATTAGGCCACGCCCACCGAATATGTCATCAGATCTCTGTTGGGGACTGTTGGGGGACAAGGATCAATCACATTGAATTTGGTGCAGATCAGATGATCTATGTGGAAATTAGAGGCAAACGTATGGCCATGGCGTGACGTCTGACTTCGGCGTGCCGCCACGCCCTTTTTTGAAAAGACACTGTGCCTCAAACGAAGTTAGACCCACTAGTTATCTGTCTGCTGACACAGGTTCAAGTTGATTGGGTCAAGAGGGTCAGAGGGATTTGTTTCCAAGTGAAAAAAGTGACTTCCTGTTCTGAGGGGGCATGGCTTTGATGATGTCAGCATATGACCCCATAGGATTATCGGGAACCCGAATGTCCTCCTTCATGCCAACTTAGTTGTGATTTGGAATTTCTTTGGGAAAGTTATTGCAATTTTTCACTTTCGGCGCGAACGCCAAGTTCGTGGCCCGGCCACGCCCCCTAAACATGGGCAAAAACTCACGATTTTGATAACTTTTAATCCCCCATCCCTTAGCTGCATGTAGAGCAAATATGAACCCGATAGCTAAAAATCCCTAGGAGGAGTTCGTTAAAGTTCGAGGTGAGTAAAAGTGAAAAACGGGCAAAAATTGGCCTTTAATCCAAAATGGCCGACTTCCTGTGCATTTTAGGGCATACCCCCAAGAGACTTTTTTTCTTGTTTTGAGTAGCTCTAGCATTGTGGCGAATTTCAGATGTCCACGAGTTACGGTTCGGGCTAGCTCACATTTGGGGGCGTGGCTAAGTGATTTGGCCACGCCCACTGATGACGACATTAAGGATGAAGAATTTTGGTTGGGGGACAATTTTGTGTAAAAGCGTGTGCATTTAGGGGTTTGGCAAAGTCCCCATATTGCCCCACAATGACCAAACGGAATAATAACTAGAAACCTGCAAGCAGCTTTGAAGGCCCTCGCACCCCTCAGCGTAACTCGGGCTGTTGAGCGACCGCAGGAGCCTGGCATCGCCTCCTTCATGCCACATACGATGACACATACGTCGCCAGTTGGTGGCACTGTGAGCAGCATGTCATATGATCTTCGGTCATGCAGTTTTGGTCTGGCAAAAAGCATTCAAAATTTCGAGTAAATCGGACCTTCCAGAAGGACGCTGCAGTCGCTTGTTTGTGTGTGGGCGGGGCTAAAACAACATCATCAATTGACTGTGTCAAAATGTCCATCATTAACTCATGATCATGTATACTACATTTCAAGTGGATCCGATGATGTATGAGGGAGATATAGCCCTTGAAGTGTCCTAGGGGGCGCTGTTGATCCAAATTTAAATGTAATCCAACAGAGCTGTTTGGGGGCTGACAAAGATAAAGCATATTCAGTTTGGAGTGAATATGACCATGCATGTGTAATTTAGAGGCAAACGTATGGCCGTGGCGTGACATCAGAATTCGCCACGCCATCATATTCACACCCTCCAGCTAAAGCAGTAAGTACTGTCGACTGTCTAAGAGCATCATGTTATCTGTTACTTGGGACAGTTTCACATTGATTAGGTGAAGAACATCAAACATTGACTCTGTAAAGGAAATCGTGATACTTCCTGTTCTCAGGGGGCGGGGCTTCGATGATGTCAGCATGTGATCAGTGAATGTTGTTGAGGCCTAGAGGCAGATCAATCCCAGAAGGTTTCATTTGTCTGTGACTTTCCTTGTAGGAGCTATATCAATTTAGTGTTTTATGGCGAGAAGTCATATTTTGAGGCGTTGCCACGCCCACACGCTTTCATGTATCAGAAAGCTTTTGATAACTTTTGATCCCCAATCCCTTAAGAGTATAGTGAGTGATTTTCAAGTCTCTAAGTGAAAAGCTGTAGGAGGAGTTTGCTCAGATATGCGGGATAGAAACGCCCAAAACAGGGTCAAAATGGCAACTTCAATCCAAAATGGCCGACTTCCTGTGGCCTTTGGACCAATGCTCCAAGAGACTTTTTTGTAGGTCCTGACAAGTTACATATGTGTACCAAATGTCACAATCCTCAGTCAACGCATGGCTTGGGGCTGATTTTTTGAAAGTTTCTAGGGGGCGCTGTGTACAAATTAGGCCACGCCCACCGAATATGAAATTAGAGGCAAACGTATGGCCATGGCGTGACGTCTGACTTCGGCGCGCCCTTTTATGAAAAGTCACTGTGCCTCAAACGAAGTTAGACCCACTAGTTATCTGTCTTCTGACACACTTTCAAGTTGATTGGGTCAAGAGGGTCAGAGAGGCACCTTTCCAAGTGAAAAAATTGACTTCCACTGTGTAAGGTGTTGTGTTTTGTTTGAATTAGTTGTGTTTTTTGTTTGTATTATGAGCTGCGTTGAATCTAGTTTCTGTACAGCACTTTGGTCTGGTGTGGTGCAAAAGTGCTTTATAAATAAAGTTGGATTGGACTGGATTAATAAAACCCCGTTTTACAGCGACTGCTCTCGTCTCCCAACACATAATGACCACTCCCAACAAGAAGCTCACTGAATGCTGTTCTTTTATCTTCTGATATTACAGCTTTTAAGAAGAACTGACTGTCAGCAGGCCAAAGCTTGGCTAAAACTGGAGATGGTAAAATGACCAGAATTATTGAAGAGGTTCATCTCTAGTTGTAAAGCAAAAAAACACCTCTAGGATGCACAGGGTGATACAGCAGATTCCAATCAGTTGCGTCATTTTTGTCTGAATGAGACATTTGCATTGTTTAAAGAGAAAGTCTGTTTTTTCCCCTTATCAAGTTTTAAACAGTTTTCTATTAAACATGTTTCTCAAGGTGTAGAAGCTACACCTGGCCTGACTCTGTGTCTACCTGTGACACCTTTCTGGAGAGGGGAATCGTCCGAGCTTCTGCTGGCAACAACTTAATGCTCACCCTCTACCGATGATCCACATGGCCCTGTCTTTTAGTGTTTAACCCTTTCTCTCTCCTAGACATGGCAATTGACTGAGCTTTTACTGTAACTAATTATATGTGCTCTCTTTCAGACTCTATCCTTGAAAACTGGCTCAAAGTTTATCTGATCTTTCTTACTAGATGAAACGACTAAAGGAGCTACATCCACTAACATTTACTTTTCCTTCCCATAGAAAGTACTCCTGGATTAGTGCTTCTGTGTTGTTTTTGTGTCTCTGCTCTGTTCTCTCAAACCCCCAGTCGGTTGTGGCAGATGGCCGCACACACTGAGCCTGGTTCTGCTGGAGGTTTCTTCCTGTTAAAAGGGAGTTTTTCCTCTCCACTGTTGCTACATGCATGCTCAGTATGAGGGATTGCTGCAAAGTCAACGCCAGTGACTGTCCACTGTCTCTACATGCTCATCCAGGAGGAGTGAATGCTACAAGTCTCTGACTCGATGCAATCAGCTGGGTTTCCTTAGATAGAAAAACTTTTTATCCAATTTGAATAAATAACTAACTCTGACTGCACTGTTCAATAGTTAGGATTAATTGGAATGTATGCACCTGACTTTGTGAAGTGTCTTGAGACAATATGTGTTGTGAATTGGCGCTATATAAATAAACTGAATTGAATTGAATCTTCATTCCTTGTTACTAGGCTCAAGTGAAACATTAACTTGAACCTATTATTAGTGCTAAAGGAGATAAGCTGTGAACTGGTTTCAGTTGCTGAGATGACCATAACCTAGAGGATTTGGTTCCATCTATCAATTTTTAATGATGAAAAGAAAATCTTATTTTACTACAAACACTTCTATTAGCTCAGGTGCACAGTAAGTTCGTTCAGAAAGTAGAAAAAATATTTTGGAGGTTATCAATAAAGGTTTTGAAGATATATTGGAATGGTCTTCAATCAGTATTTTTAGATCATATCTTTACAAAATCAGAGACCGGAAACTGGCAACAAAATATAAATCATTGCATATCTACCTAATCTAATAATGATGATAATGATATCTTAATATTAAGAAAAAACCCAGAAAATAAACATAATAGTCATGAGTAAATGGAGTTTTGAAACACATCTTTAGTTTGTATTTGCATAAATAATACTGTCAAATTTCCTTTTATTAAGACGAGGTCACAGGCGTATAGATCCTTAACGATCAAAACCTTAGCTTGACGCTGCCGTAACCTCCTGCATAATTCTTATTAAAAAATAAATAAATAAATCAAAAATAAATTTTCAGAAACAGCTTGCGTTTAACTATTTACTTAAAAAAATCTAGAATCTACAGCATCTCGACTGTCTGGCACTCTTGCTCCACTGAAATGTAACTGTGCCCACACCAAACATATAACTATGCTTCAAATCAATAAAGGCTTGGATAAAAAGTAAATTAGCAAATAGTTCCAGTTATGCATTTATAGTCCTCACAAAATTTAGTTTAGGCTCCTACAGGTGGAATCCCAGGAAGACCAAAGAGTTGCCCTTTTTTCAGTAAACATTTTCTTAAATGTTTTGGAAAATATGAGTCACGTAGTGAACAGTTATTATCAGCAGGGAGAACAAAATGAAAAGCTGCCTACCAAGCATCGCTTCATCTGGAAGGACTGGACCTTGACAGCTTGAACAGCTTCATCCAGGAGCTTCTCTTGTTCATCCTGAGCTGACTGCTGCGTGGTTGGCTGGGAAACACAACAAGTCTTTATTCTCAGCTTTCTGTATAAAAGCATTATTTTGTTAACTGGAAACACTGGACACAAACTACAACACCAAAAAATACTTACACTGACAAATATAAAAACAACAAGGAGAAGGAAGACTAAATGGTTTTCAATATTTATTACTAGTTGGATGCTGTAGAACTGAATTTAGTCATTAAAAACAAAGTGTTGCAACCATCCAAGTAAAATCCAGGATGTAATAGAAAATATACAACTAGAGTCCAGAAAATAAAAAGAAACTGAACAATCTGGTTGAAGTTAAAAAACACACCAAACAAAAACAAAACGGTGCAAAGTGCAGAGTCCCGCAACGATGTGAATGGGAACATTCTAACGCTTCAGCATTCCTTCATCTGCTCTGTCTCTGGGACAGTTAGGAGCGTGAACAATTGCAGCCTGGAAAAGAACGCAGGCACCAACACATTTAGTGCCTTACAGGACAAATTGCACCAAGAGGACCTATCTATGTGAAGTGGGGTGAAAATGAATCTATTTATACATCACCTTTCAAAGCAAAAAACCATAGTGATTCATATATCATGTTAAAAAAGACAAATTAAAACATTACAGATAATTAAAAAAAACTATGAAACAATTGTTAAAAAATCTTGAGGAAAAGTAAATTTGAATAAAATTGTTAGGCTATTAGGACTGAAGCAAATGTTAATAAACAGAAAACAGACCCAAACAGCACCTTAAAGTTCCATTTTTATTTGTAAGTTCTGTGGAAGACCCAAGTCAGACAGAAATGACAAAGAACCAGAGAATTGGGATTTGCAATTTTTTTTTTTACAACATAAGATTGCATCAGAACATGTTTCAAAACTCCCATCTGTTCAAAAATGAATGTAAAGGGACTTAGCTGTATCCCGATAACTACATTAGTGAGAGCAGAGAAGAGAAAAAGCCACAAAGTGATGAAACAAGAGCTGTGTTCCATAAAATTCACAACAAAGTGCATTGCATAGGGTTTAGCAGTGCTTCTGCTGCGTACTCTGAGTCCAAGAATTATTAAGTAAATGAAAAGCAAACCTGCTTTGGATGGGTTGTTTGTGGACAACTGGATGATAGGATGGGGCAGGTGCAAGAGGTTTGGTAGTGTGCTCACCACTACCTGGCATGTCCCTGTTCTCACAGAACTAATATCACACAAACCCTGTTACTTTTGACTCTCACCCATGTCAATGCTCTGTTCCTAATCTTTACCGCAGAAGTAGTCACAAAGTCCATAAGGGAGTGCTCAAGCTGTATACCAGTAGCAGACTGCTCATACATGGAGTGACGGCCTATTTTAAAACATCGACACTATCCCCCATAGCTCAACACACACAGTAATTCATGTAAATTAACGTGAACATTAGTGGTGGGCTCCTGTCCAAAACTATCACACCCAGCAGACTGTGGGACAGCAGCAGTCTGATCTTGCCCTGTGTTACTTTAAGGCCTACTGTCTTGGCACTTACGCATTGGGTACCCTGAGGGTGGGGTTGCTTCTTTCGTCTTGCAGGGGTCCCTGAGTTGTCGGTCAGTTGCTGGGAGATGGAAGGATGCAGGGATCCTTTGTCGGCTTTGTCAGGGTCGGTAAGGAGGGCTACTGTGTCTTGAGCCCATCTCTGCATTGCACTATTGTGATCCTCTTTGCATTTGCTGACTCTGGGATCTACTCCTAGACTTGGTGGGCAGGTCCCAGTCTAGGAGCAGGTTTTCCTCCTTTGCAAACACTTCCATGCTTTAAACTTCAATCTCTGCCTATACCTCTGTGCATATGTACATGCAAGCACATACAAACAATAATGCATACACACCAACACAACCACATAATTAGATACACAAATACAAGAGTGTGCAGCAGCTAAGAAGTTCTAAAGTAAAGATACAACTTTCAATAGAATGTGAACAGTAGATTTAGGTCATGTTGGTTCAGCTTGTTGTGTTAATTTAGTCAAGTCAAATAAGCAACAGGGGGAACTTTGTTTTCTCCTCCTTTTGTAGACAAACAGACCCACTATGCTGTTTGCCTAAGCGGCCAGTACATCATATGAATAATAATAAAAAAAACTTAATTTAAAACTTTGGTCAATTCTAAACAGTAATCCGTTATGACTTACTATGAGAAAATAACGAGCTTGTTGTGCTGCAGTCAATGTTTTAGGTTGTTTTGGGTTTTTTTTGGTTTTTTTATTAAATCAGGGATCATGGACATTTTCTGGTGATAACTGTACTGGTTATAGTGGGACTGGAAAAGAGCGTAAATAATGTTCCTTGATACTGGTGTAGACTAACCAGTAATGTAGCTGGACTACATTTAATGTATGTGCTGTTTTTCTACACTGGTCCAATAACTTTTGTGTTATTTGAATAAGCTGAAGTATCGACACGTTTAAGAATAAAAATGCACGATACTTGGAAAACCTTTATTTCCTTTTGATGTTTTTTGATTAGGCTTCAGTGCAACTTCCTAAACTGTCAAAACAGCATTCTCAGACTCTACGGATGTCAGCCGTAGGACAAGTAGATTTGAAAGACCGAAAAATGAACAGGCAGAAATCTGTTAACCGTGTGTCCTGACCTAATTAATTCAGAGTTTGGATCGGGACACAAGCCAGACTGTCCAAGCTCAGAAAACAAACCCACTCCACCCGGTTTCATCAGAACAAGTTCCAGCTAAGCTGCGGCTTCAGCTAACACATGCTAACGTTAGCTCTGACAGAGCCGTTTTCTATCAGAAACAGACTGGTCGATCAAAAAAAAGTTCTAGAACACAATGTGTGTACAGCAGCGGCTAAATAAACCAACTAGCATTTAGCTTGGATGTTTTAATTAGTTTACCAACAGCTGTTAGCTCAGCAAGCTGCTATTTGTGCATCGTTAGGCCAACACATCCAGTTAAACAGTCGGAAGCACAGATCACCCTGAGTAGCATCAACATCTGTTGATTTCTTCAACATCGGTACAACACGTCACTGAACAGATAACGATATGGTAGGTAATTATTTTGAATTTAGAACATGCTTACCATGATTGCTGGACGTGTTTTAGAACAAGCCGAACGGTGACCTGTCATGTGACTCAAAGTGACGTCACACCAGGGGGGGAGGAGGTCTTCTTCTTCTTCTTCTCAACTTAAACAAAGATTCCCTACAAAATATGTATTAATGGGTGGGGACTGGAATATGGTTAAGGACGAAGGGCTTGATAGACACCCAAACAAATTTGAAAACTCCCGTCCAAACCGTATTTTGTCTGATTTCTGTTGCAACTTAGGACTTATTGACTTATGGAGAGATAAACATGTTAACGAAAAACAGTTTTCATGGTTTAAATCAGATGCATAAAGCAGATCTAGAATAGATTTCTGGTTAGGAACAGATGATATTCTCAAACTAATGTCAGATTGTAATATGTCTCCAACTCCTCTTACAGATAATTGCAGCATCAATTTATAAATTATTCCCTGAGAATTTGAAACATGCAGGGTACTGGAAATTCAATGCAAATCTTTTAAAACATGATCTCTATTGTAGAGAAATCAAAGAACTAGTGGAAAAGATCCTTCTAGATGATTCAGTAATGACCTACACCAGAAAATGGGAATACTTAAAATATAAGATACACTCTATCTCTTTTAGCAAATACCTTAAAAAAACAATGACATGGAAAAAGTAAGGTTAGTAAAAGATTTAAACTCATTATGTGTTAAACAGACACTAAATGATGCAGTCAAAAATAACCTTCTAACCTTACAATCTAAACTAGACACCATCTATGAAAGAAAGGCCCAGGGTGCTTTCATCCGATCCAGAGCAGAATGGATTGAGGAAGGAGAAAAAAACAGTGCATACTTCTGCAGACTAGAAAAGAGGAGGCAAGTTAAAAAACACATTCAATCCCTTCTCAATAACAATGAGGAATGTAACTCTAATTGCCAAAGAAATTAGCAACTTTTATCAAAATCTTTACTGCTCTTCTTTTTCAACCCAAGACAGTACCCTCCTGTTAGACCAAATCAAAGACTTCATCCCTAAGATCTCCGTGGATTTCAAGGAAAACTGTGACAAAGATATTAATATGGAAGAGCTTATCAGTGCTATCATGGGCTTGAAACTGGATAAATCCCCACGCCCTGATGTCCTTACTGCCAATTTCTATAGACATTTTTGGGATTGTCTCAGAGAATTTATATTCCAGGTCTTTAAAGAGATCATATGTAATAACTCTCTTCCACACAGCATGAAGCAGGGTATCATCACCCTTATACCAAAACCAGGAAGAGAAAAAAAGGTTCTAGACACCTACCGCCCAATCGCCCTCCTAAACTGTGACTACAAATTATTGACGTATATATACACAAATAGATAAAAAACTGGTCTTAAGGATGTTATTTCTGAAACTCAAGCAGGTTTTATGTACAAAAGATCAATACATGACAACATCAGACTCGTTCAGGATTTAATAGATTACAGTGATCTCATTGAGGATAAAGGCTTCATCCTTTTCTTAGACTTCTACAAAGCCTTTGATATGTTGGAGCATCAGTTTCTTACACTTGTTTGGTTTTGGACCAAATTTTTGTAGAATTGTAAAAAGCTTTCACAACGGCACCACAACCTCGGTTGCTCTTCCACATGGGACTTCTCCACGTTTTACCATTAATAGGGGAGTAAAGCAGGGCTGCAATATTTCTCCCTTCCTCTTTATCTTGGCTGTTGAAGTGATGGCTATCTTCATAAAAAACTCAAATATACCAAAACTGAACATTTTTAATGACCAAATTATAATCAGCCAACTAGCTGAAGACACCACAATCTTTTTGAAGAGTCTAGACCAAACTCCTAAAGTTCTTGAGTTAATTAATACATTTTCCAAAGCATCAGGTTTAACTTTAAACCTACAGAAATGTGAACTGATGGCGATTCATGACACTAATATCATAGAAGCGTACGGTATTCCCATTAAATCCTCAGTGAAATATCTTGGAATTCTAATAACTAAAGATGCTAAACTCAGTGAAACTGTTAACATAGAGAATACAATCCAGAATTGCAAATCTCAGTTAAATAGATGGATTCAAAGAGATCTGACACTGTTCGGGAGAACCTATCTAACCAAAATGGAATCACTGTCTCGATGTACAGGGGTTGGACAATGAAACTGAAACACCTGTAATTTTAGTGTGGGAGGTTTCATGGCTAAATTGGACCAGCCTGGTAGCCAGTCTTCATTGATTGCACATGGCACCAGTAAGAGCAGAGTGTGAAGGTTCAATTAGCAGGGTAAGAGCACAGTTTTGCTCAAAATATTGGAAGAGGAAGCTGTCTGAAAGGGATGTTCGGGTGCTAACCCGGATTGTATCCAAAAAACATAAAACCACAACTGCCCAAATCACGGCAGAATTAAATGTGCACCTCAACTCTCCTGTTTCCACCAGAACTGTCCGTCGGGAGCTCCACAGGGTCAATATACATGGGCGGGCTGCTATAGCCAAACCTTTGGTCACTTATGCCAATGCCAAATGTCGGTTTCAAAGGTGCAATGAGCGCAAATCTTGGGCTGTTGACCATGTGAAACATGTATTGTTCTCTGATGAGTCCACCTTTACTGTTTTCCCCACATCCGGGAGAGTTACGGTGTGGAGAATCCCCAAAGATGCGTACCACCCAGACTGTTGCATGCCCAGAGTGAAGCATGGGGGTGTATCAGTGATGGTTTGGGCTGCCATATCATGGCATTCCCTTGGCCCAATACTTGTGCTAGATGGGCGCGTCACTGCCAAGGACTACCGAACCATTCTTGAGCACCATGTGCATCCAATGGTTCAAACATTGTATCCTGAAGGCGGTGCCGTGTATCAGGATGACAATGCACCAATACACACAGCAAGACTGGTGAAAGATTGGTTTGATGAACATGAAAGTGAAGTTGAACATCTCCCATGGCCTGCACAGTCACCAGATCTAAATATTATTGAGCCACTTTGGGGTGTTTTGGAGGAGCGAGTCAGGAAACGTTTTCCTCCACCAGTATCACATAGTGACCTGGCCACTATCCTGCAAGAAGGATGGCTTAAAATCCCTCTGACCACTGTGCAGGACTTGTATATGTCATTCCCAAGACGAATTGACGCTGTATTGGCCGCAAAAGGAGGCCCTAGACCATACTAATAAATTATTGTGTTCTAAAACCAGGTGTTTCAGTTTCATTGTCCAACCCCTCTATATACCCTGCATATTCTATGGCCATACCCAACAAATATATTAAAGCTATAAGTCAATTAAACTTGAACTTCATCTGGAAAAATAGAGTCCACTACTTAAAGAAAGCAAACACGGTAAAATAACTTCAAAGATGGTGATTTACAAGCCATTGACTTTGAATGCTTAAATTCTGTCTTAAAAATAAACTGACTGAAATCTTTTTTAATGAATGGAAATAGTATATGGTATTGTCTTCTCAAAGGTTTGTTTAAAACAATTGGGGGCATAGATTTTGCTCTTAGATGTGACTTTGGTGTCGATAAACTCCTAAAGCTAGCTTTTTTTTTAGCTTTCACAATCAAGTGTTGTTATGTTGGAAACTTATGTACACGCACAATTTTACTCCCCACCAAACTCCTATCTAGAATAATAGATATGTGCTACATAGAAATAAGTCTCTGTATTTGGATCGCTGGATGGAAAAGGGGATTTGGTCCATAAGACATTTTCTAAACGACAATGGAGGTTGGCTGTCCTATGTGGATTTTTGCTTAATGTATAATTTAAATTGCTCCTATACTCAGTTTAACACTGTAATAAACTCTACACCTAATGCAGTCAAATATATGGTTCAAAATATAAGCACTGAAACAGCTAACCTTCATTAACCCACACTTCAGTTAACCTTTTGGATAAAAGTAACTCTAACAAACGATTGCGTCAGCATCTACAGGTCCTTCTCAAAATATTAGCATATTGTGATAAAGTTCATTATTTTCCATAATGTCATGATGAAAATTTAACATTCATATATTTTAGATTCATTGCACACTAACTGAAATATTTCAGGTCTTTTATTGTCTTAATATGGATGATTTTGGCATACAGCTCATGAAAACCCAAAATTCCTATCTCACAAAATTAGCATATTTCATCCGACCAATAAAATAAAAGTGTTTTTAATACAAAAAACGTCAACCTTCAAATAATCACATACAGTTATGCACTCAATACTTGGTCGGGAATCCTTTTGCAGAAATGACTGCTTCAATGCGGCGTGGCATGGAGGCAATCAGCCTGTGGCATTGAGGTCTTATGGAGGCCCAGGATGCTTCGATAGCGGCCTTTAGCTCATCCAGAGTGTTGGGTCTTGAGTCTCTCAACGTTCTCTTCACAATATCCCACAGATTCTCTATGGGGTTCACGTCAGGAGAGTTGGCAGGCCAATTGAGCACAGTGATACCATGGTCAGTTAACCATTTACCAGTGGTTTCGGCACTGTGAGCAGGTGCCAGGTCATGCTGAAAAATGAAATCTTCATCTCCATAAAGCTTTTCAGCAGATGGAAGCATGAAGTGCTCCAAAATCTCCTGATAGCTAGCTGCATTGACCCTGCCCTTGATAAAACACAGTGGACCAACACCAGCAGCTGACACGGCACCCCAGACCATCACTGACTGTGGGTACTTGACACTGGACTTCTGGCATTTTGGCATTTCCTTCTCCCCAGTCTTCCTCCAGACTCTGGCACCTTGATTTCCAAATGACATGCAGAATTTGCTTTCATCCGAAAAAAGTACTTTGGACCACTGAGCAACAGTCCAGTGCTGCTTCTCTGTAACATTTTTCCAGCCAGAGAACTGTTAAGACAAAGATTTAATTTTGACACTAACAGCTGTACCTTTTGTGACAACGATTTTGAAACAACGGACCATCTCTTTTTCTATTGTGTACACACTGGAACATTTTGGGAAAACGTTCAGGCCTGGATCTTTACAAAACTTTTCCTTCCCCATCCATTAAAAAGAGAGGATATAATATTTGGAACCACCCTCAGAGACAGAAGATCTGACCTCATACTCGAAACCTGCTGATCCTTGCCAAATACTTCATC
The DNA here is from genome assembly GCF_021462225.1 of Girardinichthys multiradiatus. Classification (NCBI taxonomy): domain Eukaryota; kingdom Metazoa; phylum Chordata; class Actinopteri; order Cyprinodontiformes; family Goodeidae; genus Girardinichthys; species Girardinichthys multiradiatus. Next base: position 2,413,289 of record NC_061797.1, read on the forward strand.
CACTCCTGTAAATGGGGAAAGAGAAAACCTGACTTTTCAACTTTTAAAAGTCTGCTGATAGACAACCACCTGAGAACTTTAAAAGTGATTAAAAGCAAGAAGAGTATACAGCTCCTTGACGCATATAAAGAACTGAACTGATTTGATGAGAATTAGTGCCCTTTTGTGTGTATTTTTTTATTTATTTAATTTTTTTCTTTTTTTGTTGTCTCCTCTGTTAAACAATTGTCAATTTATTTTCTCTAATCTTATATTCTTATGTGTCTTGAACATGTAACAACCCAATTTATCTTTTGTTTATACATGCCACAAGTTTCTGTACATTTTGTTCAAAAGCTTTAAAAAAAAAAGAAAAATAAATCTTCTTTTCTTCTTCTTTCATTATAATGGTGGTTGGCAAATAACACAATTGCTGCATTACCGCCCCCTACTGGTATGGAGCATGGACCAGAACGTCTCTCAGGAATTCAATTCTATTGTACAGCTGTTATTTTTAGATAACGAAATATTGTCTGATAAATGTTACTTTTTGATTGACTTGTAAATAAATCAACTAAATCTAATTTAACGGAAATTTTATTTAAATTTGAATTAATTGTTGTCTCTCTTCCTCATATTTTTTACAGTGCAACATAACATGCTCTATGGTTTCATTTATTCCACATTATTTACATTTACCCTTACAATGTTTCCCTAAAATAAAAAGCCCATTAATGCATTCTCACTTATTGTTTTTCTGTTTTTCTTTATTTTTATTCTTATTATATTTCCCGTACCTTTTTCTGTGCATAACTAGTCCTACATTTTTCAACCAATTTTATCAATTCTGGTATCAAAATGTTCATTTCGTTCTGGAGAATTATGCTGACTTTTGGTAACTTCAGCTATTACAATTTTTGAAATATTCAGCTTTTTATGCAATGTTTTGCTCTATTGATATGAATGTAAAATCTCAAAAATTCTGCTAAAACGTCACTGTTTATGCCATTTAAGTACTTCCGCATACTTTCAGCTAGAAACACCATTAAACTTTTAAAATGCTTTCACAACCTTCTGCTATTATTGTTTAATTCAACTTTTTGATCTTTTACAGTTTTTCTACAATTGTGATTCAAACTTTATTACAATTTTTTCAGATTTTTAATTTTATAATGTAATCCAATGGCGGAATTCTGTTGCTAGAGTGTACACTGTAGGTTTTTGAATAACCTGAAAAAGAATGAACAAACTCTCTTCACTAACTAAATTTTCAAACTACTGGGACAAATTATACATCAAAACGTAGGATTCTCTTTCACAATTCAGAAAATGTCATCCGCATTGATGTGAGACTAACAGATTTCTGACAACATGCCCGGGAGCAACGCAAAGTCAACACACCATGAATGGGCCAACCATAGGAATTTGAGAAAAAATCTGAGCAGAAAATGCTTAAACTCACATGTTTTCAAATCGCTGCCTCTCATAAACTGTTTGAGGTAGAGACATGAACTTTGCACTAATTAATCTTCAGACCTGGCAGGCAAGTGAAGGAATTATTTTGATACCTGGTACTGTTTTGTCAAAAAATGGGTTTGTTTCAGAGTACCAAATCTGTCCTTCCTAAAAAAGCTTAAAATTTAAAAATTTTGAAATCATCGACTTTATTACACTGTCACATCTCCTACATGGATTATTCTAGACATTTGAAATCTTTCACAATTATTCAACGATGCCTGCTGATACCTACAGTCCAAAAACGTTTTGGATACCTTTTACCCTTTTCTCGTGAGGTAGGCCTGTTTGAGAGTGGAAAATCCACCTTCACTTAGGTTAAAATTGGTCAAAATGATCCAGGTTTTTACACGGTCACACCTCCCAGACAGATTATTGTATTCACATGAAAATGTCCATCATTGTTCAGCAAGGCCTGCTGATTCATACAGTGGATGAATCAAATCGATAACCCTTATAGATGCCTTGCAACTGACGTCACACGGTCACCGAGCTCTAGCCGCCGCCATACAGGTCCTTCTAAAAAAATTAGCATATTGTGATAAAGTTCATTATTTTCCATAATGTCATGATAAAAATTTAACATTCATATATTTTAGATTCATTGCACACTAACTGAAATATTTCAGGTCTTTCATTGTCTTAATACGGATGATTGTGGCATACAGCTCATGAAAACCCAAAATTCCTATCTCACAAAATTAGCATATCATTAAAAGGGTCTCTAAACGAGCTATGAACCTAATCATCTGAATCAACGAGTTAACTCTAAACACCTGCAAAAGATTCCTGAGGCCTTTAAAACCCCCAGCCTGGTTCATCACTCAAAACCCCAATCATGGGTAAGACTGCCGACCTGACTGCTGTCCAGAAGGCCACTATTGACACCTTCAAGCAACAGGGTAAGACACAGAAATAAATTTCTGAATGAATAGGCTGTTCCCAGAGTGCTGTATCAAGGCACCTCAGTGGGAAGTCTGTGGGAAGGAAAAAGTGTGGCAGAAAACGCTGCACAACGAGAAGAGGTGACCGGACCCTGAGGAAGACTATGGAGAAGGGCTGATTCCAGACCTTGGGGGACCTGCGGAAGCAGTGGACTGAGTCTGGAGTAGAAACATCCAGAGCCACCGTGCACAGGCGTGTGCAGGAAATGGGCTGCAGGTGCCGCATTCCCCAGGTCAAGCCACTTTTGAACCAGAAACATCAGCAGACGTGCCTGACCTGGGCTACAGAGAAGCAGCACTGGACTGTTGCTCAGTGGTCCAAAGTACTTTTTTCGGATGAAAGCAAATTCTGCATGTCATTCGGAAATCAAGGTGCCAGAGTCTGGAGGAAGACTGGGGAGAAGGAAATTCCAAAATGCCAGAAGTCCAGTGTCAAGTACCCACAGTCAGTGATGGTCTGGGGTGCCGTGTCAGCTGCTGGTGTTGGTCCACTGTGTTTTATCAAGGGCAAGGTCAATGCAGCTAGCTATCAGGAGATTTTGGAGCACTTCATGCTTCCATCTGCTGAAAAGCTTTATGGAGATGAAGATTTCATTTTTCAGCATGACCTGGCACCTGCTCACAGTGCCGAAACCACTGGTAAATGGTTTACTGACCATGGTATCACTGTGCTCAATTGGTCTGCCAACTCTCCTGACCTGAACCCCATGGAGAATCTGTGGGATATTGTGAAGAGATCGTTGAGAGACTCAAGACCCAACACTCTGGATGAGCTAAAGGCCTCTATCGAAGCATCCTGGGCCTCCATAAGACCTCAATGCCACAGGCTGATTGCCTCCATGCCACGCCGCATTGAAGCAGTCATTTCTGCCAAAGGATTCCCGACCAAGTATTGAGGGCATAACTGTACATGATTATTTGAAGGTTGACGTCTTTTGTATTAAAAACACTTTTCTTTTATTGGTCGGATGAAATATGCTAATTTTGTGAGATAGGAATTTTGGGTTTTCATGAGCTGTATGCCACAATCATCCGTATTAAGACAATAAAAGACCTGAAATATTTCAGTTAGTGTGCAATGAATCTAAAATATATGAATGTTAAATTTTCATCATGACATTATGGAAAATAATGAACTTTATCACAATATGCTAATTTTTTGAGAAGGACCTGTATTGAATACCTTCTTTGGTGCCCCGGTCGTCAAAGATGCCGTCCGTGTGTTGTGCAGTTGAGTGTGATAATAAGAAAGGTGACCCAAATATTTCTTTTTATCACTTACCGAAAGAGGAAGAACGTCATCAGAGATGGCTGTCAGCGATCAGGAGGGCTAACTGGACGCCAACTGCAAGTAGCCGTCTGTGCAGTGCACATTTCGTATCATGTGAGTTTCAAAGCACATCAGGAGAGCTAGCTCAAGCTACTGCCAACTGGATTTAATGTCTTGTACATATTTTTCAGAAAATTAAGTGATTAGAATGAAACTGGTTAGACACCGTGTGTAACAAATGCATTTGATATGAAGATCTGAATATTTTGCTTCAGAGATTGCAGTTGTTAGCTTAGATATCAGTCTACAGCAGGATCTTTGAGATTAATGTAGTATTTTTACATTCCATTCAATTGAATTTACGCAACATAATGACAGTAAAATATACAGCAACAGAAGTTGAAAACTTACAGTATTACAAGCTTTGTTGCCAGGAGACTTCCCCCTGCAGTCCCTGCTGTCTTATGACTCAAATTTGGTCAAACCCCATAGGAGATTTTAATCTGTTTCCTAATTGTTGTATTGTTTTATGGCCACTGCTGTACTACAAACAGCATTTATACTTTTCAGTGTCTATTACTTTGGGTGGTGTACCAATATTGATGATATATTGTGCTGATCTTAGAGTAACCTAGCAAGATGTTTCATTTCTCTGGTTTCTTTGTTGTAGCTGCTTTGGACACAGACCTAGTTACAGTAACTGAAACCTTTGTCTAATCAGGTGCAAAAAGCCAAAACCCACTAAGCCCAGACTACGTGCCAAAAATATTTCCTCATCTAAGTTCTCCAAACAAGCGAAAGAGGATTTATCAAATGGCCATCCGGTCCATGTACAAGCGAAGCAGGAGTTTGGTCTGCATTGCCGGCACTAAGTCGGACCTGTTCCCGGTGCATGTTGGACTGCGGCAGGGCTACCCTTTGTCACCGGTCCTGTTCATAACTTTTATGGACAGGATTTCTAGACGCAGCCAATGGCCGGAGGGGTCTGGTTTGGGGACCAGTGGATTTCGTCTCTTCTTTTTGCAGATGATGTGGTCCTGCTGGCCCCCCTCTAGCCAAAACCTATAGCATGCGCTGGGGCGGTTCGCAACCAAGTGTAAAGCGGTTGGGAAGTCAGAGGCCATGGTACTCGACCGGAAAAGGGTGGCTTGTCCTCTTCAGGTTGGAGGGGAGTTCCTGTCTCAAGTGGAGGAGTTCAAGTATCTCGGGGTCTTGTTCATGAGTGAGGGAAGAATGGAGCAGGAGATCGACAGATGGATCGGTGCGGCTGCCGCAGTAATGGGGGCGCTGTGCCGGTCTGTTGTGGTGAAGAGAGAGCTGAGCCGAAAAGCGAAGCTCTCGATTTACCGGTCGGTCTACATTCCTACCCTCACCTATGGCCATGAACTTTGGGTCATGACTGAAAGAACGAGATCCCGGATACAAGTGGCTGAAATGAGCTTCTTCTGTAGGGTGGCCGGGCACTCCCTTAGAGATAGGGTGAGGAGCTCGGCCATCCGGGAGGGGCTCGGAGTAGAGCCGCTGCTCCTCCACATCGAGAGGAGCCAGGTGAGGTGGCTCGGGCATCTACAGGGTGTGCCATTTATAGGGATACACCTTAATAAAATGGGAATGGTTGGTCATATTAACTTCCTGTTTGTGGCACATTAGTATATGTGAGGTGGAAACTTTTCAAGATGGGTGGTGGCCATGGTGGGCATTTTGAAGTCGGCCATTTTGAATCCAACTTTTGTTTTTTCAATAGGAAGAGGGTCTTGTGACACATCAGACCTATTGGGAATTTCACAAGTAAAACAATGGTGTGCTTGGTTTTAACATAACTTTATTCTTTCATGAGTTATTTACAAGTTTCTCTTTGTTTACAGCCATTGACATGTTGCCGAGGTTAACAAATATAGTGGGGCCATTCTTCATCAATGGAAACCTCAAGGCCACTGGATATGCGAAATTGCTACATGATGATGTGTTTCCCTCTTTATGCACTGAAGCTGGCACGTTCCCTGAGTTTTTCCAGCAAGATGGTGGACCACCACATTATGGGTGTCAGCATTCCTAGATGAACAGTTTCCTGGAAAGTGGATTGGTCGTCGTGGGCTAGTTGAATGGCCCCCAAGGTCTCCCAATCTGACCCCCTTTTATCTTTGGGGTCATCTGAAGGCAATTGTCTATTGTTGTGGAAAATTATTTTTAATGCTCTGAACTTCACTTACCTCTCTCCCCTCTGACCTCTGTGTTTTGTTACCCTAGAGGAGTTGGTCTGTAAAACCATTATCAGAAGTTTCTTTTGTTGTGAGTTAATTTCTACCCCACTTTGATAAGAAAAATCCACTACAATTTTAGCGTCACGAACAGGATCTAAAGTGCCAGAGGAAACCGCAGGAGGGGACACTGACGCCTGGCCAGCCTGGAGACTAAGTTGTCCTCAGTCCACCTCCATTTTACGCAGGGGAGTCCTGGTGCCCGCCTGCGGCTTCTGGCCGATTGGATCCGAACTATTTGTCTTCAAATATTTCTGGGTGAGAAGTTGCTCTGTATGATATAATGTATATTATTTTTATTACACATTAACCATCATCTCCTAACTTATTAATTAGGTTCCGGAGTTGCGAGAGGGAGGACATCAGCTGAGGGCCAGGTCACCCTATAAAGGTATACAGGGAGGTTCTTATTGGTAACAATAAGATAAAGCAAAACACAGGGTTTTGCGGGTAGTTTTTGCAATTTTCTACACCTCATAAAGGAGAAAAGCCAGACGGCAGACGTGCCGCTGAACGGGTAAAGGAAAAAAAAAAAAAGGGTTCCGGAACCTCAAAGTCATTCAGGGTGCCTCCTTCTCCAGACTCTGCCATTTATAAAATAATGAAAGAAAAAGGTGGGGATGATTGTGTTAAATGTGCTTTAATTTGGGAGGATAAGTTTGGTTTTCCACAAGGTGGAAGCTTGAGTGTAAATCAGTTGAATAAAATAAAACAGTTGATGGATGGTGATTGGGAGAAAAAAAAAAAAAGGATAAAAAAATAAGATTTTGATCAGAGAGAAATATGGGTAAAGTGTTGGAATGAATGGATTATGGAGGCTATGCGTAGGGAAAGAAAGTCCGAATTGAAACAGATGGCAGGGGGAAAAGATTTGTCCGGGGACGTGGGAAACAGGTACGACAATGCTGGTCGTGCCGTTGATGACCCCACGTTTCCATCCCCATATAGACCTAGTGATGCTTCACCCTCCTGTCTATATCCATCTTTGCAGACGGAGTTGCAGGCCCTCCAGATGGCAGACCTCGATCTAGACTCCCGTCCTCCTCCAGCAGCAGGCCAACCAGCAAATCTGCCCACAAGTCAGCCAAGACAACTCGCCAGTCCGCTTCAGCGTCAGCCCGTGAGTCAACCCACACATCCACCTGCAGTGCAGGCTGACCTCACTGAGCACAGCAGCCCCAGCAGAGCGGAAGGTGTGATCATGCACCAGCCTACAGATGAGCAGCGACCGGGATCATCAAAGGACCAGAAAATACCTTTCCTCTCCTCTCCTGTTAGCTTTCATGAGTTTACATGGCTACAAAGTGGAAGACAACGAGGAGAAGATAAAAAGAGGAAGAAGAGTAAGTTAAACAACGTCCTGATGAGACTGTCGCTGATTTTCTTTACCGGATGGAAGAAGCGTTCAATAAACATTCAGGTATGGAACGCCCTGCTGACTTTACTGTTTTGGGCCCCTGGGAAAAGATGCTGTGTGGATATATTATGGAAGGACTTCTCCCTGAGATCGCAGCACAAACTAAGACTCTTTATGTTGGTTGGAGACATGGGGTGCGTTTTGGGCACCCCATGTCTCCACAGCGATGATGTCATCAACGACAGGAAGAAGAAAAAGTGGGCAAAAGAGAGACTGATTTGCATAACGCTGCCTTGACCCTGTACTGCAGTACAAGTCAACGTGGTTCTATTCCTCGAGGACGAGGCCGGGGATGCCGGGGCAGAGGTTGGGGAAGGGGACAGTGGTCCTGCTCCGATGCTTGCCATAACTGTGGAAAGTTGGGACACTGGAGGAATGAATGGTCCAGAGAAACTGCAGCGGCCTGACAGCGGTAACTGACGGGGGGAGGACGGGACCCTGGATCTGTCACTCGCATTGAGGAGTGGTCTCTTAAGGAGTGTGAGGTTTCACAAACACACACACACAGTTGCATGATGATACTGATTCACATAGGTTGCTTACAGAGGCCATATTACACTTAGAAGGTGCCTCCGTAGTTTTACCAGGCACGTATCTCCATATACAGAACCCTGCTTTTAAAAGAATGCCTATGTTTTCTATGATAGGCATGGGTGAAGAAATTTCTTTTGTTGTAGATTCAGGAGCGACACACTCTGTTTTATCAGCTAAATGTATCAAAGAGCAGCCAAAACTGAGTGGTTGATATGTTCATTCTGTCTCTGCTTTGGGTGAAACAGTTAGGGAAAGTTTTTTTGTTCCTCTAAAGTGTTGCACTAATGGGTAGAGACCTCATTAAAACAGGCTTAGTTTTACTGCAGATGGTCTTCATACAGTCTCTGACACAGTACTTACAGTGGGGTGCAGTTTTTGTCCGCAAGTGCTAACTTACACTTGTGGAAGGTACAAATTCATTGTTTTTCACAGCAGCTGCTGGGAAGAGGTTATATTAGGTTTTTTCTTCCCTCTTCTGATTCATACAGCGTGTTGATTTATACTGTACCTTATATCAGGTCCTGAAAAAAAAATATGAAAGGCTTGATTCTGCAGGTTCTTTTTTCTCCCTTTGGGGAAGGAAAGGAAACCTAATCAGTTCTGTGCTGCATAGGAATATTAAAACTGTTATGATTCTGGCACGTCTGCTCCACCCTGTCTCCCTGGCTGCAATCAGCAGATTAGATGCACCTGGTGGATGCTGCAGTGTAGCGCAATCTGTGGAATGCCAAGCACCTGTGTCTTCCCTGATATATACTGACTCTGACAAGCAGACGGTGCCAGATTTTTGAAAGCCATTGTGTGAGTAGATATCCAGCGTCCAAAAGCCTTGCTTTTGTATTTATGCCTCTGCCTGCTCCCTGTCGGACTATTTGGATTTTGGTTGTGGACCTTGTTTCCTGCATCTGGTTTATGCCTCTGCCTGCCCCTTGCCTGACGCCTCTTGTTCCGATTGTTGACCCTGTTTCTGTCCTTGGATTATTGAGCGAGCCTGGCCCTCGGATTATTCAGCCTGGAGTCACTTCTTACCTGTGCTGTGGAGATCGCCGCCCACTGAGGTTTCCCCTCTGGGTTTCAAGTTCCACTCAAGACAAAAGCAGGTTAGTGGCTTTTCTCATCCCTGTAAAATCTGGAGAGACTACAAGTCACTAATCCCTCTTTCTGCCTCAGTGATTCCTGGAAGCTGTGAGGAGTGTTACCTGTGTGACATTTTCCTGTGGCTGAATAAACCTTTTAAACCTTCAGTACTGTCTGGCTGAATCTTGGGTCGGCTTTTTTCTGATTCATAGCAAAAACACTTGTTTTCTAAGATATCACTAGCTAAAACTTTTAAAACTTTTGAGAGTAATTAGTTTTGTTAAACACATTTTCCTTGGTAAAACAAACCTTTAAATGAGAATGGGGAAAACAAATTGGGTTCTTTTTGAAGGTAAGAGAATCTGACTGGACAGTGGTACCACACAAACATTAAACTAATCTCATGTTCCCTAAAATACTCTGCATAGAAAAGGCTTTCAGAACTGTGGAATTATTTACCACCACATTACCAAATTTTTTAATCATGCTTTTTCTTTATTTTAAAACAGATCTGTGTTTTTGTTTTGTTCTTGTTTTTTTTTTTTTTTTTTAGCATAATGTTTGTCTGAAGCTTCTTATGCACTGGGTTAGGAACAAATATGATCTGAGGTACATTTGGAGTTGTGAACTAGTGATTTTTAAATCTGATTATTGTCCAAGCAGAAATAATACACTAACCGGTCTAGGGATATTTAGTCAATCCTCTCTTCAATCTCTGCAGAAAGCTAACATCATTGTTCAATGTAGCAGTACTCAACCTGTTGTTCCTGGACTCCTGAAGCCCATGAGCCATAGATTTTGGGTCCATAAATTATAATACTTAAAGGTAGACCGATTACCTATTAAAACAGATCTAAGCCAATGATGAGTTCCAGAAATTTTGGTGGCTTTGAAATGCAATAATAGTCAAAATTTCTACTCTGGGGAACACAGATTGGGGCTGAAGAGTTTTGTTTGGAGCCAGGGTTAGGATTTTTTATAACGGAATAAAGACAAGTAAAAAAATCCTTTATCAAAAGAAAAGAAATAAAGGTCCTCTAAACACTAAAGAGGATGGTCGGCTCAAATTCCAGTCTCCTTGTTTGATTTCTTAGGGTTTTAAAGATTAAAAGAATACCTAGGAGTACAAAGGTACACAAGGTAATTTCAGATTGAGGTAGAGACATGAACTTTGCACTAATTAATCTTCAGACCTGGCAGGCAAGTGAAGGAATTATTTTGATACCTGGTACTGTTTTGTCAAAAAATGGGTTTGTTTCAGAGTACCAAATCTGTCCTTCCTAAAAAAGCTTAAAATTTAAAAATTTTGAAATCATCGACTTTATTACACTGTCACATCTCCTACATGGATTATTCTAGACATTTGAAATCTTTCACAATTGTTCAACGATTCCTGCTGATACCTACAGTCCAAAAACGTTTTGGATACCTTTTACCCTTTTCTCATGAGGTAGGCCTGTTTGAGAGTGGAAAATCCACCTTCACTTAGGTTAAAATTGGTCAAAATGATCCAGGTTTTTACACGGTCACACCTCCCAGACAGATTATTGTATTCACATGAAAATGTCCATCATTGTTCAGCAAGGCCTGCTGATTCATACGGTGGATGAATCAAATCGATAACCCTTATAGATGCCTTGCAACTGACGTCACACGGTCACCGAGCTCTAGCCGCCGCCATACAGGTCCTTCTAAAAAAATTAGCATATTGTGATAAAGTTCATTATTTTCCATAATGTCATGATAAAAATTTAACATTCATATATTTTAGATTCATTGCACACTAACTGAAATATTTCAGGTCTTTCATTGTCTTAATACGGATGATTGTGGCATACAGCTCATGAAAACCCAAAATTCCTATCTCACAAAATTAGCATATCATTAAAAGGGTCTCTAAACGAGCTATGAACCTAATCATCTGAATCAACGAGTTAACTCTAAACACCTGCAAAAGATTCCTGAGGCCTTTAAAACCCCCAGCCTGGTTCATCACTCAAAACCCCAATCATGGGTAAGACTGCCGACCTGACTGCTGTCCAGAAGGCCACTATTGACACCTTCAAGCAACAGGGTAAGACACAGAAATAAATTTCTGAATGAATAGGCTGTTCCCAGAGTGCTGTATCAAGGCACCTCAGTGGGAAGTCTGTGGGAAGGAAAAAGTGTGGCAGAAAACGCTGCACAACGAGAAGAGGTGACCGGACCCTGAGGAAGACTATGGAGAAGGGCTGATTCCAGACCTTGGGGGACCTGCGGAAGCAGTGGACTGAGTCTGGAGTAGAAACATCCAGAGCCACCGTGCACAGGCGTGTGCAGGAAATGGGCTGCAGGTGCCGCATTCCCCAGGTCAAGCCACTTTTGAACCAGAAACATCAGCAGACGTGCCTGACCTGGGCTACAGAGAAGCAGCACTGGACTGTTGCTCAGTGGTCCAAAGTACTTTTTTCGGATGAAAGCAAATTCTGCATGTCATTCGGAAATCAAGGTGCCAGAGTCTGGAGGAAGACTGGGGAGAAGGAAATGCCAAAATGCCAGAAGTCCAGTGTCAAGTACCCACAGTCAGTGATGGTCTGGGGTGCCGTGTCAGCTGCTGGTGTTGGTCCACTGTGTTTTATCAAGGGCAAGGTCAATGCAGCTAGCTATCAGGAGATTTTGGAGCACTTCATGCTTCCATCTGCTGAAAAGCTTTATGGAGATGAAGATTTCATTTTTCAGCATGACCTGGCACCTGCTCACAGTGCCAAAACCACTGGTAAATGGTTTACTGACCATGGTATCACTGTGCTCAATTGGTCTGCCAACTCTCCTGACCTGAACCCCATGGAGAATCTGTGGGATATTGTGAAGAGATCGTTGAGAGACTCAAGACCCAACACTCTGGATGAGCTAAAGGCCTCTATCGAAGCATCCTGGGCCTCCATAAGACCTCAATGCCACAGGCTGATTGCCTCCATGCCACGCCGCATTGAAGCAGTCATTTCTGCCAAAGGATTCCCGACCAAGTATTGAGGGCATAACTGTACATGATTATTTGAAGGTTGACGTCTTTTGTATTAAAAACACTTTTCTTTTATTGGTCGGATGAAATATGCTAATTTTGTGAGATAGGAATTTTGGGTTTTCATGAGCTGTATGCCACAATCATCCGTATTAAGACAATAAAAGACCTGAAATATTTCAGTTAGTGTGCAATGAATCTAAAATATATGAATGTTAAATTTTCATCATTACATTATAGAAAATAATGAACTTTATTACAATATGCTAATTTTTTGAGAAGGACCTGTATTGAATACCTTCTTTGGTGCCCCGGTCGTCAAAGATGCCGTCCGTGTGTTGTGCAGTTGAGTGTGATAATAAGAAAGGTGACCCAAATATTTCTTTTTATCACTTACCGAAAGAGGAAGAACGTCATCAGAGATGGCTGTCAGCGATCAGGAGGGCTAACTGGACGCCAACTGCAAGTAGCCGTCTGTGCAGTGCACATTTCGTATCATGTGAGTTTCAAAGCACATCAGGAGAGCTAGCTCAAGCTACTGCCAACTGGATTTAATGTCTTGTACATATTTTTCAGAAAATTAAGTGATTAGAATGAAACTGGTTAGACACCGTGTGTAACAAATGCATTTGATATGAAGATCTGAATATTTTGCTTCAGAGGTTGCAGTTGTTAGCTTAGATATCGGTCTACAGCAGGATCTTTGAGATTAATGTAGTATTTTTACATTCCATTCAATTGAATTTACGCAACATAATGACAGTAAAATATACAGCAACAGAAGTTGAAAACTTACAGTATTACAAGCTTTGTTGCCAGGAGACTTCCCCCTGCAGTCCCTGCTGTCTTATGACTCAAATTTGGTCAAACCCCATAGGAGATTTTAATCTGTTTCCTAATTGTTGTATTGTTTTATGGCCACTGCTGTACTACAAACAGCATTTATACTTTTCAGTGTCTATTACTTTGGGTGGTGTACCAATATTGATGATATATTGTGCTGATCTTAGAGTAACCTAGCAAGATGTTTCATTTCTCTGGTTTCTTTGTTGTAGCTGCTTTGGACACAGACCTAGTTACAGTAACTGAAACCTTTGTCTAATCAGGTGCAAAAAGCCAAAACCCACTAAGCCCAGACTACGTGCCAAAAATATTTCCTCATCTAAGTTCTCCAAACAAGCGAAAGAGGATTTATCAAATGGCCATCCGGTCCATGTACAAGCGAAGCAGGAGTTTGGTCTGCATTGCCGGCACTAAGTCGGACCTGTTCCCGGTGCATGTTGGACTGCGGCAGGGCTACCCTTTGTCACCGGTCCTGTTCATAACTTTTATGGACAGGATTTCTAGACGCAGCCAATGGCCGGAGGGGTCTGGTTTGGGGACCAGTGGATTTCGTCTCTTCTTTTTGCAGATGATGTGGTCCTGCTGGCCCCCCTCTAGCCAAAACCTATAGCATGCGCTGGGGCGGTTCGCAACCAAGTGTAAAGCGGTTGGGAAGTCAGAGGCCATGGTACTCAACCGGAAAAGGGTGGCTTGTCCTCTTCAGGTTGGAGGGGAGTTCCTGTCTCAAGTGGAGGAGTTCAAGTATCTCGGGGTCTTGTTCATGAGTGAGGGAAGAATGGAGCAGGAGATCGACAGATGGATCGGTGCGGCTGCCGCAGTAATGGGGGCGCTGTGCCGGTCTGTTGTGGTGAAGAGAGAGCTGAGCCGAAAAGCGAAGCTCTCGATTTACCGGTCGGTCTACATTCCTACCCTCACCTATGGCCATGAACTTTGGGTCATGACTGAAAGAACGAGATCCCGGATACAAGTGGCTGAAATGAGCTTCTTCTGTAGGGTGGCCGGGCACTCCCTTAGAGATAGGGTGAGGAGCTCGGCCATCCGGGAGGGGCTCGGAGTAGAGCCGCTGCTCCTCCACATCGAGAGGAGCCAGGTGAGGTGGCTCGGGCATCTACAGGGTGTGCCATTTATAGGGATACACCTTAATAAAATGGGAATGGTTGGTCATATTAACTTCCTGTTTGTGGCACATTAGTATATGTGAGGTGGAAACTTTTCAAGATGGGTGGTGGCCATGGTGGCCATTTTGAAGTCGGCCATTTTGAATCCAACTTTTGTTTTTTCAATAGGAAGAGGGTCTTGTGACACATCAAACCTATTGGGAATTTCACAAGTAAAACAATGGTGTGCTTGGTTTTAACATAACTTTATTCTTTCATGAGTTATTTACAAGTTTCTCTTTGTTTACAGCCATTGACATGTTGCCGAGGTTAACAAATATAGTGGGGCCATTCTTCATCAATGGAAACCTCAAGGCCACTGGATATGCGAAATTGCTACATGATGATGTGTTTCCCTCTTTATGCACTGAAGCTGGCACGTTCCCTGAGTTTTTCCAGCAAGATGGTGGACCACCACATTATGGGTGTCAGCATTCCTAGATGAACAGTTTCCTGGAAAGTGGATTGGTCGTCGTGGGCTAGTTGAATGGCCCCCAAGGTCTCCCAATCTGACCCCCTTAGACTTTTATCTTTGGGGTCATCTGAAGGCAATTGTCTATTGTTGTGGAAAATTATTTTTAATGCTCTGAACTTTACTTACCTCTCTCCCCTCTGACCTCTGTGTTTTGTTACCCTAGAGGAGTTGGTCTGTAAAACCATTATCAGAAGTTTCTTTTGTTGTGAGTTAATTTCTACCCCACTTTGATAAGAAAAATCCACTACAATTTTAGCGTCACGAACAGGATCTAACGTGCCAGAGGAAACCGCAGGAGGGGACACTGACGCCTGGCCAGCCTGGAGACTAAGTTGTCCTCAGTCCACCTCCATTTTACGCAGGGGAGTCCTGGTGCCCGCCTGCGGCTTCTGGCCGATTGGATCCGAACTATTTGTCTTCAAATATTTCTGGGTGAGAAGTTGCTCTGTATGATATAATGTATATTATTTTTATTACACATTAACCATCATCTCCTAACTAATTAATTAGGTTCCGGAGTTGCGAGAGGGAGGACATCAGCTGAGGGCCAGGTCACCCTATAAAGGTATACAGGGAGGTTCTTATTGGTAACAATAAGATAAAGCAAAACACAGGGTTTTGCGGGTAGTTTTTGCAATTTTCTACACCTCATAAAGGAGAAAAGCCAGACGGCAGACGTGCCGCTGAACGGGTAAAGGAAAAAAAAAAAAAAGGGTTCCGGAACCTCAAAGTCATTAAGGGTGCCTCCTTCTCCAGACTCTGCCATTTATAAAATAATGAAAGAAAAAGGTGGGGATGATTGTGTTAAATGTGCTTTAATTTGGGAGGATAAGTTTGGTTTTCCACAAGGTGGAAGCTTGAGTGTAAATCAGTTGAATAAAATAAAACAGTTGATGGATGGTGATTGGGAGAAAAAAAAAAAAAGGATAAAAAAATAAGATTTTGATCAGAGAGAAATATGGGTAAAGTGTTGGAATGAATGGATTATGGAGGCTATGCGTAGGGAAAGAAAGTCCGAATTGAAACAGATGGCAGGGGGAAAAGATTTGTCCGGGGACGTGGGAAACAGGTACGACAATGCTGGTCGTGCCGTTGATGACCCCACGTTTCCATCCCCATATAGACCTAGTGATGCTTCACCCTCCTGTCTATATCCATCTTTGCAGACGGAGTTGCGGGCCCTCCAGATGGCAGACCTCGATCTAGACTCCCGTCCTCCTCCAGCAGCAGGCCAACCAGCAAATCTGCCCACAAGTCAGCCAAGACAACTCGCCAGTCCGCTTCAGCGTCAGCCCGTGAGTCAACCCACACATCCACCTGCAGTGCAGGCTGACCTCACTGAGCACAGCAGCCCCAGCAGAGCGGAAGGTGTGATCATGCACCAGCCTACAGATGAGCAGCGACCGGGATCATCAAAGGACCAGAAAATACCTTTCCTCTCCTCTCCTGTTAGCTTTCATGAGTTTACATGGCTACAAAGTGGAAGACAACGAGGAGAAGATAAAAAGAGGAAGAAGAGTAAGTTAAACAACGTCCTGATGAGACTGTCTCTGATTTTCTTTACCGGATGGAAGAAGCGTTCAATAAACATTCAGGTATGGAACGCCCTGCTGACTTTACTGTTTTGGGCCCCTGGGAAAAGATGCTGTGTGGATATATTATGGAAGGACTTCTCCCTGAGATCGCAGCACAAACTAAGACTCTTTATGTTGGTTGGAGACATGGGGTGCGTTTTGGGCACCCCATGTCTCCACAGCGATGATGTCATCAACGACAGGAAGAAGAAAAAGTGGGCAAAAGAGAGACTGATTTGCATAACGCTGCCTTGACCCTGTACTGCAGTACAAGTCAACGTGGTTCTATTCCTCGAGGACGAGGCCGGGGATGCCGGGGCAGAGGTTGGGGAAGGGGACAGTGGTCCTGCTCCGATGCTTGCCATAACTGTGGAAAGTTGGGACACTGGAGGAATGAATGGTCCAGAGAAACTGCAGCGGCCTGACAGCGGTAACTGACGGGGGGAGGACGGGACCCTGGATCTGTCACTCGCATTGAGGAGGGGTCTCTTAAGGAGTGTGAGGTTTCACAAACACACACACACAGTTGCATGATGATACGGATTCACATAGGTTGCTTACAGAGGCCATATTACACTTAGAAGGTGCCTCCGTAGTTTTACCAGGCACGTATCTCCATACACAGAACCCTGCTTTTAAAAGAATGCCTATGTTCTCTATGATAGGCATGGGTGAAGAAATTTCTTTTGTTGTAGATTCAGGAGCGACACACTCAGTTTTATCAGCTAAATGTATCAAAGAGCAGCCAAAACTGAGTGGTTGATATGTTCATTCTGTCTCTGCTTTGGGTGAAACAGTTAGGGAAAGTTTTTCTGTTCCTCTAAAGTGTTGCACTAATGGGTAGAGACCTCATTAAAACAGGCTTAGTTTTACTGCAGATGGTCTTCATACAGTCTCTGACACAGTACTTACAGTGGGGTGCAGTTTTTGTCCGCAAGTGCTAACTTACACTTGTGGAAGGTACAAATTCATTGTTTTTCACAGCAGCTGCTGGGAAGAGGTTATATTAGGTTTTTTCTTCCCTCTTCTGATTCATACAGCATGTTGATTTACACTGTACCTTATATCAGGTCCTGAAAAAAAAATATGAAAGGCTTGATTCTGCAGGTTCTTTTTTCTCCCTTTGGGGAAGGAAAGGAAACCTAATCAGTTCTGTGCTGCATAGGAATATTAAAACTGTTATGATTCTGGCACGTCTGCTCCACCCTGTCTCCCTGGCTGCAATCAGCAGATTAGATGCACCTGGTGGATGCTGCAGTGTAGCGCAATCTGTGGAATGCCAAGCACCTGTGTCTTCTCTGATATATACTGACTCTGACAAGCAGACGGTGCCAGATTTTTGAAAGCCATTGTGTGAGTAGATATCCAGCGTCCAAAAGCCTTGCTTTTGTATTTATGCCTCTGCCTGCTCCCTGTCGGACTATTTGGATTTTGGTTGTGGACCTTGTTTCCTGCATCTGGTTTATGCCTCTGCCTGCCCCTTGCCTGACGCCTCTTGTTCCGATTGTTGACCCTGTTTCTGTCCTTGGATTATTGAGCGAGCCTGGCCCTCGGATTATTCAGCCTGGAGTCACTTCTTACCTGTGCTGTGGAGATCGCCGCCCACTGAGGTTTCCCCTCTGGGTTTCAAGTTCCACTCAAGACAAAAGCAGGTTAGTGGCTTTTCTCATCCCTGTAAAATCTGGAGAGACTACAAGTCACTAATCCCTCTTTCTGCCTCAGTGATTCCTGGAAGCTGTGAGGAGTGTTACCTGTGTGACATTTTCCTGTGGCTGAATAAACCTTTTAAACCTTCAGTACTGTCTGGCTGAATCTTGGGTCCGCTTTTTTCTGATTCATAGCAAAAACACTTGTTTTCTAAGATATCACTAGCTAAAACTTTTAAAACTTTTGAGAGTAATTAGTTTTGTTAAACACATTTTCCTTGGTAAAACAAACCTTTAAATGAGAATGGGGAAAAAAATTGGGTTCTTTTTGAAGGTAAGAGAATCTGACTGGACAGTGGTACCACACAAACATTAAACTAATCTCATGTTCCCTAAAATACTCTGCATAGAAAAGGCTTTCAGAACTGTGGAATTATTTACCACCACATTACCAAATTTTTTAATCATGCTTTTTCTTTATTTTAAAACAGATCTGTGTTTTTGTTTTGTTCTTGTTTTTTTTTTTCTTTTAGCATAATGTTTGTCTGAAGCTTCTTATGCACTGGGTTAGGAACAAATATGATCTGAGGTACATTTGGAGTTGTGAACTAGTGATTTTTAAATCTGATTATTGTCCAAGCAGAAATAATACACTAACCGGTCTAGGGATATTTAGTCAATCCTCTCTTCAATCTCTGCAGAAAGCTAACATCATTGTTCAATGTAGCAGTACTCAACCTGTTGTTCCTGGACTCCTGAAGCCCATGAGCCATAGATTTTGGGTCCATAAATTATAATACTTAAAGGTAGACCGATTACCTATTAAAACAGATCTAAGCCAATGATGAGTTCCAGAAATTTTGGTGGCTTTGAAATGCAATAATAGTCAAAATTTCTACTCTGGGGAACACAGATTGGGGCTGAAGAGTTTTGTTTGGAGCCAGGGTTAGGATTTTTTATAACGGAATAAAGACAAGTAAAAAAATCCTTTATCAAAAGAAAAGAAATAAAGGTCCTCTAAACACTAAAGAGGATGGTCGGCTCAAATTCCAGTCTCCTTGTTTGATTTCTTAGGGTTTTAAAGATTAAAAGAATACCTAGGAGTACAAAGGTACACAAGGTAATTTCAGATTACTAAGAGATAAAATATTTGAACATTTATCAGCATTTAGATTATTAAAGAGGGGTTCTAGTAATAATTTTCTCCCCAACTCTCAAAATTCAAATTTCCCAAATTAAAGAAAATCATGTCTGTTCTCCTTTTGAAACACTATGTGGGAACAAAGTCCAGTTTGGAGTCAAGCTTCTTAGCTTAATTTCTGGTTAAGTTTAACACTGTATAAAAACGTCAATGCTGACTTAAAATACTTCTTCGCATTTAACCTGAGCAGAGAAATTCTTGAATACAGCTGGGATCAATTTGAGTCAAACAAAAAGAGAATTATAACAATAACCCTCAGGATTGTAGTTATTGTTATTACAGAGTTAGAGTACAAAGAATTGGCAAACGGTTTCAGCATCAGTGAATTTGGATTCATGTTAGAGAAAACTGTTGCTGTGCTTCTAAATAGTTTGAGATCTCTTTGGATTATGTGCAATCATCTTAAAAAGGATCCTGACGATTGTCATAACAAAATTGATCAATTATAGCATTAAAAGATATGGCTGAGAAAACATATTTTGAAAAGAGATTGTTAAAAATGTCTTTGAATTCTCAAAGCTTCAAATTTGGCCATTTGTCTGTCTTTGATGTTTTGTGTTTGTTTTGTTGGAATTAATGTTTGTTTATATGTTGCATGACACAATAATCCATATTTAGAATAATGTTTCCAAATCCCAGATCGATTAAAACCTTGAGTTTTCAGGAGAGTTAAGAAGCAGCTTGTTTCTGAGGTAGGTGCATGTTAACAGTTTTGCAGTTTAAGGTACACTAAGATGGGTTGGAATGAAGAAACTGTGGGGCCTGCCCATAGGCTGCCCATTAGAGGTTAGTTCTGCCTGATTCTGCCCACCTACCAGGTTTGTACACGCCTTTGCTTTTATGGAAACGCTCAGCACCTCCCTTCCTGAGTTTTAACACTGTTTAAGAGACAATAGAATCAAAAGGCTTGTAGTGATTGTTGCCTTAAGAACATATTTTTGTATAATAATTAAGGATGTAGCATGACTTTTAGATTTATGTGTTTTACTATTAAAAGGTTAATTAAATAGTTTAAACTAGTTTGAAGAATTTGTTTTGCATGCAGAATTATTGGTGATTTATTAGATTGAAAGTTTTCCCTGGTGCCATTAAGCTAACTGACATTTCAAGATATGCCAAAAGTAAGGAATATATTTTTGATAAAGAATCTGAGTCATGACTTCATATTATGTGGAAATTATTTATTAGATTAAATTTGTAGAGTTTCTGCATTAAACTTACATTAAATGTACATTAATCTAATACTCATCTTCATACAAGACAAATCAGGATGATATGTGACATATTTCTAAGTAAGACATTGATGAATTGCACAACAATTGAAGTTTGCATTTTGTTGTTAATGGAACTGAAAGGCAGTTAGAAACATCTGGATTTTATTTATGTGCTTTTGGTAATTTCATAGTGACATGTATTTTTGTCAGAATTCATTTCTG
Source organism: Girardinichthys multiradiatus (assembly GCF_021462225.1). Taxonomy (NCBI): domain Eukaryota; kingdom Metazoa; phylum Chordata; class Actinopteri; order Cyprinodontiformes; family Goodeidae; genus Girardinichthys; species Girardinichthys multiradiatus. The sequence continues at coordinate 2,433,616 of NC_061797.1, forward strand.
TGGTTTTATGTAATGTGATCCTGGTTACTAGACGTTTTTAAACTTTTTGCTGGATTGTCGCATGGGTCGGACCCTGCGCCAGATGAGGGGAATGTCAGACTGAAGGGACATGGAATTACAGAAGTTTTAGCACTCATGGAAAAAGGGTAGCTCATACCTCGAGTGAGGACCTAGTGACAATGCGAGAGAGACGTTGTACTTTCTTTATATAAATGGGGCATAACTCCCTAAGATCACACTCTGAAAACCTGTCTGAAAGTATGGTGTTGATTCTTTTATGAAATTTTACATCTCCACCGATTAGCCCATTTTTGAAATTTTCTTTGGGTATTCTGAAACTATGGAAATAATGACCTGTAATCAGGCCTTCCTCAAACATCATGTCACATTTTTAATATTCAGAATATTCAGCTGATGGTCACTGCTAGTATACTTGGTGGAGTCAGAAGATTAATTCTCTTTGGTTTTGCTGGATGTTTTGATGAAGTTCATGTAATTAAGCACCTAGGCTTGAGAATGGGACTTTGAAAAAAAAAAAATTTGCCAAGGGTTGTGAAGGCTCTGCTTATTGTTTTCATTTATGATTGAGATTTTTGAAGTGCTGTTTGACGGGTCTACTAGTTTGGACATGGGGATTTTGCTAAGATATCTACCTTCCACATCTTTGTGTGAAGAGAGGTGTTGTTTTACTGTCAAAACATGTCCTCTGTGCTTTTTCAAGTTTCACAGATTGTGAAGGCTGCATTGCTGGAAACAGCCACTTCCAAACTCCACTCCTTGGTTCCAGGAGAACACAGTTGAAGTCCAGATGTTGGAATGCCCATATCAGATCCTACACCGTTGTCAAGGTAGCAGAGCATGTTACCTGGGTCTATGCTATGCTGGAAGGTGTTCATGGGAACACCACCTGAGCAGCATCCTGGTTCTGAACCTCCTACCTAGAGGAGCTTCCTACGACCGCCCACCTGTACCAGCGTGGTAACAGGGCAGCTTGAAGCGCAGAAGCCACTCAGGAGAGGCAGCAGGATTTTTGAGTTTTGTTTATGATTTGTTTTCTTTGAAAAAAACTGTTTGCTTTCAGTACCAGAAGAAAGGACATTCCACTTCAAGGTCACAATGCAGCTATATGGAAGGTGGTCTGTTCTGATGCTAATGATTGGTATTGCAAGTATTTTTATTACTCTTGTGTTCATTTGTGGAAAGTTACAGAAAAGACAATGTGTGGCTAATCTGAGTAATTATGCCAATAATACTCCTCAGCTGATTCGAAGAGAGATTCATCACTTTTCTGACTTCCATGATTATGCTGATAATGTCTGGTGGAATCTGATGCATCAATTGTGAGGAAGATAAGAAATGACAGTTGCTATGTTTGTTGTTTTATTCTACGTGTTATTAATGATCAACCATTTTTGGTACCTGTTCCTAACTGTTTCTATTCTAACTACTTTCTTTCCAGATTGGCAACATAACCAGCTGGTGGAGGTTATTTTTCCTTGGGTGAGGAATTATATTTTAAGGCAAAGCAGGAATGTTAGTAGATTTTCTAGTGAGCCTACTTTAATATGTGCTAATACAAGAATTCTTTATAGATTTTGGGGTAATAGGAATCAATAAGATATCCAGATATAGGTACAGATATTTGTATTGCACAGGAGGAAAACACACCTTATTTCCTTGGAACGACAGAAGATTGCAAAACTATTATATCTGTTTCATGTGTTTTAATCAACAGATATAAATTTGAGTCATGTCCTATCAGAACTGCTGCTTATACCATTTCAGGATCTTTGGTCCCAGAGCCTTTTGTGTTAACTTTTAATCTGACAGCCGTACTGAATGGAAGTAAGTTGTATGGCCAGGCAGGTAAATTAACCAGGGTTCTTGTTACTTTTCCTAGTAGAGATGGGTACTCATGTCATAAGAACATGGTTTGGATGTGTGGAAATAGATCATACCTGTATCTGCCTGCTAATTGGTCTGGAGTATGTTATCTAGCTCACTTACTACTGACAGTCACAATAACTACAACTAATTCAATCAGCCCATTATTAGAGAGGAAGACAATGCTCAAATGGCAAAAGAGAGCTAGGATTCCATATTGGAAAGGGATTTTGGGTACACTTGTTTCTAGTTATGGTGCTGCTAATGCCACCCATAGGATTAATGAGTTGTCAGTTGAGTTAGAAAATCTTAATGCTTTCACAGAGGAAGGTTTCACTGTTCTCACCAAGGAGCAGCAAGCTCTTAGAACAATGAGTTTGCAAAGTAGAATGGCTTTGGATTATCTGTTAGCTGAGAGGGGTGATGGTTTTGAAGAATTTTCCTTTTAGTTGTGATTATCTTGTAATCAGAAGAAAGTGTCGAGGAAGGACTGTGGGTCGGACCAAAACGCAGAACAGAGCTCGGTAGCCGCATCATAATTTATTCCACACTCCAGGTAGTATGGCAAAACGAAGCATGAACAAAACATAGTCATGGTACACGTAGCTTAAACGAAGCATAGACAAAGCATAGACATAGAAACGTAGCGTAGCATAAAGGAAGCATAGACATCACCGACATAGAAACAAGGAACCAGCGAGGAACTAAACAAACAGAACAACTAATATACACAGAGCACAGAGAGGGGAACAAAAGACAGGTAATCAAAGAAACAGGGAACAGGTGTGACAAGGAACAGGTGAAACAAATACAAAGGCTGAGGATGGGTGAAAGGACTAAAACAGAAAACAAACTAAGCAAGAGAATAAATCAGAGGAGGAAATAAAGAACTAGAATAACTATGAACTAAAGTAAACAGAGAAACTAGAGGGGAACATAGAAACAATAACTTAAGAAATAAACAAAGAGCCATAAGGAGAATCAAAATTACAAAATAAACCAACAAATCCAAAATGTCACTCCATGACATAACCCCCTCCTCAAGGTCGGATTCCTGACGACCACTTGGAGACTAAAACAAAAGTTCAAAACAACCCGACCAGGGCGGGCGGAGGGGGCCCCGGAAGGAGGGCAAGTGTCCAAAACACAAACCACCAAACCAGGGTGGGCGGAGCGGGGCCTTGGGAGGAGTGCCAGAGTCCAAAACAAAAATAACTCCCCATAAACAAAACAACAAAACCAAAGTCCATAATCTCCAGGGGCGCATAACAAAATCCAGGAGGCCAATGATCCGGAGACCTGCGACGAAGTAGCCATCGAAGTGGTTGATGATCTGGAGGCCGGCAGTGACGAAGTAGCCAGCGATGAAGGAGCCGATGTCTCGGAGGTCTGCGGCGAGGATGCAGGCGCCTCGGAGGTCTGCGGCGAGGATGCAGGCGCCTCGGAGGTCTGCGGCGAGGATGCAGGCTGCCTGGAGTCCGACAGCGGAGATGCCAGGCAAACCCACGAAGCGAAGAGTCAAGCAATGTATGACGTGGCGAGATCCTCAGAGACTTGGCCCTGGCGTCCAACTTGGACCCAGGCAGAAACCCTGAAGACTTGGCCCTGGCGTCCAACTTGGACCCAGGCAGAAACCCTGAAGACTTGGCCCTGGCGTCTGGTTCGGAGTCAGGCATAGAGTCAGGCATAGAGTCAGGCATAGAGTCAGGCATAGAGTCAGGCAAAGAGTCAGGCAATGGTGTGTCAATCAAAGTCAAAAAGTCAGTGCGTATCTCCAGTAACACCCCCCAGAGGAAACTGAGCAGGTGCTCAGGACCAGGTCTTGGAGACAGCCCATCCATGGGCTCCACCGAAGCATGGTGTGGGAATGGAGGCAGCCCGCCCACAGGCTCCTCCGTGTCATGACGAGGCTCTGTAGACCCGGCGACGGCCGGCTGAGGCTCTGTAGACCCGGCGACGGCCGGCTGAGGCTCTGTAGACCCGGCGGCGGCCGGCTGAGGCTCTGTAGATCCGGCGACGGCCGTCTGAGGCTCTGTAGATCCGGCGGCGGCCGTCTGAGGCTCTGTAGATCCGGCGACGGCCGGCTGAGGCTCTGTAGGCTTAGTTGCATGCTGTGAGTCCAGAGGCATGGCTGCCTTAACGGCCACGAGAAGAGGATCGAAGGGACCTCCAGCGGAGAGTGGAGCTGGAGCGTCTAGCCATCCCTCTGCAAGAAACTCATCTAGTAAAATAGTGTGCACGTCAACCAGATCCTGAGGATTGATAGTCAAGTGAGGAACACACTCTAGGCAACGTGACTTCATAAGTTCCTTTTTGATCTCTTGCAACCCGGCCTGAACCCATGGCGGAGCAGGTGGTCGTACCGACGACCGGAGACCAGCAGAGGGCATGACGAGCTCAGGTGCTGCTACTGCTGCTGCCGTGACGAGCTCAGGCGTTGCTGCTGCTGCGGACGTGAAGAGCTCAGGCGTTGCTGCTGCTGCAGCTGCTACTGCGGACGTGAAGAGCTCAGGGCATACTGTTGCTGCAGCAGTGGACGTGACGAGCTCAGGCGTTGCTGCTGCTGCGGACTGCTTGCGGCGCCGGCGACATCTCCGACGAGATGGGGCAGGCTCCGAACTGGGAGAGTGCGCTGCAGGCAACTCTGGCTCCGAAAACGAGGAGGAAAAGCAGACTGGAGCCAGTGACTTACTCCAGGGATGAGGAGAGGGTCTGTGGCACAGCGGACCGGTACCCGGAAGAGGCCTAGCAAGTCTTGTGCCCCAAAACGGTGACCGCTGCTCTCTCTCCTCCTGATCCTGACATGCGCTCTTCTCCGCGGCACGTCGGAAATACTCAAACAAGGTAATCATCTCTGGTTCTGCTTGGTCCTCTTTTTGGCTGGTTCCTAATGTCGGGGGAGGACTGTGGGTCGGACCAAAGCGCAGAACAGAGCTCGGCAGCCGCATCATAGTTACTTCCTACTTTATTCATAAAAGTCGAAAAGGTAACAAAACACACTGCAGGGATGAAACAAGGACTAGATCAAAACTTGCGCAAACCTGCAGGTACTCATAGCAAGGCATAGCATAGTCCAAACGAAGCATAGGTATCCTAAGCGTAGCATAAACGAAACATGAACAAAGCATAGACAGAAACGTAGCATAAACGAAGCATAGACATCACCGACATAGAAACAAGGAACCAGCGAGGAACTAAACAAACAGAACAACTGTTCTGGTGAGCGAGGCAACACCATACAGGGATCTCTACAACCACCGAGCAGAGATCCACTTCTCTCCTGCGCACGATGAAAGCTTCAACATTGGATCCTATCATCCACCTTCCCCGGACCTCTTCTTACCATCCACCTCAACGTCCTCATTCTCTGAGACCCACTTCAGTCCTGCATCAACTACAGGATACAACATGAAAATGTATCAACCGCCTTCTCCAGACCTCTACTCACCATCGCCGCTATTCATGGCTGAGTCTGTAGACGCAAATGTCCTGCCTGAAGACAAGAAGGTGGTCGTGGAGGATGAAGTAGCTACCAGCTACTCACCCTCTACCGAAGCCCCTACACAGACCTTGGAACCGATGCAGGACACTCAGCCTTCACCGGAGGATGAGAGTAACCAGGGGGACAAAATTGACGGTTGGTTCTCAAACGCCCTCATCAATACGGTGAAAACAGCAATACTTCATTTATTCAACTTAACCTCTTTGAACTATCTCAGAGAAACCTGCTATGGGTGTATAACGAACCACCCGAGCCAGCGTCAGCACCAATGCCTGGAGGTATTGGGGGAGGATTATTACCAAGTCAACTTTCAACGCATCGTGTGACAACTCGTAACCCCCAAACTCGTTCCTGCTATTCAGAATCTTCTGATACTTCGACGCATACAAGCGGATGACTTCAGAGTGAAAACGATTGCAGAGACGGTTTTATATGAACTGAAATTGGTACAAGGCATCCACAGTGCAATAGCGCACGTTTATGATCGCATGGCCGAAGAGAAACACCTCAAACAACTTAACTCTGTTTCAGAGTGCTACGGACTGACAAACTGATCCCACATGTTTGATGACTTGTTGTATCATTTTTAGTATTCCAGTACTTTAATTAATCTGCATTATCTGATTTTTTCTTCTTTTTTTCTTTTTACTATTAAATACAATTAAAGTGAGAACATATTAACCTTTCCCGAAAGTGTTGTTTAAAAGCTTGTAGTGTTTGAATTAATCTGCATTATCTGATTTTTCTTGTTTTTATTTTCTTCCGTCCGTCCGTCGTCTTCCGCTTATCCAGGACCGGGTCGCGGGGGCAGCAGACTCAGCAGAGACGCCCAGACGTCCCTCTCTCCAGACACCTCCTCCAGTTCCTCCAGGGGGAGCCCAAGGCGTTCCCAGGCCAGCCGAGAGACATAGTCCCTCCAGCGTGTCCTGGGCCGTCCCCTGGGCCTCCTCCCGGTGGGACGTGCCTGGAACACCTCCCGAGGAAGGCGTCCAGGAGGCATCCGGTATAGATGCCCGAGCCACCTCAACTGGCTCCTCTCAATGTGGAGGAGCAGCGGCTCTACTCCGAGCTCCTCCCGGATGGCCGAGCTCCTCACCCTATCTCTAAGGGAGTGCCCGGCCACCCTACGGAGGAAGCTCATTTCAGCCGCTTGTATCCGTGATCTCGTTCTTTCGGTCATGACCCAAAGTTCATGGCCATAGGTGAGGGTAGGAACGTAGACCGACCAGTAAATTGAGAGCTTTGCTTTTCGGCTCAGCTCTCTCTTCACCACAATGGACCGCCACAGCGCCCTCATTACTGTGGCAGCTGCACCGATCCGTCTGTCGATCTCCCGCTCCATTCTTCCCTCGCTCGTGAACAAGACCCCGAGATACTTAAACTCCTCCACTTGAGGCAGGAACTCCCCTCCAACCTGAAGAGGACAAGCCACCCTTTTCCGGTCGAGTACCATGGCCTCGGACTTGGAGGAGCTGATCCTCATCCCAGCCGCTTCACACTCGGCTGCGAACCGCCACAGCGCATGCTGTAGGTCTTGGCTAGAGGGGGCCAGCAGGACCACGTCATCCGCAAAAAGAAGAGGCGAAATCCACTGGTCCCCAAACCAGACCCCCTCCGGCCCTTGGCTGCGTCTAGAAATCCTGTCCATAAAAGTTATGAACAGGACCGGCGACAAAGGGCAGCCCTGCCGGAGTCCAACATGCACTGGGAACAGGTCCGACTTAGTGCCGGCAATGTGGACCAAACTCCTGCTCCGCTCGTACAGGGACCGGATGGCCCCTAATAAAGAGCCCCCGATTCCATACTCCTGGAGCACCCCCCACAGGGCATCACGAGGGACACAGTCGAATGCCTTCTCCAGGTCCACAAAACACATGTGAACCGGTTGGGCAAACTCCCATGAACCCTCGAGCACCCTGTAGAGGGTATAGAGCTGGTCCAGTGTTCCACGGCTGGGACGAAAACCACACTGTTCCTCTTGAAGCCGAGGTTCGACTATCGGTCGGACTCTCCTCTCCAATACCCTGGCGTAGGCCTTACCAGGGAGGCTGAGGAGTGTGATCCCCCTGTAGTTGGAACACACCCTCCGGTCCCCCTTCTTATAAAGGGGGACCACCACCCCAGTCTGGCAGTCCAGAGGCACTGTCCCCGACCGCCACGCAATGTTGAAGAGGCGTGTCAACCATGACAGCCCTACAACATCCAGACACTTGAGGTACTCTGGGCGGATCTCATCCACCCCCGAAGCCTTGCCACCGCGGAGCTTTTTAACCACCTCGGTGACTTCAGCCTGGGTGATGAAAGAATCCAACCCCGATAATGTCCTCAGTCGAGGTCAGCAGTCTCCCGCCCCCACTGTAAACAGTGTTGGCAAAGCACTGCTTCCCCCTCCTGAGGCGCCGGACGGTTTGCCAGAATCGCTTCGAGGCCAACCGGTAGTCCTTCTCCATGGCCTCACCGAACTCTTCCCAGGCCTGAGTTTTTGCCTCTGCCACAGCCCGGGCCGCAGCACGCTTGGCCTCACGGTACCCGTCAGCCGCCTCAGGAGTCCCACAAGCCAACCACAGCCGATAGGACTCCTTCTTCAGCTTAACAGCATCCCTTACTGCCGGTGTCCACCACCGGGTTCTGGGATTGCCACCACGACAGGCACCGCAGACCTTACGGCCGCAGCTATGGGCAGCAGCATCGACAATAGATGCAGAGAACATGGTCCACTCGGACTCTACGTCTCCAACATCCCCCGGGATCTGGTCGGAGCTCTCCCGGAGGTGGGAGTTGAATACATCCCTGGCCGAGGGCTCCGCCAGGCGTTCCCAGCAGACCCTCACTATGCGCTTGGGCCTGCCGAGTCTGTCCGGCTTTCTCCTCCTCCAGCGGATCCAACTCACCACCAGGTGATGATCAGTGGACAGCTCAGCCCCTCTCTTCACCCGAGTGTCCAAAACATGCGGCCGAAGGTCTGATGATACGACAACAAAGTCGATCATCGACCTCCTGCCTAGGGTGTCCTGGTGCCAAGTGCACTGATGGACACCCTTATGTTTGAACATGGTGTTCGTTATGGACAATCCGTGACTAGCACAGAAGTCCAATAACAAAACACCACTCGGATTCAGATCGGGGAGGCCTCTCCAGGTGTCACTGTCGTTCCCCACGTGGGCGTTGAAGTCCCCCAGCAGAATAATGGAGTCCCCGGGAGGGGCACTATCCAGCACCCCCGACAGGGACGCCAAGAAGGCAGGGTACTCTGCACTACCACTCGGCCCGTAGGCTGAAATGATAGTCAGAGACCTCTCCCCAACCCGAAGGCGCAGGGATACAACCCTCTCATCCACTGGGGTAAACCCCAACACGAGACGGCTGAGCTGGGGGGCAACAAGCAAACCCACACCAGCCCGCCGCCTCTCCCCGTGGGCCACTCCAGAGTAGAAGAGAGTCCAACCCCTCTCAAGGAGATGGGTTCCAGAGCCCACGCTGTGCGTGGAGGCGAGCCCGACTATTTCTAGTCGATATCTCTCGACCTCCCGCACAAGCTCAGGCTCCTTCCCCCCCAGCGAGGTGACATTCCACGTCCCTAGAGCCAGCCTAAGCATCCGGGGATCGGGCCGTTGAGGTCTCCACCTTCGTCCGCCACCCAATCCTCTTTGCACCGGTCCCTCACGGTTCCCCCTGCAGGTGGTGGGCCCACTGGGGGATGGCCTCGCGTCTCTCGTTCGGGCTTGGCCCGGCCGGGTCCCGCGAGGAGCAACCCGGCCACCAGGCGCTCTCCGACGAGTCCCGACCCCAGGCCTGGCTCCAGGGTGGGACCCCGGCTCCGCCGTACCGGGCGACGTCACGTGCCTCGATATTGTGTTCTTCATGAGGGGTTCTTGAACCCTTCTTTGTCTGACCCATCACCTAGAACCTGTTTGCCATGGGAGACCCTACCAGGGGCATTTAGGCCCCAGACAACATAGCCTCTAGGATCATTTGAGCACTCAAACCCCTCCACCACGTTAAGGTGACGGTTCAAGGAGGTGCCACGTTAAGGTGACGGTTCAAGGAGGGTTTTTTTTTTTCTTTTTACTATTAAATACAATTAAAGTGGGAACATATTAACCTTTCCCAAAAGTGTTGTTTAAAAGCTTGTAGTGTTTGAATTGATCTGATTCTTATTCTTTTTTTTCTTTTTACTATTAAATACAAAAAGTTAAAAAAGGGATAAATCTACCCTCTGGTGTGTTTTTTTCTTCATTATTTGACAAGTAAAGACTGATTTAAAGACTGATTCAAAGACTTTCTTTAAAAACTGATTCAAATGCCTTTACCACCTCAGCGGCTGTTTTCCTCTTCAAAACTTGTACATACGCCCTTTTTGAAAAGATGTCAATGACGGTTAATAAATAATTATAACCATCATTTTCCTTGGATCATCTGATCTGCACCAAATTCAATGTGATTGATCCTTGTCCAGTCCCCAACAGAGATCCGATGACATATTCGGTGGGCGTGGCCTAATTTGTCCACATCGCCCCCTACAAAATAAAAAGAAATCAGCCCCAAGCTGTGCTTTGACCGAGGAATCTGAAATTTGGTACACATATGTAACTTGTCAGGACCTACAAAAACGTTTCTTGGAGCATTGGTCCAAACCCAACAGGAAGTTGGCCATGTAGAGAAAGGAGTCGCCGGGAGGCCGAGGATTTTAGGTAAGCCGCTCTTTAATGGATCGTACAACAGGGTTCTGACCAGACCACAGACTTCTTGACATCAAGAAAACTGACAAGAACAATGCAGGGAACAACAGAGGCATCAGGGTATAAATACAAACATAAAGAACAGGGAGAACCAATGAACAGAGGAACAGAATGATCATGGGAAACAAAGAACAGGTGTGGGTCAGGCTACTTGGAGACAGAGAGAGTGAAACCAATTAATAAGTCAAAACAACGAATTAAAGATAAACAGAGAACCAGAGCAGGAATAAATTAACCAAAACACAAACTCAAACTAAGACAAAGACAGATCCTGACAGTACCTCCCCCTTAATGGTGGCTTCTAGACGCACCAAGAGTAAAACAAAAACAATGCCCGACCAGGGCGGGCAAAGGGGGCCATGGAAGGTGGGCAGGAAAACATAAACCAGAAAAAATAGACCCAGAGTCCAGAAGGATGACGGCAGGACCAGAAGCACCCCTGACCCTGCTTGTCAGGAGGCCGTTCCAGATGTGTTGAGGACCCTTGGAGCAAGCGGTCTGGAGGACGTTGACGAGGAATCCAGCAGTTGAGCTTGGGAGAGCAGTGCAGAAACTGCTGGAACCCTCGGCAAGGCTGTGGAGATGTGCGGCAGGGCCCTAGAGATCTGTGGTGGAGCCTCTGAGGCACAGCAGATGGAGGAAATGCATCCTCGCACCCTCACGGACAGGAACAAGAAATGGAGGCAGCCCATCTGTGAGCTCCTCCAGAACAGGAATAGGAAGTGGAGGCAGTCTGTCCTCAAGCTCCTCCAGAACAGGAACAACAGGAGGTGGTTTGTCCTCGAACTCCTCCGAAACAGGAACAGGAAGTGAAGGCAGTCCGTCCCCAAATACCTCACAGATGTGAGGGCGGTTCGTCAATGTACCCCTCCGGATCAGGATCTGGATCGGGGAGTGAACGCAGTTCATCTTCAAACCCCTCCAGAACAGGCTTAGGAACAGAAACCAGGAGTAGAGATGGCTCAATCTTGAGCTCCTCCGAAGCAGGAACAGAAACCAGGAGTGGAGGCAGCTAGATCTTGAGCTCCTCCAAAGCAAGAACAGGAACCAGGAGTGGAGGCAGCTCAATTGAGCATATTTCCTTCATTTAAGCTTTCTTTCACTGGCTGCCCATTCGTTTTAGGATTAATCTTATATTAAATTCATTTGCTTTTAAGGCCCTCCTTGGCTGTGCCTCATCCTATCTCTGAACTGTTGCGGCCCTGTAAACCTACCCACTCTCTCAGGTCAGCTGATCAGCTACTCCTCTGTACCTAGGACTGTGCTAAAACTTGTGCTTGGGTTTTTGCTGTAGCAGCTCCCAAATTGTGGACTTGGCAGCTTCCTCTGCACATAAATAGACAGGGATCTTCTCTGTCTGTTTTTAAATCTTTTCTGAAAATCAGTTTTTTTTACCCTGGCTTTTGACACAATGGGAGATGTTGTTTTTAGGCAATGCTTTATATAAGTTGCTTTTAGTTTAATTTTATATTGTTTTATATTGTTTTAACATAGAGCAGTTTACTTGTGTATTGTTGGTTTAATGTGTCCTGTTTATTGTTTGTTTTTAATTTATTTAACTTTACAACACTTATGTCCTTTGTTTTTGTTTTAAGTGCTTTATAAATAAAACTGGATTGCATTAGATTGGACTTATTTTAATGAGACCCATCATTAGGATGTTGTTCATCTGTAACTATGATCTACAGGTCCTTCTCAAAATATTAGCATATTGTGATAAAGTTCATTATTTTCCATAATGTCATGATGAAAATTTAACATTCATATATTTTAGATTCATTGCACACTAACTGAAATATTTCAGGTCTTTTATTGTCTTAATACGGATGATTTTGGCAAACAGCTCATGAAAACCCAAAATTCCTATCTCACAAAATTAGCATATTTCATCCGACCAATAAAAGAAAGGTGTTTTTAATACAAAAAACGTCAACCTTCAAATAATCATGTACAGTTATGCACTCAATACTTGGTCGGGAATCCTTTTGCAGAAATGACTGCTTCAGTGCGGCGTGGCCTGGAGGCAATCAGCCTGTGGCACTGCTGAGGTCTTATGGAGCCCCAGGATGCTTCAATAGCGGCCTTTAGCTCATCCAGAGTGTTGGGTCTTGAGTCTCTCAACGTTCTCTTCACAATATCCCACAGATTCTCTATGGGGTTCAGGTCAGGAGAGTTGGCAGGCCAATTGAGCACAGTGATACCATGGTCAGTAAACCATTTACCAGTGGTTTTGGCACTGTGAGCAGGTGCCAGGTCGTGCTGAAAAATGAAATCTTCATCTCCAAAAAGCTTTTCAGCAGATGGAAGCATGAAGTGCTCCAAAATCTCCTGATAGCTAGCTGCATTGACCCTGCCCTTGATAAAACACAGTGGACCAACACCAGCAGCTGACACGGCACCCCGGACCATCACTGACTGTGGGTACTTGACACTGGACTTCTGGCATTTTGGCATTTCCTTCTCCCCGGTCTTCCTCCAGACTCTGGCACCTTGATTTCCGAATGACATGCAGAATTTGCTTTCATCCGAAAAAAGTACTTTGGACCACTGAGCAACTGTCCAGTGCTGCTTCTCTGTAGCCCAGGTCTGGGGAATGCGGCACCTGTAGCCCATTTCCTGCACATGCCTGTGCACGGTGGCTCTGGATTTTTCTACTCCAGACTCAGTCCACTGCTTCCGCAGGTCCCCCAAGGTCTGGAATCGGCCCTTCTCCAAAATCTTCCTCAGGGTCCGGTCACTTCTTCACGTTGTGCAGCGTTTTCTGCCACACTTTTTCCTTCCCACAGACTTCCCACTGAGGTGCCTTGATACAGCACTCTGGGAACAGCCTATTCGTTCAGAAATTTATTTCTGTGTCTTACCCTCTTGCTTGAGGTGTGTCAATAGTGGCCTTCTGGACAGCAGTCAGGTCGGCAGTCTTACCCATGATTGGTGTTTTGAGTGATGAACCGGGCTGGGAGTTTTAAAGGCCTCAGGAATCTTTTACAGGTGTTTAGAGTTAACTTGTTGATTCAGATGATTAGGTTCATAGCTCGTTTAGAGACCCTTTTAATGATATGCTAATTTTGTGAGATAGGAATTTTGGGTTTTCATGAGCTGTATGCCAAAATCATCCGTATTAAGACAATAAAAGACCTAAAATATTTCAGTTAGTGTGCAATGAATCTAAAATATATGAATGTTAAATTTTCATCATGACATTATGGAAAATAATGAATTTGATCACAATATGCTAATATTTTGAGAAGGACCTGTATATCAAAGCCATCCTCCGCTATATTCAGGCTGAACCATTGTAACCTCTTCATATGTCACAGAAGTCAGAGGTTATCCCAAAGGTGACACAAAAAGCAAACAGACAACTTCAAAAGAAGAAAGTCTTCCTATGTCATCAAAAGGGTGAGTGTGTGTGTCTGTGTTTTGTGCTGTTATGCTTTACATATATTGGATTAAAAATGACACATCATGTAGCACACCCACCTTCCACCCCATGCCAAGTTCCTTGGGTGAAGGGCACATCTGTAAGAGGCTAAGCAAATACAAATAGCAATATTCTTTCTGTTTGTTCTTGATTACAAAAATGTCTTCAGGGCATGGGAAATTGAGGCCTCCGTGATGCATGCTGTATGTGGCAGTCGCATTGAGCTGCAGGTACATTATCAAAGCAAATTCGTAGTCAGTATGAATTCATTTTGAACAACAATAGAATAAAATAGTAATTTCTTGTCAACAAAGCAGAAGTTGTATCTCACTTGCAAACCTCTTTATAAAAACATTTCAACATTCCTTACTCCTTGGAAACCTTGATTTTTTTAACTGCCTTTCTGATGCAGGGGCAACAGTCTGAGCAGAGACCACACATCCTCTCCCCTGCTACCTTCTCCAGCATTTTCAGACAATCACACAAGGTGTTCCCAAGACTTGAGAGAAATAATATCCTTGGTCGGCCCTAAACTTAAACCCTTTAATTTACAACCACAATCAAAATTCATTGTTTCGCAAACACGATTTATATTTACCCTAATGTTTAGGTTTTTCCACCTAATCTTCTTGGAAGTTCCAGCAAGCTTTGTTTTATTGTGGCTTTTTGCATCTGTGGTAGAGACAAGAGCTAGCTTGGCAAGATTACTTATTGTACTGTTAACAATTTGGTTCTGAATTCTAAGTAAGAAACCCACAGAGACATTCAGAGGCCAGTTCCAGGATATAGACTGTGGGCCAGTCTGAGGGTGACTCTCCTGACTGAACAACAGCTGTGTGTTGAGATATTTCCCATCAGCAGGTTCCAAGATGGGTTTGGAAACAGCATCTGCTGAGATCCAAATTAGGTCCCTACAGAGTAATGACTTGCCCTGACTTCAGACCAAAATAAGGAGTAGTTTTTATCAGTTAAATGGCAGCGGTTTGGTGGTGGCCATGCTGACAGATCAAAGAAGACATTTATTCCTGGTTACACTAAAGGATTTACCTTCCAGATTTATTTTTGATTGATTTGGGACTGGTCATTTTTATTCATGACACTGATAAAAGTTTTGATAAATACATATAATTAAGTAGCCATTATCACTTCATGACCCTTTAACAAAAATAATAGTAAGAAGAATCACAATCATTGCATGTTTACATCAGCAGATGGCGTAGTTGTGTCACTCAAATACAATCGAAAGAATCCAAACTTGTTGCACTCCTTAGTCTGTCACGTGTCAGAACACGCCCACACAGTTTTATGTGCCACTCAACTACAGGAACACGTGTATTTGAGCAGCTGTGTTTGTAAATCAAGTGTTGCAAAATGCATTCAGCAACCAACATGAGTGTGTTTATATGTCAGGTGTCACTGAAGGTAAAAGTGGAGCAATCATATATTTTTATGACATTTTTGTCAAAAGACCTTTTGTATTTAATGTTTTCTCAAACCTTTTAATAAAAAAAAAACCCCACTTATAATAGCTGAGTTAGTATGCCGCATTATCGTCTCCCCCCTGCTGGCTTTCCAGTTGATACATGTTAATTTGCAATGCACTAATTTAAATGTTTAGCTGTATGCATGGTTATATGAGAAAAGTCATAAATCAAGCTTTAGATGTTAATGTAGGACATCATTTGTAGCTAAAACTTTACAGAAGAGTTACTTTTTTCAGTAACAATGTTTTTTTTTCCTAATTTAAATAAGCACAGCTATTTCAATATAGGTTTCTGCCATTTTGGATGATTTAAAGAACAAAGTTTAGCATTTAATAAAACTTGCTTATTAGTTTAATGTAAATGTTCAACAATGAGCTTGCCTTCTTGTTAATCACACTGCAGATTCAAAGTAATTCTGTGAGTGTCAAACTGTTTTCTAAACAATAGACAGACATTTCTGGTCTCATCAGTCCACTAGGGGGCAGTGCACAACTTGGTGATGCTTGATGATCACTGACCCAATGCAGCAATTAGCAATAATCTTTTCATGTCTGATACTGTACCGCCTCCTGCTACTACATCATCAACTTCCCACTCCCTAACACTCATCACTTCCAATCTTCTTCATCTCTATTATAAACACCACCAATAAGTGTTTTATATATAGTTTTTAAGATGTAATAAGTTCAGAGTTTAGTCTTTTTTTCTTAAAGTGAACATCTCTGTGTTTAGGGCTGAACAGTGGCACAGTTGGTACTACTGTTGCCTTGCAGAAATAAGTTCCTGTGTAAGAATTCTGGTCTATGGTTTTTCTGCATGGAGTTTGCATGTTCTACCCCATACATGAGCAGGTTCTCTCTGAATACCAGCTTCCTTCCAGAGTCCAAAAACATGACTGTTACATTAAGTGATTACTCTAAATTGTCCTTAGGTATGAGTGTGTGCATGCATGGTTGTTTTTCCTGTCTGTCTCTGTGTTGCCCTGTGATAGACTGGCGTCCTGTCCATTATGTACCCTGTATATTGCCCGTATACTGCTGGAGATAGGCACCAGCTCCCCCATGACCCTGTACTGATATACAAAATGGTTGGATGGATGATGGATGGATTGATGGATGGATCTCTGTGTTTACAGATGTGTTTGGTTTGTAATGGATGCTTAATAGCTGCTATTATCTCATCTTCTGAGTTTAGTTCACTTTAGAAGATGTTTGAATTTATTTATTTATTTTTTTGTTCTGGTTGGCACTTTAACAAGTTTGCCCCACATCACCAGAATTGGTCAGAATCCATCTGGAATGAGCCAAACAGGTCTCTTCAGTGCTGCTAGGCACTCTGAATAACTGAAACTGCAGGGTCTCACCACTGAAGACTACTGGGAGGTCTCTTCAGATTTTTGTCTGACAGCGAGGGTCCTCCACTTTTTCTGGAGAGCCCCTTCACCTCCCTCCATCTGAGCTATGGACACGCGCACACATAAATGCACACACACACACACATGCACAAACACACACACACACACACACACACACTCTCTCTTGTTTTGCTACATGTAGTGAGGACCATGTGTTGACTCCCATTGACCTCCATTGATTTTTAGTCATTTTCAACTCTATGCCCTAACCCTGACAATAACCCTAAACCTAACCATTACCAGTGCATGCCTAACCCTAACCTTAACCTAAAGTCAATTTACACCTTAGTCCTAAACCTAACCGTTAGCAAAATAGGTCTTGAGGACCAGCAAAATGTCCTCACTTTGGTACAAACGGTCCTCAATTTGATGGTGAAATCGGGAAAATGGTTCTCACTGTGATGTCAAGACAGGAACACACAGACACACACACACACACTCCTGTTTCAACCCAAAGTGAGGTCCGGTTTTATTAACCAGTGGTGCGAGAGACACATTTTCTGCTACAATTACAAGAAGCTCAATGCCATTATGCACCACTAGGCGGTGGTTTAGTTCAAGTTGTCACCTGAGATTCTTAAAAAAAAACAATGCACTAAAAACGGTTTTCATCCACTTTAGTGAGGACCTTTACTCAGGGGCACTATTTAAAATATTTTCATTTTCATTTTTTCTTGTTGTAAGACAATGAAAGAGACACACATTTGAAGTACATTAAAATGGTTCGCCTAATAATCGTTAGCATATTAATGACTTTTGATCAAATCATTGCAGGAAAAGAAAAAATGTAACAACAGTTACTCAAGTGAAAGAAATATGAGCTACTACTTACGTACAAAGTTTTTTCAAAAAGAAAAAAAAAAAGAAATAAAAGTCTCAAGACCACTGTTAAATAGGGGTCGGATTTTAAGGTATTTCTGATCCAAACAAGAAAGTGGTGGAACTATGTTTTTTTTTGTGTTCTGAGCTCCTCTTTAAAAATGACAGTTCTGAACATAAAATACCACCTGAACCGAAACTGAATACCTGAATACTTACAGTCACCACCGTTTTTTGTTTACACATGTCAGTCTGATTATACAAGGTTTTCTGAACTACAAAAAGGTGGTGGAACTGGATTTTCACCTATAAATATGAAAAATCCGAACATAAAATACCAGCTCAACTGAACATCTCTCACCCATGGCTTTCTCTTTTTCTTTGCATTGCATGCACTGTTCTTTCCCTAGGATTCGATGTTTATTAACGGCATTCTTCTCTGCTTCACTCCAAGGCTGCTCCACCTGCATTTTAGGCATCTCTAAAAATGACACAACAGACAAAAAGGGGAATGTGGTTTAAAATCCGGTCAGGTAAACCTATGGAATATTGTGGTCAGTTAAGCAGTAAAGGTCAGTTAATTCAATTCAGTTTTATTTTTATAGCGCCAATTCACAACACATGTTGTCTCTAGGCACTTTACAAAGTCAATTCAGTCGAATCACAGATTTCAAATCAGGTACCTACATTCCAATTAATCCTAACTATCAAACACTGTAATCGGATATATTATTTTATTTATTGAAATTTATATCATTGAAATTGGTTAAAAAAGTTTTTCTGTCTAAGGAAACCCAGCAGATTGCATCGAGTCAGTGACTTGCAGCATTCACTCCTCCTGGATGAGCATGTTTTAATTGTCCCATTGGTTAAAACTTTGGTATGTGTGTAGTTGTGTGTGTGCTTGCGCGCTTGCTCCGACTGAAATAAACATTTAACAAAGATCAAACATGATGTACAGCGGAACATTTTAATCTTTTTTTCCCGCTGCTCTTTGTAATTTCTAGAAGTTACGTAGACTGTTACCAAGTCTCTAACGAGCTTAATGCTATTGTTTTAATTGCTATTGTTAAAATTTTGGCATGTGTGTACATATGTGTTTACTTGTGAGTGTGTGTGCTTGCACGCTTGCTCCGACTGAAATGAACATTTAACAAAGATCAAACATAGTGGAACATTTTAATCTTTTTTTCTTTAAGGTAGCCGCCGCTCTTAATAGTTTCCAGAAATTACTTAGACTGTTACCAAGGCTCTAACTAGCTTAATGCTATTGTTTTAGTTGTCCCATTGGTTAAACCAGGTATCTCCAAAATCAGTCATCCTGCGTGCCCTGCTTTAACACACATGATTCAGATGATTGTATAGTTCAGCAACGGTATGTTTATCGTCCAAAAGTGGAAACATAGTGTGCTGACGCAGGACGAATTTATAACATGCAGAATAACGGCATTCAGTGCCGTCTGGCTGGTGCACAAGCAAAATCGAACATCAGCAGTCTGATCAGTGTTGGTCTCTTTCCTAACCCTAATCGTGTCGCAGAAGATCCTCCAATAATCATTATTTTCCTCTTTAGTGACTTTTTCTTACCATTGTCTGTATTATTTCTTTAAATCCTTTTTTTTGTCACTAGTCCACCATGGTACCAAATTCAAATCGCTCTTTTTTAAATCAAATTTTTGGAAACTTCCAAAATTATCAAACAAAAACAAAAAATAAACAGTATATTATTAGCACCAATGTCATGTAAATCTGTCATTTTATTACTGAAATACCTGTATTCCATTCTGCCTGGTTCCACTTAGTATTCACTTTTCTATTAATGTCCAGTGTTTTTGGTGTTATGATTCAATTACAATTTTTAATCATTTATAGTTTTTATGCTAATACTATTCTAAATTCTATATTAAAACAACCTACTACAGAGACTAACCAGCTCGCAGAGGATGTCCGCACCTTCAAGGATTAGCTTGTGTACTATTCTGGTGACAAAGCTCTTCCAGACTTATCACTCATGGGACAGCAATCATACTTTCTAATCATATCTACACACAGAGAGGACACACTGTCATACATATGCACAGACATTGTATACAAATATACACCAACATCCATACACAGTATCTCACAAAAGTGAATACAACCCCTACACTTGCATAACTATATTATATCTGTTCATGGGAAAACACTGAAGATACGAAAGTTTGTTGCAATGAAAAGCTGTAAGTGTGTTTGTGTAAGAGCATCAATTTGGTATCCCTTTATAATAACGCATTAATGTGAACCAGTGGTCTCAGGTACAAAAGAGAGCGCACGCTTTCATGCTAAAAGATGGCAGTTGGGTAAAAAAAAATTCCGGCGCACAAAAAAAATGTAGATGAACAAAACCATACCTACATATGACCGCACACCTTTCCTTCATAAATCCTAATTTGCGTTTAATACGGCGCACTTGCCGCTCGGACGGGCTGTTCCCTGCCAATGTAAATGTACAGTAGTATTGACACCCAAAAACTCCCATCAGTCATATTCAATAAATCAGAATATTATTGGAAAGTTTGTTTATTTCAGCAACTCAATTCACGTATTAAACACATTATTAAATCCACACATACTGATCTTTTCAAGCCTTTATTTCTGTTAATTATGATTTTCTGATTGCAGCAAATAAAAACACGACATTTAAGATTAGAATCTTAGCCTACATCAGACAAATAAAAGTATGTGTGAGAGAAAGTTTGGGCATATACAGGTCCTTCTCAAAATATTAGCATATTGTGATAAAGTTCATTATTTTCCATAATGTAATGATGAAAATTTAACATTCATATATTATAGAAATATTTCAGGTCTTTTATTGTCTTAATACGGATGATTTTGGCATACAGCTCATGAAAACCCAAAATTCCTATCTCACAAATTTAGCATATTTCATCCGACCAATAAAAGAAAAGTGTTTTTAATACAAAAAACATCAACCTTCAAATAATCATGTACAGTTATGCACTCAATACTTGGTCAGGAATCCTTTGGCAGAAATGACTGCTTCAATGCGGCGTGGCATGGAGGCAATCAGCCTGTGGCACTGCTGAGGTCTTATGGAGGCCCAGGATGCTTCAATAGCGGGCGGCCTTTAGCTCATCCAGAGTGTTGGGTCTTGAGTCTCTCAACGTTCTCTTCACAATATCCCACAGATTCTGTATGGGGTTCAGGTCAGGAGAGTTGGCAGGCCAATTGAGCACAGTGATACAATGGTCAGTTAACCATTTACCAGTGGTTTTGGCACTGTGAGCAGGTGCCAGGTCGTGCTGAAAAATGAAATCTTCATCTTCATAAAGCTTTTCAGCAGATGGAAGCATGAAGTGCTCCAAAATCTCCTGATAGCTAGCTGCATTGACCCTGCCCTTGATAAAACATAGTGGACCAACACCAGCAGCTGACACGGCACCCAGACCATCACTGACTGTGGGTACTTGACACTGGACTTCTGGCATTTTGGCATTTCCTTCTCCCCGGTCTTCCTCCAGACTCTGGCACCTTGATTTCCGAATGACATGCAGAATTTGCTTTCATCCAAAAAAAGTACTTTGGACCATTGAGCAACAGTCCAGTGCTGCTTCTCTGTAGCCCAGGTCAGGCGCTTCTGCCGCTGTTTCTGGTTCAAAAGTGGCTTGACCTGGGGAATGTGGCACCTGTAGCCCATTTCCTGCACACGCCTGTGCACGGTGGCTCTGGATGTTTCTACTCCAGACTCAGTCCACTGCTTCTGCAGGTCCCCCAAGGTCTGGAATCGGCCCTTCTCCACAATCTTCCTCAGGGTCCGGTCACCTCTTTTCGTTGTGCAGCGTTTTCTGCCACACTTTTTCATTCCCACAGACTTCCCACTGAGGTGCCGTGATACAGCACTCTGGGAACAGCCTATTTGTTCAGAAATGTCTTTCTGTGTCTTACCCTCTTGCTTGAGGGTGTCAATAGTGGCCTTCTGGACAGCAGTCAGGTCGGCAGTCTTACCCATGATTGGTGTTTTGAGTGATGAACCAGCCTGGGAGTTTTAAAGGCCTCAAGAATCTTTTGCAGGTGTTTAGAGTTAACTCGTTGATTCAGATGATTAGTTTCATAGCTCGTTTAGAGACCCTTTTAATGATATGCTAATTTTGTGAGATAGGAATTTTGGGTTTTCATGAGCTGTATGCCAAAATCATCCGTATTAAGACAATAAAAGACCTGAAATATTTCAGTTAGTGTGCAATGAATCTAAAACATATGAATGTTAAATTTTCATCATTACATTATGGAAAATAATGAACTTTATCACAATATGCTAATATTTTGAGAAGGACCTGTATATCTATTTAATGACATATCAGGTATTCGGATGAGACAACACTAGCGAGAAGAAAGTGGTTCACCGAAACACCATGTTTGAACTTTTGAGGTGGCCGTAGTTCACATCTATAGCAATCCAAAAATTCAAAAGTCGTCCTTATATGAGCACACCGCACAGGTTACAAGCTCAGAACAAGCATGTGCATTTTTTGGCACTTGGGCGATTGCGGAGCTGCAGGAGAAGCGCCGATAGACGGCACAAGCAACACACTGTTCCTACAACAGTGTCCCTCTGTAACGCAGGTGCCACTGCTGTACAGAGCTCCAAGATGATTGACCTAGGCAATATGAAGCGGCTAATAAGTCATGCATCATCATGTGCCAGCAGGTCAGTACGATCTTTCCGAATCCTTTATTGGCCATGTCTTCCAGCAGTGCAAATGCTGCAATTGTTCCACAATTAAGTGCACCTGAAAAACATGAATAAAACAGGACAGAAATATCAGGAATAATGTAACAGAGGACACTATCAGAAGTGACAGAAAGTATAAACAGAAAAATAAAATGGAAAACTAAATGCAAAGAAATGCACTAAAATGAAACAATTAAATGTAGGCACAGAGAAATGAATCAATATGGCCAAAAGGCAAAATAACCAAAAATATATGGCAAAACTCGTTAAAAATAATACACCATAAGGAAAATTCTGAAAAGATGAGAAATAAAAAAACATATCCTAACATATCTGGATTGTTACATTATGTGTCTGTCATAATGTAGCGTTTCTTTAAACTCTGAGGAGAACACAACCACAGATTCAGGACAGCGTTTTAAACAGATTTATTTTGTGAAGAAAAAGGAACAAGGGGAGACAGGGACCCAGGCAATGACAGCAGGAGACTGGTTCTTCTCTGGAAGGGAAGGTGACAAGGTTATGGATATCTCAGGACAATTTCAAGGTGTTTTCTTTTAGAAGGGTTTGTTCAGAAACTTACAGCCAGAGCGGTTGTGGTTTAGCTGGGGAGGTAAGTCTTTCCTCTGAGATGGAGGTTAGCTCTCAAGTGATGACTCAGTTTAAGCGTTCCCATGTAGGAAGGTGGACAGGCAGGTGACAACAGAAGTAAGGTTCTCCAAAAAACATCACCCAAGCCAGGGCCAGAAGCTGAGAAGGCAGGGAGACTCACAGTGGGAGATGAGAAGGAAACCTTGAAGCTCCCTCAGAAAACAGATCACAGGACTAGGAGCCTTAAAAACCAATCAGGCAAGGTCTGGGGAAAAAGACAAGAGAAAATTCCAATTAGGTTCAGCAAAATGTATGCACAAGCACTGCACATCACGGTCAGTACCACAAAAATGTAGCAACGGGCTGATGTCTCCCTACTGGTCTCAGCTCCTTAAGAAGGCCAGTGATTAGGCCCTGGTCAGCAGCACCTGCCAGGAAACGCTCTAGAGCAGAGGGTGGAAAGAAACACACACACATACACTGCGCACCAACACAGAGACCTGACAGTGTCTAAATGAATGTAATTTAGAAAAATGACTTTAAATTATTTAATTGTGGATTTCATAACTTCATGGTATGTTCAATCATTTAATAATGTATTAAATAAATAAATAAATATAACATTACTTTATGGGACATTTATTGGTACGTTTATGTATTTGATGATATTTATTAAATGTTCTCCCTTTTGGACCTCCACACCATGAGGGGCTTCTTCTGGTTGTGATGAAGTTTGGATATGGTTCTGATGGAGATCTGTACCTGGTTCTGATGACGATTTGTACAAGGTTCTGATGGATGTTTCTTCCTGGTTCTAATAGAGTACGGACCTGGATCTGATAGAGGTTTGTACCTGGTTCTGATGAAGAATTGTACAAGGTTCTGATGGAGATTTTTTTCCTGGTTCTGATGGAGTTTGGATGTGGATCTGATGGAAATATGTATCTGGTTCTGATGGAAATCTGTATCTGGTTCTGATGGATGTTTCTCCTTAGCTCTGATAGAGTTTGGACCTGGTTCTGATACAGGTTTGTACCTGGTTCTGATGGAGGTTTTTTCTTGGTACTGATGGAGCTTTTTGCCAGGTTCTGAAGGAGTTTGGACCTGGTTCTGATAGAAGGTTCCTCCTAGTTCTGTAGGTGATTTGGACCTGCTTCTGGTGAAGGGTCCCTAACTGATTCTGATGGAGTTTGGGTCCAGTTCTGTTGGGTCCAGTTCTGATTTGTTCCAGGTTCTGAAGCTTCTTGGAACTGGTTCTGATAGAGGTTTCTTTCTGGTTCTGACTGAGTTTGGACCTGGTTCTGATAGTGGGTGAATAACTGGTTCTGATGGAGAATTCCTCCTGGTTCTGGTGGAGTTTGGGTCTGGTTCTGATGTAGATTTTTTCCTGGTACTGATGGAGCTTTTTGCCAGGTTCTGAAGGAGTTTGGACCTGGTTCTGGTGGAGTTGGGGTCCAGTTCTGGTGGAGAGTTGTTCCAGGTTCTGATGCTTCTTGGAACTGGTTCTGATAGAGGTTTCTTTCTGGTTCTGACTGAGTTTGGACCTGGTTCTGATAGTGGGTGAATAACTGGTCCTGATGGAGAATTCCTCCTGGTTCTGATGGAGTTTGGGTCTGGTTTTGATGGAGATTTGTTCCTGGTTCTGATGGAGTTTTTCTTTCCTTGTACTGATGGAGCTTTTTGCCAGGTTCTGAAGGAGTTTGTATCTGGTTCTGAAAGAAGTTTCCTCTTGGTTCTGATTGAGTTTGGACTTGGTTCTGGTGGAGGGTCCCTAACTGGTTCTGATGGAGTTTGGGTCTAGTTCTTGTGGAGAGTTATTCCAGGTTCTGATGCTTTTTGGAACTGGTTCTGATAGAGGTTTCTTTCTGGTTCTGACTGAGTTTGGACCTGGTTCTGATAGTGGGTGACTAACTGGTCCTGATGGAGAATTCCTCCTGGTTTTGATGGAATTTGGATCTGGTTCTGATGGAGTTTTTCTTTCCTTGTACTGATGGAGCTTTTTGCCAGGTTCTGAAGGAGTTTGGACCTGGTTCTGATAGAAGGTTCCTCCTGGTTCTGATTGAGTTTGGACCTGGTTCTGATAGTGGGTGACTAACTGGTCCTGATGCAGAATTCGTCCTGGTTCTGATGGAGTTTGTGTCCGGTTCTGATGGAGATTTGTTCCTGGTTCGGCTGGAGTTTGGATCTGGTTCTGATAGAAGTTTCCTCCTGGTTCTGATTGAGTTTGGACTTAGTTCTGGTGGAGGGTCCCTAACTGGTTCTGATGGAGTTTGGGTCCAGTTCTGGTGGAGATTTATTCCAGGTTCTGATGCTTCTTGGAACTGGTTCTGATAGAGGTTTCTTTCTGGTTCTGACTGAGTTTGGACCTGGTTCTGATAGTGGGTGACTAACTGGTCCTGATGGAGAATTCCTCCTGGTTTTGATGGAGTTTGGATCTGGTTCTGATGGAGTTTTTCTTTCCTTGTACTGATGGAGCTTTTTGCCAGGTTCTGAAGGAGTTTGGACCTGGTTCTGACAGAAGGTTCCTCCTGGTTCTGATTGAGTTTGGACCTGGTTCTGATAGTGGGTGACTAACTGGTCCTGATACAGAATTCTTCCTGGTTTTGATGGGGTGTGGATGTGGTTCTGATGGAGTTTTTCTTTCCTTGTACTGATGGAGCTTTTTGCCAGGTTCTGAAGGAGTTTGGACCTGGTTCTGATAGAAGGTTCCTCCTTGTTCTGAATGAGTTTGGACCTGGTTCTGATAGTGGGTGACTAACTGGTCCTGATACAGAATTCCTCCTGGTTCTGATGGAGTTTGGGTCTGGTTCTGATGGAGGGTTCCTAACTGGTTCTGATGGAGTTTGTGTCCGGTTCTGATGGAGATTTGTTCCTGGTTCTGCTGGAGTTTGGGTCTGGTTCTGATGGAGGGTTCCTAACTGGTTCTGATGAAGAATTCCTCCTGGTTCTGATTGAGTTTGGGTCTGGTTCTGAGGAATGTTGGACCATGGTTCTGATAGAAGGGACCTCCTGATTCTGAAGGAGATTTGGACATGGCTCTGGCGAAGTTTTCTTCCTGGTTCTGATAGGTTTGACCTGGTTCTGATAGACTTTGACCTGGTTCAGATGGAGTTTGGACCTGGTTGTGATGAATGTTTCTCCTTGGCTCTTATAGAATTTGGACCTATTTCAGATGGAGGTTTGTACATGGTTCTGTTGAAGATTTGTACCTGGTTCTGATAGTTTCCATCTGATTCTGATGGATTTTGGACAAGGTTCTGATGGAGTTTGGGTCTGGTTCTGATGGAGATTTGTTCCAGGTTCTGATGCTTCTTGGAACTGGTTCTGATAGAGGTTTCTTTCTGGTTCTGACTGAGTTTGGACCTGGTTCTGATAGTGGGTGACTAACTGGTCCTGATACAGAATTCCCCCTGGTTTTGATGGAGTGTGGATCTGGTTCTGATGGAGTTTTTCTTTCCTTGTACTGATGGAGCTTTTTGCCAGGTTCTGAAGGAGTTTGGACCTGGTTCTGATAGAAGGTTCCTCCTGGTTCTGAATGAGTTTGAACCTGGTTCTGATAGTGGGTGACTAACTGGTCCTGATGGAGAATTCCTCCTGGTTTTGATGGAGTTTGGACCTGGTTCTGATAGAAGGTTCCTCCTGGTTCTGAATGAGTTTGGACCTGGTTCTGATAGTGGGTGACTAACTGGTCCTGATGGAGAATTCCTCCTGGTTCTGACTGAGTTTGGACCTGGTTCTGATAGTGGGTGACTAACTGGTCCTGATGGAGAATTCCTCCTGGTTTTGATGGAGTTTGGATCTGGTTCTGATGGAGTTTTTCTTTCCTTGTACTGATGGAGCTTTTTGCCAGGTTCTGAAGGAGTTTGGACCTGGTTCTGATAGAAGGTTCCTCCTTGTTCTGAATGAGTTTGGACCTGGTTCTGATAGTGGGTGACTAACTGGTCCTGATACAGAATTCCTCCTGGTTCTGATGGAGTTTGGGTCTGGTTCTGATGGAGGGGTCCTAACTGGTTCTGATGGAGTTTGTGTCCGGTTCTGATGGAGATTTGTTCCTGGTTCTGCTGGAGTTTGGGTCTGGTTCTGATGGAGGGTTCCTAACTGGTTCTGATGAAGAATTCCTCCTGGTTCTGATTGAGTTTGGGTCTGGTTCTGAGGAATGTTGGACCATGGTTCTGATAGAAGGGACCTCCTGATTCTGAAGGAGATTTGGACATGGCTCTGGCGAAGTTTTCTTCCTGGTTCTGATAGGTTTGACCTGGTTCTGATAGACTTTGACCTGGTTCAGATGGAGTTTGGACCTGGTTGTGATGAATGTTTCTCCTTGGCTCTTATAGAATTTGGACCTATTTCAGATGGAGGTTTGTACATGGTTCTGTTGAAGATTTGTACCTGGTTCTGATAGTTTCCATCTGATTCTGATGGATTTTGGACAAGGTTCTGATGGAGTTTGGGTCTGGTTCTGATGGAGATTTGTTCCAGGTTCTGATGCTTCTTGGAACTGGTTCTGATAGAGGTTTCTTTCTGGTTCTGACTGAGTTTGGACCTGGTTCTGATAGTGGGTGACTAACTGGTCCTGATACAGAATTCCCCCTGGTTTTGATGGAGTGTGGATCTGGTTCTGATGGAGTTTTTCTTTCCTTGTACTGATGGAGCTTTTTGCCAGGTTCTGAAGGAGTTTGGACCTGGTTCTGATAGAAGGTTCCTCCTGGTTCTGAATGAGTTTGAACCTGGTTCTGATAGTGGGTGACTAACTGGTCCTGATGGAGAATTCCTCCTGGTTTTGATGGAGTTTGGACCTGGTTCTGATAGAAGGTTCCTCCTGGTTCTGAATAAGTTTGGACCTGGTTCTGATAGTGGGTGACTAACTGGTCCTGATGGAGAATTCCTCCTGGTTCTGAATGAGTTTGGACCTGGTTCTGATAGTGGGTGACTAAATGGTCCTGATACAGAATTCCTCCTGGTTCTGATGGAGTTTGGGTCTGGTTCTGATGGAGGGGTCCTAACTGGTTCTGATAGAGTTTCCATCTGATTCTGATGGATTTTGGACAAGGTTCTGATGGAGTTTGGGTCTGGTTCTGATGGAGATTTGTTCCAGGTTCTGATGCTTCTTGGAACTGGTTCTGATAGAGGTTTCTTTCTGGTTCTGACTGAGTTTGGACCTGGTTCTGATAGTGGGTGACTAACTGGTCCTGATGGAGAATTCTTCCTGGTTTTGATGGAGTTTGGATGTGGTTCTGATGGAGTTTTTCTTTCCTTGTACTGATGGAGCTTTTTGCCAGGTTCTGAAGGAGTTTGGACCTGGTTCTGATAGAAGGTTCCTCCTGGTTCTGATTGAGTTTGGACCTGGTTCTGATAGTGGGTGACTAACTGGTCCTGATACAGAATTCCTCCCGGTTCTGATGGAGTTTGGGTCTGGTTCTGATGGAGGGTTCCTAACTGGTTCTGATGAAGAATTCCTCCTGGTTCTGATTGAGTTTGGGTCTGGTTCTGAGGAATGTTGGACCATGGTTCTGATAGAAGGGACCTCCTGATTCTGAAGGAGATTTGGACATGGCTCTGGCGAAGTTTTCTTCCTGGTTCTGATAGGTTTGACCTGGTTCTGATAGACTTTGACCTGGTTCAGATGGAGTTTGGACCTGGTTGTGATGAATGTTTCTCCTTGGCTCTTATAGAATTTGGACCTATTTCAGATGGAGGTTTGTACATGGTTCTGTTGAAGATTTGTACCTGGTTCTGATAGTTTCCATCTGATTCTGATGGATTTTGGACAAGGTTCTGATGGAGTTTGGGTCTGGTTCTGATGGAGATTTGTTCCAGGTTCTGATGCTTCTTGGAACTGGTTCTGATAGAGGTTTCTTTCTGGTTCTGACTGAGTTTGGACCTGGTTCTGATAGTGGGTGACTAACTGGTCCTGATGGAGAATTCCTCCTGGTTTTGATGGAGTTTGGATCTGGTTCTGATGGAGTTTTTCTTTCCTTGTACTGATGGAGCTTTTTGCCAGGTTCTGAAGGAGTTTGGACCTGGTTCTGATAGAAGGTTCCTCCTGGTTCTGATTGAGTTTGGACCTGGTTCTGATAGTGGGTGACTAACTGGTCCTGATACAGAATTCCCCCTGGTTTTGATGGAGTGTGGATCTGGTTCTGATAGAAGGTTCCTCCTGGTTCTGAATGAGTTTGGACCTGGTTCTGATAGTGGGTGACTAACTGGTCCTGATGGAGAATTCCTCCTGGTTCTGACTGAGTTTGGACCTGGTTCTGATAGTGGGTGACTAACTGGTCCTGATGGAGAATTCCTCCTGGTTTTGATGGAGTTTGGATCTGGTTCTGATGGAGTTTTTCTTTCCTTGTACTGATGGAGCTTTTTGCCAGGTTCTGAAGGAGTTTGGACCTGGTTCTGATAGAAGGTTCCTCCTTGTTCTGAATGAGTTTGGACCTGGTTCTGATAGTGGGTGACTAACTGGTCCTGATACAGAATTCCTCCCGGTTCTGATGGAGTTTGGGTCTGGTTCTGATGGAGGGTTCCTAACTGGTTCTGATGGAGTTTGTGTCCGGTTCTGATGGAGATTTGTTCCTGGTTCTGCTGGAGTTTGGGTCTGGTTCTGATGGAGGGTTCCTAACTGGTTCTGATGAAGAATTCCTCCTGGTTCTGATTGAGTTTGGGTCTGGTTCTGAGGAATGTTGGACCATGGTTCTGATAGAAGGGACCTCCTGATTCTGAAGGAGATTTGGACATGGCTCTGGCGAAGTTTTCTTCCTGGTTCTGATAGGTTTGACCTGGTTCTGATAGACTTTGACCTGGTTCAGATGGAGTTTGGACCTGGTTGTGATGAATGTTTCTCCTTGGCTCTTATAGAATTTGGACCTATTTCAGATGGAGGTTTGTACATGGTTCTGTTGAAGATTTGTACCTGGTTCTGATAGTTTCCATCTGATTCTGATGGATTTTGGACAAGGTTCTGATGGAGTTTGGGTCTGGTTCTGATGGAGATTTGTTCCAGGTTCTGATGCTTCTTGGAACTGGTTCTGATAGAGGTTTCTTTCTGGTTCTGACTGAGTTTGGACCTGGTTCTGATAGTGGGTGACTAACTGGTCCTGATACAGAATTCCCCCTGGTTTTGATGGAGTGTGGATCTGGTTCTGATGGAGTTTTTCTTTCCTTGTACTGATGGAGCTTTTTGCCAGGTTCTGAAGGAGTTTGGACCTGGTTCTGATAGAAGGTTCCTCCTGGTTCTGAATGAGTTTGGACCTGGTTCTGATAGTGGGTGACTAACTGGTCCTGATGGAGAATTCCTCCTGGTTTTGATGGAGTTTGGATCTGGTTCTGATAGAAGGTTCCTCCTGGTTCTGAATGAGTTTGGACCTGGTTCTGATAGTGGGTGACTAACTGGTCCTGATGGAGAATTCCTCCTGGTTCTGAATGAGTTTGGACCTGGTTCTGATAGTGGGTGACTAAATGGTCCTGATACAGAATTCCTCCTGGTTCTGATGGAGTTTGGGTCTGGTTCTGATGGAGGGGTCCTAACTGGTTCTGATAGAGTTTCCATCTGATTCTGATGGATTTTGGACAAGGTTCTGATGGAGTTTGGGTCTGGTTCTGATGGAGATTTGTTCCAGGTTCTGATGCTTCTTGGAACTGGTTCTGATAGAGGTTTTTTTCTGGTTCTGACTGAGTTTGGACCTGGTTCTGATAGTGGGTGACTAACTGGTCCTGATGGAGAATTCTTCCTGGTTTTGATGGAGTTTGGATGTGGTTCTGATGGAGTTTTTCTTTCCTTGTACTGATGGAGCTTTTTGCCAGGTTCTGAAGGAGTTTGGACCTGGTTCTGATAGAAGGTTCCTCCTGGTTCTGATTGAGTTTGGACCTGGTTCTGATAGTGGGTGACTAACTGGTCCTGATACAGAATTCCTCCCGGTTCTGATGGAGTTTGGGTCTGGTTCTGATGGAGGGTTCCTAACTGGTTCTGATGAAGAATTCCTCCTGGTTCTGATTGAGTTTGGGTCTGGTTCTGAGGAATGTTGGACCATGGTTCTGATAGAAGGGACCTCCTGATTCTGAAGGAGATTTGGACATGGCTCTGGCGAAGTTTTCTTCCTGGTTCTGATAGGTTTGACCTGGTTCTGATAGACTTTGACCTGGTTCAGATGGAGTTTGGACCTGGTTGTGATGAATGTTTCTCCTTGGCTCTTATAGAATTTGGACCTATTTCAGATGGAGGTTTGTACATGGTTCTGTTGAAGATTTGTACCTGGTTCTGATAGTTTCCATCTGATTCTGATGGATTTTGGACAAGGTTCTGATGGAGTTTGGGTCTGGTTCTGATGGAGATTTGTTCCAGGTTCTGATGCTTCTTGGAACTGGTTCTGATAGAGGTTTCTTTCTGGTTCTGACTGAGTTTGGACCTGGTTCTGATAGTGGGTGACTAACTGGTCCTGATGGAGAATTCCTCCTGGTTCTGATGGAGTTTGGATCTGGTTCTGATGGAGTTTTTCTTTCCTTGTACTGATGGAGCTTTTTGCCAGGTTCTGAAGGAGTTTGGACCTGGTTCTGATAGAAGGTTCCTCCTGGTTCTGATTGAGTTTGGACCTGGTTCTGATAGTGGGTGACTAACTGGTCCTGATACAGAATTCCCCCTGGTTTTGATGGAGTGTGGATCTGGTTCTGATGGAGTTTTTCTTTCCTTGTACTGATGGAGCTTTTTGCCAGGTTCTGAAGGAGTTTGGACCTGGTTCTGATAGAAGGTTCCTCCTGGTTCTGAATGAGTTTGAACCTGGTTCTGATAGTGGGTGACTAACTGGTCCTGGTGGAGAATTCCTCCTGGTTTTGATGGAGTTTGGACCTGGTTCTGATAGAAGGTTCCTCCTGGTTCTGAATGAGTTTGGACCTGGTTCTGATAGTGGGTGACTAACTGGTCCTGATGGAGAATTCCTCCTGGTTCTGAATGAGTTTGGACCTGGTTCTGATAGTGGGTGACTAAATGGTCCTGATACAGAATTCCTCCTGGTTCTGATGGAGTTTGGGTCTGGTTCTGATGGAGGGGTCCTAACTGGTTCTGATAGAGTTTCCATCTGATTCTGATGGATTTTGGACAAGGTTCTGATGGAGTTTGGGTCTGGTTCTGATGGAGATTTGTTCCAGGTTCTGATGCTTCTTGGAACTGGTTCTGATAGAGGTTTCTTTCTGGTTCTGACTGAGTTTGGACCTGGTTCTGATAGTGGGTGACTAACTGGTCCTGATGGAGAATTCCTCCTGGTTTTGATGGAGTTTGGATCTGGTTCTGATGGAGTTTTTCTTTCCTTGTACTGATGGAGCTTTTTGCCAGGTTCTGAAGGAGTTTGGACCTGGTTCTGATAGAAGGTTCCTCCTGGTTCTGATTGAGTTTGGACCTGGTTCTGATAGTGGGTGACTAACTGGTCCTGATACAGAATTCCTCCTGGTTTTGATGGAGTGTGGATCTGGTTCTGATGGAGTTTTTCTTTCCTTGTACTGATGGAGCTTTTTGCCAGGTTCTGAAGGAGTTTGGACCTGGTTCTGATAGAAGGTTCCTCCTGGTTCTGATTGAGTTTGGACCTGGTTCTGATAGTGGGTGACTAACTGGTCCTGATACAGAATTCCCCCTGGTTTTGATGGAGTGTGGATCTGGTTCTGATGGAGTTTTTCTTTCCTTGTACTGATGGAGCTTTTTGCCAGGTTCTGAAGGAGTTTGGACCTGGTTCTGATAGAAGGTTCCTCCTGGTTCTGAATGAGTTTGAACCTGGTTCTGATAGTGGGTGACTAACTGGTCCTGATGGAGAATTCCTCCTGGTTTTGATGGAGTTTGGACCTGGTTCTGATAGAAGGTTCCTCCTGGTTCTGAATGAGTTTGGACCTGGTTCTGATAGTGGGTGACTAACTGGTCCTGATGGAGAATTCCTCCTGGTTCTGAATGAGTTTGGACCTGGTTCTGATAGTGGGTGACTAAATGGTCCTGATACAGAATTCCTCCTGGTTCTGATGGAGTTTGGGTCTGGTTCTGATGGAGGGGTCCTAACTGGTTCTGATAGAGTTTCCATCTGATTCTGATGGATTTTGGACAAGGTTCTGATGGAGTTTGGGTCTGGTTCTGATGGAGATTTGTTCCAGGTTCTGATGCTTCTTGGAACTGGTTCTGATAGAGGTTTCTTTCTGGTTCTGACTGAGTTTGGACCTGGTTCTGATAGTGGGTGACTAACTGGTCCTGATGGAGAATTCTTCCTGGTTTTGATGGAGTTTGGATGTGGTTCTGATGGAGTTTTTCTTTCCTTGTACTGATGGAGCTTTTTGCCAGGTTCTGAAGGAGTTTGGATCTGGTTCTAATAGAAGGTTCCTCCTGGTTCTGATTGAGTTTGGACCTGGTTCTGATAGTGGGTGACTAACTGGTCCTGATACAGAATTCCCCCTGGTTTTGATGGAGTGTGGATCTGGTTCTGATGGAGTTTTTCTTTCCTTGTACTGATGGAGCTTTTTGCCAGGTTCTGAAGGAGTTTGGACCTGGTTCTGATAGAAGGTTCCTCCTGGTTCTGAATGAGTTTGAACCTGGTTCCGATAGTGGGTGACTAACTGGTCCTGATGGAGAATTCCTCCTGGTTTTGATGGAGTTAGGATGTGGTTCTGATGGAGGGTTCCTAAATGGTTCTGATGGAGTTTCTTTCCGGTTCTGATGGAGATTTTCTCCAGGTTCGGATGGATTTCTGAACTGGTTCTGATAGAGGTTTCTTTCTGGTTCTGATTGAGTTTGGACCTGTTTCTGATATTGGGTGCCTAACTGGTCCTGATGGAGAATTCCTCCTGGTTCTGATGGAGTTTGGGTCTGGTTTTGATAGAAGTTTCCTCCTAGTTCTGATTGAGTTTGGACTTGGTTCTGGTGGAGGGTCCCTAACTGGTTCTGATGGAGTTTGGGTCCAGTTCTTGTGGAGATTTATTCCAGGTTCTGATGCTTCTTGGGACATTTTCTGATAGAGGTTTCTTTCTGGTTCTGACTGAGTTTGGACCTGGTTCTGATAGTGGGTGACTAACTGGTCCTGATACAGAATTCTTCCTGGTTCTGATGGAGTTTGGTTCTGGTTCTGATGGAGGGTTCCTAACTGGTTCTGATGGAGTTTGTGTCCGGTTCTGATGGAGATTTGTTCCTGGTTCTGCTGGAGGTTGGGTCTGGTTCTGATGGAGGGTTCCTAACTGGTTCTGATGGAGTTTGTGTCTGGTTCTGATGGAGATTTTTTCCTGGTTCTGCTGGAGTTTGGACCTGGTTCTGATGAATGTTTCTCCTTGGCTCTTATAGAATTTGGACCTATTTCAGATGGAGGTTTGTACATGGTTCTGATGAAGATTTGTACCTGGTTCTGATAGAGTTTCCATCTGATTCTGATGGATTTTGGACAAGGTTCTGATGGAGTTTGGGTCTGGTTCTGACGGAGATTTGTTCCAGGTTCTGATGCGCTAATAGCCTATATACAAAAGTCTATGAAATTGCCTTTTAAATTTAATCACTGTTGTCCAGCTGTTAGAACAGCAGTACATGCTGTTTAAGTACTCAACACAAAATGGCCGCCAGTAGTTGCCTCCTATTAAGATGGTCAAAGGGTTAGGGGGTCGGGTCAGGTTTAGGCCATAGAAACGAATGAAAATGAATGGAAGTCAATGAAAAGTCCTCACAAAGATAGTAATCCATGAATGTGTGTGTGGGTGTGTGTGAGCGTGTGTGTGTGCCCGAGTGTCAGACACGGAGAGAATGGAGGCAGAAACAAAGACAGAATCATATACAGACATAGACCGTAGGAGATACACAGAGCTATAAATAGAACAGTGAGGAATGAATCAGCCAATCAGCAAAGAGCGTCAGTGTAACTTGACACCTGCAGCATTTGTAATGCAGCACCTCACTATTGTCTCCCCTTGGCCCGGGCTTTTATCATGGAGTTGCATGCTCCCGAACTACCGCCCATAACTCGGAAACCATAAGGGCTATCGACATCATTCTTGGACCGTTTTTCTCAGAACGGACAGGGGAACGAGAATATTAACACGTTTTTGCTGAAAATATAATATTAAAGGCAAAACACTAGGTGAAAAGAAAGGGAAAAATTGAGAAAAACAGAAAAATGCCTGAACAGGATCTCAAACAACGTCTAATAAGTCGGAAACTATAAGGGCTATCGATTTGATTTATGCACCGTATGAATCAGCAGGCCTTGCTGAACAATCATGGAGCTTCTCAGGTTTCTACAAAAATCTGTCTGAGAGGTGTGACCCTGTGAAAAAGTGGATCATTTTGACCATTTTTAACCCGAGTGAAGGTGAATTTTTCACTCTCAAACAAACTTGATTCACGGGAAAACGATAACAGGTATTCAAAAACGTTTTGGACCGTAGGTATCAGCAGGGATCGGTGAACAATCCTGGAGATTTGGGTGTGTCTACATAAATCCGTGTAGGAGATGTGACAGTGTAGAAAAGTGGATAATTTAGAAATTTTTTTATTCTAAGCGATTTTGGGAAGGACAGATTTGGTACTCCTAAACAAACTTTATTTATGACAAAACGATAAAAGGTATCAAAATAATTCCTTCACTGTGAGTGCCAGCAAGGTCTGAAAATTAATTGGTGCAAATCTCATGTCTCTAACTTGAACGGTTTATGAGAGGCGGCGATTCGAAAAGAAGTGAGTTTAAGGATTTTTTGCTCAGATTTTTTCTGAAATTCCTATAGGTTTTCCATTGAGGATGAGTTGACTTTGCGTTGCTCCCGGGCGTGTTGCGTTAAATCCTTTAGTCCCACATCAATGAGGATGACCTTTTCTGAATCGCGAAAGAGCATCCTACGTTTTGGTACATAATTTGTGCCAGTAGAGTGAAAATTGAGCGAGTGAGGAGAGTTTGTTCGTTCTTTCTCAGGTTATTCAAAAACCTAGAGCGTACACTCTACCAACTGACGAATTCCGCCATAGGATTACATTATAAAATCAAAAACATCAAAAATCTTGCCTAAAATTTGAATCGCGATTGTAGAAGAACCGTAAAAGATATCAAACAGTTGAATCATTTGAAGATAGCTTAATGGCTTGTGAACATTTCAAAAGTTGAATGGTGTTTCTAGCTGAAAGTGTGCAGAAGTAGTAAGCTGGGAAAGAGCACAAGGTTTTAGCTGAATTTTGCTGCATTTCCATTCATTTCCATGGAGCAAAAAAATTGCATAAAAAGCGGAATATTTGAAAAATTATAATAGTTGAAGTTACCAAAAGTCATAGCATAATCCTCCAGAACGAGCCGAACGTTTTGATACCAGAATTGTTGAAATCGGTTGAAAATTGTAGGACTAGTTACGAACGGAAAAACGTACGGAAAATATAATAATAATAATAATAAAAATAAAGAAAAACAGAAAAGCAATAAGTGAGAATGCATGTATGGATCTCAATAGTGTGAATGCCAGCATTCACACAAAAATAAAGAATAAACACTGAAGTTTTAGCGGAATTGTGTGAATTTATTGAAAAAATTTGCATTTCCTGCGAAAATGCAGTGTGAATGCTGAAAACTGAATTTTTTAGCTGAAAGCTGGCAGAAACAAGCTGACATTGACTGCAAACAATCTGCTAAAATTTAATGAATTAGAAGAAAACAGAAATGCTAAACTCATGTAAACTCATGGAAGCAACCAGAATAAGAATAATAAAGAATAAAGAGAAACACAATAAAGAGAAACAGGATCTCAATTGTGTGCATGCTGAAGGCATTCACACAAATATATACATTTCTTGATGAAAACGCATGTGTAAGAAAAAGTACAAAGAAAATATATACATTTCTTGATGAAAATGCATATGTAAGGAAAAGGAAAAATGAAATATATATATTTCTGCTTTTATTTTTAATTATGTCAGGACGGTCCTCCTTAGTTTAATGTGTTGTTCAAATCAGAATCAATTAGATTTCAATAGGTTCAATATTGGATTCTTAATTGTATTTTTAACTGGATAAATTGCTAAATGAGCCAAGGTTCTTCTTAATACCTAGTCCTAACTATATAGCAGGTTGTCCTATATTTCCTGCCTCCAACAGCTTAGTTGCTATGGGAGTGACAGATCTCTTTTCTCGGGTAACACAGTCTTAAGGTGTGCTTGATGGATGAGTTGATGCCCAAAGGCTCTGTTTGCTTTGTCGCTTTCAAAGGCCTACTGTGACCTGCTGGCATGGATCAAGATGTGAGCCTCACACCACTTACACTGGAAAACCAACAGGTTGTGACCTCTAACAACATGATCCAACTTCACATCAACAAACACTTTGAAATTACACCACTGGCTATGACAGCCATCCATGGCCCTCTACAAAGACTTGCAGTGACACAGAGACAACACAATTGGGAAACAGGAATGCCTGAGCAGGGAAAAAGGAAGGGTTGAGAGGGTTATTGGGCACATTGGGGTGGGATAGAGGAGATAGGAGTCAAATTGTGGCTTTTCAGAACATATTTGGTCTGAAGTGCTGCAGATTTTGAAAAGAGGTTGTGATGTGACAGCTTTTTCTCTCTCTTTCTATTGCTTTGTGGTGCAGGGACCTTACCAGACCCCCAGACACTTATGTCACTCAGCCGTGACAGCTACACATATACATGAATACACAGCACTCAGAGTTGTGGCTCCAGTTCTATTGTCACTGGGTCCTGCTCCACCGATCGCCTTCGTTGCTGAAGGACAATAAGGTGCAGCCAGTCAAACAGAGAGTCCACTACTGTCTGCTTCCTAGTGACATAGCAGGCATTCGCACAGCCAGAACTAATCTGGGAAATGTTTCTCCTTAGCTTTTAAAAAGACCCTAACCTTTGATGGTGATTTAAACAAAAAAAGAACATAAATCCATCTATCTCACCATGCTTTCAAGGTTTTATTTGGACTGAGAGCATTAAAAATAGAACTGTGGATATTTTTGTTTTTACAAGATATACTATCAGACAAAACGTTTGTGGACTATAGTTTTGCTATTTTTAATTTTTGTGGATAGGAAATCTAACAAAGATCAACTGACTTATGAAATCCCTTTTAAGAATTTGAAAAGAACCTTCTTAGTAATGTAAGTTTGAGAATGCTTAGTGACTTGTTCCGATGATGATTCCCAGCTTTTTTAAGGAGTACAGGGGGAGTGGGAGCCCACGGCAATACTTTATAATTGAAAAGGCAAATAGAAACACAAACAATATAATTTGAGATTCAGTCTTTTGATACTGTATAAAAGCAGTAAACCATGAATGACAGAACCATCTAGGGTAAACATGTATAGCACATAAATATGTGTCTTGTGATGATTAAATAAAATGCCTATATTTTAATTTATAAACACTACATGGGTAGATGAAATAATGTGTATGACAGAGCTTTAAATATAAAATAATTCTGAACAATTCACATGCTACAAATCTAGAGTGCATGACTCCTCACTTCAACCAAACAATAATGGTAAATCTTTACAGAACTTTAACTGTTTCACATAATCACAGTTTTATGTATAAAAAGGCCATTTCAGTCTGGTAAGTCCAACATTGCATGTCTTGTTAAGACTTTGTGTAATGTTTCAACTGTAAAGTGTGTCTTTTTTACAAATGTAGTAAACACTGAGTGACATTTTGCTACCAAAAGTTGTAGCAACATATTTATAATTGAGAAACCTGTTTAAATGTATTTCTTGAGTGAGTGATGAAACTGAACTGACACAGAAGGAAAAGAAATGCAAAAAATAAATATGCTTCCATTCTTTTGAATTGACAACCTTTAGAGCCAAGTTTCAAGCTTTGCAAACCAATATTAGTAAAGAAACAACATTGTAGGTTGATTAGGTAAACATGTGATTCAACAAGAGTATGTTAATGTTTCATACCATAGAAAAATATTTTCTTTAATCTAAACAGACTTGAGTGACCATCTAACAATTGCCGGGCAGACCTCACCAGCTGAGGTGCAACAGAGACTGAGAAGTAATGAGAGAAACCAGTGAGCAGTTAAGCAATACACTTTATTATCCCTCACCCCCTCCCCATCAGTCTCAGAGTTCCTGTTTAGGTTATCCTTCTTCATTTGATGTGACAGCAATTAGCAGGGGGACTTTTGTCCTTTTGGGCAGACAGGCGGTCCACTCCACTGATCCCTATCTATGCAGAATGAATCAAGAAAACTGAAGATGGCATGACATAAGGATCAAACAGAACTCCCTCACCTCTGTTATGGTCCCTCAGCTCCCATGTCCTTATAGAAGAAGAAGGAAAAGGGGGAGAAGGAAGAGAATGAGAGCAGAAAAGTAGTGAGGTGTTAGTTTCCCATGAGAATGCTCACTGGGGGTCAAGTCTTTTTTAATGAATTTGTGTTCATTTGTTTTACTTTTTTTGCTGTGCAACAAGTAGGTGGATTTTCCAAATTCTTTAGAGATCATTAATACAGAACTTAAGTGAATGTCAGTCAGTCATTTTCGACCACTTATTCCATAGTGGGTCGCGGGGGAGCTGGTGCCTATCTCCAGCAGTCTATGGGTGGGAGGCAGGGTACACCCTGGACAGGTCACCAGTCCATCTCAGGGCAACACACAAACAACCAAGCACACACTCATTCACACACCTAAGGGCAATTTTAGAGTGACCAATTAACCTAACAGGCATGTCTTTGGACTGTGGGAGGAAGCCGGAGTACCCGGTGAGAACCCACGCATGCACGGGGAGAACATGCAAACCCCATGCAGAAAGACCCCGGTCCGGGAATCAAACCCAGGACCTTCTTGCTGCAAGGCAACAGTGCTACCAACTGCGCCACCGTGCAGTGAGTGTTAGTTTGATATTATTATTATAATTTTTTTTGGTGTTGGTAGTTTCTATTTTGACAACACGTATATTTAACAAAAGTCAGTTTGATTTACACTATCTATGAAAGTGTTTTGAATCTATTTTAGAATAAGCAGATTCCAAAGTCATTACTTCAAACACCTCTACTAGTTAATCAAACGTATCACGTTGCCAAGCTCTTGAAAAAGATCCCAACTGTCTCCCTTAAATGAGAGATAATGTTTTAGGGTGTTAAGAACCAA
Organism: Girardinichthys multiradiatus; assembly: GCF_021462225.1. Lineage (NCBI taxonomy): Eukaryota > Metazoa > Chordata > Actinopteri > Cyprinodontiformes > Goodeidae > Girardinichthys > Girardinichthys multiradiatus. Next base: position 2,473,283 of record NC_061797.1, read on the forward strand.
CTCAAGTAATTTATTTTCAGGGTCAAGCCTATCATGAATTGGAAACAGCAGAAAAACCATGTCAGTGTTAACAGTGAAGTAGTTTTATGCAGACTCAGAAGGTGATGGCTATAAAAAAAAGCATTTGCTCCAGAATCAGTCTAAAGCTGCCCATTTGAACAAGCCAAATTCCCTCTGGAAAAAGGTTTTATACTCAGCCCTGACAATGATGATTCTTTGGCTATAGTGTCAGTTCATCTCTAATCATTAGCTAACAATAAGCTAAGATAAAGATTTTACAATGACCTTCCCAAACTAATGATCTCAGCAATGCTGGCAAACACTTCTTAAAAGAGAGGTCAATGCAAGGAAACGAGACAATTGAAACAAGCTATTAAAAAGACATTACCTAAATTTCAGGGTGTACATCTGTGTGTGTGTGTGTGTGATGTCTGTTAAAGAACACTAGGACAGTGGGAACACATCAGTGGGAATTTTCCCACTGATGTGGGTATATTTCATTCGTTCGTCGTCTTCCGCTTATCCAGGACCGGGTCGCGGGGGCAGCAGACTCAGCAGAGACACCCAGACGTCCCTCTCTCCAGACACCTCCTCCAGCTCCTCCAGGGGGAGCCCAAGGCGTTCCCAGGCCAGCCGAGAGACATAGTCCCTCCAGCGTGTCCTGGGCCGTCCCCTGGGCCTCCTCCCGGTGGGACGTGCCTGGAACACCTCCCGAGGAAGGCATCCAGGAGGCATCCGGTATAGATGCCCGAGCCACATCAACTGGCTCCTCTCAATGTGGAGGAGCAGAGGCTCTACTCCGAGCTCCTCCCGGATGGCCGAGCTCCTCACCCTATCTCTAAGGGAGTGCCCGGCCACCCTACGGAGGAAGCTCATTTCAGCCGCTTGTATCCGTGATCTCGTTCTTTCGGTCATGACCCAAAGTTCATGGCCATAGGTGAGGGTAGGAACGTAGACCGACCAGTAAATTGAGAGCTTTGCTTTTCGGCTCAGCTCTCTCTTCACCACAATGGACCGGCACAGCGCCCCCATTACTGTGGCAGCTGCACCGATCCGTCTGTCGATCTCCCGCTCCATTCTTCCCTCACTCGTGAACAAAACCCCGAGATACTTAAACTCCTCCACTTGAGGCAGGAACTCCCCTCCAACCTGAAGAGGACAAGCCACCCTTTTCCGGTCGAGTACCATGGCCTCGGACTTGGAGGAGCTGATCCTCATCCCAGCCGCTTCACACTCGGCTGCGAACCGCCACAGCGCATGCTGTAGGTCTTGGCTAGAGGGGGCCAGCAGGACCACGTCATCCGCAAAAAGAAGAGACGAAATCCACTGGTCCCCAAACCAGACCCCCTCCGGCCCTTGGCTGCGTCTAGAAATCCTGTCCATAAAAGTTATGAACAGGACCGGCGACAAAGGGCAGCCCTGCCGGAGTCCAACATGCACTGGGAACAGGTCCGACTTAGTGCCGGCAATGCGGACCAAACTCCTGCTCCGCTCGTACAGGGACCGGATGGCCCCTAATAAAGGGCCCCCGATTCCATACTCCTGGAGCACCCCCCACAGGGCATCACGAGGAACACAGTCGAATGCCTTCTCCAGGTCCACAAAACACATGTGAACCGGTTGGGCAAACTCCCATGAACCCTCGAGCACCCTGTAGAGGGTATAGAGCTGGTCCAGTGTTCCACGGCTGGGACGAAAACCACACTGTTCCTCCTGAAGCCGAGGTTCGACTATCGGTCGGACTCTCCTCTCCAATACCCTGGCGTAGGCCTTACCAGGGAGGCTGAGGAGTGTGATCCCCCTGTAGTTGGAACACACCCTCCGGTCCCCCTTCTTATAAAGGGGGACCACCACCCCAGTCTGCCAGTCCAGAGGCACTGTCCCCGACCGCCACGCAATGTTGAAGAGGCGTGTCAACCATGACAGCCCTACAACATCCAGACACTTGAGGTACTCAGGGCGGATCTCATCCACCCCCGAAGCCTTCCCACCGCGGAGCTTTTTAACCACCTCGGTGACTTCAGCCTGGGAGATGAAAGAATCCAACCCCGAGTCCCCAGCCTCTGTTTCCACCACGGAATGCGTGATGGCAGGATTGAGGAGATCCTCGAAGTACTCCTTCCACCGCCCGATAATGTCCTCAGTCGAGGTCAGCAGTCTCCCGCCCCCACTATAAACAGTGTTGGCAAAGCACTGCTTCCCCCTCCTGAGGCGCCGGACGGTTTGCCAGAATCGCTTCGAGGCCAACCGGTAGTCCTTCTCCATGGCCTCACCGAACTCTTCCCAGGCCCGAGTTTTTGCCTCTGCCACAGCCTGGGCCGCAGCACGCTTGGCCTCACGGTACCCGTCAGCCGCCTCAGGAGTCCCACAAGCCAACCACTGCCGATAGGACTCCTTCTTCAGCTTAACTGCATCCCTTACTGCCGGTGTCCACCACTGGGTTCTGAGATTGCCGCCACGACAGGCACCGCAGACCTTACGGCCGCAGCTATGGGCAGCAGCATCGACAATAGATGCAGAGAACATGGTCCACTCGGACTCTATGTCTCCAACATCCCCCGGGATCTGGTCAAAGCTCTCCCGGAGGTGGGAGTTGAATACATCCCTGGCCGAGGGCTCCGCCAGGCGTTCCCAGCAGACCCTCACTATGCGCTTGGGCCTGCCGAGTCTGTCCGGCTTTCTCCTCCTCCAGCGGATCCAACTCACCACCAGGTGATGATCAGGGGACAGCTCAGCCCCTCTCTTCACCCGAGTGTCCAAAACATGCGGCCGAAGGTCTGATGATACGACAACAAAGTCGATCATCGACCTCCTGCCTAGGGTGTCCTGGTGCCAAGTGCACTGATGGACACCCTTATGTTTGAACATGGTGTTCGTTATGGACAATCCGTGACTAGCACAGAAGTCCAATAACAAAACACCACTCGGATTCAGATCGGGGAGGCCATTCCTCCCGATCACGCCTCTCCAGGTGTCACTGTCGTTCCCCACGTGGGCGTTGAAGTCCCCCAGCAGAATAATGGAGTCCCCGGGAGGGGCGCTATCCAGCACCCCCGACAGGGACGCCAAGAAGGCAGGGTACTCTGCACTACCACTCGGCCCGTAAGCTGAAATGATAGTCAGAGACCTCTCCCCAACCCGAAGGCGCAGGGATACAACCCTCTCATCAACTTTTCATTGAAATATACCCCCCCCTCCTCGAACCGTCACCTTAACGTGGTGGAGGGGTTTGAGTGCTCAAATGATCCTAGAGGCTATGTTGTCTGGGGCCTAAATGCCCCTGGTAGAGTCTCCCATGTCAAACAGGTTCTAGGTGATGGGTCAGACAAAGAATGGTTCAAGAACCCCTCATGAAGAACACAATATCGAGGCACGTGACGTCGCCCGGTACGGCGGAGCCGGGGTCCCACCCTGGAGCCAGGCCTGGGGTCGGGACTCGTCGGAGAGCGCCTGGTGGCCGGGTTGCTCCTCGCGGGACCCGGCCGGGCCAAGCCCGAACGAGAGACGCGAGGCCATCCCCCAGTGGGCCCACCACCTGCAGGGGGAACCGTGAGGGACCGGTGCAAAGAGGATTGGGTGGCGGACGAAGGTGGAGACCTCAGCGGCCCGATCCCCAGATGCTTAGGCTGGCTCTAGGGACGTGGAATGTCACCTCGCTGGGGGGGAAGGAGCCTGAGCTTGTGCGGGAGGTCGAGAGATATCGACTAGAAATAGTCGGGCTCGCCTCCACGCACAGCGTGGGCTCTGGAACCCATCTCCTTGACAGGGGTTGGACTCTCTTCTACTCTGGAGTGGCCCACGGGGAGAGGCGGCGGGCTGGTGTGGGTTTGCTTGTTGCCCCCCCAGCTCAGCCGTCTCGTGTTGGGGTTTACCCCAGTGGATAACCCATACAATTCATTGCACCGTCCCCCAGCATCAGAACTTCTTAGAAGTGCCTGGTTAAATTTTAGGGTATATTTCAATGAAAACTAAAATTTAACCAGGCACTTCTAAGAAGTTCTGATGCTGGGGGACGGTGCAATGAATTGTATGGGTTAATACATCCAGCAACTGAACATTTAGACTTATCCACATGCAGCTTCGGCCTACTTCAGTCTGGACTACAAAATAACAGCCAAAAAATAAAAATGGCGGGGACCTGATATTGATCAGCTGGAAGTCCATGACCTTGTTTAGATGTTCAGAAAACACAGTGACATAATAGTTAAAAAAAAATGTAATAGAGAAAACTGAACGGATTGAAAAATATGACCCAAAAAGAATATAAAGATATCTACCAGCACCTGGAGAAAATAAATTTAACTTTTCACTATTCCTACAGATTTCAAATACACAATAAAATTAAGGGCTAAAAAGTGGATTTTGTATGATATGTCACCTTTAACACGCGTTTGTTTCCTGAAAAACCTTTGGTGAAGCACTTTTTAGGCCTGATTAACTTTTTTAATTTAACGCAGTGTGTGTTTGGGCTGACACAGGAATGGGGGCACATATTTGATCTTGTGTTATCTTTTAGTTTGTCAGTCTCCAGCTTGCAGATCTGTGACATGTGTCATTTGACATTATCTTTCCTTGTAAAACTTTTATTGCTAGTTCTTCTGTTCAGCAAGTGCGTAACATTACCCTTCCACTGCTGTCCTGTTCACTAACCTCTTGAATCAAAATTATGTTATGCCCGTGACTGTATGTCATGATACAAATTACCTTGTCTCTTTGTTACATTCTACCTATCAGACTGTATTAAATGGCGTGGCTTTATTGAAACCCAGGTTGCCAAAAATTAACTCCAACCATATGTTACAGGCCTCAAAAGAGATCTGTGTCTGTGTCTGTGTTTTGCAGGAAAAAGAACAGACGACACGTTAGATGCGGTCTGTCGGCAGGCAGGCTCTGCTTTATTACCAGAAAAATCACAATAATAGACAATGCACCTCAATCTTACTTCAGTTTCACAATACTTAATGCCTCTTAACATTTTCCCAAATTCCAAGTCACTTCTTGGTTCATTCTGGTATACAGAAATTATTATGGTTCCATTTAGAGTTTACTTTCACTTAAGGTTGGAGCATTTCTTTCACTATAATAACGTACAACTTAAGAATACGTAATATAAATGCATCACATTCAGTGCTATGATTTACCTGCTCCTCTAAACCAATTACTGAACAACTCTTAACAACATATAACCCATCTGTTTACAGCAAACACATTCACAGCTACAATACATAAAAATATTAACTCAATATTACCCAAAAACTCCTAGACTCTTGCCTGTATTATGATACTCACATCAAATCAAATATTCTAAAAGTAACACATGTCGTGGAGCCATATTTAAACTAAATGAAACATGCTAGGGTCCGCCATCTTTACCAATACACATTAATAGTAAATCACACTCGCTAATACAGGACACAATAAGTCTCCTTTTCTAATTTAATAACTTATCTTCAGGAATAGAAGTCAGCACATTCGGAACTAAAGGCGTTCTTCAACCCTTAGGAGTGATTTGGGACCAACATGTCCATGCAACTAACCTGTGTTTTGCAGGAAAAAGCACAGACGACACGTTAGATGCGGTCTGTCGGCAGACAGGCTCTGCTCTGAGCTCCCAGCCACACCACTGGGAGCAACTCCCTCTGCTGGCGAACTAGGGGAATTGCAACTACAGCCCAACTAAAATCAGGACCTTCTTCATTAATAAAAGAACATATTAAATTATTCCACAATGTTTCTACCTTGGAGGGTATCACACACTCCCCCACAAAAATAAAATGGCTCCTGACATTTGACTTTTCAATTTCAAATACTCAAAACTCAAAATCTAGAAACCACTGGAATCAACAACAAGTTGTTTCCGACATTAGCATAGGTACACAGGCTGACTATACAGGTCCTTCTCAAAAAATTAGCATATTGTGATAAAGTTCATTATTTTCTATAATGTAATGATGAAAATTTAATATTCATATATTTTAGATTCATTGCACACTAACTGAAATATTTCAGGTCCTTTATTGTCTTAATACGGATGATTTTGGCATACAGCTCATGAAAACCCAAAATTCCTATCTCACAAAATTAGCATATTTCATCCGACCAATAAAAGAAAAGTGTTTTTAATACAAAAAACGTCAACCTTCAAATAATCATGTACAGTTATGCACTCAATACTTGGTCGGGAATCCTTTTGCAGAAATGACTGCTTCAATGCGGCGTGGCATGGAGGCAATCAGCCTGTGGCACTGCTGAGGTCTTATGGAGGCCCAGGATGCTTCGATAGCGGCCTTTAGCTCATCCAGAGTGTTGGGTCTTGAGTCTCTCAACGTTCTCTTCACAATATCCCACAGATTCTCTATGGGGTTCAGGTCAGGAGAGTTGGCAGGCCAATTGAGCACAGTGATACCATGGTCAGTAAACCATTTACCAGTGGTTTTGGCACTGTGAGCAGGTGCCAGGTCGTGCTGAAAAATGAAATCTTCATCTCCATAAAGCTTTTCAGCAGATGGAAGCATGAAGTGCTCCAAAATCTCCTGATAGCTAGCTGCATTGACCCTGCCCTTGATAAAACACAGTGGACCAACACCAGCAGCTGACACGGTACCCCAGACCATCACTGACTGTGGGTACTTGACACTGGACTTTTGGCATTTTGGCATTTCCTTCTCCCCAGTCTTCCTCCAGACTCTGGCACCTTGATTTCCGAATGACATGCAGAATTTGCTTTCATCCGAAAAGTCCAGTGCTGCTTCTCTGTAGCCCAGGTCTGGGGAATGCGGCACCTGTAGCCCATTTCCTGCACACGCCTGTGCACGGTGGCTCTGGATGTTTCTACTCCAGACTCAGTCCACTGGTTCCGCAGGTCCCCCAAGGTCTGGAATCGGCCCTTTTCCACAATCTTCCTCAGGGTCCGGTCACCTCTTCTCGTTGTGCAGCGTTTTCTGCCACACTTTTTCCTTCCCGCAGACTTCCCACTGAGGTGCCTTGATACAGCACTCTGGGAACAGCCTATTCGTTCAGAAATGTCTTTCTGTGTCTTACCCTCTTGCTTGAGGGTGTCAATAGTGGCCTTCTGGACAGCAGTCAGGTCGGCAGTCTTACCCATGATTGGGGTTTTGAGTGATGAACCAGGCTGGGAGTTTTAAAGGCCTCAGGAATCTTTTGCAGGTGTTTAGAGTTAACTCGTTGATTCAGATGATTAGGTTCATAGCTCATTTAGAGACCCTTTTAATGATATGCTAATTTTGCGAGATAGGAATTTTGGGTTTTCATGAGCTGTATGCTAAAATCATCCGTATTAAGACAATAAAAGACCTGAAATATTTCAGTTAGTGTGCAATGAATCTAAAATATATTAATGTTAAATTTTCATCATGACATTATGGAAAATAATGAACTTTATCACAATATGCTAATTTTTTGAGAAGGACCTGTAATGCACTAGGAAGGTGTAAGGTAAAGGAAGGAAGGGTGGATGGTTATAAAGGACTGGATTAGGGCATATCAGAAAGGGGTTTGGTTGTACATTGTAAAACGGTAAACCAGGTGACATGAACACCTCTATGTTGCTCACTGTGGAATGTGTGTCGATAGAAGGCTGGCCAAGTGTGTTATATGTGAACAATTTGGCTGGCTGTCGTTCTCTCGTAGAACGTCTGAGTGTTGTTTCATTAGGGGCAGGAGTTGCATCTAATACAGAGAGCACTTCTGCGGCATGAGTAAGGTCATTCCCATTATTTGCAGATGGTATCTCTGTGACCACAGTCTCCTCCACTCCTTCATGTCTCTCTTCTTCATTACCAGTGTCTGGTTCCATGTTCTCTCCTGTTTCTCTTGCTTCCTCTATCTGTTCTCTCCCCAACAGCTGTCCCCACTCCCTCCTGGGTATTCCATGGGTTACTGACTGACCTATTTCCTGGTGAAGGTCAAAGATCGGTTGCGCAGTAACGATGTTTTGGTTTCTCAAATCATATCTTAGCTCATAATAAGAACTCCGTTCCTCATCAGAGCTACAGTCAATGTTTGGTTGGCAGCCTGTGTCTCTTGGAGTTAAACTTGTTTTTTTTCTCCTCACTCCTGAATGCTTGCCATCACTATCCACTGCAGGCAACTCCACAGGAAGCTCATTAACTAGATATAGGAGGTTGCGATGTAGAACGCGTGACTTGTTCCCATCCGTCTCCGAGGTCACTTTATAAACTGGGCTGTCATTGATCTGTTCTTTCACCACATAAATGGTGTTCTCCCAATATGACCTTAATTTCCCGGAGCCACCCCTTTCTGTCATATTCCGTACCAGCACTCGATCTCCTGGCTGAAGTATCACTCCCTTCTGATGTTGGTCGTAATACTTTTTACCCCGAGCACTTGACTTCCTGCTGTTCTCTGATGCAATCCTGTAAGCTTCAGTCATTCGTTCGGCCCATTTCTCTGCATAGCCTCTGGCTGTATGTGGTTCAACATATGAAACCACCCTGAATAGCATATCCACAGGCAGCCTTGGGTGTGTGCCAAAGAGTAAAAAGAAGGGAGAGTACCCTGTTGCCTCATGACGGGTACAGTTGTATGCGTGAATGATCTGTGGGAGGTAATCTTTCCATCTTTCCTTTTTCTCTTCACCAAGGGTTCTCATCATCTGCAACAATGTGCGATTGAAGCGTTCGGCGGGGTTACCCTGTGGGTGATAAGGGGTTGTGCGTGAGTGTTTAACTCCAGTCAGATGTTGTAGAGTGTGAAAGAGTCCATTTTCGAATTCTCGTCCCTGATCGTGTTGTAGCCTCAGGGGATACCCAAACCTGGGAACAAAATCACTGAAAAGTTTCTCTGCAGCAGTTTTACCACTCTTGTTGCGGGTTGGATAAGCCTGTGCATACCTGGTAAAGTGATCAACTACCACCAGGATGTACTGGTATCCTCCCTGGCTTGGGTCTAAATGTAGGTAATCAATGGAAACAAGCTCCATTGGTGAGCTGGAAGTTATACTCGACATAGGAGCTCTGGTATGTGTAACAGGCTTTTTCTGTTTGATACAGGGACACTGACGTGTGATGTAAACTTCAATGTCTCGTTGCATGTAAGGCCAGTAAAATCTTTGTCTGGCCAGGTTCAGAACTCTTTCAGTCCCAATATGGCCCATGTCGTCGTGCAAATGCTTCAGAACTAGTGATTTGAAGCTGCTTGGCAACACTAACTGCCGTTTCTCTGCGGTCTTTCGATATAAGATTCCATCTTCGACCTGCAGCTTTGTCCATTCATGCATCATTTTCTGGGCAGTGCCTTTCACTGCTCTTTTCATGTCCTCTGTGAGATTTTTCCCTGACTCTTTCATTTTCAGAATGTCACCAATGACAGGATCTGTTCTCTGAGCCTTCTGTAGTTTGGCCAGATCAATGGACTGAATAAGGTGGCCACCATCTGGTTCAAGTCGTTCACCTTGTGCTAGCGTCAAGGCAGCAACCCATGCAACATCCTCACGTTGACCTGCTCCACAGCCCTCCCATATGGCAACAACAGTTTCTCTAGAGAGGTCCTTGGTGCATCCAGCCACATATCTGTCAATGTCCAAGGGGCGTCTAGATAATGTGTCTGCATCCATATTCACTTTGCCAGGTCTGTAGCGAATGTCGAACCTGAAGTCCGACAATTCTCCCACCCACCTGTAGCCAAAGGCATTTAACTTAGCAGTAGTCATGACATATGTTAATGGATTGTTGTCTGTATAGATGGTAAATGATGGGGCATAAAACAAGTAATCCCGGAATTTCTCACAGACTGCCCACTTCAGCGCGAGAAACTCCAACTTGCCTGAGTGGAGTCGATAGTTCTTCTCGGCAGATGTGAGTGTCCTTGAGCCATAGCCTATCACTCTGAGTTTCCCATTTTGTCTTTGATAGAGGACAGCACCCAGCCCTTTATCTGAGGCATCCGTATGGAGCACAAAAGGGAGCTCAAAGTCAGGGTAGGCCAGAATGGGGGGATTTGCCAGCATATCTATGATCTTACACAAGACATCTTGGTGCTCCTCAGTCCAAATGACAGGTGTTTTGGAAGGTAAATGTGCCCATTTTTGTTTGTGCCTACCAGGCTGCACCTTGCAATACTCCTCTTTACTTTTCCTGGGTTGTAAGAACTCATAAATGGGTTTCGCTATCCTCGAAAAATCTTGGATATATGAGCGAAAGTAACTCAGGAAGCCAGCAATTCTCCGCACATCACCAACTATAGCAGGTGTCTCATTTTTCAGGGCATACACTGCCTCGAGATCTTTTGGATCAATACGTACTCCCTTGGCAGAGACTAAACGACCCACATATCTCACCTCTCGCTTGAACAGGTCACATTTGGTGGGACGGAGTTTAACTCCATGTCTCTGCAGTGCTCTTAGGACCTTTCTCAGTCCTTCGATGTGATCCTCAAATGTCTTGGCGTAACATAAAATATCATCTAAATAAGGGATGCAACACTCGTCCCGAAGGGGTACCAACATTTCTTCCATACTGCGTTGAAACGAGGCAGGGGGCGTTGGTCAGTCCGAATGGAATCCGCATCCATTCGTAGAGGCCCCATGGGGTGATGAAAGCAGTAAGATGACGCGATCCCTCGGCTATAAACCCCTGGTGGTAAGCTTTCCCCTGGTCAAGTATGGAGAACCAGCTGTAACCTCCCAAAGTATCTATGAGATCTTGTATTCGAGGCAAGGGGTGATGATCAGGGACTGTGCTGTGCGTTGGTTAAGGAGACGATAATCAATGCACAATTGAAGAGATCCGTCCTTCTTTCTAACACAGACTATGGGCGCAGAGTAAGGAGAACGTGACTTCACGATCCATCCTCTTGCCAGGAGATCTTCGATGTACTCCTTAACCTCTTTATAGAGAGGCTTTGGAATGGAGGAATATGATTTTTGGATTGGTGTATCATCTTTGAGTCTAATTGTCATCTCTAAGCTCGGGATGCACCCTAAGTCATTTTCATCTTGTGCAAATGCTCCTGATTCTTCCTTCAACATTTTCTTAACAACCTTCTGTTGATCCTCCGTCAGGTGAGTGACATCAACTGGAGGTTCCCATTCAAACTTCACTGTTTGACTATTGTTCTGGTGTGCAAGTGATGACTCATTTAGCTCATGGTGGTTTAGTGTGTCAGCCTGTATGACACCTGTCACTGTTTCAATGGTACCCAATGCTGTTTTATGGATCAGGGTCACATCATGTCTATTGTGGTTAGCAATTGGGATCTGAACAAATGGGGGGTTTTATTCACAGACAGCCAAAAGACTACTTCCCACATCTAGCTGTTGTAATGTGGGGTTGTTTTCATTCGGTTCAAATAGCACGAGTTGGCTGGATACGTCAAGTGAAGGGGGCACTTTGCATTTGACATGTTTAATCTGGCCAGCTGGAATTACCACCTTCTGTAGTCCCACTTTTAGCAACCTGTGGCAGTCTGCATTTTCATTGGTGAGCCTGGTCTGTATCAAACTAACCAGTGCATTAACTTTGTCATCCTGGAGGTCCATTGCCCGACGGAGGAGGTTAACTATAGTAGGTATGAGATTTGGGTTCTCTTCTGGCCCTAATATCAGCTGTTCAATAACATTGAACCCAATGAGGGGACAGTCCAATGGCACCCGACTCACTAAGAATGGTACCTGTACTGTTAAGTTGAGATCACAGTTCTCTGGGAGGCTAACCATCACACCCACATAGCCATCGTAAGGCAGCGGCTCCCCATTCACAGCTAGCACACTGAGGGCTCTACTTCCGACTAGTTCAGACAGAGGTCGAATTTTGTGATCAGGGAGAAATGTTTTTACCCAGTGATGGTCTAAAAGACTCACTTGGGCACCTGCGTCAAGCAAACAGTCCACTGCATAACTGTGAATGTAACACTTGATTTTACATTTCTTTCCTACCAGTTGAGCAACTCTGTCTCCTGTGTCAATCTCTCTGTTTTGCAGCGATGGATTCACCAAGTTACTCTTAACATGGACAAGTTCTTCTGTGTGCCTGTTTGATGGGTTTGTGCTTGGCTGCCTGCGTTCACTGAATGAGGGTGCATTAGCAGAGAACTGATAACTGTTTTTTCTCTGTCCTTTCATAAGACATCCAACTGCCCGATGACCTGTCTCACCACAGGTGAAGCAGTGATTGCAAGAGTTGGCACCTCTCTCAATACAGTTGGGGCAACTTGGTTGTCTTATTGTGTTCCTGGATTTATGCTTTGGGTACATACATTGGCAAGTCGGCTCCAGTGTCTGTTTAGCTGTAAGACACTCCACCACTTTTGTTAGATTTTCCACCTTCTCACTTAGTTCTTCTATGACTTTATTTTTGCTTTTTCCTTTCCAGTCGTTTTTCTCAACGTCTCTTTCAGTCTCAAGTTGGGCAGTGTGAGCATGAGTTACCTTTTGACGAGCAAAATGTCCCAGTCTTCTTTGTTGCTCACCCTCCTCACTTGACACTCTGGTGACTCTTCTTATTAGAGCCTCATCTGAAACAGTATAGTCAGACAGCAATGGTTTAAGTTCATTTCGAATATCACTGTACTTTGGGAGAAGGCCCTGGTGAACAGTGCGCAGAAATACATTCTGAATTGTTCGTGGCTCATATTCAATGTCCAGGTTATCTTGTTTAGAAGCAAAAATTACCTTCTGTTTCAGTCCAATCAACTTGTAAAGAAACTGTTGAGGGGTCTCATGTTCATGTTGCTTTGTGCTCATCAACTCCTGAAATAACTCACTCCCACTCTTTTCACTCAAGTGTGATCGTAGCAGGCTCTTTAGTTCTCTGGCCGTCAGATCATCTTTGCTGATCAGCATATCCTTAAATTGTCCTGGTTTGATGATACGAAGTACACCTTGGATGATTTCTCCCTCTGTGTGCTTGGCCTGCAGCCCCTCATCCATCTGCCTGCACAGTCCATGATAACTGATGTCAGAGGTGTTGTCCCCAATTTGACCCCCATGTACTTTAAACTCCCTCCGCTGCAGGAATGGTAAGTCTTTCAGGGAAACCATCTGATCAGGCTTGAAGTGGTGAGAATCCTTGGTGGAGTTGTGAGTAGCTACCTGTGTATCTCTGATCTGAGGGGTGTGCACAATATTACTTGTGAAAATATATGCAGTCTTGCCAGTAAGTTTTCATTTCTCTATTAATTGCATTGCAATCCGTACAGTAACATATGGCATTGGTAAGTATACATCTAAATACAAAGATTTAAACTGGGTTTTGTTGATCCGATTTAATAAACTAGCCTAAAGGCATAGAGTCCTGTTAGACTCAGGGGTTAGCATTAGCTTAGCAGATAACAGATAACAACAAAGTAAAGCATAAGCATTGAAATAAACAATATTTAAATTTATTTTTCCTATACTAATTTTCTCTGCCCTGACACCACCACCTACGTGAATTATTCTGAAGATTAGGAGGGCAGGATGTCCAAAGGGGGCGATGAGTTGTGTGTGCTGTAAACAAAAGAGTCTGCTTTTCAGTCTAGCAGTTGTGGCAAGCTTTTGCTTCTCGGATTGGCACATGTAACACAGCGTATGACGTTGTGATTCCGATACCATGTTTTGCCAAGGCGGTGGGAAGGGGTAGCCACCTTACTTAAAGACGCCATCTCTTCTGGGAGAATCTCTTAGATTCTTTTTCAGCAAAAGCTCAGAAAGAAAGACAGCTAGTCCTATTCCGACTGGGTTACGGTCACTGGGTACACATACAGCCAACTGTACTTGACTTTAGATCCTGGATGTAGTATTTTATTCAGCCCATATCAGGAAATTCATGTGCGTTGTCGTCCCAATGCCACTCCATGAAAAGTTGCGGGTAAGATGGGAAACAGGGCTGCGACCCAGAGTTTTGTACTATGATGTCATGGGATTCCAGCTGTGACTCCTCCTTCCTGTCCTAAAAGTAAGGTAATGTGTATCCTGGGATTCAGAATTTTGCCAGTCTGTTTGTTTGTGTAGTGCAGAAGTTGTTCTCCATAGATAGATAGATAGATAGATATCCTACATCCCACACTGAAGACCGTTTCATTGTCACCAGTGCCTTGCCTTGCAGGCGTTTACTTAAATGCCTTACTTTCATGATATATTATATATATTATATGATATACTATCAACGTTTCATGTTTTCCATAAATTCCACTGGCAGTCAAATATCCCTAGTAGCGTATGTCTGCTCATGGGCATAGGAGCAAGAAGAGCAAAATTATATTAAAACCTGACTTGTGATTGAGAATGGACTGATAGTAAGTTACAAGAACAAGTGCTATGACTCCTAAAGCATAAACCTGTGTATGTTTCCCCCAGCTGTATACAGTTATGGAAGGTAATCAAGAAAAAAGTAGCAAGTTTCACCTATAAAGGAAGCAATCCAGTTGACCATCTTTTGGAGGCTGAACAAATAAAACTTTACTCGTGTACAATCAGTGTAATGTCAGTGTAATGGTGAGCAGAAAACATAAAGGAGGAACATGAAGTCAAAGCTTACAAAAAGAATATCTACATGTTTTGGTTAAACATATCGAAAAAGGCTCACAGCCCTTCTGCTACCGTGTAACATCTAAAAGGAGCAGTGATGTGAGCAGAGAGATCAACTGATCACTGATTCACTCAGCAATATCCGGGACGAAAGTTTACCCTGAGTGTCATCAGGTTGGTCATGATGAGGGACAGACAAAAGAAAAAATTTCACCTGTGCTACAGTTACAAGTAACAAGTTACAAGTAAGTGGCTAGGCAGTGATAGAAACCAGCAGGACACCCTTCTATGAGCTTCTAGCAGGATTTGCATGAACATGCTAGTGTGAAAGTCAAACTTAAAGAATTAAATCTTACCTCTCAAACCAATTTAAAAGTAACTAAACACAAGATCAACATATTGCATATTGTTACTGCAGGCATTTCATTTCTACAGACATAAAACGAAAGTGGTAATGGATAAACCTGGACAACGTGGTAGGTTTATCCAGTACCAGGAGTATAATTTTTCTTCAGAGAGATTGTGTGCAGAAAGTTTTTTTTATTTGTTTTACAAATTTCAAAATGTATATTGTGATTTAGGCAGATATCAGGACAACCTCAATGGTTGCTGTTAGTACACATCTAGGAACATGGCCTATTTATTCAAAGACAAGAGCTGATTGTTTTGTCCCAGTCCACCCTGTTTGATGGTAAACACTGCTCTTTATACCTAGCATATCTTATTTTTTTGTAATTTAGTAACAGACTTTATGCAGTCAGAATGTACACTACTGGTTAAGTTAGTTTTAGAAACACTTTCTTACCTAATGGGTCTCCTTATTTTCATGACTATTTGCATTGTAGATTCTTACCAAAGGCAACAAAACTGAACAAACACACATGGACTTATACAGTAAACAAAAAGTGTGAAATAACTGTGAAATAATAATATTTTAGATTCTTTAAAATAGCTACCTTTTGCTTTGATTACTGCTCTGATATCTTGGCATTCTCTCCTCGAGCTTCAAGAGGTGGTCACCTGAAATGGTTTTCCAAAGAGTCTTGAAAGAACTTCCCAGAGGTTCATTGAGAGAGGGCCAAAGGTTAATATTCCAGTCATCACATCAAAGGGCGGCTGCTTTAAGGAATCTAAAATATAAGACATATTTAAAGTTTTTTAAACAATTTTTCATCTGCGACCTAATTCCATGTGTTCATTGACAGTTTTGTTGCCTTCAGTGAGAATCTACATACAAAGTAAATAGTTATGAACATAAAGAAATGAGAAAGTGTGTCTTAAACTTTGGATTTGGATGTACACTACAGGTCAAAACAAAAACAAGGTTTTCTACATGCTCTGTGGTTTTTATCCCCCCTGAATCTAGTTCAGCGCTGATCTTTATCTTTGTATTTTTTTGATACAAAAACAATGGCTTCTGTCTAACCTGCATTAAACTGGAGGAAATTCAACAGATTTTTTTGGGACATTCTGACTCAAGATCATACTGCGACATAGAGATATAAAGTTGGATGCCGCCAGCATTCATGCATTTGGTAAGAGATGTTGTAATATTGTATAGTCTGAGCTAGGGGGGTTATATAGATGTGGACTGGGAATGGACCAAAGAAAAACTCTCTCTGTATTATTCAAACTCTCGGTAAAGGGCTCAACCACTGGTTCCTAAAATGAGTGTGCAAATGCATTGTGTTTCAGAGTCATTCGCCTTTTCATACCCACCTGTGTAAGGATTTGTGTTTGTTTTAGCCTGAGGCTCTGTGTACCACCACTGCACGAAAACACATCACTGATTCAACATAGTTAGAATATGCTGCAGAGAGTATTAAATTTCTGCAGCATATTCTCCCGAGCAAACCAAGGATTAGATGTGAACCTTTTAGACTCATTCGTTTTCTGGTTTATTTCTTCATGTTATCCAACAGCCCGGTGTATTTGTCTATGTATGAGAGACTGAAAGAACAAAAGAGAGTAAAACTTGCATCCAGTTACAGGTGGTGGCACCTCAATAGGCCTAAAGACGAAAGAGCTGCCTTTGAATGCTACATGAAAAGGCAGGGAGGGATGAGATATCTGGCGATACCACCATTCCTCTGATGGCAACCGTGAATACAAATAGGAAGCTATGTTAAGGAATCTCTTTTCCCTCTCTCTCTTTCTCCTTCATGCCTTTGTGCATTCTGTCTGTCTGTCTCAGTGAAGCAAGGAGGGCTGCTCTTCTGTGGTTTGATGCGCTCACTCTCCCATGCCACTTGGTGTTAGGAGTCTTGTAGGACAAGACTGATGACACCACGAGGGGCGCCACCATTTTTTTGTGTGTGTGTGTTTAAAGTGTGAGGGGAGTAACACGTCAAACCTATTCATCATTTGTCAGTACCATCTGCTGATCAATTAGGGGAGAACAAGGGAGCCTGACTGGATGCTGCTTAACACATGCGATGGTTAACAGCTTGGTTAACAGAAGAGTCTATTAGTATTTTACTATGTCATATTTTTGTGTCATCTTTATTTTTTCTTTTTGGAATCATTTTACATCGTCAGATAAATTTGTGCAGAATTTAACTTCAAACTATTTGAAATAAAAGAGATTATGTACAGAAAAAAACAAAAAACACAAGGTAAGAAATAAAACAGAAATGTGACAAAAGTACCAGCAATTTTAGATGAGGCTGAAAAACACACAAAAAACAAATGAACAGAAACTCAGTAGATACATACTAAATAGCACAGCTCCCCATAGGTCAAAAGAATTATCAGTTATTAAAAACGTATTTGTTTAGAGTGACTTTTGACTGTGCTGCCTAAACATTATCAGTTAAGTTTTCAGTCCTTTGTATTTTCATTTTCTTATCAATCATTTCATCATAAATTTTTAATTTTTTGTCTTTTTTATTATCATCTTATCATTTTAATTATTCATTTTTATTCTCTTTATTTTTGTGTTTATTAATTATTTAATTACCTGTAATGTACTTTCCCTATTGTGTCTCTTTCGTTTTTTCATGTACAGTACTTTGAATTGTTTTGCTACAGAAATGTGCTAACTAAACAAACTTGCCTTGCCTAGAGTTTAATCAAAAATCATTTCTCTATGTGACACTACTACATTTTATGCAAAAAATTCATTTTACAGGATTTGTTATAAGACTGATCTTTGAAACTAATTTTAACTTAAAGGTAACACTCCTTACACATTAATAGGAAAAAGCATTTTAATGGTTTACTATTAAAGATTTTAAGTACGCAAAGTATTGCTTTAGGTCAACAGAATTTATAATTACTCTTCTGCCTTTGGTTGTAAGTTTTCATCAGAAGAAGTTCTCATAGTTTTATTAGTCAAATTAACGTGGTTGCTGGGTTTGGTAATTAAATGTTCTAATGTAATTTTACAAACAGGTTGACTGAAATATTTTTTGTTTAACAACAAACATTTAAATAAAGTTTCTGTGAAAGTTTGAAAAGTAGATTTTCTTCAAAGCAATACAAAGTGTGAAGTGAGATTCATAACTAGAACAGAAGAAAATGCTTGAGTATTGTTTCCTTTTTTCTTTACTAGTTCCCAGTTACATTTAAACATATGTTTAAATTGTTGCTGTTGAATTTTAGGGCATTGCATTGTCAACGTTTGAGTCCAGTTAAAGTTTTTCACTTCAGCTCAGACTCTCAGGTCATCAAAACACAAATATTAGATGTTCCTCTGACTTAGTTTAAATCTAGGGGACAGTGCTCTCTTTTTAAATAAGCCTCCTTACTTACTTCCTGTTTTTCTTTGCACTCGTTCCTGAGTTTTATTGTCTCTTTGGTTTCATATTTGAGTCATTCTTGTGTTGAGTAATGTTCTATTCACTGGTTGTTTAGTTTTCTGGTTTCCATTTCTGTTCCATTGTTCCTTCCATAGGTTCCCTCATGTGTCACAGTCTCACTTCAAAAATGTGTTTAGACATGCATTATGCAAGTGTTTCCAGCAGGCTGGTTGTTCCATATAGTGAAGTTGGCTCCATGAAAGACATCCACAGACTGAAGCTAAAGTCTTTTTTTGTTTTCTCCACATAGCTGTTTGATGCCCCTGGTCAACCTAAAGCTCCATTATGCTGTTTTAGAAAACATTGCCAGTGGGTTCTGTTTGTCATGTTCAAACAACAATAACAACTGCTTTGTTAAGGTCCCTGGTGTGTCTTTGCTTTTGATAATGCGCTACAGCCCACCTGCTCCAGATCAGCAAATTGCCAGACCACCATTTTTTACAAAGATGGTCCCACTGCCTCATGATGAATTAATCAAATGCATTTGATTAGCAGTCTCTGGTGTCTTTTTCCTCTTTCTATAGAAGCACCAAGTATACTGTATGTTTTGGCTTTCTTTTGTTTAACAAATCATGACATGGTGGAATCTCTGTATTTTGTTAGACAGTAGGGGTTAGAGTTAAATTATCTTACAATCCAATAAAGTTCATAGGTTTTTTTGTAATATCCTAAACTGAAAGATGGCATAATTAGTTTTTTTTAATTACTAAAAGTTTTTTACTCTGATAGTTGAAAAAGTCTCAAATAAAATTGTTTTGTAATGATTTTGTTGCATAAGGACTGATACTAATTGTTCTATCTGGTTCACCTTCATTGAATCTCATGATGTCATGACGAAGTCAGTTCAACATGGTCACTCCACCCAACTCAAAGAACACATTCTCATTGATAAACCTGCTTCAGAATTTGGTGTTTCCTGTTTGATTCTGAGTATAGTTTACAAGTTATCTCACCAAGGATTTTCTCATCAAAGAGCCCCTAGCCCCTGCTCTACTGCAGTGTCCCACACCTGCCTGTGGTTTGGCATTAGCCTGGCCTTCCAGTTTCCTTACAGTGGGATCAGTGGCAGATGAAACGCTTTGAACTTTGCTGCAGGTGGAACAACTTTGAACCTTCACAAAGTGTCGCTTATTAAAAGAACATGTCTATGCACATGTAAATAATATTAAGCCTTTAACAAAAAAATTCCACAGAAAGATACAGGCCACAGACAATGACATAAGCAAAGTTAACAATGTTTATTCACTACATTCCTCTGTGTAAGAGAAATTCTAGTTGTAAGTCATGACTTTCCAACAATCACTGGTGAGACAGTGGTGACAAATAAAGACAAATTTTGCACTTTCATGATTGATATGTTAGTCTAACACAAGTTTTCGTTTAAGTGTTCTGTAAAAAAAATACAATACCAAAAGAAAATTCCACGAGAGCACCATATGTTTTTCATATTACTAATTTCAAATCAAGAAGCTATCACTGATTTATCCAGAATGTATGTTTGGATTGTAAACTAGGTCATTCTTTGTTGTTTTTTATAAAAAATGCAAATTATGACTAAGTTAATACAACAGATGAAAAAGCAAGGATAAACACATTTTTCAGAAAGGTTTTATAAAATTCAGCAAAAAATAATCTGTAATTTGTAAATGTATTTGAAGCTTTTTTTGAAAGACGAACATCAAAAGGAAATTATATTAGTGCTCTCCCTGTATTTAGAAAATATAAATATATTTCTATGCTGAAGTTCAGATACAGTCGTTACAGACATGAATGTTAAATTATTTTGGGGCTTTTACTTTTTCGGTGTTAAATTATCATACAAAAAAAACTTCAGTCATTTTAAACATAGGAATTGGGTGCATAAGTTTGATTTTATTTAGAGGTTCAGAAATATACACACAGTTACTAATTTAAACAAACATTACAAAATGATTCTAATATGTTGTGTTAAAGGCTCTACATTGTAGTTTATATTGACAAGACAAAGGCCTGTAATCTTCTCCTTAATGATTTTAACTGCTACTGGAAGTTTCTCTTTGCCAGCATAAAAAGGATTTGGTTGACAGAACTCGTTGCATTGATCAATTCTCAGAATAAAAAGGAAATCCAAAGGACTCTGTTCTAAGATGGAGAAATGTAGATGTACACAAGCTGGTAAAGTCTTTTTGTGCCTGTCATGGGGTAACCCATTCATTCAGTTAAGTAACTTGTACACAGTATGGATATACAGTCAGTGATTTCACAATTTTATTTTTATTTTGTTACATCTGGCAGCTTATAGAATTGTGTTGTTATGTGTTTGGTGTAGCTACTTTACCGTGAATGCAATTATTGTGGTGGCTTGTAAGTTATCTGGCATTGTTATAGGCAGAACAGTTTTTTAAAAAGCAAATTTATTATAAAATGTTGTGTGATGTTAATATGAAAGATTAGCATGTATTATTACTGTTTCGTTATTATGGCAAAATTGAAACAGTGTTTCAGTATGTACCAAAACCTATGTGGAACTGCCGATTGGAAGCATTTTTTGTTGTCCAATGAACTAACCCCGCCCTCCTACTTCCCTATTTCTGAGGGGATTGCTCAATCCAGCTCTCCGTCCAACGGGTCCGGACTTCCCTAAACCTGGAAGATCTTACTAAGCAGGTTTACTGAAAGATCTGTTTAAGCTGGCGTCGGGAAATGACACGCCTAACCTCTAACAGCCCACATCCAGAAGTCTCGCCCTTCTTCAACTGGTGGTTTGGACAACTGAGTAGCTCACAGCAGTCATCCACTCCTCGACAGTCACTTCTGTTAACGGCTGCTCATTCCCTAATATTACAACTGGCTCTTGGTATGTGGGTTAGGTTGATTTTAGTGACTCAGCGTGAGCCCCAAGGGCACTGTTTTAATACATTTGGCTAATGGCAACCTAAAAAAACTTCTTAAAATCTCTTAAAACCAGGCAACAAGACTTTTTTACCACCAATGAAAAAACAAAAATAAGACGACTCAAATAATTGATTGTCCACAATTTATCTAGAATTTTATATGCTTTCTTTCATTAGTAACACTCTTGCAGGGGTCAGTTACAGCTTAAATTTAGCAACACACAATAATTTCAATAATAGAAATTAATCAATCAACTTAACCTGTCTTTCCATGATGCTGAAACTAGTGAGTTTGGAGAGGCTTTAAAGACAGAGGCTCATCCATGCACCCGATGGGGATGTTTCTTCGGGAGACGAGCAGATTTTCTTGAAGGAAATGCAAGATACAAAATCTTCAATTTTCTTCCTCTAAGCGGACAGGCACTGATGCTCCAGGTTTCGATGGTCCAACAGGAACTTTGTTGTCATACGTCTCAGAGGACAGTAGCTTCCAGAGGCTGAAGAGTTGGACGAAACCCAAGAGGAATAACTGGGGTTGATTTAGGACTTCCAGAAGCCTGAAACTTAGAACAATCAGTTGTTCACCAATCAAATTTACTTCAGTTGTCTGTGTAAAAAGGCACTAGATGAAATCAGATTCTCAATTTCGAGGCTCAGTCCTTTCAGGGCACACGGGTTGATCCTCTTTCTTATGCAGTTGATCAGCTGGGCTGTGTCTCTGGTCCTCTGCTACATCTTTAGCGCCTTTCTCCGTCCGACCGTGTTCGCTGGTCTTTTGAACCTTAGTTTCCTTTTTTGGCATCGCTTTTATAGTGCAGATAGTCTCATTGGTCAGCCCTTTGTGAGACTTCTCCGTTATTGCACAATACTTTATTGCCCAATACGTTATTGCTCAACACTTAGTCATGGTCACAGTGACTTTCTTGAGCTGTTTTTCGGCCTTAAAGATACTGGTAGTCAGCACACAGCTGGCTTTAGTCCCTTCCTCCCTTTCTTGTGTTGCTTGATGGTCTTCAAAAGACTCTCGCTGTCAGCATGCAGCTCTCGTCACTCCTAGTCCTCCTACAGTTGTCTCCCTTATCTGCTCAACCTTAAACCTTACACAGTATTACACATTCCACTCTCAGCTTTTTGATTTTACTTTAGACACAGTTGTAAAACCATCACTTCATTCTTTTTATTCATACATCACAACTGATTAACATTATACATCTTTCATATATAGCTGATTAAGAATCTGTAAAATGTAATGTTTTATTTTAATCATCAGTTCTCAATCATATTTCAACCATATGTGTGTTAACTTGATATACAAAGATCACTCATTTCATTAAATACTTGAAGAAAATAGAAAATTATCATACATCATTTCTTTGGTTACATTTGTAGCTTATATTTCTGTAAAAGATAAGACAGTTAATGTATGATTCCATACAGGCCTCTTCAGTCTTTTAGTTCCAGAATGTGAGAATATACTTATTTTACTTTTTATTGATTCAACTGTGAGTATTTAATTGATGTTGCATGGATTACATGGAAAGATATCATCTTATTTTGACACACTGTACCAATTGTTTTGTCTGAGCTCCTGCAGGAAATAATCTGAAGGCATTACAGATTCCCCAAAAAGATGTTGACAAGCAGTTTCTTTTCCCCACTGCCTGCCAGCGCCCTTGGAGCCCCAGTCTTCCTGTTCATCAGAATGGTTCACGTAAGAGGTGGTATTTGGATGCAGAAAATTTGTGTAGGAGAAAACAATTTAAAGATTGGTTTTTTATTTGTCTTTTGCCAACTGATGACCTTGTGCTAACAGCTATTGAGCCTTTCACTAGTAAGGACCATGGTACAAAGATATGAGATTAAAGTTTACTTGAAGGAAGGAGTCAAGGGGATGGATAAAGTGGAAGTGAGAATTAGTTCATCGGGGGAGACTGCCGGAAGGCCTGGGAGAAGGAGATTCCGCATGGGGGTGAAGTCTTCAGAAAAATTGCTTTTTTTTCTCTGAGCACACTTAGGATTCCCAAAAAAATTAAAAAAGGAGTTAAGCAGAGGCGAGAGTGAGCTTGGTGTAGATCACTCAGATTATTATGGATATATAAACAGTAAGCATTTGAACCGAGCAGACTTTTTAATGGCTGTCGCTTTCTCTGCGTTATCTAGCTGGCTGTACCGGAAGTTCCGGTGCACCGTTTCATAGTGAGTCTTGCATCCAGCTGGAAAACATTTTATGTTGTAAATACAAAGCGTGACCAATTACTATAATCAAGCAAAAAAACAAAAAAAAAACTAAACAGAACCACACACAGCACAATGATAGTGATACTTACACACAATGGAACCATAATCCACACCATGTAACTCTGGGCATTGTAAGGCAAACACAGTGATTTAGTAAGAATGAAAATAAAATAGAGCCCATGCAAATGCATACTTAAAATTATTAGCTTTCACACAGTTTGTTATTCTTACCCTTGTCGTGGGTCG
The DNA here is from genome assembly GCF_021462225.1 of Girardinichthys multiradiatus. Classification (NCBI taxonomy): domain Eukaryota; kingdom Metazoa; phylum Chordata; class Actinopteri; order Cyprinodontiformes; family Goodeidae; genus Girardinichthys; species Girardinichthys multiradiatus. The sequence goes on from NC_061797.1 coordinate 2,496,925, forward strand.
TAGTGGCTGAAATTCGATTTAGAAGTGTGCATGCGGTGGACAGCTTCCTATGAGAAAAGGTGGAAAAAAAATAAAGTGGATCAGTGAATTTATTGTAATCTCACCGTGATTCTTTGCGTTTTCGGTAAGTCTTACCGCAATTTTCGGGTTCTTCTGGCGCCTTTTCCTCTGCCGCTCTTCGGAACACGAGGCCTGGGACTCTAAGCGACTCAGTCTCTCATTACAAGTTGCCAAATCGTTGCCGACCCGCACTAACTGCTGGTTGACCTCGGTAGAAAACTGAGTCATCTAACGAGACAACCTATTCATTGCAGTAATCAGTGTCCTTTCGTCAAAGGCGGGACTTGCTAAAGCTGGTTGGAGAGGCACATTTCCTCGAAGAGTTTCAGGGGTGAACTGCAGACAACGTCCAGCCATCCTATTACCTATGAACAACTCAGACATAAGATGAAATACGTAGACGGAAGGAGACCGTCTTTATTTATATGTTCTCGTCTCACAGGCTATTTCGCGTCACCTTGGCCTCGCATGTGAACGCTTTTGTCCAATCACAGGCGACGTTTTGCCACATGGAAAAGATGTTGCGGAGGCGAGGTAAAGGTATAATTAAACACACACACAAGTAGCAATAAGAGAAGAGAAGGTGGAAGTCCCTAAGTCAACTAAGAAGCAAAGAGCTCAGCGAATTTGTGAACACTGCAATAAAGAACTTTCTTATGGACATAAGAGACTGTATCTACAGAACGGCCCTTAGAACATGATGCCAAAAAGACAAGATCAGAAGATGAGCGGCACGTGTTGTCATTAGATGACCCAATGATTCATAACATTGGAGATGGTGCAGAAAGCGAATTCATGCATCCCAAGGAGCCCGAAGGAGAATGTTTAGAAGTGATAGACGAATTAGACCACGAATCAGAGGAAACGGACCCACCGACTGACAACAGTAAGATTGACATTTTTATATAATATACATATTTGTGCACACATGTCTATCAATGTGTGTGTGTGTATTTTTTGTTTTTGTGAATTTTACTTGTGTAAGGTATCATAATTACCTTCTTTTAGTGTTACCTTAGCAGATGAGCACATTTTGTGGCTACATCTGCCTTTAATTGCTTTTATGAATGCAAATATAGTTTTGTTTACTGACGATGTAAGTGCAGGGCTACCTTTTCATAGTCCCTATGCTTTGCACACCTTCTAGATGTAACAGAAGATGACCAGAGCATTCACCTTTTCCTTGACACCAGCAGTTCTGATTTGGAGCAAGATGATGACGATGAGGCAAACATGTCCTGTGTTGAAGTAAACACATACTTTTCAGTATCAAATGAGCACTTTTCTTGCACAACAACTAGCTAATTAAGATGCACATCCCCTTTTCAATATGAAAATGTACCAATGGCAGTTTTTTCACTTGCAAATGACCATTATCATTACACAAAAGAAATGTAGGTCATTCAGATGTACAAGCTCTTTTCAACCTGCTGTGGTGTGAAAATGTGCAAAGGACAGTCTTTTCAGCATTAGATGATCACGTCATTGTACGCTGGCATGCTCCTTAAGGCAAGGCAAGTTTATTTATATAGCACATTCCAGTAGCAAGACAATTCAAAGTGCTTTACATGAAAACAAATTAAAAAGAAACATATTAACAAAAGTACATTAGGCATAAAGGTAATTAAATAGTTAAAAAAAATAAAATGATTGATAAGACAATGAAAGGAAAGTTGGAACTTTACTACTAATGTTAGATAGCACAGTCAAAGGCCACTTTAAACTAATACAGGTCCTTCTCAAAATATTAGCATATTGTGATAAAGTTCATTATTTTCCATAATGTCATGATGAAAATTTAACATTCATATATTTTAGATTCATTGCACACTAACTGAAATATTTCAGATCTTTTATTGTCTTAATACGGATGATTTTGGCATACAGCTCATGAAAACCCAAAATTCCTATCTCGCATATCATTAAAAGGGTCTCTAAACGAGCTATGAACCTAATCATCTGAATCAACGAGTTAACTCTAAACACCTGCAAAAGATTCCTGAGGCCTTCAAAACTCCCAGCCTGGTTCATCACTCAAAACCCCAATCATGGGTAAGACTGCCGACCTGACTGCTGTCCAGAAGGCCACTATTGACACCCTCAAGCAAGAGGGTAAGACACAGAAAGAAATTTCGGAACGAATAGGCTGTTCCCAGAGTGCTGTATCAAGGCACCTCAGTGGGAAGTCTGTGGGAAGGAAAAAGTGTGGCAGAAAACGCTGCACAACGAGAAGAGGTGACCGGACCCTGAGGAAGATTGTGGAAAAGGGCCGATTCCAGACCTTGGGGGACCTGCGGAAGCAGTGGACTGAGTCTGGAGTAGAAACATCCAGAGCCACCGTGCACAGGCGTGTGCAGGAAATGGGCTACAGCTGCCGCATTCCCCAGGTCATGCCACTTTTGAACCAGAAACAGTGGCAGAAGCGCCTGACCTGGGCTACAGAGAAGCAGCACTGGACTGTTGCTCAGTGGTCCAAAGTACTTTTTTCGGATGAAAGCAAATTCTGCATGTCATTCGGAAATCAAGGTGCCAGAGTCTGGAGGAAGACTGGGGAGAAGGAAATGCCAAAATGCCAGACGTCCAGTGTCAAGTACCCACAGTCAGTGATGGTCTGGGGTGCCGTGTCAGCTGCTGGTGTTGGTCCACTGTGTTTTATCAAGGGCAGGGTCAATGCAGCTAGCTATCAGGAGATTTTGGAGCACTTCATGCTTCCATCTACTGAAAAGCTTTATGGAGATGAAGATTTCATTTTTCAGCACGACCTGGCACCTGCTCACAGTGCCAAAACCACTGGTAAATGGTTTACTGACCATGGTATCACTGTGCTCAATTGGCCTTCCAACTCTCCTGACCTGAACCCCATAGAGAATCTGTGGGATATTGTGAAGAGAACGTTGAGAGACTCAAGACCCAACACTCTGGATGAGCTAAAGGCTGCTATCGAAGCATCCTGGGCCTCCATAAGACCTCAGCAGTGCAGGCTGATTGCCTCCATGCCACGCCGCATTGAAGCAGTCATTTCTGCAAAAGGAATCCCGACCAAGTATTGAGTGCATAACTGTACATGATTATTTGAAGGTTGACGTTTTTTGTATTAAAAACACTTTTCTTTTATTGGTCGGATGAAATATGCTAATTTTGTGAGATAGGAATTTTCATGAGCTGTATGCCACAATCATCTGTATTAAGACAATAAAAGACCTGAAATATTTCAGTTAGTGTGCAATGAATCTAAAATATATGAATGTTAAATTTTCATCATTACATTATGGAAAATAATGAACTTTATCACAATATGCAAATATTTTGAGAAGGACCTGTAAGTTGTTAGTCTTGATTTAAAGCAACTTAGGGTTTCAGTGCTTTTATAGTTTTCTGGGAATTTATTCCAGATTAGTGGAGCATAAGAACTAAAAGCTGCTTCTCCATGTTTGGTTCTGGTTCTGGGTATGCAGAGTAGATTTGAGCCAGAAAACCTGAGAGGTCTGGGTGGTTGATACACTGACAACAGGTCTGTAATGTATTTTAGTGTTAAGCTATTCAGTGATTTGTAGAATAACAGAAGTACTTTAAAGTCTATTCTCTGAGCTACAGGGAGCCAGTGTAGGGACTTTAAAACCGGGGTGACATCACACCGGTTTTATGATAAAAATGATTGCATGAATTAGTTTTTCAAGGTCCTGCTGGGACATTAGTCCTTTAATCCTGGAGATGTTCTTTAGGTGATAGAAAGCTGACCTTGTTACTGTTTTAATGTGCTTCTGAAAGTTCAGGTCTGAGTCCGTCACTACACACAGATTTTGTGCCTGTGTTATGATTCTGGCACGTCTGCTCTACCCTGTCTCCCTGGCTGCAATCAGCAGATTAGATGCACCTGGTGGCTGCTGCAGTGTAGTGCAATCTGTGGAATGCCAAGCACCTGTGTCTTCCCTGATATATACTGACTCTGACAAGCAGATGGTGCCAGATTTTTGAAAGCCATCGTGTGAGTAGATATCCAGCGTTCCTTCCTGTCTGATCATTGTCCTTGACCTTGCCTTGCCTTTTGGATTTATGCCTCTGCCTGCTCCCTGTCGGACTATTTGGATTTTGGTTGTCGACCTTGTTTCCTGCATCTGGTTTATGCCTCTGCCTGCCCCTTGCCTGACGCCTCTTGTTCCGATCGTTGACCCTGTTTCTGTCCTTGGATTATTGAGCCAGCCTAGCCCTCGGATTTTTCAGCCTGGAGTCACTTCTTACCTGTGCTGTGGAGATCACTGCCTGCTGCCCACTGAGGTTTCCCCTCTGGGTTTCAAGTTCCACTCAAGACAAAAGCAGGTTAGTGACTTTTCTGATCCATGCAAAATCTGGAGAGACTACAAGTCACTAATCCCTCTTTCTGCCTCAGTGATTCCTGGAATCTGTGAGGAGTGTTACCTGTGTGACGTTTTCCTGTGGCTGAATAAACCTTTTAAACTTTCAGTACTGTGTCTGGCTGAATCTTGGGTCTGCCTTTTTCTGATTCATAGCAGAAAAATCTGGCCAAAAATGGACCCATCGCCAGCACAACAGTGGCGTACCCACGTTGATGAGACCCTTTCCTGGTTGGGTTCCGGCATGGAGAAAATAATTTCCATATTACGTTCTGGCAATCTTGTCTTCGAGCCGCCACCGTCACAAAGAAACCACGCCCAAGTAACACGGACAACAGTAGAGGTAAGGGAGCCACGCCTCTCTCCGCCTGAGATGTTCAGGGGAGACTCAGACCAATGTCGAGCTTTTCTAACTCAGTGTGAAATTCATTTTGAGCTTCAGCCGTCATCCTTTCCCACTGAACGTTCCAAGGTGGCGTTTGTTATATCTCTGCTGGCAGGAAAGGCAAAACAGTGGGGAACTGCTGAATGGCATAACAGGTCTGCATCTTGTAATCTTTATGAAACTTTTTCCAAGGAACTCATTCGAGTTTTTGACCCGGTCATTCCAAGTCGTGAGGCCGCAAGAGGATTATTGTCCCTCAAACAGGGTGATCAGCCTGTCTCGACCTATATAATTGACTTTCATTTGTTGGCTGCAGAGAGCTGTTGGAATGAGGCAGCACACATGGATGCATTCCTGAAAGGATTAAACGAAGACATCAAGGATGAGCTAGCAACCCGTGACTATCCTTCTTCCCTTGAGGATTTGGCTGCTCGCATTGATATTCGGCTGGCAGAGAGAAGGAAGGAGAAGCGCCATGAGAAGGGTCGCTCATCATTAACTCAGGTTTCTGCACACCGGTATGAGAGAAGGAGTCTGTCATCTCTCACTGAAGAAAATGATAATTGTGAGCCCATGCAATTGGGCAGAACCAAGATTACCCCTGAGGAGAAAGATCGTCGGAGAAGATTCAAGCTCTGTTTTTATTGTGGAGAGAAGGGACATTTAGCACTCAGGTGTCCACTAAAAGGACAGGCTCAGCAGAGGAAGGGAGGTCTCTACTGAGCCGAAGTCAACTATCTGCCTCCTCCTTCTTGTTTCCTGCCCATTTTCAAACCTCTTCTTTGTCTCTCCAGGGGGCCGTGTTTATTGATTCAGGAGCAGATACTGAATTCATGGAGGAAACATTTGCAAATAAGAACGGCATAAAACTTATTCCGTCAGCTGACACAAGAAACGTGCTAGCTTTGGATGGTCACAGCATGAACAATTCACATCTCAGGATGGAGGAGATTACCTTAACAGTTGGAGGTAATCATCAAGAAAAAGTAACTTTCATGATCATTAATTCACCTGAACTTCCTGTAGTCCTAGGGGCCTCCTGGTTGCAGAAACACAACCCTCACATCGACTGGAAGAAAAAAGAAGTTCTGGGTTGGTCTGAGTCATGTTCCGCTGACTGTCTTTTGTCTGCTGCTACGGAGGTCAGTGTGGAGAATGAGGTTGAGGAGACCTATCTAGATTTATCCATGGTACCGCAAGAATACCATGATTTAAAGGAAGTTTTTAATAAAATCAAGGCCACAGCTCTGCCACCCCACAGACCGTATGATTGTGCTATTTATTTGCTTCCTGGCACATCACCCCCTAAAGGCAAAACCTATTCATTGTCTGGTCCAGAGCACAGGGCCATGAAGAGTTATGTTGATGAGGCATTAAAGGCAGGGCACATTCAACCCTCTTCCTCTCCTGTAGGTGCTGGTTTCTTTTTTGTTGGGAAGAACGATGGCTCATTGAGACTATGCATTGATTATAGAGGCCTTAATGAGATAATAGTTAAAAATAGATATCCCTTACCACTCATGAACACAGCTTTTGATCAGATCCAGGGAGCCAAGGTATTTTCTAAGCTGGATCTAAGGAATGCATATCACCTGGTCCGAATCAGAGAAGGAGATGAGTGGAAAACGGCTTTCAACACGCCTACGGGCCATTATGAATACAAGGTCATGCCATTTGGACTTACTAATGCTCCTGCAGTTTTTCAGTCATTGGTCAATGACGTTCTAAGAGACATGGTGGGTCAATTCGTATTTGTTTATCTTGATGACATACTGATTTATTCTCAAGATCTGGAAACCCACAGAAAACATGTCAGAGCTGTTCTCCTGCATCTTCTCCAAAACCAGTTGTTCGTCAAGGCAGAGAAATGTGAGTTCCACATAACTACCACTTCCTTTTTTTGCTTCATCATTTCCCCAGATCAAGTGCTTGTCGACCCCTCCAAAGTTAAGGCCATATTGGAATGGCCTGTTCCAACTGATCGCAAGCAGCTTCAAAGATTTCTGGGCTTCGCAAACTTCTATAGGAGGTTTATTAGAAATTACAGCGTGGTTGCTACTCCCCTAAACCCTCTTACCTCTTCCAAGGTGAAATTTGTGTGGAATAAGGATGCAGAGAACGCCTTCAATAGGTTAAAGGAACTCTTCACGTCAGCTCCAGTGTTACGGTCTCCTGACCCAGAGAGACAGTTAATTGTGGAGGTGGATGCCTTAAGCACTTGGGTTGGAGCTGTATTAAGCCAAAGAGGTGAGGATGATCGTGTTCACCCATGTGCCTTCTTTTCAAAGACTCTGTCACAGGCTGAGCGGAATTACGACGTGGGAGACAGAGAGTTATTGGATGTCAAGTTGGCATTGACAGAGTGGAGACATTGGCTGGAGGGGTCTAAGGAGCCGTTTATGGTGTGGACTGACCATAAGAACTTGGAGTACCTGAAATCAGCAAAACGGCTAAACCCCAGACAGGCTAGGTGGGCTCTGTTTTTCGGTCGTTTTAATTTCTCCCTGTCTTACAGGCCAGGGAGTAAAAATGGCAAACCTGATGCCCTATTCCGGATTCAAGAGCCTGAAGAATCTCAGTCTGCGGGTGAAGAGGTGTTTATCCTTCCTGAAACCGTCAGGTTGTCTGTGTCCCGAGTGGAGGTGGAAAGGGAGGTCCAGGAAGCCATTAGGGATCTGCCTATCCCACCATCATGTTCACCTGACCACTGTTTTGTCCCTGAACGCCTTGTGCCTAAGGTACTGGAGTCTTGTCATTGCTCTCGTTTAGCTTGTCATCCAGGAATCAGCAGAACCATTCAGAGAGTTCGAACTCAGTTTTGGTGGCCATCGCTGGTCAAGGATGTCAAAGACTTTGTTGCTGAATGCACTCAATGTTGTCGAGCTAAGCCTTCTCGTCGCCCCCCTGCAGGGTTGTTGCACCCTTTGCCAATTCCCTCTCGTCCATGGTCACATATTGCAATGGATTTTGTGACAGGTCTCCCAGTTTCTTATGGTCACTCTGTACTACTAACCATAACTGGCAGATTTTCAAAGATGGTTCATCTGGTGCCGTTGGAGAAGCTTCCATCTGCTGAGGAGATGGGTGAGATATTGACCCGAGATGTTTTCAGGCTCCATGGAATCCCAAATGACATTGTTTCCGATAGAGGATCCCAATTTGTGCCACGTTTCTGAAAGGAGTTTTGTTCTTTGTTGGGAATTTCTGTTAGTCTTTCCTCAGGGTTTCATCCTCAGTCTGATGGCCAAACCGAGAGAGCCAACCAAGAAGCTGAAACCAAACTTCGTATCTTATGTGAGTCTGACTCGACCAAATGGTCACAAAATTTGCCCTGGGTTGATTACGCCATGAACTCTATGCAATCAAGTGCCACTGGTTTGTCCCCTTTTCATGTTGTGTTTGGTTTCCAGCCACCCATGTTTTCAGTTCAGGAGAGAGAAGCTAATGTTCCGTCCGCCCAAACGGCTGCCCTAAGATGCCAAAGAATATGGTGAAAGGCCAGGAGATCGATGATCAGAATGTCACTGGTTCAGTCAAGAATGGCCAACCGGAGACAGATCCCTGCCCCTAAGTACCAGGTGGGGCAGAAAGTTTGGCTCTCCGCCAAGGACCTCCCATTAAGGATAGAATCCCGGAAATTGGCACCCCCCGATTTGTTGGACCTTTCCCAATCTCTAAGATCATCAACCCTGTCGCTGTACGACTGAGATTACCCAACCCCATGAGGATTCACCACCCATTCCACGTTTCTCAGGTCAAGCCCTTCGTGGAGCCCCGACTTGAGACTTTATTCTCCTTGCGGAAGTGGACAGGTGTCCTGCGGGATAATTTCTTAAAATATGTTGTGTCCAAAATGTATGACAGTTTGTTTGTAAAATATACTTATATACATATGCATTAAATTTACCTTTGCAGGCTGCCACAAGTCTTTGAAGACGTTCAGTAAGAAAGAGTCTGATAGTAAAACAGATTACTCTGGATTTGAGCGGTCATCGTGGGAGCCACGCACATCAAAAGATCACATACACTATGCTGGATTATCCAAGAGGGTAAGGACCAAGGCTGAGCAGAAAAGAATTGAACACAAGTATGGAGCTAGATGGTCAGAACTGTTCCGTTTAAGTTACTATGATGCCATCAGATTTGTCGTCATAGATCCTGTGCACAACCTTCTCCTTGGTACAGCAAGACACGTGTTCTGACTTTGGACATAATTTGATGTTTTATCAACACAGAGCCTTGATGAACTACAAAGAAGAGTGGAAAACATCAAAGTACCATATGAAATCGGAAGAATTCCCTTACGAATTTTCTGTGGCTTTAAAGGTTTTACAGTAGATCAGTGAAAAAACTGGACTACCATTTACTCCCTATTTTGTCTGAAAGGCCTTATCACCAACAGCCACCATGACATGTGGTTTGATGTTGTGCAAGTTTTTATCATTCTGTGTTCCAGAGTCATATCCATCAATAGACTGGAAGTAGCAGACAGATACCTGCAAACATTTCTGCCCAAATTTGTGAAACAGTTAGGCCCATGCACTGCAGCCCCAACATGCATTTACATCTCCAATTGCGGGACTGCATGTTGGACTACGGACCAGTATTCATTCTGGTGTTTTTCGTTTGAGTGTTTCAATGGAGTACTGGGCAACTATCAGCACAGCAATAGGACAATCGAAGTCCAGATCATGAGACAGCTTCAGCAAAGTCAACAACTCAGTATGCTGTGGACATGTGAATATGGAGATGAAATTGTCAGTATGTTAATTCAATTCAATTCAGTTTATTTATATAGCGCCAATTCACAACACATGTCATCTCAAGGCACTTCACAAAGTCAGGTTCATACATTCAAATTCATCCTAACCATTGAACAGTGCAGTCATATTCAGTTATTCATTCAAATTGGATAAAACGTTTTTCTATCTAAGGAAACCCAGCAGATTGCATCCAGTCAGTGACTTGGAGCATTCACTCCTCCTGGATCAGCATGTAGAGACAGTGGACAGTCACTGGCGTTGACTTTGCAGCAATCCCTCATACTGAGCATGCATGTAGCGACAACGGAGAGGAAAAACTCCCTTTTAACAGAAAGAAACCTGCAGCAGAACCAGGCTCAGTGTGAGCGGCCTTCTGCCCCAACCGACGGGGGGTTTGAGAGAACAGAGCAGAAAAACAAAAAGAACACAGAAGCACTGATCCAGGAGTACGTTCTATGGGAAGGAAAAGTTAATGTTAATGGATGTAGCTCTTTAGTTGTTTCATCTAGAAAGAAAGAACAGATAAACTCTGAGCCAGTTTTCAAGATTAGAGTCTGAAAGAGAGCTCATAAAATTGGTTACAGTAAAAGCTCAGTCAATTGCCATGTCTAGGAGAGAGAAAGGGTTGAACACTGAAAGACAGGGCCATGTGGATCATTGGTAGAGGGTGAGCATTGAGTTGTTGCAAGCAGAGGCTTGGACGATTCCCCTCTCCAGAAAGGTGTCAAAGGTAGACACAGAGTCAGGCCAGGTGTAGCTTCTAGGAAGAGAAGAGAGAGAGAACATAAAGTTAAAAGCTGAATTAAAAACTAAAATCAAAACTGAATAATTTTCCCTTGTAAAATTATTGGGACTTTGTCACATGATGACATAACTAATGTGCTTTATGTAAAGCACAATGCTTTGGTGCCGGCAGAAATACTTCTTTTGACAAACTGTATTGTAGTGCCTCCGTCCCCATTCCACCAGACAATCTTGGATGATCTTGACAGACATGCAATGTTGTCAAAGTATCAGCAGATGTACCCTTGCAATCGTATCACTTCCATTGATTGCTTTGCCTTGACATGCAAAAGGGTAACATATCTAAATGTAACTTGCAGCATAGATGGATCCAGAACAGAAAAGTCAGCATATGTATTTGCTGGTGTGTAAATACTAACAATTTTGACTAATCTGTCCTTGACCATTTAGCAGAACCATGGCCAGCCATTATAAAGCAGTTTATGGTTGTCAACGTTATGTCAGAAGGTACTACATTTAAACATATCCTTGCACAAGTCTCCTGGCTCAATCCCCATCCAGACAGACATTGTTATGGAAAGCCAGTAGAAGTCTGGAGCTTGCAAGGAACAGACACCTCATACCCAGCATCATTTCAACTTGTTGAGCGCATTGCTGTAAGATGTGTTGTAAACACATCCACTGTCCATTTGAGCAGGACATTAGAGAGGGCGATTGTTGTTATGCCACTCTGCACAGTGGTTAAGATGTAGAACCTGTAAATAATGTATGGGACAGTGATAAACATCCACACAAATTTATATCACCTTCAAATATCTCATAGTAAAAGCTTTTTTACAACTCATTAAAGAAAGGGGGAGCTTTAGAAAAGAACCATAAACTGTAAACCCCAAAACCCTAACATACATGCACCAATCACAGATAGAAGGGAAGGATAACCTAACAACAAGGGCCCTCTGAGACCCACTTGCACACACTGCATAAACATACAACCAGTACTCTCTCCCCACTGAATAAACAAGGTGCACACTGTCCCCAAGACAAGCAAAATGTAATTAGACTTTCATCATTGCCTTATATTTACTATACATTAAAATGTCATAATGCAAGATTTTCTTGAGATTTTAATGAATGATCCCTCTGTACTATATTTCACGTGTAGCCACATATGTCAAAAGCCCTAAAAGATTACAAGGACTGTAAATAGTAAATTCTTTTAAATTTTAAGAAAATAAAAATCAAACTGTGGTTACAACTTGTGTTGTTATTTGCATCAACAAATTGTTAAAATATAAGTATGTGGTCACACTGCTGTGTTTGCCAAGACCTGTGTTGACTACCTGATTTGAAGAAACTTTCTTTACATATGAAAGCCTACCCTAGACCTGAGGAGAGGGGGGTCAGGGGGGCAACATTGACAAAGAAAGCTGATCTCAATTCCTGGCAATTTACGGCACAGATAGAAAACTGCCGTTTTCAGCCACTACCCTGTTCTGCTGCAATTTTACGTGTCAGACCTCAGCAGAACTTGGTGGACATGTTCAGTGAACCAGAATCTTGTGGCTGGATGTCCTGATTCTGTAATGAAGAGTGGATCTTGAGGTGAGGCATCTGCAGATAGTCTGGACTGAACATACTTAGAGATTGGTTCTGAGAAAGAAGTTAAGACGAAAAAGATGGATTGGAAAAGAAACTGCTAGCTGGTCAGTTTTACTAAAACTGGGACTGAGGTTCGAAAATGACTGAGCGCAGACAATAATGACAAGAAAGGTTTCTGGTTTTGGTAGGAGTACATGTTTCAGCAGAAGATGGATTGTTTAGCAGGTCACCATCTGAATCAGAGGGATTGAACTGACGAGCGAGATTGCCGTCCATAGTAAGTCTAAACATTAGAGAAGCACAGGCATTCCCTGACAGTTAAAAGAATGTGTCAGACTGTGAAGTATGGGTGAACTGGGTATAAGTAGACTGCAGGGTAATTAAAGGTATGTTTCAGGCCTGGCCCTGCTCCAAACCTAAGTTAACATACAGTACAGAGCAAAAGGTTTTGGTAGGTGTGAAAAAATGCTGTAAACAATGAATGCTTTCAGAAATATAAATGATGATTGTTTATTTTTATCAATTTATAAAATTCTAAGTGAGTGAACCCAAACATACAGCCATTAAGAACTATCTTCAGCATTAAGAAGAACAAGACTTAATGGAAGTGATGATATGGCCCCCACAGAGCCCTGATCTCAACATCATGGAGTGTGTCTGGGATTACATGAAGAGACAGAAGGAAGTGAGAAAGCCTACACCCACAGAAGATCTGTGGTTAGTTCTCCAAGATGTTTGGAACAACCTACCAGCTGAGTTCCTTCAAAAACTGTGTGCAAGTGTACCTAAAAGAGCGGATGCTGTTTTTGAAGGCAAAGGGGTGGTCACACCAAAATTGATTTGATTTAGATTTCTCTTTTGTTCATTTACTGCAGTTTATTTTCATTAGTCACTTTTGGTGACTGATGAAAATAAATGATTAACACTTTCATTTTTGAAAGCATTTTTTGTTTACAGCATTTTTTCACACTTTCCTAAAACGTTCGCACAGTACTGTATTAACTGAATTTTGTTGTGTATTAAAGTTATGACAAACTTTACTTCAATGTGTGGTTTAAACAAATCGTCCGTAATGCCATGCCAGCGCCCATACGCACATTAATATTTATATAAATGGTAGATGAAGACACGTGTGATTTAAAGGAGTTGTGAATAGGCTATAAGCTTCCCTTTGTTAGCTGTTAACCTGATTTGACGTCATCATGCCCACCGTCAGGAAGGTCAAATAGCTATATCCGGTTTGTCACCATTTTGCGAGTGTCAGCCTATCCAGAATCATCCACTGAGGGCTAATCAACCAGCATTAAAATAATTAGTAAAAGAAATATTATTGATTACTAATTCAGCAAATCATTTTTTTTTAAATATAATTCTATTAAAAAGAAGTTTTCATTGTGGATTGGTTGTTTAGACACATACCAATTGTTCTTAATTAGTTTTTAAAATTAATTTAACCTAATTTCTAAATTTATCAAAACAAGTCTTGGTTCTTAAACATAAGTATCACACTGAACTGTGATATCATTCCATAATCTTTTTCGGTGCCCTTTTTTTCTTTATTTCTGCAAAGTTCATTGTTATCCTTATTCCTTTTTTGCATTGTAGTTTTTAGTTTAATTGTTTCTAGCCTAGTTAAACAGTTTGTTAATTGATATATTTAACTTGAAGTTGGAACACTGGACCAGCTCTATACCCTCTACAGGGTACTCGAGGGTTCATGGGAGTTTGCCCAACCAGTCCACAGGTGTTTTGTGACCTGGAGAAAGTATTCGACTGTGTCCTTTGTGATGCCCTGTGGGGGGTGCTCCAGGAGTATGGAATCGGGGGCCCTTTACTAGGGGCCATCCAATCTCTGTACAAGCGGAGCAGGAGTTTGGTTCGCATTGCCGGCACTAAGTCGGACCTGTTCCCGGTGCATGTTGGACTCCGGCAGGGCTGCCCTTTGTCACCGGTCCTGTTCATAACTTTTATGAACAGGATTTCTAGGCACAGCCAAGGGCTGGAGGGGATCTGGTTTGGGGTCCAGAGGATTTTGTCTCTTCTTTTTGCGGATGACGTGGTCCTGCTGGCCCCCTCTAGCCAAGACCTACAGCATGCACTGGGGCGGTTCGCAGCCAAGTGTGAAGCGGCTGGGATTAAGATCAGCTCCTCCAAGTTTGAGGCCATTGTTCTCGACCGGAAAAGGTTGTCTTGTCCTCTTCAGCTTGGAGGGGTGTTCCTGCCTCAAGTGGAGGAGATTAAGTATCTCGGGGTCTTGTTCACAAGTGAGGGAAGAATGGAGCGGGAGATCGAAAGACGGATCGGTGCGGCTGCCACAGTAATGGGGGCGCTGTGCCGGTCCGTTGTGGTGAAGAGAGAGCTGAGCCGAAAAGCGAAGCTCTCTATTTACCGGTCGGTCTACGTTCCTACCCTCACCTATGGCCATGAACTTTGGGTCATGACCGAAAGAACGAGATCCCGGATACAAGCGGCGGAAATGAGCTTCCTCCGTAGGGTGGCCGGGCACTCCCTTAGAGATAGGGTGAGGAGCTCGGCCATCCGGAAGGGGCTCGGAGTAGAGCTGCTGCTCCTCCACATCGAGAGGAGCCAGTTGAGGTGGCTCGGGCATCTATACCGGATGCTTCCTGGACGCCTTCCTCGGGAGGTGTTCCAGGCACGTCCCACCGGGAGGTGGCTCAGGGGACGGCCCAGGACACGCTGGAGGGACTATGTCTCTCGGCTGGCCTGGGAACGCCTTGGGCTCCCCCCGGAGGAGCTGGAAGAGGTGTCTGGGGAGAGGGACGTGTGGGCGTCTCTGCTGAGTCTGCTGCTCCCGCAACCTGGTCCCGGATAAAGCAGAAGACGACGAATACGAGTACGAGTACGAGTAAATTGTTTTTGACATTAAATTGTTGTATTTTGTTGAAAGTTGACTGTGTTTATTCCATATGAGTGCAGAGCTTGCTATTACCGACCACCAGTGCAGAATTTACCCCTTTCATCTGTTGTTCCACAATACCGTGCCATATTGGGCTGATATTCATAGGAAAATATTTGGCAAATCAAAAGTTGTTTGGCTAATGATTCCTGAGCAAGTGGTAACCTGATTTGTTAGTCTGACTAAAATTATATATTTTAACTTTATTGGTCATTTTGTTAATAATTTACCATTATTAATTATAATAATTAATAGTTGCTAATAACCTAACAATCATGATTGCACAACACATTACATTAACATGTTTTGATGATTATTTTTGTTGTGGATATGTGGCTTTGACCTACTTCCTAGTTGAATTCAATGAACTATAAAATGTTTTTTTATTTTGTTTTACAAACAAAATAATAATCAATCACACAAAATGAAAATAGTGATTACCAATAGGGATTAAGGCAATTTCACTGAGAAGTGTTGGGATTTCTTTTGCTCAATGTCTGTCATGATTGTTTGATTATTATTGGTCCAAATTTGACATGCATCCTGCATCTGGGGGTTAAACATCATTAACTGGTTTCTTAAAGTGGTGGACAACATAAAATACAACAATGGAGCACAAAAAAGAAAGATAAAAATAAGTGATTAAGAAAATACCAAAGCTGATAGGCTTTTTTAAACCACTTAGTGGAGATGAAGCAGAATCATTGTCCCTCTCACCTTCTCAAACCAGTAGCCTTGTTAGCATCAGTGCCACGATCCCGTCCAAGCTTGAACCTTTACTTTTATCGGTGGCTGATCTATAGCATGCGGATACATGGATGCAATCGAGGCGTGATCATCGATGGCCACTAAAACTGTGACTATGTAAGTTCCGCACTTTGGCGGAAAAACTAAAAAGTCTTGGTGAGCTTATATGGCTGATTGAGGAGCTGTTAATAGATGGATGTTGATTTTAAAGCATCGGAACAAGTGTATTAACAACAGAAACAGCTCTTCTACAGGTTACACCTTAAACTCGGGTTCTGAAATGGTGAGTACATCCCATCATAGTGGCTGCTTAAAGTTTGCATCTACACCAGAGCTGTACTATGGGGTATTTTCAACAATTCTAAAAGTCAGTTATGCTTTGAAATGGGTTTGAGTGACTGGCATGAGAGAGCACGAAAACTGTGAACCTCATAGGAAAGCAGTGCTGTGTATTACACTTTTATCAACCAGTGGAAAGATAGACACAGAGCTGCAAAAACAATTTGAATCAAATTGGAGTGAAATTTCGGGAAGAGTTCTGATAGAGAGGGGGCGGCTGTTAAAGGCTACAGTGTGGTTTTCGGTAGGCTGAATATTGGGAATTAACTGTATTTAATATGGCACTTTTATCCCTGTCTAAAGTCCTACATAGGTGTTGGGACCATACAGCCATGGGTTTCAACACTAAAACTCCGGTACATACTTTCTTGGAACTTTTCAAAATAAAGTGCATTAACCTTCTTCCAGCACAACCAGGAAAGGGGTTAACTGCGGACTTCCTGTGGCGCCATTACCCAAATAATAGCCCCACCTTTCCACAAATCTTTCTCTTCCACACGGCCTTCCAGAGGTACCGGTTAGGAGGGGAAACACAGCGCGCTGAGGTCTTTTGCTGGCAAAAAGACATAAATTCAACTGGATCCAAGGAAGCATACGATCACCGATCATATGCAAAGTTAAGTAGAATGAAATACTGTCTGTGTATCCGGTATTTTCATTCATGAACGGGGAAATTAAGGTGTAAGAGTTGCTTACATTTTCTCTTCGAGGCCCCACAGAAGCAAAACTGTTCGAGAGAAGCCCCGAAGACGGCAGAGACCGCAGCGGACAACGTTCGTTCTTCATCCACAGCTGGAGGTTAGCGGGAAGCTAACCTTTGTTCACAGAACGAACGCACCTTCTGATCGGAAGAAACTGAGGAAGTTAGCGGGAAGCTAACTCTTTGTTCACGACGGATATCTTCTTCAAACTTCGCTCTTGGACAACATTCCCTCAACAAGTTCAGAGGTTGGGTTTGGGCAGATTAACAGATTAACAGTTAGGATGAAATAATCTAACGTTTTCATGTTATGAAGTTTGTTTTGTGGAACTCGGCTATCTTGGTGCTAGCATGCTACCTGTAGCACACAGGCCGGTTCGTGTTCTTTGTATGTTTAAAAGCTAAGATAAACTTTATTTAAAGGGTGGTTTTAACCAGAACATTGCTCATAACGTGCTGTCCGCGCTTATGCATTTTAACCCTGGTATTTTAAAGGTATGTGTTGATTCTGGTGCTAAGCTATCTTCTAGCTTAACACTTTAGCTAGCTTCTTTGATAGCCCAACGGCCAGCCGGTAAGAACACGTGTGCTAGCATTAAGGCTAGTCAACAGAAAGGTTGTTGGTTTTCAAGCTAGTGAATAATAGTCCCTGAACATCATTTGCTAGAGTTTATAACTAAGTAAACACCATTAAGCCCCATTTCTCCAGAAAGATTTGGCTCTTTTCCAAAATACTCAATAATATTTCTCCAAATATTATTTTAATAAATAAAGGCAGTTAATTAGACACCGTTGAGAATTAGTCATCCAGGAGGTTGGTTTTATTCAGCAGATCATTATTTAAAACATTATTTTATTAAAATAATATTTAATCTGATCTTGCATTGTGAAGGGTTGTCTAAATGTTGCTGATTATTTTCTAAGTTAGTTCCAAAACTAACTTAACTTCATTTCCAGATTCTTCAAGATAATCCATGGTCCTCAAACATAAATAACATTGAAGGAGTAATGTCGCATCACTCCTTCAGTCATGGTTCTCAATAATCTTTAATCAACTTGTTTATATTGTACATAGCCCATTAGTCTTCATTATTCTTTAATTCTGCTTGGTAGTTTAGTTGGATTGTTTTAGCATAGTAAAGAGTTTGTTGATTGAACTGTGTTTGACTTCAAGTTGACTTATTTTTGTTAATAAATTCTTGTATTTTAAGAAATTGTGTGAATTCATTCCATATGTTTGCAGAGTTTATGCTGTTCAATAATGCCAGAGCTCGTCTCACACCTTTCTATTCTGTCCTAATCCTTAACAGACCGGGATATTATTTGGTAAAATATTAAAATATTAATATTAAAATATTAATATTAAATATTAACAATATTCTCAGATTCATATTTCCAATATAGGGAAATATGTCATAATGCGGCGTTGTTTTGTAGGACGAACAGGCAGACATGCCACACGAACATGCATGGGAGCCACAAGATAAGTCGAAGTATTTGGTAACATAACTGAAATAAGAGGTGAATACAGGACACAGAACATGGGCAATAAAAACGGTCATGGACTGGACAGGCAAACAGTAGGATCCTGTCATGACTTGTGTGTGTTTTTGGGTTCTTACTCGTACTCGTCGTCTTTCGCTTTATCCGGGACCGGGTCGCGGGGGCAGCAGACTCAGCAGAGACGCCCAGACGGCCCTCTCCTCAGACACCTCCTCCAGCTCCACTGGGAGGAGCCCAAGGTGTTCCCAGGCCAGCCGAGAGACATAGTCCCTCCAGCGTGTCCTGGGCCGTCACCTGGGCCTCCTCCCAGTGGGACGTGCCTGGAACACCTCCCAAGGAAGGCGTCCAGGGGGCATCCGGTATAGATGCCCGAGCCACCTCAACTGGCTCCTCTCGATGTGGAGGCAGTAACTTTCAGCGACATTGGTAAATTTGAAAACATTCTAAACAGAAAAATTGTAGTGTTTCACAGAACCGTTACAGGCTCTGCAGCTCTGTGTAAATTTGAGACCAGTTTCCCTGATCGATCAAACCCTCTCTTTCTGCTGTTATTTCAAGGTCACTACTAGGGGATAAAAAATCTCAAGGGTTTTATAGGATCGAGATACATCTGTGCATATTGTTACGGGAGCTATTAAAAGCCAGACACACACCATTGTGAAGGCTATTGTCCGGTATGTCACTCATATCAATGTATGCGTGAAATTAACGAACCTGTCGCCTGTGCAAGTTGTCACAGAATCTGTCGTAATTCTTCATGTTTCAGCAGACATAGGGAACCCCGCAAAAGACCTAGTGCTGACAGGCCTGAGTGACTGTGAGTTGGTAAAACTGTGCAAGGTGTGCAAAAGGATAGACGTTATTCCAATCAGCAAGCAGGATAAACCACACGTGTGTAATGTAAAATGCCGTATTTGCGGTGAGAATATACCTCCTGATTTAGATGTGACATGCGATGGTCATCTGTGTTACATTCAAACCGCCCAAGCCTGTAATCAGTTAGATGATAAACTGTTTTTTTATGATTTTAAATGCTTCATCGACGAGAATGGTGTGCACATCCCCTATCTGGTCTGTGTTAAAACGCTGAAAGGTGTGGAATGGCATGCTTATGGATTGAATTGCACCCAAAAATTTCTTCTCCATTTCAGGAGACCGATATACAGAGGCTTTACCTTAATAGCACACAACGCACGAGGGTATGACAGCTAAGAGATTAACGGTGTCAAAGTTGCGTTTGAATTTTACGGCTGTTTTTTCCACGGCTGTAAAATGTGTTACATGCCTCATGACAAGTGTCCTTTGAGAGGGGTAGCATTTGAACAGTTTTATGCAGCCACTGTTGAAAGAAGCAAGGCACTCCAAACTGTGTACGGCCTTCGTATCGAGGTCATCTGGGAGCATGAGTGGACTGAAATGAAAAAATCAGACCCGGGGTGATCAGCTTTCTTGAAAAAGTTAATGCACCCGAACTGCTATCACCCCGAGATGCTCTGTATGGTGGACGCACCTGCCCTATGAGGTTGAGGTATACAGCGGGGCCAGGTGAAACTGTACACTATGTGGATTACACATCCCTGTACTCTTATGTAAATGCTAGCTGCGTCTTTCCCCTCGGGCACCCCACCATCATTTACAAAAATTTTGATGACCCCAGCAGCTACTTTGGCCTCGTCAGAGCTGTGGTCTACCCCCCACGAGGTCTCTTTTTCCCTGTTTTGCCTCATTCTTTTGAAGATGAAAACCTGTTTCCTCCTGATCAGAATCATCTGATCATTCTAGACAATGTTATTGCTCAGGCCTCAGATGATGAAAACGTGATGAAGGTCTTTACCCAGTTTCGTCACCATCGTAATATAAGCGTCATGATGTTGACTCAGAATGTTTTTCATCAGGGAAAGTACAGTCGCACTATTAGTTTGAACTGTAATTATATGGTGTTGTTTAAAAACCTGAGAAATAAACTTCAGTTGAATATACTAGCGCGCCAAATGTTTCCATCGCAAAAGGGTGTCTTCCTGGAGAGTTTTGAAGACGCAACGAGAGAAGCTCATGGTTATTTAATGATCAATTTCACGCCTACCTACCCAGAACATTTCAGACTGAGAACAGGCATACTTCCTTACCAGTGGCCTGCTGTGTACGTGCCCAAAACAAAGTAATTCATCATGTCTGCACATATAAAAAGGAATGTCCCATTATTCAGAGCTTTGTACCAGGCCTGTCCACAGAAACGCAAGGATATTCTCGCACACTGCTCTCCCGACTTTCTTCAGGCTCTGTGTGAGATTGCTCTGAATATTTTAAAAGGTAACATTAAACTATCACCCTCTCAACACCGGAAATTGAAGAAGCAAAGAAAAATCATCAGATTTTTGGCTGATAAAAGAAGTGGTATCAAGCGGAAACATCTGGCTCTCAAAAGTCAAGGAGGTGATTTTATTCTCCCCATCTTAACGGCTCTTGCTCCCTTGATTGGTGATCTACTGGGTGGAATCATCAGGAGATAATGTCTCTCAGAACATCGCAGAAGATGTTTCTCATTTCCCCTCATCAGTTCAGGCGTCTGACCCAGTCAGACACGTCCATCAGACAGACCGCGGAGGAGAATTTGGATGCTGAAATGAGAGCGATATTAAACGAGCCCGGTTTGACTTCTTATGAAAAAATCAAGAAATACGATGCACTTTTGCAGAGGTATCTCACTCTACTCAAGCAGGGTGTGAAAGAAGAACAGCGGGTGAGTTTGACGCTTCAGCGTGACACATCGAGCGAGACTCCAGACCATGAGCAGCATGAAGAAAAACAGGTCCCGGGGCATGACCAGGTTGCTTCAGATCAGATTGTTATGGATGCACTGAAAAGCCTACCGAAGTATAACCGTAAAAATGCTGAGTACATTTTGAAGAAATTATCCGAAAGAAGTGAGTTGGACTTCGCGAGGTGAATTTGTATATAAAGGAAATGAAATGAAATAAAGGGGTCCCACATGATTGACTTGTTGAAAAATCTCATGCTACCGTTTAAAAAATCCGGAGCACCACTACCCCGAGGATGGTCTGACTTTTTACACACCTTGTCAGAGGTAAACATCCCCATATCTTCAGTCATTAACCCTTATGCCAGTGATGAATATAGACGGTTCAAAACAGAGGGTACATCTATTGATTTTCCCTCTGCCCTCCAATACTCTTCTTTTTAAGAATTTGGTCCTTTTTTGCAGCTTCTTGTCCCCCCAGCGTTAAGCAGAGAAGAACAAGAAGAAGAAGGCAGATAGTTCTTTCTCCCCATTGGTCGAGAACCGGGCTGGAAGATCCAACAAATGCTGATGGGAAATCAAAAAAGTCTCTTCGTAAGACGACACTACCACCCCGATGGATTACATTTTCACCATAAACCGTTATAAGAAAATGAAACATGTAGCCATTTCTTTTATTCAATAAAATATTTATTGATTATATTTTCAAGTCTAGCTTCGTTCTCTACTTCACACACTAACATATGATGTCATTACACAAATATTAAATCATAAGAAAAAACAAACAATGAAAAAAAAAAAGACAATTTAAATTCCATAACAATCCAGAAACATCTCCAAAGAGCATGTTCCGTGAGTATAAAATGTACAACTTTGATTAATGACACATTTTTGATATTTTTTCACAAAGTTAAATACCATTAAATCATTCTTAATCACATCTCCGGTGTATTTTGACAACACTTGCTGCAGTGATAATCCGCACGCTCTATGACATAGATAAAAAATGCAATGGTGACCGCACACAGTGGACAGAGTGTTTTGAAGCTGATTATTATGATACAATATTTTTGAGGATCTGTCTTCTAAAAATGTTACGATGCTTGACGGGTAGAACTCGAAATCCGGAGAGAATCCATAAGAGTCAAAAAAGCTGGATTGACCATTATCATCCAAAGTCAGAGCTAACCAGTGTTCTCCCGGCATGTGTGAAGGATGTGTGTTCACAATAAAGTAGGCCGGCCCTGGGAATTTGTCAGCTAGCAGCGGGAGCTGGTCGCAGGGCCACACACCGCAAAACAAATCTCCCAGCAGATGATGCAGCAGGTTCTCAATTTCATGATTGTTCATGTCTGATTGGATTAATAATAATCCACCAGCACACGCCTCTTTGAATCAATCTCTAAAATAGAGTCATAACAAGCGTAGATGATCAGCGTGGTGGTATGAGGCAACGGGTTTCTGAAACGCATTTCCAATCTTAAATTCCCACTAGGAACTGGAGATAGAGCATCTGTGTCCTCACCCGGGTTAAAATTAAATGCGAATAGAGAGTATCCTTGATTAAATTCCTGACGTGTTATACTCAGCGGAAGATCTTTTAGATGTCGTCCTGTACCCCTAAAAAAGTTGTAATACTCTCTCACTGAATTACCTTGGTTAAAATTGGGCTGGAAGGCCTTAGCTGGAATTTGTCTGCCATCCTTACACAAGGCTAAATATTCCATATCAAAATGATTAAAGTCAAACGGATTGAGATCGCGTGTTCCTGTAAAAGCGTCATGATCCAGTAATGCAATCACCACATACTTGGGAAAGATACCTAAGAAAAGATTCTCTTGGTTGCACACCCTTGAATTTTCAGGGATGGAATATGTTTTTACATTCACACGTGAAAGTGGATAGAGAGCATTTGCTTTCATTAAAGCTGTAGTGTGACCCAGTCGTACAGTTGGAGAGACGGTAACTTTTTTGATGAAAAGAGATGCTCCTAATATTCTGAGTTTGAAAGTGGAGTCTCTTGCGGCCATGAGACAAAAAGAATCGTTGGCTCTTGTAAGTTTAATTTTGAGGCCAACAGAGTTTAAAAGAAGTCTCTCGCAGAAAAATATGTTGCATGCAAGAGTCCTGGAAGATGTACCTCCCTGGAATTTTCCGTAAAGCCTGCTCTGCTGTTAAGACCTTGGTTAGTTGTAGAGGTATTTGAACGGTTCCCGGTGGTTCCATCTCTTCCTGCACTGAACTGATACAGTTCTGCTGAATGTTATCCAGGCTTGGGTTCTGGATTAAATAATTCGATATATCTGTAAAATATTTATTCAGGGGTTGAAACAAGTCTGCAATATCGCATAGACCTGTGAAAACATATGCATAGAAAACAATATATATGTATATATATATTTTGTTTTTTACTTACTCTCCTCTTCCGGAGCTGTTAAGTTTTTCGGCGCACGGTCAGGGGACTGTGGCGCATGAATGGCTACGCCCTCTCTTTCATGTTTAGCTGGGATCGGATTGTCTTTTTTAAAAACAAGTTTACGTCTCAACTTTGATTTTTTCAGGGGCAGACGGTTACAAACACTGACCTTTCCAACGTTCAGGAATACGCCTCTCATTAAATCTGTAAGTAGAATTTATTTCATTTATTTTTTAAATCACAAAATAGCATTCATCAGTTGACTAAACCAGATGTTGTCGCAGTTAATAATTACCATAGGCGGGACTGTGTTAAAACGATACCATCCAGCTCGTCACTTGTGGGTTCTAAAGAATATAAGTTAAACATTATTATTATTATTATTATTATCCAACGAGCATTCACAAGCACTTAAGGAATTCTTAAAGATGAATACTTACTACTGAAGATTGCGTTGTATTTCTCGATAGAAGCAGAATGTTCACCACCTTCTTCGTTTCCTGAAATATGTTCCAACATTTTTTGTTTCTCTTTATAAGTGTTCTAAAAATATTTCAGTGAAACTGGTTAAAAATAAACTTTTAGCTACCAGATTTGAAGCCGATCTCCCAGTAAAGATTGCGTTGTATCTCTCGATAGAACCAGGATGACTGACTACGCCACCTTCTCTGTTTCCAATGACGAAATCCTACGAGGCGCATAGTTACGCCCCGTGGCCACACCCCCCCGAGACACCTCAGCAACAGCGCAGACGTGTTAATTCAATAAACAGGGGATGGGAATTGTCAGAGGCAATGCTCGAGACTTATGGCCAGGAAAAGAGCACAGTCTTCTTAATTACTTTGACTACAGTTGGTGTGAAGACTTTTGTCTGAGACAATACACAAGAAACAGCTGCAGATGTCTGAGGTCTGATCACCTGTTCAATAAACAGTGGATATGTATTGACTGAGACAATGGTTGAGACGTTGGGCCAGGAAAAGAGCACGGTCAGTGTGAAAACTTTGTCTGAGACAATACACAAGAAACAACTGTGGATGTCTGCCTTAATTCAATAAACAGTGACATGTCTGAGGACTTTCTAACCTTTATTTTTATTTTTTTCAGTTTCTTGTGATGTTGTACATAGACATACAGGTTACAACCTCTGGCTCCCACGTGGGATGAGGAGAAAACTGTTTTCTCTAAATCCTCAATAACTATTGCTCTAAGATGAAAAAAGAAAAGCTTAAGGTAACTAAAATTATCATCCATTTTACCAAATGGAGTCTCTCATGATTCCAAACAAAGTCTTTTAGCTGTAGAATACATTTCTAATTTGGAAACAGCGTACTGAGCACAGAATTTATAATTCTGTCAGGTTCTCTCTTTTTATCAGACTTTTGTATGATGTGCGTGCATTAAATTGACTGTTCCTTTAAAGTGGAGAAACTGCATGTTTATTTTTTTTCAGTTCATCCCTACAACAGAAGCCAATTCATCTTTCTTTTCTAAATAACATCTAAATAACCCCTGCGTTAAAACAAAATAAATTTACAATTCTGTCAGGTTCTCTCTTTTTATCAGAACTTTGTGTGATGTGCCTGCATTAAATTGAGTGACCTTTAATTTTATCAGAATTTTGTGTGATGTGCCTGCATTAACCTGAGTGACCTTTTAAAGTGGATAAATTACATGTTTTGTTTTTAGATGTAAAAAACATCTAAAAACATACAATTATAAAGATTCGCTTCCTTGTAATGACAACATCCGGCTAATGACAACATCCGGTTAATGACAACATCCGGTTAATGACGATATCTGGCTAATGACAACATCCGGTTAATGACAACATCCGGTCAATGACGATATCCGGCTAATGACAACATCCGGTTAATGACGATATCCAGTGACGTCACCAGAAGGCCCGCCACCGGAAGTCCCGCCTTAGGATGTCCCAGTCACCGGAAGTCCCGCCTACCTGTCAATATTTTCACACCTCGTTTGATTGAAGGATGTACATTTAGTCTCTTCTGTTCTGCCTCTGTTCATCCACGCCTGCATCTGCAACCATCAACCTGCCTGCCAGTTTGTGTTCTTTTGATCATTAAAATCTTCTACTTACCATCATGCTGCCTGTCCGTCTGGATTACGGGGTTCTCCACTACACAAGTCGTGACAGATAAAGTGATGATTTTGCATTATTTGCTGTAATTTCAGCTTTTAACTTTATCTTCTCTCTCTCTTCTCTTCCTAGAAGCTATACCTGGCCTGACTGTGTTTACCTGTGACACCTTCCTGGAGGGGGGCATCGTCCAAGCTTCTGCTGGTAACAACTTAATGCTCACCCTCTACCGATGATACACTTGGCCCTGTCTTTCAGTGTTTAAGCCTATTTTTCTCCTAGACATAACTATTGACCAAGCTTTTACAGTGACCAACTGTATGTGTCTCTCTCATACTGTAAACTTGAAAACTGGGTGAGAGTTTATCTGTTTTTTCTTCCTAGATGAATCCACTAAATGAGCTACATCCATTAATATTTACTTTTCCTTCCTATAGAAAGTACTTCTGGATCAGTGCTTCTGTGTTCTTTTTCCATCTCTCCTCTGTTCACTCAAACCCCCAGTTGGTCATGTTAGATGGCCGCTCACACTGAGCCTGGTTCTGCTGGAGGTTTCTTACTGTTAAAAATGAGTTTTTCCTCTCCACTGTCGCTACATGCATGCTCAGTATTAGGGATTGCTGCAAAGTCAACGCGAGTGACTGTCCACTGTTGCTACATGCTCATCCAGGAGGAGTGAATGCTACAAGTCAGTGACTCGATGCAATCTGCTGAGTTTCCTTAGGCAGAAATGTCAGGTTAAAACAACCTAAAATAATTATAACATCACAAAAAGAAGAGAAAGACAAATAATTAGTTATTTCACTCACAGCGAGGAGAACAGACAGAGATGTGCTTTCAGTTACAAATCTCTCTACCGCTCTGAAAACCATGTGTCTTTTTATTATCTTTCAGGTGTCCCTAGTTACAAAGAACGTTGCTCTCTAAGGATGGGAAAAACAGCTGCATCGTAAACCGGTCATAAACACCATTATCTTTTAACAACACACTTCCACAGTCTCCCCATCCTAGGATCAGTGCGTCTTCTGTTCTGCGCAATCAGCCTTCATCTTTATGACCTCCTCATCTGTGACTGCTTCCTTCTCAGCAAGCTCAGCTCCACTTTTGATGTTTGCCTGCAGACAACTCACACATCCTTTACTCACACAAACATCATGAAAGGTTATAAAATCAAATAGTCAAGTTAAAGAATAGGAGAATATATAAGATAAATCTATATTCAATTATTCCAACATTTCCTCCCTGTTTATCGAATATTTGCTCATATTCTCATATCACTTAACAGCCACTTCTTTCGGATTTTTTAACTGTAAGATTATTTTCATGAATACAAAGACAATTATACTCAAAGGTACTTACTGACATTTAAATCACAGATTCATATAGAGATGGATCTGGGTACAAGTCAGAAAGGTGGTCAGTCGCATCCTCATCATCTTCATCATCCTGCTGTTTAAGTAATGGATAGAGTTGGGTAACTCTGTCTTCCATAGGAGAAATAGCTGTGGTGATGAGACGGTCAAGAAGAGAACAAAGGCAGGGAATACAACAGCATCCACACAATGTCAAAAATTGCAGCAAACACTGCAAAGGAAATTATTACTGATGATACTAAAATTGTATACTTCCCAAACACATCCAGCCAGGAGTCCCACATCGAGGTGTCTACTCCAGAATGCTCCTTCATTTTGCCATTTAGAGATCTCAAACCTTCTATGGCTTTAGTGAAGCTGCTATCAGCAGCAGTGTTGTTAGGTACGAATGTGCAACATTGTTCTCCAAAAATTGCACAAACTCCTCCTTTTTCAGCTAACATGTCCAAAGCAATTCTATTCTGGAATGCCATCAGGGAAGTTGAAGCCAATTAGTCATGGACAGTTTCAAACCCGCTTTGTGTCCAATTTCCTAGTTTTTGCACATTGTAGTGAATATAGTTGATCCTGTCTACGTTTTTGTTCATCGTACACCACTTACAGATACTTGATTCAAATCCTGCAGCTACTTGATCAATTAATTTATCTTAATCTATGTATGTAGAGTCTCCCTCAGCCTGCTAAGCTGCAGCTCTGCGTTTTCTATTACGCCAGTCATGTGGAGTTACACTAGATAGTCCACGTGTTACCTCATCTACTGACATAGGATATACTGAAACTGGTAACAATAAAGTAATTAGAGCACAGAGTCCTGTTACATTTGAAGGTAATCGATCAAACAACCTGTCGTCACCACACCACCACCAAATGTCTCCTCTAGAGACTGGTTTAAAATACTTATTTACTTTTAAACTTGTAGTACACAATACTGCAGTGAGATTCCCCAATTTATTGCCTCTCTCTGTCATATTTATACATGTGTAGTTTCCAGTGGTGACCCGTTTATGGAATACTGATTTGTCCTTATCTGCTGTAATAACAGGAAAAACAGAATCCCAGTGTTGACACATTTCATTAAATTTAGTTTGATTCATTATTTCCATCACACAGGGTTGTGGCATCACAGCTGGAATTATTTGTAACAAAAGCCTGGGACCCATACACACAACGCAATCTCTTTTAGTCATGTTAGCCGCTTGCTCTACCATCAATAACCAGTTATTATTTGTTCCTGATACTCCAGTAATAACCTGGAACTAGTCATCTGGTTAAGTTTCCTAACATAATTTTTACTCTCTTCGCTTTGTTACCTGGATTGCATTATCAGGTTTATGGAGCTTAAACAACTTCTTTTGATGACTAGCATAAGCAGTGGTGCCCCAC
This sequence comes from Girardinichthys multiradiatus, assembly GCF_021462225.1. Taxonomy (NCBI): domain Eukaryota; kingdom Metazoa; phylum Chordata; class Actinopteri; order Cyprinodontiformes; family Goodeidae; genus Girardinichthys; species Girardinichthys multiradiatus. The sequence continues at coordinate 2,525,068 of NC_061797.1, forward strand.
TCTGGTGTCCAATTGTTTCCTTCATCAGCTACCATCATGGACCATGAGGTGTCTCTTCTATCATTAGTTAAGTACCATTTATTACATCTATAATCCTGCCCTTTCCTTCCTTGTTTGGTCAAGCTAATGAGTGGGATCAGCACCACAGCTATGGTTTTAGATTTCACGCACACTTGAATGCCATAAGTACAGGTCCTTCTCAAAATATTAGCATATTGTGATAAAGTTCATTATTTTCCGTAATGTAATGATGAAAATTTAACATTCATATATTTTAGATTCATTGCACACTAACTGAAATATTTCAGGTCTTTTATTGTCTTAATACGGATGATTTTGGCATAGAGCTCATGAAAACCCAAAATTCCTATCTCACAAAATTAGCATATCATTAAAAGGGTCTCTAAACGAGCTTTGAACCTAATCATCTGAATCAACGAGTTAACTCTAAACACCTGCAAAAGATTCCTGAGGCCTTTAAACTCCCAGCCTGGTTCATCACTCAAAACCCCAATCATGGGTAAGACTGCCAACCTGACTGCTGTCCAGAAGGCCACTATTGACACCCTCAAGCAAGAGGGTAAGACACAGAAAGAAATTTCTGAACGAATAGGCTGTTCCCAGAGTGCTGTATCAAGGCACCTCAATGGGAAGTCTGTGGGAAGGAAAAAGTGTGGCAGAAAACGCTGCACAATGAGAAGAGGTGACCGGACCCTGAGGAAGATTGTGGAGAAGGGCCGATTCCAGACCTTGGGGGACCAGCGGAAGCAGTGGACTGAGTCTGGAGTAGAAACATCCAGAGCCACCGTGCACAGGCGTGTGCAGGAAATGGGCTACAGGTGCCGCATTCCCCAGGTCAAGCCACTTTTGAACCAGAAACAGCGGCAGAAGCGCCTGACCTGGGCTACAGAGAAGCAGCACTGGACTGTTGCTCAGTGGTCCAAAGAACGTTTTTCGGATGAAAGCAAATTCTGCATGTCATTCGGAAATCAAGGTGCCAGAGTCTGGAGGAAGACTGGGGAGAAGGAAATGCCAAAATGCCAGAAGTCCAGTGTCAAGTACCCACAGTCAGTGATGGTCTGGGGTGCCGTGTCAGCTGCTGGTGTTGGTCCACTGTGTTTTATCAAGGGCAGGGTCAATGCAGCTAGCTATAAGGAGATTTTGGAGCACTTCATGCTTCCATCTGCTGAAAAGCTTTATGGAGATGAAGATTTCATTTTTCAGCACGACCTGGCACCTGCTCACAGTGCCAAAACCACAGGTAAATGGTTTACTGACCTTGGTATCACTGTGCTCAATTGGCCTGCCAACTCTCCTGACCTGAACCCCATAGAGAATCTGTGGGATATTGTGAAGAGAACGTTGAGAGACTCAAGACCCAACACTCTGGATGAGCTAAAGGCCGCCATCGAAGCATCCTGGGCCTCCATAAGACCTCAGCAGTGCCACAGGCTGATTGCCTCCATGCCACGCCGCATTGAAGCAGTCATTTCTGCCAAAGGATTCCCGACCAAGTATTGAGTGCATAACTGTACATGATTATTTGAAGGTTGACGTTTTTTTGTTTTAAAAACACTTTTCTTTTATTGGTCGGATGAAATATGCTAATTTTGTGAGATAAGAATTTTGGGTTTTCATGAGCTGTATGCCAAAATCATCCATATTAAGACAATAAAAGACCTGAAATATTTAAGTTAGTGTGCAATGAATCTAAAATATATGAATGTTAAATTTTCATCATTACATTATAGAAAATAATGAACTTTATCACGATATGCTAATTTTTTGAGAAGGACCCGTATATCTGTCCCTCCATTCCTCCCTGTTGAGACATTGTGAAACACGATGGCTCAATATTGCCGCCCATTTATATAGGTTCTTTGGTAGGACAGGTTTATTATGTGGTCAAATATAGTTTTCATCTTTTAATGCAGCTCCATGTTTTTTCCACATTTCTATCTCCTGTAGTGGGCTTTGTTGTTGCATTTCTTTTAACACTGTATTTTTTGTCACCAATGCATATCCTGTTTGTATCTTCCCTCTCTCATCTTTTTTGGAGAAATCATTCACATACTATTTCGTGATCCTGCAAATCACTTCTAGTTTTTGCTTCTTTTTCTGCTAATTCTTGACAATCATGTTGAATTCCATCTTCAGCTTCTACACTCCATTTCAGTTCAGACATCATTTTCAGCTCTTCCTCATACATTAGTTTGTTTAATGGAGCTACTATTTCTGCATAATTTGGCACCCGGTTTCTACAATAATTAGTTAGTCCAAGGAAGGACATCATTTGCTTTTTTGTTACTGGTTTTGGAGCTTGTAATATTGCAGTCTTTCTTTCTTCTACAATTGTGCGTCCCCCTGCGCTAAGATTGTGGCCTAGGTATTTAACCTCATTTTTACACAACTGAAGTTTCTTTTTACTGAATTTGTGTCAGTCTTCTGCTAAATGTTTTAATAATGCTATTGTGTCATTTTTACAGGTCTCCTCATCAGGAGAGGCTAATAGCACATCATCAACATATAGTAAAACCTGACTACCGCCTGAAGGGTCAAACTTGGCCATACTTGCACTCATTACCTGAGAGTATATAGTTGGACTTTCACAGTAGCCTTGAGGTAGTCTGGTATAAGTATATCTTTGTCCCTCAAAGGTGAATGCAAACCAGAACTTCGTTCGTTCGTCGTCTTCCGCTTATCCAGGACCGGGTCGCGGGGGCAGCAGACTTAGCAGAGACGCCCAGACGTCCCTCTCTCCAGACACCTCCTCCAGCTCCTCCAGGGGGAGCCCAAGGCGTTCCCAGGCCAGCCGAGAGACATAGTCCCTCCAGCGTGTCCTGGGCCGTCCCCTGGGCCTCCTCCCGGTGGGACGTGCCTGGAACACCTCCCGAAGAAGGCGTCCAGGAGGCATCCGGTATAGATGCCCGAGCCACCTCAACTGGCTCCTCTCGATGTGGAGGAGCAGCGGCTCTACTCCGAGCTCCTCTCGGATGGCCGAGCTCCTCACCCTATCTCTAAGGGAGTGCCCGGCCACCCTACGGAGGAAGCTCATTTCAGCCGCTTGTATCCGTGATCTCGTTCTTTCGGTCATGACCCAAAGTTCATGGCCATAGGTGAGGGTAGGAACGTAGACCGACCAGTAAATTGAGAGCTTTGCTTTTCGGCTAAGCTCTCTCTTCACCACAATGGACCGGCACAGCGCCCCCATTACTGTGGCAGCTGCACCGATCCGTCTGTCAATCTCCCGCTCCATTCTTCCCTCACTCGTGAACAAGACCCCGAAATACTTAAACTCCTCCACTTGAGGCAGGAACTCCCCTCCAACCTGAAGAGGACAAGCCACCCTTTTCCGGTCGAGTACCATGGCCTCGGACTTGGAGGAGCTGATCCTCATCCCAGCCGCTTCACACTCGGCTGCGAACCGCCACAGCGCATGCTGTAGGTCTTGGCTAGAGGGGGCCAGCCGGACCACGTCATCCGCAAAAAGAAGAGACGAAATCCACTGGTCCCCAAACCAGACCCCCTCCGGCCCTTGGCTGCGTCTAGAAATCCTGTCCATAAAAGTTATGAACAGGACCGGCGACAAAGGGCAGCCCTGCCGGAGTCCAACATGCACTGGGAACAGGTCCGACTTAGTGCCGGCAATGTAGACCAAACTCCTGCTCCGCTCGTACAGGGACCGGATGGCCCCTAATAAAGAGCCCCCGATTCCATACTCCTGGAGCACGCCCCACAGGGCATCACGAGGGACACAGTCGAATGCCTTCTCCAGGTCCACAAAACACATGTGAACCGGTTGGGCAAACTCCCATGAACCCTCGAGCACCCTGTAGAGGGTATAGAGCTGGTCCAGTGTTCCACGGCTGGGACGAAAACCACACTGTTCCTCCTGAAGCCGAGGTTCGACTATCGGTCGGACTCTCCTCTCCAATACCCTGGCGTAGGCCTTACCAGGGAGGCTGAGGAGTGTGATCCCCCTGTAGTTGGAACACACCCTCCGGTCCCCCATCTTATAAAGGGGGACCACCACCCCAGTCTGCCAGTCCAGAGGCACTGTCCCCGACCGCCACGCAATGTTGAAGAGACGTGTCAACCATGACAGCCCTACAACATCCAGACACTTGAGGTACTCAGGGCGGATCTCATCCACCCCCGAAGCCTTGCCACCGCGGAGCTTTTTAACCACCTCAGTGACTTCAGCCTGGGTGATGAAAGAGTCCAACCCCGAGTCCCCAGCCTCTGTTTCCACCACGGAATGCGTGATGGCAGGATTGAGGAGATCCTCGAAGTACTCCTTCCACCGCCCGATAATGTCCTCAGTCGAGGTCAGCAGTCTCCCGCCCCCACTATAAACAGTGTTGGCAAAGCACTGCTTCCCCCTCCTGAGGCGCCGGACGGTTTGCCAGAATCGCTTCGAGGCCAACCGGTAGTCCTTTTCCATGGCCTCACCAAACTCTTCCCAGGCCCGAGTTTTTGCCTCTGCCACAGCACGGGCCGCAGCACGCTTACCCGTCAGCTGCCTCAGGAGTCCCACAAGCCAACCACAGCCGATAGGACTCCTTCTTCAGCTTAACAGCATCCCTTACTGCCGGTGTCCACCACCGGGTTCTGGGATTGCCGCCACGACAGGCACCGCAGACCTTACGGCCACAGCTATGGGCAGCAGCATCGACAATAGATGCAGAGAACATGGTCCACTCGGACTCTATGTCTCCAACATCCCCCGGGATCTGGTCGAAGCTCTCCCGGAGGTGGGAGTTGAATACATCCCTGGCCGAGGGCTCCGCCAGGCGTTCCCAGCAGACCCTCACTACGCGCTTGGGCCTGCCGAGTCTGTCCGGCTTTCTCCTCCTCCAGCGGATCCAACTCACCACCAGGTGATGATCAGTGGACAGCTCAGCCCCTCTCTTCACCCGAGTGTCCAAAACATGCGGCCGAAGGTCTGATGATACGACAACAAAGTCGATCATCGACCTCCTGCCTAGGGTGTCCTGGTGCCAAGTGCACTGATGGACACCCTTATGTTTGAACATGGTGTTCGTTATGGACAATCCGTGACTAGCACAGAAGTCCAATAACAAAACACCACTCGGATTCAGATCGGGGAGGCCATTCCTCCCGATCACGCCTCTCCAGGTGTCACTGTCGTTCCCCACGTGGGCGTTGAAGTCCCCTAGCAGAATAATGGAGTCCCCGGGAGGGGCACTATCCAGCACCCCCGACAGGGACGCCAAGAAGGCAGGGTACTCTGCACTACCACTCGGCCCGTAGGCTGAAATGATAATCAGAGACCTCTCCCCAACCCGAAGGCGCAGGGATACAACCCTCTCATCCACTGGGGTAAACCCCAACACGAGACGGCTGAGCTGGGGGGCAACAAGCAAACCCACACCAGCCCGCCGCCTCTCCCCGTGGGCCACTCCAGAGTAGAAGAGAGTCCAACCCCTCTCAAGGAGATGGGTTCCAGAGCCCACGCTGTGCGTGGAGGCGAGCCCGACTATTTCTAGTCGATATCTCTCGACCTCCCGCACAAGCTCAGGCTCCTTCCCCCCCAGCGAGGTGACATTCCACGTCCCTAGAGCCAGCCTAAGCATCCGGGGATCGGGCCGTTGAGGTCTCCACCTTCGTCCGCCACCCAATCCTCTTTGCACCGGTCCCTCACGGTTCCCCCTGCAGGTGGTGGGCCCACTGGGGCAAACCAGAACTGACTATCTTTATCTATAGGTACAGAGAAAAATGCATTGCTTATATCAACTACAGTAAATATTCTAGCATCTGGTCTTAGGGAATTTAATAATGTATAAGGATCAGGAACACACGGCGCTCTCTGAACAACTGCATTATTAACTGCCTGTAAGTCTTGTACCATGCGCCATCCTGTTGATGGAGCTTGTTTTTTAACTGGAGAAATGGGGGTGTTACATGGTGAGTCCTCGCATTTTATTATCACCCCTGCAGTTATTAAATCCTTTATTACTGGTTTTATTCCTTGCATCATGTTTCAAAGGGTATTGTCTTACACTGGGCCTGTATTCTGTTTTTGCTCTAATTTGGACAGGTAACACTCCTTTTACTAAACCCACATCAGTAGGGTCTTTTGACCATAACTTATCAGGGACTTCACTCAAGAACTGTTTCTGCTGTTCAGTAAGGAATATTTCTCATTGATGCTTTGTATGCAAATGTATCCCTTCCTGTACTGTCACTGTCCAGAATAATGGCTTTCTAGTTAATCCTGTGGATGCACTAGTTTCTGTATTCATTGTTGTTGCAAACCAGTGTGTGGCATCTTTTCCCCTCTGCACTATTCTTCCCATATCATGCCACTTGAGTTCTTTATCCTTGAATAAAGATATGTGTGGAGGTGTCCACATTTTGCAGAGCTTCCTAGTGTCTTCCGCTAACACTACTTCAGCAACTGACGTACTCTTCCCATCTGTATAAACATAAGTTACCATAACTTTTGTAGGGGTTACTTTAGTTAATGCTTCTTCATAAGTTTTATCTGGTCCAGGAGTATTTTTATACCACATGGTATTATGTAGATCATCTGGTGTCATCTGATCTTGTAGTCGAGTAATGACATTTCTTCCTTCTGTTAATAAAGCTGTCCCTATGTCTAGGGGTGGCTTATTTGGAACATCCAGTGAATAGTGGTAATAAGGTGGTCCCACTCCTTTTAACACGAAATAATCTCCTTGGCTGAGTTCTGCTTTTCTCTTTACTACAATATGTCCTTCTGAGGTCGGAATTAATGCTAACCCCAGATGTAGTAATCCATCTCGTCCCAATAGATTCACCAGACACTCAGGGAACATTAGAATAGATAGCTGGCATGACCGTCCATTGGGATCTCTTATCTAAACTGGTTCAGACTCACAGACTTCAATTTCCCACTAGTTGACCTTACTGTTATTTGCTGATCACTAAGTCTGGAATTTGGGATTGTTTCTCTACAGGTAGTCCTGCATGCTCCGGTATCACAAAGAAAAGTAATTGATTTTCCATTCAACAGTAAGATAACTTCAGGTTTTATGCTATCTAGGGAGAGAAGGTCCTAGAAATTTAGGAGGATATCCTGCCCCTGTGTTTCTGGTTTTTTGTTTTCATCAGTGTCTGAGGTACTAGGAACAATTTCACTTGTTTTCTGTCCTAGTCATGCTGAATCATTATTTCTCCTCTCAGGACAGTCTCTGGCCATATGTCCTTCTTTTCCACAACACCAGCACCCTGAGGTGTATTGTCTGTAATTTCCTCTGCCTACTCCTCCTCTCTGACACCTGTGGTTTTGTCCTATGCCTCTAAATCTTCCTCTTCCTCTGTTGTTTTGATAATAAATCTGTTCTTCTTGCTGAAAAAAGGTGTTGACTATCTTTTTTGTTTTTTATCCTTCATTACTCTTTCTGCATGGAGGGCATGATTTACATAGTCTTCTAGATTTGCTGTGGGGAACCCTATAAAATGTCTCCTTACCCAGGTGTTAATTGCATCCCTGGAACCAGCATGTAGTGCATTTTTTAACTGCTGTCGATAAGCTCCTTGCTCGTTTTCATCTTCTTGTAGACCATGTTGAAAAACCTCTTTAAAGAGGATCTTCTGCGTGTTCGTTTATTCACCGTAAGCTGAAAGAATTCACAAGACATTAGAATAAATCACTCGGAGACAGCTGTATGTTATTCAAGTACCTGGCCCAGGGGAAGCTCTCTGTCATGTGATCTGACCACACACCGAGACGACTTCAGAGCTTCTCACTGGGCACATGGCTTTTATTAAAACACATGAAAATGGGCAGCGCCCTGTTTACAGTTTTTTCTCACATATAGTCACGTACACACATTTTCCTGCCTTCCATATTAGGACATGTTCCTGTCTCCCAGCACCTGCACTCATATCTACTGATATAAGCAGGGAGTAACACTTATCACCAATTTTCACACACTTCTGCAGTTTTCAGTAATTTTCCACTTCACCTCTTCTGTGAGAAATACGTCTGCAGACCACACAATACACAATGTCTTTATACTAACACAGGTTATACATTTTATTTCCCACACTGTTTATGAACATAATAATAACACACTGGTTATGAACATAATAATAATAATGCACACACATAATATATCTCCACAACCACTATGTATTTTAAACACTTATCAGTCTAATCCTATATTCTTCAAAAGGTTCTTCCTCTTTTTGTTTCACTCTGGCTATTTCTGCATAGTGGCCTGCACGGTGGCGCAGTTGGTAGCACTGTTGCCTTGCAGCAAGAAGGTCCTGGGTTCGATTCCAGGCCAGGGGTCTTTCTGCATGGAGTTTGCATGTTCTCCCCGTGCATGTGTGGGTTCTCACCAGGTACTCTGGCTTCCTCCCACAGTCCAAAGACATGACTGTTAGGTTAATTGGTCTCTCTAAATTGCCCTTAGGTGTATGAATGAGTGTGTGCGTGGTTGTTTGTGTGTTGCCCTGCAATGGACTGGCGACCTGTCCAGGGTGTACCCCGCCTCTCGCCCATAGACTGCTGGAGATAGGCACCAGCTCCCCTGTGACCCACTATGGAATAAGCGGTAGAAAATGACTGACTGACTATTTCTGCATAGTCCGCTCTGTGCCTGTATCTAACTGTAAGCCTATTGATTAATCCCCTCACTCTGTTTGTTCTGCTGTTAAAAAGAGTAAAATATTTTCTAAGGTTACTCAGAGAAAAAAATCGTGTCATGCCATGAACCTCCGTGACAAGCCTATCAACAGCCTCAAAACAATAATAAAAAAAATAAACACAAATAAAACATACATGAGGTACAGCCATGGTGGGGATGGATTTATTCAAGCCCATCCAATCCTGTCAAACCTCATCAGATCTTTGGTACAAAACAAAAACTTTCCACCTACTCTTTTTACTCCCTTTCTTTTGTCCTGCTGTTCTACTTTGCAAGTCCATCAAAAATTACTTCTTAGCCCTTTGACCTTTTCTGCTTTCCACAAAAACGTCCATTCTTATCTCCTGCATCACATCTCTCTCTTTTTAGTTACTTTTAACTAATAATCTACATCATCATAACCTTCTTTGTCCATTTTTCTTAAATCACGTGTACTTTTAATGTACTTTTAATTATTGCATCCTATAGATTAACAAATTTTTAGAGTTTAAACGACCATCATAATGATATGTGGTTATCCATTTATCTAAATATTTTAATTTTAATATTTTAATTTGATCCTGTGCTTCTATAAATTTCCAATCTTTACATTGTAATTCATTTTTGTTTATTTTACTCGCCCCTTTTCCCATTTTTCTTTTATTTAAATTTGGTCCAGCATATAAATACCTAGGGTATTCTAAATGCTGGATTATTCTGCTCAGTAGGGTGACAGAAAAATCTCCGTTTGTAGTAATTCTCACTTCAACTCTTTCGAGTGGAGAATTCTTGCCTTTGCATCCACAAAAGTTAGTCACTTTCAATCCGACTGCTTTGGTATGAGGCAAAACCTAGTGGTTTAAATCCTCCATTCATTTCTCTCATGCACACATTTTAAACGCGGAATTTTCTTAGTATTTTTGTTTAAAATACTTAAACGCGTACTCCGCCGTCCTGAAAACACGGAATTTCAGTATTACTTCTTAATACTTAAGGGGACTCCGCCGTCCCCTAAATACGGAATTTTCGGTATTACTTCTTAATACTTAAGAGGACTCCGCCGTCCTTTACACAAGGAATTTTTTGTATTACTTCTTAATACTTTTTCAGGACTCCGCCGTCCTACTCGTACCTGTGAGGGCCTAGGATTCACAGGGTTTTCTTTCACGCAATGACCCCCAGTCATTCGTCACACTTTTTTAATCCAAATTCAACTTGACAAAAAAAGCCGACTTCGGTATGCAGAGGGAGATCGTGACATGGATGTTTCTGTGTACGATTTTGAGGTACACAAGAAAAACTTTTTAACCAATTTGAAAAACTAACTGAATCTGACTGCACTGTTCAATAGTTAAGATTAATTGGAATGTATGTACCTGACTTAAAATCTGTATGATTCGATTTAATTGACTTAGCGCATTTTAAAGTTACCCACATTTCACATAATGCAACAGGAAACAATGCTCACCAATTATTTTTACTTCTGCCTTCCTCCCTCCCTGTTGGATGGAGTAAGGGGGAGTCAGGTTTAGCCTAAACTGGCTCAGTTATGGTTGAGGTGCAAACACACCCTCTATTTCTGCTACCTGTGCAACCCCTTTTCTTTTCCAATGATTAGAATCACTCTCACAGAGAGAGATACCCCCAATGCTTGTGATTTGTAATATAACAATGGCTACCAGTGGGCTCTAGATGAACAAACTTTATCAGTTTATTATTTTACTTAGTACCCCTACACATAGCCCATTCTAAAATGGCCAAACTCTAACACTCAGTAGTTTATTCTAACCTCCCCAACAACCCTGCACCATTCCAAGCCCTTTGTGAAGTGCCTTGAGATGACATGTGTTGTGAATTGGCGCTATATAAATTATATTGAACTGAACTGATGAGCAATGAAAACCAGAAAGTTTAAATTCAGAGGCAGGGTGGAGAAATGACCGATTAACTAGAATAGTTAATCAGATAAAATCTGGAGCAGCTGGCGGCAAGGAGAATGCAGAGCAACTTGAGGAGGTTAATGAACACAGATTAGCAAAAACAGAGGAACACTGGAAGGAATCTAACAAAATTCCAATTGTACAGGAAAACAAGAAATAGTAAACAACGGAATAAACACAAATAACAGCAACTAAACAACATAAACAGGGAAATGCAGAGAAACAGACAAAAAGGAAACTCAAACATCTAACAGGCGAATCATGACAAAATATCAGAGGTGAGTAGTAACTTGTTACATAAATTTAGATACATTGCAAACTAAATCAGATGTTATGATAAAACAGTTACTCCATAGCTTTTCTACCAAATACTTCTTCACACTCATACTCATACTCGTCTTCCGCTTCATCCCGGACCAGGCCGTTGGGACAGCAGACTCAGTAGAGACGTCCCTCTCCCCAGACTCTGGGGGGATCCCAAGGCGTTCCCAGGCCAGCAGAGAGACATAATCCCTCTAGCATCTCCTGGGCCCTCCCCTGGGCCTCCCGAGGGCAGTATCCAGGAGGCATCTGATACAGATTCCCGTGCCACCTCAACTGAACTCCCCTCCAACCCAAAGAGGGCAAGCCACCCTTTTTTGGTCAAGAATCATGGCCTTGGATTTGGAGGAGCCGATCTTCATCCCAGCCGTTTCACACTTAGCTTTGAACTGCTCCAGTGCATGCTATATGTCTTGGCTAGAGAGGGCCAGCAGGACAACATCATCTGCAAAAAGAAGAGACAAAATCCACTAGTCCCCAAACTAGACCTAGTCCGGCCCTTGGCTGCAACTAGAAATCCTATCCATGAAAGTTATGAACAGGACCGGTGACAAAGGGCAGCCCCGCAGGAGTCCAACATGCACTGGGAACATGTCCGACTTAGTGCCTGCTCCGCTTGTACAGAGAACAGATGGCCCCTAATAAAGGGCCCCGGACACCATATTCGTGGAGCACTCCCCACAAGACACGTGGGACACGATCGAATGCCTTCTCCAGGTCCACACTCGAGCACAATATAGAGGGTGTAGAGCTGGTCCAGTGTTCCACAGCCAGGACGAGAACCACACTACTCCTCCTGAAGCTGAGGTTCAACTATCGGCCAGACTCTCCTTTCCAATACCCTGGCATAGGCCTTACCAGGAAGGCTGAGGAGTGCGATCCCCTGTAGTTATAACACACCACCCCGGTCTGCAGGTCCAGAGGCACTGTCCCCGACTGCCGCGCAATGTTGAAGAGGTGTGTCAGCCATGACAGCCCCACAACATCCAGAGACTTGAGGAACTCAGGGCGGAACTCATACAACCCTGAAGCCTTGCCATCATGAAGCTTTTTAACCACCTCGGTGACTTCAGCCTGGGTGATGAAAGAGTCCAACTCACAGTCTCTGCTTCCAGATTGAGGGGATCCTCGAATTACTCCTTTCACCACACAATAATGTCCGCAGTTGAGGTCAGCAGCTCACAACCCCTGCTGTAAACAGTGTTGGTGAAGCACTGCTTCTCACCCTCCTGAGGCACCAGACGGTTTACCAGAATCACTGTGAGGCCGACTGGTAGTCCTTCTCCATGGCTTCACGAAGTCCTACCAGGCCTGAATTTTTGCCTCTGCCACAGCCTGGGCCATGGCAAACTTGGCCTCACGGTACCCGTCAGCCACCTCGAAGTCCCTCCTCTTCCAGCAGATCCAACTCACTACCAGGTGGTGATCAGTGGACAGCTCAGCCGCTCTCTTCCCCTGGGTGTTCAAGACATGCGGCCCAAGGTCCGAAGACACTGTCAAAATAAGGTGAGATCTTTCCATGTAATCCATGCAACATTCATTAACTGCTACAATTAAATCAATAAAAATTACGATAAATATCCTTTTGTGTAATCCATGCAATAATTATTAAAATACACAGTTGAAGCAGTGGAGAGTGAGACAAGCATGTTCTCATATTCTGGCACAGAGAGACTGGAGAGGCCTGTGTGAAGCCACATATTATCTGCCACATATTATCTGTCTTATTTTTTGCAAAAATATAAACAAGTATGGGCTGCACGGTGGAACAGTTGGTAGCACTGTTGCCTTACAGCAAGAAGGTCCTGGGTTCGATTCCCAGCCTGGGGTCTTTCTGCATGGAGTTTGCATGTTCTCCCTGTGCATGCATGGGTTCTCACTGGGTACTCCGACTTCCTTCCACAGTCCAAAGACATGCCTGTTAGGTTAATTGATAACTCTAAATTGCCCTTAGGTCTATGAATGAGTGTGTGTGTGGTTGTTTGTGTGTTGCCCTGCGATGGACTGGCGACCTGTCCAGGGTGTACCCTGCCTCTCACCCATAGACTGCTGGAGATAGGCACCAGCTATGTGACCCACTATGGAATAAGCAGTAGAAAATGACTGACTGACTGAAATAAACAAGTATATCTAAAGAAAATGATGATTTTACATTCTTTCACATGTATTAAATGAAATTAGCAATCTTTGATTAACAAGTTAAAAGGTGTATAATTGAAATGTGATTAAGAACTGAGAATTATAGTAAGAAAAATATTAAGGTTTACATTCTCAGTCAGCTATATATGAAGGAAATATAACGTTAATCATTTGTGAAGTATGAATAAAAAGAATTGTAACTGTGTTTTAAAGTAAATGCAGAAAGCTGAAGAATGGAATGCATAATACTGTGTAAAGTTTAAAACTGAACAGATTAGGGAAAGAACTGTAGAATGACTGGGAGTGAGGAGAGCCAGTTGTATGCTGACAATGAACCCTTTTGTAAAGAAGGAAGAGAGGAGGCGACCACAGCCAGCTGTGTGGCTATTATTGGCATCTCCATGGCCGAAACAACAGCATCCGTGGGTCACAGTGACCGTGACTATAGCATATAAAATTCTAGTTAAATCGTGGCCATTCAATTATTTGAGTCACCGTATTTTCTGGTTTTTCATTGGTGGTAAAAAGTCTTGTTGCCTGGTTCCAACATATTTTAGGAGGTTTTTATAGGTTGCCTTAGCCAAGTTTGTTAAAACAGCGCCCTTGGGGCTCGTGCCGAGCCACTAAAATTAACCTAGCCCATATACCAAGAGATAGTTGTAAAATTAGGGAATAAGCAGCCGTGAACAAAAGTGACTGTCGAGGGTGTGGATGACTGCGATAGGCTACTCGGTCGCCCAGACCTCCAGTTGAAGAAGGGGCGAGACTTTTGGATGAAGGCTGTCAGGGGCTAGGCGAATCATTTCCCGACACCAGCTTAAACAGAACTTTCAGTAAACCTGCTTAGTAAGATCTTTCAGGTTTAGGGAAGTCCGGACCCATTAGATGGAGAGCTGAATTGAGCAACCCCTTTAGACATAGGGAAGTAGGAGGGAGGGGTTAGCTCGACAACGAAAGTCGATCATCGACCTCCTGCCTAGGATGTCCTGGTGCCAAGTGGACTGACGAACAATCTTATGCCTGAACATGGTGTTTATTATGGACAATCCGTGAGTGGCACAAAAGTCCAATAATGAAACACCACAGGAGTTCAGATCATGAAAGCCATTCCTCCCAGTCACACCCCGTCAGGTATCACTGTTGTTTCCCACATGGGCACTGAAGTCCCCCAGCAGAATGATGGAGTCAAGGAAACGCTACTATCCAACACCCCTGACAGCACCGCCAAGAAGACAGAGTACTCTGCACCACCACTCGGCCCATAGGCCAAAACAACAGTCGGAGACCAGTCCCCGACCCAAAGGTGCAGAGATGCGAGCCTCTCACCCACCGGGGTATACCCCAACACAAGATGGCTGAGCTTGGGGGCAACAAGCAAACCCAGCCCAGCCACTCTAGAGTAGAAGAGAGTCCAACTGCTCTTAATGAGTTGGGTTACAGAGTCCACACTGTGTGTGGAGGTGAGACCAACTATTTCTTGGCGATTCTTTGTATCTTCGTCCGTTGCCCGATCCTCTTTGCATCGATCCCTATTGGTTTCCCCTGCAGGTGGTGGGCCCACTGGAGGATGGCCTCGCGTCTCTCATACAGGCTTGGACCGGCCAGTTCCCGTGAGGAGTAACCCAGCCACCAGGCACTCGCCGACGAGTCCTGACCCCAGGCTTGGCTCCAGAGTGGAAACACGGCTCCGCAGTACCAAGCCATGTCATGTGCCTCATTTTAGTGTTCCTCTCAAAGGCATCTGAACCACTCTTTGTCTGACCCATCACCCAGAGCCTGTTTGCCATGTGAGACTCCACCAGGGGCATCTAAGCCGTGGACAACATAGCCTCTAGAATCATTCGAGCACTCAAATCCCTCCACCACGTTGGTGGTTCAAGGAGGGGTCTTTACACATACTTGAGAATTATTTGGATGTGTACACCTTTTACTTGTACTTGTGTAAAACTATATTGAATTAATTCTACCGTATGTAATCTTTACTTAATACTAAAGGCCTTGGGTTCCAACATTATGGATCACTGTCTAGGTTTGGAAGGAGGTATCGTAAGTAAGAAAGTGTGTGTGAGAAAATAGCTGAAGACAAGGGATGAGCAAGACTGATATTAGTTGAGTATCAACTCATGAGATAGTAGTCTTGGTCAAATAGTCTTTCTTCAATAGCTAATAACTTCTTTAATTTAGTCTTGGTCTAAAAGTCTTTCTTAGCTTTAGCTTACCCTCACATGTCCTCTACATCATATCATTGAGTTTGTTACTGCTACATAACTTCCCCATCTCACCTGTAGATATTAAGAGTGTTTTGTTTTGCTGCCTGCAGCCTTCTCTGGCTCTGTTTTTCGCTTTAAGTCTGACAGCAGCCATAGACTGAGTAACAGGTCCTCCATTGTTGTTGTGTTTGTGTCACTACAAATCACATTACCGCCTTGCTGTTGAGTAGGTACTAGTGAAAAAGGGCCATTAGTGTTCCAGTTCTCGTGGTGTAGGTTCAATGAAGATGAAAGAATGCTATCCTCCGATTAAGCTTTTAGTTCTGGGCTCAGATTTCAACCTAAAAGAGTAGTCATTCCCATATATGGTATGAGCTTGTCATGTCTAGGGAGTGATCCACTCCAGACCGCATTCCTTAACTTTCCATAAACACTTTTTCACACTAAAAAAGCAATCATAGGAGTTATCTTAACTATAGTAGAACTTCAAACATAAACATGATTTAAACTAAGCAATGATAACTTATATACATTTTTCTAACATTTCTTATTAGTTTTATTCTTTTGTGTTTTAGTGTTCTTAATACAGACTTAGTTTTTCTGTTAGATTTCTGTTATTTCCCTGGATGTCTTTGTGTTCCTGCTGATCTTTGTTAATTAGCTCCACTGCCACAGCTGCTGCACATTTCATCTGATTAGCACTTTTGTTTCATTGGTCATTTCTCCACCCTGCCCTTCAACTTAAACTCACTGGTTTTCATTGTTCACTGCTGGACTCTCCTGTTTGCCTCCTTTTGCCTCCAGATTCTATGCCTGCTCCGTGCCATATTCTGCCTTTGTTCCACGCCCTGCTCTTCTCATGCCGTTCATTATGTTTGTATTTTTTCTTCAACATTAAATATTTTTTCAACTTACAATTTGAGTCTGCAATTTGGTCCTTCTCAACCACCGTCATGACACAGGCTCGCCATCTGCTTCAGGAGAGAATCTGTTGAGTCCGTTTGGAAGTTTTACGAACCAGCAGGCAAAACCTAGCCTGTATTACAATAATAACATTTTTGTATACAGCTAATGAGTAATACATTTTTTGTATCTATAAGCTGCTGTCTTAGCTATAGCTACACCATTTACAGCACATTAGTGTTCATTTATGTGGCTGTTCTTCCATCCATCCATCCATCCATCCATCCATCCATCCATCCTCTTCTGCTTATCCGGGGTCTGGTTGCGGGGTCAGCAGCCTAAGCAGGCCTCACCAGGGAGGCGTCCAAGAGGCATCCTAACCAGATGCCCGAGCCACCTTAACTGGCTCCTCTGGACTTGGATAAGCAGCAGCTCTACTCTGAGTCCCTCCCGGATGACCGAGCTTATCACCCTATCTCTAAGGGAGACCACAGATGAGGGTAGGAACATTGATTGACCGGTAAAGTGAGAGCTTCGCTTTCTGAATCAGCTCTCTCTTCACCACAACAGACCGGTACAGTGCCCGCATCACTACTGACACAGCACTGATCCATCTATCGATATCCCGCTCCATTTTTCCCTCATTCGTGAACAAGACCCCAAGATACTTGAACTACTCCACTTGAGGCAGGACCTACCCCCCAACCCGGAGGAGGCACTGTACCCTTTTCCGGCTCAAGACCATAGCCTCGGACTTGGAGGCACTGATTCTCATCCCGGCCGCTTCACACTC
Organism: Girardinichthys multiradiatus; assembly: GCF_021462225.1. Taxonomy (NCBI): domain Eukaryota; kingdom Metazoa; phylum Chordata; class Actinopteri; order Cyprinodontiformes; family Goodeidae; genus Girardinichthys; species Girardinichthys multiradiatus. The sequence goes on from NC_061797.1 coordinate 2,542,013, forward strand.
TGCTGCGAACTGCTCCAGTGAGAGCTGTAGATCACGAGCTGATGAAACCAATTGGACCACGTCATCTGCAAAAAGCAGAGACACAATCGTAAGGCCACCAAAACTGCCAGGTGTTCCCAGCAGACCCTCAAGATTTGTTTGGGTCTGCCAGGTCTGACCGTCATACTCCCCCACCATCGGAACCAGCTCACCACCAGGTAGTGGTCAGTGGAAAGCTCCGCTCTCCTCTTCGCCCGAGTGTCCAAGACATGCGGCCGCGGATCAGATGACACGACAAGAAAGTCAATCATCGAACTGCGGCCTAGGGTTTCCTGGTGCCAAGAGCACACATGAACACCCTTATGCTTGAAAATGGTGCTAGTTATAGACAATCCATGACAAGCACAGAAGTCCAATAAGGAAACCACTTGGCTGCAGAACGGGAGGACCATTCCTCCCAATCACACCCTTCCAGGTCTCACTGTCATTGCCCACGTGAGCATTGAAGTCACCCAGCAGGACAAGGGAGTCCCCGGAGGGGCGCTCTCCAACACCCCCTCCAAGGATTCCAAAAAGGGTTTGTCGTCTGAACTGCTGCCTGGTGAATAAGCACAAACAACAGTCAGAACCCATCCCCCCACCTGTAGGTGGAGGGAGGGTACCCTTTCATTCACCAGGGTGAACCTGTCAAAATGAGGTGAGATCCTTCCATGTATCCATGCAGAAATTAATTAAACCCTTATAATTAGATCAATGAAATATAAAGCAGTACATTTTCACATCTTAAAGCTATGAAGTCTGGGGGCCCATTTGATGTATGTTTTAATTCTTCTTTTTTTTACGGAAGTGTATTACTATGATTGAGTTTAACAACAATCACATATGATGAAATGAGAGCATAATCTTTAGAGTATCAAATAAATAATGATCATATTACATTAATAAGATGTCATGAAACAATAAAATGAATATATCTTCAGAGGCCTGTATTGGGTCACACGTTAACTCTGACCGTCTTATCTTTTTTCATAAGTCTTAACTGTCTTATCTTTTTCAGAAAACTACAAATATAATCAAAGAAAATGTAAGATGATTTTCTGTTTTTCTACAATTATTACATGTAATGAAGAGGGGTAATGTTAATCAATTGTGAAAATGAAGTGATGTTTTTATTTAGCTGTAACTGGTTTGAGAGCAAAAAGCAGATAAATACTGTTAGGCCCTGTCCCAATACCCACACTACTCCCTACGCCCCTCTATGAAATGTGTACTTTGTACAAGTGCATGACGGGGTTAAAGTGCACAGGTTACAAGCGTGCAAAATTGGAGAATTGGGACAGTAGGGGTTACGTCATCGACTTGCACCTCTGCACCGTAACTGCAACATCAAAAAGCGCTGTTTTCACAGTCTTGCTGCTAAAAAAATATTTTAAAACTGCAACAAGCAATTGTTTTGAGGAGAATAAAGTGCAGGAAGTGAAGGAGGCTTATACACCAGACTCTCGCCGCGCCAGTGTTTGTTTGAAAGGTAACTTCAGTGTTATGGCCTACTGACTGCCCAGACCCACTCTGAACCCAGTGGTATCTTACAATGTTGAGCCTGGAAAACCAGTAGAAAAAAATATTTGTCGGCTTGCTGTCTAAAGTTTACGGAGTTCTTATTATTCTGATTTGATGAATGGTTACGTTGACGGTTGTGATTAGTTTTTGCTCAGAACGTCATCTGCAGCAGTGAATTGTGGGTAATATACTTCGGCAAAGCCCGCATCTAAGCGGACTTCGCCGAAGGGCGGATGGGGGGCACAAAGGGGGCGGGGCTAAGGACCACTCTGGAGAATTGGGACACACTACGCCCTCGAACCCATCAACAGGAACGCGCAATTCAGCGACACAAGGGTGGAATTGCGGGTATTGGGACAGGGCCTTAGAAAGCTTGAGGCTGAGCAGATAAGGAGGGCACCATGGTCTGGGAACGAGAAGCGGCAGAGTCATAACATCTGGACGGGAGGGGCAGAAGGGCAGAGGAGAGCCAGCTTCACGGAAACTGGAAGGTCAACGAGCAAGCTCAAGTCATAACAAGCATGGTAGCAACAAACGAGAAGCCAGGTGCACACTGTTTTCCGTCAGTCTGAAGTTCGAAAAATAAACAAAAGTCATAACACAGGGAGCCAGCTGCAGGCTGTTTACAACTCTGTCTACAGAGGCTGGGAGACAGCACCGAAAAGTCACGGTGACCACGTAACTCAATGATGGTAAAGCTTGCCCAGCAACAGGGGATGAGCAGTGAGACTAACTGCACTATGAAAACTGTGCTAAAGAAAGAAACGTTGTTGTTTCCTCGCAGGAGACCAGCGAACAAGATCGGACGGAGAAAGAAGTTACAAATGAATCAGAAGACCCCGCTGACAAATTTTGCACTGTAAAGAGGATCAACCAGTGTGCCCTTCTTAGGGCACACGGAAAAGGGCACACGGAGGCTCCATGGTGAGCGTCTCCAAAGCTTCTTCAGCCTTACCAGTTTCAGCATTAGGGAAAGGTAGGTTAGGTTGATTGATTTATTTCTATTATTCAAATTATTATTATTATTATTATTATTTTGCTGATTTTTAAGCTATTACTGACCCCTGCAAAAGTATTGCTAATTAAAGAAAGCATATAAAATTCTAGATTCTGGACAGTCAATTATTTCAATCACCTTATTTTTGAGTTTTTTGTTGGTGGTAAAACGTCTTGTTGCCTGGTTCTAAATCATTTTAGGAGGTTTTAATAGGTTGCCTTAAGCCAAACTTGTTAAAACAATGCCCTTGGGGCTTGTGCCGAGCCACTAAAATCAACCTAACCCATATACCAATTGCAAGTTGTAAAATAGGGAATGAGCAGCCGTTAACAGAAGTGACTGTCGAGGAGTGTATGACTGCTGTGGGCTACTCGGTCGTCCAGACCACCAGTTGAAGAAGGGCGAGACTTTTGGATGCAGGCGGTTAGAGGTTAGGCATGTCATTTCCCGACACCAGCTTAAACAGATTTTCCAGTAACCCTGCTTAGTAAGACCTTCCAGGTTTAGGGAAGTCTGGACCCGTTGGATGGAGAGCTGGAATGAGCAATCCCCTTAGAAATATGGAAGTAGGAGGGAAGGGTTAGCTCATCGGACAACAGGCACCGAGATGGGGGCAACAAGTATGCCCACCCTAGCCCGGCGCCTCTCACCAGGGGCAATTTCACAGTGGAAGAGTGTCCAACCCCTCTAAAGGAGACTGGTTCCAGAGCCAGAGCCATGTGTCGTGGTGAGCCCGACTATTTCAAGCCGGAATCTCTCTACCTTGCACACCAACTCAGGCTCTTTCTTTTCCCACCAGAGAGGTGACATTCCACATCCCAAGAGCCAGCCTCTGCAGCCGAGGATCAGACCGCCAAGGTTTCTGCTTTTGGCCGCCACCCATAACACATTGCACCTGACCCCTTTGGCCCCTTCCACGCGTGGTGAGCCCATCGGAAGGGGGACCCATGTTTCCTCTTCGGGCTATGCCCGGCCGGGCTCCATGGTTGAAAGCCCGGCCACTAGGCACTCGCCAGCATGCCACACCTGGCTCCAGAAAGTGGCCCCGGTGACCCGTGTCCGAGCGAGGGAACACTGCGTCCCCTGACAACATAGCTCCTAGGATCACTGGGACACTCAAACCACGTTAAGGTGGCAGCAAAGGGAGCCTGTTCGTTTTTTTACTCAAAATAATTTTTATATACATATAGTGTTTTCCATGTATATAAACAATATTAATTCTTATTATTATATAATTGTTCATTCTTTCATATTTACCATGAGTTTATGATTATTTACTGGCGGCCTGTCCAGGGTATACCCTGCCTCTCGCATGTAGACTGCTGGAGATAGGCACCTGCTCCTCTACGACTTTGTATGGAAAGAGTGGATATAGAAGATGGATGGATGGATGGATGAATCTTTATCTGTCGCACTAATATCTTTCATTTCACATTAGTTTTTAACTTCCCCAAACTCACCAAAATATCATTTTTTCCAAACCATAGGCGAGAGATGGTGAAACACCCTCTCTGCTCCGAGCTCCAATTGGAATGGCAGCTAAACTACCGCAGGACTTTATGCACACATTCATGTGGGGAACTTATTAATTTCTCTTTTTCAAACCAGAAGGGCATTATCAACCAACGTGACTGACAAGTATTTCTTCCAAAATATGTGAAGAATTTGTTTAGCCAATGAGGAATCGTGTTTTATTATAAATATTCTGCAAAGTCATCAGTCATTTTCTACCGCTTATTCCATAGTGGGTCGCGGGGAACTATTCTGCAAAGTAAAAAAAACAAAAAAGTTTGTCACTGTTAACTTCACTCAAAATTCTGCACATCTTGCACAAGAGTATTTCCTCATAACCCTTGCCTGTTTGACCATTTTTAATAACCTTTGTTAAATTTAGGCAAGTACGGTACAACAGAAAGAAAATTTCAGTATAGTAGATAATTATTCAAAAATGCTTTGACAACCTTTTAAGGAATGTGTTCATTTTTAGTTTCCTTTTTATCAGACAAACACAGTGGAGGGGAATAATTTTGTTTCTGCCCTTTCACAAATTGATTTTCTTGTTCATATTGTTACATCCTCATTGTGTGGTTAATAAGACAATGTATCTCCCTTGAAAAATATGGTATTTATTCATAGGAGGCTGGCTCCCTGGTTTAATTCAGAGTTGTACATTTTAATAATTTTTATTCAATTAAATTCAAATTCATTTCAGAAAGTCATTATTAATCCCAAAGAGATATTAAATGTTGTTCAGGCAACTGTGGCTCAGTAGGAGGAGTAGTTGTCTTGCAATCAGAAGGTTGTGGGTTCAATTCCAGCTTCCTCCTGCCATATGTTGATGTGCCCCTGGGCAAGGCACTTAACCTCAAGTTGCCTACTGATCGGTGTATGAATGTGTTAATGAGTGCAATTGGATGAATGTGGCTGTAGTGTAAAGTTATTTGAGTGGTCTGCATGAGTGGAAAAGCACTATATGAGTTCAGTCCATTTGTAGCTCATATTATGTAGGTTTCTTCAAAGAGCCATTGTAGATGCTGATAACTGTGGGCAGGAAGGATCTCCTGTAGCAGTCTGTCTTACAGCAGATCTGAAGAAGCCTCTGACTGAAGACACTGTTGTTGTACAACATGAAGAGGATGCTCAGTTCTCCATAATGTTCTTCATTTTATGAAGAAGCCTTCTCTGAACAATGATCTCCAGAGATTCCAGAGAAGTTCCCAGATCAGAACCAGCCTTCTTTATTTGTTTGTTGAGCTTTTTAAAGTCCCTGACTCTGATGCTGCTACCCAAGCAGATGATGGCAGAATAAATCACACTCTCCACAACAGATTTAAAGAAGGTATGCAGCATTTTGCTGCAAACATCGAAAGTACCTAAGCTTCCTTGTGGAGCACAGTCTGCTCTGTCCATTCTTGTAGACTGCTTCACAGTTGCATCTCCATTCCAGTCTGTTGTCCAGGTGAACAATTCTTCTTAAATGATGGAAATAGTGTTTGAGGTATTCTTGTTTCTCTCAAAATCTACAGTCATCTGCTTTGTATTATTTACGTTCAAGAGGAGATGACTGTTTCTACACCATGCCACAAAACGGTCCACCAGCTCCCTGTACTTCTTGTCCATCTCTGATCCACCCTACGACTGCAGAGTGATCCAAGTATTTCTTTAGAAGACAAGAGTCTGTCTTATCCTGGAAGTCTGAGCTGTACAGCGTAAAAAGGATGGTGAGAGCACAGTCCCCTGTAGTGCTCCCGGGCGGCTGGTTAGACACACAACCCTTCAATCTCACAAACTGTGGTCTGTTTGTCAGGTAGTCTTTGATCTAGGAGATTGTTGAGGCCTCCACCTGAGTCTTCTGGTTGTTTCTGATTGAATCAGATTGAATTGTATAAAATGCACTGGAGAAATCAAAGAACATGTGCTGCAGGCTTTGTCCAGATGTAAGTGGCTTTGTTGAAGCAGGTGTATGATGGCATCTTCAACTCCAACTCCACAATGATAAGCAATAAACCTGATAGTTTATTGTTTGCTTACTGAGGTGGGCCAACAGGAGTCTCTCTATGACTTTCATGATGTGGGATGTCAGGGCAACAGGTCTATAGTCATTGAGGACTGATGGGTGAGTTTTCTTTGGAGACAGGAGGTCTTCCATAACACTGTAACCTTCTAGTGGGTCAGGCTAAGGTTAAAGAGGTGCTGCAAAACCCACAGAGCTGCCCTGGTTATTTCAAGGTTGAAATATTGTAATTCTTTACAATCAGGATGACAACAAAATGCTGTTAACAGCCTTCAGTTAATCCAAAATGCTGAAGCAAGAGTTCTATTGAAAATTAAAATAAGATATCCCATTTGTCCTATTTTAGCTTCCCTTCATTGGCTCCCTGTTAAAACCAGAATAGAATTTATAATTCTCCTTCTGACTTATAAATCCCTTAATAAGCAAGCTTCATCATACATCCTTGATCTTATCTTTCAATATATTCCTAACAGAGCACTTCTTTCTCAGACTGCAGGTTTACTGGTGGTTCCTAGTCTCTAGAAGTAGAATGGGAGGCAGATCTTTTAGTTATCAGGCTCTTCTCCTGTGGAACCAGCTCCCAGTTTTAGTCCGTGAGGCAGACACCCTGTCTACGTTTAAGGCTAAGCTTAAAACTTTTCTTTTTGATAAAGCTTATAGAGTGGCTTAGGTTATCCTGGGCTATCTCTGTTGTTATACTGTTATAGGTTTAGGGTGCTGAAGGACATAATGACCACTTGCACTCTTTGCTACATTCTCATACTACTCTCCAATTTTGCGTTATTTGCTGTTATTTCAGCTTTTAACTTTGTTATCTCTCTGTTTTTGCTCTTCATAGATGCTACACCTGACTTGGCTCTGTGTTTAGTTGTGGCACCGTCCTGGAGGGGGACATCGGCTGAGCTGCTCCTGCAACAACTTAATTTTCTTTTTCTGCAGATGATACACTTTGCCCTGTCTTTCAGTGCTTAACCCTGTCTCTCCTATACATAGCTATTGGTTAAGCTTTTACTGTGACTAACTGTATGTGCTCTAGACTTGAAAACTGACTCAGAATTTATGTTTTTCTACTACTGTCTTTAACGTTGCACTTTTCTTTCACATAGAAAGTCCTCTAGGATCAGTGCTTCTGTGTTCTTTTTGTGTCTCTGCTCTGTTCTCTCAAACCCCTAGTCAGTTATGACTGATGGCTGCTCACACTGAGCCTGGCTCTGCTGGAGATTTCTTCCTGTTAAAGAGGAGTTTGCCTTTCCACTGCTGCTACATGCATGTGCTCATCTCCAGTGGTTATTGGGCAAAAGATGGAATACACCCTGGACAGGTTGGCAGTCCAACACAGGGCAACACAGAGGTCAGGCAATAATGGGCACACACACACACACACACACACACACACACACACACACACACTAAAGAGAGCGATTAACCTAACAATCATTAGTGGAATGTGGGAGGGACACATGGAGAACATGCAAACTCCACGCAGAAAGTCCCCAGGCCAGGATTCATTCTCCAGAACTTCCTGTTGCTTTGCAACAGTGCTATCAACTGCATCAAAATGCAGAATCATGATTTTTCTTGGTAGTACCTACCACTACTCTAGAGGCAGCGTTTTGGTTCAGCTATACACCCATCATAAGTAACCACAACAATTGAATAGTGATTGTTTTTTTAGGGTGAGGCACAATGATATTGAATTAACCTGATCAGTATGAAGTGAAATAATAATGTTATTTTTAATTATTTTTAAAATCCATAGTGTATGAGTTTTTACCACTTTCAGAAAAGATAAAGCTGACCTTCAGTGGTATATTCAGTGGTTCATATTACTTCTAAGAAGAATAACTAAGAAAATGTCAAAAAAAGAAACTCAAAAATTAGCTATGGTAAATCATGAGGATGCATTAACAAAATGTATCTGTTATTGTTCTTTTAGTCAAGGGTTTAAAACATATTTAAGATTAAGATAATGTTTTTGAAACATGTACTGAAGGCAGAATGTTACTCAGAAAATTCTGTTTGACTTTCTAAATAATTACTGCCATCACAGAAGTACAATTGAGCTTTATCAGGGGAACTGATAAAATCATCCCATCAGAAAGCATACAGGGGTTGGACAATGAAACTGAAACACCTGGTTTTAGACCACAATAATTTATAGGTCTGGTGTAGGGCCTCCTTTTGCGGCCAATACAGCGTCAATTCTTCTTGGGAATGACATATACAAGTCCTGCACAGTGGTCAGAGGGATTTTAAGCCATTCTTCTTGCAGGATAGTGGCCAGGTGGCTGACTCGCTCCTCCAAAACACCCCAAAGTGGCTCAATGATATTTAGATCTGGTGACTGTGCAGGCCATGGGAGATGTTCAACTTCACTTCCATGTTCATCAAACCAATCTATCACCAGTCTTGCTGTGTGTATTGGTGCATTGTCATCCTGATATATGGCACCGCCTTCAGGATACAATGTTTGAACCACTAGATGCACATGGTCCTCAAGAATGGTTCGGTAGTCCTTGGCAGTGACGCGCCCATCTAGCACAAGTATTGGGCCAAGGCCAAGGGAATGCCATGATATGGCAGTCCAAACCATCACTGATCCACCCCCATGCTTCGCTCTGGGCATGCAACAGTCTGGATGGTACGCTTCTTTGCAGCTTCTCCACACCGTAACTCTCCTGGATGTGGGAAAAACAGTAAAGGTGGACTCATCAGAGAACAATACATGTTTCACATTGTCCACACCCAAGATTTGCGCTCCTTGCACCATTGAAACCGACGTTTGGCAATGGCATGATTGACCAAGGGTTTGGCTATAGCAGCCCGGCCGTGTATATTGACCCTGTGGAGCTCCCGACAGACAGTTCTGGTGGAAACATGTGGTTCGTCCTTCTTGGTGGTATGCTGACATTACCTTGGATACCGTGGCTCTTGATACATCACAAAGACTTGCTGTCTTGGTCACAGATGCGCCAGCAAGATGTGCACCAACAATTTGTCCTCTTTTGAACTCTGGTATGTTACCCATAATGTTGTGTGCATTTCAATATTTTGAGCAAAACTGTGCTCTTACCCTGCTAATTAAACCTTCACACTCTGCTCTTACTGGTGCAATGTGCAATCAATGAAGACTGGCTACCAAGCTGGTCCAATTTAGCCATGAAACCTCCCACACTAAAATGACAGGTGTTTCAGTTTAATTGTCCAACCCCTGTATTTCTGTTCCTTTGGACTTCCATTTGCCCTTGGCTGATCTAGGTTTAGGTTGGCATGGCAGACAAGTATCTTCCAGATCTGCAAACTAAGCTTTGACACAAGGGAAAGCACACATCACTTTATGTGTGGACCCTCTTTTTAACCTCCAACCAGTCCTAAATTACCATGACTCCTACACCTGGATTGATGTTGTATTTGAGTACTTCAACTTCCACAGGACCAAAAGCATGGATGTTAGGGTAATTGGGGATTTTAAAATGTCCTTCTTTTGATTTCATAATAAAATTCAAAATAAAATGAAATATTTGTTTAAGGGATGATTTATTGTCTGTTTTTGTTTCTTGACAAAGATTTTCTTAACTCTACATCATATGAATTAAAGCATCTTTTCATTATGTTCTGTACATTACTGTTTAATGTGAAGATATTTTTTATTTCTGATTATTTTGTTACTGAACATTGCATACATAATTCTGTACACATGATGAAAAAACATTAATTTATGTTCTTTACTCAGTTTAATGGCATGAAAGTATCATATATTGATCCCATTGATTGAAACAAAGTCCAAATAGGAGTACTCTCATGGCTACTTGGAGGCTAAGTAAAAGAGTTTAACTTAGACTAAGTCATAGCTTAGTAAAGAAATAAGAGCATCAATGAATGTCAGACAGCACAGAGACATGAAAGCACAAAGTGAGGGGTAGTCTGTCTCTCCCATAGATGAAAGACACTGACACGTAGGAGGAGTAGGCTTTTCTTTTGCTGATGAAAACAAGAATCAGCAAGGCAAAAGGTAAAGAGGGCGTTTGCATGGCAGCAGGTTACGTTCAAAAGACACACCTGTTGTTTGGCCTGTTGCAGTCTATCCGTCCATCCCTGCCTTTCTGTCTGACCACACACAGACGCAACAAGCAAGCACTTCAAACAAACCACCACACCCACAAAAAGATGCACAATTATACACCAATACAGATGTTGTGCATGCACACATGCATGAGCACACACACACACACACACACACACACACACACACACACACACACACACACACACACACGCACACACACACACACACGCACACACGCACACACGCACACACACACACACACACACACACACACGCACACACGCATACACGCACACACACACACTCTTGTTTTGCTATATGTAGTGAGGACCATGTGTTGACTCCCATTGACTTCCATTGATTTTCAGTCATTTTCAACCCTTTCTATGCCCTAGCCCTGACAATAACCCTAAACCTAATCATTACCAGTGCATGCCTAACCCTAACCTTAACCTAGACTCAGTTCACACCTTAGTCCTAAACCTAACCGTTAGTGAAATAGGTCGTGAGGACCAGCAAAATGTCCTCACTTTGGTACAAACGGTCCTCAATTTGATGGTGAAATCAGGAAAATGGTTCTCACTGTGATGCCAAGACAGGAACACACACACACACACACACACAATGTGGTTGGTGTAGCAGGCGAGGTCAAGTTTCTGTTGGTTTTGTCTGAAGATGTTTGACATTAAGTTTTAAAAAAGATTTTATGAATCTTTAAGAAACAATATTTACATACCTAAAGTTGCAGATATTTTCTGATTACTTTAACATAGTTCAGAGTCATAAAACTATAGCTTGTGGTGGAAACAGATTTTGACGAATTAGTCAAAATCTGTTTCAAAAAGTTACTTAAAACTATTTTAAAAGTAGTGATTTGTTTTTGCAAACATGGCTCCCTTGGAAGACCCTAGGTTGTTCAGAGTGAACATTCTAATTGTTTACTCTGAACTGAAAAACTTCTCTAATGAGTACCATTAGAACTCTACTGAGGTAAACTGATGTTCTTGCAGGATATTGTGTTAGTTTACTCACTGGAAACACAAATCTAATATCCAAATTTCCTTTTTCAGTTCATATAATTAAATTACCAGGTAAACTGGAATAAAATATGCAACCATGAAGCTGAAGGAGAAGGCCGTAAAGACGTTTCTGTCTTTGTGGATTACTGACAGGTACCAGGCTACCAGAAGAACTGGAACTCATGTGGTTTAAGAAGCAGGGACTCTGCATTATCATTGTTTTTGACAACTCAGAAAGAGAAAACAGGGACCATCCCAGCAGACTGTGTATAATTTGGGAGGAGAAATGCACACCCAGACTGAGGATATTGTTGGGTTGTGGAAGGAGCATTACAGGGATCTTCTCAATCTGGTCACCATGTTCTCCACAGATACGCAGAGCCTGAGGACGTTTAGGAAGTCATGTCCATCACCGTGGCAGATGTCACTGAGGTACTTTAGAGGTGTCCGATATTAGGGAATCAGCAATGGACAGGATTTGCTCCGTGATGCTGATGGCTCTGTTTATTGGTCTATCACAGCTTACATTCCTCTTCAATGTTGTCAAGAAGACAAAAACAACCCCATTGGAATGGTAGTCCAAAACTCTGACAACCCAGGGTTCAGACCAGGAAGCAGGGTCGTAGTTTAATACTCCTCTCTTCAGCTTCTGTACTGCTACCCACCCATTACCCTATTAAGACAGTGTGTCGCCAATGGCCAAAATTGAATAGATTAAAAAATAATCTAAAAGGAGGAAATCAGGAAAATCTCATAAAAAAAAAACACAACTCAGACCGAAAAGGAAAATAAAACAATTAAATGTTGCTTACTGAACATAAGATCTCTCTCTTCAAAGACTTTGCTAGTTAGTGACCTGATTTGTGACAATCAGATTGATTTATGTTGCCTCACAGAAACCTGACTGCAGCAAGAGGATTATGTTACTATAAATGAGTCAACTCCTACTAATTATTAAAATTTTCACATTCCTTGAAATACTGGGTGAGGAGGAGTAGCAACCATCTTTCAGTCCGATTTATTGATTAATCCCAGACCAATCAATAGCTACATCACTTTTGAATATTTAATCCTTAGTTTTCCTCATCCAAATTGCAAAGCACTAAAACCACTTCTGTTTGTTGTTTTGTACCGTCCAGAAAAGTGCTGCTAAGAATTTTGCACCTGAAAGCAACAGGTTGCTGGATCACTGGCAGTTTCAGGTTGAGAGGATCAGTTACAGTTAACAAGGTTTTAGGATATCGAAAACTGTCCAGGTACCACAATATCCTTTTAAAAAGCAATGTGCTAAATAACTGTTTTGCCACCACTGCAGAGCCTGCTCAACATTGGTAGAAGATGGGAGAGAGTGCATTTGTGGGGTTGGATGTGTGGGGTGTGTGTCACATCTGAAAGAGTAGGCTTGCAAACAATTTTGTCCAAGATCAAACCGTCTTCCAAGAGCAATGCCTTCCACAAAGTTAGGCACAAATTGGTGATGGATGGTAGAGTCTTGTGTCACATAACAAAATGTGATGAAGTGGCTTGTAGATTGCGATACATTTTCTAACTGCAGAGTACTTGTCATGATCTCACAGTTATATGCAGTATTATCTTTATGGCTATCTTCTTTATGGCTATCTTTATGGCTAAGAAGTCATTGTATAGGGCAGGGTTTGAGAAATACCAAAAAATCCAAATTATAACAGTATAAAAAAAAACATTTAACAATGTGTGACTTTGATAAAGTGCAGTGTTTGTGTGGCCCAACGGATGAACAGAATTTCAAATGGAGAAAAGACAAGATAACAACATAATCAGATATGCTACAGAAGCTCTTACACACTTTTAAACATGCATACATTTCAGTGTTAATTTATGTCAGCTTTGCTATACGAATAGCCTCAAGTAATTAATAATCCCTTTCCTATCAGTTGTATATAAAAGGCCTAGCTCACATGGTAAACACCAGTCCACACAGGGCAGTTTTTGTGAGGCTGTTTGTGCTTAGTCTAATCACTTGCAGAGGAAATTGTTAGGAAGATCTGGAGCATATAAGTACTCTGTGAGAGCAGAGACACACAAGCATCTCAAAGACAATCACTAATGCACACACGCGCGCACACAAACACATGTGCACACACACATATTATGTCAGATAGCCATGATGATCAGCAGGTCTTGACAATGTAGTATATGTTGGAAAAATGGGCCCTACACTGTAACAAATGCTAGAACACACACAGTCACCAACACCTCACACACATAGATTGCAGGACAATGTCTTAGACCTGGTTCCTGTGTCTTTAAAGCCTTTGATTTTTGAGACTCCACTTATTGTTCTGCTCCCAAACATGTCAAGCTGTCATTGTCACACCCTAAGCCCTCCTTTTTGCAACTGTGGATACTTGCACAGATTAAGCAATCAAAAGCAAAACAGAGATGGAGAGAGTATGAATGGCATGCCGATCGGGGCGGGAATGTTGGATTGCCCTGCATGGACTCATAAAACCAGGCTTTCTTAGTCTTCACAAGTCTCATTGAAAGCCCTGTCTGTTTCAATATTTGGAGTAGGTAACACAGCAAAAGAGGCAACCCAAACATACAGCCAAAGTCATTAAGAATAATCTTCATCGTAAAGAAGAACAAGACTTACTGGAAGTGATGGTATGGCCCCCACAGAGCCCTCATCTCAACATCATGGAGTGTGTCTGGGATTACATGAAGAGACAGAAGGATGTGAGAAAGCCTTCATCCACAGAAGATGGTTAGTTCTCCAAGATGTTTGGAACAACCTACCAGCTGAGTTCCTTCAAAAACTGTGTGCAAGTGTACCTAGAAGAATTTATGCTGTTTAGAAGGCAAAGGGTGGTCACACCAAATATTGATTTGATTTAGATTTCTCTTTTGTTCATTCACTGCATTTTGTTGATTGATGAAAATAAATAATTAACACTTCCATTTTTGAAAGCATTCTTTGTTTACAGCATTTTTTCACACCTGCCTAAACCTTTTGCACAGTACTGTATATCATTTCCTTGCTGGAAAATTACAACTTTCCCCAATCCATATCTCTCAAAACAGCGTGAAAAACATCCAACTGATCCAAATTGTTGCAGTGAAGAAGTTCACAACTTTAGTTTTGGGCCAGATTACTTTCTCTATTTTTGTTAAGCCTTAAAATTAGAGCTGGCTCAGGTGACCATGAACCATACTTTATTTCTGCTACTAAAGGCCCAGGTTGCTGGAGGACATCCCATAATGATTAGAAAACATGCTTTAACTGAGGACATATCTATTTCTCCACACAATTATACTGTTGCATTTCATTACGTTTTCTGTCTTGCAGTTTAAGATTGTTTCCTTTTCATCTTGTTTATACCTCTGCTTGTTGCACACTGCTGTTATGAAACATTTGGAACCAAAAATTTGCTGTCAAGCTGATCTCATAGGAAACATTTTGAAGCTTGTGTTTGCTGTATTCGAATCCTAAAATCCACCTTGAAATCTGACTAGATAAGTGGTCACATTTAGTGGGGGGTTCAATCAATATTCTTGATGGTTTTGTCTCTTTTTAATGTAGAATAATTCATATCACATTCTATCTTTTTACTCTCTAACCACTGCATGGACATCACTTTAGTTTGTTCATATAGGAAGTGAACAAACCCAGTTTGACATTATCTTGCATTTCATGCAAACATCAGTCTGAATGTAGGATCTGTTGCAAAACCTTAGTCAGTCTTGTTTAATATGCAAAACAAGAAATGTTTTATTGTTCTGTTTATCTGATTAGAGGATTTCCATATATGTCAAAATTAAGTGCCGTCCTCTTAGTTACTTCTTTCGCCTCTAATCTTTATATTTGTGACAAGGTTTTGCAACAACAGCACAGGGAGTAAATATAATCTAATAATTATAATCTAAAACTATTTGAGATATCTTAAATCATTTCTGATAAAGACTGTAAAAACCAAAGCTTTCCAAAGATCAGGATGATATTTGCAAAACATTCGTCTTGAGATGAATTTTTTGTGTGTCTCAGATAGATCATTTAAATAAATAGGTAGAAAGATTAAACAAGTAAACTTTAATATCTATTAGTCTTATATGAGATATATAATAGAAAAGGTGAATTTCTAGATACAGAAATGAAAACTGAAATGTTCTTCCAGCTGTGCAGAACAAGTAAAGGTTTAAAACTGCAGTGTTAGTGTAACCAAATAACCCAGAATCAGCGTAGGGAAACACAATCACATTTCCCCCCTTGAGATGCTCAGTTTAATTGTGTTAACCCACACTATTAATCCTCAAATAATCAGAGCACCACATTCAATTTCTACCTAAAGCTTCCTATTAGGAGCAAGTTTGGCAACAGGAAGTGCCAAACTTGAAAAGTATTAAAAGCATGAAAAGCACTAACCCTAACCCATTATAGTGTTTCACACCTCCTCTCTGAAGTATGCAACTCACTGAATGCACACAAAGACACACACACTGGTCTGCTTTTCATTAAGACGCCCACCATGCTGCACAGTGCATGTAGACCTCATTAACATGAGTGTGGCATCTATCTGCTGACACATCTCTGTGATAATTGTACATCATGTTTGCCAACAACACACACATATCTTGTGGCAAAATTGACAATTTAACTTACATGGTCACACAGTTGAAATGAAATAGTGTTTTTAAGCTTATCTACCCTGACGGAAACCCATTTCTATCTTCCGTTTTTGGTTTGAACCACAGGGTAAAAAGATTAGTCTTTTTTACTTACTGGAAGAAGTGGCATAGAAAATGACTGACTGACTTTAGTTTAATTCCTGGCACAGGCCTGAAAATTCTGGAATTTATTTTAAACAACTTTTGATTTTAACCATTGTGAAACTTTTTTAGTTAGTTTGGAACCTTAGAACCTTCAGATACAAAACATCCAGACAAGTATCTGTATAGACTGATCCACACAAAATTAAATTAGTTATGGGTAGTTGCAATATAATGCAACTCACTTTATAAAATATGAATAATATATTAATGAATACAACTAAGAAAAATCAAGTACACTTGCTGCTTCTATAGGATTTAAGATGGAAATATATGTGCTGCAACCCAAGTAAGCATAAGCAGTTGAGAGCATACCAGTAGTTACAGGTGTTTAACACAATGCTCACAATGAAAGGCATAAAAAACAGAAGTAATAATTGCTTAGCGACAACTATAGAAGGGATATAAACGTTATTAAAAAAACTGGAGCAATTCCATGAATGCCTAAGAATAAGATATTTACACAGAAACACCTAGTACTTAATAAATGTCAGGCAAAGTTGTTTTTTTTCTGACAAAATTGGCATCCTAGCTTCTGATCCCACTTCAAGCATCAATCTGAGAAATTAAGATAAGACAGGAAACAATTAACTATTTTTGTTACAAACTAAAACCATGGGACTTTTCTTTTTAATAATTGTCTAGCTAAATGAAAGCCTTTCTTCAAATGGTACATTTTAGAAAAGATCATGTGGCTATTAGGAGCTTTGGTCCAGGGGATATAAAAACCTGTTCCAACCATGCGGGCGATTAGTTCTTGCTTCCCACGCTAGCTCCCTCCTCTCTGCAGACTCATTGTTTCCCCCTTTCCGCCCAACTCCTTTGAATCCCCCTCAGCCTTCACTGACCTCAAACTCTCTTATGTACCTCTTTTGCAACCTGTTTTCCTTTATTCTTCCCTTCCAGGAACTTAGGTTACTGGTTGAAAACCTGCACATATAACTAAAAATATACTAAAAAATAATGCGTTCCCAGTTTATAGTTTTTTAAACTTTCATCACTACAAAGGTGAAAGGTAAATTTTGGATGTCAGCATTTTCTTTAGCCAGATTCGTAAACTATTCTATGGAAGTGTGATCACTTTGCAAGTAAAATACAAGCTGTGGGAGATTGCTTGTAGAGCAGATCCCTTTAGCCCATTAACAATGCTGCACCATGAAGGACTAAAGAAAACAGAAGTGTCTACAAGACAGATCTCTGTCATCTGGTCAACTAGCTCAGTCAGTAATAGGAGTGGTCACAGGCATTGAGTCAGCAAAAATCATTTGTTGAAATCAAATCCTTTTTCAGTAAATCAGTTGTGTTCATTCCTAAATACATCTAGACCAGGATTTAAAACTTACACTTACCTACAGGGACAGTGTCAATTGTTCACCACTAAAGTATTTAACAGAGCCATGTCATCCATCTTCCTGTCCTTCAGCCAGAGCTTTTTCACACAGTGCCCCCTGTGGAGCACCCAGAGTCTGTCAATAATCAAGAGGTAAACAGGGAAATGGAACAACATTGAGTTTCAAATTAGGTTCTTGTGGCAGCCACTACATCACTGTCACACAGAGGGAGCTTCCACCTATCCATCAAACATTCCAGATGTTGGTACAGTTTCATACTGATGAAAAGAAAGACACAGACCATGAGGCACTGTTTGCCTTTAGTGGCTTGAAGCATCTTGTATTTTGAGTTGAAATGTCCACCAACCTCTAAAGTGTTTCTTTTCTGCAGTCTAATTTTTTATAACACCTTCAAACAGTTCTGGCCCCAAATTAATATAAACGTATCGTGGGCATGGATATCCTATTAATTTTAATGATCTATTTAAAGACCTATTTTCTTTAATGGTGGAATGATCCTACAGTCAGCAAGTTGCAATTTACTGTGGATTAACAAAACTTTTAAACATACTTATACATGCATGTATTTTCTTCAGGATTGAACATTTTAGGAAGGTCGTTCCGTAGGCTTAATGTTAGCCTAACTATTCTAAAACCCCAGACCCCAAACAATTCTGATAAGCTTTTGGGATCATTGTCCTCTTGGAACAATCGGTTAGTATAAGGTTTTAACAATCCAGGTATTTGTTTGAGGTGAGGCTAAAGATCTCCTTTTGCAATGTACCAGTATCAGCACCACTAGCAGCAAAACATCCCCACAGCATGATGCTACCACCAGCATGCTTGATAAGGGGCATAGTGTTTGACTCCTATAAACATACTTCTTATCATTGTTGTCAAAAACCTGATGCGATTTGTTGCAGACTGGGTTTGGAGCACCTGCTTCTATCTTGGTAAGCATTCACTCAGGTCAAGGCAATGTGTAACTGGCATTGCTGTGTACAGTGATGATGCTGTTTCAGCCATTTCCATGTCATGACAGACTTTACATTTTTGTCTGGGACTTCTTTCAGAGTCCCGAAACATCTAAATAACATACAAATAACATGCCTATAATTAGAATCATTAGAACTTGTGATTTTGAAATGTAGAGCTGTTTTGAAATGGCTCCTTAAGGGTTTATCTCAGCTGGTGTAAATCTACACATCTCCCTACATCTAACTAAGTTCTTTTGACTTTCACAATGATCTCAGTATTTTAAATGTGATGCATGGGGTAAAAAAATACTTTTATTTTGGCAAAACTACCAGCAACAACCAATGATCAATAGATACAGCTTGGTCTCATGAAGTAAAAATAGCATTCTAGAACCATTAGAACCACTTATCAAAAGATTTAGACAGTTTGGTAGTCCGTCGGCAAGCAACACTGACACACACAAGACAAACAACCTTGAAGACACACACACAACCTAAGGCATTATAGAGACCAATTAATCTAACATCCAGATTTGTGGATTGTGAGAGAGTGTAAGGGAGCCAAGTACCTGAAGAGCACCAACTCATGCTGGGGCAGAGCATTCAAACTACATACATACCCCAGGCTGGAATTTGAAATCATGAACTTCTTGTAACAGTGCTACCAACCACTCCACAATGCAGGTCACAATTTGTAATTCATTCTAAAATGTGCAAATTATATTTATAATTAAAAGGGGACCTATTATTCAAAATTTACTTTTTAATCATGTTAGTACTGCCATTTGGGTCTCTAATGCTTCTACAAACAGTCCAAGTGCAAAAAAAACATTCAGCGGTTTTTTGGCTATAAATGAATGTTTTTTCTAGAAAACGCACGTGTTAGGATTATTAATCTGATAATATTATTTAATATTAATATTTTAATATTTTATCAAATAATATTTCGGTCTGTTAAGGGTTATCCTGTGAATACCAGTCCAGTAAGGTGATGGTATTAGGACAAAATAGAAAGGTGTGAGACGAGCTCTGACATTATTGAACAGCAAAAACTCTGCACACACATGGAATGAATTCACACAATTTCTTAAAATACAAGAATTTATTAACAAAAATAAGTCAACTCAAAGTCAAACATATTTCAATCAACAAACTCTTTACTATGCTAAAACAATCCAACTAAACTCCCAAGCAAAATTAAAGAATAGGGAAGACTAATGGGCTATGTACAATATAAACAAGTTGATTAAAGATTATTGAGAACCATGACTGAAGGAGTGATGCGACATTACTCCTTCAATGTTATTTATGTTTGAGGACCATGGATTATCTTGAAGAATCTGGAAATGAAGTTAAGTTAGTCTTGGAACCAACTAAGGCAATAATCAGCAAACGTTTAGACAACCATTCACAATGCAAGATCAGATAAAATATTATTTCAATAATATAATGTTTTAAATAATGATCTGCTGAATAAAACCAACCTTCTGGATGACAATTTCTCAATGGTGTCTAATTAGCTGCCTTTATTTATTAAAATAATATTTAAAGAAATATTATTAAGGGAGTATTTTGGAAAACAGCCAAATCTTTCTGGAAAAATGGGGCTTAGTGGTGTTTACTTAGTTATCAAATTTAGTAAAATGATGTTTACGGACTATTATTCACTAGCTTGAAAACTAACAATGTTTCTGTTAAATACTCTTTAGTAGCAAGCATGTTTTCTGAACGGTTCGTAGTTGAGCTAACAAAAGAAGCTGATAGCTTAGCACCAGAATCAAACACATACCTTTAAAATACCAGGGTTAATAAAAGGTGCGTTATGATCAACTTTCTGTTTAAAATCACCCTTTAAATAAAGTTTGTCTTAATTTTAAAAACACACAAACAAAGAACACAACCTGAACACGTGTGCTGCAAATATTCTGCTAGCACCCAGATAGCTGAGTTCAATACAAACAAAACCAAACTTCATAAAATGAAAATCGTTTTGATCATTTCAATCTAAACATTTCTATTATTGTTCTGCCCAAACCTAACCTCTGACCATGCTGAGGAAAAGCTGTCCGGGGCGGCGAAGTTTGAAGAAAGCATCCACAGTGAACAATGGTTAGCTACAGCTAACCTCCTTAGCTGCGGAGGGGTTTGAAGGTGCAGCTGCTCTGTTGGGCCCACCAAACTGCACGTTACCACGGTGATCCGGCCTCCGTTGTCCTTCCTTGGGAAAGGACAACACCTGCTGCACTCGGCGTCGTGCTGGGAACTCTCTGGAAACAGTTCACTTCTGCAGATCTCAGAGAGAACAGTCAAGCAATGTTTGTACCTTGACTACCCCATTCATGAATGAAAATAACTGGATACGCAGACAGTGATTCATTTCTACTTATCTTGTGCATATGATCGCATGATCTTATGACACCCTTGGATCCAGTTGAAGAGTTTATGTCTGTTTGCCAGCAAAGAGAAATTAGCGCGCTGGGCCTCCCCTATCCTGGTCCCGCAGAGGAGCATTGGAAAGAGATAGGACCATTGGAAAGGGGGTGCTTTTATACAGCCAGTGGCATCATGGGAAGTCTGCTGCTACCCCCCTTTCCTCAGTTGCTGGAAGTCAGTTAAATGCAATTTATTTTGACAGTTCCAGAAAAGTTTGTCCCGGAGTTTTAATGTTGTTTCCATGGCTGTGGATCCCAACACACGGTTCTCAAAAGCTGTGTAATTGTAACGTCACAATTACACTGGCACCTAGCAACGTTACCAGAGTAACTGAAGCGGAGCTCCACCTACTTGATTTTCAGTAGAGGATCACAAATTTACCTTACACATGCTTTACAATGGCTACTCTCAAAGGCAGATGTTTTGCTGTTGGCTGAAAAAACCTTGGGCATGTGTCCATGAACATGCTCCTGCTGTCAGATGACAGAGATTCTTGGCTTCATTTTATTTTTAAGGGCAATGTTCCAGTCACATTGCCGAAGACAGTACTAGTTTGCGTGAATCACTTCACCACAGACTGCTTTGAGAACTCACATCAGTATTTGCAGAAAGACTTAAGGGCAGAACATGGACGGGTATCCTGTGAGCAGAGCGGACTCCACGCGCTGTGTCCATGGCTTCATACCAGTACTTACCAATTTCCTATATTTCTGGTGACAAATTCCTACAATTTCCCACACTTGCTGCCATGGCGTTATCGGCCACGGGGGCAGAACTAATCAGCCCTGTAGCTTTGGAAAAACAAAAAGAAAGAAAGGTGGTGTTAAAGGGCATTAAATCAGACTAGGGATGAAGAAGAGGAATACACCTCTCAGTGCAAGGCAGAGAGTGGCAGTGATGCTGCGTACACATGGTCTGCTGCTCGGAGCAGTGTATCACATATAAAACAGTTCAATCTGGAGACTTTTCCCCACTGAACAGTTTATTATGTGGCACTGCGTATGCAGTCGTAAAAATTGAGCTTTGCGCGGACATATCCGCGTCCGTGGAGTCAAGTAAATGGAACTATATTTTGCCCTTTAGACTGAGGAAAAATTCAGTCCCTACTGTTGGTGGCAAATCTGCAGATGACAGAAATGTAAGTACTTATTGTAGTGTCTCATAAGTTTCGGTTTTGTTTTCACATATACAAAGTGGTGGTTGGGGGTGCGGCCAGATACAGATAATTTGCGTGAAAGTCACAGAGCCCTAAAACAGCTCATTCTGAAAGGAGCTCTAAAAAGGGGAAACTGAGGAGGTGAAATCTCATTACCTGAAAATGATTTTGTTGGAAAAATGTAATTAACATGTTTTATGTTTAAAAGGAAGTATAATAGGTCACCTTTAAACATAATTCACTCTTCTCTGTTGCTAAGCAGATAAAAGAGTGTTTGCTTAGTGATTGTTATGTCCTCTGGAATCATATAGCAGGCAATGCAAACTCTTTAGGAAATGTCTCATGAATGACAGTAAAACCTGCCAATCATATCATTGCTCTGAGTGGGTGGGTTTTGTTATCATATGTCTGATGTGTAGTTAGTTGGAGAATGAAGAACAGCTGGGGGAGAGAGCTGAACAGGTAGACTTAGGGAAGAAGATGAATTAACACAGCACACACAGAATGGACTTAACTGAAACACAAACGATCCACAAATCAAAAGGTAACAAAAGGTTATCAAATGCACAGATAACAGAAAACAATAACAATAGGTAAGAAATTAAACACAAAAGAATAAACTGACATGGCACGACCTATAAAACAATGATGAACACAGAGAAATGAACTGAATATTGAAAGAAAAGGACCACAACACAAAAAAAAAAAACACCAAAACCTTGGTGTGGCGCTTGTGAGTAGAGCTTATACTTATATCTACACATTTGTGTGTATGTTTTTTAAGGCTGCTTACAATGTCAGAGCCTTGTGTGTGTGTGTATGTATGTGTGTGTGTGTGTGTGTGTGTGAGAGAGAGAGAGAGAGAGAGGGAGAACTGTGTGTTTCTGCCACAGCCATTGATGGCCTCTAAAGTTTCATCCTTCCACAATCATTTGCCTGTTGGAAGGTGCACGACTGCAGGCATCTGAAACCTGCAGCTAACAATCAAAGAGCTGTAAAAGTATAGGACAGACCTATCTGGTTACAGAGAGAAAGCAAGTGAAAGAGAGACAAAGAGTGACAGTGCGAAAAAGAGAGAGTGGCAAGAAAGAGAAAGCATATAAGAAAGAGGAATGGACAAAAACACTACAGAGATCATTTTCATCCAACTTCTGATGGAATATATAGTTTCTTTTTAAAGAGAAAAGGGGAATCAACTTCTTACGATACTTTGGCCCTCAAGCCATCTTTCATTTCAGTCACTGTTTGTCCTCTCACTCACATTTCCTCTTTCCTGCATGAGAACCAATTTCAACCACAATGAATACAAAGAAAAAATAGTTAAACCCTGTGCTTTGTTTTCTGACCCCCATACTCAGAAGGACGACAACCATTGCAGGTGACAGGAAAAACCATGATTGTAGTTTCTTAAGCTGCTGCTCTTTAAATACTTCTGTGTTGACTGTTAAAAAGGTGTGATAACTGGACTGTGAAATGCAACTTCAGAAAAGCTCCTCCCAAAACAATCTTTTGAAAATACTAGACTGTCTTTCTGCACTGATACAGTTTGACCACAGGGAAATAAGGTATGCACTTTAAAAATAGTCCACCAAATTAAGTGTGTTTCTGGAAATTATTACCAGAACGAATGGTATGGCATTCTGAGTCCGGTCTGTCTAACAACCTTTGGGCAGCTATTACACATATTTTTCATTAAGCGCACATTTTTGTTTTAAAACTGTTTTTTTTTTTATTTTGTCTGATGTAAAATTCTAATCTTGATATCATGACAATCCATGCAAATACAAATGTTCATCATGAGCCTGAAGCTGGAGAAAGTACCACAGCTGTGGAAGACATCCTGTGTGGTCCCGGTGCCAAAGACCACACATCCGAAGGACCTCAGCAGCTAAAGGCCAGTAGCACTAACTGATGAAGACCCTTGAGAGGCTGGTCCTCAACCATCTTCACTCCCTGGTGATGACTATGTTGTATCCGCCTACCAGCCTGGCATCGATGTGTATGATGCCATCATCTACCTCCTGCACCAAACTCTGACCAACCTGGAGAAGCCTGGAAGCACTGTAAGGATCGTGTTCTTTGATTTCTCTAGTGCTCTGATGACTCCACAACAGTTGGCCTCATCACAGGTAAGGACGACTAAGAGTACAGATGGTGGACGCATGACTTTATCGACTGGTGCAATCAAAACCACCTCCTGATCAATGCAGCGAAAACCGAGGAGCTGGTGGAGAATCTCTCCAGCTGCAGTTTCACCACGCCGACACTGGTGAACACCCAGGGAACTGACATTGAGAAAGTGGACTCTTTTAAGTACCTGGATTCTCACCTAAACAATAAATTGGACTGGAGTCAGAAAAGTGATGCTCTTTCAACATGAATTTCCCTACTGAGGGACAATAATTGATAATAATTTTCCTAGAACTTCTAAGAAATTTAATGTTGTGTTTTCAGAACAGAAATAAAAGCTTCAAAACTATGGAAGCAAATCGTTACCATATTTCAAATGAAAAAGCATTTTCAGAAATGCTTTTTCATTTTAAGAATGTGGCTACATTGTTTGACTCATAAATGAAATTAGTAATCAATAATCCTATTTGCATTTTAATTTTCTTCTTCAAGACTGCTCATTCTTTCACTAAATTAAAATGAAAATGAAAAAGACATTTGAGATTTATTGTTCAAAATATGCCCCAGCAAATAGATACCAAAATTCAATTTGAAATGTAAAATTTGAAAATGAAAAAGCATTTCCAGAAATGCTTTTTCATTTTAAGAATGTGGCTGCATTGTTTGACTCATAAATGAAATTAGTAATCAATAATCCTATTTGCATTTTAATTTTCTTCTTCAAGACTGCTCATTCTTTCACTTAATTAAAATGAAAAAGAAAAAGACATTTGAGATTTATTTTTCAAAATGTATCCCAGCAAATAGATACCAAAATTCAATTTGAAATGTAAAATTTGAAAATGAAAAAGCATTTCCAGAAATGCTTTTTCATTTTAAGAATGTGGCTGCATTATTTCACCCATAAATAAAACTAGTAATCAATCATCCTATTTGCATTTTCTTCTTCACGACTGCACATTTTACGCCATAATCAAAAAGAAAACAAAGCAGACATTGCTTTTTCGTTTTCGTGGACTGCCCGCAAAGTACTACCCAGAACTCGAAAACGAAAAAGCATTCCGAGCGGCGGGCGCAGCAGAGTGACGTCAGCAGCCGCTGTTCCTCAGCTCCCTGCTGACTGAGCTACCCATCTTGTTCGGTAGGGGGCGCTGTGCACGTCTGCATGTCATTACATTGCAAACGTGCCGAGAAATTGATTGAATTGCAGCAGGGCCGAGCTCAATTTGTGGCAGTGGCAGGCAGAACTGGTAGTTTCGGTGGCAGACTGTGGCATCCTTGTGGCATCCTTATGGCCTGAGACATCCAGCGTGTTTTTAAGCATTTATTTATAATTTTCTGTGAGTGACAATTCAGAATAGCCGCTCGTGCTCTATAATAAACCGGCTGTTTGTGCAATAAATCTTCATCATCCTTTCAACACTTCATACATACACATAGTGCTATTTATTTTCCATGTCAAGTAAATACAATCACCTTATGTTATGGGACTAAAGCTGTTTATTAAATAATAATCAATAATGAAATCATTATTTAAAGGTCAGTCAGTCAGTCATTTTCTACCGCTTATTCCATAGTGGGTCGCGGGGGAGCTGGTGCCTATCTCCAGCAGTCTATGGGCGAGAGGCAGGGTACACCCTGGACACATCGCCAGTCCATCGGTAACAGGCTATAACAACAATGACATCCCGTTTGCCGATAATCAACATTAGCTTCCACAAAAACAGCGCAACCGCATTGGCAAGCTTTTACGGCCGGTCTGGCACCTTCTGGCATCCTCGCGGAATCCCCTGCCACCCTGCGGCAGGCTGTGGCAGTTCCGGTGGCAGCTTCGGTATCAGGCTGTGGCGGAACTGCCACAGCCTGCCACTGAACTACCAGTTCTGCCTGCCACTGCCACATATTGAGCTTGGCCCTGCTGCAATGACGTCAGTCTGCTGCGCCTGCCGCTCGGAATGCTTTTTCGTTTTCGAGTTCTGGGCAGTACTTTGCGGGCAGACCACGAAAACGTAAAAGCAATGTCTGCTTTGTTTTCTTTTTGATTATGGCATAAAATGTGCAGTCGTGAAGAAGAAAATACAAATGCAAATAGGATGATTGATTACTAATTTTATTTATGGGTCAAATAATGCAGCCACATTCTTAAAATGAAAAAGCATTTCTGGAAATGCTTTTTCATTTTCAAATTTTACATTTCAAATTGAATTTTGGTATCTATTTGCTGGGGAACATTTTGAAAAATAAATCTCAAATGTCTTTCTTTTTCATTTTAATTAAGTGAAAGAATGAGCAGTTTTGAAGACGAAAATTAAAATGCTAATAGGATTATTGTTTACTAATTTCATTTATGAGTCAAACAATGCAGCCACATTCTTAAAATGAAAAAGCATTTCTGGAAATGCTTTTTCATTTGAAATATGCTAATGATTGGCTTCCATACAAAACATCAGTCTGCATTTAATTAATCTATATAAGGTATTTCACTTGGTGAACCAAGTAAATGAAATAATTGAACTTTTCAATAATATTCTAATTTACGTAGATTTACAGTACTGTGCAAAAGGTTTAGGCAGGTGTGAAAACATGCTGCAAACTAAGAATGTTTTCAAAAAAGGAAGTGTTAATCATTTATTTTCATCAATCAACAAAATGCAGTGAATGAACAAAAGAGAAATCTAAATCAAATCAATATTTGGTGGTTTTGCCTTCAAAACAGCATCAATTCTTCTAGGTACACTTGCACACAGTGTTTGAAGGAACTCGGCTGGTAGGTTGTTCCAAACATCTTGGAGAACAAACCACAGATCTTCTGTGGATATAGGCTTTCTCACATCCTTCTGTCTCTTCATGAAATCCCAGACACACTCCATGATGTTGAGATCAGGGCTCTGTGGGGCCAGACCATCACTTCCAGTAAGTCTTGTTCTTCTTTACCCTGAAGATAGTTCTTAAAGACTTGGCTGTATGTTTGGCTTCGCTCACTTAACATTTTGTAAATTGATAAAAAATAAACAATCATCATTTATATTTCTGAAAGCATTCTTTGTTTACAACATTTTTTCACACCTACCTAAAACATTTGCACAGTACTGTACCTGTATAATCTTTACGAGAAAGCAGAACATTTTGGGATTTTGAGAGGTTAATTCTCAAACTAATGTATACTCTTTGTCAGAAAGTAGACCGTAATTGGCACTGCTAAGAAGACGGAGTCTGAGTAAGGTGCGTGTCACAAACAACACGGTAAAGATGGCAGTGGCAATAAAAATGCTCACACCAGGCCACTTAATTAAAATGGGTCTTCCAAACTGTCATTAAAATTACTTTTTATTAGTGATTATGGTGCTAGTTTGAAGCAACATTGAATGTTTAATAGATCATAGCAAGAAGTTATGTATTTTATTAAACTAGCTTTGTGGTTTATTTTTCATGATGTAGAAAATGCATATTTTTGCTCACCGCTGAGTTACTAAAGAATTCTAAAACCTGTAAGGCTGCAAATGTGCTTAACTGTTTTTGTTCCTTGTAAGTCAGGTTTTTTAAAATTGCAATAAAAGTGGTTGACAAAACCTGGTTTTGAAAAGTTGTTGTTTTATTAAGGTAATTAATTAGGTATATTAAACTGAATCATTCTATTTTTTGCTTTGTCTTGTACTGAATCAAACCGAATCGCATTGAATCACAATGTGTCCCCTAAAATAAGGGAATTGAACCGCATGTGGATAGAGGGGTGAATCGCATTATGTTGTATTGTGTGTTTTTTTTTATCCCCCATTTATGTAACTAAAATAAATCTAATTGTTTGTGGTGTATTTAGATACGTATTGTATCAGCCACTGACCAGAGATGCAAAACCGTATTATGCATATAGATATTACTCGAAGGAGGGAAACAAGGTACTTACAAGAGTATACCCCCTCAATATCAACCTAAATACATTATTATCCTATGCTTGTCAAGGCCAATGAGACTGCAGCAGTTTCAGAAAGCTCTTGTGAGGATCTGGGCGCAGTTGGATGTTAGGTATAGCTGAAGGCAGGAACTTTTCTCTGTGCTTCTGGGTTCGGCTTTCACACCTGATTATAATTACTTGTCAGTTGTTTGTTATTTAAGATCAGCCTTCACAAAGTTTCATCATCAGATTCTCATAATCACCACTGGGGAAACTTTGGTTTTTAGACGTCAGGAAAATCCAAGTAAATGTTTACTACTTTCCTAAAATTTTCTTCTGTATCTACGCTCCCAGAAAACCCACTTGAAATTCTGACTGCTAGAACCTTCCCTCTCACAGGCTCACAATCAACCAAAGGGACATAGAAATTTCTGGTCGTCATGCTGAGCCAGATCCACCTTACTCATGCCCACTCTCCACTGTCTCAGGTCTTGGACCACCTTCCCCAGAACCTTAGACCTTCCCAACTTTTCACCTAAAGATCTTCTACAGATAGGCAGCCTGAGTTCTACAATTCTCAAATCATTTGAGTTTCAATTAAAAGTTCAAACTACCCGTTTTGTCTTGATTGTTGTCAGCATTTATAGTCATCTTGTTATCATTATGATAGCCCTGCCCTCTCCATTGGGCGCATAACCTCTCATTTCGATATTTGGTGCTGCTTTTTATCAAGGTCTAACTGAGAGGCCTGCTTAGGTGATGTCGTGCAATCAGATCAACACGTGCCTGCATGAAACTGCAACAATTTTTCTTTCTGGTTGTCAGCATCGGCATCACCCTTGGAAAAGTACCCCACACTCACTGAACAGACATAATAAGATAGCATTGCTTTCTACCTAAATGTGGGTAAAAAATAAAGCTTCTATTAATGCCTATATGTGGTTAAGAGGTGGTTGGGGTTGAACAAACAGGCAAACTGTGCCTCACTTTTAGGATGAAGTTCAACAGAACCTTTTGGCTTCAATGGTCAGATTTTCAACATATCTTACTGGGCTTAATGAAGACAAGGACTGGCCAACATTTATCAGCCTTTCAAAGATATTCATGAACTTGCAGGATTAAAGGGTAGTCTGTTAAAGAGCCTATCTAAAGACACATGAGAACAACATCCTTGCAAGCACACACTCTGTCCTAAGGGCAATTTAGAATCACAAATTAACCTAACATGCTTGCTATTGAACCGTGTGGAAAAAGATGGATTTCCTTTATAAAACCCTCACATACACAGGGAGAACATGTTAACTCTACAAAGAAAAGCCCCCAGCTGAGATTCAGTCCGCAGTCCTTTTATTGTAGTGTCACAGTGCCAACCACTAACCCACTGTCCAGACCCCCAAACTAAAACTGTAGAAAACAAATTCTGATTGTTTAAAACAGGTAGAATTACGAGAAAACCAACATGCTAGTTTTACAAACTGAGGAAAGGAGAGCCTAAATAAAACCGAGGGAGAAAGAGAGGAGGGTAACTTAGATAGTTGCCAATTTGTTTGCTATGTGCTGGAACTGTACTAGACTTCTTTCTAAAGCGTCTGACAAGCAGGTGAGATCAAAGTCCTAGCGACAAAAGAGGCTCAGCAGCGATTTGTCAGGAGACAGGAGGCAGCGGCTCTGATCACTGCTTCACTAAAGAAATCTGCCCATGAGAAAAAGTACAGCAGAAAGGGTTCAAAGGTCATTTTGATTTGCTCTGGATTACTGGTAGCCACTTTTCCCTCCGTTAAAGGAAGGAGCCACGAAAAGGACTTGGCTAATAACATTTGTATTATTGCTGAAAAGAAACCCTTTTGTGCTAAGAGGGATTTTGAGAGGTGGCG
Source organism: Girardinichthys multiradiatus (assembly GCF_021462225.1). Taxonomy (NCBI): domain Eukaryota; kingdom Metazoa; phylum Chordata; class Actinopteri; order Cyprinodontiformes; family Goodeidae; genus Girardinichthys; species Girardinichthys multiradiatus. The sequence goes on from NC_061797.1 coordinate 2,571,747, forward strand.
GTAGAGGAGAATTTTAGGGAGGTCAATTAAAAATGGAGACCTTTAAAGTCCTTGCTTCCATTCATGGTTAGAGAAAAAAAGGAGGAAAAGTTGAAATGTATGCTTTTGTGATGAAGTACTTTGTGTGACTTAGTTTTGATTTATATATATATATATTTTTTTTTTTCTTTTTAAGATTTTTTTTGCACCACTAGTGGCCTTTAGTTTTTCCATTACTTTTTTGACAGTAGCTAGACAGGATATGGGAGCAGAGAGAGAGGGGAAGACACGCTGCAAATGTCGCCAGGGCCGGGAACCCAGGACAACTGCATCGAGGACTAAAGCCCCAGAATATGGGTTGCACGCTTAACCCCCTGCACCATCATCACTCCACCCTTGATTAATGTTTTTACTGTGCAATGGCAAAGGAAGTGGTTGGAAACATTTCAGCTGGATATTTTGGAGGTTTTAGAATATTTGTATTTATCTTTCTACTGAACAGAGGTGTAAAAGCACATCAAATGCATTGATGATGTGCTGGGATATGATCTGTCGTTGGGAGGTGGTCTGGAATGCAAGTATGCAGTGTAATATGAAGTCGAATGGGTCCCGGCATTAACAAAGGGCCAATTAGTCTTTGGCAAACAATTTTAAAGGTTGGGAAATCTGTGCAGAGGTCAAGGAATCAAACATCTGCCCCATTCCTTTTCATACCCTGGGGGAGTGTGATGATTTTATTTTTCTCTCCTCAGATGTGCATCTAGTAGCAAAGATATATTTGCAAAATGTTGTTCTACTTGTACTTGTAAGCCCTAATATTTACCTAGCCCCTTTCCTGAATTATCATGTGTTTCAATAAAATGGTGATATTTATAATTTGGAACAAATTTTGTCGATATATATAAAATAATTCCAACAGGAGGGAGTGATAGAGGATCAACTTCAATTACCTGAGAAATTAACCAGCAACTCAGGCTGTAGGCTTCAGGTCCCTTTGCTCTGCCGATTTTATAATTTCCTGTCTGTTAGGTTTCTCATGCCCCCCTGGTCAGCACCACACTCATATTGCATGGTGGTCCATATGCAAAGGCCTGACAAAAAGTGAGAAAATCTAATGTCCTAGCCTTAAGGATTTGGCTTTTATTCCATGCTTTTTTTCAATGTATGACGGCGGATGTTAAAAAGTTGTGCTTAATTTGCTGTTTTGTTGCTGTAAATCTGATTACAAGAGGTATTTAAGGCCTTAGCCTACTACTGAGTTTTTTCTAACACACACACTCTTCCTGATGTAAAAAGAAAGATATACACGTGAGTGTGTGCTTCACAAATTGAGAGCACTTGCCTTGCTTATTGCTGGGAGGCTTTGTGGGCGGTGTGGAGGGGAGCATAATTAACATAGTTTTTGAGAGAAACAGCACACCACATCTGAGGTTCCTCCCTTTTCAGCATTTGGCCACATCAAGGGCATCTCGCTTAGAAATGGCCACCAGAACAACCACCGATACACACTGCCTGGTTGATGTTTTGGTGTGTTGTCTGACTTGTGAGGGGTTTTGGAGGCATAAAGCCCATTTGAAATTAAAAGAGTTGAAATTTTTACTCATCACTGGGATAAATTAAGTGACAGAGGCAACTGGCTGGGTGATATATGGGAGGGGAAGACAAATTAACAGTCGACTCTCTGGGGGATTCTCAGCAAAGGCCTTCATAGCAGCAGTGGAGTAGCGCCAAGGGGCAGAGAGATTTGTAGTAGATGGTGCTAATTACCAGAATGCAAACCATAATGTGACCAAGATGGAAGCAATTTAGGCAGTAGTCATTTAGCCTGCTGCTCTTCCGCCCACCGGCTGCTGCCTAGCCATAGCTGGGGCATTAAGTTGGGAAACGTCTGTGAGATGCTGTTGGTAAAGGATAACGAATAATGCTTGGGGAAGAGGTTCTGCACAGTGAAGAGCAGACTGGGAACCCTGTGACACAAAAAGAATTTGTCTTCACGAAAACAGTCTTTAGTAATGCCAATAAAAGGTAACAGATCAGGAGGAGCCTATACATATTAAGGAGAAAAGAAGGCTGAAAACTTTACAAAGCTGTCAGCTCTTCAAGTCTGGAAGCTCACTAAGGATCTCTGCACCAACTGCCAGCAAGAGCCCACGTGTAAGGAAAATTATAACAAACAGAAACTCAGTGTAGCTCAACCTGTAATGATGCTTTTATTCTGCTTGCTTAATGAGCAACTGATAAATGCTTGCTTAGGATGAACAATTGCTAGATTTTAGAATGTTTAACATTCTGAAATAAAGAAGTTAGAATTGAGGCTTAGTGAAAGAACAACCAGGAAATACAAAAAAAAAAAAAAAAAAGTATATTTTCAGTTTCCTGAGTTTTAAGATGAAAGAAGATTCAAGCAGCAGTGTTATTCCTCACCTGCTGCGGTGGCTGGCGCAGGCTCTGACCGCCTGTATAATTTGGGATGTCTAATTTGCTCTTTTAGGATATTTCAGAAGGGGAGTTCAGAGAGGAGAGCTGTTCCGCACTTTGCCACTATGTAATTTTATCCATGCCGCTGTGTCTCACTTCACACGGGGCTAATACCATTTGCCTCCCCTCTTCTTTGTATCAATTGGTCGAAGTTCAGCCTATTGTCACCACAAGCTTCTTTTATATCTCCGCTCACTCTGAGGAGGCTCTCAGTCAGCTTCACAGGAGGTCTTTCCTGCTAGAGAGGCGGATCCCAAACCGGTGGCCGGCTGTGCTGTCAGAGCTGCCCGTGGGGATTGGATTTACACTGGGGCTGGAGCTCTCCAGCTTTAGGGGCCCGAAACTTTCATGGGACCCGGAGCCGTGGCCGGGTATTATCCGAAATTTTGCAACAATTGTTCCCCGCCGACCATGCCACAATGCTGATAATTCCTCTGCTGGTATTGGCGAGCCTGTTGGATCCCGTTTGGCCCCGGGCCCGTTGCTCGCTGAGCCAGGCTTGCGACCCCCGGCTGCGGAGGGATGCCGGGGGTCGCGGAGGAGTGTATGAGCACCTCGGTGGAGCACCTCGGCGCAGAAAATTGTACTGCGCAACTAAATATCATTTACAGATCCATCCTAATGGGAAAATAGATGGATCACTGGAGGAAAACAACCCGTTCAGTGAGTAGCTACTTTCTGTTTTTAGAAAATAAACAGAACATTTAGGAAACTTGTATGGAAATACAAACCCAAGGGGACCTGGGTTCATGTGTAAAAAGAACTTTAGAAAATGTGTTTTAAAACGCGCAGTGTTAGATTTGGGGCAAATTAAGAATCACATTTTCTTTGGGCTATAATAGACGCCTGCTTATGCTGTTTTTGTTTGTTAGTTTATTATTTACTGATTTTAAGCTTCTAGTTGCATTATTTACTCAAATTATTAGTGTGATTGAGTATGTATGTGCCCCTCGGATCTCTTTGGTCAGGACTTGATTGGCAAGCTGAAGCCTCCTTGTCTGAAATCTGCCGACACGCAAAGTAGTCTCCGAGTATCAAGCAGGAGCATCAACACCCGGGCGCGGATATATTGTATTTATCCAACGAGAGACTGTTAAATCCTCTCTGCGATCAAAACAGGCAATAAATAAGCTGACCTCTTTGTATAGGCTGCAAAATCAATTTTAATCCTCTATAACATAGAATAAAAACATTTATGGCTCTAGTTAGTACGTATTTGTCTATTTATCCCGGTAGATGTGCACTTTTAGGTATCGAAAAATATTATCTTAAGTTTTCCTTAAATAACTGTTTCTCTACAGGCATCATGGAAATCACAGCAGTGGACGTGGGTGTCGTGGCCATAAAAGGGCTTTTCTCCGGCAAATATCTAGCCATGAACGAAAAGGGAAGGCTGTACGCCTCGGTCAGTAAGCAATTACAGCCTGTATTCATACTGTTCATGTTCTTTTTGTCAGAGACCATACACCAGAACTTTATGCGCAATGTTTTGCACCCAATGTAGCTGGTTGAATTACATCTGCTGTACAAAAATAACTAAAAACTGAAAGTTACCACAGCTCTAATTGCCCTTTTGATTACCTCCGATTAATAAAGATCTAGATATGCGGTACACATAATCATCCTGTTCAGTTTTCTATCACACCAGTCATTGAGTCCATCATCTCACCTTCACTTGAACACATTTAGGATAACATTTCAAAGAACATTGTCACACAAGTTAAAACGTTACCGGTAATAAAGTTAAAATCAAACTAGTTCATTTTATTTTGGGTTAGGTCTGGTATGTAACAGGAAACGTAAACAAAGGAAGAAAAGCCAAAACCACTTTTAGTGTCCTCAAAAAAATTATATCTTGGTCACTTCTTCTTTCCTCTTCCTTTCCCCAGGAGCTTTTCAACAAAGAGTGCGAATTTGTGGAGCGTATCCATGAGTTAGGGTATAACACCTATGCATCACGACAACACTTCACAGAGCAACCTTTGCCACCGGGAACAGGCAGCATCAGCAAGCGTCGAGCCACCATCAGGAGGCAGTGGTACATTTCCATCAATGGCAAAGGGCGGCCGCGGCGAGGCTTTAAAACCCGGAGCACTGATAAAGCCTCACTCTTTTTGCCTCGGGTGCTGGGCAACAAGGACCATGAGATGGTGAGGAAACTGAGGGACACGCAAGGTGCACAGCACGTGCATCAGCAGGGGTGGCGTGGTGAACGCCGTAGACGCCGGCATCGTGGTAGAAAAAGTCGAGGTCGACAGACTGATGACACAGCTGACATTTAGAGTTTGGATTTAATCTCCCACTGCTATGACTTATCTACATGGATCCTTGATCTTGGCACATACTGCGGCTTGACTGCAATGGAGGATGTGGGAATATGGCTTTGATCATAAATTCTGGATTGATGGAAGATTTTGTTGGTGTACAGAGATAGACAGAGATTCAATCCACTAAGGAAGAGAAACTTCATGAAGGGAAACATAAGGAAGGGAAGGCCACCAAAGTGTTTTTGGTATTTACGCCTTTATAAAACCTGCCACCTTTTGGAGACTTTAGACAAAAAACTCTACAGCTGTATAATCCTCTGTTAACTGACGTCCAATTTCTTACAAATGCAACTGTCGTGTAAACAATGGTATTAAGATTGCTGTAATGTCCATCACACTTTATATGCATTTTCCATCAACTACCCACAGAGCAATTATTTAGTTGGCCTGCACAGCAGCATCAAAGCTTTACGTCTGTCAGCATTAAAGTAATATTTTGCTATTGTTGAGTGCTATTAATCATTTTTGATGCTGAAGAGACGGCTGTACATGAAAAGACACTTTTTGTCGGTTCACATTAAGAAGCATACGGACATCAGAGTGAGACAGGAGTATCTGCAATGTTCTTATAATGTGATAGTCCACTGTGTGTAAACTGAAATAAGTACTTTGTATATTTCACTAATGATATGAATATTTATTTGCTGTCTGAGTTGTAAGTTATTAATAAGACAATTTCTGCATTTTTCCGGTGTGGATGTTGTTTCAGTTTTTCCTTCTGCCTGGTTCCAACATAAATAACTTAATGGTACTTGGTTCCAACATAAATAACTTAATGGTACTTGCCCAAAAAAGAAAAAAGAAACACTGGGTGTTTTATTTCAACTTCTCTGTCCTCTTACACATACTTGTCTTCATAATGAATGAATCTTTTTTCTTTAAAAGCAGAACGAATGCAACTGTTTACACAATTTTTGTGCGTGTGTGTGTGTGTGTGTGTGTCTGTATGTGGTCTTCCTCAAGTATTTTAAATGTTTGTCGAGAGCACTGGTTCTGATTTATACTTATGTTGAATTGATAAGTCATTCATAGTTTATTGTGGTTTTGGTGAAAGGCAGAGTTTCTACTAGTGCTTTTACATCTTTCTTAAGCTTTAAAGTTGATGAAACGTATACACATTCAGAAAGCAAAAGTTTGTTGATCTGTTAGAATTATCATTCACAATGTTAATGCATTTTTAACTGCATATGAAAACCAATTAATAGCTGTAGTGCTAAATAATCAATTTTGTCTAATGGACAAATCTGTTGCTGTTATGGGGCATAATGAGGATGACACCCAACTTTCTTTCAGTTTCTTCATTCAAACATCCAGCTCCTCCAACAGCCAATCTGTCGCTGTAGGACAGCTCAGCACAAACTGTAGGGATGGTCATCAGTGTGAAATCCACCACAACCAGGAGCACAACGCATTTGGAAGTTCAGGTTTTACCCTGCCTCTTTCCCATCTATAGGTAGCAGCATATAAAGCCTTGTCATCCTATACCTGCAGGCAGGGGAGGCTTCCTGGCCAGAACAAAAGTTCCTCCCAAGGGGGGCCTGGGAAGCGATGCCGTCTGAGACTAAGGCAGTTTTTTGAAAAGCCGACCAAAAGCTGCAGTTGATAAACAAGGCTGGCCCTCCTGAAAGCAGAAACGGTATCATACAAAGTGTTACACCTTGCTGCACCTTGTTATGAATGCCACACTCTAGTATTACTCAGCAGGAATGCAGTATTTGAGAGAGGTTAGGGCCTTTTGTGGCCTCTGTCCGAAAGCCATCTGTTTCAGTTACATTTATCTTTTGAATCTCTTCCTGCAATAATCTTAATTTATCATATTAGGAGTGATTTGTCGTACTAAGATTCATCAATAAATATGCAATAAAATAAAAATCATCTGTATTATTATTTGAGCTGAGAGAGATCTCAGAGAGTAATGAATTGACATAAAATGAATTAAATGAAGCCATTGTTTCACTAAGCAGGAAATTAGTGGAACATAGAGGGGTTGGACAATGAAACTGAAACACTTGTCATTTTAGTGTGGGTGGTTTCATGGCTAAATTGGACCAGCCTGGTAGCCAGTCTTCATTGATTGCACATTGCACCAGTAGGAGCAGAGTGTGAAGGTTCAATTAGCAGGGTAAGAGCACAGTTTTGCTCAAAATATTAAAATGCACACAACATTATGGGTGACATACCAGAGTTCAAAAGAGGACAAATTGTTGGTGCACGTTTTGCTGGCGCATCTGTGACCAAGACAGCAAGTCTTTGTGAAGTATCAAGAGCCACGGTATCCAGGGTAATGTCAGCATACCACCAAGAAGGACGAACCACATCCAACAGGATTAACTGTGGACGCAAGAAGAAGCTGTCTGAAAGGGATGTTAGGGTGCTAACCCGGATTGTATCCAAAAAACATAAAACCACGGCTGCCCAAATCACGGCAGAATTAAATGTGCACCTCAACTCTCCTGTTTCCACCAGAACTGTCCGTCGGGAGCTCCACAGGGTCAATATACACGGCCGGGCTGCTATAGCCAATCCTTTGGTCACTCATGCCAATGCCAAACGTCGGTTTCAGTGGTGCAAGGAGCGCAAATCTTGGGCTGTGGACAATGTGAAACATATATTGTTCTCTGATGAGTCCCCCTTTACTGTTTTCCCCACATCCGGGAGAGTTACGATGTGGAGAAGCCCCAAAGAAGCGTACCACCCAGACTGTTGCATGCCCAGAGTGAAGCATGGGGGTGGATCAATGATGGTTTGGGCTGCCATATCATGGCATTCCCTTGGCCCAATACTTGTGCTAGATTGGCCAAGGACTACCGAACCATTCTTGAGGACCATGTGCATCCAATGGTTCAAACATTGTATCCTGAAGGCGGTGCCATGTATCAGGATGACATTGCACCAATACACACAGCAAGACTGGTGAAAGATTGGTTTGATGAACATGAAAGTGAAGTTGAACATCTCCCATGGCCTGCACAGTCACCAGATCTAAATATGATTGAGCCACTTTGGGGTGTTTTGGAGGAGCGAGTCAGGAAACACTTTCCTCCACCAGTATCACTTAGTGACCTGGCCACTATCCTGCAAGAAGAATGGCTTAAAATCCCTCTGACCACTGTGCAGGACTTGTATATGTCATTCCCAAGACGAATTGATGCTGTATTGGCCGCAAAAGGAGACCCTACACCATATTAATAAATTATTGTGGTCTAAAACCAGGTGTTTCAGTTTCATTGTCCAACCCTTGTATTTGCAGAAGCTTTTCAGGAGCTTCAATGAATTTCTTTATTTGACCAGGCTCTGAGACAAGCAAACTTAAACAATTCCTTAAATTATTTTATATTCTGTGGGTTTATAAATATAATGCTTTTTAAGTTCATAATAAAATGTCAAATAGATCACTGACAGCGCCTTCTATGTTTTCAGCCACTGAAAGATCCTATTTACACCTTCCTCTGCACTTAGGTTCTCAGAGGAAGATGTAAATAGTATCTTTCAACGCCTGAAAACAAAGAAGGCCTCAGGACCTAATAATGTCTCCCCACTGGCACCCATCTTCACTGAGATCTTCAACAAGTCACTGGAGCTGCGTGAGGTTCCCTCCTGCTTCAAATGCTCTACCATCATCCGAGTACCCAAGAAACCCACCATCACAGGATTAAATGACTACAGGCTTGTCGCCCTGACAACTATGGTCATGAAATCCTTTGAGCGACATCACAGAACATCACAGGCCCCCTGCTGGACCCCCTGCAGTTTACTTACCGGGCAAACAGGTGGGCAGATAATGCAGTCAACTTAGGCCTACACTTCACCCTGCAACACCTTGACCACCCAGGGATGTACGCCAGGATCCTTTTTGTGGACTTCGGCTCAGCCTTCAACCCAGAAATCCTCCACCAGAAGCTCACCCAGTTCAAAGTCCTGGCCTCCACCTGTCAGTGGATCACCAGCTTCCTGAAGGACCGGCAGGCCCCCAGGGGTGTGTTCTCTCTCCACTCCTCTTCTCCCTATACACAAATGACTGCCCCGTAGCAGGCCTGTTTGTGCAACTCCTGAAGTTTGCAGATGACACCACTGTAATTGGACTGCTCCAGGACAGTGATGAGGCTGTATACAGACAGGAGGTGGATCGGATGGTCTACTGGTGTGGTCAGAACCACCTGGAACTTAACCCACAGTGGAGATGATGGTGGACATTCTAAGAACACCGCCCCATCTTCAACAACACTGCGTCTGCTCCGGACCACTTCCGGTTACTTGGAACCACACTTTGTCGAAACCTGAGATGGTCTTCACACATGGTCAACGTTTGGAAGAAGGACCAGCAGAGACTGTACTTCCTGAGGCAACTCAAGAAGTACAACTTCCACAGGAGCTGCTGGTCATCTTCTATACTTCCATCATTCAGTCTGTCCTGTCTTCGTCCATCTCAGTGTGGTTTGGCTCATCCAAAAAACAGGACACGTCCAGACTACAACGAACAATCAGGTCTGTAGAGAGAATCATCAGGGCTGACCTTCCCTCCATCCAGGACTTATACAGGTCTAGGGTCTGGAAAAGGGCAGCTAAAATCTCTGCTGACCCCACACATCCTGCACATAAACTGTTTAGACTGTTTTTAAATGTACATACAGGTCCTTCTCAAAATATTAGCATATTGTGATAAAGTTCATTATTTTCCATAATGTCATGATGAAAATTTAACATTCATATATTTTAGATTCATTGCACACTAACTGAAATATTTCAGGTCTTTTATTGTCTTAATACGGATGATTTTGGCATACAGCTCATGAAAACCCAAAATCCCTATCTCACAAAATTAGCATATTTCATCCGACCAATAAAAGAAAAGTGTTTTTAATACAAAAAACGTCAACCTTCAAATAATCATGTACAGTTATGCACTCAATACTTGGTCGGGAATCCTTTTGCAGAAATGACTGCTTCAATGCGGCGTGGCATGGAGGCAATCAGCCTGTGGCACTGCTGAGGTCTTATGGAGGCCCAGGATGCTTCGATAGCGGCCTTTAGCTCATCCAGAGTGTTGGGTCTTGAGTCTCTCAACGTTCTCTTCACAATATCCCACAGATTCTCTATGAGGTTCAGGTCAGGAGAGTTGGCAGGCCAATTGAGCACAGTGATACCATGCCGACCTGACTGCTGTCCAGAAGGCCACTATTGACACCCTCAAGCAAGAGGGTAAGACACAGAAAGAAATTTCTGAACGAATAGGCTGTTCCCAGAGTGCTGTATCAAGGCACCTCAGTGGGAAGTCTGTGGGAAGGAAAAAGTGTGGCAGAAAACGCTGCACAACGAGAAGAGGTGACCGGACCCTGAGGAAGACTATGGAGAAGGGCTGATTCCAGACCTTGGGGGACCTGCGGAAGCAGTGGACTGAGTCTGGAGTAGAAACATCCAGAGCCACCGTGCACAGGCGTGTGCAGGAAATGGGCTGCAGGTGCCGCATTCCCCAGGTCAAGCCACTTTTGAACCAGAAACATCAGCAGACGTGCCTGACCTGGGCTACAGAGAAGCAGCACTGGACTGTTGCTCAGTGGTCCAAAGTACTTTTTTCGGATGAAAGCAAATTCTGCATGTCATTCGGAAATCAAGGTACTAGAGTCTGGAGGAAGACTGGGGAGAAGGAAATGCCAAAATGCCAGAAGTCCAGTGTCAAGTACCCACAGTCAGTGATGGTCTGGGGTGCCGTGTCAGCTGCTGGTGTTGGTCCACTGTGTTTTATCAAGGGCAGGGTCAATGCAGCTAGCTATCAGGAGATTTTGGAGCACTTCATGCTTCCATCTGCTGAAAATTATGGAGATGAAGATTTCATTTTTCAGCACGACCTGGCACCTGCTCACAGTGCCAAAACCACTGGTAAATGGTTTACTGACCATGGTATCACTGTGCTCAATTGGCCTGCCAACTCTCCTGACCTGAACCTCATAGAGAATCTGTGGGATATTGTGAAGAGAACGTTGAGAGACTCAAGACCCAACACTCTGGATGAGCTAAAGGCCGCTATCGAAGCATCCTGGGCCTCCATAAGACCTCAGCAGTGCCACAGGCTGATTGCCTCCATGCCACGCCGCATTGAAGCAGTCATTTCTGCAAAAGGATTCCCGACCAAGTATTGAGTGCATAACTGTACATGATTATTTGAAGGTTGACGTTTTTTGTATTAAAAACACTTTTCTTTTATTGGTCGGATGAAATATGCTAATTTTGTGAGATAGGGATTTTGGGTTTTCATGAGCTGTATGCCAAAATCATCCGTATTAAGACAATAAAAGACCTGAAATATTTCAGTTAGTGTGCAATGAATCTAAAATATATGAATGTTAAATTTTCATCATTACATTATGGAAAATAATGAACTTTATCACAATATGCTAATATTTTGAGAAGGACCTGTATATACACAATTGACTTTACAATAGAAGATAACGAGAGATCAGTCCAAGTATGCATGGTGTTGTTCTGGAACTCTGACTATCAAGTGTTCATCAGAGAAACACCCTGGAGGAAGAAACTGTCTCTGTGGCGGCTGGTTTTAGCAGACAACACTCTGTAGCGCCAACCTGGAGGTACACACGTGGACAAAATTGTCGGTACCCCTCTGTTAATGAAAGAAAAACCCACAATGGTCACAGAAATAACTTGAATCTGACAAAGGTAATAATGAATAAAAATTCTGTAAATGAACAAATGAAAGTCAGACATTGCTTTTCAAACATGCTTCAACAGAATTATTTAAAAAAATAAACTCATGAAACAGGCCTGGACAAAAATGATGGTACCCCTGAAAATAATGTGACCAAAGGGACATGTTAAATCAAGGTGTGTCCATTAATTAGCATCACAGGTGTCTTCGTTCTTGTAATCAGTCAGTGGGCCTAAATATAGGGCTACAGGTAGTCACTGTGCTGTTTGGTGATATGGTGTGTAACACATTCAAAATGGACCAGAGGAAGCGAAGGAAAGAGTTGTCTCAGGAGATTAGAAAGAAAATTATAGATAAGCATGATAAAGGTAAAGGTTATAAGACCATCTTCAATTTTCACTTTAATTTCAAATTTAAGATCCATGGGACTGTAGCCAACCTCCCTGGACGTGGCCGCAGGAGGAAAATTGATGACCAAAAAAAGAGATGGATAATACAAACGGTAACAAAAGAGCCCAGAAAAACTTCTAAAGAGATTAAAGGTAAATTTCAAGCTCAAGGAACATCAGTGTCAGATCGCACCATCCGACATTGTTTGAGGCAAAGTGGACTTAATGGGAGACGGCCAAGGAGAACACCGTTGTTGAAAACAAATAATAAAAAAGCCAGACTGAAATTTACAAAACTACATGTTGACAAGCCACAAAGCTTCTGGGAGAATGTCCTATCGACAGATGAGACAAAAACTGAATTTTTTGGCAAGGCACATCAGTTCTATGTTCGTAGACAGAAAAATGAACCATATGATGTAAAGAACACTGTCCCTACTGTGAAACATGGAGGAGGCTCTGTAATGTTCTGGGGCTGCTCTGCTGCATCTGGCACAGGGTGTCTTGAATCTCTGCAGGGTATAATGAAATCTCAAGACTATCAACGGATTCTAGAGAGGAATGTGCTGCCTAGTGTCAGAAAGCTTGGTCTCAGTCACAGGTCATGGGTCTTGCAACAGGATAATGACCCAAAACACATAGCTAAAAACACCCAAGAATGGCTAAGAGAAAAACATATGACTATTCTGAAGTGGCCTTCTATGATCCCTGACCTAAATCCTATTGAGCATCATGGAAGGAGCTGAAACATGCCGTATGGAAAAGGCACCCTTCAAACCTGAGACAACTGGAGCAGTTTGCTCATGAGGAGTGGGCCAAAATACCTGCTGAGAGGTGCAGAAGTCTCATTGGCAGTTATAGGAATAGTTTGATTGCCGTGATTGCCTCAAAAGGTTGTGCAACAAAATATTAAATTAAGAGTACCATCATTTTTGTCCAGGCCTGTTTCATGAGTTTATTTTTTTAAATATGTCTGTTGAAGCATGTTTGAAAAGCAATGTCTGATTTTCATGTGTTGATTTTCATATGATTTTTATTCATTATTACATTTGTCAGATTCAAGTTATTTCTGTGACCATTGTGGGTTTTTCTTTCATTAAAAGAGGGGTACCGACAATTTTGTCCACGTGTGTACCTCCAGGTTGGCGCTACAGAGTGTTGTCTGCTAAAACCAGCCGCCACAGAGACAGTTTCTTCCTCCAGGGTGTTTCTCTGATGAACACTTGATAGTCAGAGTTCCAGAACAACACCATGCATACTTGGACTGATCTCTCGTTATCTTCTATCGTAAAGTCAATTGTGTATATATGTACATTTAAAAATATATTTTTTATTATTGAGAGCAAAGTGCACCGGAGTCAAATTCATTGTTTGTCTGTACAAATTTGGCAATAAAGTTGATTTTTATTCTGATTCTGATTAAAATAGCTTTTAGGCAACTGTATAGTGAACATGAACAACATAGTTTCAACTTCATCATTATTATTATTTTAGATCCATAACAATGGGTTTGTTTTCAAATGCTGATTGTTTTCAAATGTATGATCAAAAAACGATTTTAAACACATAACCTTATCCTGGTGATCAGAAATGCTGTACAGCAGTTGAGTATGGAAATATTGATTTGTCAATACTGACCTCTACAGGCAGAAACCGTTTGTTTTTACACAAGTAACAGTGAATTTGAACAAAATTTACTAATCTAATTGAAGACACAAAACACTAATATTTTACATATAAGTGAACATTTAACCTTCAAGCAGAATGACCGTGGCCAGAATTTGAACATAGGAACTTGAAATGCAGCAGGGCTATCTGGGCCACCAATGCAGTAATGGATTATTTTTCCAAAATTAACACATTACATAATTTAAATACATCCAAACCAAGATTTGGAAAAGAATGCTTTTGGTCATTCCAAGCACAGCTGCTATTCCAAAATATTTACTTTTGAACAAATATAAATTCCGAAGCCAGTTGTCATAAATCTGCCTTGTACAAGCTTCCTTTTTGTGATGAACAAACAAGAGAATGAATGAATGCATGCGTTGAATGCTGAGACATTTTAAGCTCCAAATTGCAGCTGCCACCCTGTGAAATTCAAAACCACTAACCCCTAGCATAATTCATAGCGTACCTGCAATCTGAAACCACAATGACTTTAGTGCAACAGGAACAAAAAACAAAGCTGGATATAATTTACAAATCTTTGCATGGCTGAAAGGCCAATATCTTGACCTACTTTGTTTCATCATTAATAAAAGAGCTTACAGAACCATGGACAGCGACTGCAAAATATCTGCTTGTAGATACGGCTGAAAAATGTCTTCATAGTTCTGGAAGTAGATCAATACACATTACTCTTATACAGCCAGGACTCCATCATTTACCAAGGAGGCATTTATGATTGATTCAATATCTGACATGCAGGACCCCTCAGAGGCCTGATGGATTTTTTAGCCAGGTGTTGCAGCAGACGGTGGATCCAAAACTTTTCCAGGGAGATTTATGACATGTCATTTGCTTTCCTTGACATGACATAGTCCAGTAGCTATGCGACTATTCTAGTGCTCTGTTGTCCAAAGATCTGTCCAATCATCTCACACAGTCCTAAGGGTCAAGCACTCCATCAGCTATCCTGGAGGGATAGATCATTAAGTTTGTATGTTCGGTGCAATGGTCAAACAACCCTTCAGGTACTGGAGCAGCTCAGGAGATTGGCCAAATGCTTGTTTTTGAGATTTAGCTCTCCATCAGCTCTTCTAGTTGTCAAGTGGTCCATGTTATGGAATTGCAATGGTTTCAGTTCTGAAGGTTACCTGGAGGATCAAGCCTTTGCATTAGTGCTAGCAAGAAAAGTAAAAGCCTGAAACTTCTTTTGGTCCTCTATACTGGGTACTGGTTGGTTTACTGGTACTTCTAGGCCATCATAGAACACAAGGTCAGACACACAGCAATTTTGCAGCACACAAAAGAACAGTGCATTTATACCTTTCGGAGCAGTCAATTGTAACCTGGAGAAAACAGTTCCAGTATGGTAAACGAGAAGCAGAACAGAGCCAAACCAGAAAGTAAAGCCTTGCTCAGACTGTTGCTGAAACCATAGATATAAAAAAGGCAGCACTCAGCCCCACAGTCATATTCAATAAATTAAAACACACGTTCCGATATGGCTCGTATGTTATATTTAAAGTACCAGTAATTAAACATACTTTTTATTAAGCCAACACATCTGTATTTAAAAAATGGGGTCTGATATAATATTCTAATCTTAAATGTCCTGTTTTTATTAGCTGTAAGTGGAAAATCATCATAATAATTAATGCATTTCACTTATTGAACTGAGTTACTGAAATAAATTAATCTTTCAGTAATATTCTAATTTGTTGAATACGACTGTAGATATCAAGCAGCCATTAGAGCCAGCAACTCTAACGGCTTAAATGAAACAGTGAAACAATATAAACTGTCTTTCAGAGTGGCACATCAGTTCAATGAAGTTGAAAGACTGGTGAGGATGAAACACTACAGAGATGCTGTGAAAGAACTCATCCCTGAACTAACCGTGATGATAATACAAGCCAAAATGTTTCGGATGAGTTTCATCGAATGTTAAATGGATAGAAAGAGCTAACCTCGATAATGAACCAACTATGAACCAACTAAACCAACAACTAATTACCTGTTGAACATCACCAGGCAATAAGGAGGATTTCAAAGAACAAAAAAAGTCTAACTTTAATTTTTAGGACTGAGATTAATTCTTTTGTGCTAAAACAATTACCTATGTTAATTTTATTATGACAAGTGTATCTTATTAATACACAGCTAAGGACTATAGGAAAGCTTGGTGACAGTGACAATACTTGACATGTTTGACAGTCTCTATTTAGTCTTACCATTGTTTTGTGGAAGGGCCTGGGACATGATTTCCCTTCCACCAGTCTTAAGTGTGCGCTTTTTTTTTTATTTAGCTAAATTGGACGTGTGTTTTTTCCTGTTATTGTTCATTTATAGAACTGTCTCTTGTCTCGGCAGCACAGTCTGTTAACTTGGCTGTTTCCTTTACATCCTTCAATACATAAATTAGGATATTCTGTCGCTGATAATGTAAGTCGCACACAAAGATTTGTTCTCTATAATAATAAAACCTTTATTAGTATATTTTCCGAGAAAAGCTGAACTTTTCCCCGAGATAAGTTCTCTATTATTTGAACACAGTAACGCTTTGGTGCAGTGAGTGTATTAGTTTGTAGATTTCTTATAAGTGTCGAGCTGTGATGTAATGTGTCTGCAGGTATAAATATAGAGGCATGGTTCCTCAGAGTCTGTGCAGATCAATGTCGCCCCGGCGCTGAAGTCAGTGCGCCTGTCGGTCTGGGAATGAGCGCAACTTTTACACGCTTCTCTCTGTCGCGCTGCTGCTTCGACTATCTTTTACTGTCACCTCACTGGGAAAGTGTACACCGGAGGCTGCTTTCCGAGTCAAACCTGACATGGGTTATTTGTCGGCCCAAAGGACCTTCCTAGTCTTGAGCCTAGTTACGGCCATTGTGGGATGCGCCCCCGGTTTCAACGGGACAGTGGAGCGCTGGGAGGCCCTCTACTCCCGCTCTCTGGCACGGATCCCGGGGGAGAAACGGGAGGAGATCAGTCGGGACGGCGACTACCTCCTAGGCATTAAACGGTTGCGGCGGCTCTACTGCAACGTAGGGATTGGGTTTCATATACAAGTGTTAACCGATGGTAGAATAACAGGAGTACACAGCGAGAATCGTTACAGTAAGTAGCCTTATCATTCACTGGCGACGATTGTTAAAATGGCTTGAACAATTCTGAGATCTTCATTTAGTTTTCTAATAGAGAAGTTTAGCTTTTTGCTAAATAACGCATATTGAAGTGTTTTAAATCGGCTTTAAGTTAATAAAATATAATTTAGGAACTAACTCACCACAAACCCGTCCTATTCAGGTTTGATTAAAAAAAAAAAAAAAACCTCAGCTCCACTTTACTCCTGATCAATGCCCCAACAACCCTAAGAGGTGATGCTGCTCTGCTCATATTGTTCCACGCCACTTGAAAACACCAGGAGTCCCACTTCGGTTCCGCATACCAACACAGATATGCGCAAACTTTTGCGCCTGACGTGTAACCAGACCTTGCTGTAATCCGGGCCTGCAGCCAGCCAGAGCCCTAAAGTTAGGACAGGCTCTGCTCTGAGGACAGATTGAGCCCTGCGCAGATTACTAACGCACATTTAAATTATTGTCAGGTTATCACAACATATTTAAAGGCAAGACAAACAAACTCAAAAAAAGCATATGATACAAAAGCTCAGAGACGACTCTAAGGCAGGGTTAGCAGAAGCGATTTATGCATACTTGTTAAACCTAACATTCCTTTATTTACAGTGCAATTTATCTCCACATTCTGCAAAGAATTACTAGCTAGAATGTTTTATTTAGTCAACGCGGTAATTTTTGACATTCTCATAACCAAGCATAAAAAAGAGAAAAACATTTATGTTACTTTGGAGGTCTTTCAATAAATTAGGACTGCTTTCTAGGCTATTCTGAAAAATGGAACTGGGACTGGCACTTTGCTTAATTGGTTTCTGAACTGAAGACACGTTATAGTTGTATTTTATTTAAAAAGAAACACACACAGATCAACATTGTATTTCATGTAAGATATAGCGCTGACAAATAAAAATAGAATTGTGAGAAGAGAAATGTTTTCTAATCATTAGGTTTCAGTATGTGTTTTTTATATTTCTAAAGGTCTCTTGCAGATCTCTCCCGTGGAGAGAGGGGTGGTTACTCTGCTTGGCGTTCGCAGTGGGCTCTTTGTGGCCATGAACCGACGAGGAAAACTTTATGGATCAGTGAGTGTACCTAATGTATTTATTGAGTGCTCATTTCATGGACACAGATTTTAAGAATACAACAATTATTAAATGCTATGTGGAACTCTGTAACATATATATTGTTAATTGTATAACAACCAGCTGCGTATGTATGTAATGTTAGTTTCCCAGACTGTTCTCAGAAGTTGTCCCCACAATGTCCCCACAAAACTGCTATTTTGTTAAGATGCCAGTGAAAATGTGAAGTTAATCTTTTAGTTAATAAAAGGGGTGCATTACAATCAAGAGCAAACATGCAACCACAGAAAGAACAACTCAGTCATAAACCAAACTGTAATGTGTCAAATTACACTTGCGGAATAAATTTTTTTTCCCCAAAATCTCAACGGTGGTTACTTGCAGCATATAACAAGTTTTGTTGTATGCTGAAGTAGTAGACCGGGAAGACTTACAAGTGCATTCAGGTGAACAGTTACACTACCCATTTAATTCCAGAAGGTGCATCTCAATATATTAGAATTTCCCAGAAATATTTTTCAACACCTCTGCTGAGGTGTTAAGGAAGCTTAAGTTGCCTTAAGGTAAATAGACTGCACATATAAAGTGATTTTCTAGTCAGCCACATTCCTGCCTTGCCCCATCTAAGTGGCCCAGGCTGTCTCTCTGATAAACACCTGTTGAACAAAATGCCCAGCTACTCTGCTAGGAATCAATGCTATGCATAAATGCACTGATTAAACCTTGTCTTCTCCTTTTGTAACAACACTGTATATATACATATTTACTTTGTGGAACCAAAATCAAATTTCTAGTTTGTGTGCACAAACTTTTCTCCGGTGTCCCCTCATCTTCCTCTTGACAATGCACAATAGATTCTTTAGGGGGTTTAGGTCAGGCTAGTTGGTCAGTTAATCAAGCAGAGTAATTAGATGGCACATGGTCATGCTCTAAGATTTCCTCGTAGATTGCCGTGCTGACCGTGTACTGGACCTCCAGCAACATGGGCTCTGTCATATCCACTCTTCTACATGAAAGAAAGAAAGAAAGAAAGAAAGAAAAAAGAAACCCTTCTTCCTTCCCAAGGTTCTAATATAATTTGTTCTAATCAGTTTCAAACTTGTACAGAATTAAATAACAACATATAGAAAACACACAACAGATTTCACAATTTCAGATGTGTTTAATTTGTAATGATCTGTAAATTATAAGAATTTAAAGAATTCATAGCTTATAGCTTTACTATGACTATAGGTAGAAAGACAACAGTTTATATTTCCATGTTGGAAACATGAATGTCACCAACTCCCCTGTCAGATAAATAGCACAGAGCCACTGTTAAACTTGGTTAACTCTAATAAAATGCAAACATAAGACTAAAATGTTGTTTTTATTTTGAGGATAATTCAATTCAATTCAGTTTTATTTATATAGCGCCAATTCACAACACATGTTGTCTCAAGGCACTTCCCAAAAGTCAGGTACATACATTCCAATTAATCCTAACCATTTAACAGTGCAGTCAGATACAGTTATTTATTCAAATTGGATAAAACGTTTTTCTGTCTAAGGAAACCCAGAAGATTGCATCCAGTCAGTGACTTGCAGCATTCACTCCTCCTGGATGAGCATATAGAGACAGTGGACAGTCACTGGCATTGACTTTGCAGCAATCCCTCATACTGAGCATGCATGTAGCGACAGCGGAGAGGAAAAACTCCCTTTTAAAAGGAAGAAACCTCCAGCAGAACCAGGCACAGTGTGAGCGGCCATCTGCCACGACTGACTGGGGGTTTGAGAGAACAGAGCAGAGACACAAAGAGAACAAAGAAGCACTGATCCAGGAGTCCTTTCTATGGGAAGGAAAAGTAGATGTTAATGGATGTAGCTCCTTTAGTCATTTCACCTAGAAAGAATGAACAGATAAACACTGACCCGGTTTTCAAGGTTAGAGTCTGAAAGAGAGCACATAGAGTTAGTCACAATAAAAGCTCGGTCAATTGCCATATCTAGGAGAAAGAAAGGGTTAAACACTGAAAGACAGGCCATGTGGATCATCGGTAGAGGGTGAGCATTAAGTTGTTGCCAGCAGAAGCTTGGACGATGCCCCTCTCCAGAAAGGTGTCACAGGTAGACACAGAGTCAGGCCAGGTGTAGCTTCTAGGAAGAGAAAAGAGGGAGAACTGTGCAAAACTGAGGATAATTGTGGGATATGTTGACAAAATGTTGCTGGGTTAACTTGGAAGCAGGCTAGGGTGCCAGTTCTTTATACCCATGTAAACTGTATTACTGCCTCCTTAGTTTATGGTGATTTTCAGTGTTGTGCATGAACGAGTTTATATTAATGCATTTACTAGTGGCACTCACATTTTAAAGAATTTTAAACTGAACGATGCGTTTTTTTAATGGTAAACATGACGGTAACGCAGATCATTTTGACGATATTTACTGCCACTCCATTTGGGGATGAACAAATATATTGCTTTAAACTTGACTATGCTGCATTCAGCTTCACATTATACATAAGGATATTAACTGAAGGCTCGAACTCTAACCCTTAAAACTACCAGGGTAAACTAAGAGTTTTTTGCTGCCTGATTTTAATTTTTTTTTTTATTGACGGGAGATGGAGCAAAGACGCACAGAGAAGCTGCAACTTTGAACTCCTCTCTGCGACCATCCTGCAGGTAAGTAGCTGAGATAACACCAGAGATGTTTGTCAGCTCATATGGTAAAACAGAAGCAAGATTTCATTAAAGAGAAACATCATGGTGGTTTACTGCCCTATGACCAAAACTATACATGGACCACCTGAATTTATCTTGATTATATTGTTGTACAAGTGTAGTTCAACATCCAGTATTTGACAGTTATTCATTATTACCATGGGTTTTCACTTGTACAATAATAGTTCAAATGGCAAAAAAAATCCTGATTGGGCATCCTTAATAGTAACAACTTAGTTGAAATGGAGAGCTTTTCCTTCAAAATTACAGTTTTCTTTTCTGTTAATAAAAATGTTGCAGCTGTTTTGGGAATTAAGCAATTAAAAAAATACAGTTTATCTCAGTAAAGACAGATTTTACAAATGGGAAAACTATGAACATTAATCAGTTCATTTTAGGATGAAGGATGAACTGGCACAACACTGGTCATTTTGGGGAATTTAGATGGCTTCTAACAGATTTTTGCCTTAATTTGAAGATTAGAAATTAAAATTTCAATTCAGTTTATCTATTTTGCGCCAATTCACAACACATGTCGTCTCAAGGCACTTCATAAAGTCAGGTACATACATTCTAATTAATCCTAACCATTGAACAGTGCAGTCAGATTCAGTTATTTATTCAAATAAGATAAAAAGTTTTTCTATCTAACGAAACCCAGCAGATTGCATCAAGTCAGTGACTTGCAGCAGTAACTCCTCCTGGATGAGCATGTAGAGACAGTGGACAGTCACTGGCATTGACTTTGCAGCAATCCCTCATACTGAGCATGCATGTAGCGACAGTGGAGAGGAAAAACTCCCTTTTAACAGGAAGAAACCTCCAGCAGAACCAGAACCAGGCTCAGTGTGAGCAGCCATCTGCCATGACCGACTGGGGGTTTGAGAGAACAGAGCAGAGACACACAAAGAACACAGAAGCACTGATCCAGGAGTACTTTCTATGGGAAGGAAAAGTAAATGTTAGTGGATGAAGCTCCTTTAGTCGTTTCATCTAGAAAGAAAGAACAGATAAACTTTGAGCCAGTTTTCAAGGATAGAGTCTGGAAGAGAGCACATATAATTAGCTACAGTAAAAGCTCAGTCAATTGCTATATCTAGGAAAGAGAAAGGGTTAAACACTGAAAGACAGGGCCAAGTGGATCATCTGTAGAAGGTGAGCATTAAGTTGTTGCTAGCAGAAGCTTGAACGATGCCTCTCTCCAGAAAGGTGTCACAGGTAGACACAGAGTCAGGCCAGGTGTAGCTTCTAGGAAGAGAAAAGAGAGAGAAATGCAAACCAGTTCTTAATTTTTACTCAATCAAAAGATCAAAGTCACTGAACAATTGATGAAAAATAGTTTGAAATTATGACTTAAACATAAGGTTTAAATGTTACAGAATGGTTACCTTACATCTTTTATTTTTTTTGTTAGAAATATGCCTGCAATCACATTGGCCTTACCAGTGATGAGCAGGGATGTAGCAGACCAGCAGTCTTTCTTATGCTACTAAATACACACTGAAGGCAGTCTTTTTGAGCACATAAAGGGATTGTTAAGAGATTTTCAACATGACACCCAGGACCACTGGATATTTGCCATAACAAGTCAGCCTAGGTTATTCTCATTCTTTATTTGAATACCCTCTACATGCCTTTTTTGTAAAGGTCTAAATTAAATTTGTCTTTTTCAAAAAGACAGATTTAGTTTATTTTATAAAGCTCTTAGTTGACAGTTTTTTACAACATTTAGAAGTCGCCCTTTCGACCAACTCTTGAGACACAATACACTCATAGCAGTTACCTCTCCTACATATTTGGCATTGTTAAGCAGAAAATAAGACAGCTTCACAGCAGAAATGGCACTAGATGAAATTTTACAGGAAGCATAGTCTTCTGAAACTACAGTTTCTATATATCTTAATGTGTTTTGCAAAATTTTCGTACCCATGGAACTTTTCCATATTTTGTAACATTACACAACATTAAATGAAGAAGATGTTGCTATGGTGAGATGAGACAATTTAGCCCACATTTAAAAGTCTGTGTATGGTCTATTTTTTTTAACCATGGGGACAATGCATGTCACTGGAAATACACCATCCCCACAGTAAAACATGGTGGTAGCAGCATCATGCTGTGGGGATATGGTTCTTAAGTAGAACTTGATGAGAAGATGAATGGTGCTAAATATGGAGCAAAAAATCTGTGGCAACACTTTGAACATTGTTGTTCACTGCTTCCCTCCATCCAATCTAACCAAGCTTGAAATATTTTGTTAAAAAGAATATGCAAAATATTTCATTCTCAAGATGTCCAAAGCTGGTAGAGACATATCCCTAAGACCAAGATTCAAGATCCTGCAGGCTTGATTCGGATGAGCGATGGCAGATATGAATACTGAGGCTACTTGTTCCATTCTTAACCGAGTTGTTTCTTCACCTCACCTTGATGAGTTGTCCTGTATTGATCTATTACATAAAATCCAAATAAAAAATATATTGAACTTTGGGTTGTAATGTTTCGAAATGTGAAAACGTTTTAGGTGTATTAGTGCTTTGGCAAGGCTCTGTATTCACAACGATAGTATGGTTGCAACTACCTTTAAACGAGCATTTGGATAAAAAACTGAAAAAAGATAAAACAGAGCACTGTGTTTACAACTTTTTAAGAACTCACATACCTGTTTTATGTAACAAGCTACTGAAAGGTAACACGACAGAGACAGATTCAAGAATATCAGACACATCTTTGTCCAGTTCTACAATACTGAAAGATTTGGTATGTTTAAAGCCTTTTTCATAAAGACAACAGCACAATAGCTGGAGATTAATTAATAGCTAAATTTAGTCTCATAATGTTCGGTGAATGCATGTCAAAAAGCTATTGTTGTTCAAACTGGGGACAAAAAGCTCTGTAGACTTAGAATCCAGTGTTCAGCCCCACTTGCATCATTTATCATTTTACAATCGTATTTTATGTGCAAAGTGGGGCTGAAAATGCTCATTCACAATAATAACCCTGCAGTTAGAAATAACACAATTGTTTGATTGAAATCAGAATGAACAATACAGATTTGAAATCCCCCCACAAAAATGTCCTGGCATCTTTGTTTTATTTCTGCCTTTAAACAATTAGCATTTTCAAGAGTCTCTTTTCTCTTGCAGTTACACTACAGCAACGAGTGCAAGTTCAGAGAGAAGCTTCTCGCCAACAACTACAATGCCTATGAATCGGTGGCCTACCCAAGGATGTTCATCGGCCTGAGTAAGAATGGCAAAACAAAAAGAGGAAACAGAGTGTCACCAGCTATGACAGTGACACATTTCTTGCCAAGAATCTAGTGAACTAATAAATGTACCTCAAGACAATATGGAAAAAAGGAGGGAGCTGATAGGGTAGGAGTTAGGGGAGGGGTTGTCCAAGCTATGATGCACTTTCACTACAAGCATTTTGTTAGTGTGTCATATTTGATATTTCACTATGTACATTTTGGAGTTTTTGTATTTAGGTTTAACATCTGTTTTGTATTTTTGTAGGATTCTCTCCAAGCCTTTTCACTGATGGAAAATCAATATACTAAACATTTTATTTATGTTTTCATTTCTTATTAATCAGACATTGACTGCTACTGAATGAAACCCTGTCTTTCAATGTATTCTTTGCACAGATGGAAAGATTATTAACTAATAATTTAAATGACTTAAAAGTATACTTTTAAACTGAGATTGGTTTGCAACAAACACTTGTCAGAATGTTATAAATAAGATGTGTCATTTCTGTGAATGAAATGAATGTGACACATATTGCCCAACACTTTAAACCTTATGCTTCTCCTTTTTATCTGAGGTGGATCTGGAGGTATTTGGGAGCCATTACCCATAACTTAAATGTTAGATGGATTCATGCTTAAGCATCGGATACAGCATCTCCTTGTATTCACCTTTTATTCTTAACTTTCGTATGGCACTTCCCCAGAAAGAAACCCCATGCTAGTAATGCATATCAACAGTGTTTCCTCTTATTAATATGTATGTACTCTAATGCCTGTGTATAACAGGAATTCTAAATGTTACTCACTATAACTGAAATAGGCATGCTCACAATGCTACCAAAATAATCAGCATTCTAATTGCAACTCTTGTTCTTACTTTAATTTGTTTTCCCATGCAGACATCTCTTAGTATTAATGTATTGAGTTTTCCCACGTAGCTTCTTTCTAATCTTTGCTGCTGTATTTTGACTGAAACTTAAACAGTTTATTTAGCCTTGCTTTAGATGTAGAACCAAAACTGCTGTTGTACTGGAGCCTCTAATTAGATATCATGTTTAAGGATATACCAAGCCTTTGAATTTTCCCAAAAATAAAGAGCAGCGCCACTTATTTAATAGTTGACATGGAATAGCTTCTTTGGCCAGATAGCAGGGGCTTGATTCGAATGATTAATAAGGTAGCATAAGACCTTTTGATAACCAGCAAACTCTGGCTTGTCCAGGGTCAAAAGTTTGAAGTATGTTAAAGTAAAAGCAGCCTTTTAGGAACATGAGTTTTCTTGTCTAAGATTTTCCTTTCTTTTAAATGTCTAATTGTTTTGGCAGTTTGTACAGTTCTAGTATTTGAAATCTACTGCATACAGAGATGGAATAGCAGTAAGTCTTGATGTACTGTGGTTCTTTAAGCAAACTTTGAACACCCTAGTGAGAGATTCAAATATCATAAAACAGGAGCTGGAGAAACCTTTTACAGCGATAAAATGTCATGACTCTGTGGTCACTCTGAGCTTTGGAGCAGTAAACCCAATCCTTAAAGGTCTGAAAATGGAAAAGTATCTTACAGCAATCTCTGAGGATTGTCCAGCATAACACCACCTGATTAAAGTTGGGCAAAAAGGAGCATGCGTGGCTCTGCAGCCTAATTGAAATTGTATCACTTTACTGAGAGAGAGGGATGAAGGAGAACGAGGGAAATGAACAAGAGGGGAGGAGGGGAGAGTTAACCCCACAGCCTCCACTGTGTCTGTTTATAGCACTGCCAGGGGGTGAACTCTGAACTTTTCTGCTGTCAGTCTCTGACTGCTGGATGCAGTTAGAGCTCTGTGTCCAACAGGAGAGAAGAACCCTGTTGAAATTAAATAAGTGGAGAATTTGGGAGTTTGTAGGCAAGGTCAACGATCTGACATGCAACAGTTAAGCAATGGCCTTGACCTGGGATAAGACTTTTCTTATTTTAAAGTACTGCATCATTGTCAGGCAGCTGTCAAACACAAAGAAAGAGGCAATCTCATTTGTTCAGATATGTACATATTAGTTACACGGTGGCCTTGAGGACTCAGTGTTTGCATATCACCCACCAGCAGATAAAATTTTGTCTGTCAGAGCTGTCTATACTATACTATAAACTACTTAGTTCTTCACATTAGCCTCCTTCAGCCCACTATAACATCTCATTTACAGGTCTCCTGGTCTTTAAAACATATTACTCAAGGCTTCATCTTGGCACAATTATGTGTGCTTTCCGAAACAAAGCCAACAAAGCTAGTATCACTAAACAAGAAAATGGCAACAGCG
The DNA here is from genome assembly GCF_021462225.1 of Girardinichthys multiradiatus. Classification (NCBI taxonomy): domain Eukaryota; kingdom Metazoa; phylum Chordata; class Actinopteri; order Cyprinodontiformes; family Goodeidae; genus Girardinichthys; species Girardinichthys multiradiatus. Next base: position 2,597,720 of record NC_061797.1, read on the forward strand.
CTGTTGATCGCTGCCCCCGCCCCTTCACACGTGCTCACCAGTTTAACTCTGTAACTGCTCCTATTGGTGGCTCTGAGGTGTAACAGCAGTGGGTTCATGTTAACATGCTTTCATAACATACGAAATGAATGCATCCCAGCTTGTCAATGTCTTTTGAAAGAGTTATTGATGAAAGAGAATCTCTAATGCTCACAGTGAATTTTAGTCGATCAATATTATAGAGCTGGAAATAAGCAAAGAGAACCAAACGTCATGTTCACATTCAGGTTTCAACAATTTTCAACAAATTGTTTACACTACCAGAATAGCCTTTTTCCCATTTCCATCTATAATGACAAAGTGACATTTTTCTGTGAATTTACATGTTTTCCTATTAGAAAGGTTATTGCTGTTATTTCTTTCCTAAAAATTAACTATGTTTTTCCTAATTGTCCTTTTTGTGACAACACATTCACAAATATATTCTTTGTTAAATACAAACCTTGGCAAAGTTTTAAGGCATCGTATTTCCAGTCGTGTTTGTAAAACGTTGGATTTTACGCAACCACCACATCATCCCAGTCTTTGGTTTAACGGTGTGGACTGCTGTCTTGACCTAGTTATGTTTACTTTAACTTTGCATCATCTACCCTCCATCTTTCTAGCATTTGTCTCCATCTCTCTGGCGCCTAGAAGTTTTTTGCAGCTCAGCTCTGGTGGCTATGTTGTCCTAGTTATTTTTTTGTCATGTTCCGGCTATCTTTACCCTGCAATATACTTTTAGAAAAGATAATCATGGAGGAAATATTTACAGACAGCTGTTGAACTGTATTATATGCTGTATATTTGTCTTTATATATTTTGTAACTGAAGGTGCAAAAGGGTCTGGCAGTTTCAGATGAACAGAGCTGGTTAGAAGTAGTTGTCTGAAAGCATAAGGTGCTTAATTTTCTCACCTTTGTTTGATCAATATTTAAAGTCCATATTTAATGACAGCAGCTGCAGTGAGATACTAGATAGTGAGTTAGTATTCTTTGCTCCCCGTTTTTGTCATGATTTGAGGGGGTTTTGGGGTTTCTGTTTTCTTAATCTCAGTCATATTTTTTGGATCATGCTTCTGTTTATTGTTTTCTAGTTCATATTTTGCAAGTTATGTTCCTCTTAGTTTGTATCATAGGATTTCTATTTTGTCCCAGTCATGTTTCGTTTTCACTCCCCACATCTGTGAGTCATAGCACTCAGCTTCATTCGGTCCACCTTCATCACGAAACCAGTCTCCTCATTGCACCTGTATCTCGCTCCATTTATACTCTATCACTCTGTCACTCTTTGCAGAAACATACTACTCCTTGTTGTCATCCATGCCTGTACTTGTTTTGTACTCGCTTTTGCCTTGCTAAAAATAAGCCGTTTTAACTTACGGTTAAGATGTCTAGTCGTCTGCATTTTGGGGTCCTCTGGCTCACCAGCCCTGACAAAATGTTTCTGGCAAACCTAGACCTCGTGGACGCTAGACAGGACGCTGCCATGGATCGCTGGGTTCAGCACCAGATTGAGGAGGCAAAGAGGCTTCTTCCTGAAGATCTGGAGGTTCTGCCCTCTCCACTTCTGCTGGAGGAGAAGGAGCATGAGGTGGCCCAGCGCTGTGATGGCCAAGAAGACGCTCCCCTTCTTCTGCCTCTGCCCCAGTTTTCTCTGTCTGATCCAGCGTCTCCTTGTTGCCACTGAGCGCCAGAGCTCAAACCTGCAAGTCCTTGGTCTGGCCGCAGTACGGTGAACCTATTCAACTACCTATCCCGGGAGGCAGAGAAGACACCATGCCGTGGTGCGGGTCTGTCTGTGCCGCAGCCGGATTATGATGGTTCCAGGCTGGCGATTCCATGTCTGGGGACAGGTCCCCTTAGTCGCCTTTCATCTTCTCCTTTCTTTCATCCGGCAGCAAAGCCGTCATCTTCCTCCCACCGCAAGAAAAGCCGACGTGGAGCAATTCCCATCCTTTCAGCCAGTGAGGATGAGGTTCCCATTTCCACTGCTGAGACTGTTGCAGCAATGTTTCCCAAGCCTTCGTCTGCCTCAGCACCATCTCCCAGGCCTGCTGCGACTCTGCCTCTGCTGTAACCGGTCCATATTACTGGGCAACAAGCTGGAGGATCAGCTGTGGATGCATGCTTGCAAACTCGAGCTTTTTAGAAGGACTGTTATTTTACACCCTTCTCCTTTGTTAGAGGAGAAAGTCAGAGAAATGGAGGAAAATTACAGGACAGCAGTAATGGCAGTTTTACTGCCGGCCACCTTCATCCATCTCAGATCTCCAGAGCGAAGCTGCAGCTTAGCCCATAACATGCCTCCAGTGCGCTGCTGCACAGCTCATGCCAGGTCTTGAGAACACTGCTGCACAGTGACAAAGTAGACCTCACTTTTACATGTCGCAGACGCTGCAGAAGGCATCATAAGAGGGACGCCTCTGGTCCTGCTCCTGCCACTGAGGGTCTCTGCAACGCCTCTGATCCTGCTCCTGCCATTTAGGGTCTCTGCAACGCCTCTGGTCCTGCACTTGCCACTTAGGGTTTCTGCAACGCCTCAGGTCCTCTTCCTGCCACTGAGGGTCTCTGCGATGTCTCAGGTCCTGCTCCTGCCACTGAGGGTCTCGGCGACGCCTCAGCTCCTGCTCACACCACTGAAGGTCTTCTTGACACCTCAGCTCTTACTCCGGATCATGAGTTACTCTGTGCTCCTGAACTCTTTCATGGGTTTCTGAGTGGCTTCTTTGCTGAGCTCCTCTGTGCTTCTGTTGGTCGGCTCAACACTCCAGCTCCAGTCTCAGCTGTTGGGCGGCTCGATGCTCCAGCCACAGTCTCCGCTGTTTGTCAGCTCGACGCCACAGTCTCCGCCGTTGGTCGCCACGACACCCCAGCCACAGTCTCCGCTGTTGGTCGGCTCGACGCCCCAGCTACTGCTCCAGCATTTGTGGGGCAGCTGGAAGCCCCTGGAAGAATGGAAGACGTCCCAACTCTTGGTCCCAAGGCCTTCCAGGGGTTCATGGAGAAACCAGTCCTCATCCTTGTTCCTGAACTCAGAGATAAGGGGTTTGAGGACGAACCGCTGTCTGATCCTGTTCCTGAGCGGCTTGAGGGCGAACCTCTGCCTGATCCTGCTCTTGTGGGGTTCAAGGAGGAGTTGCTCCATGAGTTGTTCCTGGTCTCACCACTGGGGGTTCTGCCGGCTCTGCTTCTGCCTCCCAGGGTTTGCCAGGCTCTGCTTCTGTCTCAAAGGGTTTGCCAGGTGCCGTCTCTGCCTCCGGGGGTTCGCCAGGCGCTGTTTCAGTGAGGATCGAGGACAACTTGTCTGCAGGTCCTTGCCTTCGCCACCGCCGCAAGCCGCCCACACTCCTACTCAGCCGCCGAAGGCCGCCCATGTTTCCACACCTCTGCCAGCCTCCAGGTCTTCATCTTCACCACCAGCCGCCAAGGTCTCCACACCTCTGCCGGCCTCCAGGTCTTCATCTTCACCACCAGCCGCCAAGGTCTCCACGCCTCTGTCAGCCTGCAGGTCTTCGTCTTTGCCGATGTTGCCGACTGCCCAGGCCTTTGAGTTATGGGTTCTGGGTTACTCCCGAATTTCCTCCAGAGCATAGCGTTCCCCAGTTTCTACTACTCCTTGTTGTCATCCATGCCTGTACTTGTTTTGTACTCCCTTTTGTGAGTAATTTGCCTTGCTAAAAATAAACCTTTTTAACTTACAGTTAAGATGTCTAGTCGTCTGCATTCTGGGGTCCTCCGCCTCACCAGCTCTGACAGTTTACCTCAGTTTCATGCATTTTTTTGACTAGGCATTTAGAATGTTTCTCTCAACATTCCATTATAATGGTGTTAATAGTATCAGCCCTGCTCTTGTAAGGGACTACAATGTTCTCTCCTGTCAGCCACAGTGCTTCTAGTACTAGTGATGATAAATTAGGCTGGGGCCCAGCCACCCTGCATGCACATGCTAGCTATTCAGGTGCAAATGGCTCAAACAAATCTCATGCAAAACTAACTTTTTCTTTAGTGGCTGAAGGCCAAATCTACAAACCAGTGAGGATATCCAGAGCGATCCAAGCTCTGCAGGCTAACCGTGAAATATAAGTTCAGCTTTCAAAACAAGTACTAAGATTACTATGTGCACCTCCTAAAGCACCCTTTGCTACAGCACAGATTTCAAGGATCCTTTCCCTTGGATCTGTGATACAAATGTTTGCATGGTGTTTATGAGGCTCACAGCTGGGCTCTCTGCTCTGCACTCTCCCTGCTTTGCATGATGTGAAGCATGTTTACAGTAGAACACCTTTCTGCCCTCAAACAACCTAGAGCCAGACCCTAATCCCACCTGCTCATTTGGTTATCCAACTGCAGTCCCACTATAGCAGAGCAGATCCTTAATTTGCAGCCTACATATAATGAAGCACACTTTTTACAGAAAAAGCCATTTCCACCAGAAATCCCCAGGATTTGTTTTGCCCAGGTAGAAGGAATCTCAGGGAATTTGTGTACCTTCTTTTTCTATTCCATCCAAGTGTATCATCTGTAGAAGTTGGCAGCAGCTTGGCCGATTTCCCCTCCAGGAGGGAGCCACAGCTAAACATAGTACCAGGTCAGGTGTAGCTTCTAGAAAGAGAAAAAATGGAGAGAAAATATTGAGTTAAAAGCTGAAATAACAACAAAAACGCAAAATTGGAGAGTAGTATGAGAATGTAGCAGAGAAAGTGAAAATGCCACTATGTACTCCAGCAGTCGAAGCCTGTAGCAGCATAACTACAAAGATAGCTCAGGATAACCTAAGCCTATGTTTTAAGCCTAGCCTTAAAAGTAGACAGGGCGTCTGCCTCATGGACTAAAACTGGGAGCTGGTTCCACAGGAGAGGAGTCTGATAACTAAAGGATCTGCCTCCCATTCTACTTCTGGAGACTCTAGGAACCACCAGTAAACCTGCAGTATGAGAACGACGTGCTGTGTTAAGAATATATGGAACAATCAGATCTCTGACGTATGATGGAGCTAGATCATCAAAGGGCTTTATATGTGAGATCACTGACATCACTTTAGCTCAACCCACTTACAACAGGTGACCTCCTATATCAGGTCTTATATCCTGTTTTTAGAGAAAGATTTGACAGTAGGATTCAACAGGAGGGGAATGTTTAAAGAAAAAAAAATATTTTATTCAAAATTTTACAAATGCTTCAAATTGAACTTTTTTTGTTCAATCAGGGGTGCATTGCGTAAATCATTATAAATGGCTGCATTTCTCTTTTGAAGTTGTTTTTTCTCACATCTGTGAACTGTAAAATGTTTATATAGCCTACTCTATGCCTTTAAAACACTGCTGCCTGGAGACCTTCATTCAGGGAAAGTGATAACTGATTCTTTATCTTAAGTGGCCTTATGGCAATTTTGTATGTTCTATTTTTATCAAGTTGTCCTGTAGTTTTATACAGGTCTCCAACTGTACTTATTTATGTGCTGAGCACATGGCTAAAATTAAAACATATTCCTCTTAATAGTTTGTCTCATTGTTTATGTACTTCAGTCAGAATGTTGTCTTTGAGTTAAGAAAAGTGACAAAGTTATGCACAAATGTACTAATGCGGTAAAAAAATAAAAATCTTTCAAATTAAAACTTGTCTTCCTACATGTCTTTCACAAAGTGTAACATGCAGGTTGTCTGTGTTTAAAATTCATAATCACACTTTTTTATATCTTATCTGCAAATATTTTATCTGATGAGGATGTCGCTACATGCTCATCCAGGAGTTAATGCTACAAGTCACTGACTCTATGCAATCTGCTGGGTTTCCTTAGTTAGAAAACCTTTTAACCAATTTGAATTAATAACTGAATTTAACTGCACTGTTCGATAGTTAGGATTAATTGGAATGTATGTGCCCGACTTGAAATCTGTATGGTTTGATTGAATTGACTTTGTGAAGTGCCTTGAGACAACATGTGTTGTGAAATGGTGCTATATAAATAAAATAAAATTGAATTGAAAAACAATCTAGAAGAAATACTGAAATAAAAGTTGATATCAAAAGCATATGAGCCACTTTGCCTTGGAGGTGTTCTTCTCGAATTAGGTGAGGGAATTACTTACCTTTTTATGTCACTAATTTAGGATGTAAATTCCGTTTGCTGAAAATGGAGTGTTGACTGTTTATTTTCTTATCAGTTAAAGAGATGCTTCAGAAATGTTTAAAAAAGGGTTATGTTTAAACATTGTAGGCTGTTTGAATCTTACCTGCAGTAGATAGCTTTCTTGGCCTCGTATATTAGAACAAATCCAGGTTTGTTGGTCCTGGAGTTAGTTCAAGAGGGCACAAGACCAAATTTGACTTCTAACTTCGGACGTCTATCCTCTTAAAACTCCTCTAGTCTCAAAATGACATAGTAGTTTATCTGAGCACTTTTTCATTACCTTTCATCTTGTTTGCACTGGATGGTTATTTACAAAGAAGACCATGATTATGTATGTAGGAATTGCAGGTAAGAAGCACCAATGATCTTTCTGGGTAAAAGCTCCTACAAAAAAACCATTAAAACAATCTGCTTTAATTGAGGATTATGAAATTTGGTACACATATGTAACTTCTCAAGACTAACAAAAACGTCTCATGGAGTCATTGTCCAAATCCCACAGGAAGTCTGCCATTTTGGATCAAACCCACCATTATGTTTCTTTTACGCTTGTTTTATCTAAGAACTCCTCCTACAGCTTTCCACTTAAAAATGGCTCAGTACAGTCTTGGAGATCAAACGTTATGAAAAGCGTTTTGCTGCAACAAAGCATTTGGACATGCTCAAGCCTCAAAATCTGACTTCTCGCCATACAAAGGTGCAATAACTCCCACAAACAATCTCGGAGCTGTACCAAATTTTCTGAGCCAAATTTTCTGTTGAGTGTAGCACTCAACAGATCCACAAGAACATTTGCTGACATCACTTTAGCTCAACCCACTTACAACAGGTAACCTCATTGCCTGGTGGATGTCTCTCTTTGGCACTCTGACTCATACGTTTGCCTAATATGCAGCATGTTTACAGTAGAACTCCTTTCTGCCCTCAACTGACTTAGAGCCAGACCCTAATCCCACCAGCTCATTTGGGTATCCAGCTGCAGTCCCACTATAGCAGAGCAGATCCTTAATTTGAAGCCTGCAAATAATAAAGTACACTTTTTACAGAAAAAACCAATTTTCCCCTTTTCCACCAGAAATCCCCAGGATATGTTTTGCCCAGGTAAAAGGAATCTCATGGAATGTGTGTGCCTTCTGTTTCCATTGCATCCAAGTGTATCATCTGTAGAGGTTGGCAGCAGCTTGGTCGATTTCCCCTCCAGGAGGGTGCCACAGCTAAACACAGTACCAGGTCAGGTGTAGCTTCTAGAAAGAGAAATAATGGAGAGAAAGCATAGAGTTAAAACCTGAAATAACAGAAAAAAATGAAAAATTGGAGAGTAGTATGAGAATGTAACAGAGAAAGTGAAAATGCCATTATGTACTCCAGCAGTCGAAGCCTGTAGCAGCATAACTACAAAGATAGCTCAGGATAACCTAAGCCACTCTAAGTTTTATCAAAGAGGAATGTTTTAAGCCTAGCCTTAAAAATAGACTGCCTCATGGACTAAAACTGGGAGCTGGTTCTACAGGAGAGGATCTGCCTCCCATTCTACATCTGGAGACTCTAGGAACCACCAGTGAGCCTGCAGTATGAGAACGAAGTCCTCTGTTAGGAATATATGGAACAATCAGATCTCTGATGTATGATGGAGCTAGATCATTAAGGGCTTTATACACTCTTCGGCCACTTTAGTAGGTACACCTTGCCAGTACCGGGTTGGACCCCCTTTTGCCTTCAGATCTGCCTTAATCCTTTGTGGCATAGAACTCCCGCTCACTGGTTATTGTCTCTTTTTCGGACCCTTCTCTGTAAACCCTAAAGATGGTAGTGCGTGGAAATCCCGGTAGATCAGTAGATTCTGAAATACTCAGACCAGCCTGTCTGGCACCAACAACCATGTCACGTTCAAAGTCACTTAAATCACGTTTCTTCCCCATTCTGATGCTCGGTTTGAACTGCAGCAGATTGTCTTGACCATGTCTACATGCCTAAATGCACTGAGTTGCGGCCATGTGATTGGCTGATTAGCTATTTGTGTTAACAAGCAGTTGGACAGGTGTACCTAAAAAAGTGGCCGGTGAGTGTATGTGAGAAGGAGAATTTGAAATTGTATTCTAGAGTTAACAGGGAGCCAATGAAGGGAAGCTAAAATAGGAGCAATATGATCTCCATTCTGATTAAGGATTATTAAAATGTAAAAAAAAAGGTACACGTTTTCAAGGTTATTTTATTCTTGCTGTCCATGATTGAGAAAATATAATGCTTTATATGCAAAAGTAATTCAGTGAAATTTGTGTTACTATTGAAGAATGGATTGGATATATGAATCTAGAATTTGGACAGTACAAGTGGCAGGTTATTAACAAAAGTGTGAATTAAGTTTACTGTCAATATTTGTGTAATCAAACAAGACAATCTTCCAGCATAAGAAAAAATGAGGATAAACATGACCAGAAATAAAACATGGAAGTCTGCTCCGAAGATGGTTTGTAAATAAGCAATACCAGAATAAATGAACCAAGCTCCATCAGCTTCACAAAAAATATGACTTACATTAATAAAGTCTCTTAGTTGGGTAAAAATAATGTGGTGTTTTTTAACACTTGTTCTATTTTTTAATGAGTGATTGTATTCAGTTTTTCATGATTATTTTTCTGACTTCAAAAACTAAGAGACGTTTTGCTGTCCTTTCTCCAACCATTGTCTTTTAGACCCTTCTGCCCTCCTCCTGCAAACGCTATCTAGCCTTTCATGTAATTTACTTAGCTCCATTTTATTCTCCACTGTTCAAGACTGGAGAAAGCTGTAATCCCATCATTTGTTCACAAAACAAGATGGATGGTTATTTAAGTTTCAAGCTGTGTCTAATGTCATGGAACAAGGTGATGTTGAATCTTACTCTGAACTGGGATTGTTGGTTGGACTGTGTGGGCGTGGAGGAGAGGCAGATGTCGATATCTTACTATTTGCATACGGTTGATTCTATGTCACACATTCATGATGTTATTTGCTCCAAACTAGATATGAATATTCTTTTTCAACCTACAAACAGATCAGTTGGATTACAATGAAATTTTAATCACCGCCAGCCCCCTGGAATATTTCAAACAGGTATTTCTCCCTGATTCATTATATGATTCACGCCAAATATTGTGTGTCATAATGGACCACTGTTTAACACATTGGTATGGTAAATTGATTACATCACTTAAGCTCCACCCACTTAAAACATGGTGGAACTTGTTTTGCTAGTGGATGTCTTCCTTTTGCACTCTAACTCATACTAGTTTCATGCAGTGTCTGTTGACACAAAGAAAGGTGATGTCGAATCCAGCTATGACTGTTGGCTGGAACTTGTGGGTGTGGTGGAGTGGCGAATTTCAGTATGTGCCTGTTTGCACATGGCTGGCTGTAAATCACACATACATGATGTGATTTGCTCCAAACTAGAAATGAGTGATCTTTGTCAGTCTACAAACAGCTCAAATGGATTACATTAGAATTTGAATCAATTAATAACATTAATAACATATAATTTCAAATGATGTGTTCATAATACTACAGGAAGTCTTTCTTAATTCTTCACCGCCAAACAGGAAGTGACATTACTATCATTACCGCTTAGTGGCAATGTGCAGAACTGAGGGACTGGCTTGCCAGAGAGGCTGAGGCGGCAACATGGGATGCCTGCGGTCATGACACGTGCCAGAGTGGCGCTGAGGTACGAGGGCTGCACAATGCTGCATGCAGTTTTAATTATTATTGCTTCTAGTCACATGCAACATAGTGGGTTTGTGTAACCCAAAATCTGGGTGTAATAATTTTAAGTTTTACTGTGCAAAACAATATGCAGTTTTGAAACAGAGCAGTGGTTTAAATCTAGCAGCATAACAGTTAGAGCAGAGTCAAGTGATTTACTGAATTGACTCGTCTGACAGCCTCTTGACAGAAGTTGCATTGGGCCTATATTTTTGTGTTTGTTTGTTTTTTTAGCATAGATGTTCTGCCACCCCATGACATGTTTTAAAAGGCATTTTCAATTCCAAACAAACAAGCCATCATGTTTTAATTAATCTTCCAGCAGTGCAATGAACAGGTAAACCTAGTAACACAAAATACACTTAATATATAATAGTGGATCTCTGCCATGATGAAGAAAAAATATTTGAAACTCCAACTTCTCTGTGTGAGAATGAGAGGCCTGCAGGAGTTTGGCAATAACAATGAATAATACCTTGAAGAACAGTGATCACCTGAAGAAAAACAAATGCTTCATTACAAGATCAGTTGAAACACAGTTGAAAATAATCACAACCCTTTAACACAGAGAAACTTCCAGAAGAACCTTTTCATGGATTGAAAACCAGGCTAAGTATGGGTAAAGCTGCCTCAGAATGGTTTACTTTACATTAAACAATTTTTTTTTTTACATATGGAAACATATATGTATTTGGACCCTGACTAAAATTCTAAGCCTGCTGCTACTTGCTACTCATCTCATGTATGATGCTATCTGAATTAATAAGATACGCTAATGCTTTTATTGTCAGACCATGTCTGAACTTGCATCACAGCTTGTTCACAACCACATATACACAAAGTAAATTAGAAGTCCACACTGTAAGATGAGCAGAAGATGGTACTCCAAGCTGATAAATGTTCCATGTTTAGCTTCAAGCTGATTGATATACAAGAGTTTTTTTTAGTTATTGTGCTGTGGAACCCTGTTTCTTTGACCAGTTGCTAGTGGTCTGTTTTCATGATTCGGAACATAAAATGAGGCCTTCAGAGTGAGTTTGAGCTGCTTGATAAACATCCATCCATCAATCCATCCATTTTCTATACCTAATTCTTCCTGACAGGATTGAGGGGGAGCTGGCTATCTCCAGCGGTCTGCAGGCGAGAGGCGGGGTACACTCTGGACAGGTCGCTAGCCCATCACAGGGCAACACAGAGACACACAGGACAAACAACCAAGAACACACCCATTCACACCTAAGGACATTTTAGAGAGACCAATTAACCTAACAGTCATGTTTTTGGAAGGAGGAAGCCAGAGTACCCAGAGAGAACCCACGCATGCATGGGGAGAACATGCAACAGCCATGCAGAAAGACCCCCGGCCGGGAGTCCCAGGACCCTTTTGCGACAAAGCAACAGTGCTACCAACAGCGTCACCGTGCGGCCCCTGCTTGAAAAACATTTAGAAGTAAACCTTTGTGCAGGTTGCATGTTGATGATTGGCCCCCATAAGTATTTCTATTGCACCATTCATTTAAATAGTCATTACTGATCATTAAAAATTCAATGCATATAAAATACAAATTACATGCATTGTTCATGCTGTTTTTCTAATGGGGCACAATGTTAAATATGTGTTATTTGAACATTATTAACTTTCATACATTTGCCTTTTGACATCAAACCTCCAATGTCTGAAACTCTGCAACACTTAGTTGGTATTACTGTGTCACATTGACCTTACCCCGACCACGACAGGTGTCCACATAGCTTCTTTAAATATTTATTATGGTCCCACCCTTTAGCTGCACCCATAAGGTCACAGCACTGCTAAACTTTTGTTTTTAAATAGAATAAATGACAATTCTCAGCCTTAGGCTGAAAGCTTTAACAATGATAAAGATTGTAGTTACAGCCTGGGTGCAATTTCCAGATGCCTAGAGGTATAATTGTTTGCACCATTGGAATGTTCAGCCATCATACCATTCAGGAAGCAGACAGCTTATGTGTCCCAGAGATGGAAGTACATTGGCGTGAAATGTGTTTCCGTTGTCCGCTGAGCCAACCCCTCCCTCCTACTTCCTTAATTCTAAAAAGGGATGGCTCAATCCAGCTCTCTATCCAACGGGTCCGGACTTCCCTAAACCTGAGAGGTCTTACTAAATAGGTTTACTGAAAGTTCTGGTGTCGGGAAATGACTCGCCTAGCCTCTGACAGCCTACATCCAAAAGTCTCACCCTTCTTCAACTGGAGGTCTGGGTGACCAAGTAGCCTCTCGCAGTCATGCACTCCTTCGACAGTCACTTTTGTTCACGGCTGCTCATTCCCTAATTTACAACTGGCACTTGGTATATGGGCTAGGTTAATTTTAGTAGCTCGGAACAAGCTTCAAGGGCGTTGTTTTGTCAAACTTTGGCTAAGGCAACCAATAAAAACCAATAAAAACCTCCTAATACATCTCTGAACCAGGCAACAAGACTTTTTACCACCACTGATAAACCAACAGTATAGTGACTCAAATGATTGAATGTCCACGAATGAACTAGAATTTTATATACTTGCTTTAATTAGTAACGCTTTGGCAGGAGTCAGTAACAGCTTAAATCCAACAATACAATTAATTATCACAAAAATAATAATGAATCAATCAACTCAACCTGTCTTTCCCTGATGCTGAAACTAGTGGATTTAAAGAGGCTTTTGAAGACGGAGACTTATCCATGAACCTGATGGAGAAGAATTCTTCAGGTGACAACGAATGGTTTCTTGAAGGAAATATGACTTAATCTTCAGTTTTCTTCCTTTAAGTGGCATGTACTGATGCTCCAAACCTTGATGGTTAAACTGGATCTTTGTCGTTCTTTGTCCCCAAAGGTAGTGGTTTCCAGGGGCTGAAGAGTTGAGGGAAAACTGGAGACGCAAATGAGTTTGAGTCAGGACTTCCAGATGCCTGAATCTTGGAGCAATCAGCTGTTCACCGATCAAGTTCACTTCTGTTGTCTGGATAAAAAAGCTTTCAGATGAAATCAGATTCCTAATTGTGAGGCACAGTCCTTCAAAGGCAACGGGTTGATCCTCTGTTAAATGCAGTCGAGCAGCTGGGCTGTGTCTCTGGTCTGATTCCTCTGTGGCATCTCTCCGATCTTGTTTGCTGGTCTTCTGCGAGGAAAACAACCCTGTTCCCTCTTTTTCCCCTTGCTTTTATAGTGCTTGGAGTCCTCCTCAGTCAAGCCCTTATTAGGAAACTTTAGTGTGCCTGCAGTCCCCCTCAGTCAAGCCCTTATTAGGAAACTGAGTTGTTGTATACTCCTACGGGGATTTTAGTCATCTGGCTCACGGCTACAGTTCTTCCCCTATTCTGCTCAGTTGTAACCTTGTTCAGTGTTATACATGTCATCTTTCAGCTTTCAATATTTAGCTTTTAAAACATTGTTTCAAAATCATCACATCACTTCATTTTCCAGTTCTTAACCACATTTCTATCATACATCTTTTGATTTGTTAATCAAAATCTACTAACTTTATTCATTACATGTAAAAGGTATAATCATCAACTAACCTTTATTTATTACATACACAAATATAGAATCATCATACATCATTCCTTAGATATAATTGGTTATACGTTTGCATGAGAAAACATAAGACAGATAATTCATGGCTCCATACAGGCCTCTCCAGTTTCTCAGCTTGATTATAAAACATTGCACACACCACACACAAGGATATTTTTGTTATAACTTCCATGGGGTTAATTATCAGCATTCACTATGTGTAGCATGGATTACATGGCAAGATCTCACCTTATTTTGACAGTGTGTATCACTAGCGAAATACTTTGTGAAGATGCTGTCTTGAAGGTGGCAAGAGACTGTCATTACACACAGTGAAACAAGTTCTTTAATGGAATAGGGTAAAAGACCACTCAGCAAGGAAGAAGCCTTTGGGACACAGATGCATTTTTAGAGACCCTTACAACTTTTTGTAAGGGGTAAAATGTTGTTTTTGCTTTTTTTGTCTCGCTGTTTGTTCAGTGTTTCAAGTCATTAGAAAAATTTTAATATCAGACAAACATCCACAGTAAGTAACAAAACCAGTTTCAACTGGTGCCCCATCCCCCATTTAAATCATGGATTATCTGCAATTAACCATAATTTCTTGAGTCGAGTTAAATTTCACTACCTATGTACACCAAAAGATTACTGCCTGACCACTAGGTTACAGAAATCACTTAAAATATACCTTGTCAGACAACAGGAAGTAGGCTATAATAACTCAAAAAGCAGCTGTTGTAATTATTGTTACGCTTATATTATTCAAATAATAATTTGGTCTGTTATTCCTGTGAATACCAGCCCAATATGGATGTGGTATTAGGACAATAGATAAAAGGGTGATTCGAGCTCTGGCATTACTGAGCAGCAAAACTCTGCACACATGGAATAAATCCACACAATATCTTAGAGTACAAGAATTCATTACCAAAACTAATTCAATTCAAAGTTAAACATATTTCAGTTAACAAACTCTTTACTATACTAGAACAATTAAACTAAAACCAAGTAACATAAAGGAACAAAGAAATGAATGAATTGTATACAAATAATGGAACAAAGGAATCAATAAGAAATGGTTAAAATACCATGACCAATAAGATGAAGCAATATAACCATTCAATGTTATTAGTGTTTGAGAACCAAGGTTTATCTTGAGGAACCTGGAAATGAGGTTATATTAATCTTAGAACTAACTAACACTAATAATTTGAATACCTCCAAACACCCAATCACAATGCAAAATCAGAAGAGTGGATAAAACATTATTTTAAGAAAATAATATTTCAAAGAATGATTTGCTGAATAAAAACCAATGAGAGGGTCGCATCCCTGCGCCTTCGGGTTGGGGAGAGGTCTCTGACTATCATTTCAGCCTACGGGCCGTGTGGTAGTGCGGAGTACACGGCCTTCTTGGTGTCCCTGTCGTGGCTGCTGGATAGTGCCCCTCCTGGGGACTCCATTATTCTGCTGGGGGACTTCAACGCCCACGTAGGAAATGACAGAGACACCTGGAGAGGCGTGATCGTGAGGAATGGCCTCCCCGATCTGAATCCCAACGGTGTTTTGTTAAAGTAGAATAACAGGAATGTTGTGAAGGTCGAACAGACAGCTGAATGCCAGGTGTAAGAGTTCAACTGACACTCAGCTAAAAATATGTGTTTTTTCTTTGTAATTGTACACGCCTTGCTTTTGAATAAAAACCCTGTCTGGGGAGAGAAGCAGAGAAGTGTTCTGGTGACTCAGCTGGAATCTCTTCCCCGGCCAGGGCGAAAGAAACTGTGTGTTTCCTTTTATTATTTAGTTTTACTAAAACAGTATAGCATATGACTTAGTTTTTCCAAAACAAACGAGCACGCAGGAGTTTCTGGGAACAACTCCTTCAATATCCTAGGCAGGAGGTCAATGATCGACCTTGTTGTCGTATCATCAGACCTTCGGCAGCATGTTTTGGACACTCGGGTGAAGAGAGGGGCTGAGCTGTCCACTGATCACCACCTGGTGGTGAGTTGGATCCGCTGGGGGAGGAGAAAGCCGGGCAGACTTGGCAGTCCCAAGCGCATAGTGAGGGTCTGCTGGGAACGTCTGGCGGACCCCTTGGCCAGGGATGTATTCAACTCTCACCTCCGGGAGAGCTTTGACCAGATTCCGAGGGATGTTGGAGACATAGAGTCCGAGTGGACCATGTTCTCCCCATCTATTGTCGATGCGTCCGCCCGTAGCTGCGGCCGTAAGGTCTGCGGTGCCTGTCGTGGCGGCAATCCCAGAACCCGGTGGTGGACACCGGCAGTAAGGGATGCTGTTAAGCTGAAGAAGGAGTCCTATCGGCTGTGGTTGGCTTGTGGGACTCCTGAGGCGGCTGATGGGTACCGTGAGGCCAAGCGTGCTGCGGCCCGGGCTGTGGCAGAGGCAAAAACTCGGGCCTGGGAAGAGTTCGGTGAGGCCATGGAGAAGGACTACCGGTTGGCCTCGAAGCGATTCTGGCAAATCATCCGGTGCCTCAGGAGGGGGAAGCAGTGCTTCGCCAACACTGTTTATAGTGGGGGTGGGAGACTGCTGACCTCGACTGAGGACATTATCGGGCGGTGGAAGGAGTACTTCGAGGATCTCCTCAATCCTGCCATCACGCATTCCGTGGTGGAAACAGAGGCTGGGGACTCGGGGTTGGACTCTTTCATCACCCAGGCTGAAGTCACCGAGGTGGTTAAAAAGCTCCGCGGTGGCAAGGCTTCGGGGGTGGATGAGATCCGCCCTGAGTACCTCAAGTGTCTGGATGTTGTAGGGCTGTCATGGTTGACACGCCTCTTCAACATTGCGTGGCGGTCGGGGACAGTGCCTCTGGACTGGCAGACTGGGGTGGTGGTCCCCCTTTATAAGAAGGGGGACCGGAGGGTGTGTTCCAACTACAGGGGGATCACACTATTCAGCCTCCCTGGTAAGGCCTACGCCAGGGTATTGGAGAGGAGAGTCCGACCGATAGTCGAACCTCGGCTTCAGGAGGAACAGTGTGGTTTTCGTCCCAGCCGTGGAACACTGGACCAGCTCTATACCCTCTACAGGGTGCTCGAGGGTTCATGGGAGTTTGCCCAACCGGTTCACATGTGTTTTGTGGACCCCTGTGGGGGGGTGCTCCAGGAGTATGGAATCGGGGGCCCTTTATTAGGGGCCATCCGGTCCCTGTACGAGCGGAGCAGGAGTTTGGTCCGCATTGCCGGCACTAAGTCGGACCTGTTCCCAATGCATGTTGGACTCCGGCAGGGCTGCCCTTTGTCGCCGGTCCTGTTCATAACTTATGACTTATTAACTTATGGACAGGATTTCTAGACGCAGCCAAGTGCCGGAGGGGGTCTGGTTTGGGGACCAGTGGATTTCGTCTCTTCTTTTTGCGGATGACGTGGTCCTGCTGGCCCCCTCTAGCCAAGACCTACAGCATGCGCTGTGGCGGTTCGCAGCCGAGTGTGAAGCGGCTGGGATGAGGATCAGCTCCTCCAAGTCCGAGGCCATGGGACTCGACCGGAAAAGGGTGGCTTGTCCTCTTCAGGTTGGAGGGGAGTTCCTGCCTCAAGTGGAGGAGTTTAAGTATCTCGGGGTCTTGTTCACGAGTGAGGGAAGAATGGAGCGGGAGATCGACAGACGGATCGGTGCGGCTGCCACAGTAATGGGGGCGCTGTGCCGGTCCATTGTGGTGAAGAGAGAGCTGAGCCGAAAAGCAAAGCTCTCAATTTACTGGTCGGTCTACGTTCCTACCCTCACCTATGGCCATGAACTTTGGGTCATGACCGAAAGAACGAGATCACGGATACAAGCGGCTGAATTGAGCTTCCTCCGTAGGGTGGCCGGGCACTCCCTTAGAGATAGGGTGAGGAGCTCGGCCATCCGGGAGGAGCTCGGAGTAGAGCCGCTGCTCCTCCACATCGAGAGGAGCCAGTTGAGGTGGCTCGGGCATCTATACCGGATGCCTCCTGGACGCCTTCCTCGGGAGGTGTTCCAGGCAAGTCCCACCGGGAGGAGGCCCAGGGGACGGCCCAGGACACGCTGGAGGGACTATGTCTCTCGGCTGGCCTGGGAACGCCTTGGGCTCCCCCTGGAGGAGCTGGAGGAGGTGTCTGGAGAGAGGGACGTCTGGGCGTCTCTGCTGAGTCTGCTGCCCCCGCGACCCGGTCCTGGATAAGCGGAAGACGACGAACGAACGAACGAACAAACGAACGGAACACTTATCGCATTCTTAATCATTCCACAGATGTAGGCACCCTGGAACATGTACAGTTAGACAGACAACATGGTAGAGAAAAATCAGATCACCCACTGGCAGCTGCAGTTGTACAGAGCAATGCCCTCCAAACTCTGGGCAGAAGGTCCCACGGACTTGGGCCTCATACAATGTACTCCCATTACTTTTCAGCTTACTTCTGATCAACCAATGTGGAGATATGTGGAGGTCCTAATACCCTCATAAACCCCCTGCTGAACTGGGCATTAAGGACACAATTGAGGGTCTGTGGAATGCCGGTGTATTAGAGTCGGCTGACTCCTCCCCGTGGAATACACCTATTTTACCAGTTCAGAAAAAAGGAACAGGGAAATGGAGAATGGCACACGATTTGAGGGCCGTTAATGCAGCACTGTCCACTCCTACTGTCTCTGTTCCAAATCCTTATGTTGCTCTCACTAATCTTAATCCTGAACATGCATGGTTTACATGCATTGACATGGCCAATGCTTTCTTTTGCCTGCCTTTAGCTGAAGAATGCAGGGACATTTTTGCTTTCACCTATAGTTCACATAGGTACCGATACACTCGTTTGCCACAGGGTTTTGCTCTCTCCCCAGAAATCTTTAACCAAGTTCTTAAAGACTCCTTACAGGACTGCCCACTCCCACCATATACTACACTCATCCAGTATGTTGATGACATTCTCTTGGCCACACCCACTGTCACTGAATGTTTGGAGGCTACTGATGTAGTTCTTTCACATCTGGCCAAGACAGGCTACAAAGTCAGTAAGGCCAAACTTCAAATCTGCAGAAGACAGGTGGACTTCTTGGGCAGGGTGATCTCCCAGCCAGGGACCGGTATGTCCCCAGCGCATCAATCTGTAGTACTTTCTCATCCAAAACCACTCTTTGTGAAAGACATGTTGTCATTTCTGGGCCTTACAAGATACAGTAGATAATTTGTCCCCGGCTACACTGATCTCACAGCTCCCCTTAGAGACCTAGTGAAAAAACAGGGCATGAGAAATCTCACTGCCCCCTTGGAATGGACCACAGAAGCTGAAGAAGCTTTTATCACTCTCAAAACAAACTTATCTCAAGCTGCGCACTTGCCACACCCTGACTACACGTTGCCATTCTATTTGGATGTTTCTGTAACAGCACACACAGCAAATGGGGTGCTGTTCCAGAAAAAAGGGTGTACTAGAATTGTCCTTATGTACATAAGTGTTATGTTGGACAACATGGAACAAAGACATCATGAATGCACCAGCCATGCAGCAGGGATGGCTAAAATAATCCAGAAAACAGCTCATGTAGTTATGGGACACTCCCTCTGCATTCTCACATCACATGGAGTAGTGGCTTTTGTGAACTCAAAGACATTCACACTATCACCACTGAGACAACAGGGACTGAGCAGGGTGCTGGAAGCTCCTAACATCACATACACACAAGGGCATAAATATGGCAGACAGAATGACGGCAGGAGAACCACATGTCTGTGCAGAAAAAGTGGAGTTTAATGAAAAGATCAGACCAGACCTACAAAGCACATCTCTGACAGATGCTAGAAATCTGTATACAGATGGTTGCTGTTTCAGACATGACACACAAGGACTTAAAGCAGCGTATGCAGTGGTGGAGGACTCAGGGTCGGACTTTGTAACAGTGAAAGCGGAAAAGCTGACAGACACACAATCAGCACAGAGAGCAGACGTTTTGGCAGTGATAGCGGCCCTAGATTTAGGAGAAGGACAAAAAATAAACATTTACACAGACTTAGCATATGCCACAGGTGCAGTGCATGTTGAACTAAAGCAATGGTTGAGAACAGGGTTTAGGACAGCAGGACAGAAACCCATTAAGCATGAACAGGAAATGAGAAGGTTGGCTGAAGTATTGCTATTACCACAGGAGGTGGCAGTTATCAAGTGCAAAGGACATGACAGCAGCAATACCAGAGTAGCACTGGGAAATCAGGCGGCAGATCAAGCAGCGAAGCAGTGTGCTGGGTATCAACCAAAAAATACATTGTTGTGTTCAGATGGAGGGTGGACACCAGAGCCCACTCTGGAGGAAGTAGTGAAACTACAAAAGGGGGCCTCACCAGAAGAAATGTCGATGTGGAAGGCGAGAGGAGGCAGTGAGGACCAAAATGGACTTTGGAGAAGTCCAGACGGACGTCCAATCCTGCCACCAGGGCTCACTACAGCAGCCCTGGAGGAAGCCCATGGCATGGGGCATGTAGGGACCACACAAATGATAAAAAATCTCGAACACTGGTGGCATCCTTATTTAAAACCAATGGCAGTGCATTGGATAAACTCATGTGAAATATGCAGACAGTTCAATGCCAAACCTACCTTGAAGCCAGCGCCAGGGAAATTCCCAGTGGATCCTATTGCAGGGAAAGAAATCATCATTGACTATACAGATATGACTGAGAGAGTGAATGGGTTCAGATATCTGCTAGTGTGTGTGGATGCTTTTACAGGTTGGCCAGAACCCTGGGCCACAAAGAAAGAAGACAGCAAGTCTGTAGTAAAGTGTTTAATAAATCATTACATTCCCAGACATGGTTTTCCAGCCAAAATAAGATCAGACAATGGCACCCACTTCAAAAACGAGGAGCTCAGAGAAGTGGAGAAATTTTTGGGACTTAAACATTCCTTTGGGACAGTGTACCATCCACAGTCCCAAGGAAAGGTGGAAATAATGAATCAGACCCTCAAAACCAAATTGGCTAAAATCTGTGCACAGACCAAAATGAATTGGGTCACAGCCTTGCTGTTAGCCTTGATGTCTGTAAGAAGCTCCGTGAATCAGAGGCATGGTCTGACTCCACATGAACTGCAGACAGGGAGACCATTTCCAGGTCCCCAAACAAGGCTACCTTTTCTAAATGAATGTGAACAGTCTATGTCTCACCATGATTATTACAGATCTCTCCACAGTCTTGTTGCAGCGTTCTCTAAACAGGTCCCAGCAGAACCAGAGACCAGAAACGGCACCACCACCTCGGAAGCTCAGTGGGTCCTGCTGAAGGTGATCAAAAGGAAGTGGTCAGAACCCAGGTGGACCGGTCCATTCCAGGTCACAAAAAGCACCTCACATGTGGTGAGACTCAAGGGTAAAGGCGACACTTGGTACCACTGGAGTAAGTGTACAGCGACAGACGCTCCGCAGAGATCCCTCGCTGAGGTCCAGGAAAATCTAAGAGAAAACACCGGGAAGGAAGATCAAATTTCTCACCCCACTGAAGGGGCAGAATAATCCCCAGGGGTGAGAACGCATGGCTCCAGGTCAGTCTACACCTGGGAGCTGAAGAGGAGAAAGAACATCAGGAGAAGAGGCGGCAGTGATTGAGTTTCCCTCTCACTGAAAGTGGTAGAGTTTTCCATCCCACTTGTAAAATACTGAATTTTAAAAAAACTGAACTAAAACTTTTGTATCTCTATTAATTTCTTTTTTTACAGGTATCAAAGATTATATTACTCACAAGTATTACCAGGAATAATCATGGGGAGCCAAAGGGTAGGACCAAAACCCTCTAAGGGTTGGGTCATGGGATGTTTGTGTGTCATATCGTTTTGCATTATTACAGTGATTTTGGGTTTGTTTTGTGAACTTCCATTCCAGACATGCTCTGACAGCCACCAAAATGAGCAAATGTTCAAACGCGCAATCAATAAGGGAAACGCGGACTGGTGTATGGCTAAAAACGAGGGGATAGAGCTCAAGTATGTTTGTGGGGCCACCACCACCTTTTCTTTTGACCTCTGTCTGGTAGTGAATTGCGGGAATGGCGGAGCCGGGTGGAAAGGTTATGCCATTTATTTATGCATGGACGAAAAATGGTCTAAGTACTGTAAACAACGGAGGTACTCCATGCCCAGTCCCCTACCATGTGGCTCTTGGAGTGGGGTGACTAGTTGGACGGGCTCTGGATGGACTCCTGATAAAAAGGCAGTACCTGGTAATTTGACAAGTATCAGCATCCAGCGCGGCACGCTAGGTGGAGCCATTACCAATGGACGTAACCCCCTTATGCTCTCCATGCACGTTGACTGCACTCAACCCTCTGTAGAGTATTTTACTCTTGCAGTATGGCAGTCAGGAACAGACACATGGGGACTAGAGGGTGACACGGGAGTGGATTTTCTCTCCTGTCCCATCCCGCTCCCACAGAAAAATGTCTTGTCCCATCCCAATCCCAGGCCAGCATAACGAAAAAAATCCTGTCCCGTCCCACTCCTGGTAAATTGACTCCCACTCCCGTCCCGCTCCCATTCAGAACGACTCCCACTCCTGTGCCACTCCCATTTTTGTTTTCTTCATTTAGTCTTTTGGCAATTTCTTTGTTTGAAGGACCAGTTAGGTCCCTGTTTTTAGCTGTAGTAAAGGCCAGTTAAAGTAAAAAGAATAATAATGAAGAAATAATAAAATATTAAACAAGGAAACAGACCATGTCTATCTTAGTTGAAAAACCAAAATGTACCTAGTTGTATTTTACTTATTTATTAAGTGATTGTTTCCTTTGAACAATGACATTACTTTTATGTTTCACGTTGCTGAAACGAAAGAAAAATGCACCTAGTAAGAGAACTGTACTTGTTGAACAAAAGGCCAAAAAGGCATTACCTTCATAATTTAGAAACTGTACCTCAATGGTTCACAGCCCTGGTCCTGAGGAACCCCTTCCCTGCAAGCTTTAGATGTGTGTCTGCTCCAGAACACCTGATTCAAATTCTGACATGACCTCCTATACAGGCATCAAGAATGGAGGGTCAAACTGGACAAATTTAATACAATAAAATCATCATTAAATAAATAAATGTTGTGAATGTCCCATAAGTGAAGTAAATGTAACATGAAAGAAATGTAACATTAAATGTGCCATTAAATTAAAGGTACTGTTTATTTATTTAATACATCATTAGAAACAATAAATGCACCATTATATCATGAAATGGAATATTATGCAATTAAATGTGCCACTGAATAATTAAGTATAATTTTAAAGACGACATGACGTAATGAGTGGTACACTTAATATTTAATGATGTATTAAATAAATTGTACATTTAATGGTACATTCAATTTCTTTCTATTTCACAACATATTTATTTAATATCTTCTCTTGATGAAGCCTTTCTATACGGAGCCTGCGAGGGGACAAGGGGGGATTTTTTTCTCTTTTGTGTCCCCACGCAATAGTCTTTGCGTTATTTCACAATACTTTGTGGGATAGTTTCCAAACCAGATAACTGCAAAAATGAAACAAACACTACACCTGTTTTGAGATTTATTGAGTTTTATTTTGAAATCAGCCTTAAATAAAATTATCTTCAAATCAGACTAAAAGACAGTTTTTATCCACAAGCTGTCAAACAAACTACTGAACAATAATACTGCACGAAACCACATCTGTGACACTTTGTTTGCTTATTACTGCTGCATGATGTGTACTTTTTTTTGTACGCCATTAGTGTTTTTGTTTTTATCGTGATTTGAACGGTTCTTCTTATCCTAAGCATTTAATCGCATCGTTGACTGCGTGTTAACCTGCATATGACAAATAAACCGTATCAATGACATATCAGTGCTGTTTGTTTTATGAGCAGTTTGTCATCTGTGCTGCTGTTCCAAAATGCCGAACGCAAAAGTATTGTGTGGGGACGCAAAAGTAATACATTTCCCCATGTCCCCTCACGGGCTTCCGTACCTTACCTCTTAAATCTTTAGTGCACATGTAGCAATGTTGTTGGTCAGATGAGACTTGACACATGATGGTACTTTTGGTTTGATGAATGAAGAGATGCAGGGCTGATTTAATCCAGAATTTGCCAAACAAGTGTCCCTTAATCACTGGTGAATTTGATTACAACTAAACACGTTTTACAAGCAGCAGACTGCGTGTTAACAGCGCTGCATTCAACTCTCCTGAAGTTCGGTAATATTTGCGACTTTCCTGTCAGCTCTATGAGTTTAATAGATAAGTCCTTATTTCTGACTTTACGTTACAAATCCAATTTTACCGCGTCCAGTTCTCCACCTGCGTTTGCTCCCTCCATTCTGAACGCAGGTGGAAAACATCGAGCAGAAGCACTGTTGGCTTGTGGGTCGTGTAGTTTGTTTGACTCACATTATAGTATAGGCTTCTTGGAAAAAAACTACACAATGGCGGCGTCGATCCAAGTTTTTTTTCTTAAAGTTTATAACAAAGTCTCAGTTTTACATTTCCAAAGACAATTGATCCTAGTTTATTTTCCCTCCTATTGGTTAGCTCCCGCTCCAGTCTGCTCCCGTTCATTTTTTATCCTGTACCGTCCCAATCACGTGATCTTTACTGATGCTGTCTCCCGTCCCGCGGGATTCCCGTGGGACTCCCGAAAAAATGTCAGCCTCTAATGGGGACCAATAAAACTTAATTTTCAAACACCGTCTGTGCACCAGGACAACACAATTACCGTCCCACCGACAGTTAGGCCAAAAAATAAACCCCAGGTGATGGAACTTGATTATTCCACATTTAAACCTATAGAGGTAATCCAAATGGCCACAGGATATACCGAAGATAACCTTTGGCTTCAGTGGATAACACAAACAGCAAAAGAACAAAGCAAAGCTGAGTGTATGGCCTGTGCCTCGGCCCGACCACATCTTACCACCGATCCTGCCCCTCTGTATCCAGAGGACACGTGGGGTTACAATTGTATGATACAACTAACTAAGGAGGCCACACCAGTTAACTGCACCACACTAAGTCCCGGTGTGTGACGTTCGCACCTGGCCGGTGGATTATTGTCTTGCTCGATGCCGGGCGGGTCCGGGAGATCCGACAGAGTCACCTGAAAGTCAACTCAGAGGTGAGACAGTTTTAAAATACAGTACATGAGATAAGAGTAAGCGCTATATAAATGAAAGAAGAAAAGTATTTACAAGTCGTTTGGTAGTGTCTCGCCGAAAGGAGACTGCATTGGAAAGGTGTTATTTCGCCTCAAGGAAATAGTGATAAATTTAGGTAGGATCTCGCCGCAAGGAGATCAGAGACGACTAGGCGCCGTAAAGTGAACTGGATAATTTGGTTGGTAACATTCCGCCGGAAGGGAATGAAATTAAGTGTTGAATAATAAAGAAATCTCATAAACTAACCATACATATTGCTGAAGGGACATAAATATGTTAAAATACTAACTGTGTGAGTGCTATATTATTGATCTTCCTACTTTTATTACACATTAACCATCATCTCCAAAGCATCAAAGTGGGGATGATTGTGTTAAATGTGCTTTAATTTGGAAGATAAGTTTGGTTTTTCACAGTGTGGAAGTTTAAGTGTAAATGAGTAAAAAAAAAGTTAAAACTTTCCTGAAGGAAGTTTCGTTTGTCTTAAATATTGCAATCAGTCGGAAAAGAAGGTAAAAAAGTGAAAAGGGACATTAGAGAGTCGAAAAGAAAGTTGTTTTAGAAAGGAGTATAATGCATGTTGTGAAAGGAAGTGACAGGCAGGGGGACGACTGACTGACTGACTGATAATATTTCTTTGTGCAAAATCTGAACCTATACTAAACCTTTTCTTCTGCCTCTCTCACACACAAATACACACATATATGGGATTTGAGTTCAACATCTGCGTTTTTGAGTTTGGATTTTAGAAACCTGCCCTTCTCCATGGCTACTCCGCCAGAGACGCTTCTCCAGCACGGCCTGAAAGAGAGAGATCTGCCTTCCTGTCTGCCTGCTTGTTGAAAATTGCAGTGTGAGTTTCCACCAAAAACGAAACTCAGAAGAAGTCTGACTCGAACCCACTGAGATGGACAACGATCCATGCTGTTTGCCAGAGCCAGAAGAGTGATACACTGGATTTATATTGAAAGCACATCTTATGCGGGCAGAAGAGAAACCGGAGCAAAGTTTCTTCTTTCTCCCTCCTGGAGAAGTTAAAAGCGGACAAAGAATGATTGAATGTCTCACCAACAGACCGGGGAAGGGCCTGGTTGTTTTTTGGACTGATAGAGGACTGTGTGCCTGACAGTCTGACTCTGGAGCGATTTAGAAACTGATGGGGGTAACGTACAAACACACACACATTTGCATAAATCTTTTCCTATTTTCTGCAATGAAGAACGCTTATTAACTGCAGCTCATGTGACGCTTGCTTGACGTTGACAGATATAGCGGTTTAAAATATAATTTTAGGGTTAGAAAAGTATCTTCAAAAGGGTGATAACTTAACTCATTTGATACTTTCCAGTTAATTCTTTTAGAGAAACAAGTTCTCTTTCGTCGTGGAATATTTAGGGTCAATTATTCTAGTTATTAAAAGTTATTAAAAGCAGAGGAAGTTACAACATCTCCAAAACTCAGCAGTAACCAAGTGTTTCTATGTTATTTTCAGGACAGATCTCATGAAGGAGCATTTTTTAAAACCCGGCGCATTATCATTAATTTACTCAGGTTGTCGAAATATAACCAAATCAGAAGATGACACAGATTCGATGCACAGAATTAGATTGAAATGAGTTTTTATTGTTCCAACTTAGGTAGACCTTGATTAGAGTTGTTAGAAGCCAGAGGATGAGGAAGCCCCAAGGATCCGAGCAGAGAGAGAGTGTTCTGGCGGTGGAAATATTTACAGTGCAGATTTCCTGAAGAAGAGTTCCATATGGCGACAGGCAGGCAGACAGATGGGCAGATCGACAGGAAGGCAGGACAACAAGCGATCAGGCAGGCTGACAGAAGTCCACATAACAGAGACTATGTTCCAGCAACAGACTGTGTCAGCAGTTGTCTTAAAAAGCCATGAGCTCATTAGCTGGATGAGTTGCAGCTGAGAACAATGAAGTGCCAGAACCAGCCAGCAGAGATCTCACAGTACCCTCCCCTCAACGATTGCCTCCAGGCAATCCCGAACGTTTCTCCGGATGACGTCTGTAAAAAGATGTAATGAGAGCAGGGTCCAGGATAAGAGAACGAGGTACCCAGGTTCTTTCTTCAGGTCCATATCCAGCCCAATCCACAAGGTACTGAAAACCACGCCCCCTACGTCGAACATCCAGGATACGATTGACCGTGTAAGCTGGATGGTCATCAATGAGACGAACAGGGGGAGGGAGCTTGGTGGGTGGATTCAGGGGACTTTCCGAGACTGGCTTGATCTGTGAAACATGAAAGGTAGGATGAATGTGCATAGAAGCTGGCAACTTGAGTCTCACCGCAGAAGGGTTGATGATCCTTTCTATGACAAAAGGACCGATGAAACGGGGGGCCAACTTTCGAGTAGTATCCTTTAATTTAATATTCTTGGTGGAGAGCCAGACCTTCTGATCAATGCAGTAGACCGGTGCAGTGGAACGGTGACGGTCAGCAAACCTTTTATTCTGTTCCAAAGTGCGTAGAAGTGTCCTCCTGGTCTGACGCCAGATCTTACGACACCTGGAGATATAATGCTGAACAGAGGGGACAACAGTGTCAGATTCAATACTGGGGAATAATGGAGGTAGATAGCCCAGAGAAATCTCAAAGGGAGATAAACCAGTAGCAGAGGAAGTATGAATATTATGGGCATATTCTATCCAAGTGAGATGTCTACACCAGGAAGAAGGGTTGTCATTAATCACACATCTCAATGCTACTTCCAGTTCCTGATTGCATCTCTCAGTCTGCCCATTAGACTGAGGGTGGTAACCAGATGAAAGGCTTACGGTAGCACCAATAGCCCTACAGAACTCCTTCCAGACTTGTGAAATGAACTGCGGCCCTCGGTCAGAGACAATATCCAAGGGCATGCCATGAATACGGAAGACATGAAGAACCAGAAGTTGAGCAGTCTCCAACGCAGATGGAAGCTTAGTTAAGGGAATAAAATGAACAGTCTTAGAGAATCTATCAACAACGGTAAAGATGACTGTGTTTCCGTCAGATGGCGGGAGACCAGTGACGAAGTCAATAGAGATGTGGGACCATGGGCGACTGGGGGTAGACAGAGGTTGAAGAAGACCGGCAGGAGGTTGATTTGAGTTCTTGTTACGGGCACATGTGGAACAAGCTGCGACAAATTCTCTAATGTCGGGATTCATAGTGGGCCACCAGAAATACCTCTTGGTAAAAGTGATCATACGATTAATCCCCGGATGACAGGTAAGTTTATTATTATGAACCCAATCCAGAACTTTATTGATGACGGAGTTCGGAACGAACAGTTTGCCTACAGGACCAGTACCTGGGTCTGGTTCAGATTGTTGTGCCTCCCTGATGTCCTTTTCAATGGCCCAAGTGAGGGCGCCCACAATGCAGGATTCCGGTAAGATGGAAGCTTCAGTCTTGGATTGCTCAGAATGAGAAAATTGGCGAGAGAGAGCGTCGGGCTTGATGTTCTTGGAGCCGGGTCTGTAAGAGATAGAAAAATTAAAACGAGCAAAAAACAGGGACCAACGGGCTTGTCTGGAGTTAAGTCTCTTGGCATTTTGGATGTAAGAGAGGTTTTTATGGTCAGTCCAAATGAGAAAAGGGACTTCCGCCCCCTCTAACCAATGCCGCCACTCCTCAAGCGCCAACTTGATAGCCAGAAGCTCTCGATTTCCCACATCGTAATTCTGCTCTGCTGACGACAAACGACGAGAAAAATAAGCACAAGGATGCACCTTGTTGTCTATAGGAGAACGTTGAGACAAGATGGCCCCTACTCCAATGTCAGAAGCATCAACCTCCACAACGAATTGCGCACTAGGATCAGGATGAGTCAGAATGGGTGCAGAAGAAAATAAAGTTTTCAATTTGCAAAAAGCTTTCTCTGCCTCAGGGGACCAATGGAATGTCTTCAGAGAGGAGGTAAGTTGAGTGAGAGGCACAGTGACCTGACTGTAGTTCTTAATGAACCTTCTATAAAAATTTGCAAAACCTAAGAACCTTTGGAGTTGCCTGCGATCCGTTGGAGTAGGCCACTCTGCCACTGCCTTGGTCTTCTCAGGATCCGTTCTGTACCTGCCTGCTTCAAAAATAAAACCCAAGAAGGTCACAGAAGAAACACCGAATTCACATTTTTCGGCTTTTACAAAGAGTTGGTTTTCATAAAGCCTCTGGAGTATGGTCCTGACATGCTGGTGATGCTGATCAATGTTCTGAGAGAAAATCAAAATATCATCCAGATAAACAAACACAAAGAGGTTGAGGAAATCACGGAGAACATCATTTATAAGAGCCTGAAAAACAGCGGGTGCATTAGTCAATCCAAAAGGCATCACCAAATATCCAAAATGTCCCAGGGGAGTCTTGAAAGCTGTCTTCCACTCGTCACCCTCTCGGATCCGAACCAGATGATACGCATTGCGCAGGTCGAGCTTGGTAAAAATCTTGGCAGTGTGTAATTGGTCATGTATAGAATCAATGAGTGGTAAGGGGTACTTATTTTTGATTGTGATTTGATTCAACCCCCTATAATCAATGCAGGGTCTTAACGTGCCATCTTTCTTCCCCACAAAGAAGAAGCCGGCGCCAACGGGAGAGGTAGATGGCCGAATGATCCCGGATGCTAAGGAATCCTCAATGTACTCCTTCATGACTCCTCTCTCCGGTCCAGAGAGATTGTATAGTCTGCTGGATGGTAACGGAGCACCTGGAAGGAGATCAATAGCACAGTCATAGGGGCGATGCATGGGTAAAGAAAGAGCCCCCTGTTTACTAAAAACAGATGCAAGATTGTGGTATTCAGGAGGAATCTTAGACAGATCAACAGGCTCAGGTGGTTCAATTTGTTTGCTAGAGTGAGAGACAGCAGTCTTTAGACAATTCTGGAGACAGTAATCACTCCACTTCTCTACTCTGCCCTCCACCCAATTAATTGCGGGATTATGTCTCTGCAACCACGGAAATCCTAGAACCAATTGTGGGGAGATAGAGGAGACAACAAAGAACTCACCCCATTCATGTTGGTTACCTGAGGTAATGATGTGAAGGTGGGGCACTTTAAACTTCACCTGAGATATGGTTTGACCAGTGATGCCCGAAACAGAAAGGGGGTGGTTGAGAGACTGAGAAGGTATCTTAAGTTTGTCAACTAGATCCAAGGAAATAAGATTCTGTTCCGCACCAGAATCAATAAAAGCATCCACTGGACACTTTTCTTGGCCAATAATAATAGTGACTGGAAAACACAGACGAGATATAGGGGAAAAATGGGACATGCTCATCAAAGTCCCCTGACCTATTGACGAGCCCCCTCTTTTCCCTTCTTAGGGCATCTTGCAACATAATGTCCACCTTGTCCACAATACAAACAAAGACCAGCCCCAAAACGACGTTGTCGCTCTTCAGGAGAGAGACGAGTGTGACCAACCTGCATAGGCTCAGGTTCCACAGATCCCTCCGAAGAGGAAGTGGGTGTATCAAGGTAAGCGGTCCGAGGTGCCATAAAGTGCTGCCACTCTGACTTATGATTCCTCTCTGCTTGTCTCTCTCTTAGGCGGTTGTCAATACGGATTGACAGTTTGATTAAATCATCCAGTCTCACAGGTTGATCTCTTAAAACCAACTGGTCCTTTATCTGATCTGTAAGGGAATTCACAAAAATACCCTTGAGTGCCACTTCATCCCAACCCACCTCCTGTGCTGCCACCCGGAAGTCGATGGCGAACTCCGCCAATGCCCTGTTTCCCTGTTTGAGGGTAAGTAACTTCTTAGCAGCTGTCTCCTGTTGGAGTGGTTGATCAAAGACTTCCTTGAAGTGACTGAAAAAAACAGCATAACTCAGAGACTCAATAGGGTTAGTTGTGAGAAAAGCGTGCGCCCAGCGTAAAGCAGATCCTTTTAGGGAGGTAACAATAAAAGTGATCTTGGAAGCAGCAGTCGGAAACAGAGAGGGGGAACGACTAAAAGCCAACTCACATTGGAGAGAAAACCCACCAAAATTATTAGGGTTGCCATCAAAAAGTTCAGACGGACGGAAATCAGGTTCTCGGATTCCGAATGAGTGGGTTGTGGGTGGCTGAGGATTCTCAGAACGAGCTGGAGGATTGGAAGGAGCGGGTGAGAGTTTGGTTAATATTTCACTTAAGGCATGTACCATACCACCAAGTTCCGTGAGATGGGCATCTGTCGTCCTTTGTTGTTGTAGCAACTGTTGAAGCATGGTCTCAGTGGATTGGAGGCGTTCCCTCCAGGAGGTCTGTTCATCTTCATCTGATTTGTTTTTTGACATGTCTGCTGGCTGGAACATACTATCATTAATTTACTCAGGTTGTCGAAATATAACCAAATCAGAAGATGACACAGATTCGATGCACAGAATTAGATTGAAATGAGGTTTTATTGTTCCAACTTAGGTAGACCTTGATTAGAGTTGTTAGAAGCCAGAGGATGAGGAAGCCCCAAGGATCCGAGCAGAGAGAGAGTGTTCTGGCGGTGGAAATATTTACAGTGCAGATTTCCTGAAGAAGAGTTCCATATGGCGACAGGCAGGCAGACAGATGGGCAGATCGACAGGAAGGCAGGACAACAAGCGATCAGGCAGGCTGACAGAAGTCCACATAACAGAGACTATGTTCCAGCAACAGACTGTGTCAGCAGCTGTCTTAAAAAGCCATGAGCTCATTAGCTGGATGAGTTGCAGCTGAGAACAATGAAGTGCCAGAACCAGCCAGCAGAGATCTCACACGCATGCGCAAAACCTGATGGGTTTCTCCTTCAGGTATTATTTTCTGTTGTCAGATTTTGTATTCCATAAATCTAATGGGTAGAGACGTCATTAAAACAGGCTTAGTTCTACTGCAGATGGTCTTCATACAGTCTCTGACACAGTATTTACAGTTTGGTGCAGTTTTTGTCCGCAAGTGTTAACTGACGCTTATGGAAAGTACAAATTCATTGTTTTTCACAGCAGCTGCTGGGAAGAGGTTAAATTAGGTTTTTCTTCCCTCTTTTGATTCATGCAGCGTGTTGATTTACACTGTACCTTATATCAGATCCTGACAAAAACTATGAAAGGCTTGGTTCTGCAGTTTCCTTTTTTCCCCCTTTGGAGAAGGAAAGAGAAACCTGATCAGTTCTGTGTTGCATAGGAATATTAAAACACTTGTTGTTTTCTAAGATATCACCAGCTAAAAACTTTTAAAACTTTGAGAGTAATTGGTTTTGTTAAACACATTTCCCTTGGTAAAACAAACCTTTAAAATGAGAATGAAAAATGGGGTTATTTAGAAAGAATCTGATTGGACAGTGGTACCACACAAAAAATTAAACTAATCTCATGTTTCCTAAAAGACTCTGCATGAAAAGGCCTTCAGAACCGTGGAGTTATTTTCCACCACAGTAACAAGTTTTTTTAAGCATGCTTTTTCTTTATTTTAAAACAGATCTGGTTTTTGTTTTGTTTTTGGCTTTTTAGCATAATTTTTGTCTGAAGCTTATTATGAACTGTGTTAGGAGCAAATATGATCTGAGGTAAATTAGGAGCTGTGAACTAATAATTTTAAATCTGATTATTGTCCAAGCAGAAATAATATATTTAGCCAATCCTTCAATCTCTGCAGAAAGTTAACACCATTGTTCAATGCAGTAGTACTCAACTTGTGGTTCCTGGACTCCTGAAGCCCGTAAGCCATAGATTTTGGGTCCATAAAATCATAATATTTAATTAAAGGTAGACCGATTACCTATTAAAACAGATCTAAGCCAATGATGAGTTCCAGTCATTTGGTGGCTTTGAAATGCAATAATACTCAAAATTTCTACTTTGGGGAACACAGAATGGGGTTGAAGAGTTTAGTTTTGGAACCAAGGCTAGGATTCTTTATAACAGAATCAAGACAAGTAAAATCCTTCATTTTAGGAAAATAAAATAAATAAAGGCTCTCTTAACAGTAAGAGGATGGTCGGCTCAAACTCCAGTCTCCTTGTTTGATTTCTTAGGGTTTAAAGATTAAAAGAATACATATGAGTACAAATGTACACAAGGTGATTTCAGATTACTAAGAGATAAAATATTGGAACATTTATCAGCATTTGGATTGTAAAAGAGGGGTTCTAGTAATAAGTTTCCCCCAACTCTCAAAATTTAAATAGCCCAAATTAAAGAAAATGATGGTTGTTCTTTTTGAAACACTATGTGGGAAAAAGTCCAGTTTGGAGTCAAGCTTCTTATCTTAATTTCTGATTAAGTCAAACACTGCAGTTTTGTTTAGTTTAGGTATACCATAAAAATGTCAATGCCGACGTTTCTAATTTCCCCCCGAGGATCAATAAAGTACCTTTGAATTTGAATTGAATTGAATTAAAATACTTCTTTGCATTTAACCTGAAATTCTGCAATGCAGCTGTGATCAAATTGAGCCAAACAAAAAGAGAATTATAACAATAACTCTCAGGATTGTAGTTATTATTATAGAGATACAGTACAAAGAATTAGCAAAAGGTTTCAGCATCAGTAAATTTGCTGTTGCTGTGCTTCTAAATAGTTTGAAATCTTTTTGGACTATGTAAACTCACTTTTTAAAAAAGGATCCTGAAGATTGTCATAACAAAATTGATCAATTATAGCATTAAAAGATATGGCTGAGAAAACATATTCTGAAAAGAGATTGTTAAAAATTTCTTTTAATTCTTGAAGCTTCAAATTTGGCCATTTGTCTGTCTTTGATGTTTTGTCTTTCTTTGTTGGAATGAATGTTTGTTTATTTGTTGCATGAAACAATAATCCATGTTTAGAATAATGTTTCTAAATCCCAGATTGATTAAAACTTTGAGTTTTCAGGAGAGTTAAGAAGCAGCTTGTTTCTGAGGCTGCCAATCAGAGGTTAGTTCTGCCTGACTCCGCCCACCTACCAGGTTGGTTCATGCCTTTGCTGTCATGGTAACGCTCAGCACCTACCTTCCTGAGTTTTAACACTGTTTAAGAGACAATAGAATCAAAATGCTTGTAGTGATTGTTGCCTTAATAACATGTTGGATGTAGGATGACTTTTAGATTTATGTGTTTTACTATTAAAAGTTTAATGAAATAGTTTAAACTAGTTTGAAGAATTAGTTTTGCATACAGAATCATTGGTGATTTATTAGATTGAAAGTTTTCCCTCGTGCCATTAAGCTAACTGACAGTTCAAGATATGCCAAAAGTAAGGAATACATTTCTGATAAAGAATCAGAGTTATGATTTCATGCTTGGTTGGAATTATTTATTAGATTCAAATTTGTAGGGTTTATGCATCTGAATTACATTAGATGTCCATTAATCTAAAACTTTTCTTCATACAAGACAAATCAGGATGATATGTGACTTATTTCTAAGTGAAATATTGATGAACTGTACGACGACTGAAGTTTGTGTTTTGTTGTTAATGGAACTGAGTTACAGTTAAAAACATCTGGATTTTCTTTATGCTGCTTTTGTTAAATTCATAGTGGCATGTAGTTATGTCAGAATTCATTTCTTTGGTTCTATGTAATGTGTTCTTGGTTACTAGAACTTTCTTGTTTAAACCTTTTGCTGGATTGTCGCATGGGTTGGACCCTGCGCCAGAAGGGGGGAATGTCAGAATAAAGTAACATGGAGATATTTCCAAGATCAATTTTTTTCCACATCTTTGTGTGAAGGTAGGATGTTGTTTTACTGTCAAAACCTGTCCACTGTGTTTTCTCAAGTTTCACAGACGGTGACGGCTGCATTACCAGAAACAGCCACTTCCACCCTCCAGTCCTGTATTCCTGGCGACTGGATTCTGCTCAGAGAATTTAGGAGAAAACACAAGAAGTCCAGGGCTGGAATGGCCCATATCAGATCCTACTAGACAACCAGGAAAGCTGTAGGAAAGCTCTAGCTCCTCCAGCTTCATCTGGCTTCCAGGACAAGTCATCTTCCAACTGGATCATCCACGGCTTGAAAGGTTGAGGACAGCGGACCACCACAAGACAAAGAACTGTAAGCCAATCACTGGCAATTGATTGAAGAGGTGGTTGAAGAACACTGTTCTTACAAGGGCACAATAATCCCTTGGGCAGTGCAACGTTATTTCAGAATCTACTTAAGGCCATCGCATTGCTTGAAAGTTAGAAATCATAAGGTCATTTGCCTCACTGCACACACACCACAGTGAGAGACACATAGAAAACATACAGGGAAGACCTCTACACATTGCACATAACCTTTCTCTGGATGATGGACTGGCGACGTCTGCAACAGAGAGACAGTCAAACATGCGCCATGATGCTTATTTTCCTTAATTTCTTAATATTTGGTGGCTACTAGGTGCTCCTTTGCCTGGACGGCGAGAGTCAGCCAAATTCTTTTCTCCCACTTTGACAGCGAACCTGACTCTGAGGAGGAAATCTTGGATGCTTTTATCTAACTTTCATGTTTATTGCTTGATATCTATCATTATGGCACAAATTTGAAATGTGTTCATTTCCGCCGTTGTTATAATTTGTTTTCTTTGAGGAAAAAACTGTTTGCTTTCAGTATCAGAAGGAAGGAGTTGTAATGAAAATTATTTTATTAAGTGTTCCAAAGTGTATGACCTTTGGGTTACCTCACTCCCCTGAACATATTTTAGTGGTGGAAGCTGTAAAAGCCATTATCAGATGTTTAATGGTCAAGGCCATTTGTTAGGGTGATGTCTTTGGAAGAGCAGATGTTGTTCCTAGGTAACCTTCTCACCTCTGAACCCGAGAACGGTCTAGGGTCATAAAGCACAAACTCTTTTAAGTGGTGATAACACCCATATACTCTTTGAATACTGTGCGTAAATGTTGACACCACACTAAACCCAAAGCAGATGATTATGATGACATGTTGTAAATGAATATATCTTCCATGCCTGAGTGTATTCATAATTGTACTTCATAAAATGACCTTATAGCAGAAAATTGAAAGAAGTTGCTGTTTAAGTGAAATGAGAAAAAGTGCTATGATGACATGAACAAGGCTTGTTTTAATTCTTTTATTTTTTTATTATTACATTTTGTTTCTTTGCTTTATTATATTATTTCACTCTGCCATTATTGGTGGTTGCCTGGCGGAGGGACCGTGTAAGTGTTTCCCACAGAATAATCTGCTTTCCGTCCTGTGGGTTTGTGCTCACACAGAGTGTTTCATTTTACATGTATTTACTCATGACTTATTCGTGATAAAACAGGGGGGAACTGTTAGGGTTTTTATAACTTTTTATATTGTTTATCACTTGTGTCTGCTCTAAGTGCTTTCTTCCCCCACATGTCATAGACAAAGAGATAAGAGAGAAGGGTGAGTTATGCTATTATCAGCAACATCTAGGGACTGGCACCAATCCTCACTCCTTTCTCTAAAATCAAGACACATGAACCCTAACCTTTCTGACCACACACACACACACACACACACACCCACTCTGAATGATGTTTGAACTGTGTGTGACCAAGCATGTATAAATAAAGAGAGAGGGGGCTAATACTTGGTAGTTTGTAGTGCACAGCTACCCTTGCAAGTAAAACTGACTCGGTGTCTTTCCTTACCTCTGAGTTGATTAAATAATACCTATCATCAGGACTCTACTATTATTGCGGAGACCATAGACTGCTCACTAATGTCCCACAAAAGACGGTAGGATTGTGTGCCATGGTTAGGCTACAGGCACCACTGGTCCTGATAGGACCTAATCTAACATCTGCTACGACCACTCATGATAAGACCGGGGCGTTAACACGTAGAAGAAGAAGGCATGTCATGAAAAGGAGCGCAGGAACCTTTGACCTGAGTCAGGGCTCCCCCACTTACATTGATGCCATAGGAGTACCTCGGGGAGTGCCAAATGAATATAAAATCGCAGATCAAGTCTCAACAGGTTTTGAAAATATCCGCATAATTGCAGCCTTTTTCCCGGTGACCCCAAATAAGACTGTTGACCGCATCAACTACATCCATTATAATGTTTTACGTCTAGCTAACCTAACAAGGGATGCAGTAGAAGGTCTGTCTGAACAATTGGCACCAACCTCCCTCATGGCTGTGCAAAACCGAATGGCATTAGATATGTTGTTAGCAGAGAAAGGGGGCGTCTGTGCGATGTTTGGAGATATGTGTTGCACTTTTCTTCCTAACAACACTGCACCGGATGGTTCAGTGTCAAAGGCTTTAGAGGGACTTAAGACCCTCTCCGCAACCATGCATGAACATTCTGGAATTGATAATCCCTTTGAAGATTGGATGATGGGCATGTTTGGACACTGGAAGGGTTTGATAATGTCTTTGTTCATTTCTATTGCTGTGTTTGTAGCTATTATGGTGAAGTGTGGGTGTTGCTGTGTACCATGTATCCGATCTCTGGTTGTAAGATTTATCACATCCACTATTGAAGGGAAGGCTTCTCAGCATCCCACCATGATGCCACTGTTAGAGGTAGACGGTGATGATGAGGAGCAGGAAGGCATGCTGAAGATTGAAAGTTGCTTACAATATGATCTGCGGGCATTTTAGGGTGAAGTCTTCATTGAGACTCTAAAAGGGGGAAATGTTGGAAAATATTTAAAATACTTAATAGGGTCAGCATTGCTATGCTCAAGTTAGGTTTAATAATGTGTGAAATAAAATGTATTGTGTAACTTAGTGGCTTGCTCAAAACAGGCCGCTTTGTATGTGTGTGTCTGACTTGGCTTGGTCTGCCCGGCAACAGTGAAGATATTTCTGTACATGTCTGAAAATAACAGCCGCTGGGAGCTGCTGACCTCGACTGGAAGGAGTACTTCGAGGATCTCCTAAATCCTGCCATCACACATTCCCTGTTGGAAACAGAGGCTGTGGACTTGGGGTTGGACTCTGGCAGGAGTTTGGTTCACATTGCCGGCACTAAGTCGGACCTGTTCCCTGTGCATGTTGGACTCCGGCAGGGCTGCCCTTTGTCACCGGTCCTGTTCATAACTTTTATGGACCGGATTTCTAGGTGCAGCCAAGGGTTGGAGGGGGCCTGGATTGGGGACCAGAGGATTTCGTCTCTTCTTTTTGCAGATGACGTGGTCCTGCTGGCCCCCTCTAGCCAAGACCTACAGCATGCACTGGGGCAGTTTGCAGCCGAGTGTGAAGCGGCTGGGATGAAGATCAGCTCCTCCAAGTCCGAGGCCATGGTTCTCGACCGGAAAAGGGTGGCTTGTCCTCTTTAGGTTGGAGGGGAGTTCCTGCCTCAAGTGGAGGAGTTTAAGTATCTCGGGGTCTTGTTCACGAGTGAGGGAAGAATGGAGCGGAAGATTGACAGACGGATCGGTGCGGCTGCCACAGTAATGGGGGCGCTGTGCCGGTTCATTGTGGTGAAGAGAGAGTTGAGCCGAAAAGCGAATCTCTCGATTTACCGGTCAGTCTACGTTCCTACCCTCACCTATGGCCATGAACTTTGGGTCATGACCGAAAGAACGAGATCCCGGATACAAGCTGCTGAAATGAGCTTCCTCTGTAGGGAGGCCGGGCACTCCCATAGAGATAGGGTGAGGAGCTCCTGGACGCCTTCCTCAGGAGGTGTTCCAGGCACGTCCCACCGGGAGGAGGCCCAGGGGACGACCCAGGACACGCTGGAGGGACTATGTCTCTCGGCTGGCCTGGGAACGCCTTGGGCTCCCCCCGGAGGAGCTGGAGTAGGTGTCTGGGAGAGGGACGTCTGGGCGTCTCTGCTGAGTCTGCTGCCCCCGCGACCCGGTCCCAGATAAAGCGGAAGATGACGACAAGACGATATTTAAGGAAATATTTCCTGGAATGGGAATCAACAACCTTTCTGGATAGGTGATTCTTAATGGTGTTATGATTTGGGGTTTTTTGGTTTCAGGTTTTTTTCCTTATTTGTTTTTCACTGCTCAAGTTTTGAATCATGTTTTTGTTTATTATTCTTCTGGTCATGTTTTAGTTTTGTTCATGTTTTGTCAAGTTTTGTTTGTATATTCCACCTGTACCATGCTCCATTTATACACACCTGTTCAGTTAGTCGTTGCGGAAACATTTCTCATGCTCATGTCTTGTTCTTATGCTCATGTCTTGTTCTCAGATCATGTCTTGTTTGTTGCTCATGTCTGCCCGTTTGTTGTTTTGTTCCCGCCTCCTGCTGTGAGTGAGTTTTTTGTTTTTAAATCTTTTGCACTTACCATCACGATGCCTGCTCTTCTGCATTCTGGGGTCCTATATCTTGCAAGTCATAACAGAATGCTTCCGCCAACAATGGACCTCGCGGAGGAGCATCAGGCCATGGACCTCTTTACTTTCCTGTCTCGGGAGGTGGAGAAGTCACTACGTCGTTCTGCAGGGCTGTCAGTGCCGCAGTCGGCTTATGTTGGATCCAGGTTGGCGATTCCATGTCCGGAGACAGGTCCCCTTCGTCGCCATTCTCCGCCTGCTCCCCTGGCTGCACATTTTGGCCCAGCAGTGAAGCCCTCGCCCTCCTCCCGCCGCAAGAAACGCCGGCGTGGAGCATCTTCCTGTGGTTCGGCTGGTGAGTAGGTGGTTTCCCAGCCAGCCTACGAGAGGGCTGCGGCAAGTAAGCCCGCATCTTCGCCTGCCACAGCACTGTCTCCCAGGCTCGCTGCGGCAAGTAAACCCGCATCTTTGTCTGCCACAGCACTGTCTCCCAGGCTCGCTGTGGCAAGTAAGCCCGCATCTTCGTCTGCCACAGCACTGTCTACCAGGCTCGCTGCACCTCCGCCCATGCCGTCTGCGCTCGCTCCAGCCCGGTGTTCTGAGGCAACACCTGTCGAGCTGGAGCAGCGCTTGAGGTTCTATGCACGCCAAACAAAGATCCTCAGAACGACTGGTCTCCTGTATTCCTCTCCTGAGCTGATGGAGAGGATAAGGCAGATAGAGATGGAGTATGAAACGGCAGTAAGGTTGTTTTACTGCCGTCCTCCTTCACCCACACCAAGCACATGAGTGCTGCTGCAGAGCAGCCCACGTCAGGTCTCCAGGGAGCTGCCGCTGCTGCAGAGCAGCCCACGTGAGGTCTCCAGAGCGCTGCTGCAGAGCAGCCCACGTCAGGTCTCCAGAGCGCTGCTGCAGAGCAGCCCACGTCAGGTCTCCAGAGCGCTGCTGTAGAGCAGCCTGACACGAGGCCAGACGCACCACAGGCCTACACACCACAGGTTGACACACCAGAGGCTGACACACCACAGCCTGACACACCACAGCCTGACATGACGCCTGACCCTAAGTCAACCTCTGCTCACGTCACTGAGGGTCCGGCCGACACCTCAGCTCTTGCGCACGCCACAGGGGATCCAGCCGACGCATCAGCTCCTGCGCACATCACTAAGGGTCCGGCCGACGCCTCAGCTCCTGCGTACGTCACTGAGGGTCCGGCCAACGCCTCAGCTCCTGCTCACGTTACTGAGGGTCTCACCGACGCCTCAGCTCCTGCTCACGTCACTGAGGGTCTCGGCGACGCCTCAACTCCTGCTCAAGTCACTGAGGGTCCGGCCGACGCCTCAGCTCCTGCTCACGTCACTGAGGGTCCTGCCGACACCTCAGCTCCTGCTCACGTCACTGAGTGTCCTGCCGACGCCTCAGCTCCTGCTCACATCACTGAGGATCCCGTCGACGCCTCAGCCTCTGCTTCAGCCTCTGAGGGTTCGCCAGGTTCAGCTTCAGCCTCTGAGGGTTCGCCAGGCTGCACACCTCCGGAGTTCCACAGAGTTTCTGGGAGGTCCTCTACTCTGCTTAGTCGGCCTCCTGATCTACCTGCAGTTTCCCGTCGCAGGCCGTCACGGTCTCTACGCTTCTGTCAGTCTCCACATCTTTGGTGCAGGTCGGGTCGCCCTGATTTGGAAGTATAGATTTCTGAGTCAGCATGTCTCCAGATTTTGATTTTTTTCAGTTCACAAAAGCCTTGGCTTTTAATTTTACTTGCCCTTGGTAGTGGAGGTGGAGTCTGGATGAGAAGTGTAGTGAGTGCCGAATCTCCTTCTCTCTCAACAGGTGTAGCACCTTCCAGAAGCTCCACCGTTGCTCCATCACCTCAGCCATTAAGTCAGGGAAGATTAAGATCCGGTTACCCTCGTACTCCGTTGAACTCTGCCTCCCAAGCTGTAGAATCTTCATCTGACTTCAGGTCCTCCAACTTTCCTTCAGCTTTCTCCATCCTCTCCTCAGCCTTTGAGAGCTCAAGCTTTACAACATTATCTCTTTTGAAGATCCATCTGATGGACAGACTGCCACTGAGAATATAATTCACCTTCCAGTTGTACTTTTTGCTGATACAAGGTAAACTGATAAAGAACATTTGAAATCAGAGCATCTTTAGTCGAATGTTTAATGAAGTTCACTAACTCCTAAATCATTTCATTACAAGGAACAAGGGTAAAATGATTAAAATAATTCAGCTCATCTGTAGACAAAAGACCGATCCGTCTGTCGATCTCCCGCTCCATTCTTCCCCCACTTATGAACAACACCCCGAGATACTTAAACTCCTCCACTTGAGGCAGGAACTTCCCTCCAACCTAAAGAGGACAAGCCACCCTTTTCCGGTCGAGGACCATGGCCTCGGATTGGAGGAGCTGATCCGCATCCCAGCCGTTTCACACTCGGCTGTGAACCGCCCCAACGCATGCTGTAGGTCTTGGCTAGAGGGGGCCAGCAGGACCATGTCATCTGCAAAAAGAGATGAAATCCACTGGTCCCCAAACCCGACGCCCTCCGTCCCTTGGCTCCACCTAGAAATCCTGTCCATTAAAAGTTATGAACAGGACCGGTGACAACGGGCAGCCCTGCCGGAGTCCAACATGCAACGGGAATAGGTCAGACTTAGTGCCGGCAATGCGAACCAAACTCCTGCTCCACTTGTACAGAGACCTGATGGCTCCTAGTAAAGGGCCCCCGATTCCAAACTCCTGGAGTACCCCCCACAGGGCACCATGAGGGACACAGTCAAATGCTTTCTCCAGGTCCACAAAACACATGTGGACCGGTTAGGCAGACTCCCATGAACCCTCGAGTACCCTGTAGAGGGTATAGAGCTGGTCCAGTGTTCCACGGCCGGGACAAAAACCACACTGCTCCTCCTGAAGCCGAGGTTCCACTATCGGCCGGACTCTCCTCTCCAATACCCTGGCGTAGGCCTTACCAGGGAGGCT
This sequence comes from Girardinichthys multiradiatus, assembly GCF_021462225.1. Taxonomy (NCBI): domain Eukaryota; kingdom Metazoa; phylum Chordata; class Actinopteri; order Cyprinodontiformes; family Goodeidae; genus Girardinichthys; species Girardinichthys multiradiatus. Next base: position 2,639,428 of record NC_061797.1, read on the forward strand.
GAGGAGTGTGATCCCCCTGTAGTTGGAACACACCCTCCGGTCACCCTTCTTATGAAGGGGGACCACCACCCCAGTCTGCCAGTCCAGAGGCACTGTCCCCAACTGCCACGCAATGTTGAAGAGGCGTCTCAACCATGACAGCCCCACAACATCCAGAGACTTGACTTGACTTGACTCAGGGGGGATCTCATCCAGACCCGAAGCCCTGCCACTGCGGAGCTTTTTAACCACCTTGGTGACTTCCGCCTGGGTGATGAAAGAGTCCAACCCCGAGTCGGAGGTTATGCATGTGAGGAATAAGGAAACTAAAGGGTTGTTAAGTTTCCCAGACTTTTTGTGTTAAGAGCTGGAAGTTGAGTTGAATAAAGAGAGACTCTTGTCACCTTTCGTCTCTTCATTGTCAACTTCCACATTGGTGACCCCAGACATTTGAACATGTTCGCGAACGAGAACTGACCGGTTGACACCGCTGCAGGCTTCTGCTTCTGCTTCTCCTTTGGCTGTATTTGCGGCCCCTGCCGTTGCTTCATCTGCAGTTTTTGCGGCCGTGGTCAAGCTTCCAGAGTTCTGGCAGCACAATCCGGAGTCATGGTTCCAGCCTGTGGAGGCACAGTTCCATCTCCGTGGGATAACGGCTGATGAGACTAGGTATTTCCATGTTGTCGCAGCATAGATTCCATTCTGTTTTCACCCGCCGTCTGATGGGACAGCTTCGGAACCCGTGAGCACTGACAAATATGGCGCACTCAAGGAAAATCTGCGGCGGCTTTCAGATGGCGAGCTAGCCAATCACATGTTATCCCTGGATGGCTTAGGAGATCCCAAGCCTTCTGAGCTGATAGAGAACATGCTGGCCCTGCTTGGCTCGGGTGATGTTTCCTTCTTGTTCAAACATCTGTTTCTGCGCCAGCTTCCTCCACCCAATCGCACCGCCCTGGCTAGTTCCCCCCTGATCAACACGAAGGAATACCGTCCACTGGCTGAGGAGGCGGACCGGGTTTTGTTGACGTCCAGACAGTACAGTGTGCACGCACTTCTTCCAGCGGTGGTTCAAGGAGGGCCAGAGGCTGCTGAAGCCATGACGTTCTCTGTTTCTACCACCACCGATTTGGAGTGAAGGCGAAGCGCTGCATACCTCCGTGTTCCTTCCGACTTCAAGGAAACGAGAGGGCCGGTGCTCGTTAGCGGCTGCGTTAACGGCGGCTCGGATAAGCTGCTTTTCATCTTGGACAAAGTTTCTGGTCGTCGTTTCCTGGTGGACTCAGGTGCGCAGCGAAGCATTATGCCGGTGTTGGCGGCGGACATTTTGTGTCAGAGCCAAGGACCTCCGCTAGATGCTGCTAATGGCACCACCACACGCACTTTTGGATCAAGGTTGGTGAGTGTATGTTTCAATGGACGTCAGTTTAACTTGGACTTTGTAGTAGCATCTGTGTCAGTATCTATTCTGGTTGCTGATTTTTTGTGTGCTTTTGGTGCATGTTGCTAACGACTGCTTAATCAATGCTGTGGCTTTTGACACCTATCCCTGTACATTTGGGGGTCCCGGCCATCGGCCTCTTGCTAACATGCTGGCCATGGGCGATGAGTTTCAGCGTTTGTTGGCTGAGTTTCCTGCTCTCATGGTCCCCACTTTTTCTGCTACAATAGCTAAACATGGAGTAGAGCCTTGTATGTCTATGGTGGGTCCGCCGGTTTTTGCGCGGGCAAGCTGCCTAGATGCCACTAAGTTAGCAATAGTTAAGGAGGAGTTTGATAACATGGAACGCCTTGGCATTGTACGCCGCTCCAAAAGTCCATGGGCATCTCCTTTACATAAGGTTCCCAAGACCGACGGGGGTTGGCGACCCTGTGCGGATTTTCGGCGCCTTAATAATGCAACCAGTAATGACAGGTAACCAGTCCCTCACATCCTGGATTTTTCCGCCCATTTGGTGGGTGCGCCTAATTTTTCGAAGGTAGATTTAGTGCGGGGCTACCATCAGGTTCCTGTCCATCAGTTAGATGTACCCAAGACTGCAGTTGTCACTCCTTTCAGTCTTTTCGAGTTTTTACAAATGCCTTTTAACCTTAAAGGCACTGTGCAGACGTTCCAGCAACTCATGGACTCGGTACTGCAGGGTATGCCATTTTTGTTCATCTATTTGGACGATATCCTGGTGGCTAGTCCTTCTGCAGCAGAACACATGCTGCATCTCCGGAGTTGTTTGTGTGGCTCAGTGAGCATGGCCTGATCGTGAACCCGGCTAAATGCAAGTTCGGTCTGCCGGCTGTTGAGTTCCTAGGACACAAGTTTCGCCCCAGGGGGCGTTTCCCCTGCCTGTCAAGGTTGAAGCGGTTTCAACTTTTCCTCACCCCCCCTCTGTTAAGCTCCTGCAGGAGTTTTTAGAGATGGTGAACTTTTATAATAGTTTCATTCCATGGGCTGCTCACCTTATGCACCCCTTGTACAAGGCGCTTAAGGGTAAAAAAGGTGACCAGCGGATAGAGTGGACCCCCGAAAGGTTGCAGGCTTTCGATGATGCCAAAAATGCCCTGGCTAATGCTGTGCTGTTGGCCCACCCATCTCCTACGGCTCCTGTGGCCCTTACTACCGATGCCTCTGATTATTTGGTGGGTGCAGTCTGTGAACAATGGGTGGATGGGGCCTGGCAACTCCTCGCTTTTTTTAGCCGGAAACTGAGACACGCTGAGAGGAAGTATAGTACCTTTGACAGGGAATCAGAATCAGAAAAGCTTTATTGCCAAGTACGTTTTTGGACATACAAGGAATTTGTTTTGGCATAGTCGGTTTTGGCGTAGAACTACTGGCATTTTCAGTTCATGTTGGAAGGCCAAGACTTTACCGCTTTTGTTGACATCAAGCCTTTCACTTTTGCTATGGCGAAGGTTTCAGAACTGTGGTCAGCACGGCAACAGCGACATTTGTCTGCGATTTCGGAGTTCACCACAGGCATTCAGCATGTGGCTGGCAAGAATAATCTTGTGGCTGATTGTCTGTCCCGAGCACGGGTTGCTTCTGTACATTTGAGCATGGATTACCTTGCCATGGCCGCGGACCAGCTGATGGATCTGGGGATTCTGGATTTTAAAACAGCTGAGTCCAGTTTGCATCAGGAAGAGGTGTCTTTTCATGAGAGCGGGGCGACTCTTCTGTGTGATGTCTCGACTGGTGTGCCTCGTCCTTTGGTTCCTAATGACTGGCGTCGGCGGGTTTTTGATGCAGTTCATTCCCTTGTACACCCCGGAGTTAAAGCTTCGGTTAAGCTGGTGGGGGCAAAGTTTGTGTGGCGAGGCCTCCGTAGGGATGTTTGTACCTGGGCAGCTTCCTGTGTTGCTTGCCAGCGTCCCAAGGTGCAACGACACACTAGGGCTCCATTGGAGCAGTTTCATATTCCGCAAGGGAAGTTCGAGCATGTGCATGTGGACTTGGTGTGTCCGCTTCCTCCATCCAGAGGTTTCACCTATCTCCAAACTATGGACAGGACTACTCGGTGCCCGGAGGTGTGTCCTCTATCATCAACCACTTCAGCTAACGTCGCTCGGGCATTTATCTCCTCCTGGGTGTCGCGTTTTGGTGTGCCATTGGACTTGACCTCCAACAGGGGGCCCCAGTTTATGTCTGAATTGCGGACTGCGGTTGCAGAGAGCCTTGGGGTTAAACTCCATCGTACCGACGCCTACCACCCGCAGGCCAATGGCCTTTGTGAAAGGTTCCACCATACCATGAAGGCTGATTTAAGAACTTCACTGGGGAGAATAGCTGGAAGGATCGCCTGCCTTGAGTTCTGTTGGGCCTGCGTTCAGCCCCTAAGGAGGACCTGCGGTCTTCTTCAGCTGAGTTGGTCCTGGGCCAGCCATTGTGGATGCAGGGAGAATTTCTTACGGGTTCTGGAGGTTCTGAGGTTCCTATGCGGTGCAGGGCGATCCTCAAAGGGGGGGCTAGATTTTTCGCCCCGTTGACGGTGCATCACTGCCTTCCATGGTCATTTGTGCCCAAAGATCTTTATGTCTGCTGAATATGTTTTTATTCGCCATAATGCGCACTGTTTGCCGCTCCAGCCTCCTTACCATGGCTCATTTCAGGTTTTGGAGCGGGGGCCTATGGATTTTTTGGTGGAGTTGGGGAGTGCTTCTGAGAAGGTTTCGGTGGACCGTTTCAAGCCTGCGCACATGTTGCCATATGACCCGGTAGAGTTGGCCCAGCCTCCAAGCCGTGGCCGTCCCTGTTTTTTTGCCTGCCGTCCCAGTTGTTCCCCCTGAGATTGCGTTGTCTCCCTCAAGTCAGACACATTCAGTGTCAGATGCAACTTTATTTTTAGCATGTCATTTAGATAAATTTAGTCTTCAGCATATATCTTTCTGTTTCTGCAGTGACTATTGTGCAGAAAATGAAGATGAGGAGTATGAGCCACCTGCCCATCAGCTACATAGTGCCTCATGGCCCATGAAAGGTAGCTTCTGTCCCAAGAAAAAGTTGCTGCTCATCCAAGCCAATAAAGAGGGGTAAACAACTCTTGAGGTGGGCAAGGCTACTTCTAGACCTGGTGATGACAATGAGGACAAGTGGAACTCTCCAGGTGAGCTTGACATTGAGGCACAAACTCCTACATTTATCCAGAGGCATCCTTTAGGACCTAGACTTGACACCACAAAATCATGGTCACTGCTGACCCTATTGAAGCTGTTTTTTAGTGCACGCTCCATCCAGAACACAATCAATAATACCAATTCGAATGCGCAAAGGACAATTTCAGCTGGCAAGAAATTCCTGTGGTCACCAAGATTGTTTAGTTAGATTTATTGCTAATTGTTTTTGCACATTTGTTTCTATGGTTTTTATTTATGGTGGTTTTTTGCGCACATTTGTTTAAATTGTTTTTCAGTGCTAATCCTTTTTTTTCAATAGAATTCCTCCAGTTGGAGATAAAAGGATACAATTTAATTCGATTTCTTATCATTATATCGATTTTATGCTGTGCATCATTGTACATTTTGATCATATACAGGGTAAATGTCATGACGAAAGGCTATGTCATATGCAGAAGGAGTCCTACAATGGAAATCAGCACTTTTATTTGACCAGATTCCATTTGATGAGATGAAAACACATTTGGCACAGTTTTGGCATATTTGGCTAAATTGTGCCAAATACCAATTTGCCTGGCACATTGCCCACCAAAACCTTTAAGTAACAAATATTCTTCAACTGATTCAGTCCAAATTTGCTGCAGTTATATTCAAGATGTTGATGAATACAACCTGAAATCCTAGGATTTGGATTTTTGTGGTGTTTGCAATGTTAGAAAAATGTTTAGAATGTTTAGAAAAAAACTTTTGGCGAGGCTCAAAAATTAGATTTTTCCTTTGTTTAATTACAAATAAATCAGACATAGTAACAGTTACAATAGTGGTTCCAATTGAAAAGAAATATTATTTTATGTCTTACCTTATACAGGTACCAAACGTTTGCATGTAGACCTTATAACTGTGGAGCTCTACTTAATTTATTTATGTTATGTAATTTCAGGCGGAAATTGCTCTAAACCCCTTCCAGGCTTACAATATAGCGGTAGTATTAGGACAATAAATAAAAGGGTGAATTGAGCTCTGGCATTAATGAACAGCAATGCTCTGCACACACATGGAATAAATTCACACAATTTCCAAAAAATACAAGACTTTATTAACACAAATAATTCAACCCACAGTTAAACACATTTCAATTAAAAAACTCTGTACTGGAACATTTCAAATAAAACCACCAAGCAACATGAAAAATAAAGAAATTAATTAACTATATACAAATGAAGGAACAAGGGAATCAATAAAAGATGTTTAAAAACCATGATCAATAAAATGATGCAATAATACCATTTAATGTTATTTATGTTTGAGAACAAAGATTTATCTTGAGGCACCTGGGAATGCTCCACAAAACACATGTGCAATCTCTTATAAACAATTGAGCACCCTATACAGGGTGTAGAGATGGTCCAGTGTTCCACGGCCCGGGACGAAAACCACACTGGTCCTCCTGAAGCAGAGGTTCCACTATCGGCCGGACTCTCCTCTCCAACACACTGGCATAGGCTTACCAGCGAGGCTGAGGAATGTGTTCCCCCTGTAGCAGGAACACACCCTCCGGACCGCCACCCTGGTCTGCCGATCCAGAGGCACTATCCCTCACCGCCACGCAGTGTTAAAGAGGCATGCAAGCCACGACAGCCCCACAAGATTCAGAGACTTCAGTTACTCAAGGTGGATCTCATCCATCCCCGAAGCCTTGCCACCTGTGGGCCTTTTCGTCCACCTCGGTGACTTCAGCATAGGTGATGAACAAGTCCAACTCCGTGTCCACAGTCTATGCTTTCACCAGGGAAGGCATGATGGCAGGATTGAAAGGATCCTCGAAGATCCTCGATTTCAAAATAAAACTCAATAAATCTCAAAACGGGTGTAGTGTTTGTTTCATTTTTGCAGTTATCTGGTTTGGAAACTATCCCACAAAGTATTGCGAAATAACGCAAAGACTATTGCGTGAAAACGCAAAAGTATTGCGTGGGGACGCAAAAAGAGAAAAAATTCCCCCATCTCCCCTCGCGGACTCCGTAGAAAGGCTTCACCAAGGGAAGATGTTAAATAACTATGTTGTGAAATAGAAAAAAATTGAATGTACCATTAAATGTACAATTTATTTAATACATCATTAAATATTAAGTGTACCACTAATTATGTCATGTCATCTTTAAAATTATACTTAATTATTCAGTGGCACATTTAATTGCATAATAGTCCATTTCATGATATAATGGCACATTTATTGTTTCTAATGATGTATTAAATAAATAAATGGTACCTTTAATTTAATGGCACATTTAATGTTACATTTCTTTCATGTTACATTTACTTCACTTATGGGACATTCACAACATTTATTTATTTAATGATGATTTTGTTGTATTAATTTTGTCCAGTTTGACCCTCCATTCTTGATGCCTGTATAGGAGGTAAATGGTAAATGGACTGAACTTATACAGGTCCTTCTCAAAATATTAGCATATTGTGATAAAGTTCATTATTTTCCATAATGTCATGATGAAAATTTAACTTTCATATATTTTAGATTCATTGCACACTAACTGAAATATTTAAGGTCTTTTATTGTCTGAATACGGATGATTTTGGCATACAGCTCATGAAAACCCAAAATTCCTATCTCACAAAATTAGCATATTTCATCAAAAAACGTCAACCTTCAAATAATCATGTACAGTTATGCACTCAATACTTGGTCGGGAATCCTTTTGCAGAAATGACTGCTTCAATGCGGCGTGGCATGGAGGCAATCAGCCTGTGGCACTGCTGAGGTCTTATGGAGGCCCAGGATGCTTCGATAGCGGCCTTTAGCTCATCCAGAGTGTTGGGTCTTGAGTCTCTCAACGTTCTCTTCACAATATCCCACAGATTCTCTATGGGGTTCAGGTCAGGAGAGTTGGCAGGCCAATTGAGCACAGTGATACCATGGTCAGTAAACCATTTACCAGTGGTTTTGGCACTGTGAGCAGGTGCCGGGTCGTGCTGAAAAATGAAATCTTCATCTCCATAAAGCTTTTCAGCAGATGGAAGCATGAAGTGCTCCAAAATCTCCTGATAGCTAGCTGCATTGACCCTGCCCTTGATAAAACACAGTGGACCAACACCAGCAGCTGATACGGCACCCCAGACCATCACTGACTGTGGGTACTTGACACTGGACTTTTGGCATTTTGGCATTTCCTTCTCCCCAGTCTTCCTCCAGACTCTGGCACCTTGATTTCCGAATGACATGCAGAATTTGCTTTCATCCGAAAAAAGTACTTTGGACCACTGAGCAACAGTCCAGTGCTGCTTCTCTGTAGCCCAGGTCAGGCGCTTCTGCCGATGTTTCTGGTTCAAAAGTGGCTTGACCTGGGGAATGCGGCACCTGTAGCCCATTTCTTGCACACGCCTGTGCACGGTGGCTCTGGATGTTTCTACTCCAGACTCAGTCCACTGCTTCCGCAGGTCCCCCAAAGTCTGGAATCGGCCCTTCTCCACAATCTTCCTCAGGGTCCGGTCACCTCTTCTCGTTGTGCAGCGTTTTCTGCCACACTTTTTCCTTCCCACAGACTTCCCACTGAGGTGCCTTGATACAGCACTCTGGAAACATCCTATTCGTTCAGAAATTTCTTTCTGTGTCTTACCCTCTTGCTTGAGGGTGTCAATAGTGGCCTTCTGGACAGCAGTCAGGTCGGCAGTCTTACCCATGATTGGGGTTTTGAATGATGAACCAGGCTGGGAGTTTGAAAGGCCTCAGGAATCTTTTGCAAGTGTTTAGAGTTAACTCGTTGATTCAGATGATTAGGTTCATAGCTCGTTTAGAGACCCTTTTAATGATATGCTAATTTTGTGAGATAGGAATTTTGGGTTTTCATGAGCTGTATGCCAAAATCATCCGTATTAAGACAATAAAAGACCTGAAATATTTCAGTTAGTGTGCAATGAATCTAAAATATATGAATGTTAAATTTTCATCATGACATTATGGAAAATAATGAACTTTATCACAATATGCTAATATTTTGAGAAGGACCTGTATAGTGCTTTTCCAGTCATACAGACCGCTCAAAGCGCTTTACACTAGAGCCACATTTACCCAATGCTCACACATTCATACACCGATACGCAGATCAGTAGGCAACTTGAGGTTAAGTGCCTTGCCCAGGGGCACATCAAAATATGGCATGAGGAAGCTGGAATTGAACCCACAACCTTCTGATTGCATGACAACTACTCTTCCTACTGAGCCACAGTCGCCAGAGGTCATGTTAGAATTTGAACCAGGTGAGCTGGAGCAGGGAAGGGGTCCTGAGGACCAGGGCTGTGAACCATTGAGGTACAGTTTCTAAATTGTGAAGCTACAAGTACAGTTCTCTTGCTAGGTGCATTTTTCTTTTATTTCAGCAACTTGAAACATAAAAGTAATGTCATTGTTCAAAGGAAACAATCACTCAATAAATGAGTAAAATACAGCTAAAAACAGGGACCTAACTGGTCCTTCAAAGAAATTGCCAAAAGACTAAATGAAGAAAACAAAAATGGGAGTGGCACAGGAGTGGGAGTCGTTCTAAATGGAAGCAGGATGGGAGTAGGAGTCAATTTACCAGTAGTGGGATGGGACAGGATTTTTTCCGTTATGCTGGCCTGGGATTGGGATGGGACAAGACATTTTTCTGTGGGAGCGGGATGGGACAGGAGAGAAAATCCACTCCCTTGTCACCCTCTATTCTGAATGCGAGGATGGTGATGACGTCATCGCATTCCATTGGTCAGAATGCAAAATGTTTTCTTGCACGCTATAAAATTATGGTTTTGACAAGGATTAATAATAATATTTGATCAAAACCAATTATGTTTTATTATTATTGTTAATAGAATTGAAAAAATAACAGAGTAGCGGGTACATTTAAAAAAATAAGCTTATTAATCTGACCAAAAAGCTGGACAGCTCCATTTTACGCACCACTTTCACTCTGCGGTCATAAACTAGTGCTAAAAACGCCATCAGCTCATCCATACCCGTGTCCCAGGAGGAATCATCTCCTTAAACTCTGCGGGCCTCAGAAAATTACACATTCATGCAAAATTTTTAAAATTACAACTTCAAATTTAAGAAATTAATATAGTAGAATCTCCACTCAGGGACGTCCCACACATCTGTGCAGTGAAACCAATAAACACACCAGACAGATCAGTAATACACTTCTGGAGAAGTTTAAAGCAGGGTTAGGCTGTAAAACAATATCCCAAGCTTCAAACACCTTGTGCTACGCTGTTCAATCCTTCATCACAAAATAGAAGTGCGTGTTGGACCACTTGTTTGCTGAATATTGGACCATTTGCACGTTGCTGGATGCTACCAGGCCGTTTGGCGTCATCAGCCATTTTGAATCCCAGGATAGCCCGCTACTACGAATCCCAGCTGCCACTGCGGCTGACATGACAGGACGTCCCAAGTCTGACATCACGGGAAAGCATAAATGAAGGTGGCCCCTTTAAAAGCTTTGCTTTTCACGCTGGAAACCGGACAGTAACTGAAGCGCATCTCTGGAGAAGAAGAGGTCCCACGTGGATTCTTCATTTATTCTCCTTTGTTGGCCAACGAAAAATTTATGAAAGAGGTTTCTGGAATGATAAGGCCAGAAATTTCACTTTGCCGATCGAAGACATGAGTTTAACAAGTAAACAAAAACCACAAAGTTTCGAGGAGACGCAACTTTCCCTCCTTGTTTTGTACTAGTCGACTGCTGACGGTCAGATCATATTTTTCCGTTTCGCCAAGGAGGCCAAAAGACGGAGATTGACAACTTTCTTGAAGTATCCGCGGATGTGTGGAACTCTTCAACCCCCTTTATTTCTCTCACTCGCTGTCCCAGAAGGAAGACTTCAACAAGTAAAATCCACCTTTTATTTTTATTTCTTTATTAGGAATAGTTTGGGCACGGTAGAGGAGATTTAGTGTGATGTAGGATCACCACTTAGAGTCTAATGTGTTCTGAATTGTATGTGCATGCCATTGTTCTTTTGAAACGTGATTATTGTTGTTTTCTGAGTCTTGCAAGATTGTGCTTTAACTGTGCGAACACCTGAGAGCAGGTGCGCTGTAAAACTGGACCGCTATAATAACCTTATGATGAAAATCAACCATTTTCTTTGTCTTCAACTTCATGTTTTATGAGTTGCCGCCAAAAGTTTATAACACTTTGTGTTCTGCAACAACCCCAGCGGTGGGGGAAGTTTTATGACTGTGCATCTCACTGAGCTACACTTTCTGGCAGGCTGCGCTCCCAAAGCTTCGTTCAACACCATATTCCCTTGTCATATTATCACTTTTGCCATAACTGCTGGTTGATTCCATACACACCCACTGCTGTTTTGCTTTATTTGGTTTAGTTAGATATTTTACCCTTTTGTGTAGAACTTTGCATGTTTGAGTAGGTGAAGATTATTGGATCGAAGAGTTGATTGTATCAGGCGGTTGATTCAATAAAGATTCACGTAGATAAAGAGAAGTCGTTTGTGTTTATTTTGTGCAAAAATGATTTGTCAGTCAAAATAAGGTTAAAGTTCCCCACGTTTCAGCAGAAACGGTTGATTAAACAGTGACATCCCTGGTAATAGTTATCAATTATTACTGAGTATTTAACGGTTGTAAATATCAAAGGCGTTGAGCCACAATTACAACACTAGAAAACATCTCTGGTTTCGATTCATAAATGAGGATTGTTGGTTAAGAAATACATTTTTGTTAAATTATGATTTTTAATTATAATTATTGATAAATATTAATTAATCAATAATCATAATCCCAACATGCGGCTCCACTGCTCAGGTGAGAGATTTTGTTAACACAACAATTAATGCAGTCCACAAATTTGCCTTTATGGAAAAGTGGCAAAAAGAAAATTCAGCTCTGCTGAAAGTCACTAATGATATTCTCGTAGCCTCAGATAATGGACTTGTGTCTGTTCTTGTCCTGTTAGATCTCAGTGCTGCATTTGATACAGTCAATCACAATACTCTCTTAGAAAGGCTTGAATATGCTGTCGGGATCAGGGGAACAGCACTATGCTGTTTTAAATCTTATTTCAACCTGGAAAGACTCACATGAAGGAGAAACAACAAGAAGAAAGTTAAAGAATTTGTTAATGAAAGATTATTTCTCTAGCGCTCGGACCCCTGAGGGAAACGTAAACGCTGAGGATGAAGTAGGTTTGAATAAACATTTTAGGATTATGATTAGGTACGTCTTCCCCCCCCTGGGATCCGATCCTGGTGGTGGTGTATGCCTTGGTATGGAAGGAGTTGGGAGCCCATGGTGGAGAAGGGGTGGAGGAGCATCGAAGCACAGCAGAAGAGTGGTGTTTTCCATGCAGAGGGTCTTTAAAAGTGATGCACTGGGAGATGATTGGCTGAGGAGAAGTGCGGACCTGCCATTGATTGGAGCAGCCAGTGTGGAGTGATTGGACGAGGCGTGGGTGGTGAGTCTTTCATGTTGAATTTTCGTTTAAACTCCATTTGTCTGACAGATTCCAGTTTGTCCATGTAAATGATAAATCATGTTTGTAAATGCCAGCCAATGGCGTGTGAGAGCCCGACGGCTGCATGAAACGCCTGCCAATGGCGATTGAGCCCGACGGCTGCATGAAACGCCTGCCAATGGCGTGTGTGAGCCCGACGACTGAATGAAACGCCTGGCATTAGCGTGTGTGAGCATGATGGCTGCATGTAAGCCTGCCAATGGTGTGTGCGAGTCCGACGGCTGTATGAAAAGCCTGCCAATGGCGTGTGCGAGCCTGACGGCTGCTTGAAACGCCTGCCAATGGCGTGTGCGAGCCCGACGGCTGCATGAAACGCCTGCCAATGGCGTGTGCGAGCCCGACGGCTGCATGAAACGCCTGCCAATGGCGTGTGAGCCTGTTGGCTGCATGAAACGCCTGCCAATGGCGTGTGTGAGCCCGACGGCTGCATGAAACACCTGCCAATGGCCTAGATGGTGATGAGCCTGAAGAGGCTGAATGAGGACCATGACGAGGCTGGTTGGAATTGCCTGCCAGTGGTGGAGATCCAGGTGAATCTGAAAGAGAGAAAACTAGAATAAAACTGTCTAAAAACATGGTACATGAATTGAAATAGGGGAATAAAATATGCAAATTTAAAATGGTTAGATAAGAGAACCAGGAATAGAGAAGGAAGATTAATAATTGATCTAGCTAGAGGAAAGGATTGGATAAGGCCGACCACCACCAGTAATTGTGAGAGTTGTTACCCAAGAACTGATAAATTGTTGAGTGGATAAGACAGATTGGAAGTCAGGACAGACATACGAAGAGAACGCTGAGGAGACCAGCGTCCGAGTTGTTGGAGTGAAGAAATTGAAACTCCTGGTGAGGCAGCTAAAGTGGCCGCCCCGATTCGAAATGAGTTTGTGCCGTTTGATGGCAAATTTAGCATGACATGAAAGGGTCAAGATGGACCGTTAAAACGAGCAATGAAGATTAAAGCCAGGACCTTTCTTTTAGAATGTTTAAGATAAATTTTAAAATAATTGGGATAGAACTTTGGATGAGGAGTAGTTAGGACTCTAGCAGAATCGGATGAGCTTGATGGGGTAGTAAATTCCCCTACTCTAAGGAAGCTATAAAAGCTAAAAGCCAGGCGCTGGAAAGAAGACATTTTAAGTGAGATGAAGAACTTTTAAGATGGGAGGAGTGACAAGTCTCCTCGGATCTGGCTCAGGAATGCTATGATTTCAGAGTTTAATGGAATGTTTTGAGAAAAGGCTTGGAATGGGTTCCAAAAGTGACCCTTAGAAGAGAAGTTTATGCCGGCTAAGTAAGGGAGTTTGAAATGCCGGACATCGAACCAATAAGTAATAAAAGCTAAGAAGGTAGGAATGCAAACGGGGTAAAGAGGAGTATTATGAGCGATGCAAAAGTTTGAAAAAGATTGCTAAGCGAAGGAATCAGACTTGAGTGGAGGGAGTCAAGCCTGAATTACAATAATTAGCTGATTGGAATAGAGGAATGAGGGATGAATTAGTCGAGTATCAGGTCTTCAAGGTGGTATCTGGCATGATTGACTAGAAGAGGAGCGGCCTTTATTTACTGCGACTACGGCTGCATTGTCGCATAAAGCGGCTATGCGTTCCTTCCATTAGTTGCCCCAGGCGCAGCAGGCAATAGAGATGGAGATTATCTCATAAAGGCTGATGGTTCAGATTGGGAAAGAAAGTGGCCAGATGGCAGCGAACCATGGACCCTGAAGAAATCCCCCAAAACCCACAGACAAAGCTGCGTCCGTGCAAAACTGAATGGAATCTGCTGACGTGACGACGTCATCATAACGGAAAGATATTCCATTCCGGTTCCGCAGAACAGAGGACCAGAAAAACAGGTCATTGCGGCAAACTCATCTAAAGAAACCAAATCTAGCAGAAAGGGGATGGAATTAACCAGATTCAGAAGGTGAGAAATAAAGGAGCGACCTGGTGAATTAAGCGCATTGCAGTATACAATGTTTTGAGATGTTTATGGGAGAAGTTAATGCGTAATGCGAGAAAAGGCTCGGAGTGGGCTCAGAAAGATTATTTTTTTTTTATTTTTTTTGGAAATCGATGCCTGCAAAAGAGCTGCGGCTGTAGGGGGGCTTAAAATGATGAAGTTCAAGCAATGCGTGATGAAGATAGGACTGAATGTAAACCAATGCTCGAAATTTCTCAAAGTTTGCCAGGCGAATAAATAAGGTTTGAAAGTTGAAAGAGATAGACCTGAGAGACAGCAGTGTTTGGCAAATTGTGAAAGAGGAAGGAGAGAGGAATAATTGGAGAAGGGTAAAAGTAGGCTGATGGACAGAGACAGCGGAAGACCTGAAAATTTAAAATGAGACAGGGCATGAGGACTGGATTAGAAACTTGGAACATGACTGGCAGAAATTATGGAGTTATGAGTTACAGCCAGCCAAGATTTGCTGGAGGTAAAAGCTACGTCCATTAAATTAACTTACTAATATTGACAGTACATGGATAGTTTAGTAAGAGTTTGTTATTTTGCTGCGGCAGTAATGCAGTTAGTGCTTAAATTTGAAAACACTTAAACCAGGAAGGTGCTGTAAATCAGTTGACTCAAACTGAACGACGCAGCGCCAACCCCATATGCAGAAAGAAAGTGTGCTCCACGATTAGATGGGATAAAATATAAATAAGATGTATATTAAAAAGTAAATGGTTCCTTAGCGCCTGATTAATAAAGGAAGAAGGTTAGTATAAATGTTCGAATGCGTAAAGGATTTAAATGTTCTATGGAGCCAACAGGTTGCTTTTAAAAGTACACCCTCCCGGTAGAGGGAGCTAATACGAAGGTTTACTAGTTTTAATATAATAAGCCAAGTAAAGTCGCAGGCGATTAAAATAATTTGCATTGCATTTAATTTATTGTATGGAGAAAATATATAAGGCGATGGTTACAAATGAATAAATATACGTGGTAAAAGCACTCAAGGGAAAGACTGTCAAAGATAAACGGGGGTTGTAAATATTTAAGGTAAAATTCATGGTAAATAATAAAGCAAAAGATTTAAAGCAGCATATTGATAGAGTTACTGAAGGTATTTACGTTCTGTATATTTTTTTGCTATAATGATGTGTTCACATGCAAGGCTCTGACAACGAGAGGATTGAGAACCATACGTTTGAGAGACCCTCTTTATAAACCGAGATGGAACAGACCTGAAAGAACTGAAACGAGCTAAACTGAGCCGCAGGAATCAGAGGTAGCTTACGTCATGACAAAATTCAGTGGCGAGAATAAACCAGTCTAGGCAGCTCATGATTGAGCGAGTTTGAACGCAGCTTTGGCAGAGAAGGATTTGTGATATGATAGAAAAATCTGGAAGCCATGTTTGAAAAGAAGGTCGATGATAAGAGAGGAATAGGTATCACGCTTATTCTACGCTCAGATAACAGAGCAGAAGACGTCTTTGAAATGCTTAAAGGCGGCCGAAAGCTTGTCAAAATGGATTCTAGAAAGGTGGGGAGTAGATAATTTAAACATGGCATTAAGCCATCAACCTCGGGAGATAGTATATTAGAGAAAATAGATGAATGAGCTGCCCCTGCAGGATTTGGAGCGGCGCCTGAGTGAGATGTTAGAATGCATGGAAGTATATGATCTACCTTAATGTAAAAGAGGAGTGGGAACCACGGCGTGCTTAAAGGGCAAATGAATGAGGAAACACTTCAGAAAAAGAATGGAGTGATACATCTCACCCTTAGAGACGAGCCAGGACGAGCGTTGCGATGCTGAATGTCTGTGGGAGGAGCCAGGAGCGAGTTGAACATTGTCGATGCGGAGGAAAGGCTGATGTGGCAGAATTGGAGGCGAACTCCCGGAGGAGCTGAGTAAAGAAGATATGAAACTCTGGAGAGAATCCATGGACAAGATGAATGAAGCAGGGAAGATTGTGGGATGACCGGAGTAGAAGAAGACGTCGGAGCCTGGGGAGCGGGAAGATCGGTTTGAGAGACGAGATTGGAGGAGAACCACGGGAGAAGCCGGGCCCGGTGACGCGGCGGCGGTGACGCGGCGGCGGAGCCGCGGTGAAGGCAGGGCAACTTCTGCAACACTTAGTAGATGGATTGGAGGAGTTCTTAAGGCGCTTTCCACATGCCCGGAGCTGAGACGAGGGGAAAAGGGGCCATTAGGCAGGAGGCCAGTTAAACGCTCCTACAAGCGGAGGAGGAGGAAGGAGGGCGGAATTCGTCACAAAAGTATGAGGAACCACCAAGTCGCAAGAAACTAGTCGGACATGTCGCAGCTGATCGTCAAAGCACAGCAGAAGAGCGGTGTTTTCCATGCAGAGGGTCTTTAAAAGTTATGCCCTGGGAGATGGTTGGCTGAGGAGGAGTGCAGACCTGCCGTTGATTGGAGCAGCCAGTGAGGAGTGATTGGACGTGGCGGGGGTGGTGAGTCTTCCATGTTGAATTTTCGTTTAAACTCCATTTGTCTGACAGATTCCAGTTTGTCCATGTAAATGATAAATCATCTTTAAGCACCAGGGTTAATTGTGGAGTACCACAAGGTTCAGTACTTGGGCCAATTCTCTTTACTATATATATGCTTCCAATAGGTAAAATTATCAGGAAACATAGGATAAATTTTCACTGTTACGCCAATTCCAGACCTTGGGGGACCCGCGGAAGCAGTGGACTGAGTCTGGAGTAGAAACATCCAGAGCCACCGTGCACAGGCGTGTGCAGGAAATGGGCTACAGGTGCCGCATTCCCCAGGTCAAGCCACTTTTGAACCAGAAACAGCGGCAGAAGCGCCTGACCTGGGCTACAGAGAAGCAGCACTGGACTGTTGCTCAGTGGTCCAAAGTACTTTTTTTCGGATGAAAGCAAATTCTGCATGTCATTCGGAAATCAAGGTGCCAGAGTCTGGAGGAAGACTGGGGAGAAGGAAATGCCAAAATGCCAGAAGTCCAGTGTCAAGTACCCACAGTCAGTGATGGTCTGGGGTACCGTGTCAGCTGCTGGTGTTGGTCCACTGTGTTTTATCAAGGGCAGGGTCAATGCAGCTAGCTATCAGGAGATTTTGGAGCACTTCATGCTTCCATCTGCTGAAAAGCTTTATGGAGATGAAGATTTCATTTTTCAGCACGACCTGGCACCTGCTCACAGTGCCAAAACCACTGGTAAATGGTTTACTGACCATGGTATCACTGTGCTCAATTGGCCTGTTGAGAGACTCAAGACCCAACACTCTGGATGAGCTAAAGGCCGCTATCGAAGCATCCTGGGCCTCCATAAGACCTCAGCAGTGCCACAGGCTGATTGCCTCCATGCCACGCTGCATTGAAGCAGTCATTTCTGCAAAAGGATTCCCGACCAAGTATTGAGTGCATAACTGTACATGATTATTTGAAGGTTGACGTTTTTTGTATTAAAAACACTTTTCTTTTATTGGTCAGATGAAATATGCTAATTTTGTGAGATAGGAATTTTGGGTTTTCATGAGCTGTATGCCAAAATCATCCGTATTAAGACAATAAAAGACCTGAAATATTTCAGTTAGTGTGCAATGAATCTAAAATATATGAATGTTAAATTTTCATCATGACATT
Organism: Girardinichthys multiradiatus; assembly: GCF_021462225.1. Classification (NCBI taxonomy): domain Eukaryota; kingdom Metazoa; phylum Chordata; class Actinopteri; order Cyprinodontiformes; family Goodeidae; genus Girardinichthys; species Girardinichthys multiradiatus. Next base: position 2,657,131 of record NC_061797.1, read on the forward strand.
ATGGAAAATAATGAACTTTATCACAATATGCTAATATTTTGAGAAGGACCTGTATAGGTGGGAGAGTTCTGAATGAGGTCGAAGGAGTTAGTTGTGCGCTTCCATAACACATGTCTGCGCCTCTGAGCTGTTAGGGTAGAGAGTAGATGAGTGTTATTAGTTCTTTTTATGGCTTCACCAATTAACATCAGTGGTGCCTGTAATCTGACCATAGCACACACTCCCCAGGCTTCCTGAGGGATCCTAATCAAAAGTCTCCTGTCACCACAATAATAGCATAAACCAGCTCTAGCCCACCTTCCAATGTTTGAACCAGGTTCAGTTCTGTTACACCAATCCTGTGGGATTTCACCTAGAAGCACAATAGCATTTGAAGAGGTAAAATTGAAACATGTGTTGCTTCCATTGCCTTTGTAAGGGGTAAATGGTCCAGCGAGAGTTTTATTGTTAATGGGTGGAAAAATAATAGACAAGGTGTGGTACAGTTAGTGGGTGTAGCTGCCCTGGTTAGATTTAGCATACAGTTATAACCCCAAGTATCAGAGGGGTACAGAGGAGCAGGTTGAGTGTAAAGGGAGGGTCTCGCAGCTGCACAGGCTACACAGTTAGACATATGATTTTCTTGCGCAGTCTCAGCCATCCATTCTAGCCATAGGTTAGTTTCAGTAAATCCTGTTTCCAATGTTATAAGCTCCTTCACAGTATGTACATCTACATAATGGACAAGGGACGGCCCAGGACTGGGAGTAGGTGATGCTAGTTGGACCTTAATAATCCCTTTAGGGTCTTTTCCTGATTTGTCGACACCTATGACAAAATAATACGCATTACTTGTCTTAAGAGATCGTGGGGTGAGTTGGACATATGTCAGATATTGAGTGGTGAATATGAGGGGGTTCGCAGGTCCACCAGGTGTTGGTGTGGCTCTAATCAAGGATATATTATTTTGCAGCTGTCCTAAGTTTACCTGCGGTCATAAGGATGAGTGTAACTGCCTGGTCCAGTGTTCAACAATACCTGATCCCAACTTCCACACGGATTCCGAGACAATTCGCTGGGCTGGCCTCTCAACAAAAACATATAGATGTCATAACCACGCCAACCCACCTGGTTGGTTCCACAATTAATAATGTTACATAAGTCAAGTTGTGCTACTGTGATTCCTTTAGTATCAGCATGAATGGTCAATTTGGCGCCATAAGGGTCAGACGCATAACTATAGAAGGGGGCTGTTTAGTTTCGGTGCTCCCACTGGTGCCCTACATTTTGGTTATTAGTGCGGCCGCTAGTACTGTAATTAAGCATGCCTGGAACCGACAATGCAATGTAACTCGCTTAAATGTAATTATCCTGTGAACTTTAATTATTCCTTTCAGAGAGAAGATAAAAATGAATTAAAGCAATATCAATATACACCTCTTACTCCAAAGGGGACAGAAGGATTCTTTTACATTAACTATGCTTTAGGCCCTGCGGCCTCTGCCTTACCTTTGCCTGAGGACTAGTGCATTTCTTGCTTCTGAAGTCTCAGGGTGCTTAAAACCTTCTGATCCTCAGCAGGGATGTCTTGACCCCTTCTCAGTCCTTTTAATTGACTTCAATAAAAACAAACAATATCTGGGTTCATTCGCTACAATCCTTATGGCCCCTGAACAGTAAGCATAACAATATAGATGAATATAATAAAAGAGTAAAAATGGAAAACATATAAAATATAACTTTTGTTAAGTAAAAATCATAAATTGAAAATGTTATTTTATTTTATTAATTTTTTTGTTTTCTCTCGTCCTTTCGTCCTCTGGGTGGCGCAGTCTCGCTGTTCGTTGGTCCCTTATACAGGTGACATCTTGTGCGCTGGTGTCTGTTGGTCTTCTTTCTTCAACAACTAAGGTATACAGCCTAGTTGTCTGACACAGCTGAGGGGATTATTCTGCCCCTTGTGATGGAGCTGTGTTTCCTCCAATTTCCTCCAAGGGTCTCCCTAGTTCCGTTGCCTCGGCGAACTGGCTCCAATGAAACCACGTGTCTCCTTTGCACTATGTGCACCACTTTCACTTAATGACTCTCAACCACACCCACTCGACCTGGGGTGTTGTTGGCTCTCCTGTAGATCTCTCAGATCCCAGAACCTTGTTGTAGGTTTCCACCACCGTCTGTAGCTGAGAAAAATAGTCTTTGTGTGACAGATTCTGTATATCACCTGTAGATGTCAGAACTGCTCCTCATGGTCCCGGAAAACCCCTTCTGGTTTCCAGCTCGTATGGAGTGTATCCTGTAGTTGAGTTCACTGAACACCTGATTGACATGAAAGCAAGAGGTAATGCATCAACCCATGATAATTTGGTCTGTGCACAGATTTTAGCCAATTTGTTTTTCAGGTTTTGATTCATTCTTTCAACTTTTCCTTGGGACTGAAGGTGATACACCGAGCCAAACCTGTGTTTCAGCCCCAAACTGGACTCCACCTGTTGCAGCTCCTGGTTCTTAAAATGGGTTCCATTGTCAGTCCTTATCTTTTCAGGAAACCCGTAATGTAATGGTTATACATTTAACCACAGTTTTACTATCTTCCTTTTTCGCTGGCCATGCTTCTGGCCATCCTGTGAAAGCATCCACACACACCAGCAGATATCTGACACCTCTTACTGACTGCAGCATGTCTGTGTAGTCAATAATTAGTTCCTTTCCTGGTCTTGTGATTAAAGGAAATTTTCCCTGCAATGGTGTCAACGTTTTTTTTGGGGTGAATTGCCCACACACTGTACAGCATTTCACAAAGTGTTTCACTGTGTCTGTCATAAAAGGATGCCACTACTCCTTCAGATTCTCCAGCATCTGATTAATTCCAACGTGTCCTACTCCATGTGCCTCAGACAAAAGTTCCTGTTTAAGTCCAGGAGGGAACACCACCCTACCATCTGGTCCTCTCCAACATCCTGACTGCTCTGTAGCTCTTCTCATCCTCCACATGTTCTTCTCCTCAGGGGCTGCTCTGCTTTGCAGCTCCCCTACTCTCTCTAAGGTAAACTGTTCTCTCATTTCCTCCTCTTCAGCCATCATCATCATCTGAGCAATATAACCTGCTGTTATCTTGGCAGAATGGTCAGCAGCCCGATTCCCTCTTGCTACTTCTGAATCACTGCTGTCATGTCCTTTACATTTGATCACTGCTACTTTTGCTGGTAACAACAAGACTTCTGCTAGCTCTTTCATTTCTGCTTCATGTTTTACAGGTTTTCCTCCAGCTGTCAAAAACCCTGCTCTCAACCACTGACAGAGTTCCACCTCAACAGCTCCTGCTGAGTAAGCTGAGTCTGTGTACACATTCACTTCCTGCCCCTCTGTCAGTCTGAGCTATTACTTCCATAACATCTGCTCTCTGCGCTGATTGGGGTCCTTCCAACCTTTTTGCTTCCACTGTTACCAGTCCTGATTATGTCTGTTCAACCACAGCATAAGCAGCCTTTAGTCCTTCAGCATCATGCCTGAAACAACAACCATCTGTGAACAGCTGTCTAACCTGTGGTCCCTCAAGGGGACTGAGTTGTCAAAACATTCAGAGGGTGTCCCATCACTAAGTGAGCTGTTTTTTGAATTAATTTTGCCAAGCCTGCTGCATGTTGTGTGCATTGTGGGTGGCGTTTTTCCATGTTATCCATCATTACTGAAACGTACATTAGCACTCTCCTCTCTCCCCCTTTTTTCTGAAACAAAACTCCATGTACTGCCAATTTTGTCACAGAAACATCCAAATGAAATGGTGTGGTGTAGTTTGGGAACGTAAGCTCTGCAGCGTTGGAGAGAAGCTGCTTTAATGCAATAAAGGCTTCCTCCGCTTCCTGTGTCTAATTAAGGACATTATTGAGATTGCGCATGCCCTGTTCTCTGACTAGGTCTCTGAGGGGCTGTGTGAGATCGGTGTAACCTGGGATGTAGTTCCTGCTGTAGCCTGTAAGTCCCAAAAATAACAGCATGTCTTTCACCCTAAGAGGTTTAAGGTGTGTTAAAATACGTTGCTTATGTGAACCTAACATGCTCGTGTTTCCAGCGGTAATAACTGCCCAGGAAGGAAACTTGCTTCCTTGCTATTTGTAGTTTATTTTTACTGACCTTGAATCCATGTTTATGTAGATGTCTCAGCATGAGTTCTGTAGATTGCAAACAGAGCTCCGCTGTGGATGCTGCCAGTAGGACGTCGTCCACGTACTGAATTAGAGTCACGTTCTGTGGTAGGGGGCAAGTCTGTAACACATCTTTCAAAACCTGGTTAAATATACATGGGGAAAGGGTGAACCCTTGTGGCAGGTGGGTGTAGCGCAACTGCTCCCCACAATAGGTGAAAGAAAGAATGTCTCTGCACTCTTCTGCTAATGGCAAACAGAAAAAGGCATTAGCTAGATCAATACATGTGTACCACTGCTGTGAACGTTCAAGGTTGGAGAGAGCAACATAGGGATTTGGGACAGGAACAGTAGGAGTCACCAGAACTGAATTTATTGCTCTTAAATCATGTGCCATGCGGTATTTTCCAGTACCTTTTTTCTGTACAGGAAGGATGGGTGTGTTCCATGATGAGGCTGAGGTTTCTAACACACCTGCTGCCTTCAGGCCTTCAATGATGTCTCTGATGCCTTCCTGAGCCTGTTGCTTGTGTGGATACTGTGGAATCCAAATAGGCGAGGGAGATGCAACGTGAAAAGAAACTGGGGCGCAGGGGGTTAATCCTACATCTGTGGGCCCTTCAGCCCATAACTGATAAGGTAGGCTTTGCAAAAGAGCTGCAGCTTTGGGATGATCTGTTTTTTCTCTTCCATGATGACGAGTAGGCATCTCATGCTGCAACAGGACTTCATCAGTAGCTGTACATTTTATACAGTATGTGTTTGTGCTTTTAGAATACCATAAGTTGGTGACTGAGGTGTCCTGCCAGTCCCCAGCTGCCAGAGAGCGCTTTACCACTCCTCCCAATTCCTTAGCTTGATGCTCAGGATGCAAAGAAAGAGAAACATGAGGAACAGCTTCATCTGACATTAAATACCATTCTGCTTGGTCAGGTGTTAAATCAACTGTTGCAGCCACACCCTCAGGAGCCACATAAATATTTTTGGATGAAATAAACCATGTCCTACCTTCTACTGTTTCATTAAACAAATCCTGGTACCATTCAGTGTGACAACGGTCGTAGAACAGAGTGACATGGGGCGGCTCAGGCGGAGAGGTGTAGGGGCAGAGACTTTGAATCCAGGGCTTCCACAGCTGATACACAGAGAAGATGCTGCTTGGAGAAGAAGGTGCAGTCAGCAGTCCCCAGTAGATGTCAGCATATTCCTCTTCAACTGGCTGTAAAAAATATTGTCCATGCTGAAGCATTTGTCCACATGCCAAAGAGGAACCATCTGGAAAAGTTACTGTTAATCCATCAGTACCACACAACACTGATGCTCCCAGCTTCACTAATAAGTCTCTGCCCAGCAAATTAACAGGTGTGCTGGGTGAACACACAAAAGGGTGAGTTACTCTCTGAGTCCCAATCTGAACAGGAAGTGGTACAGTCACAGGCAGCCCCTGAGAAGCCCATCACAGAAACAGTCTTGGTAGAGCAGTGGTTTCGGAGGTTGCTGTTTTATGGTGGAATAAGTATCTCCAGTGTCCACTAAAAAATTCAGACAGTTCTTTCCCACCATTGCAGGGGTCTGCTGTGCCCACGCTGCCTTGGTCCTCCTCAGGGGTGTGTCAGTATGGGCTGTAAGACGAGTGTCCACCCATCTGTGGATACTGGCCCTGCTGGTGTGGGGGAGGTGCCATACCTGCATTAGGAGGGCCCTGCTGTGACCCCGAGGTAGGGCAGGTACGTGCCCAATGTCCAGACCGACCGCAGTTGTAGCACACATCTCCCAGTGCCCTGCTGGCTCCACCCCTTCCTCTGGGTGCTCCACGCCATCCACCACGACCACGCTGACCACCAACATGCCATCCGCCTCCACGACCAGGGCCACTGTACCTGTAATTATAAAATGGATAGGGTGGAGGAGGGGGAAATCCCCCTCCTTGCCTCTGATCAGTCACAGGTGGTGACATAGACAAGGGGTGTGTGCAGCAGGAGATGCAGACGCAGCCGGAGGAACAGTTTGAGCAGCAGCTAACATTACATTTTCAGTTTTATCAATTTTTCTCTTACTTAATTTCTCTTTGGCCTCTTGCCGCAGCAATTTAAGGAGCTGGATCTGTAGGTGCTCTTTCTCCTCTTTTTCTCTGCCTCCTGAACTGTATGTAAATGGTGAATTAAATGTTTTACCCACTTTGTGAAGTCTGTTCCCTGCAAATCAGGATTATTTTTCATCTTTTGACACACTAGAGGCTGACATTTTTTCGGCAGTCCCACGGGTCACGGGATTCCCATGGGAATCCCGCGGGATGGGAGACAGCATCAGTAAAGATCACGTGATTGGGAAGGTACAGGATAAAAAAAATGAACGGGAGCAGACGGGAGCGGGAGCTAACCAATAGGAGGGAAAACAAACTAGGATCAATTATCTTTGGAAATGTTAAACTGAGACTTTGTTATAAACTTTAAGAAAAAAAAACTTGAATCGACGCCGCCATTGTGTAGTTTTTTTCCAAGAAGCCCTTACTATAATGCGAGTCAAACGAACTACACGACCCACAAGCCAACAGTGCTTCTGCTCGATGTTTTCCACCTGCGTTCAGAATGGAGGGAGCAAACGCAGGAGGAGAACTGGATGTGGTAAAATTGGATTTGCAACGTAAAGTCAGAAGTAAGGACTTATCTATTAAACTCATACAGCTGACGGGAAAGTCGCAAATATTACCGAACTTCAGGAGAGTTGAATGCAGCGGTTTTAACACGCAGTCTGCTGCTTGTAAAACGTGTTTAGTCGTAATCAAGTTCACCAGTGATTAAGGGACACTTGTAAGACAGATTCTGGATTAAATCAGCCCTGCATCTCTTCATTCGTCAAATGAAAAGTACCATCATGTGTCAAGTCTCATCTGACCAACAAAATTGCTGCATGTGCACTAAGGATTTAAGAGGAAAGGTACGGAAGCCTGTGAGGGGACATGGGGGAATTAGTTTTTTTTTTGCGTCCCCACGTAATACTTTTGCGTTCGGCATTTTGGAACAGCAGCACAGATGACAAACTGCTCATTAAACAAACACTGATATGTCATTGATATGGTTTATTTGTCATATGCAGGTTAACACGCAGTCAACAATGCGATGAAATGCTTAGGATAAGAAGAACTGTTCAAATCACGATAAAAACAAAAGCACTAATGGCGTACAAAAAAAAAGTACACATCATGCAGCAGTAATAAGCAAACAAAGTGTCACAGATGTGGTTTTGTTCAAAATTATTGTCCAGAGTTCAGTAGTCTGACAGCTTGTGGATAAAAACTGTATTTTAGTCTGATTTGAAGATAATTTTATTTAAGGCCGATTTCAAAATAAAACTCAATAAATCTCAAAACGGGTGTAGTGTTTGTTTCATTTTTACAGTTATCTGGTTTGGAAACTATCCCACAAAGTATTGCGTGAGAACGCAAAAAGAGAAGAAATTCCCCCATGTCCCCTCGCAGACTCCGTAGAAAGGCTTCATCAAGGGAAGATATTAAATAAATATGTTGTGAAATAGAAAAAAATTGAATGTACCATTAAATGTACAATTTTTTTAATACATCATTAAATATTAAGTGTACCACTAATTACATCATGTCGTCTTTAAAATTGTACTTAATCATTCAGTGGCACATTTAATTGCATAATAGTTCATTTCATGATATAATGGTACATTTATTGTTTCTAATGATGTATTAAATAAATAAATGGTACCTTTAATTTAATGACACATTTCATGTTACATTTACTTCACTTATGGGACATTCACAACATTTAGTTATTTAATGATGATTTTATTGTATTAATTTTGTCCAGTTTGACCCTCCATTCTTGATGCCTGTATAGGAGGTCATGTCAGAATTTGAATCAGGTGTTCTGGAGCAGACACACATCTAAAACCTGCAGGGAAGGGGTCCCTGAGGACCAGGGCTGTGAACCATTGAGGTACAGTTTCTTAATTGTGAAGGTAATACCTTTTTGGCCTTTTGTTCAACAAGTACAGTTCTCTTGCTAGGTGCATTTTTCTTTCGTTTCAGCAACTTGAAACATAAAAGTAATGTCATTGTTCAAAGGAAACAATCACTTAATAAATAAGTAAAATACAACTATGTACATTTTGTTTATTCAGCTAAGATAGGCATGGTCTGTTTCCTTGTTTGATATTTTATTATTTCTTCATTATTATTCTTTTTACTTTAACTGGCCTTTACTACAGCTAAAAACAGGGACCTAACTGGTCCTTCAAAGAAATTTCCAAAAGACTAAATGAAGAAAACAAAAATGGGAGTGGCACAGGAGTGGGAGTCGTTCTAAATGGGAGCGGGATGGGAGTGGGAGTCAATTTACCAGTAGTGGGATGGGACAGGATTTTTTTCGTTATGCTGGCCTGGGATTGGGATGGGACAAGACATTTTTCTGTGGGAGCGGGATGGGACAGGAGAGAAAATCCACTCCCGTGTCACCCTCTATGACACACCTCAAAAGGAACTCCTTTTAATATGGCTTCTCTATACCGCTCTCCCATTCCTGTCCCGTCACCCATGGGATTAACTCCTGTGTGTCTCATCCACGTGTACACTGCAGCACTAATGTGCTCTTTAGGATGTTGATTAGGGTCCCAATCGAATTGAGGGACTGCAACGGGGGTGGTGGGCGGATACTGATTTCTTATGGCCTTCCCTAGGGCTGTCATTACACGTGTCAGGGGTGTGTCATCAGCGTCCTTACTGCAATCAGCATTCTGTTCTATTTCTCTAGCAACAGATCGTCCCAAAATTACCTAAAGTCACCCAAGGCCAATTTCATGCCTTTAGTCAATGTATCTAATTCCTGTAACCAGACACGTCCACACCCTGCAATAGGTGGCATCTTATCCACTAATGCCTGTACATCTCCCAATGAAAAAGGGACATATTTTGTCATTCCAGCTGATGAGCTCAACAACGGACATTGAAATCTGGATGGACCACTCTGGCTACGAGTAGTCATGGTGTGTGTTCTTCCAGAATCTTTAAACTGTTTTTCTGTTATCTGTTGAGAAGCATTCTCATATAAATCATGCACTTTTGATTCCAATTGTGTAACCCCTCTTAAAATTCTAAGCGTTTCTTGTGCTTCTGTCTCAGGTCCTCCTTCAGCTCTTTCATTCAACCAATCACTGCCAGAAGCCACACTATTCTGCTCAACACTTTCTTCCTCCTCTGATACTACAGGCTCAGGGATCCAATTGCCTTTCAGGGATATCTCCACCTTTACAGGAGTCCCGGTCACTAGACCGGAAGCGATCAGGCTCCAAGCTGGGTGTCTCTGGCCGCGTTTTCTGTCTAGATTGTGAGTCAGAGCCGCACGCTCCGTCTTCACCGGACACTTTCAAAACACTTAATTTCTTTTAAAAATTCCCCAGGAGGGTCTGGCTCACTCCTGTAGCCGGGTTCACGCATAGGGTAGAGTGCTGCGGGAGAAAGTTCTGTGTAGGGCCCTCCATATCTCTCTCTATGCGGTCAGAGAAGGGCTCATAACAGGCAGGTCCTCCCACTTGTGGTGTGTATACTTTTGACGGTTCAGGGACAAACGGGTTATAATGCGCACGTAACTGGCCTGATTCTGTATCTCCTCTAATATATATTTCTCCATTTTGCACATATACCATGTGTGAGACTATAGGACGGAGGGACACTCGGTGGGGGTACTGCTGTTTTTTCTGACTGCTTCATTTGTGTTCTGTCCTTACTGCAGTGAATCAATCCCTGCCACCAAACCAACAAACTGCCCCATTCTGTTTCTCTTTTCCCTGCGTCTTTTGCTTCAACTTTACACTTTATTCCACCAGGTCTGTTTGAATGGGAGAGCTGTTTCCACCAAGAATGTTTCCGCGACGACTAACTGAACAGGTGTGTATATATGTAGTGAGCGGCGAAGCCGTGGAGACCGCCGACAAAGACGTGGAGGCCGACAGAAGCGTAGAGACGGTGGATGCCTGCGACGGGAACCTGCAGGTTGGTCAGGAGGCCGACCAAGCAGAGCAGAGGACCCCACAGAAACTCTGTGGACCTCCGGAGGCGTGGAGCCTGGCGAACCCTCAGAGGCTGAAGCAGAGCCTGGCGAACCCTCAGAGGCTGAAGCAGAGCCTGGCGAACCCTCGTCTCAGGGTTCAAAGGCCAGAATGAGGACAAAACATTCCTTAAACCCCTCAGGAACAGGGTTCAGCGTTGCTTCCTCCTCGAACCCCTCGTCGCAGGGTTCAGAAGCCAGAACAAGGACCAGTTCCTCACTGAACCCCTGCAGACTAGGAACAGGAGCTGAGGCGTCAGCGGACCCTCAGTGACGTGAGCAGGAGCTGAGGCGTCGCCGAAACCCTCAGTGGCGTGAGCAGAGGCGTCGCCTGGGTCCCCGATGACTTGAGCCAGGGCGTCCCTCTTACCACGTCCTCTGCGCCGTGTGGAGGGGGTTGAGGCTGACCCAGGGTCAGGCGTCTTCCCAGGCTGTGGTGTGTCTGGCCTGGAGTCAGGCTGTGGTGTATGTGGCTGTGGACCTGACGTGGGCTGCTCTGCAGCAGCAGCAGCTCCCTGGAGTCCTGGCGTGGAAGGAGGTGGACGGCAGTAAACCTGCCTGACTGCAGCCTCATATCCCTCTCCATCTGCCTGATTCTGTCCATCAGCTCAGGAGAGGAATACATGAGGCTGGTCTTCCTGAAGCTTTTTATCTGTCGTGCATAGAACCTCAAGCGCTGCTCCAGCTCGACAGGTGTTGACTCAGAACACCGGGCTGGAGCGAGCGCAGACGGCATGGGCGGAGGTGCAGCGAGCCTGGGAGACAGTGCTGTGGCAGACGAAGGTGCGGGACTACTAGTTGCAGCCCTCGCGTCGGCTGGCAGGGAAACCACCTCCTCGGCAGCCGAACCACAGGAAGGCGCTCCGCGCCGACGTCTCTTGCAGCGGGAGGAGGGCGAGGACTTCACTGCCGGATCAGAGTGCGCAGCCAGGGGAGCAGGCGGAGAACAGCGCTGAACCGCCTCACACTCCATCTGCTCCAGCAGCAGTGGAGAGGGTAGAACCTCCAGGTCGGTCGGCAGATTCCTCATCGCCTCCTCCTTCTGCCGTTCAACCCCGGCGATCCAAGGCGTCTCCCTTCTGTTTCTCCGCGCGGTCCATGGATGGCGGAAACATTCTGTTATGGTTTGCAAGATATAGGACCCCAGAATGCAGACCAGAAGGCAGCATGACGGTAAGTGCAAAAGATTTAATAACAAAAAACTCACTCACTACAGGAGGCAGGAACAAAACAAACGGGCAGGCAAGACAGGCATGGCATGATCAAAAAAAACAAGACTTGGTTTGAGAATGTTTCTGCGACGACTAACTGAACAGGTGTGTATATATGGAGTGAAAACCAGGTGGACCAAGGAGACAGATTAACTTTGAGCAGGTGAACTGAATAAACTTAATTGACAGACAGAACAAAATGTGGCTGCGGCAAAAAACAGAGACTCTAATATACAAACAAAACCAAACTTGACAAAACATGAACAAGACTAAAACATGACCAGAAAAATAATAAACAAAAGCATGATTCAAAACTTGAGCAGTGAAAAACATAAGGAAAAAACCTGAAACCAAAATCCCCAAGTCATAACACTGTGTTCTTTTTGTGTCTCTGCTCTGTTCTCTCAAACCCCCAGTCGGTCGTGGCAGATGGCCGCTCACACTGAGCCTGGTTCTGCTGGAGGTTTCTTCCTGTTTAAAGGGAGTTTTTCCTCTCCACTGTCGCCACATGCATTCTCAGTGTGCGGGATTGCTTCAAAGTCACCAGTGACTGTCCACTGTCGCTTCATGCTCATCCAGGAGGAGTGACTGCTACAAATCTCTGACTCGATGCAATCTGCTGGGTTTCCTTAGATAGAAAAACGTTTTATCCAATTTGAATAAATAACTGAATCTGACTGCAGGGTTCAATGGTTAGGATTAATTGAAATGTATGTACCTGACTGTTGTGAAGTGCCTTGAGATGACGTGTGTTGTGAATTGGAGCTATATAAATAAAACTGAATTGAATTGAACTGAAAAAAGCCAATGTTATAATAAAGCTGTATAGAAGTCTTATTTTCTGTTTGCAACAAGCCATGTGAAGGGCACAGCAATCTTTCTGGCCAACATGCAAAACACTATATGTAGAGGAAAACTACAACTGCACATCGGTGGTTCTAGACCAAATTTGCCAGGGGGCCAGGGTGGGGACATTGTTTTCATTTGGGGGCACAGAACAAAAAAATGAAACAATAAAAACAGGGCAATATTTCATCATTTAATATATTAGGTAAAAATTGCCGAACCCCAGGAAACGTTGCAACTGCTTGTGTGAGTCAGGTACTGGCCATTCGAGAACCGCTTTCACCTTGTCCGGGTCGGAGCGAACCTGTCCACCCTCGAGAATGAATCCCAGGTACGTAACTGACTTCTTGTGAAATTCACACTTCTCTGCTTTTACAAACAGATGATTCTCCAATAGTCTCTGGAGGACAAGGCGGACATGTTGCTGGTGTTCTGTTAAGTCACGTGAGTAGATCAAGATGTCATGGAGGAAAACAAAAACATTCAAAAAGTCTCTGAGTACGTCGTTGACTAATGACTGAAATACTGCTGGGGCATTACAAAGGCCGATAGGCATTACTCGATACTCAAAATGTTCCAAAGGTGTTTTGAATGCTGTCTTCCACTCATCCCCCTGGCGGATTCTGACTAAGTGATAAGCCTTTCTCAAATCTAATTTAGAAAAGATGGTAGCTTCACATACTGATTCAAAGGCCGAACTGAGGAGAGGAAGTAGACACTTGTTTTTAACTGTTATCTGATTCAATCCCTTATAGTCAATACATGGTCGGAGAGACCCATCTTTCTTGCCTACAAAGACAAACCCTGCCCCTAATGGTGAAGAAGATGGCGGGATTAATCCTGCAGCTAGCGACTCATTTATGTATGTCCCTAGGGACTCTTGTTCTGGCCCGGAGATGTTGTATAACCTACTAGAGGGTAGCGGCGCACCATGAAGTAGATCAATGGCGCAATCGTATGGCCGATGGGGGGATAAGGAAAGCACTTTAGTTTTATTGAAGACTTGTTTCAGATCGTGGTATATAGTAGGAACCTGGGACAAATCCGAGTACTCACATCTTCAACAGGAGTGGAATGAGGCTGAACAATAGCTGACTTAAGGCAACATTAAGGATTACCAGAGAGCAACAACACTAAAGGCTTGGTGCGATGAGTTATACGCTGAAGTCCTTGTCCATTTAAAGCAGAAACTAAGCAGGGTTCAGTAAGAGGTTCTGTTTCAATCTGGGCTCTTTTAACTAAATCTTCATCTATAAGATTTTGTTTGCTACCAGAATCAATTAAGGTGGACAAGTTCTGGGTAGAGTGATGCGAGAGTAGCGAGGCCGATAAATAAAATCTGGAGGCTAACGGGTACATTTTTCGGTCCGTGGGTACCCCCCTTCTACCGACGGACCAACGCTTTTGGCCGCGGGGGTCAGGAAGGATAGTCAGCAATAAAGTGTTCAGCTGAACCACAATAAAAACATTGCCTAGTCTGTCTACGTTTCTGCCTTTCTTCTAAGGATAGATAAGCTTATCCTATCTGAATGGGCTCAGCCTCAATAGCTGTGTCTGAAGGTGACGTTTTCAGAACAGTAGGTGACTGGTAGATAAGCACTGCGTTCATAACAAAATCTCCTTCTCTCTCTCATTCTACTATCCAATCTGATAGCTTTAGCAATCAGCCCCTCTAAAGACTCTGGTTCCTCAACTAGTGCTAGTTCATCCTTAAGTGGTTCATTCAAAGCATAAAAAAATGCGGATCTAAGAGCCCGGCTATCTCAGCCTGAGGCTGCCGCTAAGATACGGAAGTCAATGGCAAACTATGTAACAGGCCTGTTACACTGTTTCAAAGCCCAATTTATGCCCTGTAGTAATCTGGTCAGACTCAAAAGAAAATATCTCTCTAAACTCCTTTTCAAAGTTGGAAAAAGAACAACCAAATTGGGAAGAGCTAGGAAAACGAGACTCTGCCCGCTTAAGAGCGTTCCCTGTTAGCAGACCAATAATATAGGAAATCTTGGTGTCATCATTGGGAAATGATTGTGGAGAACGGTTAAAGACTAGTGAGCACTGTAGTAAAAAACCTCTACAATCCCTTGTCTACTTGTCTTGAGCTATACCACGGTTGGCTAACACTCGAGCAGTGAGATGCTGGCTGCTTCCTGCTTAAATACTCTAGGGAGTAATCACCGGGGATGGAGAACACCTGTCACCTCACACCATGGTCACCAGCGCCTACTAGAGGTTAGACACAGACAATAGCAGACAGGAACAAAAAACAACACACACAACCAGAACCCGACATTTGCAGCTGTAACTGTACAGGTCCTTCTCAAAATATTAGCATATTGTGATAAAGTTCATTATTTTCCATAATGTCATGATGAAAATTTAACATTCATATATTTTAGATTCATTGCACACTAACTGAAATATTTCAGGTCTTTTATTGTCTTAATACGGATGATTTTGGCATACAGCTCATGAAAACCCAAAATTCCTATCTCACAAAATTAGCATATTTCATCTGACCAATAAAAGAAAAGTGTTTTTAATACAAAAAACGTCAACCTTCAAATAATCATGTACAGTTATGCACTCAATACTTGGACGGGAATCCTTTTGCAGAAATGACTGCTTCAATGCGGCGTGGCATGGAGGCAATCAGCCTGTGGCACTGCTGAGGTCTTATGGAGGCCCAGGATGCTTCGATAGCGGCCTTTAGCTCATCCAGAGTGTTGGGTCTTGAGTCTCTCAACGTTCTCTTCACAATATCCCACAGATTCTCTATGGGGTTCAGGTCAGGAGAGTTGGCAGGCCAATTGAGCACAGTGATACCATGGTCAGTAAACCATTTACCAGTGGTTTTGGCACTGTGAGCAGGTGCCAGGTCGTGCTGAAAAATGAAATCTTCATCTCCATAAAGCTTTTCAGCAGATGGAAGCATGAAGTGCTCCAAAATCTCCTGATAGCTAGCTGCATTGACCCTGCCCTTGATAAAACACAGTGGACCAACACCAGCAGCTGACACAGCACCCCAGACCATCACTGACTGTGGGTACTTGACACTGGACTTCTGGCATTTTGGCATTTCCTTCTCCCCAGTCTTCCTCCAGACTCTGGCACCTTGATTTCCGAATGACATGCAGAATTTGCTTTCATCTGAAAAAAGTACTTTGGACCACTGAGCAACAGTCCAGTGCTGCTTCTCTGTAGCCCAGGTCAGGCGCTTCTGCCGATGTTTCTGGTTCAAAAGTGGCTTGACCTGGGGAATGCGGCACCTGTAGCCCATTTCCTGCACACGCCTGTGCACGGTGGCTCTGGATGTTTCTACTCCAGACTCAGTCCACTGCTTCCGCAGGTCCCCCAAGGTCTGGAATCGGCCCTTCTCCACAATCTTCCTCAGGGTCCGGTCACCTCTTCTCGTTGTGCAGCGTTTTCTGCCACACTTTTTCCTTCCCACAGACTTCCCACTGAGGTGCCTTGAT
The DNA here is from genome assembly GCF_021462225.1 of Girardinichthys multiradiatus. NCBI lineage: Eukaryota > Metazoa > Chordata > Actinopteri > Cyprinodontiformes > Goodeidae > Girardinichthys > Girardinichthys multiradiatus. Next base: position 2,672,850 of record NC_061797.1, read on the forward strand.
ACAGCACTCTGGAAACATCCTATTCGTTCAGAAATTTCTTTCTGTGTCTTACCCTCTTGCTTGAGGGTGTCAATAGTGGCCTTCTGGACAGCAGTCAGGTCGGCAGTCTTACCCATGATTGGGGTTTTGAGTGATGAACCAGGCTGGGAGTTTTAAAGGCCTCAGGAATCTTTTGCAGGTGTTTAGAGTTAACTCGTTGATTCAGATGATTAGGTTCATAGCTCGTTTAGAGACCCTTTTAATGATATGCTAATTTTGTGAGATAGGAATTTTGGGTTTTCATGAGCTGTATGCCAAAATCATCCGTATTAAGACAATAAAAGACCTGAAATATTTCAGTTAGTGTGCAATGAATCTAAAATATATGAATGTTAAATTTTCATCATGACATTATGGAAAATAATGAACTTTATCACAATATGCTAATATTTTGAGAAGGACTTGTAGCAAACAGTAGTTCCAGAAAGTATTGACTTAGGGTGGCAGAATACATTTCAATGCCACAGTTTTCATCATTTTTTCTGTGGTTGAAGTGTGCATTAATTTTAGCAGGGCCCCTTCTATCACTGACCCCCACCCCCCAAATTTAATAAATTACCAGGTTTTAAAAGAGTGCAGCAGAATAAATATCTGAGGACTTGTCGTTAAACAATACACTGACTTTGTGTGTAAGAAGACAAACCAGCGCATGCACTTTTATCGTTAGCTTTGCTGTTTAAATGTTGGTACATCTTTTATGAAAATGTTTTACTCTTGTCCTATTGACTCTGTTCTTACCTTTTATTTTATTTGTGGGTACAAGACCCATAGGCTACATTTACACCATAGGTTGAGCTAGACTTTTTTATTGTCTGTCATTTTCATTGACAGGATTAAAAAAAATCGTGTCATCTATTTTTACCTGTCCGTTTACTTTTAAAAAGGATAATAATTAAACATTCAATAGCATTTATTTTCATTCATTTTAACTAATATTCAGTTTGAACAAGCTGAACAGAGGATCCACATCAACCAGATGAATACATGTAACATTTTCTCCGCAGTGACAAAAAACACTGAATGTGGCCCAGGTAACTAGATATGCCATGCCAAACTTTCAAAACCGTCAAATTGACAGCCCTGGGTGTTCTAGTGTTAAGTAAAATGACATTTAAGTAAATATTATTTTCTAGATTAGAAACTAATAACCTTTCTGGACTGTTGATTCTTAATGTATTAACTAGCCATCACAGTACTAAAGTACTAAAATGGCGACAAGGAACGTCTAAGGACTCATAAGATGGCAACTAGTCATGTGTAAGCATTTGACTTCACTGGCGCTAGCATTAGCCCTTAGCAGTTTAGCTAACAATGGAAAGCTTATAGCTTGTCTTTAAAGTCAAGCATGTATATGAGCATAGGAGCGTTGATGGCTGGTTATGGCTGAGCTGTGTTTAAAACCACCATTTAAATAATCACACAACAAATAACTAGCCTCAAGGCTGAAATGTCTGTTCACATTAGTTTGACAGACAGCCTGCTAGCACTTAGATAGCTTACTTTCTCAACACGAACAAAATAAAACATCATGACATAAACAGTATTTAGACTATTTCATCCTAAACTAATTTTCTCTGCCCAAACACCACCTCAACATGAACCGTTCAGAAGAAAGGATGTCCTAAGGTGGTTTGGTCTGGTCCAGCCATGTGGTGGGCAGAACAAAGTGGTGGATGCGGGGTGCTCTTGGTTGAGAGTCGTGTGGAAGAGGCAACACATTTTAACACTATCTGTTGATGTCATTTTAGTAATGTAATTATGTACTGATTCAGTTCAACATAATGTGCTGCAATCTCCTTTCTAGCTTCTGATTGCAGCAGGTACCAGCACTGCTCACATTCCAGGCTGGTGCTGAAAGCAGAGGGAACGACGCATAGATCTGCTGGGAATGCCTATTTGACCCTACCGTGATCCCAGGACCGAATCTACCTTTCAACACTGTTCAGGCTCTGCTCCTCTGTTCAGTTCAGTTTTCTCCACCATTTGTTGCCTGTTTTGTTTTGGTCATTTTACCAAACTAAACCTCATTATATAAGAATGCAATCACAGTAAAATGCTGAATTTTAATATTAATATGAATTGATGCAGTATGAAAATGATGGACTTGTCAGCATGATGAACAAACATTATCCAAATTAAAATAATGATGACCATGTAAATAAGCTACGTTCAAACATTACGATGCTGTGTCACAATTAATTCAATCTTGCTGAGTTTCATCATCATGATTTACACATGACAAGGAGCTCATTTGTTTTGGGTTTCTTTTTTTTTGGTTTTTTGTAACAACCAATCACAGTTCTCAGAATACAGTGTCACATCTAGCAATGGGGTCAACTACACCTCCTCGGTAAGATGGGAAGTTCTGTCCTCCCCGCTCAGCAGCAAAGTAAATCACTCTTAAGCTAGGAGTCCTTACAAAGAATTTTTAGGGTAAGATAAGAACTCTCTGAGAGGACTCTGAGAAACCTTGTGAATACAGACCCTGATCTTTAGTTGAAATGTTTTTTACTTAAAAAAAGGTTAAAGTGTTCCATGGACTTTGCTGAACCAAATGACTTTGAGCCATTACCAAAAAAGGAAAATCTTCTCTGTTTGTATGGAAAAAGGAAACTTGTCAGCCTACCTCTTGCCCGAAGACTGCTGGTGTTAAGCACCAGCCCCATGAGACCCTGAAAGGACAAGCAGATAGACAACGGATGGATTGATGGATGGATGGATGGATGGATGGATGCCCAAATAGGAGCTGAAGACTCAGACAACACAAAGCCATCTAATAATTTTATTCATATCACCTCTGTAACACCCCTCCTTGAACCGTCACCTTAACGTGGTGGAGGGGTTTGAGTGCTCAAATGATCCTAGAGGCTATGTTGTCTGGGGCCTAAATGCCCCTGGTAGGGTCTCCCATGGCAAACAGGTTCTAGGTGATGGGTCAGACAAAGAATGGTTCAAGAACCCCTCATGAAAAACACAATATCGAGGCACGTGACGTCGCCCGGTACGGCGGAGCCGGGGTCCCACCCTGGAGCCAGGCCTGGGGTCGGGACTCGTCGGAGAGCGCCTGGTGGCCGGGTTGCTCCTCGCGGGACCCGGCCGGGCCAAGCCCGAACGAGAGACGCGAGGCCATCCCCCAGTGGGCCCACCACCTGCAGGGGGAACCGTGAGGGACCGGTGCAAAGAGGATTGGGTGGCGGACAAAGGTGGAGACCTCAACGGCCCGATCCCCGGATGCTTAGGCTGGCTCTAGGGACGTGGAATGTCACCTCGCTGGGGGGGAAGGAGCCTGAGCTTGTGCGGGAGGTCGAGAGATATCGACTAGAAATAGTCGGGCTCGCCTCCACGCACAGCGTGGGCTCTGGAACCCATCTCCTTGAGAGGGGTTGGACTCTCTTCTACTCTCGAGTGGCCCACGGGGAGAGGTGGCGGGCTGGTGTGGGTTTGCTTGTTGCCCCCCAGCTCAGCCGTCTCGTGTTGGGGTTTACCCCAGTGGATGAGAGGGTTGTATCCCTGCGCCTTCGGGTTGGGGAGAGGTCTCTGACTATCATTTCAGCCTACGGGCCGAGTGGTAGTGCAGAGTACCCTGCCTTCTTGGCGTCCCTGTCGGGGGTGCTGGATAGTGCCCCTCCCGGGGACTCCATTATTCTGCTGGGGGAATTCAACGCCCACGTGGGGAACGACAGTGACACCAGGAGAGGCGTGATCGGGAGGAATGGCCTCCCCGATCTGAATCCGAGTGGTGTTTTGTTATTGGACTTCTGTGCTAGTCACGGATTGTCCATAACGAACACCATGTTCAAGCATAAGGGTGTCCATCAGTGCACTTGGCACCAGGACACCCTAGGCAGGAGGTCGATGATCGACTTTGTTGTCGTATCATCAGACCTTCAGCCGCATGTTTTGGATACTCGGGTGAAGAGAGGGGCTGAGCTGTCCACTGATCATCACCTGGTGGTAAGTTGGATCCGCTGGAGGAGGAGAAAGCCGGACAGACTCGGCAGGCCCAAGCGCATAGTGAGGGTCTGCTGGGAACGCCTGGCGGAGCCCTCGGCCAGGGATGTATTCAACTCCCACCTCCGGGAGAGCTTCGACCAAATCCCGGGGGATGTTGGAGACATAGAGTCCGAGTGGACCATGTTCTCTGCATCTATTGTCGATGCTGCTGCCCATAGCTGCGGCCGTAAGGTCTGCGGTGCCTGTCGTGGTGGCAATCCCAGAACCCGGTGGTGGACACCGGCAGTAAGGGATGCAGTTAAGCTGAAGAAGGAGTCCTATCGGCTGTGGTTGGCTTGTGGGACTCCTGAGGCGGCTGACGGGTACCGTGAGGCCAAGCGTGCTGCGGCCCGGGCTGTGGCAGAGGCAAAAACTCGGGCCTGGGAAGAGTTCGGTGAGGCCATGGAGAAGGACTACCGGTTGGCCTCGAAGCGATTCTGGCAAACCGTCCGGCGCCTCAGGAGGGGGAAGCAGTGTTTTGCCAACACTGTTTATAGTGGGGGCGGGACACTGCTGACAGATGGCCACACACACAGATCCTGGTTCTACTCGAGGTTTCTTCCTGTTAAAGGGGAGTTTCCCTTCCTGCTGTCGCTGCATGCATGCTTGGTTAGAGGGATTACTACAAAGACAACAACACAATGCAAGTGAGTGTCCACTGTTACAACATGCTCACCCAGGACAAGAGAATGCTGCAAGTCACTGACTTGATGCAATCTGCTGAGTTTCCTTTAGATAGAAAACTTTTTAACCAATCTGAATAATAAGCTGAAGCTTACTGTGGCTCAGAGAGAAGAGTAGTTGTCTTGCAACCAAAAGTTGTGCTTTCGATTCCAGCTTCCTACAGCCACATGTTGATGTGCTCTTGGACAAGGCACTTAAGTTTAAATTATCTACAGACCTTTGAATCAGCACGGTGGTGCAGTTGGTAGAACTGTTGCCTTTCAGCAAGAAGGTCCTGGGTTCGATTCCCAGCCTGGGGTCTTTCTGCATGGAGTTTGCATGTTCTCCCCATGCATGCGTGGGTTCTCACCGGGTACTCCGGCTTCTTCCCACAGTCCAAAGACATGCCTGTTAGGTTAATTGGTCTCTCTAGATTGCCCTTAGGTGTGTGAATGAGTGTGTGCTTGGTTGTTTGTGTGTTGCCCTGTGATGGACTGGTGACCTGTCCAGGGTGTACCCTGCCTTCTGCCCATAGACTGCTGGAGATAGGCACCAGCTCCTCTGCGACCCACTATGGAATAAGTGGTAGAAAATGACTGACTGACCTTTGTATCAGTTTATGAATGTGTGTTGACACAACATGTGAAGAGGCATGTATGATCACTGATCTGAAATGGGCTTAGGACTAAGTATAAGAAAAATTTCATACCAGTAATCAAATAAATATGGTTCCTGATTCTCCACTGTTAGGAAAACTATCCTCTTCAAAAATTATGATAGACTTATTCGTAGCATTTATAAGTGCAATGAATGGGTGAATGACTGATTGTATTGTAAAGCGATTTGGGGTCTCTGGGGACTTAACAAAGTTACATGTTAAGGCCGTTTACCATGTATAATAATGAGATTAGCAGCTTTCATAATCCAAAAAAAAATAGTAACAATCCAAAATAAATGGGAGCCAATTCTCACAATCTTCATTTTTAATTATCACCATTTTTACACAAATCTTAACACATTTCCATATTTCTGACAATGCACAGATTTGTTCTGTATTTCTAAGTTTGTTTTTATTGTTAGTGCTACTGTAAGCAAGATATTTTTTATATTAATGTAGCTGCTTCAATTCATTTTATATAGTACCACTATAAATACTGTTTTCAAATCAATACTTTGAAGTTTTGTTGGTATAAAATATTGTGAAAGTTTGTCTTCTAATCTGCTATCTGATCCTCGGTTCGACTCCCGGCTGAAGGTCCTTCTGCATGGAGTTTGCATGTTCTCCCCGTGCATGCGTGGGTTCCTTCCGGGTTCTCCAGCTTCCTCCCACAGTCCTGAAACATGATTGTTAGGTTAACTGGTCTCTCTAAATTCCACCTTGGTGTTAATGGGTGTGTGCATGGTTATCTGTCCTGTGTGTGTCTGTGTTCCCCTGCGATGGACTGGCAACGCGGCCAGGGTGTACCCTGCGTCTCGCCCATAGACTGCTGGAGATAGGCACCAGCTTCCCTGCAACCCAGTACGGAAGAAGTGGAATAGAAAATGACTGACTGACTGACTTCTATAATTTTCAAAATAATTGTACCACATATTTTGCAATTATTATATTAAATTGTCAATGACCTTTAGAGTTAAAACACTAAAGTATATGTTTAAACTTGATTGATGGGGGAAATGTTTACAATTACAAAAAGCTAACAAAGTACAGTAAGGCTGCAGTTTTCTGTGTAGGAATCCCGAGCTGGATGCGCACTGTGAAATCTATTCTACTGTTTTTTGAGAATCTGTAAGTACTGAAGCATTTAGAATCCTTTTCTTACAGTGGCTTGTAAACGTATTCATACCCCTTGAATTTTTCCACATATTGTCACATTACATCCACAAATATAAACATATTTTATTGGAATTTTATGTTAAAGACCAACACAAAGTGGTATAGGTGAAGTGGAACGAAAATTATAAATGGTTTCTTTTTTTACAAATAAAAACCTGAAAAGTGCTGTGTGCAAACGTATTCAGCCCCCCTCACTCAATACTTTACAGCTGCGAGTCTTTTAGGGTATGTCTCTACCAGCTTTGCACATCTAGTGACTGAACGTTTTGCCCTTTCTTTGCAAAACAGCTCAAGCTCAGTCAGATTAGATGGAGAGCATTTGTGAACAGCAGTTTTCAGATGTTGCCACAGATTCCCCATTGGGTTTAGGTCTACACTTTGACTTTGACCACATTTTTGCAGTGCACGTCTAATTGTTGTCCTGTGGACAGATTCCCCCACCTGAGCTGTGAATCTCTGCAGTTCGTCCAGAGTCACCATGCGCCTCTTGGCTGCATCTCTGATCAGTGCTCTCCTTGTTCAGCCTGTAAGTTTAGGTGGACGGCCTTGTCTTGGTAGGTTTACAGTTGTGCCATACTATTTCCATTTCCCGATGATGGATTGAACAGAGCTCGGTGAGATGTTCGAAGCTTGGGAAATCGTTTTATAGCCTAAGCCTGCTTTAAACTTCTCCAGAACTTTATCCCTGACCTGTCTGGTGTGTTCCTCGGACTTCATGATGATGTTTGCTACCCAATATTCTCTTAACCAACCTCCGATGCCGTCACAGAGCAGCTGTGTTTGTACTGAGATTAGATTACACACAGGTGGGCTCTATTTAGTCATTAGCAATCAACAGGCAACTTCTGAAGGTAATTGGTTGCACTCAGAGTGAAGGGGGCTGACTACTTTTCAGGTTTTTATTTGTAAAAAAGTTTTTGAAATTGTGTATAATTTTCTTTCCACATCACAATGGTATATCACTTTGTGTTGGTCGTTCACATAAAACACCAATAAAATATATTTATTTTTGTGGTTGTAATGTGACAATATGTGGAAAGGTTCAAAGGGAAGGGTATGGAATGCTTTTACAAATCACTGTATGTAACTAAGAAAAATCCATAAAAGTCAATCAGAATAATGATGATAGAAGTTGACCTGCCTCAACAGGTTCAACAGTGAAGTGAGAAAGGCATCAGTAAAGCGGGTTGTTTAGGTGGAGGATAAAGTTTCCATCCATTGCCTATATCCACTTCAGAGTACAGGGTCGTTGGGGAGATGGTGCATATCTCCAGCAGTCACTGGGCAAGAAGTAGGGTAGCATAAGGTTTATTTTGGCAAAAGAAACATGCATAACTTTGTGAATAACTCCAAAAGGTTTATACTTCAATGCCACTCCCATGTTTCCGTGCATGCCCTTAGGACAGAAAATTATATTCAAGGCTGCCATCTAGTGTCAGAAATCATTCAGGCATTTTTGGCAATAAGAACATGTCAATAAAGCAGGTAAGTTGTGGGACATATCAAACCTTTCTTCACAGAATATTTTTTTACAGAAGTATGATCAAAATATTCATTTGTTATGACAAGCGCAAATGTTCTTGCACCTCTGTGTTTTATACACTCAAACCAGATAAAGAATTAGTTCAGATCAGAACAGTCATTAGCAGCTTAAAAAGGACAAACAAACAATCTACTCTAGGGCTGTGCAACAACAGTGGGGTCGGGAAACTCTGAAAGAGTACCAGGAGGAGAATCTGTCCATGAATCTAAAAGAAAATGTCCTGCAAGAAGAAAATGCTTTGGCTGTCAAATCTGTCTGCAGGAGTTAATAAGCAGTAGTGTATTGAAAATGCTGCTCGCTGCTTCAATAACAGTGTTGCTGGAAGAAGCTGAATTCATATTCCAGCTCTTTTGTTTGAATAAATACAAACATGTCATTAGCTGAGGCAGCTGAACTTATTTCAGTACAATAACACAGAAAGACATCTTTCCTCAAATTGGATCAATTTAATGATGTAAAAACCTATTTAAAGTAAAGTTTGAAAACTAAGCCTAAGGTGAATGGTAATATTTGCTCAGATTACAGTTTAACCTGTATGTAAATTCAAGGCAGCACAGCGGAAGCTCAGGCCAGAATGTGATAACAGCGGAAAGAAGCCTGTTGTTAGAGTGTGGAATGACCCGGTCTCAGCACACAGCTTGGATTCCGACCATTCTGTAGACTTTAACCTGTTCACAAATAAAAATGGGCAATTTTGCTGAGTTTGGAAGTACTTTGTAACATAATTATGCAATGTGATCTTCAGCAGAAAACACATAGATTCTATAGGCACTGTGCAGCTTGTTAGAATGCTCAGTGCAAAAATAAAAACTAGTGAATATTACTCCATCTATGAAGCTGACTCTACAACTCTTCACTACAACAACCGTCATTAATACTATCTTTGTATTTCAGTGTCTCATGTTCTTCAGAAATAATTAGTCCTTCGTGCTCATGTTGGTACTGTTGTAATAGAAGCAGCCTTCAGGGGGTTCACCAGAGTAAAATGAGAAAGTAACAGTAAAATTATTAAACTTTTACTCTTGCTTGGTAGATTTTGCCAAGTATTTGGATTGTCTTGCAAAACATTTTTTACCCTTTGCAGTTGTACTGTAGGATGACAAATTGTGAAAAAGTTCAAAGCTCCTTGTATTTTATTAGGACTGTATCTGAAACACAAACACAAAGTGCTCCATAACTTTAAATTATAAGGGAAATAGCACATTATTGTTACAAATAAAATTTTGAAAGATTTTGAAAAAAATCTTTTAAGGTTCTGCAGCATTGCCCCAATGCCCACTTTATTTGCAAAATATCTCAAGCTCAGCCATTTTAAATCAATTTTCAAGTCTTGCAACAAATTCACAATTGGATATAACTGGATTTTGATTGGACCATTCTAACACATCAATATGCTTTCATCTAGTTCCATTGTAGCCCTGAATCCATGTTTGGGGCTGTTGTTCTCACAAGATCATCCTGCATTTAGCTTTTTTTGATTTTCTGATCAGCTTCAATGTCCCCACAGCCTGTTGCTGCCACCATATTTCATACTTGGGATGTTTTTAGGGTTATGTGCAATGTTAGCTCTCTGCCAAACAAAGAATTTTCTTTCAGGTTATAATGTTCAACTACAGCCTCATCTGACCAGGGCACCTACTTCCACATGTTTTCTGTGCCCTTGTCTTTCCCATGGGCCTTATCACTGCTAATGTGCATGTGAAGGATGCACATTTGATTGATCATAACTCAGTACTTTGACCTTAACCTTCATTCTAAGCAAATTCCCTTCCAATTAAGAACTCAAAGATGCATCTTAACTGAGACTACCAAGAGGTTCTGTCATGCTTGACACGCTCGTATTTTTCTGGTGGACATGACGTAGACACTCTTAACAGATAATGTTTATCCATCTTGGAACAAGTGGGGCTTATCAATTTGCTATTTCAAAGACAAATTCATGCCCTTGGATAAATGAGTCTAACAATTAAAGAAGAATGTGTTGCTAAGTTTAAATATTATGGAAAAAGCCTTAAATGAAATGGGGAAAGATCCCAGATCTGAATCTTTTTCTCAACTAATTTTAAAAAACAAATGAAATCCTGAGAGTTTTCTTGATAAAATCAGTGTTAATGTGTTTGCTGCTTCTGCTGTACCTTTTAATGTGCACTCTAAAGCACATGGTGTGTGGGGCCAAAGCTGTCTTGATCTTCCTGTGTTTGTACTATGAGTTTCTTCTACCCGTTTCTCTGCACGTCCCTGTTTAATTGCTATCATTCATGTTAGATTAGATTAATGATTTATTCTTGTGTTTAGATTACTTTCTTGGATTCCTCTGTGTTTTAGTTTGAATGTCCTTGTAGATATGCTTCATCCCTGTTTAAGTAATTTAGTTAATCTCATTGTTTACTTACTTCTTGTATTCCTGTACATTTAGATTCCCTCCAGTATTTCTCTAGGTCCCTGTTCCCCTGTATTAATTAGCCTCCCTCCTTCAGTTGCCCTGCATACTCCCTCTCACCAGCTGCTCCAGATTTCTCCTGATTAGCTCTCCTTGTTCATGAGTCCATTCTCCACCCTTCCTCTGTATTTAAACCATTTGGTTTTCATTGTTCACCACTGCTTCCTCCTGTTTGACTATCATGCTTCATGTCGATTTACCTGCTTGTGTTCCTTGTCCTGGTCTCCCTGTAAGTTCCTGTTATCATTAAATAATTTTCATTACTCCACTACACTCTGCATTTGGGTTCCTCCTCTACTGCATTATGACAAAAACTTAAAAAACCCAAATGGGATCCAACATTACATTAAAATAGTTAAACTCTATTGTATGTCATGTCAGAGGTCTTATTAAACTTCTCCTCAGCTATTGACACAGAATTAGAATATACTGATAAACAGACTGAGAGATCTGGTTGGACTATCTGGATTTGTGCTATGGTTGTTGTCAGAATCAGGTTTATTGGCAAGTTTGTGACACAAACAACAAATTTGACTCTGGTACACTTTGCTCTAGGTCAGGATTTTTTCATATAATAATGGAAATAAAAATAAAAAATCTTTTTAAACGTACATTTATACACATCTGGTAGGAATTTCAGGGTGTATGCAAACCTGATCATGTCTGAATCTATGTGGAATTGTGAAACTATTGTGAAATAATTAAATTTTAGGGGAAAAAACCATTCCTAAACTACTCCTTCTCCAGTCTCTCACCATAAAACCGTCTCATTTCTTAGCTTCTCCTTGCACCCTCCTACAGTGGCCAGGAGGTGCAAACCAACATTATATCTGAAACACTTTTACAAGTCCTGCATTTCAGGAAACAAATTTACATTTGAGAAAACACATTTAAGTTTCAGAAAGCAAATTTACATTTCAGGAAACAAATTTACATTTCAGAAAACACATTTCAATTTCAGAAAGCAAATTTACATTTCAGGAAACAAATGTACATTTCAGAAAGCTAATTTACATTCCTGGAAACAAATGTACATTTCAAAAAACAAATTTACATTTCAGAAAGTAAATTTGCATTTCAGGAAACAAATTTACATTTCAGTAAACACTTTTACAAGTTCCGAAACACATTTACAAATGACAAAATCTGACGGAAATGGAATGTACCAACTCCGACGCTGACCCGGAAGTGGTAACAGGAGCGCTCATGGTGATTAATGATGGATAGCAATTGAGTGGGGTTGGTCCCGTTTTCGGAACTACTCATTCAGTTGTTTAGATACTGGACTGCAATAGGTGTGGCAGTTGCATATAATCATCCTTAAAACATATTTCAAGTGCTAAGAGATCACAAATGATCAGACAATAAAACATGATATCATGAATATATTTGGCAACTTCGTAAAAGATAGATGGAAATGTCTAAAATTGACGGGCTTTAATTTTGAAATTTCACATCAGATCTTGATGAAATTCGATGACTGGAATCTGAAACTGTTCTCTTGTCATCTTGAAGTGAGAGTAATCACTGAAAAACAAAATTTTGTTGCAATAAACACAAAAACATAGGAAAAGTAAACATAAAATGATTTATTTTTAAGGCTTTTAATTTTGAAATTCAACATCAAATGTTGGTGATATTTAATGAGTGACATCAGTAGGTGTCCTAGTGTCAGCCTAAAGTGCGAGTAATCACTGGAAATTTGTTTTCTTCCCTGAACCGCCAGCTTAACATGGTGGAGGGGTTTGAGTGCCACCACCTGCAGGGGGAACCATGAGGAACCGGTACAAAGAGGATCAGGTAGTGGATGATGGTGAAGACCTCGACAGCCCTCCCAAGTATCTTGGGGTCTTGTTCACGAGTGATGGGAGAATGGAGCGCAAGATCAATAGATGGATTGTTGCGGCTGCTCCAGTAATGGGGATGTTGTGCTGATCCATTGTGGTGAAGAGAGAGCTGAGCCGAAAAGCGAAGCTTTCAATTTACCGGTTGGTCTACATTCCTACCCTCACCTATGGCCATGTACTTTGGGTCATGACCGAAAGAACGAGATCCCAGATACAAGCAGCTGAAATGAGCTTCCTCCATAGGGTGGCTGGGCACTCCCTTAGAGATAGGGTGAGGAGCTCGGCCATCCGGGGAATAGAGCCGCTGCTCCTCCACATCGAGAGGAGCCAGCTGAGGTGGCTCGGGCATCTATACCGAATGCCTCCTGGACGCCTTCCTCGGGAGGTGTTCCAGGCACGTCCTACCAGGAGGAGGCCCAGGGGACGGCCCAGGACACACTGGAGGAACAATGTCTCTCGGCTGGACTGGGAACGCCTTGGACTCCCCCCGGAGGAGCTGGAGGAGGTGTCTGGGGAGTGGGACGTCTGGGTGCCTCTACTGAGTCTGCTGCCCCCGCGACCTGGTCCCCGATGAAGCGGAACACGACGAGTACGAGTTTTCTGAAATGTAAATGTGTTTTCTGAAATGTAATTTGTTTTCCTGAAATGTAAATTTGCTTTCTGAAATGCAAATTTGTTTCATGAAATGCAAATTTGTTTTTTGCATTGTAAATTTGTTTTCTGAAATGTAAATTTGCTATCTGAAATGTAAATTTGTTTCCTGAAATGCAAATTTGTTTTTTCCATTGTAAATTTGTTTTCTCAAAAGTAAATTTGTCTCAGACTTTGTAAAAGTGTTTGTAATGTTGATTTGCGCCTCCCGGCCACCGTACCCTCCTGCTCCCCTTTGTCCTTGCTACTTGTTTTTTTAACTATACTTAGGGGGTTCAGGCTTACTTAGAAATCTGCCTTACACTCCAGGCACATATCATTGGATGTCCCTCCTTTTCCTTTTTCTTAGGCGTGGTCCACATTAGCAAAAATAGCCATTATGTGGAATTCCTCCTGGTTCAGTGTTAGGACCTATTTTGTTCTTGTTTTGTTCTTGTTTTCCTTTAGGCCAGATTATTCAGCAGTTCAGTAATGATTCTTGTTATCTATAGTACTGTCTAGAGCTACCAGTACTAGATAGTACTGTCCGAGCTACCTCACCCTATTGGCAGATAGATGCCTCGGGCTTTCCCCGAATTATTTTCCCCATGAGCGTCATCTTTGTTTACAATCACTTTTTCTTAAAAGGAATGGCCCTCAAACTGTTCTATACTCTCAACAGTTTTATTCAAAATAAGGCAGAGGATCAGTTCTGATGGCTCCCGTCCTTAACCCGCTCGGTGAGCCAAGTGACGAAACAGCCCCGAAAGAAGGTCACATATGGTTTTTATGTCTGGTACTCACTTCATGGGATGTACACTCCCTCAGTGTTTATCAGTAGACTATGTGTCACTATTCTGGTGTCTATCTGACAGGGGTGTGTAATAGCAGGTGTCTAACCCTGAATCTAAGTGTGGCTGCTGCAATCTTATCGCTCCTATTACAGTATGTACCACAATCAACCCAATGCATTAAACTTTATGTCAAACTGTAGGTCACTGAGGATTATTATCCTATTCTAAGAAAAGTGAAAACATTAGCATTCATACATATCATTCTGGTCTGTGTGTGAAAGCTCATCTATAAGTAATAGTAAGCAAGGTTATTCCTAACAGTAGTCAGCTACAGTCATACTCAAAAAGAACGTATGTTCCGATGAGGCTCGTTTGTCAGATTAAGAGTAGCTTTTGAAAATAACAACCTTCAAGGTGGGATTGAACAAACATTTCATCAAGCCCACATTTCTGTATAAAATGTTTTTATTGGCCTGATGTATTATTCTAGCCTTAACTGTCTACTTTTCATTAGAGAAACTGATCACGACCCCCAGAGGAGGTGATGAGCAGCTGAGATCTCGCAAGAGTTGTGGGTACGTAATATGGCAGTATATTGTTAAACAAGCACAACAGAACTCAGGTAAAACAAGCCAATAAATTCAAGCCAAACACATAAACATGTAAAATACTTACCACTGTCTCATAATTTCCCAATAAAATAAACTGGACGAGGAAACCTTGGACAGCCTGGAGAGCTATGTGGGCGAATGTTTTGATAACATTGTAATGGGCAAGCTACAAAAACCTCCACCCATGGCCACACCAACATCAAAACGCACTCGTTCAGAGTGCTCAGCCAGCACCTCCACTATTTCTCCAGAGAAAAGCTATGCTGATGTCCTGGACTCTATCGACAAGAAGCTAACCAGCCTGAATGCTCATCACGCCCTGGTGGAAATTCTCCACAGGGAATTTCAAACTCTGAGGGAGTGTCTGGGGTTTAGCCAGGAACAACTCGCTTCGCTCACAGCTGAGAACCAAGCATTGAGGGATAGCGTGAAAACACTCACCAATGGAATGACACAGCTGTCCAAAGCAAATAAAAAAATAGAAGGAGACCATCCTAGATATACAAGCTCGGGGTATGCGGGACAACCTTGTCTTCTCCGGCATCCCAGAATGGGCAGAGGATGTCGAATACACGGTCTGTGAATTTCTCCAACATCAGCTGAAACTCCCAAGTGACGAGGTAAAAAACATCACTTTCCATCGTGTTCACTGGCTCAGTGGTAAGAAGTCCGATCACAACAGATCTCGGGCAATTGTAGCAAAATTTGTGCACTATAAGCAAAAAGAGCAGGTAAGAAGTCGGAGCAGAGAGCTGCAGGAAACAAACTTCAGCGGTAATGACCAGTTCCCAAAGGAGATCCTGGATGGGAGTGGAATTTTATTCCCAGTCTGGAAGAAATATATCACTGAAGGCACCAGAGCTATGGTGGCTGTAGATAAACTTTATGTCAATGGTCAGTTGTTCAGGGACTGGGAGATCACTCCGTGGCTTTATTAGGAGCAACGTCGGGTTAGTCTAAACCTGTACCTGGTTAGATAAGTGGTTAGATATCTGGCAAATGTAATGTAAAGCACAGCTCAGCATGTTGTTTACATTGTTTGATGTAGGTGGGGCCAAGGCTGGGCTTTTGGGTATCTGCTCCTTTTTTGTCTCCTCTCATCTTCCTCTCATTTACACTTGTTACCATACCTCTCTGTCACTCTCTTTTCTCTCTGTCACACACAAAAAGCACACTCACACACACACAAATATCTATTAACATAACCTTATATCTCTCACCCCCTCTTACTCCCAGCAGCCTCTTAATTGTTTTGTCTTTTTCCCTGCCATATCTCTGCTTCTGGACTTCATATCAGGCAACCCCAAGCATTGACTATGATTTCACTTGGGTCTATCTGTTTCTGTGGTGACATGTGCTGTACAATTTTAGCGACACACGCACAACTGTAGGCACACTAAGGTTTCTCACATGGAATGTGCATGGAGCCGGCACCAGCGAGAAAAAGTAAAACAATTTTAATCAGCTTAAAAGACTACAGGCAGACGTTGTCTTATTACAAGAGATTCATAAATCTGCCACAGCTGCAAATGATATTAAATCACCTGAGTTTCCTAATCTGTTTTCTGCCTGCTATAATTCTAGGCAAAGGGGAGTAGCAATCTTAATTCACAAAAATGTTAACTTTACAGTATTAGACACAGTTACAGATCCAGAGGGTAGAGTTATAATAATAAAAATATCTATACAAGACCAAAAAATAATTATTGTCAATATATATGCCTCAAATGTTGATGAGCCCCATTCTTCCATTTTTTTTCTGCACTGTCTAAACACTTGGATTGCTCACTTCTTCTTGGGGGGGATCTCAACTTTGGTCTAAATGAAGAATTAGACAGGCTGAGCCCAACAGGGACTCAGCGCAGTCAGCAATCAATAAATATTATTAAACTGTACATGAGTGATTACGGACTTTGTGAAGCATGGCGATCTCTTCACCCTAATCACAGAGAATATACATTCTTCTCACATGTCCATCAATCTTACTCTCGTCTGTATTATTTCTTAGTCAGCAGCTTGTTGTTGACATTTCAGACACTGATATAAACCCTATAGCTGTCAGCGATCATGTACCTGTCTCTTTAACTCTAGTAAATAAGAAAGAAAAGCCACAAAGCAAAAACTGGAGGTTTAATACATCATTGCTTAAGGACGAAGAATTTATTACATATTTTAAAAAAGAGTGGACTTCATATTTGGAATTTAATGATATCCCGGGGACATCAACATCTGTTCTCTGGGAGGCTGGGAAATCATTGATGAGAAGTAAAATAATCTCATTCTCATCACATAAGAAGAAAAAACAAAACAAACGTATACAGGAATTAGAAGAAACCATTAAACTGTTAGATGCTTCCCAGGAAGAGGAAAAGTTGGGCAAACTACGTAAAGCCAAACTAGAATTAAATGAAATCATTGACAAAAAAACCCAGTTCTTAGTACAAAGAACATGGCAATAAATCAGGTTGCTTTTTAGCTAACCAATTAAAAACAAAGAAAGAAAAAACAACGATATTAGCTGTAAGACTCGACAGGGAATACAGTTTATGATCCTGAAAAAATAAAGAGCACTTTCAGAGATTTCTACAAACATTTATACTCACCACAGATAGACCTGTCAGATAATGACATTGATCAATTTCTGGATAAAGTAACTATTCCTAAACTATCAAATAATGAAACGGTGGCCCTGGAATTGCCACTGACTTCAGCCGAAATCCAAGAAGCTCTAAAAAGCATGCCCAATAAAAAGGCTCCAGGCCCAGATGGATTCCCAATAGAGTTTTACAAAGAATTTTGGAATATTTTGGCCCCAATATTCCAAAGAATGGTGCAGTAAACCAAAGAAAATGGCGGATTTCCGGCAAATATAAATTCTGCCAACATCACTCTCTTGTTAAAACCAGGAAAAGACCCAGTAATCCCTACCAGCTACCACCGACCCATATCCCTTTGTTGTGATTATGAATCTGAGAATATTATTTAATATTAAATATTAATATTTTAATATTTTATCAAATAATATTTCGGTCTGTTAAGGGTTGTCCTGTGAATACCAGCCCAATAAGGAGATGGTATTAGGACAAAATGGAAAGGTGTGAGACGAGCTCTGACATTATTGAACAGCGTAAACTCTGCACATATATGGAATGAATTCACACAATTTCTTAAAATACCAGAATTTATTAACAAAAATAAGTCAACTCAAAGTCAAACATATTTCAATCAACAAACTCTTTACTATGCTAAAACAATCCAACTAACTACCAAGCAGAATTAAAGAATAGGGAAGACTAATAGGCTATGTACAATATAAACAAGTTGATTGAAGATGATTGGAAATTATGACCAAAAGAGTGATGCAACATTACCATGCAATGTTTATGTTTGAGGACCAAGGATTATCTTGAAGAATCTGTAAATGAAGTTAAGTTAGTCTTGGAACCAACTTAGGAAATAATCAGCAACATTTAGACAACCCTTTACAATGCAAGATCAGATAAAATTTTATTTTAATGAAATAATATTTTAAAGATATCATGAATCACTAAGGTAGTCGAAGTAGAAAAAACCAGAAGATGAAAACAGACTCAAAACACTGGATGTAGACGGTAAGTGAAGTTTATTCCTAGTGTAGGCTTGCCTAGGATAATAAGTTGCTGTTGTCCAGGAACCAGGGGAGGAGGACGGAATCCAGGAATCCAAGGTGAGAGTGCTGATTGTGAGTATATTTACAGTGCAGTCCTTAGGTGAGTATTTACCAGGTGCAGGCAGGCAGATAGGCAGGTCGACAGGTAGACAGGCAGGTAGGCAGGTAGGTAGCCGGGCAGGTAGGCAGACAGGCAGTCCACATAACTGAGGTTATGTTCCAGCGAAGACCTGTTCCAGCAGCTGCCTTAAGAAGCCCAGTGAGCTCATCAGGAGATGAGCTGCAGCTGCTGATAACGAGCTGCCAGAACCAACCAGGAGGAGAGGAGGTGAGATCTTACAAAAGAATGATCTGCTGAATAAAACCAACCTTCTGAATGACTAATTCTCAATGTTGTCTAATTAGCTGCCTTCATTTATACAAATAATATTTGAAGAAACATTATTAACGGAATATTTTGGAAACGAGCCAAATCGTTCTGGAGAGATGGGCTTAATGGTGTTTACTTAGTTATCAAATCTAGTAAATGATGTTCAGGGACTATTATTCACTAGCTTGAAAACTAACAACCTTCCTGTTAAATACTCTTTAGTAGCAAGCACGTGTTCTTACCGGTTAGCAGTTGAGCTAACAAAGAAGCGGATAGCTTAGCACCAGAAACAAACACATACCTTTAAAATACCTCGGTTAATATAAGGGTTAAAATGCATAAGCGCGGTCGGCGCGTTATGATCAATGTTCTGTTTAAAAATCACCCTTTAAATAAAGTTTGTCTTAACTTTAAAAACATACAAAGAACACAAACCGGCACGTGTGCTGCAGATAGCCTGCTAGCACTTAGGTAACCAAGTTTCACATAAACAAAACTTCATAAAATGAAAAACGTTTAGATCGTTTCATTCTAAATCTGTCTCTGCCCAAAACACTTAACCTCATGAACCGTGGTGAAGAAACGTTATCCAAGGGTGAAGTTTGAAGAAGGTATCCACAGTCAACAAGCGGTTAGCTCGGTAGCTTCGCGGGGGGTTGAAGGTGCGTTCGCTCTGAACAAAAGGGTTAGCTCCGGAGCTGTAGCTGGGCGGCCCGTCCTGTACTCTGCGGTCTCTGCTGTCTTCCTTCCAGACTGGGAGACTGCGTCTTTGCAGGGGATTTCTCTCGAACACCGTTGCTCCTACAGGGCTCGGAGAGACAGTCAAGCAATGCTTGTACCTTAATTACCCCCATTCATGAATGAAAATACCGGATACACAGACAGTATTTCATTCGTACTTAACTTTGCATATGATCGATGATCGTATGACATCCTTGGATCCAGTTGAAGAGTTTATGTCTGTTTGCCAGCAAAGAGACACCAGCGTGCTTTGTTCCCCTCCTATCCCGATGAACACCGGTGTGGAAAGAGGGCGGATGTAGCAACAGCTGTGTTTTTATTTGGGTAGCAGCATCACAGGAAGTCCGCAGTTATCCCGTTTCCTTGCTGTGCCGGAAGAAAAGTCCATACCGGAGTTTAATGTTGAAATCCATGGCTGTGGGTCCCAACACCTTATTAACGTCGATCTCAAAATAATCTGTAAAGTCCTCGCAAAAAGACTATAAAAGGTTACTCCGCTCATAATACATCCTGACCAAACTGGTTTTATTAAAGGTAGGCATTCATCCACTAATTCACGCAGATTACTTTAATAGACTATTCCTACAGTAAAAATATTTAGACCAATGTGTTATCTCTAGATGCAGAAAAAGCATTTGATAGAGTTAACTGGAAATTCTTGTTTGCAACCTTGACTAAATTTGGTTTTGGAAGCTCTTTCATAAACTGGATAAAAATATTATACAGTTCCCCAGCGGCATGTATCAGAACAAATAACCAAACATCTTCCCGCTTCTCTCTTCAGAGGGGCACCAGGCAGCGATGCCCACTTTCCCCCTCATTATTTGCTATTTTTATTGAACCACTAGCAGCAGCAATCAGACAAACAAAAGATATTAAAGGCATAAAATGCAGGAATATTGAACATAAATTATGTCTTTATGCAGATGATGTATTACTCTTTCTCCAGCATTCCTAAACCTTTGTCGCTCAGGTAATTGGATTGATAAATTCTTTCTCAAGAATTTCAGACTAGTTAGTTAGTTAGTTAGTTAGTTAGTTAGTTAGTTAAATAAAACTGAATTTTGAATGGTGCAATCTAGTTACAAAATTGCATAAAATACAACTGCTTTTGATAAAATAACATGAGCATAATTGTATATAAATATATATATAATTGTATTTCTTAATAGAGGTAACATGCAGCATTGCTGCTTATTTTATATAAAATGTGGGAGAGTCTTAATAGTAACGTCTGATCATTAAGAATTGTTGTCATCTATACTGTGAACTGTGAACCACTCTAAGGCATACGAAACATCTATGCCTCAGAGTCTGTGGTCCTCTAGAGCCCCCTGGAGCACCGGGCACTGTGTTGCCTCTTCTTCTGTTCTGAGATGCAGTGCAGGGGGCCAAATACATATTCCATGTTAATACAAATTATGAATTACATAAATTAGTCACAAAATCACTGATGGTTTATTTCTTTAAAAAGGTTTACCGTGGAGTAAAAGTAAAAAAAAAAAAAATTACATTTAGTCAGGCCTTTTTGCAAAAGTGATATTTCTAGTTTTACCAGTTTAAAAAAAAATCCACACCAACATTCTCTTTTATTTCTTTTCATTTGAAATGTCACAATTATCAATATTGATATCAAGAAGAACAGTGCTGGGTGTCTGGACTACATAAGGCATTTTTGTTGATTTAGCCCAAAAACGTGATCATAAATATTCGAAATAAAAAATATAACATGTTTTTTCTTAACAACACAGACGTTTTACAAGTAGAAATGAGAACTCATGTCAGCTTCAGATATAGTTTTTTAAAAATCTATATGTTTAAAATAAAAAGTATGTTAAACATTTTCAGAATATTTTGTAAATTGTATTTTTTTCATTTCTGAATGAGATCTATGTCGAGATGGGTTCACTTTGAAGCTGGTCGGGGGCCAAAAGAGAGCTCCGATTCAGCTGGATGACGTGCAGGGGTGTGTTATGGACTGCTTCTGAGAACTGCCTTTGGGAAAGAGGGTTATCAGGAGCTGATAAGGGCCCCATTTAAAAGGGTTGCATTAGGATGTAACTGATAAACTACTCCATTGCCAGCTGAGGAAAGCAGAGACGCAGGACTGTGCAGGAATTAGACAAACCATGCTGTTGCTTGTGTTCATTGTATGCATTGCCAGTGAACTTTTTACTCTGAGAGTATTTTGCATGCCAATGATGGACCAGGGGCCCCATATCTCCCACGGCTGGGGCCAGGTGGTCCGGCTTCTGCATCTGTATGCAGCCAAGCCAGGACTGCACCTACTGATTACTGAGGATGGACAGATTCACGGTTCAGCAGATCAAACTCTTTACAGTAAGTCTAAGCTTACAAAAGTGCAAACTCCAAAGCTTGTAGCAGAAGTGGGTTACAGTTTCTGGAGTTGTTCATGCTCATGAACATTTGTACTACAGGCTTGCTGGAGATCAGACCTGTTGGTCCAGGACATGTTGTGATCCGGGGAGTGGCAACTACACGGTTTCTCTGCATAGAGATCAACGGAAGACTGTACACATCTGTAAGCACTTCTGTAAAAGTTATAAGAATAATCTCTGTCTGGCTGTTATAAATTAAATGAATAACTTTCAATTACATTTCAAATACAATAGTAACACATAAACATTAAAATTGTCATGTGAGCACAATGAACAAAACAGATACTCAAATGACAGAAAACGTATATGAGATGTCCAAAATGTTTAATGTTACCCATATTCGGTTGCTATTACTTGAAGTTCAGCTCTTCTATATCAGTCAAATGTCAACTGTGACTTACGTAGCAAAATGTCATGGAACTAACTATACCCACTATCTACAGTTTTCATATGGCCTTGGATTACTGAGTTGTACAATCGAACATAAGCTTAACACTTTAATAATGCTGCTATTTTAAAGTCAATTCTCTGATTTACATTTTTGTCTTTCTGTTACTTCTTTTTGGATTGGGAGTGATTAGAGCAGCATTCTTGCATTCTGAGAAAGTTGCAAGTATCCAGTTCATGTACCACAGATCTGCACTGTATGGAACGGGTTAAATGCAAAGGGCAAATTTTATTGAAATGCACAATTGCAATGACAAATAAATATGTTGATGTTGCATTTTATGTGGCGAAAGGTAGAGTGTTTCTGTCTAATGAAATCATGACCACATAAATCACACGAATGAAACTACAGATTCCCTGCCTTTCTCATCAGCATTGCCAGTTCTCATATAAAGTTTGTTTGAATTAGTTTTTTGTCTTTGAGGCTTTTTCAGTCTACAGATCCAATATCAGTAGTTCAACCAGGTGCCAGCTTAGGGGCGGTGAGTCGCCTGCCCTTCGTATGGTCAGCTTGTACATGGAACAGACAAATCATCAATATACAAGCTTAAAAAAATTCTGTTTTTCCTCAGATGTTTTTTTAAATGACATCAAACTCAACTTAACCATGATGCATTTGCTAATCAGAAAATATGGCTGAATTTGCTCATTGTTGATTTTCTTTTGAGGAAATGGTCAGGCTAACCACAATTAGCAATACCAGATGACACCAGTGTATTTCCTTGTATTTTATGCATTCAAAGAATAAAGGCGAAAATTGACACATAGAATTGATCATTTTTTACAGTTCTTTCCCAAATTTGTCCAAAACATGTAAATATGCAGATACAGTGTTGATTAGAACATTCACAAATAAACTTCCAGAAAGATATCTGCTGACCTGAGCTGTCCCTCCTCATGTTGTCAATTACCTTCCACATTCGAAAAACACTACAGGCTACTCAGCCATTCAAACAGTCCACAGGTTCATCAACCTTTGTCCAGTATGGTGCAGGGTAGGATATGTTTGCAAAGTAAAAAGCTTAATGAAAAGGCGCAACAGCAACAACCTTGGCCTCTGGCTTGCTGTCTATTGCCAAAATAAACAACCATTGAAGAACTTAAAGAACCATACACATGATTTTTTTTTTTGCTGTAGTTGTGTTTCTTTCATATACAGAGAGCTACTGACAAAAACTGTAATTCTGTCCTTCACCTACAACTGTGCCTGTAAACAGATTCTTCACGATAGTATATTTCCATACAATATAATAAAACCAGAGATAGGTTGTATATTCTATTCAGGAAGCACCCTACCTTTCAATATTAGATAACTCTTGTAATTTGAAACCAAAAAATAAACAAAAAGAATTAAACAACTAAAAAAACCACAGAAAATGAAAAAGAAAACAAAATGTGTACTTTGTTTTGTGAAGATCAAGAGAGATAATGCAAAATCCCAGAATTCCAAATAAGTGGACTCCCTAATAGTTACTTTGTGTCAAACAACCCATAACATATTTTTTTATACTAACACATGTATAAATAAGTTTACATGAGAATGTATCTGATGTTTTTCAGCAAACATACACCAAAACTGATTGCACCTTCAGAGAGCAGATTTTGGCAGATGGGTACAACATCTACACCTCTGATGGACACGGAGCCATCCTCAGTTTGGGAAACACCCAGCAAAGACTTCATGGCTTAGACCAAGGTCTTCCAGCTTTGGCCCGGTTTCTTCCCAGGGAAAATACCCTGCAACAGTCAATCCCCACAGGACTGGAAGTCCCTGATCAACTCATTCCAGAACAAGAAGAAGAGACTGTGGACACAGTAGCCTCATTTGGGAAGCTCTCTCAGATAATTCACAGTCCCAGCTTCCACAAGAGATGAAATAGCAGGTGTAAGACACCTGTGTGTTGAGGGATGTCCAAGCACTACCTCCTGCATGTTTTAAATTCACGGACAGACCATGAATCTCCTCTCAGAGAGGCATGCTGAGTGGAGTGACACCTGTAAGGAGTGTAAACTCAATCCTGCATTTACTTCCACTGAAAAAATACAGAAGGTGTTCTCAATTTCTGTCCTTATAAAAGCCTTTCTGCATTAAGAAATATGTTTGCTGTACACTGTATCGCCGCATTAGCGGACGGTTGGCAAAGGGAAGGAACAGCACAACATTCATTTAAAAATTGTAGATTTAATACAATGTGTGATAAGTGAAAAGCTACTGACATTAGAGAAACAATCATATATTTGGTGGCTCTTTTGACAAACTGCTTCTATGATCTGCACAGGAGGAAATATACTTCTTTAGGATTTTTGGTCGTTCTAAAAAACCTGCAGAGACTGTGTGAGTTAGTATGTTTCTCCAGGCAAAAATATTGTTGTTTAGCTGTACTTGTATTTATTTAGTTATTTAAATGTTATCAATTTTAAGCTTTAGAGTTTTACCTCTATTTGTACAGCATGTGTGCACATGTCCGATAATGTAAGTGTTTAAACATGTTTTGGAATAAATTGTTGAAATGAAGCATTGCAAGTTAAAGTGGGAATACTGTGTGTAAGATTAGAAAAAAACTAATCTTTCAATATTCTTTAAAATTGTAGAATTTGTACGCTTTCTCAATTCACATCATCTGATTTTAGGAGGCACCCATTGAAAAACAGTAACATCTTTCTCTGTAAATATATTTTTTCTATAAATGATTAAATTCAAACCAGCTGTTGACAACAGTCAAAGCAACCTGCAATTCCTTTGAATATCTAACCCTTAGTTTTCTTAATCCAAATTGCAAAGCATTAAAACCACTTCAGTTTGTAATTGGGGCCTGGTGGATGATACAAAACAACAATCTTTAGACCAGTTCTCTGATTTCTTATCTGATTTAGTGTTAAATATTGATAAGGCCATTATAGTGGGGGATTTTAACATTTTTGTTACTGAAATGATAGCCTGTTTGTTAAAAAGACCTACTAACTCCTGTCTTCATAGTCTGGACCTTGAGCTCACATATGACACTGAGTGTAAACAAGTAACACAATTCCCTCATAACCCTGTCCTGTCAGACCATTTTTTAAATAACCTATGAGTTTAATTTAACACCTGAAATAAAATTTCATTATAGTAGATCATTATCAGACAATTCTGTAACAACATTTAAACAATCTGTTCCTCAGTATCACAGAAAAACAAAGAGTGCACTAATTTAATTTCTACCCTTTCACAATTTGATGTTTTTGCACATAGTGTTACTTCTTCATTGCATGTTTTATTAGACAATGTAGCCCCCTTGAAAAGGGAGGTAATTATTCATAAAAGGCTGGCTCCCTAGTTTGATTCAGAGCTGCATACATTAAACACAATGTTAGGACATTAGAGAGAAAATACTGCCTCATTTCAGATATGATTGATCTTTTCTTAGTAAACTGATATGTACCACAGGCTGTTAAGGTAGCTGTAATTAAACTTTTACTTCAGAAACCTTCTCTCAGTCAAGTTGAGTTAATACATTAAATACCTACAGGGGTTGGACAATGAAACTGAAACACCTGGTTTTAGACCACAATAATTTATTAGTATGGTGTAGGGCCTCCTTTTGCGGCCAATACAGCGTCAATTCGTCTTGGAAATGACATATACAAGTCCTGCACAGTGGTCAGAGGGATTTTAAGCCATTCTTCTTGCAGGATAGTGGCCAGGTCACTATGTGATACTGGTGGAGGAAAACGTTTCCTGACTCGCTCCTCCAAAACACCCCAAAGTGGCTCAATAATATTTAGATCTGGTGACTGTGCAGGCCATGGGAGATGTTCAACTTCACTTTCATGTTCATCAAACCAATCTTTCACCAGTCTTGCTGTGTGTATTGGTGTATTGTCATCCTGATACACGGCACCGCCTTCAGGATACAATGTTTGAACCATTGGATGCACATGGTCCTCAAGAATGGTTCAGTAGTCCTTGGCAGTGACGCGCCCATCTAGCACAAGTAGTGGGCCAAGGGAATGCCATGATATGGCAGCCCAAACCATCACTGATCCACCCCCATCCTTCACTCTGGGTATGCAACAGTCTGGGTGGTACACTTCTTTGGAGCTTCTCCACACCGTAACTCTCCCGGATGTGGGGAAAACAGTAAAGGTGGACTCATCAGAGAACAATACATGTTTCACATTGTCCACAGCTCAAGATTTGCGCTCTTTGCACCATTGAAACTGACGTTTGGCATTGGCATGAGTGACCAAAGGTTTGGCTATAGCAGCCCGGCCGTGTATATTGACCCTGTGGAGCTCCTGACGGACAGTTCTGGTGGAAACGGGAGAGTTGAGGTGCACATTTAATTCTGCTGTGATTTGGGCAGCCGTAGTTTTATGTTTTTTGGATACAATCCAGGTTAGCACCCAAACATCCCTTTCAGACAGCTTCCTCTTGCGTCCACAGGTAATCCTCTTGGATGTGGTTCGTCCTTCTTGGTGGTATGCTGACATTACCCTGGATACCGTGGCTCTTGATACATCACAAAGACTTGCTGTCTTGGTCACAGTTGCGCCAGCAAGACGTGCACCAACAATTTGTCCTCTTTTGAACTCTGGTATGTCACCCATAATGTTGTGTGCATTTCAATATTTTGAGCAAAATTGTGCTCTTACCCTGCTAATTGAACCTTCACACTCTGCTCTTACTGGTGCAATGTGCAATCACTGAAGAAATGGATGAGAAAATAGTTGCTAATCAAGTGTGTGAGTACTTCCACAGTGCTGATCTGTTTGAAGAGTTCCAGTCAGGTTTCAGAGCTCACCATTACGGAAGCCCTGAAAGGCAAGTGAGAAAAAAAAAATCTTGATTAGAATATTTGTTGTTTTTGTTTGTTTGTTTTGTCTTGTCTGTTCTGCCCTGATAGGCAAGTGAAAGAAATAAATCTTGATTAGAATATTTCTACGTTTTTTGTTTTTTTTGTTTTGTCTGTTCTGCCCTGAAAGGTAAGTGAGAAAAAATATTTTTGAGAGGCTTATTTTCCTAAGTGTTTGTCCATGTAATACTTTCTCTGCCACTAGAGGCGCTGGAATAAAACCACCAGCCTTCACTTACAGCTGTATTATTCAAATGGATGGTTTCCAAGAACCAATGTCCCATTTTCTAAATGAGATTGTTGTAAAGTAAAATAAAATACAGTAAAAGCACACAAATAGTGTGCTTGTTGGCCATGCTATGTTGTTATCATACCAAGCTTGAATATTCATGTGCGATATAGAATTAACCACAGTATTGATCAAGTATATCTGTTGGACAAAGGACAATTGTCCTACAGATATCAAATATCAATTGTCCTACAAACAACAAAAACTTGTCAGTACATGCCTATCATAACTTGTCACAATCAATTTGAAAGGTGTATGATAAATCACCACACAAAAATTCAAATATGAACCCTTTAATGATTTATATATGTATTTATTTGTTTATGGATTTATATTTTGGTAACAACAGCTGAATAAAAAACACCTAGGAAAAAATTAACAGTTTTTTTACAACTGGAAAAATAATCTTTGTTTATTTTGTAAGTCTTTTTTTTCTTGTCTCAAGGCCAAGTGAAAAAAAATATTTCTGTGGCCTTATTTTTCTAAGTCTTTTTTTTTTTTTTTGCTTGTCTCAAGCCTGGAATGGCAAGTGAAAACACGATTTGTTTTGTGATCTTATTTTTCTGTGTTTATTTTTGTAATACCTCGTACTCGTACTCGTCTTCCGCTTATCCGGGACCGGGTTGCGGGGGCAGCAGGCTCAGCAGAGACACCCAGAGGTCCCTCTCCCCCAGCTCCTCCGGGGGGACCCCAAGGCGCTCCCAGGCCAGCCGAGAGACATAGTCCCTCCAGCGTGTCCTGGGCCGTCCCCTGGGAAGTGCCTGGAACACCTCCCGAGGAAGGCATCCAGGAGGAATCCGGTATAGATGACCGAGCCACCTCAACTGGCTCCTCGCGATGTGGAGGAGCCCCTCCCAGATGGCCGAGCTCCTCACCCTATCTCTAAGGGAGTGCCCGGCCACCCTATGGAGGAAGCTCATTTCAGCTGCTTGTATCCGGGATCTCGTTCTTTCGGTCATGACCCACAGTTCATGGCCATAGATGAGGGTAGGAACGTAGACCGACCAGTAAACCGAGAGCATCGCTTTACGGCTCAGCTCTCTCTTCACCACAACGGACCAGCACAGCACCCGCATTACTGCGGCAGCCGCACCGATCCATCTGTCAATCTCCCGCTCCATTCTTCCCTCACTCGTGAACAAGACCCCGAGATACTTAAACTCCTCCACTTGAGGGAGGAACTCCCCTCCAACCTGAAGAGGACAAGCAACCCTTTTCCGGTCAAGAACTATGGCCTCGGACTTGGAGGAGCTGATCCTCATCCCTTCATACTCGGCTGCGAACCGCCCCAGCGTAATACCTCTTTTGGCCACAAAAGGGAGGCGCAGCCAGCTGGGTGAAGAGGAGTGCGTAAAGTTATATTTTGTTTAAAAAACCATAGGTTTGGCTTTAAAAGATGTTTTGGGATGTTTTTATCCGATAAACGTGACCTTACAATGCTATACAGGTCCTTCTCAAAAAATTAGCATATTGTGATAAAGTTCATTATTTTCTATAATGTAATGATGAAAATTTAATATTCATATATTTTAGATTCATTGCACACTAACTGAAATATTTCAGGTCTTTTATTGTCTAAATACGGATGATTGTGGCATACAGCTCATGAAAACCCAAAATTCCTATCTCACAAAATTAGCATAGTTCATCCGACCAATAAAAGAAAAGTGTTTTTAATACAAAAAACGTCAACCTTCAAATAATCATGTACAGTTATGCACTCAATACTTGGTCGGGAATCCTTTTGCAGAAATGACTGCTTCAATGCGGCGTGGCATGGAGGCAATCAGCCTGTGGCACTGCTGAGGTCTTATGGAGGCCCAGGATGCTTCGATAGCGGCCTTTAGCTCATCCAGAGTGTTGGGTCTTGAGTCTCTCAACGTTCTCTTCACAATATCCCACAGATTCTCTATGGGGTTCAGGTCAGGAGAGTTGGCAGGCCAATTGAGCACAGTGATACCATGGTCAGTAAAGCATTTACCAGTGGTTTTGGCACTGTGAGCAGGTGCCAGGTCATGCTGAAACATGAAATCTTCATTTCCATAAAGCTTTTCAGCAGATGGAAGCATGAAGTGGTCCAAAATCTCCTGATAGCTAGCTGCATTGACCCTGCCCTTGATAAAACACAGTGGACCAACAGCAGCAGCTGACACGGCACCCCAGACCATCACTGACTGTGGGTACTTGACACTGGACTTCTGGCATTTTGGCATTTCCTTTTCCCCAGTCTTCCTCCAGACTCTGGCACCTTGATTTCCGAATGACATGCAGAATTTGCTTTCATCCGAAAAAAGTACTTTGGACCACTGAGCAACAGTCCAGTGCTGCTTCTCTGTAGCCCAGGTCTGGGGAATGCGGCACCTGTAGCCCATTTCCTGCACACGCCTGTGCACGGTGGCTCTGGATGTTTCTACTCCAGACTCAGTCCACTGCTTCCGCAGGTCCCCCAAGGTCTGGAATCGGCCCTTCTCCACAATCTTCCTCGGGGTCCGGTCACCTCTTCTCGTTGTGCAACGTTTTCTGACACACTTTTTCCTTCCCACAGACTTCCCACTGAGGTGCCTTGATACAGCACTCTGGGAACAGCCTATTCGTTCAGAAATTTCTTTCTGTGTCTTACCCTCTTGCTTGAGGGTGCCAATAGTGGCCTTCTGGACAGCAGTCAGGTCGGCAGTCTTACCCATGATTGGGGTTTTGAGTGATGAACCAGGCTGGGAGTTTTAAAGGCCTCAGGAATCTTTTGCAGGTGTTTAGAGTTAACTCGTTGATTCAGATGATTAGGTTCATAGCTCGTTTAGAGACCCTTTTAATGATATGCTAATTTTGTGAGATAGGAATTTTGGGTTTTCATGAGCTGAATGCCAAAATCATCCGTATTAAGACAATAAAAGACCTGAAATATTTCAGTTAGTGTGCAATGAATCTAAAATATATGAATGTTAAATTTTCATCATGACATTATGGAAAATAATGAACTTTATCACAATATGCTAATTTTTTGAGAAGGACCTGTATATGGAACCAGTCCTTTAAAGAAGGGGCCTGGTTTTCGATTCATTACTGTGGTTTCGGAGACGCAAAGGCCGACAGGCTGCAGTGGGAGTTGAAGCTTGCTCAACCTGCGGAGTAGGGCCGGATCTCGGCAGAGCACAGTGCCATTTTACCACTACCCGTTTGATGTTTATAGTTTGTATATGTGAGATATAAGGGTTTGTGATTGATAATTATGGGTTGCTGAATATAAAACCTACTTATTCGATGTATATGTTTATGGAAAGAGTTAGTTATATTATATGATAATCTAATGTCCCTGAATGCTGTCGGGCTACAACACTTATTTTGAAGGACACTGTCCATCTATCAGGAAGTAGCATATTTATTAGCTTGACAGCTTTATCCTGCAATTCTGAGTAAGTAGTGTAGAAAAGTTCATACTATTGATGATCTCCTTCCCAAGATTACAGGGAGCACGGTCTTCTCAAGCGTGGACGCAGCTAGCGGATTCTGGCAGATCCCTTTGGAAGAAGACAGAGCCCTGCTGACGACATTCATCACCCCACTGGGAAGGTACTGTTTTAAGAGACTGACTTTTGGCATCACATCTGCACCAGAAATATTTCAAAGGAAAATGTCAGAGCTATTACAAGGGCATGAGGATGTCATAGTTTGCATGGATGACATTCTTGTTCTTGGTGAAACACAAGAATAGCATGACATGAGACTCAACAAAGTGATGGAGTCCATCCAAAAGTCTGGCCTTAAGCTTAACAAAGAGAATTGGGTACTTTCTCAGTCATTGCTAGATTTGTTTTAGGCCATGTAGTGAACAAAGGTGGTATCAGGCCAAACCAAGAAAAAGTCACCACCATCAAAAAAAAAAAGATGCCAAAGAACATTGAAGAGTTACGAAGGTTCTTGGGAATGATGAATTACATTGATCGTTTTTTGCCAAACCTGTCCACATGTCTTCACCCAGTGAATAAACTGCTAAAGTCTGACAGACAGTGGGTCTGGGGTCCTCAACAGGAAAAGGCCTTGACTGAGGTAAAGTCGTTCATCTCTTCTGCTCCAGTTTTGATTTACTTCAACCCCCAGAGGCCAACAGTTGTTAGCACTGATGTGAGCAGCTACGGCCTTGGAGGCTTACTGATGCAGGAACTTGATGGGACACTAAAGCCAGTCGCCTTCTGTTCCTGTACTTTAACTGAGTCCGAACGAAGATATGCCCAAATTGAGAGGAAATGTTTGGTTTGGCGTGTGGGCTTCAGAACGTTTCTATAAGTATCTGTGTGGCTTGGAGTCATATAAGCTTTTCACAGACATAAAGCCCTTGGTCACGCTGATCAACTCAAAAGATCTGGATACGGCGCCTCTTCGTTGTCAGCGTCTCCTTATCCGACTGATGAGGTTCAACCCTGTGGCTGTGTATGTTCCGGGAAAAAGCCTCATTGTTGCAGATGCACTGTCACGTCAACCATTGCAGAACACTGGGTCAAACAACCTGGAAAGGGAGGTCAAAGCATATGTGGACGCTATAGAGGAACATGTGGGAGTAAGACAACCAGCCCTTGAGCAGATATGATGACAGACCGGAAAAGACTGCAGACCATACTTGGTAAAAGTATGGCTGGTCCAACCACATTAAAAGCATAGCTCTATCAGCAAAACCATATTTTCATGAGTGTGGTGCACTGAGTGAGCTGAATGGAGTCCTGAGATGTGGAAATCAGATTGTCATACCTCACAGCATGCGTGCTGATATGATTCAAAAGATCCACTTAGGTCATCAGGGACTGACAAAATGTAGACAGCGCTATAAAAATGCTGTTTGGTGGCCTGACATTGGCAAAGATGCCAGAAAACTCATACAGTAATGTCAACACTGTAATATCAACTGTCCCAGTCAGCACAGGGAACCTTTACTCACTACACCACTATCAGAGCTGCCTTGGCAGAAAGTTGCAGCCGATCTCTGTGAGTACAAAGGAAAACATTATCTGGTTGTCATTGATTACTCTCTAAATGGCTGGAGATTCTGAACCTGCCAAGAACAAACACTGAAACTATGATTGTAAAACTGAAGAGCATTGTCAGCCGTTTTGGGATACCTGAGGAAGTACGGTCGGACAATGGACCACAGTTTACTGCAAAACAGTTCAGAATGTTTGCTGTGGAGTTTGATTTCCAGCATGTCACATCCAGTCCTCATTTCCCTCAGTCTAATGGCATGGCTGAGCGGGCTGTCAAGACAGCCAAGGCTATTCTTATACAAGATGACTCTCACCTTGCCCTTCTAAGTTACTGTTCTACACTGACAGAGCCAACACAAGAGAGCCCTGCCACACTAATGATGGGGCAAAGCTTACGTACAACCCTACCAATCTTCAAGGAAAATCTCAGACCTACCTGACCTGACATTGAAATGGTGAGAAAGAATGACAAGTAAGCCAAGCAGTCCTTTGAGAAATTCTATAACCGACGATATTGTACAAGACCACTTCCCCCTCTTAGCCGCGGTGAATGTGTACGTCTCAAAATTGATGGAGAGAAAACATGGGCAACAACGGCTGTGGTGCAGCATGAGGAAGCAGCACCAAGGTCGTTCAGCGTCCAGACAACCCAGGGTGACACACCGAAAGAGAAACATCCAACTGGTGAACGAGAAAGATCAATTGGATTCACCAACACCTTCTCCACAACCAGTAGACTCAGAGACAGTACATTCAGAACTGAACTTCAACCAGACTGTGAGTGACTGCTCGACAGCAGCTCCTGGAGGTCCTGTTGTTACCAGGGGTGGAAGGGTGGTGAAGCAAAACAGTCGTTATTGTAGTTAGGAGATTGAAGGCGAAAAGGGCAGAATAATCCCTGCCTTCTCTCTCTGAAGAGGCTGTGGTAGTCTACCCATTCCTCTTTGGATTGATGGAGATATTCACCTGTTTTAATCAGTTAAGTAATAAAAAAAAGTATTCAGAAAGTGGTTTATTAGTAGAGGTTGTGATATGGAGAAACGTTTCTAGGCGTAGGACATAATTACTTTAGAAGGGAGATGTCATGTAAAGGAAATTCAATAAAGTTGTTGTATTGAATGATCTGCGCATGCGCGCAGCGTGAGACTTGTTGCAAATAAATAAATAAGGGAATGACGGACATTCTGAGAAGCTGAGCTGGCGTATCAGAAAACGCCACATGGTGTATGTTAGGGTTAATTAATGATTATATATGTTTTAACTTTAATAGAAGTGAAGCTTGCTGTTCAGAGTGATTATATCTTATATGTACAAGAGCTGCAAGATAGAGACAGGATGTTCTAGAACATTCTGTCAGTGCAGCTGTTTCTAATCAATATGAGTGTGCATCTCTCCCTGTTTTGTGCTTGGAACATTCTGTAACCAGGGCCTCTTCTCTTATGAATAAAAGGCAGAGAGAGCAGGGGCTGTTTCAGAGTGTTGGTGGAGGATTGTAACTGAGCAGCCTCTGAAAACACTCTCACCTGCAGGTTAAAATGAACTAACTTCTCTGTGTCTTTCTTTGTGCAGAATTGTGAAAGTGTTTGGTGTTTAAACCTAACATAA
Organism: Girardinichthys multiradiatus; assembly: GCF_021462225.1. Lineage (NCBI taxonomy): Eukaryota > Metazoa > Chordata > Actinopteri > Cyprinodontiformes > Goodeidae > Girardinichthys > Girardinichthys multiradiatus. The sequence goes on from NC_061797.1 coordinate 2,706,549, forward strand.
ATGGTCCTTCGAGCCGGAGACCAAGACGCTTGACGATCCCAGTGGGTGAGTGAGATTCCAGACAAATCTGTGGCCACAGTACTAATACCCTTTCCGGGACTGGTCCCTCCCTGACAGGCTGGGGTCTGACGGCTGACGGTACTCCCGAGGACACAGAGAACCAGTGAGTAGGTCTTTCATTTAAAAGGAATGAGTGATGAAATGCAAATGACCTAAAATAGTACAGTATAGAGAAACCCTGACAATTCTAGACACTATCAGGTGAACTAAAATAGACAGTTAAATTCCGCAGGAGGGTAGACTCCCTTAGTTGAAATAGACTAATTAAACTCTACACAGGACGGCGGAGTCCTCTGTTGAACTAAAATAGACAGTTAAATTCCGCAGGAGGGTAGACTCCCTTAGTTGAAATAGACTAATTAAACTCTACACAGGACGGCGGAGTCCTCTGTTATGTTTTTGTGAAAGTAATTACAGTAAGAGTAAAACGCGTAAAAAAGTGTGACTGAAAAACGTGTGGAAGAGTGAATGGAATCGTAATGACCATTAGGTCCTTACTTTTCATATAAACTGAAAACAGATAGTAAATGGTGAGCCTTTGTGGATGCTTGTAGGCAAGAAAATCCCACCTGAACAGGGTTGAAGTGGATTTTACCACAACTGAATTCTTCATCACCATACTGTTTTCAAAAACATAAATCCAGTATTTAGAATACACCAGGTATTAAAAAACATACTGGATCTAAATCTAGTTCAAAATGGGAAAGGGGCAAAGTAAAGAGAAACAAAGTAAACTAATTGACTTAGAAGGGGAGGTAAAGTTTATGGAGAACTATGTAAAAGGAGCAGGTATGATCTGTCATAGATGGAATAAAAAATAAAAAACATGGGTTTTTGGGCAAATTAGATACAAAGGATGTCTTAAAATTACAAGGGGATCTAAAATTAGCAATAATGAAAACTAAAAAGAGAAAAATAACAAAGAACAATGGGGGAAGAACAGAGAAAAAGCTCTGATTTAACAGAAATATGTACACGATGGCATAAAAATACGGATTTTCAGGTAACTTAATTATCACTGAAATCCTAAAACTACACGGGGATCTTAAACTGGAGATTATGCATTTAAAAGATTCAAGAGACAATAAAAAACCTTGCCAGATTATAATTTCAAAGGGGACTTTTCAGTCCCTGAGTGCTCACAGTTGATAAACAGATTAAAACAAAAAGATGAATTAAAAAAAAAAAAAAAACAACAATAAGAGCAGCTTTTAACTGACAGCCATAATACTGAGGCCTTAAGAAAAGCACAGAAAAAAAAACTTTCAGCTTAACTGAAAACAAATAAAGGGGGGGGCGGACTGCCACCCATCCCAGTTTAGAATACCAAGGTAGCCCCAAATTATAAAGACTAAGAGGTGGTTTTAGAGGACGTGGTAAAAGAAGTTAAAAGAGGAGGTGACAATGTGGACAACATGGAAACTGTCCAACTGGACAACCCAGTGAACAATGACTAGAGTTGTTAAAGAAGTAATCTGAGAGTAAAAGATTTTGTAGGCAAGCATTAGTGAGAAACAGGTGCTTTAAAAATCATTCTATGGTGTTATACTACCAACAATATCATGATAAAATGCAAAAGATTCATTTTACAGGGAAATAATTCCATATTTGGCTCAGATTGTGTGCATTCTTGATTTTTCCTCTTTGAGAGAAGTTAAATTTCAGCTCTGTGAAACGACCTTGACAAAGAGATGCAGCTGCCTGAAAACAAAGATAAAACTTCTGCAAACAGCAGACGCCTGTCTCTGCTGAAAGGTCTGAAAAAATTGTAACTCTACCCTGCATGTGTCAAACTCAAGGTCCGCGGGCCAAAACCGGACCCCAGAAGTTTAGTGATTCTCTAGAAGTAGAGCCTTTTAATATGGTGATTGTGTGCTTGAATGTTATTTTGTCAATCAATAAGCAGTTTTGTTTACATTCTGCCACAATCTGCCTTTTGAAAATGTTTTGAATCTTGCTCTTTATGTATAAAAAAAAAGAAAGAAAAGAAAAATTGGCTAAAGTCTGCAGACATAAAATGAACCTGGATTGAAGCTCTAACTAAGTTTATTTAATCTGAGATCCTCTCCAAATGCAACAGTATATGTCAGTCTACATGAGATACTAACAACTTCACCTACTGGTATAATATAAAGATCTGAGTGAATATGTGAAACAAACAATGATGAAAGTTTTTCAACAGGTGATGCTCATCCAGAAGGAAGACAGTGTTCCTAGGAAATGCAGCTCATTCATTAACAATCATTTTTTCTCCTATAGGTGGAAGTTTTGCTGACTAATCATAGGCTGGATCTATGAAACATTATGTGCACAGAACAAATGACCAAGGTTCTGACTGACTTATGAACCTCACTGACCTGACAATGATAACATGACACCCAACAGATAACACCTTTAAGGTGGATCCACTAAGACCACCTTATTGATTCTTGGTGAATAAAAAAAAAAAAAGAATTGAAGCGTTCAAAACAGACCTTGTGGAAACAAAAGGGGTTATGAGGAAACAATGTGCATTTTAAGAATAATAGAAGTCAAATTATGTTCAAATCTTTGCAAATAAAAATTACTCTGACAGAGAAATAAGTAAGTAGTGTGTGAATGTGTGTGAATGGGAATGACTGATTTCATTGTAATGCATCTTTGAGGGACATTAAAAGCGCTAATAAAGGTCTGATGTTCTGATGATCTTTGCCAAATTTATATCTTAATAAGGTTTCCAGAATCTTTTCCGAAAAATCATATAAAGATAGCAAAGGTTCTACCTGTATTAAAAATACTGATAACTATAGGAAAGTTCATAGATCTGTCTTCAATTTTTCCTAATTCTTTTACAAACAGGTTATTTAAACTTTCATGTGGCCAAATGTCTGTGTTTGACTTTCTGTTTTTGTGAAATAAATGTCTGTTTCATGTTATGTAAAAATTAGAGTCCTCAACATTACCATAATAATATTAGGTCAGTTCTCTATAGTAAAACAAAAAGATTTTAACAGATGTTTAGACTTTTTCCAGTCAGGTTCAAAATGATTGAATTAGACTCAAACTTAACATAAGATTAAATTAACCTTAACAGAATTACTGGACTGGACTGAAATAGAGAAAACTTGAGTTAATTGAAACAAACTTTAGTTACTTGAACTAAATACAAAGCTGACTGAAACTGTATGTTGTATCTATAAAACTGGGTAAAACAAACTAAGATTATAAGATATAATATGCCCTTCATTTTTTGTGTTCATCAGTGAGTGAGTTTTTATTTTTTATTTTTAATAAGAACTAAACCAAACATTATCTGAAGAAATAGCAAAAAGCCGAAAAGACTTAAAAGATACCCCTCTGACAGATGGAGAAACATTATTTGTAGACGGGTCTTCCAAAAAAGATGAGAAAGGTAAAACAAAAACCGGATATGCTGTAGTGACTCTTAATAAAGTACTGAAAGCAGAAGCACTCCCTTCACACTACTCAGCGCAAGCTGCTGAGTTAGTAGCCTTAACTGAAGCATGCAAATTAATGACAGGAAAAAGTGCAACAATATACACTGATAGCCAGTATGCATATGCAACAACGCATACTTTTGCACAACATTGGAAAAATAGGGGTATGATTACCTCCACTGGAAAACCTGTAACACATGCAGCACTATTAACAGAGTTATTGCAAGCAGTCCAACTGCCAAAAAAGCTTGCAATATGCAAATGTGCGGCACACACCACAGGAACAGACACTGTGCAGAAAATAAACCTATCCTACCAAAAAACCTATACAAATGGGCAGCAATTTCGAGTCATGGAGTTTCTCATGTCTCGAGAGGAGGAATGGTAGGATTAGTGAACAAAATATACACAACATATGGATTTAACTCTTATTCAAAAAATTTTTGTAGAACATGTTTGATCTGTGCTAAACACAATGCACAAGGGAACTTCAGACCAAAAAGGGGACTAAAATAAGTTTCTTAATAGCAGTGTTTATTCTAACCATCATAATTTGTGTTGTGGTTATAGCATTGTGGTATCTGTTGTAGCATTGTAGCTCTTCATCTGACCTTCAGAGAAAGTCCGGCTACAAAGGGAGCTGCAATCATAGTTTGCAGCTGTCTCAAACCGGTGAAGATTGTCCACAGCTCTGTTACAGGTTTTTAGGAAGGGCGCCAATCTACAGAAAGATGTTCACACCAACACACAAAAAGATATTGATAATAGGGGGCGTCATCTCGATCATAATTGTAGGTGCCCTGCTAATATGGGAAAGAAATCATAGAACACTGCACAAAAGATCCCAGGCACCTGACACTGACAGGTCTGACACTGACAGGTGTGGCGCAAAAAGGGCCTACCAATTCGGATTAATGGTGTGTGTGCAGTCAAACACCACCACGAGTCTTGTCATTCCACTTACCAGTCTGAGCCGTTCAACCACAAAAGGCCAAGATTATAAAAACTACAAATGGTACTTGACTAATGATCAAAAACAAACACAATGGGCCACAATAGTAGCTGATACAAATAATGAATGGACCCCAACGTGGGGCACTACTGCATATGCAAAGCACCAGAAAAAACTATTCAAACTTAACGCAACAAGTACAGCTATATATCTAACTGTGAATCTTACAAAAACCTCCCTAAAACCCCCTGGGAGCAACTTACAGGGAGATTGTTGGCTTTTCCTACTAAGGGCCTATTCATCAGGGGCGGATCCCAGTTTCCTACTGTTTATTTGTGAACATGAAAATGCAACGACCCTCTCCCCAAAAACAGTAGAAAAAGGAGTCAGAATTGATCCTGGGAACCTGACAACAGATGACTGGTTCGAAATATCTACAGGAATATCTAAAATAGATAACAACTGGCTTTTAATGGCGGAACAGGCTGCCCAGGCAGCAAAAACAGATTGTGTAGTGTGCATGGGAGCCAGATTACTGCTACAAGTGGTTCCCTCAACGTTGACAGAAGAATGTCTAGTGGAAGTAATGAACAGCACAAGACTCTCAACAAATTGTACAATGTGGGATAATGTTTATCCCTTAACTACAGCTGAAAAACAAAAACCGATGTTCTCAAATAAGATTGCTCCAGGAAATTTTTCCTGTATAAACCGAACAGGTGTGGGATCAAACATAAGCAGACTCAATAAAGATCAATGTCACTCCATCATAGCAGTAGGTGTCAGCTTTAAACCTAAAGCACGCAGCGACATCTGGTGGTGGTGTGGAGACGATAAACTGTATGACAGGTTGCCATACAACACAACTGGATTGTGTGCATCAGTGTCATTAATATTTCCCGTGTCTGTAATTCCACTCTCAGTGGCAGATTTGTTGGGTACAGTAGCCAGCATATTTCCACACACCTGGAAAAATAGAGAAAAAAGATCAGGATGGAGTAAAGACGACCCTACTTATATAGATAGCATAGGAATACCAAGAGGAGTTCCTGATGAATATAAGTTAGCAGATCAAGTAGCAGCAGGTTTTGAATCCACCATATGCTGGTGGTGCACAATAAATAAAAATGTTGACAGAATAAATTACATCCATTACAATGTGCAACGACTAGGAAATAAAACTGAAGAAGGATTCTCAGCCATCCATGAACAATTGTCAGCTACCTCTTTAATGGCTTTCCAAAATAGAATTGCTGTCGATATGCTCTTAGCTGAAAAAGGTGGAGTATGTTCAATATTTGGGCATCAATGTTGTACATTTATTCCAAATAACACCGCAGCTGATGGGAGCCTCACCAAGGCCCTGGAGGGCCTTAGGTCACTTAACAGCAAAATGAAAGATCATTCTGGAGTTGACACCACAATGTGGGATGGGTTTGGAGAAATGTTTGGTAAATATAAACAATTAGTGTTGTCTATCCTTATGTCAATAGCAGTCTTTGCAGCTATTCTCACATTGTGTGGATGTTGCTGTATTCCGTGTATAAGAGCTTTGTGCACTCGCATAATAACCTCTGCTATTCAGCCAGTCAAAACAGAAATGTCAGAGATGTATGCCCTCCTGAGACCTGAGGAGACAGAAGGAGCCAGTGATGATGATGATGATGACCAGGAAGAAGAAGAGACTTCTCTGCATTTCCCTGATCTGTATCTTGACCCTGACGACAATTAGTTGTATACAGTAAACTTAAAGACCTCCTGCTACTTTTTTAATGACATGTACAGATAAAACACACCATGATGTCTTAACTGAAAATCTGAGAAGAAAAGGTTAATGATTGATGTATCAAGTGTTTAAAACATTTATAAAGAGGAGGAAAATGTTAGGGTTAATTAATGATTATATATGTTTTAACTTTAATAGAAGTGAAGCTTGCTGTTCAGAGTGATTATATCTTATATGTACAAGAGCTGCAAGATAGAGACAGGATGTTCTAGAACATTCTGTCAGTGCAGCTGTTTCTAATCAATATGAGTGTGCATCTCTCCCTGTTTTGTGCTTGGAACATTCTGTAACCAGGGCCTCTTCTCTTATGAATAAAAGGCAGAGAGAGCAGGGGCTGTTTCAGAGTGTTGGTGGAGGATTGTAACTGAGCAGCCTCTGAAAACACTCTCACCTGCAGGTTAAAATGAACTAACTTCTCTGTGTCTTTCTTTGTGCAGAATTGTGAAAGTGTTTGGTGTTTAAACCTAACAGTGTACAATAAAATCTCTTCTTTATTGTTTCATGCAGCACTGCAGAGGCAACTCCAACATGGATACAGTTTCTGGACTGCTCCTAGAGGTCTCTCTAGCTTCATCTCCAGCTTTATTGTCTCCTCACCTTACTTTAAAGTTTAACACTTGCTGATAAGGTTGGTTTTACAGTGAATAATGTTTTTTGTGTAGAACTATTTTAATAAATTATATTGTTACTATAAACATTTTCTCTCTGTGCTGTCCATACATGACTTTTCCGCGGGACAACTGGTTTGTGTTCATTCGTGTCTGGTAGTTACATTATACACCAGTTATCAAGTAAAAACTGAGGTTAGATGCAGATGGGTAAAACTAGAATTTAGTATATTTTTCCAAACTCTTCCTTCCAATACATTTGATTTGTGTTTAGAGATTGAGACAGTAAATAGTCATTTGAATTTCACTAAGGCTCTCTCAACACATTACCCAGATGTTTCTTGAGATATAGACATCTTAAAAACAATTATTCAGTCATGGTGACCTCGTATGACTTGAAGCATTTCTAGTAAATGCCAAAGAAAAATGTTCTTACAACAGTTGTAAACTTAATAAGACATTAAGCTGACAACTATGAAAAACCTATTAGCCTTGTGGGTTTGTTATGTTATATTCAAAGAACAAGAGCCAGACCAGATTAACTGTTTATTGTAACATTAATATAACCGTTAATCTTGAACATCCAATAAAATTGTGTTCACAATTTACTCCAGAAACACTACAAACACCAAAAATGAATATATGGGCCATTCTACAGAATTTGTGCAAAGTCAAAGTTGGAAACATCTTGAAATAAATATGTATTTTCCCCAAAACTTTTCATGTATGTTAGTTGTATAATATCCAAAGTACACATTTCTAGTAGTTGTACAGTTAATTCTCATTTTGTATTTTCATACCGTTTTGGAATATTTTTCCTTTCCCAAAATTTGTCACTACCAAAACACACTAAAATATCACATGAAATAAAGGGTTATATCAATCTATAAAAATTTTGTTTACATCTACCTTGTAAATATATTTTTTGGAAATTTTATTTTTCAAAATTCACAGGTATATTAAAACGTATATAGTTTTAAAATAATTTTTAAGCGTGATTTATCAGAATCATTGGATTTTGAATCCAATTTTTCTTTGAAAAGGGCATACGGTTGTTCATAATGGTTACAAACGTAAGGATTCATTACTTTTGATACACATTGTACCAAACACCATCACAGTATCTTAGTTGATAATTCAATATACTTTATTTTTCACAAAATATCCCATGTTTCGGAAGTGACGGCAGATTTTCGGTAGTGACAATACTGTTTCGGTAGTGACCACAATATCTTATTTGTTATAGCTGAATAAGACTGTCATCATTTTATGTTAATAAAAATAACTAATAACTCATAAATGTTGAACACATGTATATCAGACACACATCTGACATTAAACATCTAAAAAAGACATAACAGTGCTTGAATTTTTTCTAATAGTAAATTGTCAGTAAATACGTAAAAATCATATCACATCTTAAAGAATTAAAAATATCCATGATTTCATGTTTGAGAGATAGGGGCTTTGTCCAACTGAGTTATATCGCCTTCCACTTGCTTTACATTGTTTAGCAAACCAACTTCTCATCATTTAAAAAAAAGTGCAGTGTTGACTTCAACAGTGGATTGTGATAAAACCTCGACATATTCTCCAAAATGTCAGTAAACATTTTTTAGAATCCAGAAAACGTTTTACAAAGATCAAGCCCTTCTAAAAGGCAAAGCTTGGAGTTGTGTCGTGGATCTACTGGGTACATAGCAAGAACTTGCTTAACAATTAAGCTCCATTTCATTCCACCACTGCTTTGTCATGTTATTTTAAAGAGGCCTCCAGCCCAGTTGAATCTTGAAAAGGTAGAGTGCACAGTCCAACCTACATGAAGGTTCTGGAGGTTCAGTTTGCCTCGTTCTATTTTACTTCTGCATTTTTTTAAACTGATGATTGCTGAAGATACTTCCCCAGTGAGATATATGGATCCGATTTGCAAACACTGTAAAACTTAACCATTGAACGAATAGTACATACAGATTGCAGGATCTACAACACCAGTGCTTTGGCCAACTTGGACAGGCACTTTAAAGGAACTAGCACCTAACAGTTAGCTTTCTGGATATTCTCTCAAAATGTAATTTTAAGTTTAAGGATCTTGTCAAGTTCTTAAAAAACAAAAATAGTATTCATGAATCTGTTAGGGATGGTAGGGTAAAAGACACTGCTTATGTAAAAACAGCAATGTGGTCTCAAAGCACATGCATTATTAACAGTGTCTGCACGTAAGGTATTTTTGATATAAAGCCAAAAAATGGTAGCAATGAAGTTCCTCCCACAGATATTTATTCCATTTAAAATCAATTCCAATGACATAAAAACTTTGCAAATGTGCATTTGAGGTTTTGGGTAAATTAAAGTTTATTATTAAAATAAAAAAACTTTTCACAGTGGTCGGTTTCATTCATTTTGCATAGACATGTAGCCTCAAGAGCTGCAATTGGGATATTATTGGTATTTTGTAAATTTTAATAAATAATTTAGCATTATCGAAATACAGAAAGCTGAGAATTATCTCTACAGGAAAGAAAGAATCATATTCCTTTTATGCTCTCCTGAACACTTTGCATAATTTAATTATTTTAATCTGTTTCTTTGAGGGAAATATTTATTAATTATTTTTTCATATAGATATACCTCATCTGTTTAGTAAATGAAGCACTTGAAGGTGACTGAACCGAATTTAATTGAGGGCTCACACTCATGGAAAACAGGAAAAATATGCTTTCTGTTTGCCTTTTCTTTTTATTGACGATGAAGATGTTATAGGAGGGAAATTGTAAAACAAATTATACCCATTCTGTCTTGTTCAAAGTGCTTTCTTTTTTTTATTCTGAAAAATGTGGTGACTGAGGGTTAAATGTTTTTGTAGCTTTTGCAAATTGGTAAGTAAAAAGCTGAGCTGTGATCAGGATTACAATCGGCTATTTAAAGACATAATTTCCAACAGCTTCAGTGGTTAATCTCTGAAAGTGAATTAAAACCAGTTTAACTCAGAGGAAGTTTGTAGTAATTCACATAACTTTAGATCATTGTGTGAGATGTGTATGTACCTTAGCAAGCACGTGCAGCTTCGGGGTCCTCCTTTTGTTTAGTTTTTAATCAATGTAAGGTCAGTCCTCCTGCTCTAAAACCTCCAACGACCAGACAGTAAACAAAGTCGAACCACTGCCTGGTGTATGTTTGGAGCATCCAACTTCTTGTACACTAAACCACACACATAAAATCAGATGAATAAATTATATAGTTTAACCATAAAGATGTTAAAGGGTTTAGCTGATGTTGGAGAAATCAGATAAACAGATACATATAGACAGACAGATAGACATGAAGAGGTGAGAATAAGGCCCAGCAGCAGAGCAACAGCATAAGCAAAGCAGCAACATGTACATCGGGGAGGCGTGAAGAATGAGCAAGCCACAACCCTTTGAGAGCTTGATAGACAGTGCTTTAGATCCTGTACCAGATCACCAACACCTGCACAAAGGAGGAACAAACAGGACAGGCACACCGAACAAGCAATCCAGCTCATAAGGCCTAGGACTGTAACACCCCCCTCTCAAGAAGGGGACCCAAAAGGGAACCTTGAAAAATCAAAAGTAAACTACAAATACTGCAAAAATAAAAACAAAAAATAAATGTTAAAAAAAATAAAAGTTTATTTCTCTAAAATCGAATACTTAAACTTTCCAGGTTCTGCAAAGACTCTTTTTCAACTGACCCATTACCATGGCTTCATCAAGACCTATGCCCCTTTTCCACTGGCTCGATTTGGCCAGCCTGGAACAGCTCTGCAGAGCTCCACATGTTGTGTGTTGCATTTCCATAAACCCGCTTTTGCTCTGCTGAAGGGAACACCTCCTGGAGGCACGGCTTTAAAGCATCATGTGTCATAACCGCGAATGAAACACCCAACTGCCAATGTAAAGTCAACTCAAGTTTATTTATATAGCGCTTTTGATAATATTAATCCTTGAGGTCGCTGGTATGAGGCAGTTGTGGTACCATGATTCAAATAGTAACAGTTATGGGCACTTACTGAAGTCTAAGTAGAGAAGCTGGGTCACTGGTAGGTCCAAACTTTTTAAATACTAATAATGTTTGGCTTTCACTGGCATGAAATTGTTGTAATACAATCCTTCAAAGAAACCTAAGAATCTATGAATCCTTCTAAGAAATCTAAAAATCTCTGGTCTTTGGTGTAAAAAAAGCTGTAGTAAAATTTTCAAATACTAATAATATTTGGCTTTTGCTGGTAATCCTTTTGAGAAATCTGAAAATCTATGAAAAGTAATGAAATCACACATTTAGGTAAAGTAAGAAAGGAGGAAAAAAATCATATTTGATACTGTATTCTTAGCAGAATACAGTTTGAAATAGTACAAAAAAACCTCAGCAGGGGTAAGCAACACACACATGAGTAAAGATTTAGGAAGGGTACGGTGGAATCTTGAGGGTGCGAATATAAGTCTGAGTGTGTTTGCAAGAATTAACCTGTCAACACTGATAGAAGTGCCATTGTCCTTGAGGAGAGAGGTGGAAGTTTTATCAATCGGCCGCATAGTCCTATGAGCACACCGCTGGTAGGGGAGTGCTGGGGAAGAGCGTCATGTTTATATAACATCCAGGAGATATTTTGTCAATACCCAGTTAGCAGAAGTTGCCAAGGCCACATTGGGGCACCGGATTTAGAATACAATAAATGTTGTGGTTCAGGCAGTTGTGCATTTCCAACCAGCTTAAGAGTTTTACTGGTATGTCTCAATTGCAAATCCAAATAGCCAAATTTCTGGTACTGTCTGCAGATCTCGAGCGTACAACTTCTCCAAGATTATATCTTCGCTCTACAGACTCCATCCAACATCACAGGCAGCTTTGGAATGCTTTGAACAGCTGCCCACGTTTTGCAAATCACTCAATAAGCCAGGTAACCACTTCAAAAAGCAGAAATCCTGTTATCAAAAGTCCAAATATGTACATATTTTTCACATCCTCGACCGACATCGTGGTCAGGCACACAATCTTCCACTGCTACCAAGAATCCATTGTGTATCCAGAATGGAAGGTCCCGTCTGGACAAGAGGGTTCTCCTTTACCCTGTCTTCCTGTCGAAAAAAAAGAAGAAAGACCAAAACGCGTTATAAGGTGAAAGCAATCCGCGACATGCAGCCTAATGGGGATTAAATCTGCTGACTGCACTGATAATCATATTTGATGAGTAGGATTTTGACATCTGTTGTATTATTATTGTTAAAGATTTCACTTTCCCTTTAAGAGACTTGGAAAGATTTGAATCAGGTCCTATTTTATTTCTAATAGTTGTTGCCTATATATTTATTCAGCTGCTGCTGAATATTGCAGTCTCCTATGATCGCCAGAATAGCTTGCACCTTGTCGTTGCTCCGAGGGGTGACTTTTTCAGATATCTGTGCAGACTCCATCAGATGTTTCTCTCACTCACTTGAATGCACGTTTGAAAATGCTGGTTGTTGTTTTTTAAGCTGTTCGCCTCTTAGGGCTGGCCACGCCCACGGCCAGTCAGTGAACAGCCGTTTGTTCACATCACTTACAGTACCAACTCTGCCTCGCTTAGCCCTGCTAAGAAGGAGGTACCAAAAAAGTAGGTACCGGTACTGAAATAACAGTAATGGAAATGCTCGCACAGCAAGCCGAGTGGAGCTGAGTCGGGCCAAATCGAGCCAGTGGAAAAGGGCATTAGAGGGTCTTCCACACCTTAATCTACCCCAACTGGAGACACACGTGGTAAGGATAAACAAACAGGATGAACCACAGAAGACTAAAAATCAAACACCTGTCAACAGGTTCACGAGCAAATTAAGGCTTCGAAAGATTAACATGAAAAACATGGCCAGCAATCGGGTGTAGAAATGAAATAATTCTGATCAGACAACTTCTGAGTATGGTTCAGAATACTTTGCTTGAAGAGGAGATGTAACAAGCAGCATCAGGGCTAACACCTGGTTACCAGGGAGGAATTCTCCGTGTTCCGTTTAACCATCAAACGGCCATTTCATTTTAGACTGCACCCCAGCTAGCCTTCTCTTAGCCTTCTCCTGAGCCATATACAATCTGTACCTCAAACCATTGACAAAGTCCAATAGGTTACTGGGAGGGTCAAACTCCTTTCCACTGCCCAATAACAAATCCTCAACAAAGACCTCAAACCTTGTGACCAAAAACTCGTTAGGGCTAAACCCAGCACTCTCCTGTACCACCTCCCGAGCAGCCAACAACATCCATGGTAAGGCCTCTTCCCAATCACCCTTCATTTGGACACAGAAAGAACGTAACATAGACTTAAGTGTTTAATGAAACCTCTCAAGAGCACCTTGACTCTGTGCATGATAAGAAGATAAAAGTCTATGTTTCACATTCAGCTGTTTTAGAACCTGCGCAATCAACTTTGAACAAAAATTTGACCTTTGTCTGAATAACGTGAGGAACTCCAAAAATAGAAATAAACTGAGACAAAACACGGACAACAGATTTAGCTGTGATGCTGCACAGAGGATACACAGCCGGGCACTTTGCGCTTTGACATATCACTGTCAACAAATAACAAGCACCAGATTTATATGGCGGCAACGGACACGCACAATTCATTAACAGATGCTCAAATGGTTGACCAACTGTGGGAATCGGGCAGAGTGGAACTGGTTTTAAAGTCTGTTTGGGCTTACCAGTCAACTGATACGTGTGACAAAACTTTATGTACGCAGACACGTCCCTTTTTAAACGAGGCCAAAAGAAATACCTGATGACACAGTCATATGTCTTCCTGACACCCAAATGCCCAGACTGGTCGTGTTAGAGCTGTAACACAAGATCCCTAAACTTTAAAGCAACAACAACTTGATGCACAGGGTCACCCACAAAAACATCCAACTCAGACGTCAATTTTCTCATCAACACATCACTGCATCAAAAATAACATCAAGAATTGTTTCCAACCTCAGCCGAGGAACAAATGCCATCCTTAAGCGACGACAACATCCTGTCGACATTCTGTTCTTTCACCAGATCACAATGAGAAAACGCTCCAGGGAACAATCGGTAATGCAATCAATTTAGAGTCCACACTGTATGAACACTGATTTCTCAACTTTTCTACATGTGTCACTGCACATGCACTGAAATGCGCTCTGAAACCGAGTTTTTAAAACTGTTCCAAAATAACCAATTCCCAGCACTCTTCAATGGTTTCAGCGCTCACAGAGAAGCACCAGTTATCAAAGTGAGTGCCCAGATCTCGCATAAATTCAAAATGAGACTTCTCACCACGTTTTCATCTACACAAACGATGCCTAGATGCCTCAGGCACAAGCTTATAGGCTTTAAGGACAGCAGACTTAACTATATCATATACCATACAGTCAGCAGTACTCAAAGCAGAAAAGGCCTGCTGTGCTTCACCTCAGACCACACTGTAACAACATCATACGTGTGGAATCTGACCAATCACAAGTGCCCACTACACACTCAAACAACAACAAAAAATCTCTGGGTCCTCTTCATTAAACTTAGGGACCAACCTCAAATTGCACAAATCATGTGTCCTCACCCATGACTGGCACTCAACACCACCTTCCAGCTTACCTTTTTTTTTATAAGCTGAAGCCTTTGTTTCTCCATGTCAGATCTAGATTTTTTCAAATCCTGACACATTTTTCATGTTCCTGTTCAGCTTTAAACCTTAGCAAAAGCAATTCTTTCTGCTGTTCAAAAAAACAAAACATTGGCACTTGCCATTAAAGGCGGAGGAGTCCACAGACACAAAAGGTTCAATACCAAGCTTTAACACACCTATCTCTAACAGTTTAAATTTCAAAATACTTTTAACATGCTCTTTAAGTTTCTGAGTGTTACCCAAGTCAACCCTATAATGCTCTCCTATCATTATAAGTTGCTTCTTAGTACACATGTCCAAACCAGTTTCACATGGCGACTCAACAAAATCCTCAGCAACTACATCCATGGTTAGATATTACAAAAAGGCAAAGCCGATCACTTACCTACTAATGCACAAAAATAAAAAAATAAAATAAAAAATAGCAACAAAGACACGGTGCCCCGCTAACTACCTGTCCAACAAACTAATTAACTCCCCCTAGTCTTCGTGAGGCATAGCGGTGGGTATTTAGGCTTTTACTGATCAGTGGTACGGTAAAGGCAACCAGCAAGCTGACAACCCACATATATCCTGTGCCAGATCACAAACACCTGCAAAAAGGAGGAACAAACAGGGCAGGCACACTGAACAAGCAATCCAGCTCATAAGGCCTAGGACCATAACAATATCTATCTGCGTTGGGTTTTACTTTTGTGAAAGATGGGTGTCTGTCACTTAATTTTATTTACTATGCCACTATAATGCTTGGGTATTGGTCTAACTAAGTCTCTTATTTTGAAATGTTAAAAAAAGACCTCAATGAAAACTGGTGATTCTTACACAGAGGGCAGACACAACATGGTGTCAGAATAATTTGCAGACTCACGCAGAGTAAACAAGAGGATGAAAGAAAGACGAAGATGGAGGCTTTTGGCGTTCCAACCCCACGAATACACAACCTGCCAGATGCATGGCACCGTTTTAAGCAACACGTAGAACTAATGTTCTCAGGGCTGTTGAAACAGAGAATGGAGGAACAAAAATTGATTTTTCTCCTGTTGTGGATCGGAGACAAAGGACGGGACATCGGCAACATGTGGTCCATAACCAAGGATGAAGCTAAGCTGCTAAAAACGTATTATGATGGCTTCACAGCTTAACTCATGCCAAAAGCTAATCCTATTTTTGACAAGATACGAGTTCCATGAGAAGATCCAGAGTAGCGGTGAGTCCTTCGAACACTTTGTCACAGAGCTGAAACTACTCGTTAAAGACTGTGACTATGCTTATAGTGGTGAAATGATCAGAGACCGTATCAACTTTGCTATAAATTCTCCCAAAGTAGGAGAAAAGTTGCTTAGCCAAGGCCCCGAGCTGACACTAGATAAAGCTATTGATGTAGCCCGCTCCCATGAGCTAGCGCAGCTTCAGTTAAAAGCTATGGCTAGTGAAAACCATGACGTATGCCAGAGAACTATCAAACAAGCCTGCAGACCAAACGACGGTCAGAAAATGCCAACTAAAGCCTGTAATGCATGTGGAGGCCTCCATAGCAAGCAGACAGAGTGTCCAGCAAAGGGAAAGCAGTGTTTGAATTGCAGAAAATACAACCACTTTGCAAAAGCATGCAGGAGCAAAACTATGCTCAGATTGAGAAGGAGCTATATGCATTCCTCTACAGGTGCAAAAGATTCCACGAATACCTATATAGACAACACGTAACTGTTGAATCAGACCATAAGCCACTTGAGTCGATAATTCACAAGCCTTTAGCCTGTGCACCACCACGCCTACAACAAATGTTGCTTGCACTGCAAAAATACAGCATCACTCTCATTCACAAACCAGGGAAGGAGATTCCAGTCGCTGATACACTGTTGAGGAATTCTACTTATGACGAGGACCATTCACTAACTGAGGACATGGAAACAGAAGTGCACACTGTGATGAGCACAGTGCCAGTAGTACTAATAGCCTAAGAGACCTCAAAACAGCAACAGCTGAAGATGAGCAGGTGTCTGCCCTTCAAGATGCAATTTGGTCAGGCTGGCCGGAGATGAGGAAAAGGTGCCCCTCACTCATTAGTGACTACTGGAACCACCATCATGAGATCACAGAGGCTGATGGAATTCTCCAGAAAGGTGAGAAAATAATAATTCCTCACAAGCTTAGAAGAGAAATGCTGCAGCACATACACACAGGACATTTCGGAGTAGAAAAAAGCAAGCACAGAGCAAGAGACATCATGTTCTGGCCATGCATGAGTCGACAAATAGAAAAATTCGTAAGCAAATGTGACATATGTCAAACACACCGCAGTTCCAACCAGAAGGAGCTGATGATCTCACAGCCAATCCCTAAGGACCCATCACAGAAGGTAGCAACAGACTTGGTCATCTGGAACTCTGAGAACTATATTGTAATCTGTGACTACCTGAGCAGGTACTTTGAAATTGAACGCCTGCATAACATCACCACAGCTGCTGTGATTCAAAAAATGCAAGGCATATTTGCCAGAAATGGCATTCATGAAAAAGTCTTAAGTGAGAATGGGCCATGTTACTACGCCGGAGAATTCCGCCAGTTTGCAGACACCTGGGGTTTTCAACTCATCACTTCAAGCCCACATTACCCCCAGAGCAACGGCTTAGCTGAAAAAACTGTCCAAACCGCAAAAAGAATCCTCGCAAAGGCCAGGGAGGATGGCAAAGATCCGTACCTCAGTTTGTTAGAGTACAGGAACACACCTGTGGACGGACTGAAATCCCCAGCACAAATTCTCATGAGTCGCAGGTTGCGTTCCATCCTACCCACAACAGCAAAGCAGATGCAACCTCAGATAAACCCCAGAAAACCTTGCAAGAAAGAAGGGAGGAATGTCAACGCCGCCAGAGAAAACACTACAACAATACTACAACAATACTGCCAGACTCTTACCAACACTACCACCTGGAGCACCTATACATTTCCAGCAGGAGAATGACATGTGGCAGCCGGCCACAGTCATACAACCAGCAGAAACTCCACGCCACTACCATATCAAGACCAACGACGGGCAGATTTTCAGGGGCAATAGACGACACCTTCTCTGAAAACAAAATAAACTACCTAAACCTACATACAGCAAACTGAAAACAACAAACCCAACACGACCCCTGAAGAGGAGACATCAGCAATCTCACTGCACTCCAGAGCGTGAAATGAAACTCGCTGAACCCAAACTCCGAACAAGATGTGGACGTGTTATTAAACCAAGGCAGATCCTTGACTTGTAAAGCAAATATACAACATAGATAAAAAAAACATATATATGTCGTTTTAGTATGGGAGGTTTCATGGCTAAATTGGACCAGCCTGGTAGCCAGTCTTCAGTGATTGCACATTGCACCAGTAAGAGCAGAGTGTGAAGGTTCAATTAGCAGGGTAAGAGCACAATTTTGCTCAAAATATTGAAATGCACACAACATTATGGGTGACATACCAGAGTTCAAAAGAGGACAAATTGTTGGTGCACGTCTTGCTGGCGCAACTGTGACCAAGACAGCAAGTCTTTGTGATGTATCAAGAGCCACGGTATCCAGGGTAATGTTAGCGTACCACCAAGAAGGACGAACCACATCCAACAGGATTAACTGTGGACGCAAGAGGAAGCTGTCTGAAAGGGATGTTCGGGTGCTAACCCGGATTGTATCCAAAAAACATAAAACCACGGCTGCCCAAATCACGGCAGAATTAAATGTGCACCTCAATTCTCCTGTTTCCACCAGAACTGTCCGTCGGGAGCTCCACAGGGTCAATATACACGGCCGGGCTGCTAAAGCCAAACAATATGTCACTCATGCCAATGACAAACGTCGGTTTCAATGGTGCAAGGAGCGCAAATCTTGAGCTGTGGACAATGTGAAACATGTATTGTTCTCTGATGAGTCCACCTTTACTATTTTCCCCACATCTGGGAGAGTGACGGTGTGGAGAAGCCCCAAAGAAACGTACCACCCAGAATGTTGCATGCCCAGCGTGAAGCATGGGGGTGGATCAGTGATGGTTTGGTCTGCCATATCATGGCATTCCCTTGGTCCAATACTTGTGCTAGATGGGCGCGTCACTGCCAAGGACTACCGAACCATTCTTGAGGACCATGTGCATCCAATGGTTCAAACATTGTATCCTGAAGGCGGTGCCGTGTATCAGGATGACAATGCACCAATACACACAGCAAGACTGGTGAAAGATTGGTTTGATGAACATGAAAGTGAAGCTGAATATCTCCCATGGCCTGCTCAGTCACCAGATCTAAATATTATTGAGCCACTTTGGGGTGTTTTGGAGGAGCGAGTCAGGAAACCTTTTCCTCCACCAGTATCACATAATGACCTGGCCACTATCCTGCAAGAAGAATGGCTTAAAATCCCTCTGACCACTGTGCAGGACTTGTATATGTCATTCCCAAGATGAATTGATGCTGTATTGGCCGCAAAAGGAGGCCCTACACCCTACTAATAAATTATTGTGGTCTAAAACCATTGTCCAACCCCTGTATATATACATATACAGGTCCTTCTCAAAATATTAGCATATTGTGATAAAGTTAATTATTTTCCATAATGTCATGATGAAAATTTAACATTCATATATTTTAGATTCATTGCACAGTAACTGAAATATTTCAGGTCTTTTATTGTCTTAATATGGAGGATTTTGGCATACAGCTCATGAAAACCCAAAATTCCTATCTCACAAAATTAGCATATTTCATCCGACCAATAAAAGAAAAGTGTTTTTAATACCAAAAACGTCAACCTTCAAATAATCATGTACAGTTATGCACTCAGTACTTGGTCGGGAATCCTTTTGCAGAAATGACTGCTTCAATGCGGCGTGGCATGGAGGCAATCAGCCTGTGGCACTGCTGAGGTCTTATGGAGGCCCAGGATGCTTCGATAGCGGCCTTTAGTTCATCCAGAGTGTTGGGTCTTGAGTCTCTCAACGTTCTCTTCACAATATCCCACAGATTCTCTATGGGGTTCAGGTCAGGAGAGTTGGCAGGCCAATTGAGCACAGTGATACCATGGTCAGTAAACCATCTACCAGTGGTTTTGGCACTGTGAGCAGGTGCCAGGTCGTGCTGAAAAATGAAATCTTCATCTCCATAAAGCTTTTCAGCAGATGGAAGCATGAAGTGCTCCAAAATCTCCTGATAGCTAGCTGCATTGACCCTGCCCTTGATAAAACACAGTGGACCAACACCAGCAGCTGACACGACACCCCAGACCATCACTGACTGTGGGTACTTGACACTGGACTTCTGGACTTCTGGCATTTCCTTCTCCCCAGTCTTCCTCCAGACTCTGGCACCTTGATTTCCGAATGACATGCAGAATTTGCTTTCATCCGAAAAAAGTACTTTGGACCACTGAGCAACAGTCCAGTGCTGCTTCTCTGTGGCCCAGGTCAGGCGCTTCTGCCGCTGTTTCTGGTTCAAAAGTGGCTTGACCTGGGGAATGCGGCACCTGTAGCTCATTTCCTGCACACGCCTGTGCACGGTGGCTCTGGATGTTTCTACTCCAGACTCAGTCCACTGCTTCCGCAGGTCCCCCAAGGTCTGGAATCGGCCCTTCTCCACAATCTTCCTCAGGGTCCGGTCATCTCTTCTCGTTGTGCAGCGTTTTCTGCCACACTTTTTCCTTCCCACAGACTTCCCACTGAGGTGCCTTGATACAGCACTCTGGGAACAGCCTATTTGTTCAGAAATTTCTTTCTGTGTCTTACCCTCTTGCTTGAGGGTATCAATAGTGGCCTTCTGGACAGCAGTCAGGTCGGCAGTCTTACCCATGATTGGGGTTTTGAGTGATGAACCAGGCTGGGAGTTTTAAAGGCCTCAGGAATCTTTTGCAGGTGTTTAGAGTTAACTCGTTGATTCAGATGATTAGGTTCATAGCTCGTTTAGAGACCCTTTTAATGATATGCTAATTTTGTGAGATAGGAATTTTGGGTTTTCATGAGCTGTATGCCAAAATCATCCGTATTAAGACAATAAAAGACCTGAAATATTTCAGTTAGTGTGCAATGAATCTAAAATATATGAATGTTAAATTTTCATCATGACATTATGGAAAATAATGAACTTTATCACAATATGCTAATATTTTGAGAAGGACCTGTATGTAAGTATGACTAGCAATTCCCTTTCTAGCATTCAAGTGATACCCTGTTGGAAAGACTAAAATGTTAATTTTCGAACTTGATCAACTTAAACGTTGTCGCAGGCTTGGTCATTATGTCTGCGACCATCTGGTCCGTTGGACAATAGCTGAATTAGACTTTTCCATTTTTCACAGTTGATCTGACAAAGTGGTACTTTATGTCAACGTGTATACAATGCCATCTCTTCACAGGTTTCTTGGCTATAGCTATAGTACCCTGGTTATCTTAATAAACCTTAGCTGATGAATATTTAAAGCAATATATACTCTTAAGTAGCTGCATCAAATGTAAACACTTGAATGGTAGCAGCTAAAGCCATATTCAGCCTCACATGTGGACAATGTGACTGCAGGCTGCTTTTTAGTCTTCCATGAAATCAGTGGTCCTTTTTCGCACAAACTAACACTATAACCAGTTGTGCTACGATGATTATTTACATTGGATGCCCAATTAGCATCACTGTATGCAAGTAATCCAAGATTCTTATCTTCACATTTTTTGTAACATAGCTCCTTTTCAGGAGTACCTTTGAGATACCTTAACACATGTTTCACAGTAGTCTATTATTGCTCTGTAGGTTCTGCAAAATAATGTGACAGCTTACTCACAACAAAACTTAAGTCAGGTCTTGTACAAGTAGTCAAGTAAATGAGACTGCCAACAGCTTCTCTGTGTTTTCTGACATTGTCATTTTTTTCTGTATCACCATTATAGTCCAGTTTTTGTTCACAAGACGTAGCTCTGGGTATGCGGTCCTGCATATCAAACCTCTGGAGTATTTTTTTACATATCTTGTTTGAGACATTTTTACACAGTTTTTACTCT
This sequence comes from Girardinichthys multiradiatus, assembly GCF_021462225.1. Taxonomy (NCBI): domain Eukaryota; kingdom Metazoa; phylum Chordata; class Actinopteri; order Cyprinodontiformes; family Goodeidae; genus Girardinichthys; species Girardinichthys multiradiatus. The sequence goes on from NC_061797.1 coordinate 2,728,042, forward strand.
GTTCAAAATCGATTCCAAGAAAATATCTGTTTTCCCAAGTTCTTCATTTTTAACCTTGCCGTTAGAACCTCTTCGACAACTTTCAATACTTTTTCATCAGTAGCAGCGATGATCAGATCATCCACCCATACTACAAGTATGACCTTATCATTTCCTGCTTGCTTGGTGTACACACAATAATCTGCTGAATTTTGTACAAAATTGTTTTCACACAAGTAATCATGCAGAGTATTGTTCCAATTTTTCCCAGCCTGTTTCAGACCATATAATGATCTGTTCTGTTTACACACCAGCTGTTCATTTTCATTTGATTCCTCTTTATAACCTTCTGGTTGTTCCAAGTATATTTTGTAGTCTATAGGTGCGTGATAAGCGGTTTTAACGTCCATTTGGTGGAGGATAAGGTTTTTCTGTGCCGCTTTCTCCATCAGAACTCTAAATGCAGGTTAGATTCGCAATAGGAGAGAAAGTCTCTTCTTAATTGGTACCATTCTTCTGACTATACCCCTTCGCCACAAATCTAGCTTTGAAGTTGTCGGTTCCATCTGCATTATTTTTCACAGCATAAACCCATTTTTCCCACACTACTTGCTTGCCTTCAGGAATGGTTGTAAGAGTAAATGTGTTGTTTTCTCTAACCGCTGACATTTCCTCATCCATTGCACTTTTCCATTCTTTTGAGTTTTGAGAATGTACAGCTTCTTCAAATGTTAGAGGTACATCACATAGAAGTCTGTAACAATAATCAATATTTATCAACACTTGGTCATCAGTTTCCTCATCTGTTACATATTCATTCAGGCTTTTTCCTCATCCTAGAGGGGTAACGTGTTGTGTCATGGTCTGCATTACAGATAGTGTTAGTATCACCTCCAATAAAGTGGCTGGATCCTGACTCTGCTCATGTATTTCAGACTCATCTGTCTCTTTCCTACTCCTGTTAGGTATGTCAAAGTCATCCTCTATTATTACATCAGTTCATGTATGTTGCCCTACCATATTTTTGGATTCAAACTGCACTAGTGTGTTCTTGAACATTTTCTTTGTGAGGAAAATAGATTATGATTGGCTGGGCTATTTTTTTCATATCCTACAAATATTCCCTCCTCACATTTTGAGTCAAGTTTTCCCTTGTCTTGTTTGTAAGTGTAATAGGCTGAACCAAACTTCTTCATCCTTGATAAATTAGTTTTTTCCCACTCATCATTTGGTAAGGAGTTTGACAAGTACATCTGTTATAACATCTGTTTCTTATTGTTGCTGCTGTTGGAACTGCGTAAACCCACAACGCTTTAGGTAAGTTACTCTCTATTAGCATACACCTCACCATGTTGAAAACTGTTCAGCAGTTTCGTTTGGCAGTGCCGTTTTGGTGTGGCAAGTAAGGCATTGACGTCTCATGTCTGATACAGTTCTTGTTCAGTAGTTTGATAACGTTTCCCAGTAAACTCTGTGCCATTATCAGATCATATGCATTTGATCTTGCCATATGGCACTGTGTCTGCGAAAAACGTTTCTGTTGCCTGCACAGTGTCACTCTTATGTTTCAGAAAGTACACAAAACTGCACCAACAAAGTTATCAGTAAACAACAACACAAATCTGTATCCCTCTGTAGACTCTGGGTCTATTGGTTCAGCTAAATCTGTGTGAACCAGTTCTAATGCTGCTGTAGCTCTCTTATCTGGTTCCCTGTTTCTTGATTGGGTGAATTTTCCTTTAATACACACTTCACATTGTTTCGTTTATCATTTTTATCCTTAATGTTCATTCCTTCTACAACACCCTGTAAATTTTGTATGTCATCAAAGTTACAATACCCCAAAATTTCGTGCCATGTTTAGATTTCATAAGAACCTTGGCAATGATCATCCCATTCATTACTCACAGTTTGCAGATAGTACAGTCTATTGTACTTTTTAATGGGGAACTTAGTTCCATCTGTGTGTTGCAAAACATCTTTTTTGAAAATAACCTTCGCCCCATTGCTGGTAGCTGCTTTCACTGCAAAGATGTCTTGTGGGTAAGAGGGGATGTACAGCGCCTGCATCAGAGTTGTTTTGTGATGTCACCCTCTGCTGTCCATCAGTCACCTCTGCCTCTCCCCTTCTTTTTGTTACTCCGTTGCATCAGGTGCCATCTGTCAGCTCAATACAATGTGTCTCAGGTTTGAAGTTATTGTCAAATTTCTTAAACCTTCCCAGGTCAGTGATGATGTGTGAGGTCGCTCCAATGTCCACCATCAAACCTTTGGCTTTGATTCCACTGATACTCTTGATCTCCTGGTCCATGTCGCCCAGTCGGAAAGCATATTCTATGCCATCCTCATTTTTCAGGAACTTTTTGCACCTCATCCTGCCTTTGTTTTCTCCTGCACATTTCCACTCGGTGTGTGGTGCTTTTGCAGAAGTTGCACCATTAGTTGCGGGTGCACACTTGAGCTTTGTGTCCCTTTTGTCCGCATCTGAAGCACACCAGGTCGGCACCGTCTGCTCTCTGGTCACCCACCCACGCTTGTGCATACTTTGTTCTTGACTGGGACTGCGCTTTCATAATGTTGTCCTCTGTCACTGCCCGCGCATTTTAATTTGGACACAGGATGGAAGCCTGTTGTGTCGTTCTACAATTTTGCACGTTTTTTTTCCATTGGCGAGGACAGAGCGTCCCAGCGGCACTTGCGCTCCATTTTACACAAATTAGAATGTATAAAGGAAAGGTGCGTAGAAAGATGCATGTGCACAGTTTCATACATCTCAATTCTTTTTTGTGCCGCACTTTTCAATTTTCCTCGCTATGCCAACTTTTATTATGAGTGCTACACACTCTTATACAGGTCCTTCTCAAAATATTAGCATATTGTGATAAAGTTAATTATTTTCCATAATGTAATGATGAAAATTTAACATTCATATATTTTAGATTCTTTGCACACTAACTGAAATATTTCAGGTCTTTTATTGTCTTAATACGGATGATTTTGGCATACAGCTCATGAAAACCCAAAATTCCTATCTCACAAAATTAGCATATTTCATCCAACCAATAAAAGAAAAGTGTTTTTAATACAAAAAACGTCAACCTTCAAATAATCATGTACAGTTATGCACTCAATACTTGGTTGGGAATCCTTTTGCAGAAATGACTGCTTCAATGCGGCGTGGCATGGAGGCAATCAGCCTGTGGCACTGCTGAGGTCTTATGGAGGCCCAGGATGCTTCGATAGTGGCCTTTAGCTCATCCAGAGTGTTGGGTCTTGAGTCTCTCAACGTTCTCTTCACAATATCCCACAGATTCTCTATGGGGTTCAGGTCAGGAGAGTTGGCAGGCCAATTGAGCCCAGTGATACCATGGTCAGTAAACCATTTACCAGTGGTTTTGGCACTGTGAGCAGGTGCCAGGTCGTGCTGAAAAATGAAATCTTCATCTCCATAAAGCTTTTCAGCAGATGGAAGCATGAAGTGCTCCAAAATCTCCTGATAGCTAGCTGCATTGACCCTGCCCTTGATAAAACACAGTGGACCAACACCAGCAGCTGACACGGCACCCCAGACCATCACTGACTGTGGGTACTTGACACTGGACTTCTGGCATTTTGGCATTTCCTTCTCCCCAGTCTTCCTCCAGACACTGGCACCTTGATTTCCGAATGACATGCAGAATTTGCTTTCATCCGAAAAAAGTACTTTGGACCACTGAGCAACAGTCCAGTGCTGCTTCTCTGTAGCCCAGGTCAGGCGCTTCTGCCGCTGTTTCTGGTTCAAAAGTGGTTTGACCTGGGGAATGCGGCACCTGTAGCCCATTTCCTGCACACGCCTGTGCACGGTGGCTCTGGATGTTTCTATTCCAGACTCTGTCCACTGCTTCCGCAGGTCCCCCAAGGTCTGGAATCGGCCCTTCTCCACAATCTTCCTCAGGGTCCGGTCACCTCTTCTCGTTGTGCAGCGTTTTGTGCCACACTTTTTCCTTCCCACAGACTTCCCACTGAGGTGCCTTGATACAGCACTCTGGGAACAGCCTATTCGTTCAGAAATGTCTTTCTGTGTCTTACCCTCTTGCTTGAGGGTGTCAATAGTGGCCTTCTGGACAGCAGTCAGGTCGGCAGTCTTACCCATGATTGGGGTTTTGAGTGATGAACCAGGCTGGGAGTTTTAAAGGCCTCAGGAATCTTTTACAGGTGTTTAGAGTTAACTCGTTGATTCAGATGATTAGGTTCATAGCTCGTTTAGAGACCCTTTTAATGATATGCTAATTTTGTGAGATAGGAATTTTGGGTTTTCATGAGCTGTATGCCAAAATCATCCATATTAAGACAATAAAAGACCTGAAATATTTCAGTTAGTGTGCAATTAATCTAAAATATATGAATGTTAAATTTTCATCATTACATTATGGAAAATAATGAACTTTATCACAATATGCTAATATTTTGAGAAGGACCTGTACAGAGGCCCCTGGAGTTTTGAAAATTGTCTGGCCCTCACCATTCAGCCCAAATTAACAAAAATTCTTGAACATCTGATTTTTCTCCTAATGAAGAGACAATTTGAGTTATTCATTTAATCTGTCAGTAATCAAAACAGGCCTGTAATGCAATATGAAAGACCATTGAATGGTTCGAATAACTTTTACAAAGATTTATTTCCCACAATGAAAATTTTTGTGTTATAACATTAAGCATGTCATCACAACACAATACATGTACAATACACATACAGTATAGCTAGTTTAGGAGGTCTGTCACAACAGATTGGGAAATAACAGGGGCTGTCGGAACATGTTGGGAAAATAACAAAGCAGTTTATAAGATGCTAAGCAAAAACAATTCAGTTTTCGAGCAATAGTGGATTTTCTTTAAAGACATATCAATGTTTTCCTGCCTACTGGACTGTTATATTAGTAAATAAATACATGTTTTGCCTACATTTAACACATGACTTAAGAGATATTCCATCACTACACAATTAAGATTCACAGTGCGTGTTATATTTATTTATAGGAATATCCAATTGTTTTATATTTCAAAGAGTAATTATGTCACATTGGTATAAACACACCAGTAAAAATTATCTAAAAAGCTTTTCAAAGTGCTGTCAATCTGGTTGGAAGAATACCAAAAAACCCAAAAGGAGCTAGATGACAGATCCCAGGTCAGCCACGAGTCACTGAGGCCCACATAATCTGCCCACCCAACTATAGGTTGAACCTTACAACATTAACACATCACATTAGCCTCAGTAATATTAATAAAAAATTATATTCATTAAACCTCTATTATCTTTAAGATTTTAAATAAATATATGAATATATTTGCTGTCGGTCACATGCAGAGCAGCATTAGGTATGAACTCTGCTGTGGCAACAGGAACAAAAGAATTGTTAAATTTTCTAAACCATTCAAGAGTCTGAAAGTGAAAGCAGGTCACCTTACTGGAAGACAGGGTACATTATACACTGGCTTGTTATATTGGGCTTACTCCTTACAGCAACTTGAAGGGAGGGGGAGACGTGCATAGTTGCCCTTGCATAACCACTGGTTACAACACTGTGCAGTTGTGGCATTATGCCTGGCCGACAGGCAGGACATTATGCCTGGCCCCATGCAAACCCACAATGTGACCCCTCAAATTCAGAAGTGCAGGTTATGCTGTCTAGTAAGTCCACAAGGTGGTCCTTCAAGTCTGCTGAACTTCGCTGACCTTTGGACAACCACAAGAAACACTATTTTCTCCTTCTGAACATGCCCACTCCATGCAAATCAAATCATTTACATACACATCACTGGTCTGCATATGGATTGCACTGTTTGTTAAAAGCATCTCAAGAGTTTTAAAAGTTATTTGGAATAAAGCATGTCAGAGGTGGAAATAAAGTTGAAAACCTGTGTCCTGAAAAACAGAAATATACACCGATGCACTCTGAGTAGAACTCTCCAGATTACATTTATGAGCTACACAATGTATATCTCCATGTTTTTGTGATGAGACCGCTCAAGACTTAGATTGTTCTCTGCAACATTTTGGGTCACAGTGGAGACAAATGGAAGAGACATGTAGAAAGAGATTGGTACCAACTTTTTAGCTTTCTTGTGATATAAAGCAACAAACCAGATTCTTATTACAGCTGCTGTGGACTGTTAGCATCAATATGCTAAACTACCGTCTTGCCTAACTTGCATTGGGACAGAGTAGGGATTAATTTCTCTGGAAGTTTGATGACTGCTTGGTGCTGATTTGTTGGTGGGTGATTAACCTAACTAAAGACTAGAACAGTTTGATAATTCAAGGACTGAGCTCTTCAGTGGGATCAAAATGTTTCCTCAGACAGGTGTCTCACATTTACATTTGACCAGGATGTATGACATGCAACACTGCTGAAGAACTGTGTGCACATTTATGCAACCAGGTTGTTGCAGTGTTTTTCACCTCTAACAAATGTGTATATTTTTCAGTTAAATTGTAAAAGATATTCATAAGTTAAAAATTAGGAAAACGTTTGGAAATAATTCTTGTTTAATTTTTTATGTCACAGAACCTGGAATTTTCAAAGTAGTGTGAAGACTGTAATAAGGCAAATTAGAATCAGAATAAGGCATTTAGCAAGAATCCTCCAATCATTGAGCAACATTTTTGCTGCAGAATGCATTTAAAAGTTACATATAAACACGAGTACGCATCATTTAGTTCTTCCACTCTATTACATTATGAAACATTCTGAACTAGCAATTCCCAGATTTCTTTCAAAATGAATTCCTGCATCAAAGTTTCAGCATATCATCTATGAAAGACAACAGTAAAAATACCCTTGGTTAGTAATATAACCTAGTAGTCACCTACTCATTCCTGCACAATACAGCTGTTTGAGAACCTGTGTAACCTCAGCAGAACACTGAACCGCGGAAGACTTGGGACTGTTTTGGTTAAGTACCTGAACCTTACATGGTTTCTGTTAATTAAAAAATATCTTAATAAAAAGGATCATTTAGAAAAAGTATCCCTTTTTCTTTTCAAAAGTGGAGTTGAGCATTGATCTTTGGTATTTTATCCAGCTCCCAAGAGAGAATGAAATGCACAGCATTTAAAGCCCAGTGTTGCAGCTATGCACAGATGGAGAGCCCGTGGTTTTAGGACAATGTATAGTCCATAAAAGTCAAACTAGCATAAGGCACATTCTTGCCACTGCTAGGTAGCGTTGAGTCCTCCAAGAACCAATCCTAATTTTAGCCCATTCAGTTTATGTGAGAAGTAACATCAGTAAACACTATCACAGATGACGAGTACATTTCTATCTATCTATCTATCTATCTATCTATCTATCTATCTATCTATCTATCTACTTTTTTGAAGGTGAGGACTGATTGTTGTTAAAGTTCAAGAAACTGTCCTTATTAGCATCCTGCATGTCTCCAGGATGAGATGTGAGAGCTGAGGGTCTCAGCGTTTCATTCTGTAGTAAACAAATGTTACTACAACAACAACTGATGCAACAATGGCTGCAGTCCTCCATCGTGAAAAGCTTTGGATCACTCCAACCTAGAAATATCACACATTAACAGGTTAGGAGCTTTGGACCACGAAGCCTTAAAGCAACGCTGATGATTTCAGATCACTCACCCAGCCTCCTTGCTGCACTAGCCAGGAGTAAAGTGTTTCCCTTATAACTTGAAGAACCCAGCTGATGACCATTCTAATGTTCTCTAGATGGTTGGAGGTCAGGGCCTTTAAAATAAATAACTTTGGTTATGCACCTCTAAGGGCCAGTATAGGCTTTATGTGTTCCATTGCATTTAGTGTTTTTGTTTTGAATGAGACTTTGCTTTAAATTCTGTTATTAATTTTCCTATTCTGAGGCAATCTTCCTCCACATATAGCCAGAGATGGCTATATTACAAACCTTGGGAGTGGTTGACAAAATAGTAAATAAATAATAGTAAAAGAGTATAATAATTAACATTCATTGTACAATTTGGGAATCAATGTGCTGTCTTTAAATATAACAAATTAATTATTTAAATATCAAAAATTAACTGTTTATTCTAAACAGTTTCTTTGTTGCTAACTGCTGCCTCCTTCTAGTGATGAACACATGAAGTGGGGAGCCGAAACTAGAAATATGACAAGACCTGTATCTTGCATTTATTTGGTATGGGCCATTTATTTTACATTTCCCTGGATCCTGGCTTTTTACTCATTTAAACGTCTCAGTCAGACTGTGTTCACCGTTAATGTGACATAGAAATGAATAAACTAGATGAATTACCCTGTATATGAGTCTATAGGCTAGATGGAAGAGAGCCACCACTCGGCCCCAGTTGATGCCATCAATAAAGATGCTCCTGGCCACCATCATGAAGACTTCCTTCGCGCAGTTTCCCTGAACCTGGTTGATTAGTCTGATAGAAGGTAAAAAAACAAAATTCAAATAAAAAACATGATTGTTTATTACAAATGTTATTGTTTAACACAGTACAGCACAATCTGCACACTGAAACACCAGCAACATATTATCACTCCCAATGCCGTGCAAGATTCCAGGAAGAAATATGAACCAAGCACAGTTACTTCCAGTAACAACCCCCTTCAATTTGAAATCAACATTGCTTCATTTTATTTAACTTAAATTTGTTTTATTGCACTTTAAGGTTGTTAAAAATTATGCAAAAATTAATGACAGTTTGCCATTTAATTTAATTTAACTTTCTTTAATTTGTTCAATTCAATTCAGTTTCTTATATAGCTTCAATTGATAGCAAATATTGTCTGAAGACACTTTACAAAAAACAAACGTCAGTTTAATACAATCATATAGACAAGTTAAATGTCAATCCCATTAGTTCCATTAGTTGTAATCTTAAAGGTCGTGTTTTCATTCTATGTAGGTGGAAACTCATAATTAACAGAAATAAGGGCTTTAAAACATCAGTCTGTGTGGAATTTAGCTATAGACTGTGTTTCACGTAGTGACGAAGTTACTGAAATAAATAAACTTTTCAGCAATATTCTTTTTTATTAAATGGGTAGTTACACTGAACTGTTAAAAGATCCAAATATTCTGTTGGTCATGTCACTGTCGCTTTGCTTATTTAAGTTTGCAGAAGCACTCAAACTGGAAAAATGTAATGTTACATCATTATGTATATAAAATATGTTCCATATATTCCTAACAGAACACTTAGTTCTCACACTGCAGGTTTACTGGTGGTTCCTGGAGTCTTTAGAAGTAGAATGAGAGGCAGATTCTTTAGTTATCAGGCTCCTCTCCTGTGGAACCAGCTGCCAGTTTTAGACTGCTGGAGGATATAATGACGTCTTTCAGTCTCTCTATATACCCATACTACTCTCCAATTATGCGTTATTTGCTGTTATTTCAGCTTTTAACTCTAGGCTCTCTCTCTGTTTTTTCTCTTTCTAAAAAGCCAGCTACTAGCTACTGTCTGAGCTTCTAAAGTGACTAACTATATGTGCTCTCTTTAATACTTTAGACTTGAAAACTGCACAATTGCTGCAAAGTCAATGCAAGTGACTGTCCACTGTCTCTGCATGCTCATCCAGAAGGAGTGAATGCTGACTCGATGCAATCTGCTGGGTTTCCTTAGATAGAAAAACTTTTTAACCAATTTGAATAATAAACTGAATCTGTATGGTCTGACTGAACTGACTTTGTAAACTGGCTTGTGATGACATGCGCTGTATTAATAAAACTAAACTGAACTGAAAAAATTGTCATCTACCTTGCTCCTCTACACACAGCTCCATTTCATGACTGACAGTGGAAATGTACTTGTCTGCAGAATGCAAACATCTTTAAAGCTAATTCAGGCCTCATCCACACTGAGACAAGCTTATATGTAACTGCAAAGGTATTGTGTCATCAAGACATTGTGTCTACACAAATCCAGCATTTGGGAGACCAAAACACAATCAATGGGGTCCCAGTGAATAAAACAATGGGACCCAGTGGAAATTTTTCAAAACGGTGTTTCTGTGTGTGCACGGGAAACTTCTTGTGAAAATTATTCAACTCAATTCAAAATATTTCATTAATCCCAAAGAGAAATGAAATGTTGCTGTAGCTCATATTATGCAGGTTTCTTCAAAGAGCCGTTGTAGATGCTGATGGCTGCATGACATTGTCTCTACACTTTTCTCTGTAACCTGCATGCACGTCTATCACCATGTTGCTTTGTTTACCTCATGAGTTGTCTGCACATGCCTGGTATTTTTGTCTGCTGTTTTTGCTGTGTTTCTCTGTCAGTTTCACAGCTCCATCAATGGGTCCAGCATACATACTACAGCATTTTCGGTGGTCCTGCAGGCACCCATGTGGATGCAGATTTTTTCAAAATAATTTTTGACACAATACCATTTTTTTCTCCATGTGGACAGGGCCTAAGATTCATGATTCCTCACTGACCCAATGTCCTTGCTTGCTTTTCTGTATCGGCCACCAGAATGTTTTTTCAGAACCTTGTTTGTGAATGAAATTTGTTTTTGTTTGTAGGCCACATGTTTTTACTGTGCATTTGTGGGTTTTCTACTGTTTCTGCTAAGACAAAATATGCATGTTAGCTTGGTTGTTCACCCTGCATTGGCCCTATATGTGTGTATATAGTTGGTTGTTTTGTGTGCGTCTTTTTTTTGTCATGTGATGACTAGTGATTTATCTAAAACTGCACACCTGCAACCATTACATGACGAAAAGAAAAAGGACATATCATCTTTCCTAATTACACGCAGGCAGAGCGCTGTATTTAAAAACATCCTAAATCAGTTGATCACACCTAAAATCAGCTGTTCAGATGCACAAACATTTCCCACCAAAACACACAAATCAATACCACCATGAAACGACGTGTTTGGTTCAGACATTTATTGATGGTCTTTAAGCAACCCAGCATCTGCAGGAGGAGGGAGCAGGCAGAGAGCAGCTGCTTATAATCAGACTGTTTGCATCGGACCAAATGGGAGGACGAGCCCGCTGAATCTGTGAAGCACAAATATGCAATATCCAACCTAAAACTAAATTCAAAGGTCAAAAGTCCACAGTTTTGCTCTTTTAAGTCCTTGTCCTCGTTATTGCCATTGATAAGACAAAAACTTCTTCATAAAGCCCAAAATTGTTACTTCAGGCAAACGTTAGAGTTTTACCAGTGGAGACAGCATCGTCTCTCCTCTCTGCTTCTCCTGAAACACCCACCCTCACATCAGAACCTCTGAACCTTATTTTATAAGTTTTGGCTGGGCTGTGGTCCAGATAATTATTCCAGTGGATTATTTTAGACATAAAAACAATTATATGTTTTCATTTTCTATTTATTTGTTATCATTTCACGCAGATTACTTTAATGTGACAATGTAACAGTAACGTTAATAGCAGCACAGCGCACTACACTCATGGCTGGAGGGGGGACTTTAGCCAACACAGCTTCGGCCGTCGGCGGGTCAGTGGAAACACAACAGTTACCGTACCGAGGGGAGCGGAGCTGCGCCGGCTAAAACGAGACAGTGGAAAAGGAGCATAAAATGGATGAAGACAGGACAGACTAAATTGTGGCAGTGTAGAAGATGACCAGCAGCTCCTGTGGAAGGTTGTACTCCTTGAGTTGCCTCAGGAAGTACACTCTCTGCTGGTTCTTTCGAACATTGTCTGTGTGAGGACCATCTGAGGTTTCGAGAAATGGTGGTTGCTAGGAACAGGAAGTGGTCCACAGTAGATAATGTTGTTGAGGATGGTGAGGGGGGTATGTGGGCGTGGTGTTCTCCGAAAGTTCCCCATCATCTCCACAGTCTTGAGTGGGTTAAGTTCCAGGTGTTTCTGACCACACCAGTGTACCAGCTGATCCACCTCCTGTCTTTATGCAGACTCACCATTGTCCTGGATCAGACCAATAGCAGTTGTGTCATCTGCAAACTTCAGGAGTTTCACAGATTGGTCCGCTGAGGTGCAGTCATTTATGTTGAGGGAGAAGAGGAATGGGGAGAGAAAACACCCCTGGGGGGCGCCAGAGCTTATTGATCTTGTGAGGGTGAAGAGGCTACCCAGTTTCACCTGCTGCTGCCAGTCTTTCAGGAAGCTGGTGATCCACTGACATGTAGAGGCTGGGACTTCGAGCCGGGTGAGCTTCTGGTGAAGGTTGTCTGAGTTGATAGTGCGGAAGGCCGACCCAAAGTCCAAAGGGACTAGACCGCTGATAAGCGATCTAAAGTCCTCTTTTCAGATAAAAATAAAAGTCTGACTCTGGGGGAAGAGTGGAGAGGCACATAATCAAAGCTCCTTGAGGTCCAGTGTGAAGTTTCAACAGTCTACTGGTGTTGGTCCATTTTTTTCTTTTGCATCATTTCCATAATCAACGCAGCTGTACTCGTACTCGTCGTCTTCCGCTTATCCGGGACCGGGTCGCGGGGGCAGCAGACTCAACAGAGAAGCCCAGACGTCCCTCTCTCCAGACACCTCCTCCAGTTCCTCCAGGGGGAGCCCAAGGCGTTCCCAGGCCAGCCGAAAGACATAGTCCCTCCAGCGTGTCCTGGGCCGTCCCCTGGGCCTCCTCCCGGTGGGACGTGCCTGGAACACCTCCCGAGGAAGGCGTCCAGGAGGCATCCGGTATAGATGCCCGAGCCACCTCAACTGGCTCCTCTCGATGTGGAGGAGCAGCGGCTCTACTCCGAGCCCCTCCCGGATGGCCGAGCTCCTCACCCTATCTCTAAGGGAGTGCCCGGCCACCCTACGGAGGAAGCTCATTTCAGCCGCTTGTATCCGGGATCTCGTTCTTTCGGTCATGACCCAAAGTTCATGGCCATAGGTGAGGGTAGGAACGTAGACCGACCAGTAAATTGAGAGCTTTGCTTTTCGGCTCAGCTCTCTCTTCACCACAACGGACCGGCACAGCGCCCCCATTACTGTGGCAGCCGCACCGATCCGTCTGTCGATCTCCCGCTCCATTCTTCCCTCACTTGTGAACAAGACCCCGAGATACTTAAACTCCTCCACTTGAGGCAGGAACTCCCCTCCAACCTGAAGAGGATAAGCCACCCTTTTCCGGTCGAGTACCATGGCCTCGGACTTGGAGGAGCTGATCCTCATCCCAGCCGCTTCACACTCGGCTGCGAACCGCCCCAGCGCATGCTGTAGGTCTTGGCTAGATGGGGCCAGCAGGACCACATCATCTGCAGTCTACAAGGAAATGTTTTGAGGCTTCCCTCCACTGATGAGCTGTATGGAGATGCTGGTCTCATTTTTCCAGCAGGCCTTGGTACTCTCCCACACTGCCAAAAGTACCAATATCTGCTTTAATCATCGCGGTCTCACTGGGCTGGGTTGGCCAGCAAACTGCCCTGACATTAACCCTGGCTTCCATAACACCTCAGTAGAGCCACAAGCTGATTGTTTCCATACAATGATGCACTGATGCAGTAATTCATGCATAAGAAGCTCTGACAAAGTATTGAGAACATTAACTGTACAGTACAAGGATATAATTTTCAGTAAGGGTTCATTTCTGTATTTTAAAATATTTTAGATGCAGGTTATCTCACTTCTGTCAGTCTGCCCCAGGGCAGCTGATGCTACACCGTAGCTTACTACTGTCAGTGTATAAATGGGTGGTTGACTAATTGTAGTGTAAAGCGCTTTGGGGTCTCTGGGACATCGACATCTGCTGAGAAGGTTATTGGCTGCTGTCTACTGTCGCTCCAGGAACTGTACACCTCCAGGACCCTGAAGCGGGCAGGGAAGATTCTGGCTGATCCCTCCCACCCCGGTCACAGACTCTTTGAGACTCTCCCCTCTGGCAGGAGGCTGCGGTCCATCCGGACCAAAACCTCACGCCACAAGAACAGTTTTTTCCCATCTGCCACCAGCCTGGTTAACAAAGCCCAGAAACCACCCTGACACCTGTAACCTGTAACTCTATGCGTTACATTAACGCTCAGCTTGGACTCCTGCTTTACTTGCACACTGATAATCTGCACTGTTGTATTGCTCTTGCATCTTATACTGCTCTATATTTACTCTCACTCACTTAAAACTGTGCACATATATTTATATTATATTGTAGATATGTTTATACTGTTTAATTTGTATTGTATTGCACCGACTACGCCAAAACAAATTCCTTGTATGTCCAAAAACGTACTTGACAATAAAGCTTTTCTGATTCTGATTCTGATAAAGCACTATACACGTACAGGCCAATTACATTGCTTGCTATAAAATAATATCACTGTCTAATCAATTTATACAAGATATGAGTTTCATTTTTGATCTGAATTATATAACTATATTAACTTTTGAATTAGCTGACATTCTTATTCATTGAGCTGCACCTGTAACTATGGCAAACAACAAAAATATTCCTAAAATTATTAATATAATACTTACAAGTCAAACCTTTAACTAGAGTACATTTATTAATTTGGTGATGAATGTAAATATGCTTGTTGGTAGGCGGATTAAAAATATTAGACAACATGGGATAAATTTCCACAGTTATGCTGATGATAGTCAGCTATATTTAGCCATAAATCCTATTGTTTAGGTAGACTATAGCTATATCTTGAAGACATTAAAAACCTGGATGACTTTCAATGTTCTGCTTTTAAACTCAGACAAGACAGAAGATGTCGTTTTTGGACCGGAGTCTTTGAAAAATAAACTGCTTAGTCAATCAATTAATATGGACTGAATTAAATTGGATCCCAGTAAGGAAATAAAGAACATTGGTGTTATCTTTCACCATGACATATTAGTTAAATCCCAAATTGAACAGGTTCCTAGGATCCCCTTTGAAATATTGCCAAAATTAGAAGTATCCTGTCCATGGGTGAGGCTGAAAAACTAGTCCATGCATTTGTTACTTCAAATTAGAACTATTTTATTTCCTTAGTAACAGGAACCATAAAAAAGATTGATTAAAAGTCTTCGACTTACCAAAAATGCTGCAACAAGGGTTCTGTGGAAACTTAAAAAGAGAGATAATATTTCTCTTATTTTAGCTTCCCTTCATGCACTCCTTGTGAAATCCAGAATAGAATATATATATATATATATATATATATATATATATATATATATATATATATATATATATATATATACATACATACATACACACACACAGAGGTTGGACAGTGAAACTGAAACACCTGTCATTTTAGTGTGGGAGGTTTCATGGCTAAATTGGACCAGCCTGGTAGCCAGTCTTCATTGATTGCACATTGCACCAGTAAGAGCAGAGTGTGAAGGTTCAATTAGCAGGGTAAGAGCACAGTTTTGCTCAAAACATTGAAATGCACACAACATTATGGGTGACATACCAGAGTTCAAAAGAGGACAAATTGTTGGTGCACGTCTTGCTGGCGCATCTATGACCAAGACAGCAAGTCTTGGTGATGTATCAAGAGCCACGGTATCCAGGGTAATGTCAGCATACCACCAAGAAGGACGAACCACATCCAACAGGATTAACTGTGGACGCAAGAGGAAGCTGTCTGAAAGGGATGTTCGGGTGCTAACCCGGATTGTATCCAAAAAACATAAAACCACGGCTGCCTCAATCACGGCAGAATTAAATATGCACCTCAACTCTCCTGTTTCCACCAGAACTGTCCGTTGGGAGCTCCACAGGGTCAATATACACGGCCGGGCTGCTATAGCCAAACCTTTGGTCACTCATGCCAATGCCAAACGTCAGTTTCAATGGGGCAAGGAGCGCAAATCTTGGGCTGTGGACAATGTGAAACATGTATTGTTCTCTGATGAGTCCACATTTACTGTTTTCCCCGCATCCGGGAGAGTTACGGTGTGGAGAAGCCCCAAAGAAGCGGACCACCCAGACTGTTGCATGCCCAGAGTGAAGCATGGGGGTGGATCAGTGATGGTTTGGTCTGCCATAACATGGCATTCCCTTGGCCCAATACTTGTGCTAGATGGGCGCGTCACTGCCAAGGACTATTCAATTCAGTTTATTTATATAGCGCCAATTCACAACACATGTTGTCTCAAGGCACTTCACAAGTCAGGTACATTCGTTCCAACTACCGAACCATTCTTGAGCACCATGTGCATCCAATGGTTCAAACATTGTATCCTGAAGGCGGTGCCGTGTATCAGGATGACAATGCACCAATACACACAGCAAGACTGGTGAAAGATTGGTTTGATGAACATGAAAGTGAAGTTGAATATCTCCCATGGCCTGCACAGTCACCAGATCTAAATATTATTGAGCCACTTTGGGGTGTTTTGGAGGAGCGAGTCAGGAAACCTTTTCCTCCACCAGTATCACGTAGTGACCTGGCCACTATCCTGCAAGAAGAATGGCTTAAAATCCCTCTGACCACTGTGCAGGACTTGTATATGTCATTCCCAAGACGAATTGACACTGTATTGGCCGCAAAAGGAGGCTCTACACCATACTAATAAATTATTGTGGTCTAAAACCAGGTGTTTCAGTTTCATTGTCCAACCCCTGTATATATATGTAATTCAGTTTTGTGTAAATGCAGCATAAATGCACTGAATTGAATTGACTTGAATTATAAATTAAACGCTTACCGCTGGAACTCTGCATTTCTGTTCAGTTCATCTGCTATTTTTAATAGCTGATCCACCACTTCTTTTACTTCTGGATCATCTTGTTCATGTGGCCTTCCTCCCAGATCCTCTGAGAGAACATGCCGACTGGGGTCCTCCGTGCTTATACGCTCTATCACATACCTGTAACACATACAACCCGTGATCAAAAAGATTCAACAGACAAGGTCAGGCAGTTGATGCAGATAAACATTTAAAAACATGTTATGGTGTAATTTTCACTGATGTAAAGCCGTTGAATAAAGATACTGACAAGTTCAAATCTTCTTAAAATAGAAAATGTATTTGTCTTTTAACAACCATGCTTTTTGCTTTTAATTTAATTTACTAGTAAATAGAGCTACTAAAACATACTCAGGTCCATGTGTTTTTTTAAACTTGGCTAGATAAAGCAAGAGTTAGCAATCTCCTCTTGTTGCTGAAAACATGCACACACAAAAATGTAGACAAAGATAATCAACCTAAAAAGTTCAGGGCATTGCATGTTTATTTCCTTTTTTTTTACTGGGAGATCCAAATTATGTTTCGAATCTACAATGATTTACAGAGCCTTTTTTCTTTCTTTTTACAGATTACTTTTCTAGTTTCATTAAACTGTTGTGTGTTTAGTTTATTGTTGATTTTAACCAAAGAAAATAAGAATTTTGTTTGATATCCACAAGACCTGCACTACGGTTGCTCATTGAATATTCTTAGTGTTTTTAACCATCTCCAAATCCCTGAGAGATCTATGGAAAGAAACTTGTGCCATCAGACACTGAATTTGTATTGCTCAGACTGAATCTGTATTTGCGTAATTTGAAATTAAATGCATTGGTTTAAAAATCTATTTCACTAAACTGAAACTGACTTTAATGTTTAAACTGAATTTTTGGTTTGAAACTGAATCCGTTTGCTTTGAAAATGGCTTTGCTTTGTATTGAAAATTCAATTTGATTACTTTCACTTTCAGTTGTATAATTCAATTTCAGTTCCAACATTAAGTTTTTTGTGTCACACATCCGGGTCCTTGAAGCCACAGATTAATCAAAAACAGATTCGCTGTTTCACGGATGTCATTCACTATTGCCGTGTTTAAATTCAGGGGCTGCATCCTTTGAAGGTCGCATTTGTAGGTCGATTACATCATGGTGAGGCAATGAAGCTATCCAACTTCGAAGACTACATCGAATGCGGCCGGCAAATGCGTCCCTCTCTCCCCCAGATTTGTAGGATGAGTCCTTGTATCCTTGGTGGCCCACCTTATACCATGATTCATAGCATGTCGAACCTGAACATGAAATATCTAAACGCTTTATCAAGATATCGCTTAATTGTACAAGTGCGCCAACATGTTCGGAGATGTCCGCAGCCCCAGCACCTCAACCGCGCTAAACCCCGAGAGAACAGCTGACTCATGGTACATTGTTTTCAAACTCCCACTGGGTTTCCCTAATGAGTGGCAGTTAAACAGATATAATGCAGTCAGATGATATCTAATAATAATGTTTGGTTTATTTATTATAATTATAATTATTATTATTACTATTCTACAAATAAACTTAATAAACTTAAACTTTGTTCCTAACGTTAATATGTTAGTATTTAAGTTGTTAAAAGCTTTACAAATCAATACACAAATGTTATTTGTCCTCAATGTATTTTATCTACAGTGTAAAATTTTCATATCTATGAACACCAAAATGACTTTGAACATTTTAAA
Source organism: Girardinichthys multiradiatus (assembly GCF_021462225.1). Lineage (NCBI taxonomy): Eukaryota > Metazoa > Chordata > Actinopteri > Cyprinodontiformes > Goodeidae > Girardinichthys > Girardinichthys multiradiatus. The sequence goes on from NC_061797.1 coordinate 2,746,330, forward strand.
TGGCTGAATAATGAATAAGATCATAAAACAAGAACATTTTAAACAAAATATAAACCATCAGCAAAATGTAAAAGGGTAAATAAAAACCATGTAGTTATTTGCAGTGGAGACAGCTGTATTAACCTTCAGGCGCCATTTGTTCGGCTTCACAACTCTGAGCTTCACGCTAACACGGTTGCTTGGCAATAGAAATTACGCTCAGGTAAGGGCAGGAGAAACGCAGACCGACGTAACACACTATGCTAACTTGGCATGTTTAGCTAATAGCAACAGGTAGCAAAAGTGTTACTGTGAGTGACCTCCGCCAAGCTCATGCTGCCCTGTTCCAGCTCAAAATGCCATAAAGGAAGTTTAACCTGATGTGAAACGTAAATCGATTAATCTGTGTTTGATTAATCTGTGGATTGAAGGACCCGGATGTGTGACACAAAAAACAGAATTTTGGAACTGAAATTACTTTCACTTTCAGGTCTGAAATTCAGTCAAACTGAATTATTAATACAACGAAATACATTTTAAAAGGCAAATAAATTCAGTTTCAACCCATTAAATTCAGTTTCAAAGCAAACAAATTCAGTTTCAAACCATTAAATTTAGTTTCAGTTTAGTGAAATTCATTTTCAAACCAATACATTTAATTTCACATTAAGCAAATACAGATTCAGTCTGAGCAATTTATATTCAGTTTCTGATGGCACAAGTTTCTGCTCATAGAGATCCTTCTGTGTCCAAGTCCCAGTAGATCAGCAGCAAATACTCAGACCGGAGCATCTAGCACAAAGAGCCATGTTGCCGAACCACCTTCGATGCTTGCTTTAAACTTCAGCAAGTCATCTTCACTATCACTAGATGTCAAAATGCATTGAGGTGTTGCCATCTGAATAGCTGATTCTATGTTTGTATGAAACAGTTGAACAGCATCTGAATTGACTGAGTGGCGGTGGTAGAGCTGAGCTGGATAATGTTTCTACCTGGGCTATCATTGCAGTGGCAGTGATGTGGTGTGTCTGTGTGGTTGCGGGGCGTGGTGGGGGATGCTGGTCCCGAGTGCTTGCCCCTGGCCGGGGACCTCTTGCCGGGTGCGAGTGTTTTTGTGTGTACGCATGAGGGTGGGAATGTGTGATTGTGACGGTGTGTGCCTGTTTTTTGTGTCAGGTTGGGTTTTGGGCTGCTCCCTCTCCTGGATCAGTTTAGGCCCCCCATCAAATGTTGGGCCTATTTCTTCTGCACTGTGGCTGCTGGGTGGTTCCCCTGGGACTCTCCCCTGCTCTTCTCTGGGGGGTTGCGGTAGTCCCGACGGTGGTTCTCCTGGGGTTCCTGTGCTCTGGGGGGCCTTTGGATGTCTGTGGCTCGGATCTCCTCTGTATCTCTCCCGGGTCAAGGGGGGCAGGTCTGTGGCTTCTCACACTCACTATTGCATATTTTTATGGAGAAACCTAGTATACACAAACGCGCTCACACTCAGACCCACAGGTGCTTAAATTCAGGTGTTAACAGATACATAAATGTCCTATACTGAGGAGCATTTACCACTATATACATCTTGCATTGATAAGTATCGTGCACTTTTCAGTAAAAAAGCTGGTAATATGAACGTTTCTGCAGGTGTAGAAGCAAGCAGGGTGTTATCTTGTAATCTTTCTTTCTTTCCTCCATTCTTTTCTTCCTTCTCTTACCTTTTCCTTTTTGCCCCACCTTTCTCTCTTTCGTGCTTCTTTTTTTCCCCGTTTCATTTCTGTCTCCGTGTCCATAACAATTAAAATAATCTGAAAGCAGTTTCTAAAAAAGTTTATTTTATAAATATCAAGTAGAGCTTTAAAGGGTTAGTTGTAATGCTCCACTTGTGAAAGTAAATCTGTTGGGCTTTTTCTTGGCACTCAGACAACAATTCTGAGCCCTACTCTGCTAGACAGGACACGGTTAATAAAAATCAAAAAAAACATTTGCACAGGTCATTTGGCAGGAGGCGGAGTAGACCAGTACAAGTGCATCACAAGGAAACAGACAGGATCAACAACCAAGAATGCACGCACTCACTTCTTAGGGGCCATTAGATAAGCCAAATAAATTAACCTAACATGAATATTTTTAGACTGTGGAAGAAAGCCAGAATACTCAGAGGGAACCTGAGGAAAACATGTAAATTCTATGCAGAAAGATCCCAGGTTAGAATTAGAACCCAGACCTTGTTGCTTGTTGGCAAGGGTACCAACAACTGCACCACTGCTCCATTAGGGTGATAGCAGGGAGACTTTTTGACCACAAACATTTGGAGCCTACTGCAAAAGCTGAAACTTAACCTAACATATCTTCCAGTAAGTATGAATAATGTTGGTATGGCTAAAGCTTTAAATCCTCAACAAACAGCTGGTGCACAACTAAAGTCAGACAAGTGACTATTTTTAGGTATCATCTGCCTGAGACCGCTGTCATAATGTATGTTTCCACAGCCGGAATTTCTTCAGGAACGAAGAGTCATTGGGTCATTGTTAACAAAGTTTACAATGACCCAAAGCCTGGTACACGGTCGTCTTCGGGCCTTGGCGCTGACTAGGCAGAACTTCGAACTGTACGACACAAAACTCACATGTTAAATGTTTGTATTTTAAGTCTTGTATGTGATAATTCAATACGTAGTTATAGGCATCTAAGGATTCATAAGCCCTCGGTTTTTCTTTACTATTCACACTTGTATGAATAGATAATGCTTCAAGTCTCAAAATGTGATACAGATTAAATTACTGCTTTCACTGATACCTGCAGTTCTGTGACATTCTTCTTTTATTACTTGGCTAGTTTTTCAGAATGCTAAGCTACTTATAAATGTCCAAATGGCTCCAGTTTAAGATATAATGTAACCAAACATAACCTATTTGTGTCTGATGATAATAAAATAAAACAACTTCAGCGTAACCTCCCACAGGGATCGCACATTGGTGTCCCGTGTGAGAGTTGAGGACAATCTGACTCCACTCAATGTTTGTGACTGATATCATGGGAACCTCTGCCACACAGTAACAGTGTAAATACCACAATAACATTTCTGACAGAACGACGTACAGATGCTTTTCAAGGAATTTCTGTGTCACCTATGTTATACAAACAAAACAGGAACTGAGAATATTATTGAGATAAATTATTGACTGGCGAAAAACAGTAACACTCGAACATATATTCATCCAGAAAATAATAAGGCATTTAATCCCGGTCTGATCACTCTCCTGACGTAGATTTCTGCAGAGTATTTGTGCCCCAAAATCTTCGAGCTCCAAAAAAAAAAAAAAAACACACCATTTTTGACACTTTCCTTGTGCTAGAGCACAGCGAAAACATAGACCAAACCCAGGGTTAGTTCAATAAACCCTTCTACCGGGCAGGGTTGGTACACAGAGTATGTTGCAGGGGTAACTTGACTCAGAGTAACGGCTACCTGGCTTTCTGAAACCGAAAACTCAGGGTATGCACATACTTACCCCAGAACCTACTCTGAGATCTCACTTACCCTGCTTTCTGAAACAGGGCACAGGTAGGTATAGATCTCAGGCCACTCAACCGGATGTAATCCTGTCAGATCGTCCATCCATTGAGTGAGTTTTTATGGCTCGACAAATCTGGTTCCGTCTGTTAAAGATTACGTTTAAAATAGCTATTGCGGTCCTGGACTGTAAGTAACCTTACATTTTCAGATAAATTTGGATTTTCTACAGTCATTGTTAAAAAAACAAGCTAACAAAACTTGCTAGCTACCGTTGTTAAAGTGTTCAGGGGAATCTTTCTGCCTCCAGCTATGCCCCGCCATACATCACAATGTATACCAACTGAAAAAGGGTCTATACATTTCTTCACAGTTTAGCCTACGTGGTCTTTAAACAATAACTGCAACAAAACAACGTGAGAATAATGCTCTCTTTAGCTTATTTTACTGCTTTTATTAGCATTCTGAAGACTTCTGTTCAGGTTGGCAGAGATTTATGTTCCATAATCGCAGCAGTACTATTGCAGGACACAGAGCTTCTCAGCATCAGGGGAAGTAATCTACATAAGTAACCTGGTTTTTAGACCCCACAGTGGAAACACACCACAGAAATAGTTTAGATAAATAAAAAGGTTCCAAGGAAAAAAAACACTCAAGAGCCCATAGTTAAAACATGTCTATAATGAGACTCACCCTCTGAGCACCACCACTCCTTGCTCCAAGATGGGATCATCAATGACATCTGAAAGAACCACATAAAATATCATTAATATAAAATTTTAAAGGTTAAAGTTTAAAGATTATATTACACACACACACACACACACACACACACACATATTCACTGCTCAAAAAAATAAAGGGAACACTCAAATAACACAGCCTAGATCTGAATGAATGAAATATTCTCATTGAATACTTTGTTCTGTACAAAGTTGATTGTGCTGACAACAAAATCACACAAAAATCATCAATGGAAAATCAAATGTATTAACCAATGGAGCCCTGGATTTGGAGTCAACCACAAAATTAAAGTGGAAAAACACACTAGAGGCTGATCCAACTTTGATGTAACGTCCTTAAAACAAGTCAAAATGAGGCTGAGTATTGTGTGTTCCCTCCACGTGCCTGTATGACCTCCCTACAACGCCTGGGCACGCTCCTGATGAGACGGCGGATAGTCTCCTGAGGGATCTCCTCCAGACCTGGACTAAAGCATCCGCCAACTCCTGGACAGTCTGTGGTGCAACGTTGGTGGATGGAGCGAGACATGATGTGCTCAACCGGATTCAGATCTGGGGAACGGGCGGGCCAGTCCATAGCTTCAATGTCTTCATCTTGCAGGAACTACTGACAAACTCCAGCCACATGAGGTCTAGCATTGTCCTGCATTAGGAGGAACCCAGGGCCAACCGCACCAGCATATGGTCTCACAAGGGGTCTGAGGATCTCATCTCGGTTCCTAATGGCAGTCAGGCTACCTCTGGCGAGCACATGGAGGGCCATGCGGCCCTCCAAAGAAATGTCACCCCACACCATTACTGACCCAGTGCCAAACCGATCATGCTGAAGGATGTTGCAGGCAGCAGATCGCTCTCCATGGTGTCTCCAGACTCTTTCACGTCTGTCACATGTGCTCAGTGTGAACCTGTTTTCATCTGTGAAGAGCACAGGGCGCCAGTGGCGAATTTGCCAATTCTGGTGTTCTCTGGCAAATGCCAAGCGTCCTGCATGGTGTTGGGCTGTGAGCACAACCCCCATTTGTGGACGTCGGGCCCTCAAACCATCCTCATGGAGTCGGTTTCTAAACGTTTGTGCAGACACATGCACATTTGTGGCCTGCTGGAGGTCATTTTGCAGGGCTCTGGCAGTGCGCCTCCTGATCCTCCTTGCACAAAGGCGGAGGTAGCACTCCTGCTGCTGGGTTGTTGCCCTCCTACGGCCTCCTCCACGTCTCCTGGTGTACTGGTCTGTCTCCTGGTAGAGCCTCCAGGCTCTGGACACTACGCTGACAGACACAGCAAACCTTCTTGCCACAGCTCGCATTGATGTGCCATCCTGGATGAGCTGCACTACCTGAGCCACTTGTGTGGGTTGTAGAGTCCGTCTCATGCTACCATGAGTGTGAAAGTACCACCAACATTCAAAAGTGACCAAAACATCAGCCAGAAAGCATAGGTACTGAGAAGTGGTCTGTGGTCCCCACCTGCAGAACCACTCCTTTATATATATATATATATATATATATACACACACACACACATACACACACAAATTATTTTCTAATCAGCCAATCACATGGCAGCAACTCAATACATTTAGGCATGCAGACATGGTCAAGACGATCTGCTGCAATTCAAACCGAGCATCAAAATGGGGAAGAACGGTGATTTAAGTGACTTTGAACGTGGCGTGGTTGTTGGTGCCAGACGGGCTGGTCTGAGTGTTTTGGAAACTGCTGATGTACTGGGATTTTCACGCACTACCATCTCTAGGGTTTACAGAGAATGGTCCAAAAAAAGAGAAAATATCCAGTGAGCGGCAGTTCTGTGGCTGCAAATGCCTTGCTGATGCCAGAGGTCAGAGGAAAATGGCCAGACTGGTTTGAGCTGATTGAAAGGCAACAACAACTCAAATGACCACTCGTTTCAAACAAGGCATGCAGAAGAGCATCTCTTAATGCACAACCCATCAAACCTTGAGGCAGATGGGCTACAGTAGCAGAAGACCACAGCGGGTGCCACTCCTGTCAGCTAAGAACAGGAAACTGAGGCTACAATTTGCACAGGCTCACCAAAATTGGACAATAGAAGATTGGAAATTGTTGCCTGGTCTGATGAGTCTCGATTTCTGCTGAGACATTAGGATGGTAGAGTCAGAATTTGGCATCAACAACATGAAAGCGTGGATCCATCCTGCCTTGTATCAATGGTTCAGGCTGGTGGTGGTGGTGTAATGGTGTGGGGGATATTTTCTTGGCACACTTCGGGACCCTTAGTACAAAGTGAGCATCGTGTCAACGCCACAGCCTACCTCAGTATTGTTGCTGACCATGTCCATCCCTTTATGACAACAGTGTATCCATCTTCTGATGGTTACTTCCAGCAGGATAACGCGCCATGTCATAAGGCACGAATCATCTCAGACTGGTTTCTTAAACATGACAATGAGTTCACTGTACTCAAATGACCTCCACAGTCACCAGATCTCAATCCAATAGAGCACCTTTGGGATGTGGTGGAACAGGAGATTCACATCATGAATGTGCAGCCGACAAATCTGCAGCATCTGTGTGATGCTATCATGTCAATATGGACCAAACTCTCTGAGGAATGTTTCCAGTACCTTGTTGAATCTATGCCATGAAGGATTAAGGCAGTTCTGAAGGCAAAAGGGGTCCAACCTGGTACTAGCAAGGTGTACCTAATAAAGTGGCTGGTGAGTGTGTATATATATATATATACAAATATACACACATACACACATATACATATATATACAGTACAGACCAAAGGTTTGGACACACCTTCTCATTCAAAGAGTTGTCTTTATTATTTTCATGACTATGAATATTGTAGCTTCACACTGAAGGCATCAAAATTATGAATTAACACATGGAATTATATACTGAACAAAAAAGTGTGAAACAACTGAAAATATGTCTTATATTCTAGGTTCTTCAAAGTAGCCACCTTTTGCTTTGATTACTGCTCTGCACACTCTTGGCATTCTGTTGATGAGTTTCAAGAGGCAGTCACCTGAAATGGTTTTCCAACAGTCTCGAAGGAGTTCCCAGAGATGCTTAGCACTTGTTGGCCCTTTTGCCTTCACTCTGCGGTCCAGCTCACCCCAAACCATCTCGATTGGGTTCAGGTCCGGTGACTGTGGAGGCCAGGTCATCTGGCGCAGCAACCCATCACTCTCCTTTTTGGTCAAATAGCCCTTACACAGCCTGGAGGTGTGTTTGGGGTCATTGTCCTGTTGAAAAATAAATGATGGTCCAACTAAACGCAAACCGGATGGAATAGCATGCCGCTGCAAGATGCTGTGGTAGCCATGTTGGTTCAGTATGCCTTCAATTTTGAATAAGTCCCCAACAGTGTCACCAGCAAAGCATCCCACACCATCACACCTCCTCCTCCATGCTTCACGGTGGGAACCAGGCATGTAGAGTCCATCCGTTCACCTCTTCTGCACCGCACAAAGACACGGTGGTTGGAACCCAAGATCTCAAACGTGGACTCATCAGACCAAAGCACAGATTTCCACTGGTCTAATGTCCATTCCTTGTGTTATTTAGCCCAAACAAGTCTCTTCTGCTTGTTGCCTATCCTCAGCAGTGGTTTCCTAGCATCTATTTTACCATGAAGGCCTGATTCACACAGTCTCCTCTTAACAGTTGTTCTAGAGATGTGTCTGCTGCTAGAATTCTGTGTAGCATTGACCTGTTCTCTAATCCGAGCTGCTGTTAACCTCCGATTTCTGAGGCTAGTGACTCGGATGAACTTATCGTCCACAGCAGAGGTGACTCTTGGTCTTCCTTTCCTTGGGCGGTCCTCATGTGAGCCAGTTTCTTTGTAGCGCTTGATGGTTTTTGCAACTGCACTTGGGGACACTTTCAAAGTTTTCCCAATTGTTCGGACTGACTGACCTTCATTTCTTAAAGTAATGATGGCCACTCGTTTTTCTTTACTTAGCTGCTTTTTTCTTGCCATAATACAAATTCTAACAGTCTATTCAGTAGGACTATCAGCTGTGTACTGTATCCATCTCCTGCACAACACAATTGATGGTCTCAACCCCATTTATAAGGCTTGAAATCCCACTTATTAAACCTGACAGGGCACACCTGTGAAGTGAAAACCATTTCAGGTGACTATCTCTTGAAGCTCATCAACAGAATGCCAAGAGTGTGCAGAGCAGTAATCAAAGCAAAAGGTGGCTACTTTTGAAGAACCTAGAATATAAGACATATTTTCAGTTGTTTCACACTTTTTTGTTCAGTATATGATTCCACATGTGTTAATTCATAGTTTTGATGCCTTTATTGTGAAGCTACAATATTCATATAGTCCTGAAAATAAAGAAAGCTCTTTGAATGAGAAGGTGTGTCCAAACGTTTGGTCTGTACTGTGTATATATATATATATATATATATATATATATATATATATATATATATATATACACACACGCACACACATATACAAACAAGTCAATTCAATTGGCTTTATATAGCGCCAATTCACAACACAAGTCGTCTCAAGGCACTGTACAAAATCATTTCAATCGAATCATACAGATTTCAAGTCATATACATACATTCCAATTAATCCTAACTTATCTTTCCAGAATGTTAAGCGATTGTTTTCATTTGACAAAAAAAAAGAGAGATGGCCTTTAACATATTTTCTTTATGTCTGCTTTGAAACTTGCATCAAATTCAAAATACTTTATTCATCACAAAGGGAAATTAAATAAATAGCGAATTGCATACTGTTCACATATATGGAAGCAAATCGTTACCATATTTCAAATGAAAAAGCATTTTCAGAAATTTTTTTTCATTTTAAGAATGTGGCTGCATTGTTTTACTCATAAATGAAATTAGTAATCAATAATCCTATTTGCATTTTAATTTTCTTCTTCAAGACTGCTCATTCTTTCACTTAATTAAAATGAAAAAGACATTTGAGATTTATTTTTCAAAATGTTCCCCAGCAAATAGATACCAAAATTCAATTTGAAATGTAAAATTTGAAAATGAAGAATGTGGCTGCATTATTTGACCCATAAATAAAATTAGTAATCAATCATCCTATTTGCATTTGCATTTTCTTCTTCACAACTGCACATTTTATGCTATAATCAAAAAGAAAACAAAGCAGACATTGCTTTTTCGTTTTCGTGGACTGCCCGCAAAGTACTGCCCAGAACTCGAAAACGAAAAAGCATTCCGAGTGGCGGGCGCAGCAGAGTGATGTCAGCAGCCGCTCTTCCTCAGCTCCCTGCTGACCGAGCTACCCATCTTGTTCGGTAGGGGGCGCTGTGCACGTCGGCATTGCATTACATTGCAAACGTGCCGAGAAATTGGTTGAATTGCAGCAGGGCCGAGCTCAATTTGTGGCAGTGGCAGGCAGAACTGGTAGTTCCGGTGGCGGACTGTGGCATCCTTGTGGCATCCTTATGGCCTGAGACATCCAGCGTGTTTTTAAGCATTTATTTATAATTTTCTGTGAGTGACAATTCAGAATAGCCGCTCATGCTCTATAATAAACCAGCTGTTTGTGCAATAAATCTTCGTCATCCTTTCATCATGTCACACATACACATAGTGCTATTTATTTTCCATGTCAAGTAAATACAATCACCTTATGTTATGGGTCTAAAGCTGTTTATTAAATAATAATCAATAATGAAATCATTATGTAAAGGTAACAGGCTATAACAACAATAACATCCCGTTTGCCGATAATCAGCATTGGCATCACTTCCGGTGGCAGCTCCACAGACACTATTAACAATAATGACAACCCATTTGCCGATAATCAGCATCAGCTTCCACAAAAACAACGGCAACCGCACTGGCAAGCTTTTAAGGCCGGTCTGGCAATGTAATGCAATGCAGACGTGCACAGTGCCCCCTACCGAACAAGATGGGTCGCTCGGTCAGCAGGGAGCTGAGGAAGAGTGGCTGCTGACGTCACTCTGCTGCGCCCGCCACTCGGAATGCTTTTTCGTTTTTGAGTTCTGGGTAGTACTTTGCGGGCAGTCCACGAAAACGAAAAAGCAATGTCTGCTTTGTTTTCTTTTTGATTATAGCATAAAATGTGCAGTTGTGAAGAAGAAAATGCAAATGCAAATAGGATGATTGATTACTAATTTTATTTATGGGTCAAATAATGCAGCCACATTCTTAAAATGAAAAAGCATTTCTGGAAATGCTTTTTCATTTTCAAATTTTACATTTCAGATTGAATTTTGGTATCTATTTGCTGGGGAACATTTTGAAAAATAAATCTCAAATGTCTTTTTCTTTTTTATTTTAATTAAGTGAAAGAATGAGCAGTCTTGAAGAAGAAAATTAAAATGCAAATAGGATGATTGATTACTAATTTCATTTATAAGTCAAACAATGCAGCCACATTCTTAAAATGAAAAAGCATTTCTGAAAATGCTTTTTCATTTGAAATATGGTAACGATTTGCTTCCATATTCATAGACTCTCGCATGTACAGTTCGCTATTAGTAAATATTGTGCTAGCACTAGTACTGAACTATAGGAACCAAGACAGTAGTAATCTTTTCAAGTTGGTTGTGTAAGGCTTTTGATGGGTCAGATCCTGGATATGGTGGCAGCAGTAGCGTAGGACAGGGACAATTTTATTTTTTGTCATGGGGCCCAAAAGTTTTGTTACTAAGGTCAAAATAAATCGCCTCTAACAAAAACACAGAAGCAAGACTGGGTTACACGAGGGCTAAAATACTTCAGATATGTAAGTTTGGGATAAATAGTTGAATAAAGTTAAAAAAAGAAAATAAGTGACAGAAAAATCATAAAGGTACAGGTAAATTAAGGGCATGACTAGTCTGTTTACTTCCGTGTGCGATCCTGTAACTTAAGGCCGATGTATCTCCTGTATGAATCAGAAACGGCTTCACATACCTTCACCACCCTCAGCGACTTGCAGTTCCTGCTCGCCTTCTATTTGCCTAACTCCTCGCTCGTCAGACATGACCCAAAACTTTTCTTTCGGTTCAAGATGGGTTTTCAAATTTCAGCAAACAGCACAGGACGCAAACGAGGAGAAATGACTCAGTTCAGACTGGAAAATCACTCAACTTTTTGTTGAGTGATTTTCTTTCTTTCCTACCTTCCACGAAAGTAACGCGGAAGCACCAGGTCAGCGGAACCACACCCCCGTTTTCCTTATTTAGTTTGGCTAAGGAGACGTTTACTGCGGTCAAGTGAGCCAACAAATACGCTGTCACACCAGCCGACGTCAGCTCTCTCTTAAAGATTATCTTCGCGCATACATGTTGCATTACGGTAATAGAGCAGAAAGGACGCCTATCCAGGCAACGGTTGAGAAATTAAGAGTAAAACAGAAAAGTAACTTTAAGACCATTTATATTAATTACATTTTTACAACTTTCATATACAGGTGTTGGACAATGAAACTGAAACACCTCTCAGGAGACATCAGCAGTCTCACTGCACTCCAGAGCGTGAAATGAAACTCGCTGAACCCAAACTCCGAACAAGATGTGGACGTGTTATTAAACTAAGGCAGATCCTTGACTTGTAAAGCAAATATACAACATAGATTAAAAAAAAAAACATATATATGTCATTTTAGTATGGGAGGTTTCATGGCTAAATTGGACCAGCCTGGTAGCCAGTCTTCATTGATTGCACATTGCACCAGTAAGAGCAGAGTGTGAAGGTTCAATTAGCAGGGTAAGAGCACAATTTTGCTCCAAATATTGAAATGCACACAACATTATGGGTGACATACCAGAGTTCAAAAGAGGACAAATTGTTGGTGCACGTCTTGCTGGCGCATCTGTGACCAAGACAGCAAGTCTTTGTGATGTATCAAGAGCCACGGTATCCAGGGTAATGTCAGCATACCACCAAGAAGGACGAACCACATCCAACAGAATTAACTGTGGACGCAAGAGGAAGCTGTCTGAAAGGGATGTTTGGGTGCTAACTCGGATTGTATCAAAAAAACATAAAACCACGGCTGCACAAATCACGGCAGAATTAAATATGCACCTCAACTCTCCTGTTTCCACCAGAACTGTCCATCGGGAGCTCCACAGGGTCAATATACACGGCCGGGCTGCTATAGCCAAACCTTTGGTCAATCATGCCAATGCCAAACGTCGGTTTCAATGGTGCAAGGAGCGCAAATCTTGGGCTGTGGACAATGTGAAACATGTATCGTTCTCTGATGGGTCCACCTTTACTGTTTTCCCCACATCCGGGAGAGTTACGGTGTGGAGAAGCCCCAAAGAATGCCTTCAATTTTGACTAAATGAAATGATCAGCAACAATTTATATAAGGTCAAATGACATTAACTGTCCTGAGAGTTCATCTGAAACAGAGCAGCTGATAACCACATGACCTGAGGGCACGATGGCCTTCTGACTGTTGCAGAAGGCCATCGTGCCCAGACTGTTGCATGTCCAGAGTGAAGCATGGGGGTGGATCAGTGCATCCAATGGTTCAAACATTGTATCTTGAAGGTGGTGCCGTGTATCAGGATGACAATGCACCAATACACACAGCAAGACTGGTGAAAGATTGGTTTGATGAACATGAAAGTGAAGTTGAACATCTCCCATGGCCTGCACAGTCACCAGATCTAAATATTATTGAGCCACTTTGGGGTGTTTTGGAGGAGCGAGTCAGGAAACGTTTTCCTCCACCAGTATCACATAGTGACCTGGCCACTATCCTGCAAGAAGAATGGCTTAAAATCCCTCTGACCACTGTGCAGGACTTGTATGACATTCCCAAGACGAATTGATGCTGTATTGGCCGCAAAAGGAGGCCCTACACCACATTAAAAATTATTGTGGTCTAAAACCAGGTGTTTCAGTTTCATTGTCCAACACCTGTACATGTTTTATGTAAAAATAAATCATATTTAATCTTTTTACTGTAGATTTTTGGAGAAATGACAGGTCAAAGTGCCTACTAATGCTCAACCAGTAATTGCATTAGTGACCCTTTCAGGAATTTATTTCTCCTCAGTCATGAGAGTTGACAACACACTGACAACACAACGTGAGAGATGACAACACACTGACAACACACCGTGAGAGGTGACAACACACTGACAACACACCGTGACAATGGTAATTTTACTGTAGAGTTTTGGAGAAATACACACCTCAAAATGCTCATCCAGGAATCACTTTCAGGAATTTATTTTTCCAAAATTATGAGAGTTGACAACACACTCTCTTCAGATTATATTAAAGGGTCATCTATACTATAACAAGAATTAATATTTCACAATTTTACTTTAGAGTTTTGGAGAAATACACAACTCAAAGTACCTCAAAATGCTCATCCAGTATATGCATTTGTGTCACTTTAAGGAATTTATTTCTCCAAAATCATGAGAGGTGACAACACACTCTCTTCATATTATATTAAATGGCCATCTATACTATAACCAGAATAAATATTTCATAATTCTACTGTAGAGTTTTGGAGAAATACACTAGTACCCCAAAATGCTTCTTTTTGGAGATGTCGATGAGGTCCAACATCTGACACAGTGGTGGTCAGTAGATTACTGGTGGTCCAGGAGGACCTAACACACTCTTCTCTATGTATACTGTTGGAGGTGGTGGAGCTTGTGCACAGCATAAAGTTCAAGAGCATCCACATCTCCTCTGACCTCTCTTGGTCTGGAAATACCTCCCACCTGTTGAAGAAGGTACAACAACAGCTCTTCTTCCTCAGGAAACCAAAACAGACTGTTCTCTCTCCTCAGCTGCTTACAAATGTCTACAGGGCCATGGTGGAAAGCACCCTGTGTCTCAGCATGACAGTGTGGTGTGGGAATTGCACAGCAGAAGAAGGAAGTATCACAGGTGGTGAGGACAGCACACAGGATTATGAGATGCCGTCTGCCTGACATGGACTCTGTTTATACTAGACAAATTCAAAGGCCAGGCACTTTGCAAAAGACCCCGCCCATCCAATGATATAAGTTGGTTGTCCCACTTCCATCAAGAAAACTGAACAGCTGTATTAAATCCAGACCAAACACACTTATAACAGTTTATTTCACAAAACTGTGAAGGGACTTGCCCTTCTGGAGACAATCAATAGTCCAACCATGTACAATGTTCTTTGCCATGGCACAAGCTACACTTTATGCAAATGGTTCTTGACTTTTAAAGACCTTCTAAGGACTTTTGTGAAGTGTTCTCAATTTTCGTTTTGTTTTTTACATTGCTTTCTAAAGACTATAAAAACACCAGAAAAGGTTCTTCTATTCTAGTGGGTTTTTAAATTGTTGCCTGTTTTCTATAACTGTGCTCTATTAGCCAAGTTTATTATGGGAAACATGATGACAATAAACATTCATGATTCTGGATTATCAAAAATAAGCTTTTGTTCCACCTTTATGATTTTATTTTTCAAAACTCTTAAGAGGTCGGTCAAGTTTTTGTTGTGATAATTTAATTTCATATTCTTGTTATTTTTTATTTTTATGTTACTTTATTTTCTTCTTCATTTTGAGTTTTTTTCCTATAGTTAGTCTTCATAGTCTTTCTTTATTCATGTTATTTTTATCATGAATATTATTAACTTCTCCTTTAAATTTTTAAAAATTTAAAGATAAGTCTTAAAACATTATATAACAGTAATATTGTTTAATAGTTAATTCAAATTAGGCACGTCACATTGATTGATGTTACCTATCACGACAGATAGGATTTTCTCTAAGTCGTCACCCTCTTCAACTAGGCGAGACGCAAACGAGCAAAGTGCTTCATGGACAATGGTACCACTTTTTAACAAGTTGAAAATAAAATTACGTTTGCTCCGGTGTTCGTGGGTCTTTTTGTCTCGCATTGGAATACTTTTTACCATCGAGTTTTTCTCTGGTCACCAAAATGGCGACCAAAAAGGACAGGTGATATTAAAAATAGTCATTTTCTACCGCTTCTTCCATAGTGGGTCGTGGGAAAGCTGGTGCCTATCTCCAGCAGTCTATGGGCAGGAGATTGGTATGGAGAGCCGTTTCATTCAAAATAAAATAAATAAATACTGCAATTGATCAATTATTAATAAATATTCCATAAAATAAATAAATATCCCCTTGAATAAAAAACTAAATAATTACGTTAACATAATTTTGTATCTTATTTTATTTAATTCATTTCAAGACTTATTTATTTATTTATTTATTTATTTCATAATGCAGTTTTATTTTGTGAATCTTTTATTTTGTAAAGTTACTTTACGTATTTAAGTGATTTTACTTTTTAACCCTGTTTTCATTTTAAGCTATTTTTATTTCATGTTCTTATATTCAAATGAGGGGGCGGAGGTTTTTCTGTGGGGCCGAGCTCAATTCGTGGCATTGGCAGGCAGAATTGGCTGGAGCTGCCACAGCATGCCGGAGCTGCTACAGCCAGTGCCACAGCATGCTGGAGGGTGCCAGGGGATTTGAGGATGCCAGAAGGAGCCAGACTAGCCGTGAAAGCCTTTACAAAATAAAAGTGTCACAAAATAAAACTGCATTATGAAATAAATAAATAGATAAATTCTTTAAGTAAATTATATAAATCTTTAGGTAAATTAATCTTGAAATGAATTAAATAAAATAAGATAAAAAGTTATTTTAACATAATTATTTTTGTTTTATTTCATGGAATATTTATTAATAATTTATCAATAGCAGTATTTATTTATTTATTTAATTTTGAATGAAACGGCTCTCCATATAGGCACCAGATTCAAGCAAATTTAATTGTTGTATACATTGATTCAACATTGAATGTGCTTTTGAGCTTCGGTAAGACTGTGGTCTGTATGTTGCTGAGCATCTTTTGGATTATCACAGTGTAGGTCCTAATAAAATAATCTATAAATCAGCTAGCACCTAGCGTGGCTGTGCACTTGAGATGCAGAGCCGGTTTTGTGCTGGGCTGCAAGCTGGGGTTGTGCGAGGGAATTCAGTAATAACATGTTATAGGGATACTTTTTGAAATGTATTAAAGTATTTATAAGATTTCACTGAGAAGTGCATCAAAAGATGTAGGCACAATAAATTACATTAATAACAGACTGTTAAACTTTACTATTGTAAACGCTCTTACTCAACATGTTTCAATACTGCCACTTGTTGTTGTTGTTATGTATGTTACTCCTGGTGTGCGCATGGGCGACATCATTATGTCATGATTTTACGTTTTACTTTTACTGAAGAGGATGGCGCTGTAAGCAAAAGGGCTTACATGTAACTTTGTTAAAGTTCTTCAATAAATATGCCTGATAGAGGCTGAAGAAACTCACAGACTCACTTATTTTCATCTCTCTGCAACGTAAATACCTCTGCGCACCACTCATCACAACAGGTTATGGACCCAGGAAGCAGAGCAACTATCGCAACCAGAGAATTGTATTTTGAGGAAGAAAGCCGCACGGATTGAGCGGGACTTCTACAAGCTATGCTAAATTCATTAGCATTGAAATAAGTGAGTGCTTATACTGAGTTGAGTATTACGCGGGAACTACTGAGACGATAAGGTTCGCAAGATGGCAAGCAGAGCTGCTGGTTTAATGGCGTCACCTCAACTTTTCTTCGATGGGTCGGAAGATAAGTATGACTTGTGGGAAACAAGATTTCTTGGCCATTTGCACATCCTAAAGCTAAAAGAGACTATCTTGAAAGAGCCTTCGAGTGATGAACAGCGAGCACAAGATAATCAGAAAAACGCAGACTGCTATGCTGAGCTAATAAGGCTAATAGATGATAAAAGCCTGTCTCTGATAAGACACGATGCCGCAGACAATGGCAGAAAAGCTCTGAAGATACTAAAAGAACACTATT
This sequence comes from Girardinichthys multiradiatus, assembly GCF_021462225.1. Classification (NCBI taxonomy): domain Eukaryota; kingdom Metazoa; phylum Chordata; class Actinopteri; order Cyprinodontiformes; family Goodeidae; genus Girardinichthys; species Girardinichthys multiradiatus. The sequence continues at coordinate 2,763,398 of NC_061797.1, forward strand.
CAGGCAAAAGCAAGCCAAGAATAATAAACTTGTACACATCTTTGACAAACCTAAGAATGTCCGACAATGAGACTGTTACTGACTACCTGATAAGGGCAGAGAATATCATTACGGCATTAAAAGATTATTCTAACCTGAAGTGTTACAAATGTGGGTTAAAAGGACACAAGGCAAGAATGTGTTCCAGGAAAGTATGGTGCAGTTACTGCAGACAAAATACACACCATGAATCTGTGTGCAAGAAAAAGGAGGGATTGGAAAGCACTAGAAAAGTCTCTGAACAACAAGAGGAAGAAGAAGACAGACTCTTCAAGGTCAAGCATGCAAAAGAACACAGGCCAGCGGACAATGTAAAGAAGAAAGGCATTATGGTAGATGCAGGAGCAGCATCTCACATCATCAACGACATCACAAAGTTTATAAGTTTTGACAGCGCATTCCACCCGGAGAGCCACTCTGTTGAGCTAGCAGATGGAACCAGGTGCACTGGGATGGCACAACAAAGAGGGACTGCGGTGATCCACCTTCTAGACAACGAGGGACGACAGCAAAGAGCACAGCTGCGAGAAGCACTCTACATGCCATCGTATCCACAATAAATTTTCTCAGCCGCAAGGGCAGCAAATGGAGGAGCAACTATCACCTTCCAGCAGGGGAACTGTCATGTGATGGACAAAGATGGACTCAGGTTTGACATATATGAAAGTGGTAACCTGTACTATTTACCCACAATTGAGGTTGTGACAGATGAATGTAAAGTATGCCATGATTTGCAGACTTGGCAAGAGATTTTGGGCCATTGCAATTATGAGGATGTAGAAAAGCTTCAAAAGATAGTTAAAGGTATGAAGATAAAAGGAAGCAAAACTAAACCAGGGCAGTTGTGTGAGGTGTGTACAAAAGGGAAATTCACCCAGACTAGAAACAGAGAGCCAGACAAAAAGGCTGACAGACCTTTACAACTAGTTCACACTGATCTAACAGGCCCCATGTCAACACCCAGCATAGAAGGTTACAGATATGCACAGTCATTTACAGACGATTATTCTGGCATTATCATGGTCTATTTTTTGAAGTCCAAGACTGATACTCTTCAAGCCACTGAGAAATATTTGGCGGACATGGCACCTTATGGGGAAGTGAAGTGTATCCGCTCAGATAATGGTACCGAGTTTACAGACAAAAAGTATAGAGCTATGTCGGACCACTTGTTTGCTGAGTATTGGACTATCTGCAAGTTGTTGGACGTCACTGTGCCCCTCCAATGGCATCGGCCATTTTGTACCCAGGACAGCCCGCTCCTACATATCCCATCGAGCATTGCGACTGATATGACTGGGCGTCCCAAGTCTGACGTCACAGGACGCTATATAGGAAGGCGCTCATGTTTGAAAACTTGCCTTCTGCTAGGACCGGACTAGTAATCGAAGTGCGCCATTTCAACAGGGGAGATCTTTGCAGAGTTCATTCATTCTCTCTCGTTGGACAACGAACAATTCATAACTGAGGTTTTTGGACTAAGAAGGCCAGAGATTTCACTTTGCCGATCGAAGACATGAGTTGAACACGTAACTGAGAACACAGAGTTTCGGAGACGAACCGCTATCGTGTTTCATTTCCAAGTCGACTTTGATGGTCAGATCATATTTTTCCTTTTTGTCAAGAAGACCAAAGGATGAAGACTGACCGCTTTCCCTGAAGTTAATTGTGGACGCACAATTAACTTACCCCCACTTTTCCTCGCTCGAATTCCCTCGCTCAGGAAGAAGATGACACCAAGTAAAACCCATCTTTTATTTAATCTTTTATTTCTTTATTAGAAGGCCTGGGCAGGGTCAGAGGTTGTAGAAGCGATCAGAATCGCTGGTTAGGATCTCATGTGTTCTGAATAATATGTGCATGTAACCTTGCTTATTGAAACTTTGATGTGTTATGTTGATATCGGGATCCGCCGCGGTCCTAGAGCTGTTTGTGTTTACTATCTGAGAGTCAACGCGGGTGCGTTGTAAGACTGGACTGTTAAAACGACCTCATGGTAAAATTCTCCATTTCCCCTTTGTCTTCAATCTCACTGTGCTAGCTTGCCGCCAAAAGTTAGAATCCTTTGTGCTCAGGAGTTAGGGGGAAGTTTTATGATCAGAAGACCATAAAGGACAGTTGGAGCTGTGCTCCAACCCCCCACCACTCGCCACCACACCACCACTCATATTCTCATTTTCCTTTGTCTGTAGTGCCATAAACTGCTGGTTGATTCAATACATACCCACTACCGTTTGTTGATTTTTGCTTATTTAGATGTATTACCCCTGTATTTGTAGAATTTTGCATGTTGAGTAGGTGAAAATTAATAAATATTCACATAGATAAAGAGAGAGCGTTTTGTGTTTCATTGTGTGCGAAAGTGATGTGTCAGTCAAAATAAGGTTCAAGTTCCACACGTTTCGGCAGAAATGGTCGATTAAACAGTGACATCAATGATTTATTTTATTTTCAGAGTTCAATAGTTATTAATTATTACGGAGTATTCAACGGTTGTAATTATAATTATTGATCAAGATTAATCAATCAATAATCATAAACCCAACAGCTATGTTAACCAAGAATAAGATCAGGCATGAGACTTCGGCACCTTATTCACCACACCAGAATGGAACAACAGAGAGAGCTTGGAGAACCCTCAATGACATGTCCAGATGTCTGTTACTAGAAAGTAAGTTACCAGATAAGTTTTGGAACTATGCTATGCAAGCCGCAGCATATGTGAGGAACAGATGCTACAACAGACGAACAGATAAGACACCTTATGAAATGATCCCAGGAAAACAACCAAATGTGTCCAAGTTGCAGAAATTTGGGTCACAGTGTTATGCTTACAAGCAGGAGAAGAGCAAGTTTGACTCAAGAAGTGAGCAAGGTATCTTTATCGGTTATGACAAAAACAGCCCGGCATATCTAGTGTATTATCCTAACACTGAAAAGATACAGAAACATAGACTGGTAAGATTCACAACTAAAACAACAAGAGAAGAAGAGTCACAAACTGAGCCTACCATAGAATATGTTCAAGAGGATCTGTACACAAGAACTCTTGAAAAAGACAATGGAAGTGTTGAAAATGAACCTGATAAAAGATATATTTCTGAGGTTGCACCAGAACAGACTGTAACTAGAAGGAACCCCCCAAGAAACAGAAAAAAACCATAGCACCTACAGGATTTTGAGATTGAGGATGCAGTAGATAAACTACAAATGAGTGTAGAGTAGACTCTTGTTACAGAGCAGTTTGCAATATTCCTCAAACTTATATGGAAGCTATTGCATCGCCTAATTCAAGGCAATGGAAAAAAGCTATGAGAGAGGAAATACAGTCTCTGACAGAAAATGAGACTTTCATACTCACCCAGCTACCACACGGCAAAACGACAGTAGGGGAAAAATGGGTTTTTGCACTAAAAAATGAGGTTGATGGAACTGATAGATTTAAAGCAAGGTTACAATCAAAAACAAAGCATCGACTATGAAGAGACATTTTCACCAACAGCTGACATGACAAGTGTAAGAGTGGTTATGCAAAAAGCAGCACAAGAACATCTAATATTACATCAGATGGATGTTAAATCCGCATATTTGCATGCGCCTATCGACCACGAAATTTACATAGACCAACCAGAAGGTTTTGATAAAAAGTCTAAAACAGGAGAAAAACTTGTTTGCAAGCTACAAAAGTCTCTCTATGGTCTAAAACAATCAGGCAGAAATTGGAATGATTTACTGCATGTTTACTTGAGTGAAAATGGTTACAAACAAAACCCTAGTGACCAATGTTTGTATAGTAGAGAGAAAAATGGTGAAAAGATCATCTTACTGGTATGGGTGGATGACCTTATCATTGCAGCCAACAGTGAGGAGGTTTTGAAGGAAGCTAAGAAGATGCTAAATGAAAAGTTCAAAATGAAAGACCTAGGAAGACTGAAACATTTTCTAGGAATAGATTTTGATCAAACAGAAGAACAAGTTAAAATGTCACAGAAGAAATATATCACCAAAATATTAAAGAGATTTGGAATGGAGGATTGCAAACCAAGAGAGACTCCATGTGAACCAAAGCTAGAGTATTCAGATAATGCTGACAGAATGGAAAATCCAAGAAAGTACAGAGAAGCAGTGGGGAGTTTAATATATTTGTCCACATGTACACGACCAGACATAAGTTTTGTGGTCAGTAAACTGGCGCAACACCTCACTGAACCAACAGTAGAGCACTGGAATACAGTGAAACACGTTCTCCGATATCTAAAAGGTACAGCAGAAAAAGAGTTAAGTTTTAAAACAATTAATTCACAAAACCTCGGACTAAACATTTTCTGTGATGCTGATTGGGCATCAGATACAACTGATAGGAAAGTTCTTTGATCTCTTGGAAGACGAAGAAGCAACCAACAGTGGCACTGTCTACCTGCGAGGCAGAGTACATATCATTAGCATCTGCAATACAAGAATGTCTTTTTCTGGAACAACTTCTGAAGGCCATAGATAGTTACCAGTATTCACAAACAAAAGTTTATGAAGACAACCAAGGCACTATTGCACTGGCTAAGAACCCAGTGAACCAACAGAGATGGAAACATATTGATATTAAGTAGCATTTTATTAGGGAAGTAGTAAACACTGAACAGGTAGTGCTGCAATATTGTCCTACTGATCAAATGCTTGCAGATTTAATGACAAAACCTGCTACTAAATTAAAACTGAAAAAGTTTTCCCAGGAGATATTTGGCACATAAATATGCAGGGATATGTTTTCAAGATAACTCGGTGAGTTACGAGCGAGTGGGGGTGTTAAACTTTACTATTGTAAACGCTCTTACTCAACCTGTTTCAATACTGCCACCTGTTGTTGCGACGTCATTATGTCATGATTTTACGTTTTACTTTTACTGAAGAGGATGGCGCTGTAAGCAAAAGGGCTTACATGTAACTTTGTTAAAGTTCTTCAATAAATATGTCTGATAGAGGCTGAAGAAACTCACAGACTCACTTATTTTCATCTCTCTGCAACGTAAATACCTCTGCGCACCACTCATCGCAACACAGACAATGCACTTTATAAATAGCATTTTCCTGTTAAAGGCAAGAGTAAAAAATATTCCTTAGTCCTAATTTATTTATTTTGCGCAATATACTCCGTTTTTCCTTTTGCTGAGTCACAAAGACAACAAGAAAAATTTGCATTTGCTGCAACAATGCGTGTGAATGTTGTGCACTGAATCTGTTAGCAATAAGCTGGCAGAAACATGTTGAACATGACAGCAGAAACCTTGATGAAACGTAAAGAATTAGCAGAAAACAGAAATGCTCAACAGCACAACAATTGGGAGCGTAATTTTCACATTTGCTATAAACGCGCATGTTACGCCATATTCAGTGTCTTATCATATATTGTCATTTAAGGGGGTACTGTTGCAGATTCTCCTCGCCAGTCTGCTTTCCACTATGGTAGGGAGATTATATTGGATAAATACAGTGGCCGGGGGGTGCAAAACAATTTAACATGATGCGAAACAAATTTACATTTCAGAAAACAAATTTACATTTCAGAAAACAAATTTACATTTCAGAAAATAAATTTACATTTCAGAAAATAAATTTACATTTCAGAAAACAAATTTAACAAGATGCGAAACAAATTAACATTTCAGAAAACAAATTTAACAAGATGCGAAACAATTTAACATTTCAGAAAACTAATTTACATTTCAGAAAACAAATTCACATTTCAGAAAACACTTTTACAAGTACTGAAACAAATTTACATTTGACAAAATCAACCGGAAAGGGAATGCACCAACGCCGAGGCTGACCCGGAAGTCAGCCTCAGGGGCTGCATCCTTCGAAGGACCCGGTCTACGTGGGCTGGGTCCTTCGTCGACCGCTAAAACCAGCGCCATAGAAAGAAAGGGTCCTTGGCCTCGTCTCGTCTTGTCTTGTCTCAGTGGGCGGTTTTTGTGGAGCTGGAGGTCGACGCGGTGCACGAGCGGAGCGCGAAACTTCGGTCTGAAAACGCTGGTCTACTTAGAACCCCACAGTGGTAGAAATTATTTACTTTTGGAAGTGGCAGTAAAAGGCATAAACTGGTATGTGAATGGTTCAGAATGGATACACAGGAGGACAATATGGACTTTGATGAATGGACGCCAGTAAGTAGAGGGAGAGGACGCGGAAGAGGTAAAGCAGAAGAAGGGAAATTGTTAGACAGCCAAAGGAGTAAAAGAGAGCTGGAAGAAAACAGTTCTGAAGAAGAGAGAGTAGTTAGGAGGAAAATCGGAAGGGAAGAATGTAAAATAATATTAAAGATAAAAAATGAAGAAGAAAAAGAGAACCTGAGTCCTATTTCACTATCTAGAGAAATAAAAAAAAAAGATAGGAGATGTTGAAATGGTGAAGGTCTTGAGAGATGGAAATATACTGGTGGTGTGTAAAACTGAAGAACAAAGAAGAAAGGCTTTACAAGTTGAAAACATTTGCAAGAAAACGGTGACAGAGAGGAAGATTATAGGAGAAGATAAAATCATTTGGGGGGTAAATTATGGCATTCCTCTGGAGGAAGATATAGACAAGTTAAAAAAAAAGCATTGTTGGTGCAAAGATAAAAAATCTCAAAAGACTGACAAAAAATGTGAATGGAGAAAGAGTAGGAAGCCTGTCAATTTTAATAGATTTTGAAGGAAAGGTGTTGCCACAAAATGTTAAAATAGGATATCTGAGTTTTTCTGTGAGGCCTTTCATTCCTCCACCACTAAGATGTTTTAAATGTCAGAGATATGGTCACATAGCAGCTGTCTGTAAAGGAAAACAAAGATGTCCAAAATGTGGAGAAGATCACAGAATTGAAGATTGTGGGGAAGAAGTGCAGGAAAAATGTTGCAATTGTGGAGGGCAACATAGAGTTACATTCGGGGGATGTGAGGTAAGGAAGAAAGCAAAAGAAATCCAACAAATTAAAATGACTAAAAACATAAGCTATGCCGAAGCAGTCAAAAATGTACAGAAAGAAAGATCAAGGGATGAAGGTCAAATTAGGATTCAAGATTATCAACAAAGAAAAGTAGAATCAGAGGAAAATGTTACAATGTCTGTGGAAAAACTGATATTATTTATAGCTTATGTCATTAACTGCACTGAACAGGCTAAACACAAAACAGAAAAGATTAAAATAATAGTCAGAGGAGCAGAAAAGTTCTTAAGGTTTAAAGAAGGATCTTCAGAAAACATTAATAAAAAGTTAGAAACAGATGGGAGGCAAGGAGGAACCCCAACTGATAGAAATATATGATAATATTACAGTGGAATGCAAGAAGTTTAATCGCTAATGGACAGGAATTTAAAGGGTATATAGATGGAATAGAAGAAAAACCAGAAATTATATGTATACAGGAGACGTGGTTAAAGCCAAACCTAGATTTTGTGTTTAAAGGGTATAATAATATCAGAAGAGATAGACTAGAAGGAAGTGGAGGAGGATGTGGAATATTTATAAAAGAAGGGATACAATATCAGATATTAGGAAAAGGCAAAGAGTTAGAATATATAGTAGTTGAAATTTACAATAAAAAGGAAAAATGTAAAATAATAAATTTTTATAATCCATGTAAAATATTATCATTTGAGTTGATGGATGAATTAATGGGATACTTAGAAGGAAAAGTAATCTGGTGTGGAGATTTTAATGCTAACAGCACATTATGGGGAAAATATAATGATAAAAATGGACAAGTTATTGAAGAAATAATGGAAATAAAAAATTTGGTATGTATAAATAATGGAAGAGGAACAATAATTAATGTAAAAACAGGTACAGAATCTGTGATTGATTTAACAATAGTATCAAATTGTTTAGCCAATAACTGTGAGTGGGACATTGACAAAGATACAACAGTAGGTAGTGATCATTACCCCATTAAAATCATAACAGGAATATTAATAAATAACAGAAATACAGGATTATATAAAAGATGGAACATTAATAAGGCTGATTGGGAAAAATGTAAATATTTAAGTCAAAAGAAATTGGAAGAAATAGATGAGTCAATTTATATAAATAGTTTAAATATAAATATCTGTAAAAAGATCTTACAGGCTGCAGAAGAATCAATAAAAAAAGAAGGAAGAAAGAACGATAAAAAAAATTGTGCCATGGTGGACAAAAGATTGTAGTGAAGTAATAAAATTAAGAAATAAAGCATTTAAAATGTTAAAAAGTAACCCAATTTATCAGAATCTAATTGAGTACAAAAGAAAGCAGGCAAAGGTAAGAAAGATTATTAAACATGCAAAAAGAGAATATTGGAGAAACTTTTGTAATACCGTAGGGAGAGAAACAAAAATTGATCAAATTTGGAAAACGATTAAAAGAATGAAGGGTATTAGAAAAGAATATGGATATCCTATATTAAAAATAGATAATATAACTATAACGGAAGATAAAGAAAAAGCAGAAATATTAGCTAAAACATTTAGTAAAATTCATAGTTCAAATAATATTAGTGAAGAGGGAAAGAAAAGTAGGGAAATCACAAAGATGAAATAGAAAGAATTAATTCAAAATAATGTAGATACAAATAAATTAATAAATGAACCATTTACACAAGGAGAATTGAACTTTGTAACCAGGAAAACAAAAAATACATCACCTGGAAAAGATCAAATGTACTATACGATGATAGAACATCTTAATGACAAAGCAAAAGACAAAATATTAGAATTATACAATAAAGTCTGGGAGGAGGGAGAGCTGCCACAGAGCTGGAAGGAAGCAATAATTATTCCAATAGCTAAACCAGGAAAAGATAACACAAAACCAGAAAATTATAGACCAATCGCATTAACATCAAATATTTGTAAAATAATGGAAAAAATGATTAATAATAGATTAACATATTATTTAAATATTAATGGATATATATCTAGAAATCAAAATGGGTTTAGAAAAGGGAGAAGCACAAACGACTGCATTATGTTTAGAATATGAAATTAGGAGAGCACAAATAAACAAAGAAAATGTAGTAGCTGTATTTTTTGATATAGAAAAAGCTTATGACATGATGTGGGTTGAAGGATTATTAATTAAATTACATAAAATGGGTATTACTGGAAAAATGTATAACTGGATTAAAGATTTTTTATCAAATAGAAAAATACAAGTAAGAATTGGTCAAGAATTGTCAGATAAATATATAATAGATAATGGTACTCCTCAAGGAAGTATTATAAGTCCGTTATTGTTTTCTATAATGATAAATGATGTATTTAAAAATATTGGTAAGGAAGTCGGTTGCTCACTATTTGCAGATGATGGAGCTATATGGAAAAGGGGTCGTAATATTAAACTTATTGAAAAGAAAATACAGGATGAGATTATTAGAATAGAACAATGTTCATATCAATCAGGGTTTAAATTCTCAGTGGAAAAAACAAAAGTAATGGTGTTTACACAGAAAATGAAAAGAGAAAATATCAAACTAAAATTATACAATCAAGTTTTAGAACAAGTAAAAAATATAACATTTTTAGGTATATGGTTTGATGAAAAAATTATATGGAAAGTACATATAGAAAGAATCATAGATAAATGCAAACAAATATTAAACATTATGAGATGTATGGCTGGTATTGATTGGGGAGCAGATTGAACATCATTAAAAAGAATTTATACAGGATTAATTAGATCAAATATTGATTATGGAAGTATAATTTATGGATCAGCAGCAAACACTCATCTTATAAAATTAGACAATATACAACATCAAGCTTTAAGAATTTGTACAGGAGCAATCAGAACCAGTCCAATAGCAGCACTTCAGGTAGAGATGGGAGAGATGCCATTAGATCTAAGAAGGAAACAGTTAGCAATAAATTACTGGATAAACTTACAAAGCAATAATCCGGATCATCCCACACGTGATATTTTAAAACCATGCTGGGAAAAAGAAAAAAAAACAAGTTAAGAGTTTTGGTTGTATTATCAATAATATAGCAGAAGAATTTCAAATATATGAAAAAGAAATAAGTTCAATGTTGCCTTTGCCAGTAGTGCCACCGTGGCTATTACCAGAAGCAGTGATGGATATGGCATTGATGGAAAAGAAAAAGGATCCAAAATGTAGATTAGATTCAAGTATAATACAAGAATATATAAACAATTACTATCATTATGTCCAGATTTACACAGACGCATCAAAAACAGATGAAAAAATAGGAGTAGCATTTGTAATACCAGAATTTAAAATAAAAGTAGGAAAAAGAATTACAGATGGATTATCGATATATATCCCCTCTGGCTGTTCTTAGATAATTATATAATAATGCAGTGTTTTTGGTGTATTAGTATCTACTTGCTTTGATCACTTAAAATATCCAGAAGTATGCCTTAAAAATAAAGTGTTTTTCCATCTCCATTCTTCCCATTTCTAGACCAGAACCCTTTACTGCAGGATCAACCTGAGTGTCCCAGTCCTGATTGCTTCTTCAACCAGGAGGACACTAGGCCTGATTTTCGGCTGAGCAGGGAGTCTCTGACAGTGCTACTTAATCTTTTGCACCAGGATAGGCAACATGGATGGGGTGCTACTATTGAGACCTTGGTTTTTCTTTTCTGGCTGGCAAGTGGCACATCCTACAGAGTGGTCTGCAGAGTGTTTGAGATGCCTCGCTCTACTGTCCATCGCATCGTCCACAGAGTTACAGAGGAGATCGTGGCTATTCGTCACCAGGTCATCTACCTTCTAAAGACCCCTGAGGACTCGAACGCAGTGTCCCGTGAGTTTGCAGGGCTGGCACGCCACAGAGGTTTTCTTAAAGCTGTGGGTGCAATTAATGGCTGCCATATCCGCTTCAGGTGTCCAAGCAGCCCTGATGGTCAGTTCTACAGGAACAGGAAACTCTTCCCTTCCATAATCCTGCAAGCAGTTTCTGAGAGCCATTTTATTGACACGTTTGTGGGCTGGCCTGGGTCAGTGCATGACTCCACGGTGCTCCGCCACAGCCCACTACAGTTTATCCTCCTCCAGGGCATTTTATCCTTCCTGATGGAGGGTACCCATGCCTCCAATATCCACTCCCCCTCATCACTCCCTACAAGAGGACAAGACAGGGTGTGGAAGCCCAGCGCTTTAACAGCCATCATTCCAAAAACACGCTCTATAATAGAGCGTGTTTTTGGGCCATCTTCCTACAAGCGCTGAAGGTGTACCACACCTTTGTACCTCATGTAAGTTTTGACCTAGATCCATTTTAATATATACGTTATACATAATATATACACATACACATATATCTTTTAAATTGTTTTCAGGTCATAATAGCATGCGCCATCCTCCACAACATCTGCCTTGGTGCTGGGGATGTCATGGCCCCAGAAGATGACCCGGAGGAGGCTGTAGAAGAGGATGAGGGTGAGGTTTGGACTGAGACAGTCAGCGTTGCTCTCTGGTGGGACCAGCTTTCAGCTGAGGTGTTTGCCCTGGAGGAGGTACCACCAGAACATGACTACTGTGTCAGCCAAGTATTTTATTATAGATGTGATTAATTTTTTAGGGGTATAACTAATTGTAATATTTTGTGAGCACCATCTTCTAATTCTGCATTTTTCCGATTAGCTCTTAGTGATGTGGCAGCCGTCAATTCAGCCAGCCCTTTAAACCCACTTGATGGACGATACCGTGGACAGTGGAGAGAGGCATCACAAACATCTGCAGACCACCTGTGTGATGCTTCGCTCACCATCCAGAAAGACTAACCACAGGTCTCAGTTGCAGCGTCCCATCCAAGTCTCTGACCTTGTGAGAGATTTAGCCACACTGCCAGACTTTCTGTTCAGAAAGACATCAGCCTCTTTGTTCTGTTGAAGAGGTGATCCTGGAACCGGTCACTCAGGTTGATCCTGCTGTCGCCATTGTAAATACTTGTATATAGTTTTATTTGATGCCTTTTGTCTTGTAATCTTGATCTGTTTGAATGTTTTCTTCCCCCATTCTGTTTAAAATGCTGTTTGTATTTTTCATAATAAATTCTGTTTATAACTTTAAATGAAGTTGATGTATTATTAGATCAAATGGAAATAACATTAGTGACAAAAACAATTTTGAAATTTATTCGAATACCTGAAAACTTTAAGAAACAATCTGAACAAAACTTAATATTTCTTATGTAGCACCTTATTTTGGTGCCATTCTTTGGAAAACAGTCTGTGCCCTCATGTCCTCCCTGATTAAATCCATCATCTCCTCATATCTGTCCCTCTTTCTTTTCTGACCTCTTCCTGCTGGCTCACTGTCTTCCTTCTCCATCTGGTTGCCCACCGCTCCGCTTGGCCCTGGAGTATCCTCAGGGATGGAGGCAATTAGGACAGGAGGTGTTGTGGAAGGCCTCTGTCCCAACACCTCATCCATAAGGACAAACCAGGGCCAAGTAGCAGCAGTGGGCTTTTCACTGACTCCCTCTCCTGACCCTGGATACTTGCAATCCTAAAGTTAGATGGAATTAAAAACAAAATTGACTAAACAAGACTTTTAGAAATATTGTTTTATTTGTGTGTGACATGAGAACTTCTGAACATACTCTAAATTCTTTTTTTTTTTTTTCAAATTGTCACATTGTTTTGGCCTGCAAAGGTGGTGACCTTCCCCTGTTGGTCCATCTTCTCCAGAATTGTCCAAAACCGAAAGAAGTATGTTAATTACTGGATGGATATTTATGAAACTTAGAAAGATAGGAGTTATTGAAACTGGACAGTAACTGACTGCAAAGAATGTTATTGTACCTCCAAGCCACGGTGGCTGAGTTTTTAGCTCCAGTAAAAAGGTGGTGGTTCTCACCCCTGAGCTTAATAAACTGGCCCGTCTGCTCCTTTGTACCTAAAAAACAAATATCTTGCTTAATATCAGAGCAAAAATAAAGCCTTTTTTAATTTTACATTTATCTTAATTTGAAGAAAATATTAAAAATATTTATATGCAAATGTCTAAAACAAGCTCTTTCAAACTTTTAACTTCTTTACTGAGATTCACTTACATTTGGAGGTGTATTCCTCGTCAGGTGTACCTGGAATCAGAAATTATAAGGCTAGCCGAATTATAAATAAACTTTTAAAACATATAGCACATTTCTTCATTAAAAATTAATATTGAAAAGCTTATTTATTCTCAATCACACTCTCCAGCGATACAGTTGGATTACATAAAACTGTCCATTTATTCTGGTTAACCTTAATATCACCTGAAATGTTAAATTGATTTTCAGTAACAATTAAAATAATAATATAAACTGTTAGAAATCACTTGTGTTAAACGTTCACTGTGATGACTGCCAGCGGAAGCTCAGTGCCGATAGTCCGGTCAGATATCTCCAAGTTTAGCTCGCCTCACCGCCGGGAAGGCTGGCAAGGCAAGCCAGTTACTACGCCGGGAACGGAAAACTCCGAACACGTCGGAGCACATTTGAAATTAAGCGATGTCTAGATAAATCAAGCAGATATTTCACGTCTACACAGTTATATTCCCGCACTAAAAACATTGTAGAAGTTAATTTGTGTCACAGAAAGTGTAATTTTCCACAATTTACTCACAGCTTTTGCCGCTATGGTCCGCCATGGCTTCCCCTGCTTGACCAATCCGCTTCGACCCGCAATGAATCATGGGAAATGATGGGCCGCGAAGGATACTCACGACCCATCCTTCAAATCAGGCAAAAGAAGGACACATTTGTCTGCTGCATTTGAGGGAGTCTCGGAATGATTCATGAATTGGGACAGCCTTCATTGCCGCGCTGTAACGTAATCGGCCTACAAATACGGCCTTCGAAGAATGCAGCCCCTGAGGCTAACTTCCGGGTCAGCCTCGGCGTTGGTACATTCCCTTTCCAGTTGATTTTGTCAAATGTAAATTTGTTTCAGTACTTGTAAAAGTGTTTTCTGAAATGTAAATTTGTTTTCTGATATGTAAATTTGTTCCGGTACTTGTAAAAGCAGCGGACTTCCCATGATGCCACTGGCTGTATAAAAGCACCCCCTTTCCAAGGAATCTTTCTCTTCCACTGCTCCTCTGCGGGACTGGGACAGGAGAGGTACAGCGCGCTAATGTCTCTTTGCTGGCAAACAGACATAACTCTTCAACTGGATCCGAGAGTGTCGTACGATCATCGATGATATGCACTAAGATAAGTACAAATGAATCACTGTATGTGTATCCGGCAGATTCATTCATAACGGGATAATAATTAAGGTACAAGCCTGGCTTGACTTTTCTCTCTGAGGCCTACAGAATCAAGCTGTGTTATAGAGAATTCCCGGTAGAGACGCTGTCTCTACAAAGCTGAGCTAAGCAGTTTCCCGGTCTGAAAGGACAACAGGAGCCGCATACGGTAACGTGCAGTTTGGTGGCCGACAGAACGAGCCGCTCCTCACAGCTAAGGAGGTTAGCTGTACCTAACCGTTTGTAGACTTTGGACGTTTCTTCAAACTTCGTCGTCGCCCGGACAACTCCTCCTCAGCACGGTTCATGAGGTAAGGTTTGGGCGGAGTGATAGAAAGATTTAGGATGAAATGATCTGAACGTTTTTCATTTGGTGCTAGCAGGATATCTGCTCAGTTTTTTGTGTTTGTGTGTTTTTAAAGTTAAGATAAACTTTATTTAAAGGGTGATTTTAAACACAAAAGATCGGCTATAACGCACCGTCCGCGCTTATGCAGTTTAACCTTTTATTAACGGTGTTTTAAAGGAGTGTGTTTGATTCTGGTGCTAGGCTATCAGCTTCTTTTGTTAGCTTTAACTCTTAATAGGTAAGAACACGTGCTTGCTGCTAAAGAATATTTACGCTGGAACGGTTGTTAGTTTTCAATCCAGTAAATAATATTTCCCTAACATTATTTTACTAAACTTGATAACTAAGTAAACACCATTAAGCCCCATTTCTCCAGAAAGATTAGTCTCTTTTCCAAAATATTTCCTTGAATATTTTACCACTTCCTTAATAATATTTCTTTGAATATTATTTTAATAAGTAAAGGCAGCTAATGAGACACCGTTGAGAAATAGTCATCCAGAAGGTTGGATTTATTCAGCAGATCATTCTTAAAACATTATTTTATTAAAATAATATTTTATCTGATCTTGCATTGTGAATGGTTGTCTGAAGGTATGCTGATTATTGCCTAAGTTGGTTCCAAGACTAACTTAACTTCATTTCCAGATTCTTCAAGATAATCCTTGGTTCTCAAACATAAACATTGCATGGTAATGTGACATCACTCTTTTGGTCATGATTTCAACCATCTTTAATCAACTTGTTTATGTTGTACGTAGCACATTAATCTTCCTTATTCTTTAATTCTGCTTGGTAGTGTCGAGGTAGGAAAACTTTACTGGCCATCAGTTAACTCTTACATTACTCCTCACCTCTCATCGACTCTTTTTATTTGGCACCCCAAAGAACAATACTCAGTCAGAGATCAGTTGTACGTTTCCACAAGTTTATTAAAACCAATCTGAATTCAGAGAGGAGACACCACACTTACACGGGTACCTGGAAATGTCTGTGTGTTGTCTCCTTTGGAGGTGCGCCACAATACCTTTATATACCCCTCGATGCTATGCAGTACACATACACAATCATTCTGTCTGTGGGTGTCTCCCAGCAGCAATATAACCGTTCCTTAGGTCCAAATAAGGAGTGCTTCTGGTTATTTCCTTCTGGCAAACTCATCCTCTTTCTGCTTCACCCCCATCCTCCATCTATTTACGACCTTGCCCTTGCCCTCTCTCTGCCTTCTCCCTTGTCATTCACCAATTTATGACCTCCATCTTCTTTCACCCCCTCCGGTACTCCCCTGTCGTTCACAATTTATGACCTTGCATTTTCTATGCTTCACTTCCTAAGCTTGACTCCCCTATATCTGCACACAGGTTACACACATAGATAGTTTATATTCTACATTACACACATAGATAGTTTATATTCTACAATCCACCTTTTGAACTCTCATAAAAGAGTTCACAATCTAAAATGTCCTTCTAAGAATAAGTAGAAATAAGTAAAAATATTGCTGTACCACCTGTAAAACAAGAAAATCATTAAGAAAACATGCATCCATCTTGCGTCCATGAATTCACACTCTGAGTCCTCATCCTGGTTATAGTCAATTTGCAACTGTGGCATCGTTATCTTTGGATCATTCTGCAGAGGTGATGAGGTACACCATCAGAGAACGAATGCATAGTACACAACAACATCCACAGGTCACCATTATCGCTACAAATACTGCAACAGAAATCATCAAAGACATTATCAAACCCTTCCAGTGTCCAAACATGCCTGTCATCCACACAAAGTTAAATTATAACCTGAAAAAGATACAGAAACATCAAAATGTAATATAAAATATAAAATGTTCGCCAAACGGTGTCTTCTGGGGTGAGAGGGAAGCTCCACCACTCCCAGTGAGAGAGAAACTCAATCACTTCCGCCTCTTCTTCTGCTGTTCTTGTTCTGTCTTCAGCTCTCAGGGCAGACTATCTCTGGGCTAATTTCTCTCACCCGGGGATTATTCTGCCCCTTCTTGGGTGAGAGAAGTGAGATTATCTTTTCCTGTGTTTTCGCTCAGATCTTCCTGGATCTGAGAGAGGGATCGTTGAGGTGGTTCTGCTCCTGCACACTGGCTCCAATGATACCAAGTATCACCTTTGCCCTTCAGCATGGGTTGTCCTCTCTGTGACCTGAAATGGACCGGTCCACCTTGGCTCTGAACACTTTCTTTTGATGACATTCAGGAGGACCCACTCGGCTTCCGAGGTGGTGGTTCCGACCCTGGTCTCTGGTTCTCTGAACCCCCTCGGGCCTTCCAAACTGATTTTTCCTCAGGAGAGGCCCTCTTTTGTAATTTCAGTACTTCTTCCAGGGTGGGTTCTGGTGTCCACCCTGCTTCTGAACATAGCATTATGTGCCTGAGCTGGTATCCTGCACACTGTTTAGCAGCCTGATCAGCTGCCTGATTACCTTGTGCTACTTTGGTGTTACTGCTGTCATGTCCTCTGCATTTAATGACAGCTACTTCTTGAGGGAGCAACAAAGCTTTAGCCAACTTTCTCATTTCCTATTCATGTTTAATGGGTTTCTGTCCTGCAGTTCTGA
Organism: Girardinichthys multiradiatus; assembly: GCF_021462225.1. Taxonomy (NCBI): domain Eukaryota; kingdom Metazoa; phylum Chordata; class Actinopteri; order Cyprinodontiformes; family Goodeidae; genus Girardinichthys; species Girardinichthys multiradiatus. The sequence continues at coordinate 2,780,579 of NC_061797.1, forward strand.
ATCCTGTCCTCAGCCACTGTTTGAGTTCTACATGTACTGCTCCTGTAGCATATGTGGAATTTGTGTAGATATTAACCTTCTGTCCTGCTCCTAGTTCCAGAGCAGCTATTACTGCCAAAACATCTGCTTTCTGCACTGATTGTGCATCTGTCAGTTCCTCTGCCTGTACTGTGATAAAATCTGTCACCACCGCATATGCTGCCTTAAGTCCTTCTGCATCATCCCTAAAACAACAACCATCTGTGAACAGCTGTCTCACCTGAGGTCCCTCAAGGGGGCTGGCTTCTAAATCTGGTCTTATCTTTTCTGTCCTGCTAACCAGCTCTTCACATTGATGTGGTTCCTCCTGTGTTATTCCATCCGCCATGTTGATTCCCTCGTGAGTGTAGGTTATGTTGGTGCCTCCAAGATTTTTGCTGAGCCTGTGTTGTCTCAGAGCTGTCATGGTGAAACTTTGAGAGTTCACAAATGCCACCACACTGTGAGTTGTTAAAACATTCAGAGGTTGTCCCATCACGAAGTGAGCTGTTTGTTAATTAATTTTGCCAACCCTGCTGCATGTTGTGTGTATTGTGGGTGGCGTTTTTCCATGTTATCAATCATTACTGAAATGTACATCAGCATAAATTGTTGAGGTAAAATAATGCTATCACTGATATTCTTGTGGCCTCAACCTCTCCCAGTCCGGATGTCGTGAGAAAGAACATATGAAGAGCAGGAAATTAAGATTAACACAAGTTTAATTTGGAAGATAGTAAGTCCAATGATTTCTAATGCAAAATGATTATACAAAATACCATATTGAAGGAAAATTACATATAAAAGAGAGAATTTACAAAAGGAGAGAGAAGTTATATAAGGGCCCTTACAGAGAGAGATGGATTTTCAGCAAAGCATGGCTGTCTTTACCCAGATGTCTCTGTCATTACAAGTTTTCAGTACATCTTTATACTGTGGACTTCAAAGCTTACTGACTGTGCCTTCCCTTTTTCCATCAGGTGTTGTAAATCAGCCAAGCTTCCTTGTGGCATCTATACCACGGCCAAAAGTTGACATTTATTGCTTTATTGTTCCTACAGCCAGCTTTTACGGCTTGCAGCTGCCGAGAACCTAACCCCTGTTTCACCCTTGTGCCACCCTGACCCCTGCTGTGATCTCTCCCCAAGGCTCACTCATGTTAAATCTCAGTTTAATGTTCTCACATGCAAACTAAACTAATAACATGAAATTACATGATTTTAATTCTCAACAATTCCTCTCTCCCCCTTTTTTCTGAAACAAAACTCCATTTACTGCCAGTTTTGTTACAGAAACACCCAAATAAAATGGTGTGGTGTAGTCTGGGAGCGTACGTTCTGCCACGTTGGAGAGAAGCTGCTTTAACACAATAAAGGCCATTGTTGAGATTTCGCATGCCCTGTTCTCTGACTAGGTCTCTGAGGGGCTGTGTGAGATCGGTGTAACCTGGGATGTAGTTCCTGCTGTAGCCTGCAAGGCCCAAAAATGACAGCAGGTCTTTCAACCTAAGAGGTTTAAGGTGTGTTAAAATACGTTGCTTATGTGAACCTAACATGCTCGTGTTTCCTGCGGTAATAACTCCGCCCAGGAAGGAAACTTGCCTCCTTGCAATTTGTAGTTTATTTTTACTGACCTTGAATCCATGTTTATGCAAATGTCTCAGCATGAGTTCTGTAGATTGCAAACAGAGCTCCGCTGTGGATGCTGCCAGTAGGACGTCGTCCACGTACTGAATTAGAGTCACGTTCTGTGGTAGGGGGCAAGTCTGTAACACATCTTTCAAAACCTGGTTAAATATACCTGGGGAAAGGGCGAACCCTTGTGGCAGACGGGTGTAGCGCAGCTGCTCCCCACAATAGGTGAAAGAAAGAATGTCTCTGCACTCTTCTGCTAATGGCAAACACAAAAAGCATTAGCTAGATCAATACATGTGTACCACTGATGTGAACGTTCAAGGTTGGAGAGAACAACATAGGGATTTGGGACAGGAACAGTAGGAGTCACCAGAACTGAATTTATTGCTCTTAAATCATGTGCCATGCGGTATTTTCCAGTACCTTTTTTCTGTACAGGAAGGATGGGTGTGTTCCATGATGAGGCTGAGGTTTCTAACACACCTGCTGCCTTCAGGCCTTCAATGGTGTCTCTGATGCCTTCCTGAGCTTAGTTTTTGTGTGGATACTGTGGAACCCAAATAAGCGAGGGAGATGCAACCTGAAAAGAAACTGGGGCGCAGGGGGTTAATCCTACATCTGTGGGCCCTTCAGTCCATAACTGATAAGGTAGGCTCTGCAAAAGAGCTGCAGCTTTGGGATGATCTGTTTTTTCTCTCCCAGGATGATGTATGTGCATCCCATGCTGCAACAGAACTTCATCAGTAGCTGTACATTTTATACAGTATGTGTCTGTGCTCTTAGAATACCTTAAGTTGGTGACTGAGGTGTCCTGCCAATCCCTAGCTGCCAGGGAGCGCTTTACCACTCCTCCCAATTCCGTCGCTTGATGCAAAGAAAGAGAAACATGAGGAACAGCTTCATCTGACATTAAATACCATTCTGCTTGGTCAGGTGTTAAATCAACTGTTGCAGCCACACCCTCAGGAGCCACATAAATATTTTTGGATGAAATAAACCATGTCCTACCTTCTACTGTTTCATTAAACAAATCCTGGTACCATTCAGTGTGACAACGGTCGTAGAACAGAGTGACATGGGGCGGCTCAGGCGGAGAGGTGTAGGGGCAGAGACTTTGAATCCAGGGCTTCCACAGCTGATACACAGAGAAGATGCTGCTTGGAGAAGAAGGTGCGGTCAGCAGTCCCCAGTAGATGTCAGCATATTCCTCTTAAACTGGCTGTAAAAAATATTGTCCATGCTGAAGCAGTTGTCCACATGCCAAAGAGGAACCATCTGGAAAAGTTACTGTTAATCCATCAGTACCACACAACACTGATGCTCCCAGCTTCACTAATAAGTCTCTGCCCAGCAAATTAACAGGTGTGCTGGGTGAACACACAAAAGGGTGAGTTACTCTCTGAGTCCCAATCTGAACAGGAAGTGGTACAGTCACAGGCAGCCCCTGAGAAGCCCATCACAGAAACAGTCTTGGTAGAGAGCAGTGGTTTAGGAGGTTGCTGTGCTATGGTGGAATAAGTAGCTCCAGTGTCCACTAAAAATTCAGACAGTTCTCTCCCACCTTTGCAGGCAACATGGTATCTGCTGTGCCCACGCTGCCTTGGTCCTCCACAGGGGCGTCAGTATGGCCTGTAAGACGAGTGTCCACCCATCTGTGGATACTGGCCCTGCTGGGGTGGTAGAGGTGCCATACCTGGAGCAGGAGGGACCGTTACTCCCTGCTGTGACCCCCAGTTGGGGCAGGCACGTGCCCAATGTCCAGACTGACCGCAGTTGTAGCACACATCTCCCAGTGCCCTGCTGGCTCCACCCCTTCCTCTGGGTGCTCCACACCATCTACTACGACCAGCTGACCACCAACATGCCATCCGCCTCCACGACCAGGGCCACTGTACCTGTAATTATAAAATAAATAGGGTGGAGGAGGGGGTAACGCCCATCCTTGGCACTGATCAGTCACAGGTGGTAACATAAACATAGGTGTGTGCTGCAGGAGATGCAGATTGTTGTGTAATTTTCTTATCAAAGTGGGTAGAAGTTGACTCATAACAAGAGAAAATCCGGACTTTGTCTTTATAAGTTTTATTCAAAGGCATTCAGCGTTTGAAGACCCTGACACTGAGGTTAGTCAGTGAAACAGAGCCCCGATCAACATTTACACACAGTATTTATACCAGAACAAGACAGTGTTATCTCAACTGCAAAGAGTCTGTGTTTTATGACTCAAACCCTTCTTGAGTTCAAAGGTGACAAGGTTATCTAGGAACAGACCTAACTGCCCTTCCTGACATTGTCCTAAAAGATGGGTCTGAACCATTAAACTTCTGATAATGGCTTTTACAGCTTACTCCCTAACACAGATGTTCACAGAAGTGAGGTAACCCAAAGGTCACACACTTTGGAACACTTAATAAAAGAATTTCCATCACACTCCCTTCTTCTGATTACAAGATAATCACAACTAAAGGAAAATTCTTCAAAACCATCACCCCTCTCAGCTAACAGATAATTCAAAGCCATTCTATTTTGCAAACTCATAGTTCTTATAGCCTGTTGCTCCGTAGTTAGAACAGTGAAACCTTCCTCAGATAAAGCAGTAAGGTTAAAAGTTAACACAAAGGGATCTGGGACCAAAGATCCTGAAATAGTAGAAGGATCAGTTCTGATAGGACATGACTCAAATTTATGTCTGTTGATTAAAGCACATAAAACAGATATAATAGGTTCGCAACCTACTGTCTTCCCAAGGAAATAAGGTGTACTTTCCTCCTGTGTAATACAAATATCTGGATCTTTAATCGGATTTCTATTACCCCGAATTCTATAAAGAGTTCCTGTAGACGCACACGTTAAATTAGTCTCACCAGAAAATCTACTAACATTTCTGCTTTCCCTTACACTATAATTCCTCACCCAAGGAAAAATTACCTCCACCAACCGGTTATCTGGAAAGAAAGTAGCTAGAGTATAAGCAGTATCAATAGGAACTGGTACCAAAAATGGTTGATCATTAATAGCATGTGGAATCAAACAACAAACATAGCAACTATCATTTCTTATCTTCCTCACGGTTTGATGCATCAGTTGCCACCAGACATTATCAGCATGTTCATAGTAGTCAGAAAAGTGATGAATCTCTCTTCGAATCCGCTGATGAGTATTATTAGTCAGATTAACCACACTTCGTCTTTGCTGTACCTTTCCCAAAATGAACACAAGAGTTATAACAATACTTGCAATACCAATCATTAGCATCAGAACAGACCATCTTCCATATAGCTGCATCGTGACCTTGAAGTGGAATGTCCTTTCTTCTGGTACTGAAAGCAAACAGTTTTTTCTCTCAAAGAAAACAAATTATAAACAACTTAAAAAAAAATAAAAAATCCTGCTGCCTCTCCTGAGTGGCTTCTGCTGCCCTGTTACCAGTCTGGTACAGGTGGGTGGTTGTAGGAAGCTCCTCTAGAAATATATTTAGAAACAGGAACTCTAACCTGCTGGAAGTTAGGCTTCCATAGTCCAACTAAACAACAGTGGAAATGAACACATTTAAATTTGTAATAATACCATAATGATAAATATCAAGCAATAACCATGAAAGTTAGATAAAAGCATCCGAGATATCCTCCTCAGAGTCAGTCTCGCTGTCAAAGTGGGAGGAAAGAATCTCTCACTGTGGTGTGTGTGCAGTGAGGCAAATGACCTTCTGATTTCTAACTTTCAGGCAATGCGATGGCCTTAAGTAGATTCTGAAATAACGTTGCACTGCCCAAGGGATTATTGTGCCCTTGTAAGAACAGTGTTCTTCAACCACCTCTTCAATCACTCGCCAGTGATCAGCTTACAGTTCTTTGTCTTGTGGTGGTCCGCTGTCCTCACACCTTTCAGGCCGTGGATGATCCAGTTGGAAGATGACTCGTGTCCTGGAAGCCAGATGAAGCTGGAGGAGCTGGAGCTTTCCTGGGTGTCTAGTAGGATCTGATATGGGCCATTCCAGCCCTGGAATTCCTGTGTTTTCTCCTAAATTCTCTGACCAGAATCCAGTCGCCAGGAATAAAGGACTGGAGGGTGGAAGTGGCTGTTTCTGCTAATGCAGCCTTCACCGTCTGTGAAACTTGAAAAAACACAGTGGACAGGTTTTGACAGTAAAACAACATCCTATCTTCACACAAAGATGTGGAAGAAAATGATCTTGGCAATATCCCCATGTCCAAATTAGGAGACCTGCCACACAGCACTTCAAAAGGACTGAGATTTGCCTGTGTCCTTTGTCTCAATCTTATATAAGTGAGAACAGGGCCTTCACAACGCTTGGCTAATTTTCAATTCAAAGTCCCATTCTCAAACCTAAGTGCTTAACTACATGAACTTCATCAAAACATCCAACAAAATCAAAAGAATTGATCTTCTGACTTCACCTGATATACTAGCAGTGACCATCAGCTAAATATTCTGAATATCAAAAATGTGACATGATGTTTGTGGAAGGTCTGATTACAGGTCAATATTTCATAGTTTCAGAATACCCAAAAAGAATTTAAAAAATGGTCTAATCTGTGGAGATGTAAAATTTCACAAAAGAATCAACAGCATAATTTCAGAGAGGTTTTCAGAATGTGGTCTTAGGGAGCTATGCACCATTTATATAAACAAAGTACAACGTCTCTCTCGCATTGTCACTAAGTCCTCACTGGGGGTCTGAGCTACCCTTTTTTCCATGAGTGCAAAAACTTTTGGAATCCCATGTTGCTTTATTCTGACATTCCCCTCTTCTGGCGCAGGGTCCAACCCATGCGACAATTCAGCAAAATGTTTGTACAAAAATGTTCTAGTAACCAAGATCACATTACATAGAACCAAAGAAATGAATTCTGACATAACTATGTGTCACTATGAATTTAACAAAAGCAACATAAAAAAAAAAATCCAGATGTTTTTAACTGCAACTCAGTTCCATTAACAACAAAACACAAACTTTAGTTATTCAGTTCATCAATGTCTCACTTAGAAATTAGTCACATATCATCTTGATTTGTCTTGTACAAAGATGAGTATTAAATTAATGGACATCTAATGTAATTCAGATGCATAAACCCTACAAATTTGAATTTAATAAATAATTCCCACCAAATATAAAGTCATGACTCAGATTCTTTATCAAAAATATATTCCTTACTTTTGGCATATCTTGAACTGTCAGCTAGCTTAATGGTACCAGGGAAACTTTCAATCTAAAAAATCACCAATGATTCTGCATGTAAAACTAATTCTTCAAACTAGTTTAAACTATTTCATTAACCTTTTAATAGTAAAACACATAAAACTAAATGTCATCCTACATCCAAAAAAAAAACATGTTATTAAGTCAACAATCACTACAAGCATTTTGATTCTATTTTCTCTTAAACAGTGTTAAAACTCAGGAAGGGAGGTGCTGAGCGTTACCATGGCAACAAAGGCATGAACCAACCTGGTAGGTGGGCGGAGTCAGGCAGAACTAACCTTTGATTGGCAGCCTATGGGTGGACCCACAGTTTCTTCATCCCATCCCATATTAGTGAACCTTAAACTACAAAACTGTTAACATGCACCTACCTCAGAAACAAGCTGCTTCTTAACTCTCCTGAAAACTCAAAGTTTTAATCAATCTGGGATTTAGAAACATTATTCTAAACATGGATTATTGTTTCATGCAACATATAATCAAACATTCAGTCCAACAAAACAAAGACAAAACATCAAAGACAAACAAATGGCCAAATTTGAAGCTTCAAGACTTCAAAGAAATTTTTAACAATCTCTTTTCAGAATATGTTTTCTCAACCATATCTTTTAATGCTATAATTGATCAATGTTGTTATGGCAATCTTCAGGATCCTTTTTTTAAAAATGAGTGCACATAGTCCAAAAAATCTCAAAGTATTTAGAAGCACAGCAACAGTTTTCTCTTAAATGAATCCAAATTTACTGATGCTGAAACCTTTTGCTAATTCTTTGTACTGTAACTCTATAATAATAACTACAATCCTGAGAGTTATTGTTATAGTTCTCTTTTTGTTTGACTCAATTTGATCGCAGCTGTATTGCAGAATTTCAATGCAAAGAAGTATTTTAATTCAATTCAATTCAAATTCAAATATACTTTATTGATCCCTGAGGGAAAATTAGAAAAGTCAGCATTGACATTTTTATGGTATACCCAAACTAAACAAAACTGCAGTGTTTGACTTAATCAGAAATTAAGATAAGAAGCTTGTCTCCAAACTGGACTTTTTCCCACATAGTGTTTCAAAAAGAACAAACATCATTTTCTTTAATTTGGGCTATTTAAATTTTGAGAGTTGGGGAAAACTTATTACTAGAACCCCTCTTTTACAATCCAAATGCTGATAAATGTTCCAATATTTTATCTCTTAGTAATCTGAAATCACCTTGTGTATCTTTGTACTCCTATGTATTCCTTTAATCTTTAAACCCTAAGAAATCAAACAAAGAGACTGGAGTTTGAGCCGACCACCCTCTTACTGTTAAGAGAGCCTTTATTTCTTTTCTTTTCCTAAAATGAAGGATTTTACTTGTCTTGATTCTGTTATAAAAATCCTAACCTTGGTTCCAAAACTAAACTCTTCAACCCCAATCTGTGTTCCCCAGAGTAGAAATTTTGAGTATTATTGCATTTCAAAGCCACCAAATGACTGGAACTCATCATTGGCTTAGATCTGTTTTAATAGGTAATCGGTCTACCTTTAATTAAATATTATAATTTTATGGACCCAAAATCTATGGCTTACGGGCTTCAGGAGTCCAGGAACCACAAGTTGAGTACCACTGCACTGAACAATGGTGTTAACTTTCTGCAGAGATTGAAGGATTGGCTAAATATATTATTTCTGCTTGGACAATAATCAGATTTAAAATTATTAGTTCACAGCTCCTAATTTACCTCAGATCATATTTGCTCCTAACCCAGTTCATAAGAAGTTTCAGACAAACATTATGCTAAAAAGCCAAAAACAAAACAAAAACCAGATCTGTTTTAAAATAAAGAAAAAGCATGCTTAAAAAACTTGGTACTGTGGTGGAAAATAACTCCACGGTTCTGAAGGCCTTTTCATGCAGAGTCTTTTAGGAAACATGAGATTAGTAAAATTTTTTTGTGTGGTACCACTGTCCAATCAGATTCTTTCTAAATAACCCCATTTTTCATTCTCATTTTAAAGGTTTGTTTTACCAAGGGAAATGCGTTTAACAAAACCAATTACTCTCAAAAGTTTTATAGCTGGTGAAATCTTAGAAAACAACAAGTGTTTTAATATTTCTGTGCAGCACAGAACTGATTAGGTGTCCTTTCCTTCTCCAAAGGGAGAAAAAAGGAAACTGCAGAACCAAGCCTGTCATAGTTTTTTTTCAGGACCTGATATAAGGTACAGTGCAAATTGTTGGACCACTTGTTTGCTGAGTATTGGACTATCTGCACGTTGTTGGACGTCACTCTGCCCCTCCAATGGCATCGGCCATTTTGTACCCAGGACAGCCCGCTCCTACATATCCCATCGAGCATTGCGACTGATATGACTGGGCGTCCCAAGTCTGACGTCACAGGACGCTATATAGGAAGGCGCTCATGTTTGAAAACTTGCCTTCTGCTAGGACCGGACTAGTAATCGAAGTGCACCATTTCAACAGGGGAGATCTTTGCAGAGTTAATTCATTCTCTCTCGTTGGACAACGAACAATTCATAACTGAGGTTTTTGGACTAAGAAGGCCAGAGATTTGACTTTGCCGATCGAAGACGTGAGTTAACACGTAACTGAGAACACGGAGTTTCGGAGAGACAAACCGCTACCGTGTTTCATTTCCAAGTCGACTTTGATGGTCAGATCATATTTTTCCTTTTTGTCAAGAAGACCAAAGGACGAAGACTGACCGCTTTCCCTGAAGTTAATTGTGGACGCACAATTAACTTACCCCCACTTTTCCTCGCTCGAATTCCCTCGCACAGAAAGAAGACGACACCAAGTAAAACCAATTTTTTTTATTTAATCTTTTATTTCTTTATTAGAAGGCCTGGGCAGGGTCAGAGGTTGTAGAAGCGATCAGAATCGCTGGTTAGGATCTCATGTGTTCTGAATAATATGTGCATGTAACCTTGCTTATTGAACTTTGCTGTGTTATGTTGATGTCGGGATCCGCCACGTTCCCAGAGCTGTTTGTGTTTACTATCTGAACACGGATGCGTTGCAAGACTGGACTGTTAAAACAACCTCATGGTAAAATCCTCCATTTCCCTTTGTCTTCAATCTCACTGTGCTAGCTTGCCGCCAAAAGTTAGACTCCTTTGTGCTCAGGAGTTAGGGGGAAGTTTTATGATCAGAAGATCATAAAGGACAATCGAAGCTGTGCTCCAACCCCCCACCAGTCGCCACCACACCCCCTTTCATATCCTCATTGTCCTTCGTTTGTAGTGCCATAAACTGCTGGTTGACTCAATACATACCCACTACCGTTTGTTGGTTTTTGCTTATTTAGATGTGTCAGTCAAAATAAGGTTCAAGTTCCACACATTTCGGTAGAAACGGTCGATTAAACAGTGACATCTCCGGCAATAGTTATTAATTATTACGGAGTATTCAACGGTTGTAATTGTCAGAGGCGTTGAGCCACAATTACAACACCAGAAACATCTCTGGTCTCGATTCATAAATGAGGATTTTTGGTTAAGAAATTGATTTTGTCAGATTATGATTTGTAATTATAATTATTGATCAAGATTAATCAATTAATAATCATAAACCTATCAAAATCAACATGCTGCATGAATCAGAAGAGGGAAGAAAAAACCTAATATAACCTCTTCCCAGCAGCTGCTGTGAAAAACAATGAATTTGTACTTTCCATAAGCGTCAGTTAACACTTGCGGACAAAAACTGCACCAAACTGTAAGTACTGTGTCAGAGACTGTATGAAGACCATCTGCAGTAGAACTAAGCCTGTTTTAATGACATCTCTACCCATTAGATTTATGGGATACAAACTCTGACAACAGAAAATAATATCTGAAGGAGAAACCCATCAGGTTTTACGCATGCGCTGGGTTTTAAAAATACTCCTTCATGAGATCTGTCCTGAGAATAACATAGAAACACATGGTTACTGCTGAGTTTTGGAGATGTTGTAACTTCCTCTGCAATTTCATAACTTTTAATAACTAGAATAATTGACCCTGAATATTCCACGACAAAAGAGAACTTGTTTCTCTAAAAGAATTAACCGGAAAGTATCAAATGAGCTAAGTTATCACCCTTTTAAAGATACTTTTCTAACCCTAAAATAATATTTTAAACCGCTATATCTGTCAACGTCAAGCAAGCATCACATGAGCAGCGGTTAATAAGCGTTCTTCATTGCAGAAAATAGGAAAAGATTTATGCAAATGTGTGTGTGTTTGTACGTTACCCCCATCAGTTTCTAAATCGCTCCACAGTCAGACTGTCAGGCACACAGTCCTCTATCAGTCCAAAAAACAACCCAGGCCCTTCCCAGGTCTGTTGGTGAGACATTGAATCATTCTTTGTCCACTTTAACTTCTCCAGGAGGGAGAAAGAAGAAACGTTGCTCCGGTTTCTCTTCTGCCCGCATAAGATGCTTTCAATATAAATCCAGTGCATTCACTCTTCTGGCTCTGGCAAACAGCATGGATTGTTGTCCATCTCAGTGGGTCCAGATTTCTTCTGAGTTTCGTTTTTTGTTTCTTGTAGAAAGTCACACTGCGATTTTCAACATGCAGGAAGGCAGATCTCTCTCTTTCAGGCCGTGCTGGAGAAGCGTCTCTGGCGGAGTAGCCTTGGAGAAGGGCAGGTTTCTAAAATCCAGACTCAAAAACGCAGATGTTGAACTCAAATCCCATATATGTGTGTATTTGTGTGTGAGAGAGGCAGAAGAAAAGTTTAGTATAGGTTCAGATTTTGCACAAAGAAATATTATCAGTCAGTCAGTCAGTTGTCCCCCTGCCTGTCACTTCCTTCCACAACATGAACTATACTCCTTTCTAAAACAACTTTCTTTTCGCATCTCTAATGTCCCTTTTCACTTTTACCTTCTTTTCCGACTGATCGCAATATTTAAGACAAACGAAACTTCCTTCAGGAAAGTTTTAACTCTTCAACCCCTTAATTGATGCACTCTGTGCTTTTTAATCTTTTTCTTATGTTTTTTTTTTATTTTTCCATCTCCATCCATCAACTGTTTTACTTGAAAGTATTTAAACTATTTAACTTATTTACACTCAAACTTCCACGCTGTGAAAAACCAAACTTATCTTCCAAATTAAAGCACATTTAACACAATCATCCCCACTTTTTCCTTTCATTATTTTATAAATCAGAGTATGAAGAAGGAGACACCCCTGATGCCTCAAGGTTCCGGAACCATTTTTTTTTACCCGTTCAGCGGCACGTCTGCCCTCTGGCTTTTCTCCTTTATGAGGTGTAGAAAATTGCTAAAAACCACCCGCAAAACCCTGTGTTTTGCTTTATCCCATTGTTACCAATGAGAACCTCCCTGCAATTCCTTTTGCAGGGTGACCGGACCCTCAGCTGATGTCCTCCCTCTCGCAACTCTGGAACCTAATTAATTAGTTAGGAGATGATGGTTAATGTGTAATAAAAATAATAATATACATTATATCATACAGAGCAACTTCTCACCCAGATATATTTGAAGACAAATAGTTCGGATCCAATCGGCCAGAAGCCGCAGGCGGGCACCAGAACTCCCCTCCGTAAAATGAAAGTGGACTGAGAACAACTCTCAGGCTGGCCAGGCGTCCGTGTCCCATCCTGCGGTCTCCTCTGGCACGTTAGATCCTGTTCGTGACGCTACAATTGTTGTGGAATTTTCTTATCAAAGTGGAGAGAAGTTGACTCATAACAAGAGAAAATCCGGACTTTGTCTTTATAAGTTTTATTCAAAGGCATTCAGCGTTTGAAGACCCTGACACTGAGGTTAGTCAGTGAAACAGAGCCCCGATCAACATTTACACACAGTATTTATACCAGAACAAGACAGTGTTATCTCAACTGCAAAGAGTCTGTGTTTTATGACCCAAACCCTTCTTGAGTTCAAAGGTGACAAGGTTATCTAGGAACAGACCTAACTGCCCTTCCTGACATTGTCCTAAAAGATGGGTCTGAATCATTAAACTTCTGATAATGGCTTTTACAGCTTACTCCCTAACACAGATGTTCACAGAAGTGAGGTAACCCAAAGGTCACACACTTTGGAACACTTAATAAAAGAATTTCTATCACAAGATGCAGCCGGAAGAACAGCTTGAGCTGCAGCTAACATTACATTTTCAGTTATATCACTTTTTCTCTTATTTCATTTCTCTTTGGCCTCTTGCAGCTGTAATTTAAGGAGCTGATTCTGTAGGTTCTCTTTCTCCTCTTTTCTTTTTCTCTGCCTCCTGAGCTGTATGTAAATGGTGAATTAAATGTTTTTCCCACTTTGTGAAGTCTGTTCCCTGCAAATCAGGATTATTTTTCATCTTTTGACACATGTCAACAGGAACTCCTTTTAATATGGCTTTTTAAACAGCTGTCCCATTCCTGTCCCGTCACCCTTAGGATTAACTCCTGTGTGTCTCATCCACGTGTCCACTGCAGCACTAATGTGCTCTTTAGGATGCTGATTAGGGTCCCAATTGAATTGAGGAACCGCAACGGGGGCGGATACTGATTTCTTATGGCCTTCATAGGGCTCTCATTACACGTGTCAGGGGTGTGTCATCAGGGTCCTTACTGCAATCAGCATTCTGTTCTATCTCCCTAGCCACTGAGGGACGCACAGATCATCCCAAAATTGCTCTAAAGTCACCCAAGGCCAGTGTCATGCCTTTAGTCAATGTATCTAATTCCTGTAACCAGACACGTCCGCATCCTGCAATAGGTGGCAACTTCTCCACTAATGCCTATACATCTCCCAATGAAAAAGGGACATATTTTGTCATTCCAACTGAAGAGGTCAACAACGGACATTGAAATCTGGATGGACCGCTCTGGCTATGAGTAGTCATGGTGTGTGTTCTTCCAGAATCTTTAAACTGTTTTTCTGTCATCTGTTGACAAGCTTTCTCATATAAATCATGCACTTTTGATTCCAATAGTGTAACCGCTCTTAAAAGTCTAAGCGTTTCTTGTGCTTCTGTCTCTCTTAGGCCCTACTTCAGCTCTTTTGCTTCAACTTTACACTTTATTCCACCAAGTCGCCCTTCCTCATCAGCTTTAATCAACCAACTTTCTTTATCCTTCAGATACCTCTTATATTCTCGGTTCAACCATCTACCTAACGGTTCCCTGTCATCTACTCCTCCTTCGACAATCAATCTCTCCTGCCATGTTGAACAACTTGTCTTTTTGTTTTCTTCGCTCTATGGCAATACAGTTTGTAATATAATCACCGCTTCTACAGTCACTCACACTCAAGTGCAGCCATTCGCAGCCACTCATTTGTATTCTCTTCTCACTCATATACATAGTAAATCCAGTTAGACAAATACGAAAACACAACAGGATATATAGCTTGCGCGCGCGGAGGGCCTTTAACCCTTCCACTCAGCGGGACTTTTTCAATCTCTCCTGGTCCAACCGCTGTGATGCCAAACCCGGTTTGACACCTAGGAATCAACCCTCCGTTGACTCCCTGGAATTCCTTTTACTTAATCTTATTATTATAGTTTCACCATTTAAGTATCTCAACTGTCTTCCCTCACCTGCCAATTCAGGGTCTCGGGGTCCTATCCCTGGCCACTTTGAGGCGTCCTTAATCCCTCGGGGAGGCTCTTACTAACCCCAGCCCAAATACCCCAGTCCTCGTCAGGACTGAGTTTGGATTGCCAAATCCGGAACTTATTTACTTCAACACCGTCACCATTTAAGTATCTTCGGTGAAAAGTATGTTACAGCCTCAACATTCAAGTATCTCGGCTAAAATTTATCTTGTGTCAATCAACAAATATTTTTACACAATATATCATTTCTTTACCATAATACATTATTTCAACCAAGAAATATTTTACCCAAAACTGATCAAGACTGTAAATTTAAGAGAAAACAAATATCTATTCCACAACACCACAAACACTGTTAGCAGGCAAAAGGAGAATAAATATAGATCTCCTTACCTTTTGTTTTGGGTCGACCCTGTGGTGTTGTAGAACGACGTCCGCCTTGTAGTCAATTAATTATCCTTTAGTTAGTGCCAAATCCGGGTCACGGCACCAACTGTCGAGGTAGGAAAACTTTACTGGCCGTCAGTTAACTCTTACATTACTCCTCACCTCTCATCGACTCTTTTTATTTGGCACCCCAAAGGACAATCCTCAGTCAGAGATCAGTTGTACGTTTCCACAAGTTTATTAAAACCATTCTGAATTCAGAGAGGAGACACCACACTTACACGGGTACCTGGAAACGTCTGTGTGTTGTCTCCTTTGGAGGTGCGCCACAATACCTTTATATACCCCTCGCTGCTATGCAGTACACATACACAATCATTCTGTCTGTGGGTGTCTCCCAGCAACAATATAACCGTTCCTTAGGTCCAAATAAGGAGTGCTTCTGGTTATTTCCTTCTGGCAAACTCATCCTCTTTCTGCTTCACCCCATCATCCATCTATTTACGACCTTGCCCTCTCTCTGCCCTTTCTCCCTTGTCATTCACCAATTTATGACCTCCATCTTCTTTCACCCCCTCCGGTAATCCCCTGTTGTTCACCAATTTATGACCTTGCATTTTCTATGCTTCACTCCCTAAGCGTAACTCCCCTATATCTGCACACAGGTTACACACATAGATAGTTTATATTCTACATTACACACATAGATAGTTTATATTCTACAGTAGTTTAGTTGCAAATTAGTTGATCCATATTTTTCGAATAACCTCTTGTCATTCTTTCCATTTTTTAAGGCAAGGAGAATTAGAACAAGTGCAGGAGTCATCAGCACCACTATCTCCAAGTACCTTGTACCTGGGACCAATCTTCAGGCATACAGTGTTCACAAAGAGGAAGGTTTTTGGGAAGATGTTTGCAAGGACTTGGAAGTACCAAATATATGTACAAACAGGCAGAAAATGTGCAAACCTTGTGTGCAAGTGTACCTAGAAGAATTTATGCTGTTTTGAAGGCAAAGGGTGGTCACACCAAATATTGATTTAATTTAGATTTCTCTTTTGTTTATTCACTGCATTTTGTTGATTCTGAATTCAGAGAGGAGACACCACACTTACACGGGTACCTGGAAACGTCTGTGTGTTGTCTCCTTTGGAGGTGCGCCACAATACCTTTATATACCCCTCGCTGCTATGCAGTACACATACACAATCATTCTGTCTGTGGGTGTCTCCCAGCAACAATATAACCGTTCCTTAGGTCCAAATAAGGAGTGCTTCTGGTTATTTCCTTCTGGCAAACTCATCCTCTTTCTGCTTCACCCCATCATCCATCTATTTACGACCTTGCCCTCTCTCTGCCCTTTCTCCCTTGTCATTCACCAATTTATGACCTCCATCTTCTTTCACCCCCTCCGGTAATCCCCTGTTGTTCACCAATTTATGACCTTGCATTTTCTATGCTTCACTCCCTAAGCGTAACTCCCCTATATCTGCACACAGGTTACACACATAGATAGTTTATATTCTACATTACACACATAGATAGTTTATATTCTACAGTAGTTTAGTTGGATTGTTTTAGCATAGTAAAGAGTTTGTTGATTGAAATATGTTTGACTTTGAGTTGACTTATTTTTGTTAATAAATTCTTGTATTTTAAGAAATTGTGTGAATTCATTCCATGTCTGTGCAGAGTTTTGCTGTTCAATAATGTCAGAGCTTGGCTCACTCTTTTCGATCTTGTCCTGATACCATCGCCTTACTGGGCTGGTGTTCACAGGACAACCCTTAACAGACCGAAATATTATTTAATAAAATATTAAAGTATTAATATTAAATAATATATTCACATTCATAGTCACAACACATAGCTCAATCTTTTGATTGCATTGATAAGGAAAGGATATAGTATTAGGAAGTTTAATGAACAGTGTTCTTTCACGAGACATCTCTTTGCTGGGTCACTGACTAGTAAAGACCAAATCATCATTCATTCAAGCTAAATACGCCTTTTTTAATATCAGATTTTAGCTTCATATAGTGATTGCCATCATGTCAATTAAGAGCCTATGTTATGCCATGTCCTAAAGTTATCATACACTTAATGCAATACTTAAAATAATGGCTGCATAAGAAAGAATAGAGGTTTGCCATTATCAATAAAGTGGAGTCAGATATTTTAATAAACACATAAGAGAACATTTTTGTATTATCACTTCAGTTAACAATACAGTATGTTGCTTATAATGGACTACTCGGTTAAGTTACAAGTTCCAGTCCAGAGGCACGCAATGTTGAAGAGGCGTGTCAACCATGACAGCCCAAAAACATCCAGAGATTTGAGGTACTCAGGGCGGATCTCATCCACCCCCGAAGCCTTGCCACCGCGGAGCTTTTTAACCACCTCGGTGACTTCAGCCTTGGTGATGAAAGAGTCCAACCCCGAGTCCCCAGCCTCTGTTTCCACCAGGGAATGCGTGATGGCAGGATTGAGGAGATCCTCGAAGTACTCCTTCCACCGCCCGATAATGTCCCCAGTCGAGGTCAGCAGCTTCCCATCCCCACTGTAAACAGTGTTGGCGAAGCACTGCTTCCCCCTCCTGAATTTGCCAGAATTGCTTCGAGGCCAACCGGTAGTCCTTCTCCATGGCCTCACCAAACTCCTCCCAGGCCCGAGTTTTTGCCTCTGCCACAGCCCGGGCCGCAGCACGCTTGGCCTCACGGTACCCATCAGCCGCCTCAAGAGTCCCACAAGCCAACCACAGCCCATAAGACTCGTTCTTCAGCTTGACAGCATCCCTTACTGCCGGTGTCCTCCACTGGGTTCCAGGTTTGCCACCGCGACAGGCACCGCAGACCTTACGGCTGCAGCTACGGGCAGCAGCATCGACAATAGATGCGGAGAACATGGTCCACTCGGACTCTATGTCTCCAACATCCCTTGGGATCTGGTCAAAGCTCTGGTGGGAGTTGAATACATCCCTGGCCGAGGGCTCCGCCAGGCGTTCCCAGCAGACCCTCACTATGCGCTTGGGCCTGCCAAGTCTGTCCGGCTTTCTCCTCCTCCAGCAGATCCAACTCACCACCAGGTGGTGATCAGTGGACAGCTCATCCCCTCTCTTCACCCGAGTGTCCAAAACATGCGGCCGAAGGTCTGATGATACGACAACAAAGATCATCGACCTTCTGCCTAGGGTGTCTGGGTGCCAAGTGCACTGATGGACACCCTTATGTTTGAACATGGTGTTCATTATGGACAATCCTTGACTAGCACAGAGGTCCAATAACAAAACATCACTCGGATTCAGATCGGGGAGGCAATTCCTCCCGATCACGCCTCTCCAGCTGTCACTGTCATTTCCCACTTGGGCGTTGAAGTCCCCCAGCAGAATAATGGAGTCCCCGAGAAGGGCAATATCCAGCACCCCTGACAGGGACACCAAGAAGGCCGGGTACTCCGCACTACCGCTTGGCCCCTAGGCCGAGACGACAGTCAGAGACCTATCCCCAACCCGAAGGCGCAGGGATGCGACCCTCTCATCCACTGGGGTAAACCCCAACACGAAACGGCTGAGCTGGGGGGCAACAAGCAAACCCACACCAGCCTGCCGCCTCTCCCCGTGGGCCACTCCAGAGTAGAAGAGAGTCCAACCCCTCTCAAGGAGATGGGTTCCAGAGCCCACGCTGTGCGTGGAGGCGAGCCCGACTATTTCTAGTTGATATCTCTCGATCTCCCGCACAAGCTCAGGCTCCTTCCCCCCCAGCGAGGTGACATTCCACGTCCCTAGAGCCAGCCTAAGCATCCGGGGATCGGGCCGCTAAGGTCTCCACCTTCGTCCGCCACCCAATCCTCTTTGCACCTCTCTGCACGGTTCCCCCTGCAGGTGGTGGGCCCACTGGGGGATGGCCTTGCGTCTCTCGTTCGGGCTTGGCCCGGCCGGGTCCCGCAAGGAGCAACCCGGCCACCAGGCGCTCTCCGGCGAGTCCCGACCCCAGGCCTGGCTCCAGGGTGGGAACCCGGCTCCGCCGTATCGGGCGACGTCACGTGCCTCGATATTTTCGTCCGCAGCATCTTTTTAATGGGCCAAAAGATGCTGCCTGTGTTAGTTAATTTGTTAATTTAGTTTTGTCTTTAATCATTCATCAGGTTTGCAAAATTTACATGCAGTATTTGTCATTAGCTACAAGACTCAATTTACATTACATTTTCTTTTTTTTTCTTTATATAGGATTACTGAAATAATAAGATGAAAACATACAGGATTTATTTACTGTCTATATGCATCAAACTAATATATTTACAATATGGAATAATATTAACATAAAATTATTTTTATATAAAGAAATAACTATGGGACATTTTTGAAATATGCAAATTAGTTGATCCATATTTTTCGAATAACCTCTTGTCATTCTTTCCATTTTTTAAGGCAAGGAGAATTAGAACAAGTGCAGGAGTCATCAGCACCACTATCTCCAAGTACCTTGTACCTGGGACCAATCTTCAGGCATACAGTGTTCACAAAGAGGAAGGTTTTTGGGAAGATGTTTGCAAGGACTTGGAAGTACCAAATATATGTACAAACAGGCAGAAAATGTGCAAACCTTGTGTGCAAGTGTACCTAGAAGAATTTATGCTGTTTTGAAGGCAAAGGGTGGTCACACCAAATATTGATTTAATTTAGATTTCTCTTTTGTTTATTCACTGCATTTTGTTGATTGATGAAAATAAATGATTAACACTTCCATTGTTGAAAGCATTCCTTCTTTACAGCATTTTTTGCACACCTGCCAAAACTTTTGCACAGTATTGTATATAAGGATCAAAACTACCCGTTACTTGCAGATTTGCTATTTGTTTTGTTTATTTATAAGGATCCCTGTTAGTTTCCACCAGAGTGGTTACTAATATTCCTGGAGTCCAGTTAATAAAATTCAATAATCATAATACAAAACAATGATGACATTAACATAAAAAAACACAGCATTAACCAAACAGACATCACGGGTAGCAAATTGCATACATAGACTTCACTTGAAAAAGATTTTAGTGGTGTTTTAAAATAATGAATATATTTTATTTCTGTGATATCTTTAGGTAATTTATTCCATATTTGAGATGACCTGTAAATGACAGATTTTTGTAAAAAGTTAGTTTTAGCACAATTTAAAATTAATTTAGTTCCACAAGCATATCGGGTGAAAGGATTATGTCTCTGATGAAAATAAATAAACTTTTCACAAAATATTTCTGGTCTGCCTGGTAAAATTACTTTCTTTTTAAAAATGTGTGAATTATACTGCAGCTTGACCTTAAGTAGGTGCCACAATAAAGTGCGGTTCATTTCAATAACACTAGTAGAGAATGGACATCAGCAGCAGACCATATTATTGACCAGTATTCTAAATAAACCAGGACTAAAGATCATGCAACCTCTTTCATAATTGTAGGAGTAACAAAAGAAGAACATCGTCAACAACAGCAATACCTTTGCCCATTTTACCGATGATATTGTCAATATGTTGAGAAAATGACAAGTTATGATCCACTGTGATACCAAGTAATTTCATTTGCATAACTTGCTCCAATGCAGAGCTCTTTGTTTTCAAGGATCAAGTATTGATTATTCTGCAGTCGCTGTTTACTTCTGATTAGCATAGATCTAGTTTTATTAACATTCAGAACCATATTATTATCATTCACCCATTTCATAAGTTAATCCATCTATTTTTGCAGTACATCGGATTTATTAATAACACTTGAATCAGAGTAGAACATTGTTGTGTCATCAGCATACATAACAACTGAAGATTGTTTTAATACATGAGGCATGTCATAAATTGAATAAAGGAGAGGGCCTAGAGAGCTGCCCTGAGAGGGGCCACAGTGGATCTCACAACTATTAGACACGATGCTGAAAATAGCCAGAGCATCTGTGTTTTTGGTCCAGACTACATGACAAAAACTCTACTCCTCAAAGTTAAATAATTCTGTACCAGATCCATTTATGTTACTTCTTACTTATGATAGAGATGTTGCAGTATAAGAGCCAAATCAGTATGATTAGCAGCCTAGATAGTAGGTCTCTGTGTGTGTATATCTTTCTTCTGTTGTGATGATAGATGTGCACACTATGATTGGAATCTTCCTGCCGATGTTCACCCAACTTCTTTGTCTATGAGTGTGAGTTCTGGTCGGCCCTTGCATTGTGGATATTATAATTGTGGATATTGTTATTTGCCCCACCAAACCAGCTCTGTCCCCTCCCCTCTTAAACATGCTGTTGTCCATCTTATTTTTAGGACACCCAGCTTGGACTTCTCTCAATCAAATAATTACAGGCCCATTTATAAATACCCTTATACTTAAAAAAAGATCTAGGAAAAAATTGTGTCCTACCACTTGACACGCATATCCCCAACGTTTTGATCAATACCAATCTGACTTTCTTAAAATGTAGAAACTGCTTTATATAAACTGTCCATTGATAACATGAGCACCCTTTGAAACCTACTCAATCACACCATCACCATGGATCTCTAGAACTGTTTTAGACTGGTTCAGAGATTACCGTTCAAACACTAGCTTCAGTTCCATGTCAGATTCTATTGATCTAATAAGTGGGATACTCCAGGGGCTGTCTCGAGTCATGTTCAGGGTTCTTCAAACTGTTGGAATAACTTGAGGGCCTAAAAATTACAAACTAGTTAAAAATTAAGCTTGTTTAGACCTGTCTATCATTTAAGCAGGTTGGTTTGAAAACAGAAACTTAAGATGGTTATTCATGTTCTTAATTTTACTTATCTAGGGTTTTTGTAAGGCACTTTTCACATGAATCCACAAAAAAAGCCCTTGAATGTTTTCAGTTGGTGGAAACCTCTGCAGCAAGACTTTTAACTGGAACCAACAAAAGAGTTCACAACACTTCTATATTTATGTTCTTGCACTGGTTACCTGTTTGCGATGGGCTGGTGACCTATACAGGGTGTATACCACCTCTCACCCATTGGCCACTGGAGATAGACACCAACACCCCAGTGACCCAGCAAGGTTAAGCAGGTGTGGATGGATGGTCATGTTAGAATTTATTTTAAAATCCTGACTGGAACTTTCATGGCCCTGCATGGTCAAGCTCCTTTGTATATTACTGAACTGGCAAAGCCACATAGTCAAACTCGAGCCCTCAGATCTTTAAATCAAAATATCCTCATAGTTCCAAGGAGCATGTCTAAAACTCAAGGGGATTGCTCTTTCCAGGCTGTTGCTCCTCCACTGTGGAATGAGCTTCGTTTGTTTTTGCGTTGTCTTGAGAGTCAAACATTCCTATTTAACACGCTTAAGATTTCTTTAAATAATATTGCATATTTGTTATTTATCTTTGTCTTTTTAAAATGTTTTATGCTTCATCTTTGTGAAGCATTTGGTAATTTTTATCCAGAGGTGCTATATAATTAAATTTTACTTACTTACATCTGAATGCTAGTAAAAAGATTTAAAAAATGTCAAATAGCTTGAAAAGAAATGTTTCATAATTTACACCTACTGAAGCTATTCAAATTTCAGTGTTTACTTCTGGGACTAGTTTGCTGTGAAATTCTTTGTCCCTTAGGAACGGTCTAGTGGTGGAGGTGTCATCTGTCAGATGGAAAATTACCTGGCAGTGTACTACAAGTCCGTACATGCCGTTTGGGAGACTTGACAGTAAGACATAGGGAGTCTGCTTACCTGAGATCATGTTCCTCAGATAATTTCCGTTTCCCGAAGGGTTCCTGTCCCCTCGTACCCCATGTCTTAATATTAATATAATGCATAACCCCCAGTGACCTGACTTGTATCTGGGCAGTCGTGTGGGAGGAGTATTTTCCTGTGGATCCCCGAAGTACTTCCTCCTCCACCTTGTAATCAGGTGTGCCCAGGTGAGTGGAGAATGTGCTGCATTTAGTTTCAGCAAAGAAGTTGTGTGTCTGTGGAGAAAAGGTAAATGTCTGAACATCCTTTGAACGTGTTTAGATAACATGCATGCTACCCGGCTCCATTACTTGTCCTGACTAGTGTTTTAGTTTTTTTTTATGTATTTTGGGATAGTTTTTTTTATTTTTAAAGATGTTTTCAGCACTAGTGGCCTTTAATTTGTATTTTTCTTTTTGACAGTAGGCAGACAGGAAAGAGGGGTAGAGAGAGGGGGAGACATTCGGCAAATGTTACCAGGTCCGGGACTCGAACCCGGGACAGCCGCTTCGAGGACTATAGCCAATGAACATGGTTGCGCGCTTTTGCCCCTACACCATCAGAGCCGCGCCATTCTGGGATAGTTTATCGGCTTTCGGATTTATTGCACCAATTGCGTCGCAGTGTAACTGTTAGAATGAGCGCGACTTCTAGATGCTGGTGAGTTTGTGGGGACCGTGTAAATGCCATCTGAGGTGTTAAAACTGTGGAGAGAACCACCACTGAATGGTCTTTTCAGCTCGCAACTCCAGCGCCAGTGGGCGCCTCCTGTTGGCGCACTAATGTTCCAGCCGAAGCTGCATTCAGGCGTAATGGGAAACAAACCCCACTGTTCAATAGACTCCCTCTCCTGCACCAAATACAAACCAGCCCTCTGTTTATGCCTAACAGTGCTTACCATAAAATTTGAGTCACTGAATACGGCAATCAGAGATTTTGTTAGGAAAACAATCATTTATATAGTAGTTAATTCACTTCCTGCGTTTGTGAGTGCGATTAGGTGAATGTGGCTCTAGTGTAAGCAGCTTCGAATAGTCAGTATGTCTAGAAAAGCACTATATAATTCCATTCTGTTTAACCACTTGCCATTTGTTTTCTCTGTTTATTAGAGAATCAAAGCAATAAATTCTGCTGTGTATTATTGTACATTCGAAGCTTGATTTAAATTTCTCTACAACCTAGCAATGATGCCTATTTAGCTGTGATGAAAAGCTTTTGGTCATGCTTTGCCTGCTGTTGGCTTCCTTCAGCCCTTTGTTGGTTTCAGTATTATGTGCACACAATTGTTTTGAGTAATCATGATATGTTATTTTGTGTGTCGCAAACCCAGCTATTTTTGCTTTAATTGAAATTTTAGATTGGGAATACCCAGTTATGTATGCCCAAAATTCTATGCACTGATACACAAGGAATATTTTATTGGTATGTTTTGGAACTTGATTATTTGATATTTTAATTGATGAAATTATTATTATTTTTTTTGTTTTTATATGGATATAAACTGCATCATAAAATCAGTCAGTCAGTCAGTCATTTTCTACCGCTTATTTCATAGTGGGTCACGGGGGAGCTGGTGCCAACCTCCAGCAGTCTATGGGCGAAAGGCAGGGTACACCCTGGACAGGTCGCCAGTCCATCACAGGGCAACACACAAACAACCAAGCACACACTCATTCATACACCTAAGGGCAATTTAGAGAGACCAATTAACCTCACAGGCATGTCTTTGGACTGTCATAAGAATCATGTTTATTCTTACTTGCCTTTTTCACTACGCATCATAAAATATGTAGTGAAAAAGGCAAGTAAGAATAAACATGATTTTCCTGCTTGATTAAAGATGATTTTGGCCATGAGTGAAATAGATATTAGAATATTTTGCTCTGAGTTTTGCTTTAATTGGATTTTACCAGAAATTTTATCTAAAAAAACACAGTTTGTTGGTGTGACATTCACTGGTACGCTCAGCATCTTATATTGTGTTAAAAGACAAGCTGTAATTTGTGTTAGAACAAGAGGTAACAATTGTCTTTGACAAATTAAATCAGCATACAGGTCTTTCTGTGATTAATGTAAAGCTAGATCTGAAGGCCACCCAAAAAGCTATAATGACATGCCGGGTGAGTTAATATATTAAACTACACACAACACTCCTCTTTTAAAATGGCATGAAAAAGCCTGTTTGAATCTTTTACAACCATCAGTGGGAAGTTTTTAATTTGTATGCATAGCAATAAAAATAGAGAAGTTAAGAAAGTTTTGTCAGCTCTTGTCTGAGCTTTGTGCTGTTGAAGGTTTTTTCTTGTTCCTCTACTCAGCTTTTGCTTGCCAAGGAATGGAATGGGGTAAAGAATGAATGCTGTCTGCTGTATTACAAACTGACGAGAATCTGTTTGGATTTGCATTGTGATGGACCAAACTGGACCATATTAGGTGGAATCTGATATTGACTGATTAAACGGCAGTGATACTTGAATTTAACGTTTTTTAAAAGTATTTTTTGAGATTGTTTCATGCTACATTAATTAAATTTGATTGAATTTTAATTAAAATGTATGACATTTTATGTCCTAACAGGAACAGCCAATCTTGTGTGATTAAGAACTGAATCGTTCCTTAAGAGTTGAGGTCAGTCATATTTGTGTTTTCCTGTCATTTTTTTCTAGGGTATAGTATGTAAGCCATTAGCTGCTGCCCCATGTTCTTACTCTAAGGTTCTTTGTTAGCTGTTATTTGACTAGGTAATTATTCTTAGATTAAATTTTTAATGAATTAATCAAGATTTATCTCCACAGTCTTGGGAGAATCAAGCTGACATGCATAACAGTGTTACATGTAATGACACGTTGGCAGCCACACAGCCCCGCTTTCCCCTTTTTTCCTGTGGGAATTGAATGCAACACGTTTTAAGAGCATTTAGGCACGATTTTCACGGTTGTTCAAAGAGGGAGAAGATCGTGTTATTTTAAAGAAGAGCCTCTTTACATGCGGTTAGGAGGCGTGTAAGGTCGGAATGATTTCATTCTGACAGATTCCCCCCCCCCGCCCGCACGCCCGCCCTGCCCGCACGCACCAGCATTTCCACTGGCTATCTCCTGGAGATACGCAGCCTGCTCCGTTTAGATGCCTCTTCTTTTTGATTAATCGGAGGCTGTGGAAAATTGAACTGCAATTGGCTCCTCGGTTGTCAGTTTCAGAAAGATGGGAAGCTTGCTGTGCAGCATTTCCACGACCTGGCGCCGGCGGCTGTGAGAAATGGAAGCTGTTGCAGAGAGCCACGGCTCTGCAGATTTGTTGGAGAGGTCTTCGCAGGAGCGAGTCCTCGTAAACCCAATGGAGCAACAAGATGAACAAGTTGGAGACTTGTCCCACCATGGCAGAAGACAGGAGCTCGGTAAGATGCTTTTCCGTTTAAAGGAAATCCAACAGACATCCTGTGCTGACGAGGATGTGCAAGTGGAGGTTGAGGGAGGAAAATGCGCACATTCCTGACCGTCAGACATATCTTTCAAGTCCAATTGACTAATTTTAGGCTAAGCTTCAACTTTAACACCAGAGTAACCCTACGTTCAACTGGTAATATATTTTATAAAAAGTTGCTCATTGCTGTATTGATTTTTAACAACATTAAAACAAAGGTTCTACAGCAAAGCTGCCCAACTTCAGTCCCGTCACTGTTTGGACTAACACTGTTGTTTATCTGGTGGTACTGAATTCACCTCAGTTCAACAATACTGTATTAAACCCAAAGGGGAAATGGACATTGTTAGAACTCTCATTATCTAAGTTTCTTCAGCCATTATTCATGGCAATGAATGGCCACAATATAGTTTATAAATCAAGATTTATTAAAAGCCCTTATAAATATCATATGTTCAGTGGATTAATCCAACTCTGTTTATGTGTTAACTGTATTACCCTATATCCTACAATCGATCCAGAGTATAAAATGTTGAATTCAACCTTCTCAGTTTTACACCCATATGCTGCTTATAAATATGACTTAAGCTTTATGTATTATTTGTTGTGGATGGTAGTGGGCTGTGACAGATTTTTTAACTTTTGGCAAACAAGGAAAGTGCACATTTAGGTACGGTCTGATGTCCCTGCAAATATAGTGTTCACAGTTCAAATGGCCCTCAGAGTCAACTGTGTCAGCAGTTGCTCTCATATCCTGTTAAGATGTTCCAGTCTGTTCCAGATGCACTGTAAACACTTGCTGTATTTGCTTTGCAACTTCTCAAGGCAACAAGCAAATAACACATTTATTTTAACAAGCAGAATGTGACTTTGCTTGTGGGTGCGTTTAATTTACAGTTACTGCTGCCTGTACTGCCACAATAGCTAAATATCTTTGCTTGAGGCAAAAGGAGCCAAGGAGACGTGCCTGGAACACCTCCCGAGGAAGGCGTCCAGGAGGTATCCGGTATAGATGCCCGAGCCACCTCAACTGGCTCCTCTCGATGTGGAGGAGTAGCGGCTCTGCTCCGAGCCCCTCCCGGATGGCCCAGCTCCTCACCCTATATCTAAGGGAGTGCCCAGCCACCCTACGGAGGAAGCTCATTTCCGCCGCTTGTATCCGGGATCTCGTTCTTTCGGTCATGACCCAAAGTTCATGGCCATAGGTGAGGGTAGGAACGTAGACCGACCGGTAAATCGAGAGCTTCGCTTTTCGGCTCAGCTCTCTCTTCACCACAACGGACCGGCACAGCGCCCCCATTACTGTGGCAGCCGCACCGATCCGTCTGTCGATCTCCCGCTCCATTCTTCCCTCACTCGTGAACAAGACCCTGAGATACGTAAACTCCTCCACTTGAGGCAGGAACTCCCCTCCAACCAGAAGAGGACAAGCCACCCTTTTCTGGTCGAGAACCATGGCCTCGGACTTGGAGGAGCTGATCTTCATCCCAGCCGCTTCACACTCGGCTGCGAACTGCCCCAGTGCCTGCTGTAGGTCTTGGCTAGAGGGGGCCAGCAGGACCACGTCATCTGCAAAAAGAAGAGACGAAATCCTCTGGTCCCCAAACCAGACCCCCTTCGGTCCTTGGCTGCGCCTAGAAATCCTGTCCATAAATGTTATGAACAGGACTGGTGACAAAGGGGAGCCCTGCCGGAGTCCAACATGCACCGGGAACAGGTCCGACTTAGTGCCGGCAATGCGAACCAAACTCCTGCTCCGCTTGTACAGAGATCGGATGGCCCCTAGTAAAGGGCCCCCGATTCCATACTCCTGGAGCACCCCCCACAGGGCATCACGAGGGACACAGTCGAATGCTTTCTCCAGGTCCACAAAACACATGTGGACCGGTTGGGCAAACTCCCATGAACCCTCGAGTACCCTGTAGAGGGTATAGAGCTGGTCCAGTGTTCCACGGCCGGGACAAAAACCACACTGCTCCTCCTGAAGCCGGGGTTTGATTGTCGGCCGGACTCTCCTCTCCAATACCCTGGCATAGGCCTTACCAGGGAGGCTGAGGAGTGTGATCCCCCTGTAGTTGGAACACACCCTCCGGTCACCCTTCTTATGTAGGGGGACCACCACCCCAGTCTGCCTATCCAAAGGCACTGTCCCCATCCGCCACGCAATGTTGAAGAGGTGTGTCAACCATGACAGCCCCACAACATCCAAAGACTTGAGGTACTCAGGGCGGATCTCATCCACCCCCGAAGCCTTGCCACCGCGGAGCTTTTTAACCACCTTGGTGACTTCAGCCTGGGTGATGAAAGAGTCCAACCCCGAGTCCCCAGCCTCTGTTTCCACCAGGGAATGCGTGATGGCAGGATTGAGGAGATCCTCGAAGTACTCCTTCCACCGGCCGATAATGTCCCCAGTCAAGGTCAGCAGCTCCCAACGCCGACTGTAAACAGTGTTGGCAAAGCACTGCTTCTCCCTCCTGAGGCGCCAAACGGTTTGCCAGAATCGCTTCGGGGCCAACCGGTAGTCCTTCTCCATGGCCTCACCAAACTCCTCCCAGGTCCAAGTTTTTGCCTCTGCCACCGCCCGGGCCGCGGCACGCTTGGTACCCGTCAGCCGCCTCAGGAGTCCCACAAGCCAACCACAGCCGATAGGACTCCTTCTTCAGCTTGACAGCATCCCTTACTGCCGGTGTCCACCACCGGGTTTGGGGATTTCCGCCGCGACAGGCACCGCAGACCTTACGGCCGCAGCTACGGGCAGCAGCATCGACAATACATGCGGAGAACATGGTCCATTCGGACTCTATGTCTCCAACATCCCTCGGAAACTGGTCAAAGCTCTCCCGGAGGTGAGAGTTGAATACATCCCTGGCCAAGGGGTCCGCCAGATGTTCCCAGCAGACCCTCACTATGCGCTTGGGCCTGCCAAGTCTGTCCGGCTCTCTCCTCCCCCAGCGGATCCAACTCACCACCAGGTGGTGATCAGTGGACAGCTTAGCCCCTCTCTTCACCCGAGTGTCCAAAATATGCAGCCGAAGGTCTGATGATACGACAACAAAGTCGATCATTGACCTCCTGCCTAGGGTATCCTGGTGCCAAGTGCACTGATGGACACCCTTATGTTTGAACATGGTGTTCATTATGGACAATCCTTGACTAGCACAGAAGTCCAATAACAAAACACCGCTCGGATTCAGATCGGGGAGGCCATTCCTCCTGATCACGCCTCTCCAGGTGTCACTGTCATTTCCCACGTGGAAAGTCCCCCAGCAGAATAAGTCCCTAGGAGGGGCACTATCCAGCACCCCCGACAGGGACGCCAAGAAGGCTGGGTACTCCGCACTACCACTCGGCCCGTAGGCTGAAATGATAGTCAGAGACCTCTCCCCAACCCGAAGGCGCAGGGATGCGACCCTATCATCCACTGGGGTAAACCCCAACACGAGATGGCAGAGCTGGGGGGCAACAAGCAAACCCACCCCAGCCCGCCGCCTCTCTCCGTGGGCCACTCCAGAGTAGAAGAGAGTCCAGCCCCTCTCGAGGAGATAGGTTCCAGAGCCCACGCTGTGCGTGGAGGCGAGCCCAACTATTTCTAGTCGATATCTCTCGATCTCCCGCACAAGCTCAGGCTCCTTGCGAGGTGACATTCCACGTCCCTAGAGCCAGCCTAAGCATCCGGGGATTGGGCCACCGAGGTCTCCACCTTCGTCCGCCGCCCAATCCTCTTTGCACCGGTTCCTCACGGTTCCTCCTGCAGGTGGTGGGCCCACTGGGGGATGGTCTTGCGTTTCTCGTTCGGGCTTGGCCTGGCCGGGTCCCGCGAGGAGCAACCCGGCCACCAGGCGCTCTCCGACGAGTCCCGACCCCGGGCCTGGCTCCAGGGTGGGACCCCGGCTACGCCGTACCGGGCGACGTCACGTGCCTCAATTTTGTAGTCGTCATGAGGGGTTCTTGAGTGTAGTTGTAATACATCCCAAAATGACATTAACATTTAGCACTTTTTGTTTGTATTTTTTAAATATATCTAGACCAATCACATTCAATAGGAAAACACAGCAGCCATTTGTCTTTTTTTCAATTTCTTTTAAAATTGCAAAATACACAGAAAGTTATTCAGATATTACATAAAAGTTATATAACTTCAAAAAACTGAAGATATCTGTGGTCATATCTATATGAAGTGTGGTATGCAGTGCACAAAGGCTCCTTTAGTAAACAGGAACAAAACTTGCCATGTGACATCAAACTTATCTCAGATATTTGGCTCTGCATTACACAATTCATATCTTCATCATGGGGGCTGCACAGATTCTACCAGGCTGCATCCTGTCTGAACAAGTGATACAGGACAGAATAAGGGATAGCCAAATGACACTGAAACCTTGAGGATATAAACAAAGCTGCACAATCCAAGATACCTAGGAGTATAAGCTTAAAAATACGCTTTTTGGTCTTTGTTGCTTCTATTTCTACATTTGGTATTTACTTAATATTTGATAATCTTTTTACGTTTGGAGCAACTGACACAGAGTGGTCAATGTAAATTGGCTTAGCACCATTTTCATGAAAAAGTATCTCATTTGTTTGTTAAAATGAATTTACAGCAAAAGATCTGCAAACTTGAAACTTTCTTAAAATAAAAGGGCAATATTTCTGGTACAGTTGCACCTACAAATCATTCAACCCCCATGGCGAATTTTGCTTATTAACAAAATATGCAAAGATGCAGCTGTTTGTAACACAGTGGCTCATTGCAGCTGAAATTACAGGTGCTTTCTCCAAACTGAACAAAAATGGCACTTTTATGATTGAGTGGAGTCTCAAAATATTAAATCCCATCATGACAATAATATTTAAATCTTATCTATCTTATCTAAACATCTATAACCTGCTGCAAGTATGATTCACAGTTAGACACCGCCTTCTGGCAACAACTCTTAGGAATCTTGGCCCACTCCATGTGGGCAAAGGTCTCCAGGTCACTTATATTTGTGTGTTTTGGTCCTGCAACCCTCTTTTTCAAATCCCCCCAGAGATTTTGAATATAGTTGAAGTCAGGTGACTAATATGGTCATTCTAGTGTCTTTCAGGGTCTTCTGAAAACAATCTTTGGTGTACTTCAGGGTGTGTTTGGCACCATTGTCCTTCACTGAGCTTCAGACGGGACCATTGTCCTGTCTAAAGCTCTGATGACAAAGCTTCAGTTTCCTTATGGCACTTTCTGCTATGATTTCCTGATGCGCATCATTCTTTTATAATCCCAACACATTTTTGACAGTATAGTTTGAACAAATTGGAGCTGGCTTTTTAAATGCTTTTGGGTCAATAGTGTTGCATGTGCTGGAGGTTGGACAAGGACCCCTTCAACATTCAGTTTGTGTTATTTTGGAAAATAAAACCTTGGTGGCAGCTGTTGATGGCATGCTCCTTTAAACGTATCCAGGTGGCAGAGAGAGTACTATGTTTCCAACTGTATATCTAGGAACAATCAGGACCTTTTAAGATATTCTATCTGAAGCACACCTGATGCAACTAATGTGGCCCTTGTTTGCTTGCATCGTGTGTCCGTAAGACCACACTGGATTTGCAAATATGTGCTACTCCGAATCCTATTCAGGGGATCAAATATTTTTGAGACTGAATGTAGCTTTGGATTTGGATAAAATCCTTGTAATTATAGGTTTAACAATTTTATGTTTTCTTGTGTAACTTGTTGATGGAAACACCTAAACAATGTTTGAATTTGGTCAATAAACCTAATTAACAGTGAATCATTTTATATGCAACTGTATCTGTGTGAGTAAACAAATCTATAGTAACTTATATCCAATTTTTCAGTTGTAGTTACAGTACAAGTTTTACATGTCCCATCACCAGTGAAGAACTGAAGGAAATTCAAAAAATAAAAAAAGTTGCATCAGTTGTGCAATTAGCCGTCAGAGCCATTATCAGCGCTGATTTGATATTTGGATGGAGGGATGAATTCACAGCATTTAAAAATCCAGGATTTACTGTAACTTGACAAGTATACAAAGTAATAAGATTAGTGATGGGGGTGCAATGCATTGTAAGGGTTTGCCGGTGATTGTTTGAAGCCTTTCTGTTTTTTAAGATTTCTTTCTAGCTTTTCTGTCTTCCTCTCTTTCTCCAATACATAAGCATAATGGCTAAATTGATTGGTTGTATTGAGTACGACCTATGGTGAACTGGAGGTACTTTAATACTCCTCCACACGCTTTGCCTAATGGAAATGCTGACACACCATCAATATAATGAGCACAGGAAGATGAAGGGAAAGAATGTATGCTTTCGTAGGGAGTTGCAGCTTGCTTCCATAAAATTATCCTTGGCACTGTGATGATTTGGTAAATTTATTTGGTAACATTTTTGAGTTTATGACAATTATAGTCTCACATAATTAAATTTGTTGCTATAGCTGAGTAGGTCTGATTTTTCACTATTATCAGAATCAGCTTTATTGCCAAGTTCGTACATACAAACAAGGAATTTGACTTCGGTACACTTTGCTCTTTGTTTGCTCTTTTGTTTTTGCATTACAGAATATACATATTTACAATGTACAATATACACATATATAATAAAAAGGTGCATTTGCAACATCTGTATGCTGTTGTTTTGTACTCTATTGAATGTTCAACAGAGAAACAACCTGGGGGAAGAAACTGTCTCTGTGGCGGCTGGTTTTAGCGAACAGTGCTCTGTAGCGGCGGCCTGAAGGTAAAGCTCTGAACAGTTTATGTGCACGGTGTGTGGGGTCTGCAGAGATTTTAGCAGCTTTTTTCCTGACCCTAGACCTGTATAAGTCCAAGATGGAGGGGAGGTCACCCCTGATGATTCTCTCTGCAATCCTGATTATTCGTTGCAGTCTGGACCTGTCCTGTTTTGTGGATGAACCAAACCACACTGAGATGGATGAAGACAGGACATATTGAATGATGGCAGTGTAGAAGATGACCAGCAGCTCCTGTGGAAGGTTGAACTTCTTGAGTTGCCTCAGGAAGTACAGTCTCTGCTGGGCCTTCCTTCGAACATTGTCTATGTGTGAAGACCATCTCAGGTCCACAGCGATGTTGGTTCCTAAGAACCTGAAGTGGTCCACGGCCGATACGGTGTTGTTGAGGATGGTGAGGGGGGTGTATGGGGCTGGTGTTTTCCGAAAGTCCATCACCATTTCCACAGTCTTGAGTGGGTTGAGTTTAAGGTAGTTCTGACTGCACCAGTGTACCAGCCGATCCACCTGCTGTCTGTATGCAGACTCATCACCGTCCTGGATCAGTCCAATGACAGTGGTGTCATCTGCAAACTTCAGGAGTTTCACGGACGAGTCCGATGAGGTGCAGTCATTTGTGTACAGAGAGAAGAGGAGTGGGGATAGAACACATCCCTGGGGGGCACCAGTACGTATTGATCTACTGCGGGAGAAGATGCTCCTCAGTCTCACCTGCTGCTGTCGGTCCGTCAGGAAGCTGTTGATCCACTGACAGGTGGAGGCTGGGACGTTGAGCTGGGTGAGCTTCTGGTGGAGGATGTCTGGTATGATGGTGCTGAAGGCCGAGCTGAAGTCTACAAACAGGATCCTGGCGTACGTCCCTGGACGGTCGAGGTGTTGCAGGATGAAGTGTAGACCTAAGTCAACAGCATCATCTGCCGACCTGTTTGCTCGGTAAGTAAATTGCAGGGGGTCCAGCAGGGGGCCTGTGATGTCTTTCAGGTGCTTCAACACCAGCCGCTCAAAGATTTCATGACCACAGACGTCAGGGCTACAGGCCTGCAGTCATTTAATCCTAGGATGGTGGGTTTCTTGGGCACCGGGATGATGGTGGATCGTTCGAGGCTGGAGGGGACCTCACATTTCTCCAGTGATTTGTTGAAGATCCTTGTGAAGATCGGAGCGAGTTGATTTGCACAGGCTTTCAGACATGATGGGGAGACGTTATCAGGTCCTCCAGCTTTCTTTGTTTTCATGCGCTGAAAGAGCCTGTTTACCTCTTCCTCGGAGATTTTTAGTGCAGGCAGATGATCTGAAGGTAGGGGGTTGGTTGTTTTATGGGTCAAATTTGTTCCTGAATGGGATGTGGAGAGGATGATTTGAAGTGTGAATGGCTTCTTGTCATTTCTGCAGTAGAAGCCATTCAGACGGTTGGCCAGGAGACTACTCTGTTCAGGATGGGTGTGGGGGCTCCTATAGGCAGTCAAGTTTCTCAGACTGGTCCATACAGCTGAAGTGTCACCAGTAGAAAGGCTGTTCTTCAGCTTCTCACTATAGCTTCTCTTAGCTGCTTTGATCTCTTTTGTTAGTTTGTTCCTGGCCTGCCTGTACCGCGCCCAATCTCCACTGCTGTGAGCTTCTTCCTTTTCCCTGGGCAGATTCCTGAGGTGTGGAGTAAACCATGGCTTGTTATTCCCAAAGGTGCAGAAGGTCTTGGTCTGCACACACATGTCCTCACAGAAACTGATGTATGATGTCACATCAGTTAGTTGGTTTAGGTCAGTGGCTGAGGTTTCAAAACCAGTCCAGTCTGTGCATTCAAAGCAGGCCTGTAGCATCTGCTTTGATTCCTCAGTCCACTTCACTTCTTAACAGTGTGAACCTTGGGTTTGGAAGATCTTAGTCTCTGTCTGTAGGTTGGGATGTGGTGGATAAGACAATGATACGAAAAACCCAGAGCAGCCCTGGTAACAGCATGATATGAGTCCTTTAAAGCTGTGTAACAATGGTCCAGTGTGTTTTTGTCTCTGGTGGGACACTTAATATGCTGTCTGTATTTGGGGAGTTCATTGGAGAGGTTTGCTCTGTTAAAATCTCCCAGTATTATGATGAAAGAGTCCGTGTATTTTTTTCTCCACGTCTGTAATCAGCTCAGCAAGATGTTTTTCCGCAGCAGAAGTGCAGCCATGCTGTGGAAAATATAAATATAATTTATATTATTATAAACGAGGAAACTCTCTCGGTGAATAAAATGGTTTACAGATTATGGAAAATGACTCCAGACCCGGATTACATGTTTTTCCCAGCCCTTTTACGTTTCTGCACCAACCTTTATTTATAAAAGCAGATTCCGCCTCCTCGCCTCTTCCCCGATAGCTCCGTGTTGCGATCCGCTCTGAGCAGCTGGAAGTCCGGCATCAGCAGTGCACGGTCCGGGATGTTTTCACTCAGCCATGTCTCGGTGAAGCAGAGAATTACTGATCCGCGGAAGTCCATGTTTTTACCGGTGAGAAGAAGCAGCTCGTCCATCTTGTTGTTTAGAGAGCGGACATTTGCCAGGTGGATTGAAGGCAGTGGTGTGCGAAGTCCTCTTTTGCGGAGCTTTACCAGCACGCCAGCACGGTTTCCCCTCCGACGCTTTCGGCGCAGTATCCCATATAGTGCCGCAGCTCCGCTTGCCAGGAGCTCAGTGAACCTCGGATCAATGAAAGATGGTGAAAAAATCCCAAGAGAGGACTCTCTGATGTTGAGAAGTTCCTCTCTACTGAATGAGATCACAGTACTGTGGCTCGAAAAACATAAAAACACATAAAACAAGGAGAGAGCGAAGCTCCGAGGCTGTCATTGTCGGCGCCATCTTGGTTGATCATGACTGATCAATTAGTCAATTGATCAATTATGACTGGTATTACATTTTTCAATACGTTTTTTTTGGTAGAAACTGAGATTTAACAACAAATTCTCTTTGTTATGACTGTTAAAATTTTTGCCTAGCTTTAACAAAAGAAGAGAATTTGCGTTAGAACTACAGCATAATAAAAAGAATGATACATACCCAGATACACATAAAAATTATTTACCAATCATGAAAATATTAAAATAAAATCACCCATTACTACTGTTTTTAAAAAGACAGCTAGGTCCCTACAACTAAATTTATGTACAATTCTGTAACTACTACAACAAATTCTTTTTACAGATAAGACTTTTAAATTTGTAAGGCACAAAATCAGTTAACCCTCCTCGAGCAGAATAATGGGTGAATATGACTTACAAATGAAACATAATTGATCAAATACTTTAGAACCTTGTTAGTGACTATTTTAAAATGAGCAGCATGTGCGTGGTTGTAATTTGATAATAATTCTAATTTGTTTTGAGTTGTCTATAATTTATTTTTTAAAACCTGAAAAGGCAGGCATACCAAGAAATAGCATCATGGCCGAAGTGGCTGTGCACCAGTGCTCCAGGAAGAATACAGTGTCGATTCTTCCAAGAAAAATGCTTTCCTAGCTAGGAATTTAGTTATTTGATTTCATTTCTATTTTGGTTTGTTAGTGCATTTAGAGCTATCTCTTCACCAGTCAAACATACTACCAAGGTATTTTGCTTTCTCTGTGGTTGTAAATATACACTCTCCTGTTTTAAGTGTAAAATCTGACGATTTGGCTAACCTAATTATGCTGCTAGAAATAATAACTCTGGTCTTACCCAAGCCAGGGACAGCCTATTTGGAACCAACCAAACATGTGATTTTCTGTAATTCTTTGCCCAGTGTCCGAGCTACCGGTCAGATGCCTCGGAGCTCCACCGGTACTTGGACCCCGGAGACAGTCACCACTCTATCTAAAGACTCTTAAAGGAACGACTCTCAACCAGTTTCTAACTTTTAGCTCCTTTTAATCTAAATTAAGGCAGAGGAATGATTACAGAGATCAGTGCTGAGGCTCCCGTCTCGGACAGTCGCAGTCTGTTGGAGCATGACGAAGAGCCTCAATAGAAGGTCACATGTAGTTTTATATCTGGCACTCCAATGCAATGGATGTGCACTCCCTCAGTGATTATCAGTAGACTATGTGTCACCATTGTGGTGTCTGTCTGTTAGATTGTGTAGTAGCAGGTGTCCATCCTTAATCTACAGGGGTTGGACAATGAAACTGAAACACCTGGTTTTAGACCACAATAATTTATTAGTATGGTGTAGGGCCTCCTTTTGTGGCCAATACAGCATCAATTCGTCTTGGGAATGGTCAGAGGGATTTTAAGCCATTCTTCTTGCAGGATAGTGGCCAGGTCATTACGTGATAATGGTGGAGGAAAACATTTCCTGACTCGCCTAGGTCTGGTGACTGTGCAGGCCATGGGAGATGTTCAACTTCACTTTCATGTTCATCAAACCAATCTTTCACCAGTCTTGCTGTGTGTATTGGTGCATTGTTATCCTGATACATGGCACCGCCTTCAGGATACACTGTTTGAACCATTGGATGCACATGGTCCTCAAGAATGGTTCGGTAGTCCTTGGCAGTGACGCGTCCATCTAGCACAAGTATTGGGCCAAGGGAATGCCATGATATGGCAGCCCAAACCATCACTGATCCACCTCCATGCTTCACGCTGGGCATGCAACAGTCTGGGTGGTACGGTTCTTTGGGGCTTCTCCATACCGTAACTCTCCCGGATGTGGGGAAAATAGTAAAGGTGGACTCATCAGAGAACAATACATGTTTCACATTGTCCACAGCTCAAGATTTGCGCTCCTTGCACCATTGAAACCGACGTTTGTCATTGGCATGAGTGACCAAAGGTTTGGCTTTAGCAGCCCGCCGTGTATATTGACCCTGTGGAGCTCCCGACAGACAGTTCTGGTGGAAACAGGAGAGTTGAGGTTCACATTTAATTCTACCGTGATTTGGGAAGCCGTAGTTTTATGTTTTTTGGATACAATCCGGGTTAGCACCCGAACATCCCTTTCAGACAGCTTCCTCTTGCGTCCACAGTTAATCCTGTTGGATGTGGTTCGTCCTTCTTGGTGGTATGCTGACATTACTCTGGATACTGTGGCTCTTGATACATCACAAAGACTTGCTGTCTTTATCACAGATGAGCCAGCAAGACGTGCACCAACAATTTGTCATCTTTTGAACTCTGGTATGTCACCCATAATGTTGTGTGCATTTCAGTATTTTGAGCAAAACTGTGCTCTTACCCTGCTAATTGGACCTTCACACTCTGCTCTTACTGGTGCAATGTGCAATCAATGAAGACTGGCTACCAGGCTGGTCCAATGTAGCCATGAAACCTCCCACACTAAAATGACAGGTGTTTCAGTTTCCTTGTCCAACCCCTGTAAGTGTGCTGTAGTTTTCTAATCAAACCAGTTATATCAGCTGCTCCACTATCAAACCCAGTGCCCCAGCCTCAGGTCATTTATGACGAACCTTGGGCCATTTATCCTTGTACTGTATGTCTATGAGCATTCTAATCCTATTTTAACAAAAGGGAAACATTAGAACTTATACTCTATATCACTATGGTATATATGGGAAAAACAGCTATGAGCATATTAATAAAGGTTATTCCTAACACCAGCATGTCTTCTACCACTGATATGAACAGAAGTAAATTATTTTCCCAATTCTGTTTAAATTTAATGTTAACTGAGAGAATAAGCCTTTCACTTTAGTAGTCCTCATTGTATAATGGATGTGTAACGATCTAAAGGTCATAACCACCTTCTGTACTTGATAGCTCACACGTTTAAGAGCTTTGTCAAACTGGTTTTGTAGCTTTGGTCACTGGCCATTTTATTAGGTACACCTCTTCAATTGCTTGTTAACACTGCAGAATCTACATCTCACATGGCATCAACAAATCACATTTAAGCATCTATTAGACACGGTGAAGCCGACTTGCTCTTTGAACGTGGCATGATTGACATGCATTGATCCCTCCTGCCTTGTTTGAACAGCTGGTGGTGGTTTCGGGACACGTGTCTTGGCACATCTTTGGCCTCTTGGTACCACGGAGCAACATATTTTTCTATTGTGGAATTTTGGTGAGCAATACTGTCCAAATGCAATAGTTGATTCAAGTTTCGTGATAGCACAGGAATTGGTCTTTCAGCATAGCTTTCTACCAACCAGTGCACTGTCCATATGTAGATATTATAGAATGTATGCAACACTGCAGTGAATCTATTCTATACAAATATCCATTCTCAGTATGGGCAGTTTAATGGGCAGGTTGTGGGTTCCATTCCAGCTTCCTCCTGCCATATGTCGATGTGCCCCTGGGCAAGGCACTTAACCTCAAGTTGCCTACCGATCTGCGTATCGGTGTATGAATGTGTGAGCGTTAGTGAGTGCGATTGGGTGAATGTGGCTCTAGTGTAAAACGCTTTGAGCGGTCTGTATGACTGCAAAAGCGCTATATAAGTTCAGTCCATTTACCATTTACCATTTAATTATTAAATCTTAATATTACCTTGGTTGATGACACAAGTGATGCAATAAACAATAGAATTAACATAACTTGATTTTTTTTGTGTGCGTTATTAAAAATAGTCACGGTTTGAAATTAGCACTCAACCAAGTCATTGTCAAACGTTTTCTATTTCACCCATTCTGTTGTAGATTTACTGTTCTGCCTGGGTATACTGTTTTATTACCCAGTTTGAGCCAAACTCTTAACCGTCAAACAGATGTACTCACAATCACCAGATTCCCCCCCTCCAAACTTTAATATGCAGAGCAGTTTGTGGCTGATTAAATGGGGCAAATAAAACTTTAGGTGGTCAGAAAAGATACTGTACCTTTTTGGTATTACTTTATTTTCTCAAAATATTAGCTACATATTCATGAACATATTTTAAACTACTCATAATATGATGTTAACAAATGATGCACACATTTTATAATGCATAATGTTTGATGCTTCTTCCAAAAGCGAGTCATGGAATACCTTACAAAATAATGTATTACAACTGGTGGCTTTGGCTAGAAAATCTCAGAGAGTAAAGTGTAGAAGACATTGAGCTATTTTCATACAAGGGGAATGAGAATCGTCTGGAGACAGGACAGTCAATTTAGTCCAGACTTTTTGTGCAGTGTCTGTTCAGCATTGAGAATATACTGAAAAGGTGTAGAATTTGTAGGATATTGTGTGGGCCCTCCTTGGCCACCAAACACAACTGACTTATCAAGGTATAGACTAAATGTCTGCCCTGATACCTGGGGCTAAGCACCTGATTTCTTTTAAGTCCTAGAAGTGTTCAGATTGGACTTCATTGCATCATCACATGGATGATTGTACTGAAATCTGGGTAATTCAAAGCTGATATAACACATAAAACTCATTCTGCTGATCCTCAAACCATTCTTACAGCCTCTTTATTATATGGCAGGGAAAATGATCTTACTGAAAGAGGACAATGGCTATTGCCACCCTAAAACTAGTCACTGGTTCACTGGTTTATTCCAAATTATTCTGGAAGGCATTATGTAAATTTATTAAATGGATATAAAACTGTATTAGTATCTTAACATTGCCTATTTTACTGTTGCACCATTTGATGTGTGTGCATAATGGAGCTTCCTGTGCTCAGCATAAATCAAACATTGAGAACAGACAGTTGGACCGAAGTCTTGCAAAAATCGAACTCTAGTTGTTTTTTTATACATAATTTTCTTGTGAATTTTGGTGTTTCACCACCTTTGTAGGTACTTGTAAAACCATGCTTTTTATTTGGGTGTTGTGCTCTATTAAGTGTTTGCAAGATTCTCAGCATAAATAAACTGGTACTGGTTTATCCTATTTGCACTTAGAATGAAGGACGTAAAATAAACCGGAATTTCCAAAGGAAGGTGACATTCTGTCTTGGAAATTATATATTCCACACTAACCCAGATCTAAAAATCCTAAGTAGCTGCCACAAATATAAAGGCTTGTTATGGCTAATTGGTAAAGTTGTGCTGAACATATTTGTTTCAGGAAGAAATAACAGATCAATCAGTGTTCTTGTCTTGTATCAATTAGAAACATACTTTGTTACCTATATCGTTTACCCTTTTCAGCACACAGCACAGATTTTTACTGGCCAATGTTTGCTTTGGGCTTTACTGTAAGGAGTAAGCTACAGTCTGTTGATAAAGTCACAAATTAACACTGGTATAATTACAATAATAAATAAATATAAACTAAAACATGACATGAAATCTATACATGAAGGGTTTGTTTTACAGTTAGGAAGAAGCAGTTCCTACTATTATCAGTTCAGTATCTGAGCAGAAAGAGGATCTATCGATGTCCGTAGTGATAACTGTTCCCTGGTAGTTTGTGAGTGTTTCTACCCTTCCTGTTTGAAGTTTGAAGCTAATGGTGACTGTAAGTGTGCTATGTTTTTTATAAGATTGAAGTTAATTTGAGTTGGACTGTAGAGGCCCCGAGAGTTAAACCAACCCTGAATTAGAGTTGGATGATCTCGGGTGGGAAACTCCTCATATTTCTTTTCTGTACTAAACAGTTTTCATCATTATCACAATATATTAACATTCCAGTTTCTAAGCTAGCATCGTTTGTAATACAAACTAAAGCAACAAATTAATTTAATCATTATTAATAATTGCTTAGACTTACTTCAAAAACTGCGATAAACTAAACACAGTTCCCTTAAACATGGGGCATTGTGGTTTATATTTTGCTGGCATAGGTGTATATGTCTGTAAACAATAGTACTGTGACAAAATGTTTGATTTGTACTGACAATAAAGAAGTATTGTAATTGTATCGTATAAGTAAAATCAAATGGACCTTTAGTATTTTACATTTACAAGGAAATATATACATTTAATAAATAAAAGGGCAATCCTACAAAGAAAAATACCTTTACTACTGAAATATGTCAACGTGCAGAAATTAAAACAGTTTTAAGGGTAAACTGGTGGCAGGGAGTTGGAGGTAACGTTCCACAACTGAAGATTGAAGAGGATTGAAAGGTCCAGAATGTCATCAGTATCAGTTTCATCATATTTGTCCTTCATGTAGTGGATGACTTGTGAGTTATCCTTTAATTTCAAGATCTTCTTAGTGAGCAGGTGGAACATATGTCAGTGCATCTGTAAATTTAACCAGTGGATTATTTTTTTTTGAGTAACTGATCAGAACAGCAGATTTAATTTGAGGGAAATTATGTAATTAAAGAGAAAAAAACAAAGTTATGTGTAAATTGAGTAAAGAGTAAAAATATAAAAAAATCCTTATAAAACAACAAATTCAGGCAGAATAAACACACATTTCCAAATGTAATTTTGTGTACAACACAACACTTCTGAAACCAATACTTGCAGTAGGTAAAATAGGGAATGTTAGAACAGACAATATGTTCCGTTTACTGTAAATTCACTTTCAAATGGCTCAGCTGATGAGTCCATCGTCGTCTGATGAATTCCGGGTTAAAACTGTTATTCAGGACCTTGAGGTGAAAAGAGTAGCCAGAAACTGTACTCATGTTAGAGTAACGTTACTTCATATTATTTCTCAAGTACAAGTAGAAACGTACGATGGAGTAAATCTATTGCAAGAAGTAATTTTTTTTATTTTATTATTTTTTAGCTTTTTTGCAGCACTAGTGGCCTTTATTTTATCATTTCTTGACAGTAAACAGATAGGAAATGGTGGAAAGAGTGGGGGAACAGTGTGCTGAAAACGTCGCAGGGGCTGGGATTCGATCCTGCAACAGCCTGCGTCCAGAACTACCAAGCAGAATGAAAGAATAAGGAAGACTAATAGGCTATGTACAATATAAACAAGTAAATCAAAGGTGGTTGAAAACCATGACCGAAAGAGTGATGCAACATTACCATGCAAAGTTTATGTTTGAGAACCAAGGATTATCTTGAAGAATCTGGAAATGAAGTTAAGTTAGTCTTGGAACTAACTTAGGCAATGATTGGTATATCTTCAAACAACCATTCACAATGCAAGATCGGATAAAACATTATTTTAATAAAATAATATTTTAAAGAAGATTAGCTGCCTTTATTTATTAAAATAATATTTAAAAAAATATTAAGGAAATAGTAAAATAATATTTAAGGAAATATTATTTTTAATAATAACAAAATCTTTCTGGATAAATGGGTCTTAATGGTGTTTACTTAGTTATCAAGTTCTGCTGGGCCGGCTGAACTGCACGTTACTGCTGTAACAACGGTGATGCTGTCTCGTTGTCCTTCCTTCAGACCGGGAAAAACTGTTCCACTCTGCATTGTAGAGACGAGGTCTCTGCTGGGAACTCTCTGGAACGCAGTTTGGTTCTGTAGACCTCAGAAACAAAAGT
This sequence comes from Girardinichthys multiradiatus, assembly GCF_021462225.1. Classification (NCBI taxonomy): domain Eukaryota; kingdom Metazoa; phylum Chordata; class Actinopteri; order Cyprinodontiformes; family Goodeidae; genus Girardinichthys; species Girardinichthys multiradiatus. The sequence continues at coordinate 2,823,623 of NC_061797.1, forward strand.
CAAGCCACGCTTGTACCTTAATTACCCCGTTCATGAATAAATACCAGATACACAAATAGCAGTTCACTCCTACTTGACTTAGTCCATATGATCGCCTTATCGTATGACACTCTTGGATCCAGTTTGAAAAGTTATGTCTGTTTGCCAGCAAAGAGACATTACCGCGCTGTGTCCCTCCGTCCAGTTCCACTGGGGACCTGCGTGGAAGAGGTCAGTTTGTTTGGAACGCAGAGTTTTTATTCAAACAGTGACGTCACGGGAAGTCCGCTGTTACTCCCTTCTTGTTCCTGGCTGTGCTGGAAGTAGGTTAGTGTGATTTATTTTCAAAATTACAGAAAAGTTCTTACTGGGCTTTAATGTTGTAGCCCATGGCTGGGGTCCCAACACTAGTTACTATCCATCTCTGACCATTACTATTCTGAACACATTTTTCAGATTAATCTGTTTAATAGTTCAGTCTTTAAACGGTAGAGAAAGAACTTCTTTATGACTTATAGTTGTATTTATCCTTGTGAGTCATCTGATTTACAGATCCAAGAGTTCTTCAACTGAAAATGTTCAAAACAGCATATCCATGTATATTTAGATTTGCGGAGGACTTTTTCAGTGTTAAACTGCTGAAGATGGGCAGCAGTGGTTTGATTGTTTAAACATTGATAAATGGCTGTTTCCTGCACCTGCAGATTATTTTTTTTAAATTCATCTGTTTGTCTTTTCGTTAGGTTCACCACCCATCTCCTCTTGTGAGCACAGAAAAAGCTTACACCAGGAGGAGGAAGAAGTCACAATGATGAGGAGGAGTGAGAACTACCTACTAGTCCCTGCCGAGGACAAAAACTTGGGCAGGGACTTCAACGAAACAGCCAGGAACAATGAGTCAATGGTAAGATACTTCAGGAATTTTCTAGGCTAGGGGTTTAACTGTGTAGGGTTTCAGAATCCCCCAGGGAGGCTAAGAGATGTAAATCTGTGGGAGGTCCATGTTTTTATTCAAATTATTACCAAGTTAGGACTGTGTGTAGCACTGCAGGTGTTAAGTTTCATCAGATGTGGTAAATTGATTTCTTTCTACACTGATGGACTTAAGAGGGTGTGAGAGAGCAAAAGCAAGTGTAATTTTAATTCATGTCAAATTCTTCTTGCACACATTGCTGTGCAAATATAACAGCCAAAGTGCACCAGATTTGTTTCTCTAATATTTGGGATTGGTTGTAAACATTTGTTCCACTGATATTAATACAAAACCTGTCTGTGGTATAATGTGACTATGTAATTGGCCTACCATGAGCTCAGTGTTTAAGGCACCATTTCAATGTTGTTTATTGCTAATTTTGCTCACTGGTGGAAACTACCAATTATGTTGCTGGGAATAGTACCTTCACTGGCTTCAGGCTTAATGGGAAGTTTTGTTTCCAGCTGTAAACCTGCTTAACCGAAATGAAAGCAGCTCTCTTTTCTGATTGTGGGGTGTAGCATTTTAAAGATATTATGGTGTTGAACCTGAATGAGGAGCCTTACTGTACCAAATAAAATGGCATGTGTTACTGAGATTGTGGATTATTTAATTTGACAAAATCACATTTGCAGCAGCTGCTTTGTAGTGATTCTAAGTTCACGATTGCAGGTTTTGATGAGTAAACTATTTAAGTGTGCCAAGTTATACCTCGTAATAAAGCCTCGACATGACATTAGTGACCTATTTAACATCTTATTGTTAACTTTTAAACAGTGGGAGAACCACAGGTATAATATGAGGCCACCTCCAATAAGAGGAAATTATTGTTTTGTTGGTGCAGAAGTGGAGTCCAGATTGCAAATATTCACCTGACCCAGTCTCATTGTTTCAAGTTAAAATATCATGCAAGAATAAGCATTGTATTCACGTGAAACTTCCTCTTCTTAATGCAGATTCTCATTATTCTTTCTTTTTTGTGCAAACACCAGACTCCTGATATGTTGTCAGTTTCTAAGCCCCATAAACACACAGCTGTGAGCACTACGTGACATGATTGTTTTTTAAACTGCATTGAGCATTGATGAACCCCACATTATCTTTTGTTCTAATTTATAATTACCAGAGTTCATACGGGTGCTTGAAATCCTTGAAAATGATTGAATTGTGTTCAAGGTTTTCAAGGTTTGGAAAGTGCTTGATTGCTGTATAAAGTCCTTGAAAGGGTTTCATATTCTAACTGCACAGTTTTGTAATAAAGAACACTAACAGTTTGATTAAGAACCTGAGTTGATATTTGTATGTTAAAGGCAGTTTCAATGACCGCTGGCTCGAAAACACTAGATACAAAACATGGTTAAAACGAGGACCAAATCCTCAAGTAGCTGCCTGCAACATATGCAAGAAGGACCTGCAGCTTTTCACAATGGGACTGTTATCTACTCTACTTTAAAATGTGCAACAACCAAACATTTTATTGAAAACCCGAGTAAAGGTGGTTAGCTAATGGTTTAATTACGCAAAACGTAGCTGTGGCTTGACAATGTTCCGTCATGCATGCTGTGCTTGTGATGGCTTTGGGGTCCTCCTGCCTATATGTCCATTTCATCTTAATATCATAACTTGCTAAATTTTAATCAGTTGCACAGTATTGTAGATTGTTGAAAGGCTCCCTTCATTCAGGGAACGCTGTGTGTGCCATGGCACACAGGGATACAGACTACTCTAACATGCTTAAAAATTGCTTAAATGTTTCTGTGGGAAAAGTGTACGAACTCTGAATTACCCAATGACAAAAAGTAGTCCCATTCTATTAAACAGTATCTTAGCCAGTTTAGCACAGTACCAGACAATCCTATCTAATTTTCCAATCTTTTTATCAGGATGTTATGATCAAATGTACTGTACGCAGCACTAAGATCCAGTACAAGACAGTTTTTGATGGTTAAGGCTTGTGTCATTTGAAATTTCTACCAATTCAGTCTCAGTGCTTTGCAGTGGTGTGGTTGAAAGCATGCCTGGAAGGCATAACAGAGATTTTAATTAGAATTATCTTTGCCAAAATCTTAGGGTAGAAATCAGAGGATAAATGAGGGATTCAAAATCCTCATTTATGAATCGAGACCAGAGATGTCTTCTGGTGTTGTAACTGTGGCTCAACGCCTTTGATAATTACAACTGTTAAATACTCAGTAATAATTGATAAGTATTACCAGAGATGTCACTGTTTAATCAACCGTTTCTGCCAAAACGTGGGGAACTTTTAACCTTATTTTGACTGACGAATCACTCTTGCACAAAATAAACACAACGCCTTCTCTTTATCTATGTGAATATTTATTAAATCACAGCCTGATACAATCTGCTCTTCCGATTTAATAATCTTCACGTACTCAAACATGCAAAGTTCTACAAAAAAAGGGGGTAAAATATCTAACTAAACAAAATAAAGCAAAACAGCAGTGGGTGCATATGGAATCAACCAGCAGTTATGGCAAAAGTGATAATATGACAATATATGGTGTTGAACGAAGCTTTGGGAGCGCAGCCCGCCAGAAAGTGTAGCTCAGTGAGATGTACAGTCATAAACCTTCCCCCCCAGCAAGGATGTAAACCCCGAGGACAAAGGGTAATAAAACGTTTGGCGCAAGCCAGTAAGCAGTAAAGTTGAAGACAAAGAAAATGGTTGATTTTCACCATAAGGTTATGTTGGAGTTGTTCCTTAAACTCCTGCGTGCTCGTTTGTTTGGTAAAGCTAAGTCATGCTATACTGTTTTAGTAAAACTAAATAAAAGAAAACACAAAGACTGCGCAGTTCAAATTGCCTGTAGGGAGAAGTAATCACATCCACCTCGTCCGAATACTTCGAATACTTCTGATCTTTTTCTCCCCAGAACAGTGTTTTTATTCAAAAGCAAGGCGTATACATTTGCAAAGAAAAAACATACACATTATCAGTTGTCAGTTGGACTGTCTGAGTTGTCTTGCACCTTTGTTCAGCTGACCTTTCGACTTTTGCACAACATTTCCTGTTATTCTACTTTTGACTTTTACCTACAGACACATACAGAAATATCTTCACTGTTGTAGGGAAGATTATATCTAAGTCAAACACACACATACACAGAGACCTATTAAGCAGACCTCTAAGTTACACAATACATTTTATTTCACACATTATTAAACATAACTTGAGGATAGCAATGCAGACCCTATTAAGTATTTTAAATGTTTCCAACAGTTATTATAGCAGTCCAGTTTCACAGCGCACCTGCGCACAGGTGTTCACACGGTAAAGACACACTTGCGAGACACGACGGCCTCCGAAAGTACCAGCAAGTTTCAAAACAATGGCATGCACATACAATTCAGAACACATTAGACTCTAAATGGCGACTCTAATCGCACTAAAAATCCTACTCTACCCTGCCCACGCTATTCCTAATAAAGAAATAAAAAAAATAAAATAAAAGGATGAGTTTTACTTTGTTGAAGTCTTCCTTCTGAGCAGAGAGTGAAGAAAAAAGAGTTTCACGCGTTCGTGAATACTCAGGAAAGCAGTCCGTTTTCTTCCTTGGTGGCCTCCATGGCAGAAAGGTAGAAAAATTATTATGGACCTTCACTAGTCGACTGGTACAAACAAAAACGAGGGAAAATTGCGTCTCCTTGAAAACTCAGTGTTATCTTTTTGGTTACGTGTTAAACCCATGTCTTCGATCGGTAAAGTTGAAAACTTACAAGCCTTCTTATTCCTGTAAGCCTAATTTGCTCAGTTTCTCGTTGGCCAAAGGGGAGAAATAAATGAAAATCCATGTGGGCTTTTCTTCTCCAGAGAGAGATGCTTCAGATGTTGGTCCGGTATCCAACGTGAAAGCAGCTTCTTTCAAATGTTCACCTTCCTATATTGCCTCCTGTGACGTCAGACCTGGGACGGCCCCGTCATATCAGCCGCAGTGGCAGCTGGGTTTTGTAGGACAGACCATCCTGCGGTACAAAATGGGCCGATGACGCTGGAAAGGCATAGTCCAGCAACGTGCAAATGGTCCAATATTCAGCAAACAAGTGGTCCAACATACTGATGGCAGATTAGACTTCTCTGAAAGTGGTTTGATGTTTTCAGGGCCAGTGGAAAATGATCTGAGTGAAGAGAAATATTTGCTATCTGCAATACATGATGTGCAACATGGCTAAGGACATTTTTGAAAAAACGTGTGGGTTCCAATTTAACAATATAACCAATGTGAATTCCACCTTAAGTGCCTAATTATTTTTTATCTATATATCCTTTTATCTGCTCAATAGCAGAGTCTCATGTTTAATATAAATATAACAATATTTCAGTACAGAATAACATTCAAATCTGTCAGTCATTTAGCAAATGGAAAAAAACTGTTATTCAAATTTGTTTATATGAGATTTCTATGGTATTTTGTTTCTGCAGTAAAACCTTCTCAGCTCCAATGTTGGGTTTTAATGTTCTGTTAACACTTCACTTAAAAAACAGACACAGCTTTGTTATATACCCACTGGCTGCTATTGGGTACACTTTGCTAGTGCTGAGCTTGAACACCTTTTGCCTTTTGCAGTGCATTAATTTTGTGGCTTAAATTTGATGCCATCGATGCAATCTGCTGGGTTTCCTAAGATAGGAAAAACTTTTGACCAATTTGAATAATAAACTGAATCCGACTGCACTGTTTGATAGTTAGGATTAATTGGAATGTATGTACCTGGCTTTAAGTCTATATGAGTCTATTGAATTAAATTTGTAAAGTGCCTTGAGACGACATGTGTTGTGACTTGGTGCTACAGGTCCTTCTCAAAATATTAGCATATTGTGATAAAGTTCATTATTTTCCATAATGTCATGATGAAAATTTAACATTCATATATTTTAGATTCATTGCACACTAACTGAAATATTTCAGGTCTTTTATTGTCTTAATACGGATGATTTTGGCATACAGCTCATGAAAACCCAAAATTCCTATCTCACAAAATTAGCATATTTCATCCGACCAATAAAAGAAAAGTGTTTTTAATACAAAAAACGTCAACCTTCAAATAATCATGTACAGTTATGCACTCAATACTTGGTCGGGAATCCTTTTGCAGAAATGACTGCTTCAATGCGGCGTGGCATGGAGGCAATCAGCCTGTGGCACTGCTGAGGTCTTATGGAGGCCCAGGATGCTTCAATAGCGGCCTTTAGCTCATCCAGAGTGTTGGGTCTTGAGTCTCTCAACGTTCTCTTCACAATATCCCACAGATTCTCTATGGGGTTCAGGTCAGGAGAGTTGGCAGGCCAATTGAGCATAGTGATACCATGGTCAGTAAACCATTTACCAGTAGTTTTGGCACTGTGAGCAGGTGCCAGGTCATGCTGAAAAATAAAATCTTCATCTCCATAAAGCTTTTCAGCAGATGGAAGCATGAAGTGCTCCAAAATCTCCTGATAGCTAGCTGCATTGACCCTGCCCTTGATAAAACACAGTGGACCAACACCAGCAGCTGACACGGCACCCCAGACCATCACTGACTGTGGGTACTTGACACTGGACTTCTGGCATTTTGGCATTTCCTCCTCCCCAGTCTTCCTCCAGACTCTGGCACATTGATTTCTGAATGACATGCAGAATTTGCTTTCATCTGAAAAAAGTACTTTGGACCACTGAGCAACAGTCCAGTGCTGCTTCTCTGTAGCCCAGGTCTGGGGAATGCGGCAGCTGTAGCCCATTTCCTGCACACGCCTGTGCACGGTGGCTCTGGATGTTTCTACTCCAGACTCAGTCCACTGCTTCCGCAGGTCCCCCAAGGTCTGTAATCGGCCTTTCTCCACAATCTTCCTCGGGGTCCGCTCACCTCTTCTCGTTGTGCAGCGTTTTCTGCCACACTATTTCCTTCCCACAGACGTCCCACTGAGGTGCCTTGATACAGCACTCTGGGAACAGCCTATTCGTTCAGAAATTTCTTTCTGTGTCTTACCCTCTTGCTTGAGGGTGTCAATAGTGGCCTTCTGGACAGCAGTCAGGTCGGCAGTCTTACCCATGATTGGGGTTTTGAGTGATGAACCAGGCTGGGTTGATTCAGATGATTAGGTTCATAGCTCGTTTAGAGACCCTTTTAATGATATGCTAATTTTGTGAGATAGGAATTTTGGGTTTTCATGAGCTGTATGCCAAAATCATCCATATTAAGACAATAAAAGACCTGAAATATTTCAGTTAGTGTGCAATGAATCTAAAATATATGAATGTTAAATTTTCATCATGACATTATGGAAAATAATGAACTTTATCACAATATGCTAATATTTTGAGAAGGACCTGTATATACAGTACAGACCAAAAGTTTGGACACACCTTCTCATTCAAGTGTTGTCTTTATTTTCATGACTATGAATATTGTAGCTTCACACTGAAGGCATCAAAACTATGAATTAACACATGTGGAATTATATACTGAACAAAAAAGTGAAAACTGAAAATATGTCTTATATTCTAGGTTCTTCAAAGTAGACACCTTTTGCTTTGATTACTGCTCCGCACGCTCTTGGCATTCTGTTGCTGAGCTTCAAGAGGTTGTCACCTGAAATGGTTTTCCAACAGTCTTGAAGGCGTTCCCAGAGATGTTTAGCACTTGTTGGCCCTGTTGCCTTCACGCTGCGGTCCAGCTCACCCTAAACCATCTCGCAAATCCTAAACATACCCAAAAGACTGCATCATTATCAAATTCATTGCTGTTTTTTTTTTTTTTTTTGTACAAGAAACATGTAATTTCAGTGGGAAATCAGTCAGCTCAAGGGCACACTTTTGTTGACAAAAATGTGGTCATAAATGGCTCATGTGTCCCTTAAATGTGGTCTGAGTTGTCGAATAGCAACACGTTCTGGGAGTACAGATGCACACAATCAGGCACTGTTCACGCATGCCATTAATATGCTACTTCGCTAACCAATCATAAAAGGAGAGCTCTGAGCCTACAATACATCCTATTAGCTGTTTGTTTTGACTTGGATTATGTTTACCAGATTTATTGACACTGTTACCATCTTGGATACTTTAATTAGCTCTCTGTGAAAATGTTATGATTTCATGGCAGCTGCAGCTTCCACATTATTTCAGAGTGGCTGTGAAATACAGCAGGGAGTAGGAAACTGCTGAACTGATTATATCTCAGAAGTGTTTGTGTGTGTTGTTCACATATGTGGGGGAGGATGTGTGCATGTGGAAGCCCAAAGGAAAGGAGAGCATCATTTCCCGACAACTCGATGAGAAATGCACTCCTTTTGGTGAGTGATGCATACACCACAATATTCTCATCTGCCCTCGGAGAAGTGGCCTGTGACCTTTGCAGCTATGACTGCTTCCTGTTTAGAGAGGGCTGAATATGCAAGTGAATCTGTGTATATCACACAAACACACAAGCCACTGGTATTAATGCTAGTAATCATAAAAACACATAGCTGTTGGACAGGAACTTTGAGTCTTAATACAGAAGCTTTTTCACTCATTATGTCTGTTCTTTCAATACTGGTTCTATATTTAATCCATAGCCCTCCAAGATTCCGACAAGGTAGATATAAATATTTAACCACCCTAGTGCTAACAAGAGCAGTTTGCAGTTTTAGATTACAAAGGAAAATAACTTTTTTAACAACCACTATGGTATCACATGTGCTTGAAATATTAATGTGTATATGAGCGCTGAGGGCACATTATCTAATGATAACGGAGCAAATTAAATGCTATGCCTGGCTGGCCGTTCTGGAGATAAACCAAGATACAAATATATCACAGCTTATCACACCTTATAGGTCATGAAAGATCAGAAATATATTATCTCTAACAAGTTATTACACTAAAAAACAGTCTCTGTTGAAGGATCTCTATTTTTATTGGAGAGTTTTACAAATTGGGGCATAATACAAGATTTTGTGCCCTAACCAGGTCTTTAATAAAGAAAAAATAAACTCAGATTGTTAAAGTATGACATCTTACACGTTGTCAGTAGTCAACAGGTTGTAGAAGTACTTTAAGTAACTATAACTTTCTGTAGTCAAGTTTGGGAAGTTTATTTACATATCACATTTCAGTAATAAGACAATTCACAGTGCTTTATATGACTAAAACATTAGAAAAGAAAGCACAGAATAAAAGTACATCGCAGTGGCATAATAAAGGCAGGTAAAGAAAAGTTTGTCTACCGACTAAAATGATCTTACTAGTTACTAGTTTAAATAGAACAGTCACAGCCAACTCTTAACAAATGTTTTTTTTTTAACCTTACTTTAAAATAACTCAGGGATCTCAGCATTTTTGCAGTTTTCTTTGAGTTTTTTCCAAATTAGTGTAAATGAGCCAGCCGACGAACTTTAGAACTGGGGTGATGTGCTCCACTTCCTTAGTTTTTAGTCAGGATGCGGGCTGCAGCATTCTGGATCAGCTGTAGTGTCTGATTTCCTTTTTAGACAGCCCTTTGAAGACACTGTTGCAGTAATCAATATGACTAAAGATAAACTGTTAAGGTGGACATTTTTGTCTTGTAAGAAGATAGGAGGTGTGAATACGCGCAGTGAGATGTATGTAGGTTTGGAAGATAAAGGGCACTGGTCAGCGGCTTTGTGCAGGAGATGATTTGACCTATGATTTGAGCTTGCTTTGATGCTGGTTCTGAGCCTAATGTGATAAATTTGTTGGCGTCAACATTGATCTCAAGTAACAGTATGAAGTGACCAGCAGAGGTCAAGATTAACCTGAAGCAGAGATGGTAAGTATATTGCCTTCTCTTTGGAAGGCCATTGTACAATATAACCCTGACCTTCATTAAATCCTTGTTGCATTGAAGAAGTTTGTGTCTGTCTCAGATCGAGTGTTGTGCATTGTTAGGTATTATTTAGTCAACTCAGAGATAAGAACGATACAGTCATAGTTACTTGCAGCAAGGGTAGCCCACTTTGCAGTGAAACTACAAAGTTTTTGACACCCTATCTCTTTATTTATATGCACAGTTAAACAGACAGTTCAGACAGGGTGTGTGTGTGTGTGAGACGGAAAGGAGGCTGGTTCTCACAAAGATAGCAATGATCTCACACACACAGGGAGGAAGGCATAATGCAGGTGCCTTGCAACACAAAGTTTTTACATGAGTGATAACAAGTTTTTGCACCCATCCAACAGTCCCTCCTTTTATCACAAGTAAAAACATTTAATATAAAAACGAGTAAGAAAAATACTTTGTATGAGCGAAAACCCACGGACGGTAAACAGATTATATTTTGTGGGAAATACTCATACGGCCCCGCCGCCCTCGGCGACCATTAAAAGTTAAATGTTGATTAATACTTGAAATCATAAAAATAAAAGAATGATACTTGAAATCATAAAAATAAAAGAATAATACTTGAAATCATAAAAACAAAAGAATAATACTTAATGAAAACAGTGAAACATAATAAAGGAATTTAAAAATCTGCTCTGTTTATGTCATCATTGTACTTTTTATCATTTCACTTAAGCAACAACTTCTTTCGATTTTCTGCTGTAAGGTCATTTTATGAAATACAGGTCCTTCTCAAAAAATTAGCATATTGTGATAAAGTTCATTATTTTCTATAATGTCATGATGAAAATTTAACATTCATATATTTTAGATTCATTGCACACTAACTGAAATATTTCAGGTCTTTTATTGTCTTAATACGGATGATTTTGACATACAGCTCATGAAAACCCAAAATTCCTATCTCACAAAATTAGCATATCATTAAAAGGGACTCTAAACGAGCTATGAACCTAATTATCTGAATCAACGAGTTAACTCTAAACACCTGCAAAAGATTCCTGAGGCCTTTAAAACTCCCAGCCTGGTTCATCACTCAAAACCCCAATCATGGGTAAGACTGCCGACCTGACTGCTGTCCAGAAGGCCACTATTGACACCCTCAAGCAAGAAGGTAAGACACAGAAAGAAATTTCTGAACGAATAGGCTGTTCCCAGAGTGCTGTATCAAGGCACCTCAGTGGGAAGTCTGTGGGAAGGAAAAAGTGTGGCAGAAAACGCTGCATAACGAGAAGAGGTGACCGGACCCTGAGGAAGATTGTGGAGAAGGGCCGATTCCAGACCTTGGGGGACCTGCGGAAGCAGTGGACTGAGTCTGGAGTAGAAACATCCAGAGCCACCGTGCACAGGCATGTGCAGGAAATGGGCTACAGGTGCCGCATTCCCCAGACCTGGGCTACAGAGAAGCAGCACTGGACTGTTGCTCAGTGGTCCAAAGTACTTTTTTCGGATGAAAGCAAATTCTGCATGTCATTCAGAAATCAATGTGCCAGAGTCTGGAGGAAGACTGGGGAGAAGGAAATGCCAAAATGCCAGAAGTCCAGTGTCAAGTACCCACAGTCAGTGATGGTCTGGGGTGCCGTGTCAGCTGCTGGTGTTGGTCCACTGTGTTTTATCAAGGGCAGGGTCAATGCAGCTAGCTATCAGGAGATTTTGGAGCACTTCATGCTTCCATCTGCTGAAAAGCTTTATGGAGATGAAGATTTCGTTTTTCAGCACGACCTGGCACCTGCTCACAGTGCCAAAACCACTGGTAAATGGTTTACTGACCATGGTATCACTGTGCTCAATTGGCCTGCCAACTCTCCTCACCTGAACCCCATAGAGAATCTGTGGGATATTGTGAAGAGAACGTTGAGAGACTCAAGACCCAACACTCTGGATGAGCTAAAGGCCGCTATCGAAGCATCCTGGGCCTCCATAAGACCTCAGCAGTGCCACAGGCTGATTGCCTCCATGCCACGCCGCATTGAAGCAGTCATTTCTGCAAAAGGATTCCCGTCCAAGTATTGAGTGCATAACTGTACATGATTATTTGAAGGTTGACGTTTTTTGTATTAAAAACACTTTTCTTTTATTGGTCGGATGAAATATGCTAATTTTGTGAGATAGGAATTTTGGGTTTTCATGAGCTGTATGCCAAAATCATCCGTATTAAGACAATAAAAGACCTGAAATATTTCAGTTAGTGTGCAATGAATCTAAAATATATGAATGTTAAATTTTCATCATTACATTATAGAAAATAATGAACTTTATCACAATATGCTAATTTTTTGAGAAGGACCTGTATGAGTACACTCAGGCTTTTGATGTGATTTACTTACAACATGTCATCATAATCGTCCCCTTCATTTTCGTGCATTTCTACCTGGTTCAGTGTTGCATATGCCACCGTGATTGACTGAGTTACTATTCTTTGTACCATGCATTTGCAACATGGGATAATACATATTGACAGGAGATACAGAAGGCCCATGCATGCTATTACTGCAACTAAGAGAACCTTAAAACAGATTTATCCATCCCCCTGTGAGCTTCCAATCTAACCAAGAAGAGTTAGGATCTGGGTGGTCATGTGCCATGACATTTTGCAGATTCCGTAGGTTGTTTAATGCTCCCGTTATGTTTGCAGAGTGTATATTATCTGGGATATATGTGCAACAGGTGTTATTCAATAGAACACAAACGCCCCCCGTTGATGCTGTTAGAATATCCAAAGCCATGCGGTTCTGAATTACCATGGCTCGCATAGCGCTCATTTCTGTGTTTTGACCCTCTTCTACTATTATGGAGTTATTTAGAAACAATCCAAATCGATAACTTAAAGTTTCCACGCGCAGCATTAATTTGCCCATACCTAACCAGGGTAAGAGAGATAATAATGTTTTATCATCTTTAGACCAAAGTTTAAATTCATCTGGGACATTTGTTCCCCAAATGGGGTCATGTGGTTTAACATCTATTTCCCTTTTTGATCTCCTATGTGGTATAACTATAGTCTGCTTACTAAGTACCACAGTGTGATCTGATGTGAAAACTGGGGCACATACACCATACCAACTGGGTGGAAGTACATAAGCGTTATTATCACATAACCATGCCACCCCTTCTATCCAGTATGTGCCGTTTCCGGGATTATTCCTGTAAGTGTAGAAGTAGTTACATTTCGTAGTATTCCCTACAAAATGAGTATGATTCCCTGTAATATTTTGTCTTATGCAGTGTCGATGGTTTCCGGGGTCTGTTACATATGCTTTGAATGGTTCTGATTTCCCTGTAATGTTGAGAGGTTGCCATTGTTCTCTGTCGCAAGTGCAGTTTTCTGGGTCACAACTGTAATTTAATCTCTGGTTACTGAAAGATTGGTCTGGCATAAGAAAGAACTTTTTATTTGTATATCCTATCAGGCCCATTGATATGAGATACTTGTCTCGGTGAGGTTCATAGCTTTGACATATATGGTGGGGCCTTGGGAATGCACGGGCATTATAGAACACACATAACAATCAGTTTTATTTTGAGTTTTAGCTGTGTCATACACATAACGATACCAGTAATTTTGCAGAAATGGGTGTGTGTCATGTCCTTCCGTCAGTGGTCTGAGATGGGTCCCGTCTGATGTCCATCTCTTCTGGTTCGGTATCACCTCCTGTGGATCCTGCTTTAGATAGAGAAAGAGTCCTGCTACCAGAATTAAGCTCAGGCTTATCAGTCCTGTCCACATGTTACAGAGAGCCATTTTATAATTGGGCGCAGATCAGCTGTTTTCTTCACCGGTTTGAGACGCTGGGCCATATGGGTCCTCCAACTCCTTTGAACCCGGACTTCCTCTGCTACCCCGTCGGTTGGTTTGGCTCCTGTAACGGCAAAACTGGCTTACAGTGGCTTTTATGGATCCAGGAAGGCCTCTCTGCTATTTTCAGAGCTGTGGGCGTTGTCAGGAGTACTTGAAACGGCCCTTTCCACCGAGGAGTGCTCCAATCCTTCCGGTGGAGTGTCTTAATCAGGACCAGGTCTCCAGGCCTCAGGTCATTCTGTGGGATAGGAGCAGAGATTATCGGCAGACCACTAGACATTTGTTCTTCTTTTGTCTGCAACATTTTATTCATCCACTCAGCTAATGAAGTTTCCTGTTGTGCTTTCTCTATTTCATTCATGTCAGAGGGCAGAGAAAACGGTCTACCATGTACTATTTCTTTGAGAATACAAATTCACATCAGCAACTTGGTGCCACTTGATCTCAGGCTCAAAACACAGTGGGTGGAGCCATACAATGATGTACAGTAGGTGGCAAATGGAGTAAGACCAGTTTGATTTGGAGTTATTCTCATCCATAATTTAACCAGGGTTAGGCATTCGGGCCATGGCCTCCCTGTTTCTTCCATTGTTTTCCTTAATCTTTAACTGAAACCCTAATGCATTAGAACTTAGTTCTATTAATTTATTTACAAAATGAGTTCCATTATCTGACCTTATAATCTGTAGGATACCATATGTGGGGAAAAAATGTGTCACTAGGTTCATCTATTACAACTAGGCAATATTTCTTCCCCCGTGTTTGCAACAAATTATGCATGATCTGCAAAAATTCTTTGCATAGTCAGAAAAATTGATAGTGTAGCATTAATGCTTTACCAGATGTGACATATTCCCCCCTTGACATGTGGGTCTTCCCAATGTGTCACTGTAGCCGCTGTGTTGTATACATTTTTTGGGAGGATTGGTTTATCTTCTATCTGATAGATGTCATCTTTTTTCTGTGCTCCTCTCTTTAGCCAGGCCTTTATTTCTGTCTTGGGTGCTGACTGTTGGGCGTCTTTCAGCACGTCTGTGTCTATAAATAGCAGATCTGACATTTTCTCTTTAATAGGTTGAAATGAGTTAGTTCTGTCCCTGATGATGTTTAAAAACCTCTATTTTGCCAAATCTTAGCATGGTGATGTACTGATCCCAAAACGTATTGGCTGTCTGTGTATATAGTAAGTATTTGTCCCTCATGTAATTCACATGCTCTTACTACAGCATATAATTCTGCTGTTTGGGCTGAGCATGTATTGGGTAGAGATTTAGCTTCTATTATCCTATCGATGGTTGTTACTGCATAACCAACTCTATTCTTTCCATATTCATCTTTAGATGCTGAGCCATCTACAAACACAACACATGAATCTGGTATAAGGGTTTGAGAAATGTCTTGTCTGGGTTTTGTGTCTTCTTCAACTTTTGCTTTATAAGAATGTGGTTTTCCATCTTCTGCAGTAGGTATTAGAGTACTTGGATTTAAAGGGCACATCTTTTTAGAGTTGTGTTTGGCTGTGATAATAATAGCAATGTCAGTGTGATATGCCTTGCATGTAGCATCAGGTGCTTCTCTTAATATTCCTGACTTCAACATATCTTGTATTACTGGCTTAGTACCTTCTTCAGCTTCTGGCTTTAAGGGGTATTGGCGGACTGATAGCCTTTTTTCAGATATTAGTTTAACCTTGTATGGTGGGAACCACTTTATAAGCCCTACATCAGTTGATGATTGGGACCACAGTTCAGGTGGGACAGCAGCTAGGGCAGGATGCATGTTGCTCTCTTTGCTCTCAGCTAAGCCCTGTATTTGTCCCTCTGCCTCATCTAAATGTATCCTTGGATGGACTTTGACTGTCCACGCCAGAATGAGCTTCCAGATTCCTGTATTAGAATCCACTTTTGATAGTGTCAGTGCTGTTCCTGCAGAGGTTTAAAGCCTCTGTTTTTCCAAATTCTTATTATTCTTTTTTATCATATTTTATAAAGTAAGTCCTTATTACATTTAAAAATGAGATCAATATTTTTGGTAGTTGCTATTATTATAAATAATGCTTGGTTTAGTTCTTATTAAAAAATAAAAAATAAAAACTCACTCACTGATGAACACAAAAAATGAAGGGCATATTATATCTTATAATCTTAGTTTATCTTACCCAGTTTTATAGATACAACATACAGTTTCAGTCAGCTTTGTATTTAGTTCAAGTAACTAAAGTTTGTTTCAATTAACTCAAGTTTTCTCTATTTCAGTCCAGTCCAGTAATTCTGTTAAGGTTCATTTCATCTTATGTTAAGTTTGAGTCTAATTCAATCATTTTGAACCTGACTGGAAAAAGTCTAAACATCTGTTAAAATCTTTTTGTTTTACCATAGAGAACTGACCTAATATTATTATGGTAATGTTGAGGACTCTAATTTTTACATAACATGAAACAGACATTTATTTCACAAAAACAGAAAGTCAAACACAGACATTTGGCCACATGAAAGTTTAAAACCCTGTTTGTAAAAGAATTGTGAAAAATTGAAGACGGATCTATGAACTTTCTTATGGTTATCAGTATTTTCAATACAGGTAGAACCTTTGCCATCTTTATATGATTTTTCGAAAAAGATTCTGGAAACCTTATTAAGATATAAGTTTGGCAAAGATCATCAGAACATCAGACCTTTATTAGCGCTTTTAAGGTCCCTCAAAGATGTATTACAATGAAATCAGTCATTCCCATTCACACACATTCACACACTACTTACTTATTTCTCTGTCAGAGTCATTTTATTTGCAAAAATTTGAACATAATTTGACTTCTATTATTCTTAAAATGCACATTGTTTCCTCATGACCCCTTTTGTTTCCACAAGGTCTGTTTTGAACGCTTCAATTCTTTTTTATTCACCAAGAATCAATAAGGTGGTCTTAGTGGGTCCACCTTAAAGGTGTTGTCTGTTGGGTGTCATGTTATCATTGTCAGGTCAGTGAGGTTCATAAGTCAGTCAGAACCTTGGTCATTTGGTCTGTGCACATAATGTTTCATAGATCCAGCCTATGATTAGTCAGCAAAACTTCCACCTATAGAAGAAAAATTGATTGTTAATGAATGAGCTGCATTTCCTAGGAACACTGTCTTCCTCCTGGATGAGCATCACCTGTTGAAAAACTTTCATCATTGTTTGTTTCACATATTCACTCAGATCTTTATATTATACCAGTAGGTGAAGTTGTTAGTATCTCATGTAGACTGACATATACTGTTGCATTTGGAGAAGATCTCAGATTAAATAAACTTAGTTAGAGCTTCAATCCAGGTTCATGTTGTGTCTGCAGACTTTAGCCAATTTCTCTTTTTTTTTTACATAAAGAGCAAGATTCAAAACATTTTCAAAAGGCAGATTGTGGCAGAATGTAGACAAAACTGCTTATTGATTGACAAAATAACATTCAAGCACACAATCACCATATTAAAAGGCTCTACTTCTAGAGAATCACTAAACGTCTGGGGTCCGGTTTTGGCCCGCGGACCTTGAGTTTGACACATGCAGGGTAGAGTTACAATTTCTTTTTTTTTTTTTTCAGACCTTTCAGCAGAGACAGGCTTCTGCTGTTTGCAGAAGTTTTATCTTTGTTTTCAGGCAGCTGCATCTCTTTGTCAAGGTCGTTTCACAGAGCTGAAATTTAACTTCTCTCAAAGAGGAAAAATCAAGAATGCACACAATCTGAGCCAAATATGGAATTATTTCCCTGTAAAATGAATCTTTTGCATTTTATCATGATATTGTTGGTAGTATAACACCATAGAATGATTTTTAAAGCACCTGTTTCTCACTAATGCTTGCCTACAAAATATTTTACTCTCAGATTACTTCTTTAACAACATTCTTTTCTCCCTTCTCTAGTCATTGTTCACTGGGTTGTCCAGTTGGACAGTTTCCACATTGTCACCTCCTCTTTTAACTTCCTTTACCACGTCCTCTAAAACCACCTCTTAGTCTTTATAATTTGGGGCTACCTTGGTATTCTAAACTGGGATGGGTGGCGGTGCGCCCCCCTTTATTTGTTTTCAGTTAAGCTGAAAGTTTTTTTCTGTGCTTTTCTTAAGGCATCAGTATTATGGCTATGTCAGTTAAAGGCTGCTCTTATTGTTTTTTTTTTTTTTTATTCATCTTTTTGTTTTAATCTGTTTATCAACTGTCTGCACTCAGGGACTGAGAGGTCCCCTTTGAAATTATAATCTGGCAAGGTTTTTTATTGTCTCTTGAATCTTTTGAATGCATAATCTCCAGTTTAAGATCCCCGTGTAGTTTTAGGATTTCAGTGATAATTAAGTTACCTGAAAATCCGTATTTTTATGCCATAGTGTACATATTTCTGTTAAATCAGAGCTTTTTCTCTGTTCTTTCCCCATTGTTCTTTGTTATTTTTCTCTTTTTAGTTTTCATTATTTCTAATTTTAGATCCCCTTGTAATTTTAAGACATCCTTTGTATCTAATTTGCCCAAAAACCCATGTTTTTTATTTTTTATTCCATCTATGACAGATCATACCTGCTCCTTTTACATAGTTCTCCATAAACTTTACCTCCCCTTCTAAGTCAATTAGTTTACTTTGTTTCTTCCCCATTATGTTTTATGTTAGTTTAATTGTAGTATAAATGTCCCAGATAAAAGGTCACTGACATGAGACTTTAAGGAGAGGACATCAACACGGCCTTCTACTGCGACTAATTCGCAGCGGTGTTAATTTTCTGGAATGAAATCCGACCTGAATCTCCAAAGTCACCAGTACGTAGTTTTAATCTGGGCAAAAGAAAACACAGGACTAGCAGAATCCTACTATGATTCTATTAAAATGCTTAGTCCTCCATACACACACAACACAGTCACACAGTTAGTTTCAGGTACCTTGTAATTTTTCTAAGTTAACTTGGTGTTATTTTATGAGCTCAATTTACTCCGTTCTTTTTACTTTTATAGCGCTTATTCTATTCCCTCGCAGGGGAATAACCCTTAGTCACTTTATTTGGCCCCCTTCTTGGCGGGGCCCTACCTTAATTTGTCACTATTCCTTTCACGGTGGAATAAAACCATACCAATGCAGCGCCCTTACCGGCGACGCACTACCAACGACTTTTAAGTACTTTTCTTCTTTTATTTATATAGCGCTTACTCTATTCCCTCGCAGGGGAATAATCCTGTTAGGTTTAAACCCCAACACTCATTACAACATCTGCACAAAGAAAGACACAGAGAAGTTAGTTTGTTTTAACTTGCAAGGAGAGTGTCCCGGAGACTGTCTCAGTTACAATCCTCCAACACACTCTGAAGACAGTCTCCGCTCTTCATGCTTTTATTGGATAAGGAACGCCCTAGTTACATGAGGTTTCAACTGCTGAGGGAGTTTATCTTTATGTGAAAACAGACTGTTCTCACATCCTGTGCTCATGTTGCAACATCATATTCCTCTATGCATATAAGGAGATAACAACCATTCTCAATCAGTAATATAAACAGCACATCTAGATAGTAAATGAGTAATGTAGAATGAAAACTGAATAATGTATGTACATTTATCTAACATTTCCCTCCTGTTTATTCAGTTTAGCATTATATCAATTTTAAACATCATTCAGTGACTACTTCTTTTCAGATTTTCAGTCATGAAATCATTGCAATGCATAAAAAGTTACACTCAGAGGACCTCCCTAATAACCATCAGGGTCTGGATACAAGTCTGGAAAATGCAGAGACGTCTCTTCGTTGCTTGTCTCATCAGGGTCTTCATCTGAGTCCTCGTCTGGTCTTATAAGGGCATACATCTCTGAGAGCTCTGTTTTAACTGGTTGTATAGCAGAGGTGATTATTTGAGAACACAAGGCTCTTATACAAGGAATACAACAACATCCACATAAGGTGAGAATAGCTGCAAACACAGCAATAGACATTAATATAGAAAACACTAGTTGTTTATATTTTCCAAACATTTCCCCAAAACCATCCCACATTGAGGTGTCAACTCCAGAATGGTCTTTCATTTTGTCGTTGAGTGATCTAAGGCCTTCCAACGCTTTAGTCAGGCTTCCATCAGCTGCGGTGTTATTTGGTATAAAGGTGCAACACTGACCACCAAATATGGAACAAACACCTCCTTTCTCAGCTAAGAGCATGTCAACGGCAATTCTATTTTGGAAAGCCATAAGTGAGGTAGCTGACAGTTGTTCATGGATAGCGGAAAAACCTTCTTCAGTTTTGTTTCATAATCTCTGCACATTATAATGGATGTAGTTGATTCTGTCTACATTTTTATTGATTGTACACCACCAACATATGGTGGATTCAAAGCCTGCTGCTACTTGATCTGCTAATTTATATTCATCAGGGACCCCTCTTGGTATTCCTACAGCTCCTTCTCAAAAAATTAGCATATTGTGATAAAGTTCATTATTTTCTATAATGTAATGATGAAAATTTAACATTCATATATTTTAGATTCATTGCACACTAACTGAAATATTTCAGGTCTTTTATTGTCTTAATACAGATGATTTTGGCATACAGCTCATGAAAACCCAAAATTCCTATCTCACAAAATTAGCATATTTCATCCAACCAATAAAAGAAAAGTGTTTTTAATACAAAAAACGTCAACCTTCAAATAATCATGTACAGTTATGCACTCAATACTTGGTCGGGAATCCTTTGGCAGAAATGACTGCTTCAATGCGGCGTGGCATGGAGGCAATCAGCCTGTGGCACTGCTGAGGTCTTATGGAGGCCCAGGATGCTTCGATAGCGGCCTTTAGCTCATCCAGAGTGTTGGGTCTTGAGTCTCTCAACGTTCTCTTCACATTATCCCACAGATTCTCTATGGGGTTCAGGTCAGGAGAGTTGGCAGGCCAATTGAGCACAGTGATACCATGGTCAGTAAACCATTTACCAGTGGTTTTGGCACTGTGAGCAGGTGCCAGGTCGTGCTGAAAAACGAAATCTTCATCTCCATAAAGCTTTTCAGCAGATGGAAGCATGAAGTGCTCCAAAATCTCCTGATAGCTAGCTGCATTGACCCTGCCCTTGATAAAACACAGTGGACCAACACCAGCAGCTGACACGGCACCCCAGACCATCACTGACCGTGGGTACTTGACACCGGACTTCTGGCATTTTGGCGTTTCCTTCTCCCCAGTCTTCCTCCAGACTCTGGCACCTTGATTTCCGAATGACATGCAGAATTTGCTTTCATCCGAAAAAAGTACTTTGGACCACTGAGCAACAGTCCAGTGCTGCTTCTCTGTAGCCCAGGTCTGGGGAATGCGGCACCTGTAGCCCATTTCCTGCACACGCCTGTGCACGGTGGCTCTGGATGTTTCTACTCCAGACTCAGTCCACTGCTTCCGCAGGTCCCCCAAGGTCTGGAATCGGCCCTTTTCCACAATCTTCCTCAAGGTCCGGTCACCTCTTCTCGTTGTGCAGCGTTTTCTGCCACACTTTTTCCTTCCCACAGACTTCCCACTGAGGTGCCTTGATACAGCACTCTGGGAACAGCCTATTTGTTCAGAAATTTCTTTCTGTGTCTTACCCTCCTGCTTGAGGGTGTCAATAGTGGCCTTCTGGACAGCAGTCAGGTCGGCAGTCTTACCCATGATTGGGGTTTTGAGTGATGAACCAGGCTGGGAGTTTTAAAGGCCTCAGGAATCTTTTGCAGGTGTTTAGAGTTAACTCGTTGATTCAGATGATTAGGTTCATAGCTCGTTTAGAGACCCTTTTAATGATATGCTAATTTTGTGAGATAGGAATTTTGGGTTTTCATGAGCTGTATGTCAAAATCATCCGTATTAAGACAATAAAAGACCTGAAATATTTCAGTTAGTGTGCAATGAATCCAAAATATATGAATGTTAAATTTTCATCATGACATTATGGAAAATAATGAACTTTATCACAATATGCTAATTTTTTGAGAAGGACCTGTATGCTGTCTATGTAAGTAGGGTCATCTTGATTGTTTCATACCACTACAATCTAGATACCAGTCATACCCATCCCAGCTGTTTGCCCCATAGCCCCCTATTTGCAAGTTTCGATCAAAAGTGAACACAGTCTGTGTTCTGTTAGTTTGATAGCAGAAATACAGTTCTTTTGTTCTACTGCTATCCCCATCTGTAGTTTTACAGGGGGTTTTTAATATTTCATGTTGGATTTTGGATCGATTAGGATTATAGTACCCTGTTCTTCTTTTTTGCATTTTGTGATTTATTTCCCATATTAACAGGGCACTTACAACTATGATTGAGATTATGCTCCCTATTATCAATATCTTTTTGTGTGTAGGGGTGAACATCTTTCTGTAGATTGGAGCCCTTCCTAAAAACCTGTAGCAGAGCTGTGGACAATCTTCACCGGTTTGAGACAACAGCAAACTATAATTGCAGCCCCCTTTGTAGCCGGACTACCTCTGAAGGTCAGATGAAGAGCTACAATGCTACAACAGATACCACAATGCTATTACTACAACACAAACAATGATAGTTAGGGTAAACACTGCTATTGAGAAATTTATTTTAGTCATGTTCTATTATTCTTTTACAATGTGTTAGATGGATCCATGAGTTCCTTTCTGCAATCTTAATCGCAGTTCCAGTAGTCAACAACACCTGATAGGGCCCTTCCCACTTAGGTGAATGCCAATGCTTCTTCTTTATGCTTTGTGTTTTGCACATACTAAGCAGCTTCTACAAATTGTTTTAATAGGAGTTGAATCCATAGGTTGTGTATACTTGGTTTACCAATCCTGTCATCCCTCCTGTTGAGACATGTGACTTACCATGACTCAATATTGCTGCCCATTTGTATAGGTTTTTTGGTAGGATTAGTTTATTTTCTGCTCAGGTGAAAATACCATCTTTTAATTGTGCCCCTTTTCTTTGCCATTGTTGTTGTTCCTGCTTTGGTGATTGTTGTTGCATGTCTTTTAATGTTTCATTTTGTAACATTGTTGTTTTTCTCTCTTCCATTATTGTTCTTCCTCCTGAACTTAATTGATGACCCAAATACTTTACTGTTTCTTTGCAAAATTGCAACTTGCTTTTGCTTACTTTATGGCCTTCTCCTGCTAGATGTGTTAGGAGAGCTAAAGTGTCCTGTTTACATGCTTCTTCTGTTTCTGATGCCACCAGTATGTCATCTACATATGTTAATAGTTGACTGTTTTGTGGAGGCTCGAAGGTGGACAGACTGGAGGTCAAAACTTGAGAGTAGATTGTTGGACTCTCACAATATCCCTGAGGTAACCTTGTGTAGGTGTGCCTTTTTCCTTTAAATGTGAAAGCAAACCAGTACTGACTGTCTTTATGCAGTGGCACAGAGAAAAATGCATTGCTTATGTCCACCACAGTGAAAAACTTAGCTTTTGGGTTCAGAGAATTCAACAGTGTGTGTGGATCTGCTACACACGGCGATCTTTGAATGACTGCGTTATTAACTGCTTGTAAATCCTGAACCATCCTCCACCCTACAGATGGAGGTGCCTTTTTTACAGGGAATATAGGAGTGTTACAGGGTGACTCAGCACATTCAATTAACACTCCTGCCTTTTTCAAATCTGTAATAACTGGTTCAATTCCTATCATTGCATCAGGTTTTAGCGGGTATTGTTTCACTCTAGGCCTATATTCTGTTTTGGGTCTTATTACAACAGGAAGCGCTGTTTTGACTAGGCCAACATCTGTTGGCCCTTGAGACCATAGTTTTTCAGGAACCAGCTTCAACAGTTCCTCTTGTTCCTTAGTAAAGAAGATATGTCACTTTTCCTTTTTGTCTAGATGCACTCCGGATTGGACAGTCACTGTCCAAAACAATGCCTTTTTTGTCATCAGGGTTGATTGACTGTACCAGGTGTTTACACCTGTTGCAACCCAATCTCTTGCTCTTTCACCACTGTTTACTAATTGGCCCAAGTTTTTCCACTCTTCAGTTGTCTCTTTACACAGTGAGATATAAGGTTCTGAGTATTGTCTAAACAACCTTTTGACTGTATCTGGCAGTATTACTGCAGCTGCGGCATTTGCCGTCACGTCTGAGTACACATATGACACTGTTATTTTTACTGGAGTGATTTTGTCAAATTCGCTTTTGTATTTGGTGTCTGGTTTGTTTGTGTACCACATTGTAACATGTAGGTCATCAGGTGACATTACATCCTGAGGGTTTTGTATGGAATGTTTTCCTTCATCTACGAGAAATGACCCCGTGGAAGTTGGTGCTTTATTTGGGATGTCCAATGTATAGTAATAGTTTGGGCTTCCCACTCCCTGCATTACATATACATTTTCAGGCCTCTCCCTAGCTATTTTTAATCCATCAGGAGTTGGCAATATGATTAGTTGTAAGGCGACCATTGCATCTCTACCTAATAGATTTACTGGACATTCTGGCAATATCAGTACCGAAAGTTGGCATGTTTTTCCTTCCAGGTCTCTGAGCCATATGGGTTCAGTCTCAGTAACCCTTTTTGTCACTCCTTGGGCTGCTCTGACCACAGCATAATTTCCAATAGGCTTTGCATGTGGTAGTAGCTCTCTGAGGGTGGTTCTACATGCTCCAGAATCACAAAGGAACGTGATAGGTGTGCCTTGTACTATCAATGTTATTTCTGGTCTAATTTTTTCTACATAGAACAGTTCTTCCAGATTTAATATATTTTCTCCCTCCTCAGTCAAAAGTACCCTTTCTGTCATTTCACCAAGGGGTTGTCTGCTCAGTTTCCCCTGCGGCTCTGGTGCTAGTCACGCACTATAGTTTTGTTGGGCAGAGCTACTTTGGCAGTCTCTAGCCATATGTCCCTCTTTTCCACAGGACCAGCATGCTCTTGGATTTTGTACTCCAAAATGTCCTTTGCCTCTACCTCTTCCTCGACCTCTACCACGCCCCCTGCCTCGTGTTTGTAGATAATAAACTGCATTATCAAAACAGGCTGTCTCTTCCTCGTGGTAGAACACTATGTCTTTTTGTTTGATCTTTTTACTTTTTATAACTTTTTCTGCATGCAGGGCATGGTTGATATAATCCTGTAATGAGCCTCCACTCATTCCTATGTAATGGCGGTTTACCCAGCCATGTATTTCAGGTGACGAACCTGAATGGAGTGCATTTTTTAACTGTTGTTGGAAGGCACTGTTTGCATCTTCACTTGGTTCTAGACCACTGTGAACCTTGAACACCGTTCCCATTCTTGCTCTATATTCATCAAATGGTTCATCTGGTTTCTGTCGGCACCTTCCTATTTCAGTGTAATTTGCTCTCTTTTTATATTTAGCTTTAATTCTTTCCAATGTTCCACATGTTCTGTCAGATCATCACTTTTCTACTACTTTCCAATCTTTGCATGATAAATTATCAAGTAACTTTTGTTTTTCTTTACTTTGTCCCTTACCCATTTTTAGGCGACTTTTAGTTCCAGTATGGTTTTAACACCTGGTGTGTTCTAAATACTGGAAATACTTTTTAAACAAGATGGTGATCAACTAACCTGTTGCGGTAACATTCACTTCAACCCGTTAAGGTGGAATTTTCTTGCCTACATGCATCCGCAACGGCTCACCGTTTGTTCCTTGTTTAATTTATATGAAAAACAGTCACCTAGTGGTGGCTATTTTTCCACTCTCACACTCACTCGCTCCTTTTATTAGTTTCCTAACAGAGGACTCCGCCGTTCTTAACGTAGAATTTAATTAGTCTATTTCAACTAAGGGAGTCTACCCTCCTGCGGAATTTAATTGTATTCTTCTTAGTTTCCTAACAGAGGACTCCGCCGTTCTTAACGTAGAATTTAATTAGTCTATTTCAACTAAGGGAGTCTACCCTCCTGCGGAATTTAACTGTATTCTTCTCTTGTACCTGATAGTGTCTAGAATTGTCAGGGTTTTACTATTTTATTCTTTTGTCATTCATCCCTCTTTTTAATCATAAGATTTACTCACACTTCTCTGCGTCCTTGGAGTTCCGTCAACCCTTGGATTCCAGCTTGTCAGGGAGAACCAGTCCCGGAAAAGGTCTTTTTACCGTGGCCACGGAGTTTTACCTGGATCTCTCTCACCCGCTGGGATCGTCAGGTATCTTGGAATCCGGCTCTCGAAGGACCATTTAAATGTTAGGTTTAAACCCCAACACTCATTACAACATCTGCACAAAGAAAGACACAGAGAAGTTAGTTTGTTTTAACTTGCAAGGAGAGTGTCCCGGAGACTGTCTCAGTTACAATCCTCCAACACACTCTGAAGACAGTCTCCGCTCTTCATGCTTTTATTGGATAAGGAACACCCTAGTTACATGAGGTTTCAACTGCTGAGGGAGTTTATCTTTATGTGAAAACAGACTGTTCTCACATCCTGTGCTCATGTTGCAACATCATATTCCTCTATGCATATAAGGAGATAACAACCATTCTCAATCAGTAATATAAACAGCACATCTAGATAGTAAATGAGTAATGTAGAATGAAAACTGAATAATGTATGTACATTTATCTAACAAATCCTCAGTCGTTTTCTTTAATCCCCTTCACGGCGGGATTGTACCAAATTTGTCACTATTCCTTTCACGGTGGAATAAAACCATCCGAATGCAGCGTCCTTACCGGCGACGCACTACCAATGACTGTTAAGTACTTTTCCTATGAACTGTATTTTAAAACTGTCTCACCTCGGAGTTGACTTCTTGGTGACTCTCTGGACCCTGTGAGAGTCACCCCGCGCCGAGGAAGGCAATAACCCACTGGCCAGGTGTGAATTCACACACACCGGGACTTTCAGCCACTCCGGCTAATGGAGGCTGTGCAGCGGTGCTTCGCTCGACGTCAGGCTTCCCCCACGGATCCCAGAGTCACTGTTAAAGCAAAGAGAAATAAGGTTATTGAATTAATCCAGCTTCGAAGGACCAATAAATGTTAGGTATTATTTAGTCAACTCAGAGGTAAGAACGATACAGTCATAGTTACTTGCAGCAAGGGTAGCCCACTTTGCAGTGAAACTACAAAGTTTTTGACACCCTATCTCTTTATTTATATGCACAGTTCAACAGACAGTTCAGACAGGGTGTGTGTGTGTGTGAGACGGAAAGGAGGCTGGTTCTCACAAAGATAACAATGATCTCACACACACAGGGAGGAAGGCATAATGTAGGTGCCTTGCAACACAACGTTTTTACATGAGTGATAACAAGTTTTTGCACCCATCCAACATGCATCTATATGTTTTTTAAGATCCTGCTGGGACAATAGTCCTTTAATCCTGGAAATGATTATGGTTGATAGAAGGTCAACCTAGTAATTGTCTTATGTGCCTCTGAAGGTTCAGGTCTTAGTCGATCACTAAACAGAGATTTTGTGCCTGATCAGCAGTGTCTTGCTGTAACAACTGAAGCTGTGTGCTGACTCTTGATTGCTCCTCCTTCGGTTAAAAAGTATTAATTCAGTTTAGTTTTTTTTTCAATTATGGAAAATTATGGCACATCCAAACATTGATTTGTTCTTTGCATCTACCCAACACTTGAATGGGTTCATAGCCACCATAGACAGTGTAATGTATAGCTGTGTGCCATCTGCGTAGTTATGGTAACTTATCTTGTTGGTCGTTATAATCTAGGGGCTAGGGGGAATACGTAAATACTGAATAGGAGGGGCCCTAAGATGTAAACTTGGGGAACCTCACATGTGTTCTTCAAGACTCAAACCAGTCAAGAAGACTAGTCCAGTTTTCCAGTCGCTCCAGTGATAAACCGTGATCAACAGTATCAAATGCTGCAAATAATACCAACACCGTAGTTCTTCCACAGTCCACATTTGTGCTCATGTCATTGAACACCTTGACATAGGCAGTCTTGTTACTGTGGTGAGCACAGACACCTGACTGGAAGCAGTTGGTCATTTCTTAAGAAGGCATTTAACTGTTGAAATGGCTTTTTCAATAACCTCACTGATGAATGAGAGATTTGAGATGGGCCTGTAGTTTTGCAATAGCAATGTGTCCATAATATTCTCTGTTTAACAGAGGCGTTATAATAATAATAATAATGCTGTTTTTAGGGCCCGGGGGAAGACACTTGACAAAAAGGATGCATTTATTTCAATCAGCTCAGACGGTATGACAGGCAAATCATAACTGTTCCAGATTAACAACTGCTGTAATTGTTAATACAGAATAATGCCATGACTGAGTATGTCACAGAGTATATCACCTTCCCCATCAGAATGGTGGGATTCTTCCCCAGTAACAAACTCTGGATCACCAGTGACCTTACGGACCTGCTTAACAAGAAAAAAAGAGCCTTCAGGGAGGGAGACAGGTAATTATTGAGGAGTATACAGAAGCAACTTAAAGTCAAGATAAGAGACAGCATCCTTGCTGGAGGTGTACAAGAAGAAGCTGGAGAGCAAACTCCGGCAAAACAATATCAGAGATGTGTGGTCAGGGATGGAGAAGATCACAGGCTTCAAGCAGAAGGACATCAGACCGATGAATGTCTGGACAGAGCCAGTGAACAAAACAAATAGGTTCAGTAGGTTCAGTGCAGAAGCAAGCACAGCATTCTCCTCTCCTGCTTACAGCCAAACAGACATCCCGCCCTCCTTTGACCACAGCTTTCCTGTCACACCTCAAATGTTTTATCTTCCACCTCAGCCACAGACCCTTCTGCTTTTACATGTTTGCCTTCATCCAAATCAGAAGATACTGATGCTCCCTTTGCCTCCCCCCTCCACCTGTGTGTCTCAAGATGTCAGGTGAAGAGACAACTGGAAAGACTGAACCGGAATAAGGCTGCAGGTCCAGATGGTGTGGAGTGCTGAAGGGCTGTGCAAAACAGCTCTGTGGGATTCTGCAGCACCTCTTTATCCTTAGCCTGGCCCAGATGAAGGTTCCAGTGTTGTGGAAGACCTCATGTCTTGTTCCGGTACCAAAGAAAACTCACCCATCAACATCAGTGACTATAGACCTGTTGCCCTGACATCCCACATCATGAAGGTCCTAGAGACACTCCTGTTGGCCCACCTGGGTAAGAAAACAAACTCTCAGGACCCCCTTCAGTTTGCTTATTGCTGTGGAGTTGGAGTTGAAGATGCCATCATACACCTGCTTCAACAAACCCACTGTCATCTGGACAAAGCCAGCAGCAACGTGAGGATCGTGTTCTTTGATTTCTCCAGAGCATTTAATACAATCCAACCTGATTTGTTTTGTCAGAAACTCCAGAAGACTCAGATGGAGGCCTCAACAATCTCCTGGATCAAAGGCTACCCGAAAAACAGACCACAGAAGGGTTGTGTGTCTATCCAGGTCAGCAGCACAGGAGCACCACAGGGGACTGTACTCTCACCATTTAGGGAGAAACAGGAATAGGTCAAACACATTCTCATTCTCCCATCATGGGAAAATGAGTATAAACACCTCAAATGTTCACCTGGACAACAGACTGGAGTGGACATGCAACATGAAGCGTCTACAAGAAGGGACAGAGCAGACTGTAATTCTTGAGGAAGCTTAGGACCTTCGGTGTTTGCATGAAGATGCTGCATATCTCCTATAAGTCTGTTGTGGAGAGTGTGATCTCTTCTGCCATCATCTGCTGGGGTAACAGCATCAGAACCAGGGACTTAAAAAAGCTCAACAAGCTGATAGAGAAAGCTGGCTCTGTTCTGGGGACTCCTCTGGAACCTCTGGAGATCATAGTGCAAAGAAGGATTCTTCCTAAAATGAAGAACATTATGGAGAACCCTGAGAATCTTCATGAGACTGTCATACAACAACAGTGTCTTACCTGCATAATATGAGTACAATAACACATACAATAACACTTCATTTTCCTTTGGAATTCATAAAGTATTTTTAAATTAATAAAATTTTTGTATCCCTGAGACTACAATTCCTAGATTTTGTGGAGGGTGCACACACATTTCTTTTCAGAAAAGACATAAGGTTGACTTTTAATAATTTAATTACAGCTTGTTGTCACCCTAATTAAAACCACAGCCAGGCTGTGGGGTCAATCTTCAATTAAGGCTGCTTCTGGAGGCCTCAGAAGAAATGTCAAGCCACGCTGGTCTTATTACTACATCCTTTCTCTGAATAAATGCTGGATACATGTACAGCATATCATTATCATCAACTTTGTTGCATAAGATCGGCGTGATCGTAGTCACTTTTGGATCCAAGCAGAAGAGTCATGTCTGCTTGCCAGCGAGGAGACATCTGCGCGTCGCCTCTCCTGTCCGGTTCTTATCTGAGACCTGCATTGAAAGAGGCTGCCATGTTGGAGTACGGCGTTTTTTTTTTTTTTTCAGCTCTGACTCCTCTTCCTGGGCTGAAGTGGAACTCAGTGTAATACCGAAGTGTGTAGAAAAGTTCATACCGGCCAGTGTACAGTTCAGAGTCATCCGTGGCTGAACACGCATGTGAATATCTTGATCTCACTGGCCAAGACTATATTTTGGGGGAAACTCTGGATATAATGTAAAGTACAGGCTGCTGTATGTGCATCCAGTGACAGTAGCCCATCTGCCTTAACCTGTCTGTCTTAGCTTCTGCAGAAAATAATCTTTGATAAAGATTTTGAAGATATACCCACCATCCTAGGATTAAATGACTACAGGCCTGTAGCCCTGACGTCTGTGGTCATGAAATCCTTTGAGTGGCGTGTGTTGAAGCACCTGAAAGACGTCACAGGCCCCCTGCTGGACCCGCTGCAGTTTGCTTACCGAGCAAACAGGTCGGCAGATGATGCTGTCAACTTAGGTCTACACTTCATCCTGCAACACCTCGACCGTCCAGGGACGTACGCCAGGATCCTGTTTGTAGATTTCAGCTCGGCCTTCAACACCATCATACCAGACATCCTCCACCAGAAGCTCACCCAGCTCAACGTCCCAGCCTCCACCTGTCAGTGGATCAACAGCTTCCTGACGGACCGACAACAGCAGGTGAGACTGGGGAGCATCTTCTCTCGAACCAGATCAATAAGTTCTGGTGCCCCCCAAGGGTGTGTTCTATCCCCACTCCTCTTCTCCCTCTATACAAATGACTGCACCTCAGCGGACCCGTCCGTGAAACTCCTGAAGTTTGCAGATGACACCACTGTCATTGGACTGACGCAGGACGGTAATGAGTCTGCATACAGACAGCAGGTGGATCGTGTGATACACTGGTGTAGTCAGAACTACCTTGAACTCAACCCACTCAAGACTGTGGAAATGGTGGTTGACTTTCGGAGAACACCACCCCCATACATCCCTCTCACCATCCTCAACAACACCGTTTCGGCTGTGGACCACTTCAGGTTCTTAGGAACCACCATCTCTGAGGACCTGGGATGGTCTTCACACATAGACACTGTTCGGAAGAAGGCCCAGCAGAGACTGTACTTCCTGAGGCAACTCAAGAAGTTCAACCTTCCACAGGAGCTGCTGGTCATCTTCTACACTGCCATCATTCAGTCTGTCTTGTCTTCATCCATCTCAGTGTGGTTTGGCTCACGCACAGAACAGGACAGGTCAAGACTGCAATGAATAATCAGGACTGCAGAGAGAATCATCAGGGCTGACCTTCCCTCCAACCAGGACCTATACAGGTTTAGGTTCTGAAAAAGAGCTGCCAAAATCTCTGCACACCCCACACACCCTGCACAGAAACTGTTTAGCGTTTTACCTTCAGGCAGCCGCTACAGAGCACTGTTTACAAAAACCAGCCGCCACAGAGACAGTTTCTTCCCCCAGGCTTTTTCTCTGTTGAACATTTAATAGAGTACCAAACAACAGCATACAGATGTTGCAATGCACCTTTTTATTTATATATGTGTATATTTGTATATTGTATATATGTATATTTTTTAATGCAAAAAAACAAAAACCAGAGAGCAAAGTGTACCGGACTCAAATTCCTTGTTTGTATGTACAAACTTGGCAATAAAGCTGATTCTGATTCTGATATATATATATATATATATATATATATATATATATATATATATATATATATATATATATATATATATATATATATATATATATATATTGCCTAGAGAAGCCACGGTAATCAGCCCAATTCTCATTGAGAGAAATAAAAATCAGCCCGATAAAGTATGGGAAAGTTTGGAAGAAAACAGCACTGCACTTTTATTTCAGCAGATGGCCTTACCCCTTTATGCTGTTCAAAAGATAATTTTTTGGTTTCATTTGATAAATAATAAATGATGAGCAGCATTAGAGTTATACAGTTGATTAATTCCATCCATTATTCCTTAAGTTGCACTGGCTCCATAAGCAGGAAAAGTTACAATCATTATTTTACATTAATACTTTCCGAACCTGCATCTAGCCAGAGTTGTTGCCTTATAACGGCAGGGTTTATTTACAATAACTACTAAACACTGATTAACACATTTAGCTGAAAAATCTATTTTACATTCTGGTACTTGCAGTTATTTACCACATACCTACTAAACACTTTATTCACTTTCAGCCACCACAAACAGATAACAGGTAGCAGGAAATCCCAGAGATCAGGCAGTGGATAGTGGGGAAGTCCGAGTCCAATCGTCGGTTTGCTTAACTTAGCTTAGCAGCCACACTGGTCTGTAAGCGGAACTCTGCTGCTCCGAAAACTCCGATGGGAGATTTCGAAGTAGGCTCATTCTTAAAGAACTGGCTGCACAAATAAAAATTGATGTATACTTTCTTGCTTTAAACCATCTTAAAACTTTTTTTGTGACAAATTAACGGTCTAATAATGACTAATTTGTATACTGACCACAACCATTACTGCAGCTGCTGGTGCCATGCCTTGCTGCACACAACCCCGCCCATTTATCAATCTCGGGGAAAGCTGAAAAGACCATCTCCCGACCAGGACCATTTACCCGTGAAAGTACAGCCCTGGGAATGTGAAATGAAAAGGTGCTAAGCTGATAAAGAGACTGGCTCTGTTCTAGGGTACCTCCTGAGATGATTATGGAATGAAGGATTTTTAATAAAAATACAGAACATTATGTACAACCCTGAGCATTCTCTTCATCAGACTGTCCTGCTATCAGCATCTACAACAACTCTCAAAGAAACCTGCAGAATGAGTTACAGCAACATTCAATTTCCCTTTGAGATAAATAAAGTGTTTGCTTTTTTTATTTGAATAGAATTTAAACTGGTGTAGCTAGTCTTAAAGTATTTTTTTGGAACTGACTTATTTACTTTTGTAGTCTGCAGACTACACAAGTAATATAATGATTTTTTTTATGTCTTTACACATCACCTCATCATCATCAGTCACTTGTTTTGTGGAATTGATGATATGAAAAGTGTATGAATGCCAGAAGAGTCCTAGTCCACCCCTGACCACTCCTGTCAGATTTAAGTTAGAAAGTAAATATTAAGTAAAATTTGAGCAGCAGTGTGCAGGGAAAAGCTCTTCCTATTTCATGTTGTGTATGAGATCAAAATTAACATATGTTTGAGTCTGATTGCTATTAACCTGTTTTGCTTTCTTATTTATAATTTAAGACTTCCTGTACATATCTCTGATATTCTATCCATCTTTTTTCTAGCCAATGAAAACTCTTTATGCGAGTGATGGCTCATTCCTGCATCTGCCTCTTGGTCCGTACTTCTCTGATGGACTGCGCCGTGTGGACTATGTTCTGACATACAGCATCCAAAAGCCCAGCGGCATCCGACAGCAGTCATCCAAGTTTAGTGAAAACAACTTCTTACAAAGGCTTCGATGCAGCCTGAGCTCAAGAAGCAGCCAAGCTCCTCTACAGCCTAAGGAGGACCCAGAGATTGCAGCCACAGACCAACAGGCTAATTATCATGAGGATGACAAGCGCTTTAAGCGTGAGGAGTTTGAGGAAAACCTTCAAGAGATGGAGCTGGAGCTGGAAAAGGATGAAGAGGTGAGAGTTTTACAGCTTCCTGAACAAAGCAAGAACACATGGTAGAAGTTACACATCCCTCTTTAGGCTCGAAGCTAACAGTGTATCTGTACCCAACTTTGTAGACTGAGCTAAGGAAAGGATCAGACATTTTAAGCTGGGGAGACAGTACACAAGTATAACAGACTGGTTTCAGCAGATTTTTGAATGAGAACTTAAAGACTGAGAATTACAGGTCCTTCTCAAAATATTAGCATATTGTGATAAAGTTCATTATTTTCCATAATGTCATGATGAAAATTTAACATTCATATATTTTAGATTCATTGCACACTAACTGAAATATTTCAGGTCTTTTATTGTCTTAATACGGATTATTTTGGCATACAGCTCATGAAAACCCAAAATTCCTATCTCACAAAATTAGCATATTTCATCCGACTAATAAAAGAAAAGTGTTTTTAATACAAAAAACGTCAACCTTCAAATAATCATGTACAGTTATGCACTCAATACTTGGTCGGGAATCCTTTTGCAGAAATGACTGCTTCAATGCGGCGTGGCATGGAGGCAATCAGCCTGTGGCACTGCTGAGGTCTTATGGAGGCCCAGGATGCTTCGATAGCGGCCTTTAGCTCATCCAGAGTGTTAGGTCTTGAGTCTCTCAACGTTCTCTTCACAATATCCCACAGATTCTCTATGGGGTTCAGGTCAGGAGAGTTGGCAGGCCAATTGAGCACAGTGATACCATGGTCAGTAAACCATTTACCAGTGGTTTTGGCACTGTGAGCAGGTGCCAGGTCGTGCTGAAAAATGAAATCTTCATCTCCATAAAGCTTTTCAGCAGATGGAAGCATGAAGTGCTCCAAAATCTCCTGATAGCTAGCTGCATTGACCCTGCCCTTGATAAAACACAGTGAACCAACACCAGCAGCTGACACGGCACCCCAGACCATCACTGTGGGTACTTGACACTGGACTTCTGGCATTTTGGCATTTCCTTCTCCCCAGTCTTCCTCCAGACTCTGGCACCTTGATTTCCGAATGACATGCAGAATTTGCTTTCATCCTAAAAAAGTACTTTGGACCACTGAGCAACAGTCCAGTGCTGCTTCTCTGTAGCCCAGGTCAGGCGCTTCTGCCGCTGTTTCTGGTTCAAAAGTGGCTTGACCTGGGGAAGGCGGCACCTGTAGCCTATTTCCTGCACACGCCTGTGCACGGTGGCTCTGGATGTTTCTACTCCTGACTCAGTCCACTGCTTCCGCAGGTCCCCCAAGGTCTGGAATCGGCCCTTCTCCACAATCTTCCTCAGGGTCCGGTCACCTCTTCTCGTTGTGCAGCGTTTTCTGCCACACTTTTTCCTTCCCACAGACTTCCCACTGAGGTGCCTTGATACAGCACTCTGGGAACAGCCTATTCGTTCAGAAATTTCTTTCTGTGTCTTACCCTCTTGCTTGAGGGTGTCAATAGTGCCCTTCTGGACAGCAGTCAGGTTGGCAGTCTTACCCATGATTGGGGTTTTGAGTGATGAACCAGGCTGGGAGTTTTAAAGGCCTCAGGAATCATTTGCAGGTGTTTAGAGTTAACTCGTTGATTCAGATGATTAGGTTCATAGCTCGTTTAGAGAGCCTTTTAATGATATGGTAATCTTGTAAGATAGGAATTTTGGGTTTTCATGAGCTGTATGCCAAAATCATCCGTATTAAGACAATAAAAGACCTGAAATATTTCAGTTAGTGTGCAATGAATCTAAAATATATGAATGTTAAATTTTCATCATGACATTATGGAAAATAATGAACTTCATCACAATATGCTAATATTTTGAGAAGGACCTGTATATAAATGCAGTTTTCTCTGTGTGTGTATGTGTGTGTGTGTAAATATACAGGGGTTGGACAATGAAACTTAAACACCTGGTTTTAGATCACAATAATTTATTAGTATGGTGTAGGGCCTCCTTTTGCGGCCAATACAGCGTCAATTCGTCTTGGGAATGACATATACAAGTCCTGCACAGTGGTCAGAGGGATTTTAAGCCATTCTTCTTGCAGGATAGTGGCCAGGTCACTACGTGATACTGGTGGAGGAAAACGTTTCCAGACTCGCTCCTCCAAAACACCTCAAAGTGGCTCAATAATATTTAGAACTGGTGACTGTGCAGGTCATGGGAGATGTTCAATTTCACTTTCATGTTCATCAAACCAATCTTTCACCAGTCTTGCTGTGTGTATTGGTGCATTGTCATCCTGATACACGGCACCGCCTTCAGGATACAATGTTTGAACCATTGGATGCACATGGTCCTCAAGAATGGTTCAGTAGTCCTTGGCAGTGACGCGCCCATCTAGCACAAGTATTGTGCCAAGGGAATGCCATGGCAGCCCAAACCATCAACGATCCACCCCCATGCTTCACTCTGGGCATGCAACAGTCTGGGTGGTACGCTTCTTTGGGGCTTCTCCACACCGTAACTCTCCATGATGTGGGGAAAACAGTAAAGGTGGACTCATCAGAGAACAATACATGTTTCACATTGTCCACAGCCCAAGATTTGCGCTCCTTGCACCATTGAAACCGACGTTTGGCATTGGCATGAGTGACCAAAGGTTTGGCTATAGCAGCCCGGCCGTGTATATTGACCCTGTGGAGCTCCCGACGGACAGTTCTGGTGGAAACAGCAGAGTTGAAGTGCACATTTAATTCTGCCGTGATTTGGGCAGCCGTGGTTTTATGTTTTTTGGATATAATTCAGGATAGCACCCGAACATCCCTTTCAGACAGCTTCCTCTTGCGTCCACAGTTAATCCTGTTGGATGTGGTTCGTCCTTCTTGGTGGTATGCTGACATTACCCTGGATACCGTGGCTCTTGATACATCACAAAGACTTGCTGTCTTGGTCACAGATGCGCCAGCAAGACATGCAGCAACAATTTTTCCTCTTTTGAACTCTGGTATGTCACCCATAATGTTGTGTGCATTTGCATATTTTGAGCAAAACTGTGCTCTTACCCTGCTAATTGAACCTTCACACTCTGCTCTTACTGGTGCAATGTGCAATCAATGAAGACTGGCTACCAGGCTGATCCAATTTAGCCAGAGAATTTGCATCTTTCCGAACAGTTAAGAACTGTTCAGAAAGTTGAAATAAAAACTTTGCAGAAATTTTCTCTGGACAAGATGAATGGAGTTAAATAATTTTAATGTCAAACATCCATTATAAACTGAATGAGTGACGTTTTGAAACAAGAGCATCTTTGTTCAAAAATGACTTCTGGGAAAAGCTTTTAGCAGCTCATAGTGATACTTAGCATACCATCAGAAGTCACAGTAAATAGCCTGAGATTGAAAGGACAAAAATTATAGATGGTATCTTATAGTAGAAACTATGGCCTGGACAAAACACATGCTATACAGAAATGATGGATGCAGTCAAGCTTGGAAATTGTATTACTTTAGATGGATAGGTTCCAGCATTCCTACTGTATTTGCAACTTATTTATCAACCTTTTGGAAATCAGGACCTGCCTTTATGTGAATTCATAAAGAACATTCAGTTTGAAACTATTGTGTAACATATAACCTCCTGTTTGTCAGAGTAAAATCCTTGGAATCGGCTTCTTGAAGATCCATGCGCCTTGGACTGTTTTGTGTCGAGAGGCTGAGATCATGAAGCTCAAGATGCCAACAAAGAAGGTATTCAGTTCAACATCTGCTGATTCTAATTCGAAATTTCTGTTTAGTTTCTTTCTTTACCATTAGTTCCATATTAATTCTGTCTGTAATAATTTAGACTGTTACTGACCTAATTTGCTGATGTTTACCACATGTATTAATCATCATCCTCTTTTTTTATCAGATTGATTTTTATTGTTGTATTTAAAACAGAATTAATGGCGGGGCGGCTTTGGCACAGCAGTAGAGCGTGCAGCCCATCTTATAGAGAGGCTTTGGCCCTCGATGCAGCTGTCCCCTGATTTGCATTCCTCGCCAAAGTGCGAGTCCTGTGCTGCATGTCTTCCCACTCCATTTCCTGTCTCCCTACTATCAAAGAAAAACGATAAATAAAATGCCACAGGTGCCGCAAAACTTAACCAAAAAACCAAAACTGAGTATTGGTGAGAAACGTCTTGTAAATATGTCTGTACAATGTGTCAATCCTCATCAAGTAGTTTAATTCAGTTCAGTTTTTATACAGGACTGTTTTATGACAAATATCTCAAGGCACTCTACAGACAAACAATGCAATTTATACAGCGAAATATATACTCTGTTCAATGAGATAGACAGATTCAAGCGCAATTAAATACATTCCAATTCGATTCTAGTTATAATGCAGTAATGTTCAGTTTATTATACCAATTAATTAAAATGTTTGCTGTCAAATGAAGCCCAGACAATTGCATTGAGTCACTGGTCGTTGGAGCAATCCCTTCTCCTGAATAAACATGTGGTAACAGTAGACCATTGAATGCAATGAGTTTTTGACTTTGCCGCAATCCCTCATGTTGAGCATGCCTGTGGCAACAGTGGAAAGGTCAATCGCCCTTCAACAAGAATGATGTTATGTCTTTTCCGTAGGTTTATGAAGTTAAACAAGGCAGCAACCTAGTGGAGAAAATCCGACTGTTCATTCACAAAGTTACTGATCCTCTCCACCCAAAAGTGGATCCCAAACGACCGGAAGATGTCAAATCACTCTCACTTCCCTTCTCAAGGGAGAAGCAGCATCTGTGAGTAAAACCAATTTTGTGTTTTCACATGTAAAGACACACTCAACAACATTTTGCAAACAGTTCCTTGTATTGATGGGCCATTTTAATTATATTTATTTATTTAAAAGCAGAAAACAGGGCAGTATGGGATCTTTTTCCAAGATTGGCTAATGAACTGAGGTTTAAACCAAATGCCTGCCATTGGCTTTGGTTGACTTTTATCAGAGATCCAGAAAAGCAGCTCCCCTGGTCTACTGGGTCTTCACAGCTCTGTTCACTGAGGATGTGAGTGACACTGACCCTTAACCACA
This sequence comes from Girardinichthys multiradiatus, assembly GCF_021462225.1. NCBI lineage: Eukaryota > Metazoa > Chordata > Actinopteri > Cyprinodontiformes > Goodeidae > Girardinichthys > Girardinichthys multiradiatus. The sequence continues at coordinate 2,862,148 of NC_061797.1, forward strand.
GTATATGTTGTAACCAAGCAGTCCATGTTTAAGGATAGCCTAACTGCAGGAATATATTCCAAGTTTTTCCTCTCATCAGGGGCGAATGTCCCATTTCATTTTTCAGGGGGATATGAAGAAAAAGCTCACTTTTCTCTCTTTTCTGGTCCTTTGTTACTTTGTTAAATGTTATTAAAAGTAATTATATTAGTTATAGCACTGTTCTTTATGGAACTGGTTGGCTGACAACTGGAAACACACACAAAATATGCATAGTTAATAATAATAAATAAATAATAAAAATATAAAATAAAAATAAAATATTTATTGTTCACCAAAGAAGCAGAACAATGTTTTGTTACAAGTTTTTTTACCGATCAAAACTGAACAATTTTTGACTTGAAAAGAAATTAAATATCTGTTAAACTGAACATCTTTCTCATGGTGTAACTGCTAGCCTACAAAAAATAATCAAAATCCTGACCTCAAACTTAAATGAAAAATACTTACATAGCCTACATTACAAAATCTGAATATCTCCACGAACAAATTTAAAATGTCAGTAAAATATGAATTATGCCTATATCTGACATTAAACATCCTGACAGACGTTTTTAAAAAATCTGCCCTCTTTATTTCCTCCCCTCTTTTCCCTTATCTATTTTTCCTTCCAGTCCTAAGTGATCTCTCTCTTTTTCTCCTCGTCGCTGTACTGCCTCCAATCTGTCCTCTTCTCTCTTCCTGTTCACATCCATCTTCACGTGTCCTCTGTCCCCTGTCACCGTTTCTATACTACATACTAGTTTCAGCTTGTCAGCCATTATAAGCTAAGCTGAACCAGCAAGCTGAAAAAAAGAGGCTGATTCTGGACAAAGAGGGAGAAATTTTACTTTTCATGTTCCAACCTAGTGCTCGTTGAACAAGTAGTGTGATAAACTTACTGGCTTTTGTGCAGTTTCCTCATTAAGTGAGCCAGCCACTCACTGGAGCTGTGGAGGGGAGCAGCCGGTAGCCCCAACCCGTTGGAAATTCCAGGCGGACCAACAATTAAGAAATGCATTTACGTTTTTATAATTTGAAACCGGTTGAATTGTACTTTTATTATCATTTATTTAAAAAATTTGTGTTTTGAATTATTTTTGGGGGGTACGTCTTTATGGAGGGGGGGCATATTCCCTGGGTCCCCCTCGTGATATCCACCTATGTCTCTCAGATAAAAAAAATATCTTAAAGAAAACGCTGTGTAGCTGCAAAGCATAATGTAGTTAACACCTAACATTACACTTAGAACACCTGAATAAGCACCTTGGAATATATTTAATAATGAAACACAGTGTGGTGGATACATTAACAATGCACTGAAATTGCGATCAGAAGTGCCAACATGTCTGTGCGGCGGTCAGCTAAAGATGACAGGAAAGCAGCAGAGTGATTCAGTCCAACTTCATATTGTTAAAGCTCCCATCCCCCAGCTTTCTCTGATCAAATTAACACAAGTCTGACTCATTGATGTCATGGATGTTCTCTGAACACAGTTACTGAGGGTTTAACATTGTAGCTTAAGCAGACATATAAGGAATTTTCAAATTTGTGAAACTCATGACTTCATAGATGATCTGTTTGGTCTCAACAAGTTTACCAGTTTTTACATACAGTCTTAAGAAGGATGTCTTCACATCAGCCCACTGGGACGTATGGAGGAGAAAGAGAGGCAGTGAGGAGCTAAATTTACACTCCAACAGCTAGCAGATCTTCCTCTACAGCTTGCACATCTCTTCATCTGTATTCTATATTTAAAATATAAAACAACGCAAACTTCTTTTTTTTTTCTTAAATTTTTTGTAAAAAAACAAGCACTTTAGTTTTTTACATTTTACTGGCAGAAACAATCACTTAACTTTAAATATTTTAACTTCTAAATATCAACAGTCATCATTCAAATAACGTTCACCCCTGCTAGCCTCTCATTATGTTTTATTATATATTGATGGAAAATCATTTGAATTGTCAAGTTGGAGCTGGACACTATTTTTCTTGTGTACTGCTCATTCTACATTGCTTGATGCTAATTGCAAACAGAATTCCTTATGGGTCTCTTTCAACAATGGCTTTCTTCCTGTCGTTCTTCTATTGCCCCTTTTCCACTGGCTCGTTTTAGGTAGCGCGGCTCTGCTCCACTTGGTTTCGCTCTATTCTGTATGGTACCAGTTGTGTCTGACCCACTGACGGCTGGAGTTATGCTGGCTAAATCTCCGCCTACCAGCTGTCAGTGTAGTGAGCTGTGCTGCTATTAACGTTACTTTGTGACATTGTCACATTAAAGTAATCTGCATGAAATGCTAAAAATTAATAAAGAAATAGAAAATAAAAACGTAAATAAACAAAATACAAATCATGTTTTTTATTATTGTATGTGCCAGAATGTCTTATATATGTTTTTTCATGTATAAAATAATCCACTGGGATAATTATCTAGAACACTGCCCAGCCAGAACTTCAAATAAGGCTCAGGGGTTTTTGATGTAAGGGACGTTGGCAAGAGCAGCAGAAAGGAAAGACACTGCTGTCTGGACTGGTGAAGCTCCAGTTTGTCTGAAGAAGTTACAATTTTGGGCTTTTTGAGGAAGTTTTTGTCTCACCCATGACAATAACAAGGACATGGACTTTTAAAGGGCAAAACCACAGACTTCTGACCCCAGTGAAGTTAGTCTCAGGTTGGATATTTGTGCTCGATGGATTCACTGGCGTCTTCCTCCCGTTTGATCCAAGGATTGCAGTCTGATTACAGGCAGCTGCTCTGTGCCTGCTCCCTCCTCCTGCAGACGGCGGTTCGTTTAAGGTCCTTTAAGGACATTTCTGAACCAATGAAATACAGCACCTGGCTGTGTGTGATTCAGAAAGCTGATTTGTCCTTTTTTCTTTTCTTTCAGCCTTTTAGGCATGGTTTATGACTTGTAAATAGTAAAATTATATGTCAATTTGACTTGCTGCGGCCATTGTGGTCTTTAATATTATTGTAGTCGCTTTTGTGTTTAATTATAAATAAAGATGTTTGGAAAAAGTTTTTCAGCAAAAAGTAAGTAAGAAAAATGTAGTACCGACTCAGCCCTGGTTGGAGCTGCTCAGGAGCAGGGACCAAAAAACTAAGTACCGGTATGGAAAAAACAGTAATGGAAACAGTTCCAAAGCGAGCCGAATCAAGCAAGTGGAAAAGGGGCATATAAATGCCAGGTTGTGTGGAGTGTGCAGATATTAACTGCTATCATCAAATTCACCCACCTGAGCTGTGGATCTCTGCAGGTCCTACAGAGTTACCATAGGGCTCTTGGCTGTAGATTTTATTCACCTTCTCCTTGCCATTGCTATAACCTCTGAAGACAATGTGTTTTACTAGATTTTTACCGTGGGCTCAATACAAATATACAATAAGTCTTAGTTTTCTGTTTGTAAAAAAAAATAAATCTATGTACTTTTTTCCTCTTTATAATTCTTTGTGTTAGTGTGTTGTATACATTCCCAATAAAATGTTATATCTTCTTTACAAGACACTTTCCTGTACCCAAATTGTATGCTTTTTGTATGTATACAGGTCATATAAATATTTAACCAGTAAACTCACCAGTTTTAGCATTTTCTGTCAGGGTAAACACCCCCCCAACCTTCCCACCCACACACACACTTTTTCTTCATTGGCATTTAATTCAAAGAGCAGGTAAAATATTTCACTGAGAAGTAGCGCACTCCTTTAAGAAGCTGATACATCATCCGTTTTCACTATTGCCTTAAACATGAACATTTGTTACTTAAATGCCTGAAGATGTAATTTTAACTGTTAAAAGCAGAGGTGATTTTTTAATGCTTGTTATATTAAAAAAAATGTAATTTGAATTCATTACATCTTATTAGACAAACTGACAGAGTAGCTAACATTAGATTTATTAGTTCTTTTCTCATCTTGCCCAGCCACTTTTTCAGCTTTCCATCAGTATTTCTCTGGACTGTAAAGTAATTATCATTCTAAAACCACTTTTGATTTTGTTTTCCTTCCTGCATCTTTAAATGGAACAATGGCTGTTTTTCTTATTTTTTCCCAGTTTTGACCTGTCTGACAAAGACAAATTCTTTGACAGCAAGACAAGAAGCTTCATCGTAAGTATTTCTTTTAGAATGGCTGTTAAAGGTTAAAGGAATCTGGATAAAATAAACAATGTAAAATCCAGCTTCTATATAGATGAGCATGCTTCCTCTATCTCTCTTTTACACACCGACACACACACACACACACACACACACACACACACACACACACACAGTACTACCCACTGTTTAGCTAATGACTAGATAATGTGATTGAACTCACAGTATTGGATGGAGGTGCATAATCCCAGCAGTTCTTTGCTCTCAGCTGTGCTCATCAATTAGACTCATTGGAGTTACTTTTATTGACACTCTAAGACATACATTGGGGCCTGGCGCTGGCGGTTAAGCGCGCGACCATGTGCAGAGGCTATAGTCTTCAATGCGGCTGTCTCGGGTTTGAGTCCCAGACCTGGCGACCTTTGCCGAATGTCTTCCCCTTTCTTTGCCATCTTTCCTGTCTACCTACTGTCGAATAAAAATAAAAGGCCTCTAGTGCCGCAAAAAAAAAAAAAAAAGATCTGATTTAATTTTGCTTTCATTTCATTTTTTTTATCCAATAAGCAAATAATAATTTTTACCGTATCCTGTCCGGCAGAGTAGCGCTCAGGATTGTTGTCTGAGTGCCAAGAAATTGCCCAACAGATTTACTTTCACAAGCGGAGCATCACAGCTAATGCTTTAAAGCTCTGCTTGATATTTATAAAAGAAACTTTATTATAAACGTCTTTGTGAATATTTAAATTGTTACGGACACGGAGACTGAAATGAAAAGGAAAAAGAAGCTCGAAAAAGAGAGAGATGGGGAAAAGGGGAGAAAAGGAGGAAAGAGTGGAGGAGAGAAAGAAGGATGAAGGGAATACAAGATTGCACCCTGCTTGCTTATACACCTGCAGCTGTTTTATTTTATTTTTTTTAACAAAATAGTACACGGTAATTATGAATGTAAAATGTACATCTGTGTATCTGTCAACACCTGAAGCTTAACACCTGTGAGTATGAGAGTGGACGCGCTTTTGTATACAAGGTTTCTCCACAAAATATGCAATAGCGAGTGTGAGGACCCACAGACCTGCCCCATGGTCCCTGGACGGACACTGAGGAGATCCGAGCCACATACATCCAAAAGCCCCCCAAATCACAGGAACCCCAGGAGAACCACCGCCAGAACTACCGCAACCCCCCCAAAGAAGAGCAGTGGAAAGTCCCAGGGGAACCACCCAGCAATGACAGTGCAGAAGCCCGAGGGAGCCGCAGTGACGAGCCCACAGGCCCCACCGGCAGCCGTCCACGCCCGAGCAGATACAGCCATGGACCCAGAGGCCCAAGACCCCAGGCAGACAGCGCCGGCACCGCCCAGACCCGGGTGACCCCGGCCCGGCTCCCGCTCCCCCGCCCCGAACCCAGTCCCCAACAACCCCCATCCACTTCCGGAGAGGGAGCTATGTTCAAAAGAGGGGTCCACATGGCTCAAACCAGCCCGCCAACCGGAGCCACCCCAGGACGGAGCAGTCCCGACCCCCCAATGAGCTCCGATCCCAACCCCATGAGTCTCCCACCCCCAGTGAACCCCAACAAGAACCTCCCCACAGAGCCACCCCCAATAAAGACACTGATATCGAACACATGCCCACGAACCCACCCCCACAGGTGAAGCCAATGAAGCCACACCCACACAGCGCAAGCTCCACACACAGCCCAGCTCTAAGCACCCCCGCCACAACCCGCTCCCCCACCACACAGCGCGCCGCAAGGCAAGGGTCCCGCGCAATGCCACCCCCGCCCACTGGCGCAACAGGGCAGACCCCACCGAGCACCGCACCCACAACAGGACCCCCGACCTCGCACCATGACGGGAGAAACTCATCCACCAAGAGGTCCCCGGCCAGCGGCAGGCACCCAGGGCCAATGTCCGACACCATGACCCACTCAGCCACAAAAAACACTAAATCACTGCCACTGCAACAATCGCCCAGGGAGAAACACTATCCAGCTCAGCTCCACCATCGCCGCCCAGCCGATCCAAACGCCGGTGAACCCACAACATAGAAGTGGACACAACCACTCCACCCCACAGGCTGCAGCCCCTCCACGCCATCCCCCAGCCTACCGCCCCAATCCCCCCCCCCGAACACGACAGCCAGCCGACCAGCACACGTTGCAAAGAGTCCACACCTCCATCCAGAGACGCAGACCCACCTACATCCAGGTCAGCCAAGCAAAAATGATAGAGCCGAGCCAGACCGCAGATCCCCCCCGAGCCAGCGCCACAGCAACACCACACATCCTTCTGTGCATTCGTAGGGGCACGGCGAAGACCACTAACCCCAAGCACACACAACCCACCAGGAACCATCCAGCAAACGAGTAAACCCCACCCCAGTACGAGGCCGAGAAGCCCGACACAAGCGCAAAGCTCAGCGATGCCCGCCCTGCCGCACCCACGCCCGGAGGTCAGAGCCGCCGCACACAGGACCACCGCCCCAACACCACAGCATGCCATACAGCGGAGGACCGAATGCAGCAAAGTTTTCCAGTTTTTAATTAATGTTTTTTCTTGTATCCCCAGGTTTTTGAAGTACTGAAGAGGATAAGATGGACGAGACCCAACTATTCTATGGGTAAAGCCTGTCTAATATAACAATGGCAGACATCAAGAAATAGCAATCTTCAGGTTTAGATTGTAGATCTTCTATTTTTATGTTTATATAGTACTCTGTTGACAGGCATTCCTTGCATCACAATTTTGTTTGTATACACCAGTTGGTGGATCTGTAAATGACAATAAAGTGGATATTATTTTCTAGATTGTGGACAAAAGTGTTAGCACGCACTCAGTTATTATTATTTTTTGGACAGATTTTAAATTTGTCCTAACTTTCTGAAACATGTCTCTGATGTAGTATTTCATTGCCCCGTATGATTTTAAGTCAGATATGTGAACCACACTGCAGTATTAGGACACAGGTTTTCCTAAATAAACACAAATATCAGTAGGAAAACCATCAGCAAAGAGTTATTCGTGTTTTAAATGAAAACCAAAAATTCATAGCACATGGAGCCAAAAATAACAATCATTTTCCCAGGAGTAAGACAGGCTATTATGGACATGCGTGCAGCCATTGTATGATGGATTGTGTGGTTGATATTGCAAACCCTTTTTTAATTACCTGGAAAAATAGATGCTGCATGAGTGGATTCATGGAACCAAGGCAGTTTGTACGTAGTAATAAAATAAATTTAATAAAAACTTTGCAGAAATGTTCTGTAGACAAGATTAATGGAGTTAAATAAGCTTAATGTCAAACAGCCATTATAAAGTGACGTTTTAAGACAAGAGCATCTTTGTTCAAAAATTAGTTAAGGGAAAAGCTTTTAGCAGCTCACAGTGATACTTAGCATACCATCAGAAGTCACATTAAATGGCCTGAGATTGAAAGGGCAAAAATTATAGACGGTATCTTATAGTAGAAACTATGGCCTGGACAAAACAATGCTATGCAGAAACGATGGATGCAGTCAAGCTTGGAAATTGTATTACTTCATTATTTCAGAACAGGTTGGATTGTTTTAGCACATAATGCAATGGCCAAGCACCAGTGTAATAGGAAGTAAAGAAGTATTTTCATTTTGTAGTGTACATTCATTAAATAAGTATGAAGTATTACTTCTTTATACCTGGGCAGAACTGGGGGGAACTTTGGTTAAGATGGATCTCCACACATGGATTGTAGGAGGATGTTTCACAATGGGCAGCACACATAAGTCATTGTAGTTCTGGATCTGGACAAATTAGTTTTTCAAACAATCAGAAGAATTTATTAGATAAAATAACATACCACCAGTCTTGTGCTCTTCATCTTTTCTTGCAGAATTTCACTGTGCTCCTAATATTTTTATTACACAGAAGTGACTTCTTTGCCCTCCTTGTGTCACGAGGCAAGTGCCCACTTTTAGAAGGATGTATTTGTGTGCTTGTTAAACATTCTTCGATGTCCTGAAAAGTCTTCATTCTAGCTGGATGTCTCATCTCGAAGTTGTAGGTGATCTAGAAAACTTTTGTTTTCACTTTAATTTTTCTATCATGAATTATCTTGTGAAGCAAGTTTAGTTTTAATGGTTGCACACTTTTTGAAGGTTACCATTGGTTACACAAAAAGACAATAATTTCAAGCCCAGTCAGAATGTTAGTGAGCTTCATCTGTGCTTCACCAATACAAACATGTTTTATTTTTTCTTAACATTTTTTGCCTATTTTGCAACAAATTAAAGAGCATCAATGTAATCTTTCATCACAAAACCAACACCAACAATTAAACTGCTTTTGATCACACATACACTTCTGTCCATTTTACACATCCCTCTGTTGGCTGAGCCAGGAAAACAATGTAAGATTAACAAACATGTTAAAAACCAAATCATAAAACATAATGTGTTTCAGAGCAGAAACAAAAGAAATTATACTTGGAGTACAAGAAATGTCTTACTCCATCTAATATTGATTTGCTGAAATTTCAGTAATTTATGATTCAGTGTTTTACCATTTACAATTACTATTCAAAAAAAAGAAACTACCAAAATTTTTTATATCTCTTTAAACATTTTCATGAGTCACCTTCATCAGCTCATTCATGTGTGTCAGGAACGCTTCTTATATGTTCCTGCTCTGTGAGACTGATAATATGTTGTAATTTAATCCTGTTGATTATGCATTCTTGCAGGGATAACCAGTCTGCTAGCCAATGGTGTCTACACATCTGCTTATCCCCTGCATGATGTGAGTATCAGCATCACATTTCATCTTTCATGCTTACAGGCCACCTTCCTTCTGTGGGCGTATAGCCTTCTGTTTGTAAAGCCAAAGGAAAAACAATGAGGAATACAGTGGCTTGTAAAAGTATTCATACCCCTTGAACATTTCCACATACTGTCACATTACAACCACAAACATAAATATATATTTTATTGGAATTTTATGGGAAAGACCAACACAAAGTGATATACCATTGTGATGTGGAAAGAAAATTATACACAATTTCAAACATTTATTAACAAATAAAAACCTGAAAAGTAGTGAGCCCCCTTCACTCTGAGTGCAACCAATTACCTTTGGAAGTTGCTAATGACTAAATAGAGCCCACCTGTGTGTAATCTAATTTCAGTACAAATACAGCTGCTCTGTGACGGCATCAGAGGTTGGTTAAGAGAATATTGGGTAGCACACATCATCATGAAGTCCAAGGAACACACCAGACAGGTCAGGGATAAAGTTGTGGAGAGGTTTAAAGCAGGTTTAGGCTAGAAAAAGATTTTCCAAGCTTTGAACATCTCATGGAACTGTTCAATCCATCATCCAGAAATGGAAAGAGTATGGCACAACTGTAAACCTACCAAGACAAGGCCGTCCACCTAAACTTACAGGCCGAACAAGGAGAGCACTGATCAGAGATGCAGCCAAGAGGCCCATGGTGACTCTGGATGAACTGCAGAGATCCACAGCTCAGGTGGGGGAATATGTCCACAAGACAACTATTTGTTGTGGACTGCACAAATATGGTCTTTATGGATGAGAGGCAAGAAGAAAGCCATTGTTAAAAGAAAACCATAAGAAGTCCTGTTTGCAGTTTGCCAGAAGCCATGTTGGGAACACAGCAAACATGTGGAAGAAGGTCAGACGAGACCAAAATTGACATTTTTGGCCAAACTGCAAAACCCTATGTATGGTGGAGAACTAACACTGCACATCACACTGAACACATCATCCCCACTATGGTGGTGGCAACATCATGCTCTGGGGGTGTTTCTCTTCAGCATGAACAGGGAAGGTGGTCAGAGTTGATGAGAAGATGGATAGAGCCAAATATAGGGCAATCTTGGAAAAAAACCTTTTGGACTCTACAAAAGACTTGAGACTTGGCCGGAGGCTCACCTTCCAGCAGGACAGCAACCCTCAACATAAAGCCAGAGCTACAATTGAATGGTTTAAAACAAAACATATTCATGTGTTAGAATGACCCAGTCAAAGTCCAGACCTAAACCCAATGGAGAATATGTGGCATGATCTGAAAACTGCTGTTTACAAACGCTCTCCATCTAATCTGACTGAGCTTGAGCTGTTTCGCAAAGACGAATGGGCAAACAATTCAGTCACTAGATGTGCAAAGCTGGTAGAGACATACCCTAAAAGACTTACAGCTGTAATTGCAGCAACAGGTGGTTCCACAAAGTATTGACTTAGGGGGCTGAATACTTTTGCACAATGCCCTTTTCAGGTTTTTATTTGTTAAAAAAGGGTTTAAATCATGTATAATTTTCGTTCCAGTTCACAATCGTATACCACTTTGTGTTGGTCTTTCACATAGTATGCCAATAAAATATATTTATGTTTGTGGTTGTAATGTGACAATATGTGGAAAAGTTCAAGGGGTATGAACAAGCCACTGTAACTGCTTCAAGATGAAGGATTATTTTATAATAATTTTTTTATTATTATTTTATAATTTTTACAGTTGCTTGATTCCTTGTAGTTTTTTTCTTTAATTTTGTTGGTAATTATTTGTTTTTAAATAAGTCTGTTTGGGGGATTTTACAAATAGAATTTTCATCTAGTCTTTGAAAGTAACAGTCAGTCAGTCATTTTCTACCGCTTATTTCATAGTGGGTCGCGGGGAAGCTGGTGCCTATCTCCAGCAGTCTACGGGTGAGAGGCGGGGTACACCCTGGACAGGTCGCCAGTCCATCGCAGGGCTTTGAAAGTAACAATTACATGATAATGTGTTATTTGCTGTTACCTCTAAAATTATTAAAAACAAACCCATAACTACTAAGAGTGGTTAAGCGTAATATGGGATTGCTGAATAAGCCTGACATTTTGATATGGTACAAAAAAAAGGCCGCAACACCCCAGTCCATGTGTGAGCACTGAAGAGAGCCAGCAGATGTTGTTCAAATGTCCGTGTGATCTGAGAAATATGGGGATGGCACACAACTTTCTTTGTCTTTCTTGTCTTTAAAGCACTATATTGCATTTGGACAGCCTTCTTGACGACTGTGATACAGAGCTCGCCCAGATATAAGGGAAATCCCGCACACGAATCTTACGCATATTCCTCAGATAAATAGTGTGTAGTTATAGGCCACACTTGTTTGGTTCCATGATCCCAGATTCATTCTCTGAAAGCACACACAACCTTTGATCTTTGTGGATTGTCTTGAACAATGTGAAAGAACAAGGTATTTGAGGGTTTGTGGTTGTGTGTGTATTGTTAAATGATGACCTAAAAGAGGCCACTTGTTGCTACAGTTTTCTAACAGTAAGCTTTGGAATTTTTGGATTCCTGTCCCATTCTCCAGATTTTACATGACAGCAAGTTAGGCTTATGTCCCCATTCAGTCCCATTTGAAACTGTTTCAGTTGGTTTCAACTTAATTTATTACTCTGACTGTGGACACCAGAGGTTTTAGACTAGTGGGTAATTTCTGGTTGTTATTTACTGACTTGTGAAGTTTAAGATACATCTGCCTTACTTAAATTACATATTTCCTTGTGTTTCGTATTTTTGAAGAGCGTATATGAGAAATGGTCCTCTCCCTATTTTGATAAGTAAGGGATTACTAAAGAGTTTCTGTAACCCGATTCTTTCAAACTGTTACATGTGCAGACTTGGCATGTGGTGTTGAATGAACCCTTACGATTCTGAACAAACAACCTTTGTTCTTCCATCAAACTGAAGTTATAGAATGAATGTGTAGAAGTCTAAACTTTAGCATGAAGCACATAATAAATTGCTCTTCATGTATTACTTAATGTTATAAAATAAAAAAAATTTCAGACAAAGAAAACCATTAAGTAGATATCTGAATAGTTAAAAGCAAAGTTTTATTTGTGCAGATCTTGAGCAGTCATAATGACGATGTACTTAAAATAAACACAAACTAAATTTGTTTTATAGGGAGAGATTGAGGACGGTGATGCAGAGCCTAATGACAGAAAGGTAAGTAGAAGAACTCAACTAAACATAACTTTATACCATACCAAGGCCATACCGCTATGTAAACTCTGTTAACTAAAGTGTATAAATGAGTTGGTCCACATAAGCCAAGCATAGAAGTACTATGCCTGTTATTAAATTTAAAATCTTCTTTGGAAAAATCATTTGAACTTACCATTACTACCATTTGGAAAATAAATGATTTTCTCAAAAAGAACCAACAAACTTCTCATGTGTCAAGTCAGTCATTGTGCTCTTTATCTGTTGCCATCTGTTTAAGTCCTTGACACATAACATTAGATCACAAACCTCCAATTAATATAAAAAAGTTTACGTGAGGTACAGATATATAGAATTGTGGGGAAATTCAGGTGGGTGACCAGCAATGTAAAAGGCAAATGGAAACATACATGTACTCCCAAATGTAAAGAAAACTCTGAAAATCAAGAAGAAAGAGTAGACTACAAAGGGAAAAACAGAAGAAAAATAAATTCTGTACAGTTATCAAAATGGCATGCTCAGATTAAATGAAATGTTCAACTGAGTAGGGTGATTTGAAAGATTATAAAAAGCTTATTTGTAATTGCATGAAAAAAACTATTTACAAAAAATGGAAAAATTGCAAATACCAGCAGACATTTAAACATTAATTGAGCTTGTTGGGAACAGTGGTGGTTATGAAGTCTAACAGCTGCTGGAAGGAAGGACCTACAGTAATGCTGCTTTGTGCACCTAGGATGCAGCAGTCACCTCAGGAGCTCTAACGTTCTGAACAGCTTCATGCACTGGTTGGGAGACATTGTCCAAATGTGATGTTATTTTTGCTACAGTCCTTCTGCCTCCCACTATCTGCACTGGGTCTGGGGCCTCCTAGGACAGAGGTGGCCTTCCCAATTGAGCTTATCTAACTGCTTCCTCTCAGCTGTATATAAGCTGCTGCTTCAAGTTACTACACCATATGAGATGGCTGGTGCAACTACAGAGTCAATAATGGTCTTCAGGAGCACCCCCTGCACTACAATAGACCTCAGTCTCCTTAGCAGGAGGAGTCTGTTCTGACCCTTGAGGGTCCACAGTTACCTGACAGGTCCAGTTCGTCCCTCAGAAGTCCAGTCTGGATGGTTTTTAAAGCACTGGAGAAATAAAAAAAACATGATCATCAAGGTTCTTCTCCAGGTGGAGCAGAGCTCGGTGCAGGAGGTAGATGATGGCATCATACACCCCCAGTGCCAGGCTGGTAGGCAAACTTGAGGTGACCTAACCAGGACGCGAAGATAGTTTAGGGTTGACCAATCTCTTGAGGGTCTTCATCGGATGCAGGGTCAGTGCCACTGGCCTATAGCTGCTGAGGTCCTTTGGATGTGAGATCTTAAGCACTGGTATCACACAGGAGGTCTTCCACAGCTGTGGTACTTTCCACAGCTTCAGGCTCATGTTGAACATGTATCCTGTGATGCCACACAGTTGATCTGTGCAGCACCTCAGGAGCCTGGGGGAGGCATGAGTGTCTGATGAAATCCTTTGAAGTACTGATGTAGACCATTTCTCCACCCTAAATCCATACAGCTTGGGGGTTTCATTTGTGAACTATTTTTTTTTTTTTTTTTCAGGTTCTTCCAAGTCTCATTGACGTTCTGCTGCAGCAGTCTTCCATCTTCTTATTGTAGATGTTTTTTCCATCCCTGATTTTTTTTCCTTGTTCCTTGTGCACAGCTCTCACCTCCTCCTTGTTTCCTGATCTAAGGCTCCCTTCTTCTCCTTGGTTAGGGCCTTTATTTCAGGGTTGATTCAGGACTAGTTTTGGAGAAACACTACCGTCATGAGGGGCACAATGTTGTCTACATAGAAGTTAAAGTACTTCATGATGCAGTCTGTGATGCTGTTAATGTCCTTCCCCATGAGGAGCACAGAGCTCTTCCTACACAGTAGAACTGAAACAGTCCCTTAGAAAATCTTTAGTCTCCTCAGACCATCTCTATACTGTGTCAAAGTAAAGAACAGATGAGATTGGCTGTAGTGGAGGCATTTCGAGTGACAGAGTATAGTAACCGTACGTGATTATTTATCTGGACAATGATTTTGTAGTTCAGCTAAACCATGAAGTAATGCCAGACCTCAGCCACAGCTGTGGTGGCGCCGTCCTCCATGTTTAAAATGTACTAACCGTCCGGGACCTGACGCTAGGTAAAATGCCTCCACTACTGCCAAACTCATCTGTTCTCTGATTGGATTGTTAAATCTGTGATTGACATGACCAATCCGCTGAGAGAAAGACAATTCTGGTCAACATTCATACTTCGAAATTGAAACTCACACGCAAGTTAGGGAACTTGAGCACAGAGTTTTACATGTAGTTCTTATTTTTGTATCTGTAAACAGACCTTCACAACGAAAATCTGCAACCTGTGTGATTATTTTTTAGAAGTACAAATGTGTTTTACACACAGATGCACACACATTTTCCTATCTACATATGCACAAAGCTAAAATTCCCATACAAAACATAATTTAAAACTACGCTGTCTGATTTACAAGCACAAAATATTTATGGCTGGAATTTGTGTCCATATGCTGGTAACAGCATGGATGACGTCACAAGCAGTTGCCGCATTGGCGGGGGGTGTGTACCATTATCGCAATAGCGATAGTGCAGAGCGTCTCTTTGATAGTTAACCAAGCCACTCTCTCTGTAGATGTTCTGAAGCTGGGTTAACGCTGCCAATTCATTCACTTCATTGGGAAGGGATGACGCCCGATCAGTGGGGAGGCGGCCCAATATAGCTACCAAGAGCTAGCAGCTAATCTCTAAAGTAAACAATGGGAGCATGACCTCTCATACAGTCTTAGGCCACAAATGCTTAAAAAATAAAAACAAAGCTGTCCACAAAACGGTCAGCACCATAAAGTGTACAGGTGCCAAATACAGGAACACATAACACTTCTAAAAATTCAAAAAGAAACACTCATCAAACAGTGTGCTGCACCACAAATTGGAGGGAGAGTTCAGTGTGCAGCAACATGTAATGATGTAATGTGCCATAGTGACTTTAAGAAAGTTCATTACATGAGTTACATCAGCAATGATGAGAGAAAATCAGTTGGTCCACTTGACTGTTCTATACATTTGTTTATATGGTCAAAATGTATGAATTTGTACACTGCCAATTCATGCATAGGAGAAAAGCAATGTGAGGCAGTGAATACAGGTCCTTCTCAAAAAATTAGCATATTGTGATAAAGTTAATTATTTTCCATAATATCATGAGGAAAATTTTAAATTCATATATTTTAGATTCATTGCACACTAACTGAAATATTTCAGGTCTTTTATTGTCTCAATACGGATGATTTTGGCATACAGCTCATGAAAACCCAAAATTCCTATCTCACAAAATTAGCATATCATTAAAAGGGTCTCTAAACGAGCTATGAACCTAATCATCTGAATCAACGAGTTAACTCTAAACACCTGCAAAAGATTCCTGAGGCCTTTAAAACTCCCAGCCTGGTTCATCACTCAAAACCCCAATCATGGGTAAGACTGCCGACCTGACTGCTGTCCAGAAGGCCACTATTGACACCCTCAAGCAAGAGGGTAAGACACAGAAAGAAATTTCTGAACGAATAGGCTGTTCCCAGAGTGCTGTATCAAGGCACCTCAGTGGGAAGTCTGTGGGAAGGAAAAAGTGTGGCAGAAAACGCTGCACAACGAGAAGAGGTGATCGGACCCTGAGGAAGATTGTGGAGAAGGGCCGATTCCAGACCTTGAGGGACCTGCGGAAGCAATGGACTGAGTCTGGAGTAGAAACATCCAGAGCCACCGTGCACAGGCGTGTGCAGGAAATGGGCTACAGGTGCCGCATTCCCCAGGTCAAGCCACTTTTGAACCAGAAACAGCGGCAGAAGCGCCTGACCTGGGCTACAGAGAAGCAGCACTGGACTGTTGCTCAGTGGTCCAAAGTACTTTTTTAGGATGAAAGCAAATTCTGCATGTCATTCGGAAATCAAGGTGCCAGAGTCTGGAGGAAGACTGGGGAGAAGGAAATGCCAAAATGCCAGAAGTCCAGTGTCAAGTACCCACAGTCAGTGATGGTCTGGGATGCCGTGTCAGCTGCTGGTGTTGGTCCACTGTGTTTTATCAAGGGCAGGGTCAATGCAGCTAGCTATCAGGAGATTTTGGAGCACTTCATACTTCCATCTGCTGAAAAACTTTATGGAGATGAAGATTTCATTTTTCAGCACGACCTGGCACCTGCTCACAGTGCCAAAACCACTGGTAAATGGTTTACTGACCATGGTATCACTGTGTTCAATTGGCCTGCCAACTCTCCTGACCTGAACCCCATAGAGAATCTGTGGGATATTGTGAAGAGAACGTTGAGAGACTCAAGACCCAACACTCTGGATGAGCTAAAGGCCGCTATCGAAGCATCCTGGGCCTCCATAAGACCTCAGCAGTGCCACAGGCTGATTGCCTCCATGCCACGCTGCATTGAAGCAGTCATTTCTGCAAAAGGATTCCCGACCAAGTATTGAGTGCATAACTGTACATGATTATTTGAAGGTTGACGTTTTTTGTATTAAAAACACTTTTCTTTTATTGGTCGGATGAAATATGCTAATTTTGTGAGATAGGAATTTTGGGTTTTCATGAGCTGTATGCCACAATCATCTGTATTAAGACAATAAAAGACCTGAAATATTTCAGTTAGTGTGCAATGAATCTAAAATATATGAATGTTAAATTTTCATCATGACATTATGGAAAATAATGAACTTTATCACAATATGCTAATTTTTTGAGAAGGACTTGTAGATGTGCCTCACCACCATGGTGCAGTCTGTGATGCTGTTAATGTCCTTCCCCAGTAGCTTTTTGCATATGTTTAACACAAATGTATAACTAAATAGCTAAATCATCACATTGTTATATGTCTAGAACCAATCAAGGGTTAATTTGGTAATTAATTACAACAATAATGATAGTACCAGAGTGCCAAGCCAGTGCAAAATGCACTAGTTAATTAGTTCCTTTGGAATAAGCAACAGTTTTTGTATTAATCTGTGATGGGGCTTCCCACATAATTTTAAAGAAACTCCTCCAAAAACCATGCAATTTAGAACAAGACCAAAAACAATGTATACGATTATTTGCTCTTTTGCTTTGGGATTATTTGAAGTTTTTGTTGTCTTCACAAACTATTTTTTTTAAAGAAATCATCGCTGTGTTTTTATTTACAGTCCAGCTCTTTTCTTGGTCTACTCAACCCTCTACATCTGTTGAAACTTTTCAGTAATTATTGACTCTTTTCACAGTTACTGTTCGAGGAGTGGGCCAGCTACAGCGTTTTCTACAAGTATCAGCCTATTGGACTGATCAGGTCAGATCTTTTTGTTTAAATCCATTAGGTACAGGTTTCTTTCCCTGTAAGCTCAGGTATACTACATCTAGTTTTATGGAGCCATCAGGACCATCATATTCACGAACTGGACAGAAAGGAGCCAGGAACAGATCTGACAGATGTAGCAGTTATTTATAGAGTTGAATAAATAAAATGCTACAACCACCTGAATGTAGCACCAATTTAAAAGGTTACATTTAATGACAATGGTGGTATATTCAGAGACAGGTTTAGGCACCGTATAAAGGGTGTTGCATTCTAAAAAACCTGAACAGGACACATTTTTATTTCTGACTTTGTTAAGTCACAACTGATTGGAAGCCTCTCAAACATCTTTGTTTGTTTCCACAGGAAGTACTTTGGAGAGAAGGTTGGCCTCTATTTTGCCTGGTTAGGAGTCTACACACAGATGCTCATTCCGGCTTCCATCATTGGTGTCATTGTATTCCTTTATGGCTGTGCCACAGTTGATGATAACATACCTAGGTACCAACCACACTTATACAGTGTTGTCCTAATTTCAGAAATATCTTACTAATAATGATTTTTCAATGTCAGGTTTCACTGTGTTGTCTGTTCTTCATTTATACAGTGCCTTGCAAAAGTATTCGGCCCCCTTGAACTGGTCAACCTCTTGCCACATTTCAGGCTTCAAACATAAAGATATAAGATTCAACTTTTTTTGAAGAATCAACAACAAGTGGGACACAATCGTGAAGTGGAATGAAATTTATTGGATGTGTCAAACTTTTTTAACAAATGAAAAACTGAAAAGTGGGGCGTGCAATATTATTCGGCCCCCTTGCGTCAATACTTTGTAGCACCACCCTTTGCTGCAATTACAGCTGCAAGTCACTTGGGGTATGTCTCTATCAGTTTTGCACATCGAGAGACTGAAATTCTTGCCCATTCTTCCTTGCAAAACAGCTCGAGCTCAATGAGGTTGGATGGAGAACGTTCGTGAACAGCAGTCTCCAGCTGTTTCCACAGATTCTCGATTGGATTCAGGTCTGACTTTGACTTGGCCATTCCAACACCTGGATACGTTTATTTGTGAACCATTCCATTGTAGATTTGGCTTCATGTTTTGGATCATTGTCTTGTTGGAAGATAAATCTCCGTCCCAGTCTCAGGTCTCTTGCAGACTCCAACAGGTTTTCTTCCAGAATGGTCCTGTATTTGACCCCCATCCCATCAATTTTGACCATCTTCCCTGTCCCTGCTGACGAAAAGCAGGCCCAAACCATGATGATGCCACCACCATGTTTGACAGTGGGGATGGTGTGTTCAGGGTGATGAGCTGTGTTGCTTTTACGCCAAACATATCGTTTTGCATTGTGGCCAAACAGTTCGATTTTGGTTTCATCTGACCAGAGCACCTTCTTCCTCATGTTTGGTGTGTCTCTCAGGTGGCTTTTGGCAAACTTTAAACGAGACATTTTAAGGATATCTTTGAGAAATGGCTTTCTTCTTGCCACTCTTCCATAAAGGCCAGATTTGTGCAGTGTACGACTGATTGTTGTCCTATGGACAGACTCTCCCACCTCAGCTGTAGATCTCTGCAGTTCATCCAGAGTGATCATGGGCCTCTTGGCTGCATCTCTGATCAGTCTTCTCCTTGTTTGAAATGAAAGTTTAGAGGGACGGCCGGGTCTTGGTAGATTTGCAGTGGTCTGATACTCCTTCCATTTCAATATGATTGGTTGCACAGCGCTCCTTGGGATGTTTAAAGCTTGGGAAATCTTTTTGTATCCAAATCCAGCTTTAAACTTCTCCACAACAGTATCTCAGACCTGCCTGGTGTGTTCCTTGGTCTTCATGATGCTCTCTGCACTTTGAAGAGAACCCTGAGACTATCACAGAGCAGGTGCATTTATACGGAGACTTGATTACTCACAGGTGGGTTCTATTTATCATCATCAGTTATTTGGGACAACATTGGAACATTCAGAGATCTGCACTGAAAGTAAAGGGGCCGAATAATATTGCACGCCCCACTTTTTGGTTTTTTATTTGTTAAAAAAGTTTGACACATCCAATAAATTTCATTCCACTTCACTATTGTGTCCCACTTGCTGTTGATTCTTCACAAAAAATTTGAATTTTACAGGGGTTGGACAATGAAACTGAAACACCTGTCATTTTAGTGTGGGAGGTTTCATGGCTAAATTGGACCAGCCTGGTAGCCAGTCTTCATTGATTGCACATTGCACCAGTAAGAGCAGAGTGTGAAGGTACAATTAGCAGGGTAAGAGCACAGTTTTGCTAAAAATATTGAAATGCACACAACATTATGGGTGACATACCAGAGTTCAAAAGAGGACAAATTGTTGGTGCACGTCTTATTGGCGCATCTGTGACCAAGACAGCAAGTCTTTGTGATGTATCAAGAGCCACGGTATGCAGGGTAATATCAGCATACCACCAAGAAGGACCAAACACATCCAACAGGATTAACTGTGGACGCAAGAGGAAGCTGTCTGAAAGGGATGTTCGGGTGCTAACCCGGATTGTATCCAAAAAACATAAAACCACGGCTGCCCAAATCACGGCAGAATTAAATGTTCACCTCAACTCTCCTGTTTCCACCAGAACTGTCTGTCGGGAGCTCCACAGGGTCAATATACACGGCCGGGCTGCTATAGCCAAACCTTTGGTCAATCATGCCAATGCCAAACGTCGGTTTCAGTGGTGCAAGGAGCGCAAATCTTGGGCTGTGGACAATGTGAAACATGTATTGTTCTCTGATGAGTCCACCTTTACTGTTTTCCCCACATCCGGGAGAGTTACGGTGTGGAGAAGCCCCAAAGAAGCGTACCACCCAGACTGTTGCATGTCCAGAGTGAAGCATGGGGGTGGATCAGTGATGGTTTGGGCTGCCATATCATGGCATTCCCTTGGCCCAATACTTGTGCTAGATGGGCGCGTCACTGCCAAGGACTACCGAACCATTCTTGAGGACCATGTGCATCCAGTGGTTCAAACATTGTATCCTGAAGGCGGTGCACCAATACACACAGCAAGACTGGTGAAAGATTGGTTTGATGAGCATGAAAGTGAAGTTGAACATCTCCCATGGCCTGCACAGTCACCAGATCTAAATATTATTGAGCCACTTTGGGGTGTTTTCGAGGAGCGAGTCAGGAAACATTTTCCTCCACCAGTATCACGTAGTGACCTGGCCACTATCCTGCAAGAAGAATGGCTTAAAATCCCTCTGACCACTGTGCAGGACTTGTATATGTCATTCCCAAGACGAATTGACGCTGTCTTGGCCACAAAAGGAGGCCCTACACCATACTAATAAATTATTGTGGTCTAAAATCAGGTGTTTCAGTTTCATTGTCCAACCCCTTTATATCTTTGTTTGAAGCCTGAAATGTGGTAAGAGGTTGACCAGTTCAAGGGGGCCGAGTACTTTCGCAAGGCACTGTACAATTCATTGCTTTAAAAATTTGTAATACAAATCTGAAGAATGTAACTTTGCATTTCATTTGCCTAGCATTATGCTCACATTTTTAGGCGTGCCTATGCATAGAGAGTTGAGACAGTGAAAACATCTTGTAGAATAGTACTGGTCTCACCATACCAAACTTAGATCACACCCTGATGACATGGTTACAAGAAAATTCCCCAGGTTTGCAGTTTTTTTGCCACACAGATTGAGAGACATCCATGTTCAGAGCATGTTGGCTAATGTTAGGCAATGTTATGATGCAAGGGGAATTAAGATTTCTGAAATCAGTAGATACACAGCTGAGGGTGCTCCTTGAAGGCTGTGTTGTGATTATGAATATGAATATATTATTTAATATTTAATATTAATACTTTAATTCGGGGGCTGCACGGTGGTGCAGTTGGTAGCACTGTTGCCTTGCAATAAGAAGGTCCTGGGTTCGATTCCCGGCCTGGGGTCTTTCTGCATGGAGTTTGCATGTTCTCCCCGTGCATGCGTGGGTTCTCACCGGGTACTCCGGCTTCCTTCCACAGTCCAAAGACATGCCTGTTAGGTTAATTGGTAACTCTAAATTGCCCTTAGGTGTATGAATGAGTGTGTGCATGGTTGTTTGTGTGTTGCCCTGCGATGGAATGGCGACCTGTCCAGGTGTACCCCGCCTTTCGCCCATAGACTGCTGGAGATAGGCACCAGCTCCCCCGTAACCCACTATGGAATAAGCGGTAGAAAATGACTGACTGACTGACTTTAATTTGGTCTGTTGAGGGTTGTCCTGTGAATACCAGCCCAATAAGGCGGTGGTATTAGGACTAAATTGAAAGGGATGAGCCTAGCTCTGGCAATATTAAACAGCACACACAGAATGAATTCATATAATTTCTTAAAATACAAGAATTTATTAACAAAAATAAGTCAACTCAAAGTCAAAATATTTCATTCAACAAACTCTTCACTATGCTACACAGACAGACAGACAGATTTATTGCAGACTCGTTGTCCAGATTTCAAAAACAAACAATGATAAAAGAAGAAAAGTACATTTTAAAAAAAACATTCATAAAAAAACCAACACTCCTAATCTTTTAGGAGGCAGTCGTACCATATATATATACAGATGTATATCTTACTGCTCTAGATTTAATGTTAGTCAGCAGTAGCATAATTATATTATTCGACTCATGTAGCCAACAAATAAATTTATACATAAGCTTCCTTAAAACAGTCATCAAAGAGCTGACATTAGCAGACACAAAGAGTTTACTGGCACTGCTCCATCTGGACCTCTTTAACAAAAGTCTTAATGCTTCAATCTGAAGGCTGACTTTTATAATTGCACCACAAGTGTGTTGCATACAGTGATGTAGAATATGATCTAAACAAGTTCAGTTTAACTTCATTAGAGCAATATCCAAATTTCCAAACTAGAACATTAGCTTGAGCATATAACATTCGAACCTGACGGTAAATGTCCTCATCATTTGACAGATGGTCTGTCAGCACATGACCAAGATATTTTACTTCATTTGAGATGTTCAGTAAGATCTTAGACAATTTAAAATTAGGAAAAACCCTATATTTGTCTTCTTTAGTGTGACATATCAGAATTACACTATTTGATGGGTTAAATTTAACATCCTGAAGTTCACCGTATACTGAACACACATTAAGCAGCTTCTGAAAACCAGCTGAACTTGGACTAAATACCACATACATCAAGTGGTTTACAATTGTGTTTCCAACCACACAGCCAGTTTTACACAGATTGAACTGCTTAGAAAGACCATTCATATAAAAACTGAACAATGCAGGGGAAAGGATGCCTCCCTGTCTGACTCCATTACTGACCTGGAAGGGTGCAGACACACAGTTGTCCCACTTGACCTGCATGGTTTGATTGGCACACCAATAAGGACAGACATCTCACTATATATCTAGGCACACCAGCTTGACTCAATTTCAAAAATAGTTTCCTATGGTTTACCCGGTCAAAGGCCTTTGTGGCATCTAAGAAACACCGAACGATCGTAGAGTTCTTGCTATTATAATTGCTCAATATTTCCTTTAGACCACATATGCACAGATCCGTGACATGTTTAGGCTTAAACCCAAATTGATTATCTGTAGACATTACTGTATTTTCAAATCTTGGCAAGAGAATTCCTTTTTTTAGACAGTCTACTTGCAAGGGCAATGGGACTATGATTATCAGAGCTGCCAACTTTTCCTGCTTTGTCTTTAATCACAGGAGATAGAAGCACCTTCATCAAAGAGTCAGGAATAAAGACATGCAAAATAAAACCTGTGAAGCACAAGGCAAGAAGAGGAGCTAACCTTGAACTTGCTAATTTTAGATGTTCAGCAGAAATAAGATCCATTCCTGTAGATTTATTGGCAGAGAGTATTTCGATTGGTTGATAAACCTCATGAGTTCTGATAGCTTCTACAAAATTAACATTGTCAACCTGGTAGGGTGCACTCTGAACACAGGTAAATAGCTTTCTATAATGCTGTTGCCAATGATCTACAATCAGATTTGCCCAAGAGACACCATCTACTGTGCAAGAAAAAGAAGGTTTAATATTGTTAATAGTTTTTACCTCTTTCCAAAAGGCTTTTATATCCTTACCTACCAGCTTTTTTGCCAAGGAATCCGCCCTCATGGTTTGCTCATTCTTTCTAACAAATCGTATAGCATGTTTATGTTTTGCATTTGTCAACTTTTAATGTTCAAATATAGGACCCTGTCTAGGTTTACCTGCTAGAGCCCAAGAAGTAGTAGCTTCATAGGCTTCAGCATGATGTTGAGACAAGTGTGTTCCAACCAGGCCTAATTTTGATCATGGTTTACGTTTATTATAAGGCAGGTTAGCTTCCAATAAAGCTTTAATTATATCAGAAAATAACCTGGATATATCAGTTTTATGCCAAATATTTGAACAATTACAGTCCGTAACTGGCTCTCTTGGTAATGTTATGTTACATAACAATTGATCAGTGTAGGTATAATAACCAGCTAGTTTTTCAACAAAGAGAGAAGGCCAGTCTATGTGCGTCTGATTTTGGGTACTAGACACATTTACCATGCAGGTATATAATCAAATATAGTTGACACCAAGGAATGTGATCAACAATGGACACATTGTACAAAATATTAATGTATACCAAAGCAGCATGAGCATCTGCTGTGGTGATACAATGGTCCAACCAGGACCTAGTATGCCAAGCTTCACTTATATAAGTATAACATGCTGCTGGCAAAAGTTCTCTACTTGATAATATTAAATTAGAATCTGTGCAAAAACGATTAAGATGTTTTGCAAACACTGAGCTTTTATCTGAGATGTCCGCGTTCATGTCACCCATCACAGAGACACTATACAATTTCTCAGTTTGCATAAAGGAACTAATAAAAGCAAGTTTACTAAAATATTCTTAATTTTGAAGACATTCAAAGGGAGCGTACACATTTAAAAGAGTGAATTCTTTGTCATGCTGTGATACATGTACTCCAATACACCAGTCCACACCAAGTCTAATGTCATGAGTCCAAGCTTTTTTTCCACAGTGCAGCCACTTCCTGGTATCCTTCCTCTTTTAACTCCCAAACTGAGGTTGGTAGAAAACTCTCCCGCACCAAGGAAACTATCATTAATGGAGTTAAATCCTTTTAAGTCTTGCTGGGCTAAAAAAGTTTCTTGTAAGCACAAGATGTCGCAGTGCTGCAACAACTGATCAACAACAAAACGGCGAGCTTTATCATCTGCGCTCTAACTTAAGCGCAGGCCACGACAGTTGTAAGAAATAACTTTGATGTCCATAGCAGACTTATTCCTTTTTGCTCATGCCAGCAACAGGAGCACGTATATCTATGGAGGGGAGAGCAGCACTTGCGCCAATAATGGTTTCACGTGGCTCATAAAACCGCCTCACATTAGTTCCCTCTGGCCTAAGCTTGGGGTTATACATGACAGCCACATCACTACATTTAGCTGACACTTTAAATGAGGCATACCTGCTATTAACAGTATTGATTCTGTGGCATGTTACATTGTGCCCAGGTTTGGCTTTGAGGTAAGCACAAAGCGTTTCCGCTTTTAAGTCAGGGGAGAATTTCAAGGCAAAGACACTCACCAGTTTAGTCTTCACGATCTTAATGTTCCTTGGGGCTCCAGTACCAACAATAGTTTGTCCCGCTTTCCGACGAGCCAGAGAGAATCCAGAGCGAGGTGCTAAATTAGCAAATGCAGGCTCTTTGGGCTGTCGAGGATGCCGTTTCACCACCTGGCTCTACTTTGGAGATCCGGCCGACAGTGCAGTTCCTCCGGTACACATCAATGTTGCATCTACCTTCGAAGCCGAGAGCGGTTGCCCCTCCGGTCCCTGAAGACAGTGTCCCATGTCCCAGGCGGCGTTCAGGTCAATGTCCGCAGCGCCATTCTCCCTCGCTGGTGCCGAGCCGGCAGCAGATCCTTGATCAATGTGCTGTTCCAGGGCAGACATCCGGCTTTGCAGGTCTACCGTGACATCGTGTAGGCCTTCACTGACCTTAGCCTGACATTGAAGTGACTGCTTCATGGCAGAAACTGCAACATGGAGCTGTTCCATTTTACTTAGCAGGCCATAGACATCCATGCTAGTAAAAGTCACTGGTGGCAACTCATCTAAGTAATGAGACACAAATCTGGGAAAATTGTCCCCGCATTCATTTAGCACTTTAAGGCAGGCCTTCACATTATTGAGTCAAATGTGTTGACAGCCAACATAACAATCTCGTCCTGGCTTAGAGTCTTTAGTTTAATTGAGAGGAAGTGTAAAAATTCATCCTCCACAATAGTTTCACCTTCAATAGTTTAATATGTGCAAGGTTTTAAGCGAGCTCTAGCAGACAGTAGATCCGGAAGAACGTGCTGCAGTCACATCCGCCATGACACATAAAACATTATTTTGATAAAACAACATTTTAAAGAATAATTTGCTGAATAAAACCAACTTTCTGGATGACCAATTCTCAACAGTGTTTAATTAGCTGCCTTTATTTATTAAAATGATATTTAAAGAAATATTATTAATGAAAATCTAAAAATATTTAGGGAAATATTATTTCCTAGATTGAAAACTAACAACCTTTCTGGGTAAATGATCTTCAACTGACTCAAAGTAAACAAGCACGTGTCCTTATCTGTTGGCGGTTGAAGCTAACAAAAGAAACTTGTAGCTGGTTATCATAATCAAACACATACTTTTAAAATACCAGTAATAAAAAAAAAGTTGAAATGCATAAGGCCGATTTTCTGTGTTAAAAATCCACCTTTTAAATAAAGTTTGTCTTAACTTTAAAAAAAAAAAACAACAACACAGAACCCGTCCTTAGCTGAGTGCTAGTCTGCTAGCACTAAGATAGCTGAGTTCTCAACACAAACAAAACCAAATGTCATAAAACGAACACTGTTAAGATTATTTAATTCTAAACTAATTTTCTCTGCCCTAAACATTGCCTCTTATGTGAACCGTTCTGAGGAGAAGTTGTCTGAGGCGACGAAGTTGAGGAAAGCATCCACGGTGAACAAAGGGTTAACTGGCAGCCAACCTCCGTAGCTGTGGGGGGGCCGTATTGTGTTGCGGTCCCATTGTCCTTCCTTCAGACCGGCATTGTAGAGACAGGGTCTCTTCTAGAAACTCTCTAGAACACAGTTTGCTTCTCTAGACCTCAGAAAGAAAAGTCAAGCCACGCTTGCACCTTAATTACCCTCGTTCATGAATGAATACCGGATACACAAACAACAATTCGTTCCTACTTAACTTAGTGCATATGAACACGTGATCGTCTGACACTCCTGGATCCAGTTTGTAGAGTTATGTCTGTTTGCCTGCAAAGAGACATTAGCGCGCTGCGTCCCTCCTTCCAGCTCTGCTGGGGACCTGTGTGGAAGAGGTCTGTTTGTTGGAAAAGCAGGGTTTTTATTCAAACAGTGACGTCACAAGAGGTCTGCTGTTACTCCCTTCTATTCCTGGTTCTGGCTGTGCTGGAAGTAGGTTAATGCGATTTATCTTGAAAATTCCAGAAAAGTTCTTACTGGCCTTTAATGTTGTAATTCATGGCTGGGGTCCCAACAGCTGGAAGGGTGTGTTCAAATAAGATTCAATCCCTTGCTGGTTACTCTGCTTTTATTACAAACCTCTTATGCCACAATTCATGTGGAAAGCCCTCTGTGCATACTGCCGACTGCTCTGCCATGAAGAATGGTTCTATGTAAACACTAAGCCTTTTTATCCTCCTTTAAGCAGCAGACCAGACATGCTGTAAATAATGAGAAACATTTCATGTGAAAAGAATCATGCTAACTCATCGGTTTGATTCAAAACTAATACCACTGTCCTCTCAACATTACTGGAATAAATTGCTTGTTCCATTGTTTCGCTGTTTTGGTTTTCTGAAACACTGTTGAATAATTCAGATTTTCAATCCTCTACTGTTTGTTAGCATGGAGATTTGTGATCCAAGGAACAACATCACCATGTGTCCTATGTGTGACCGTGCCTGCAGCTACTGGAAGCTGGTGACGGCATGTGGCACAGCTAGAGCCAGCCATCTGTTTGACAACCCAGCAACAGTCTTCTTCTCCATCTTCATGGCCCTTTGGGGTAAGTGTGCAAGCAACGATAAATCATTTGCAGACATGTAGTGAAATAAAAGCGTGTTTTATCCAATCAAGATAAGTACGCTAGAGAAGACCTTTAGCTGCAATTTGAATCCTGAATGGGAGATTAAAATAACATTTACAAAACAAATCCATCAGACAGCACACAGTTCGCCTTCTTCTGATGTCCTGCCAAATCTTGCAGCCATCTGTCAGCAGCAACAGGGCTTCAGTCTGCAGACGTGTTGTGTTCAGATGAAGCTGGTGTCTAATAGTGTCACAGCAGTACAGTAATCTGGATTCATCTAAGGAGCCATAACAAATTTGCTTTAATATTAGAAAAAAAAAAACATTCAGGATCTTTAAAGTTACACTGAACACAGAGATATGAGTTAATTGTCAAAATATAACTGGACTCAGCTATGATAAATGGTTATAAACCTCTGTAATGCTTGTTACGTGGATTCTGTTTGACATAAAATGTTGTTTGGGGTCAAAATCCCAGCTGGGACATTTGAACCATGCATTGATAATATAAGACAATTTAGATGTAAGTAGATTAAGATTAAATAAGAGCTATATACCTTCCAGCTGGATTGTATGGGACTGTTTGTCCAATAGGTAAACTTTCAACTTCTCCTAAAAATCAGTTTCTAGTTGGAAAACAGGATTTTGTTTCTCAAAATGTAACCATACTCTTATTTGGACTGCTTATGACAGCATAACAGTCACGTGTGCTATCAAAATAAGCCTCTGCTAATTTTCAGGGACTGCTTTTTTATGTGCAACATGATATCGATTGTTTGTGGTATCAGGTTAATATACACTGCTCAAAAAAATAAAGGGAACATTCAAATAACACATCCTAGATCTGAATGAATGAAATATTCTTATTGAATACTTTGTTCTGCACAAAGTTGAATGTGCTGACAACAAAATCACACAAAAATCATCAATGGAAATCAAATTTATTAACCAATGGAGGCCTGGATTTGGAGTCACACACAAAATTAAAGTGGAAAAACACACTAGAGGCTGATCCAACTTTCATGTAATGGCCTTAAAACAAGTCAAAATGAGGCTCAGTATTGTGTGTGACCTCCACGTGCCTGTATGACCTCCCTACAACGCCTGGGCATGCTCCTGATGTGACGGCGGATGGTTTCCTGAGGGATCTCCTCCAGACCTGGACTAAAGCATCCGCCAACTCCTGAACAGTCTGTGGTGCAACGTGACGTTGGTGGATGGAGCGAGACGTGATGTCCCAGATGTGCTCAATCGGATTCAGGTCTGGGGAACGGGCGGGCCAGTCCATAGCTTCAATGTCTTCATCTTGCAGGAACTGCTGACACACTCCATCCACATGAGGGTGGCATTGTCCTGCATTAGGAGGAACCCAGGGCCAACCGTACCAGCACATGGTCTCACAAGGGGTCTGAAGATCTCATCTCGGTACTAATGGCAGTCAGGCTACCTCTGGCGAGCATGCGGCCCTCCAAAGAAATGCCACCCCACACCATTACTGACTGTTGAGGTAAAATAATTCTATCACTGATATCCTTGCGGCCTCAACCTCACCTCAGTGTGGATATTGTGAGAAAGAACAGATGAAGAGCAGGAAATTAAGATTAACACAGGTTTAATTTGGAAAATAATAAGTCCAATGATTTCCAATGCAAAAGTTGAATACAAGAAGAATAATATAAAGAAAGATTGATTTACCAAAGGCCTTTGGGAGAGACTCAGAGATCAGCAAAGCGAGGCCGTATCACGAGTGGTCTGTCTTACGATCAGTGTGAAAGCATTTTATACCCTTATTTCAAAGCTTACTGACTGGCCCTCCTCTCCAAGAATTATTTTCAAAGTCTGTGTCGGCGCTGTAAATTAGCCAACCCCCATGGGAGTACTTTATTATCTATACCATGCCCAACAGCCGACAATTATTGCTTTACTGCCCATACAGACGTTTACTGCTTACAGCTGCTGGGAACATCCTAACCTGGGGTTCACCCTTGCTCCAACCTGAAGCCTGCTTTGACCTCTGACTTCTCCCACTCAGGCTCACAATACATGTTATTTCAGTTTTATGGTTATACATGCGAACTGAACTAATAGCATGAAGGTACATGATTTTAATTCTCAACATGACCCAGTGCCAAACCGGTCATGCTGAAGGATGTTGCAGGCAGCAGATGGCTCTCCATGGTGTCTCCAGACTCTGTCACGTCTGTCACATGTGCTCAGTGTGAACCTGCTTTCATCTGTGAAGAGCACAGGGCACCAGTGGCGAATTTGCCAATCCTGATGTTCTCTGGCAAATGCCAAGTGTCCTGCACAGTTTTGGGCTGTGCGCACAACCCTCATTTGTGGACGTCGGGCCCTGATACCATCCTCATGGAGTCGGTTTCTAACCGTTTGTGCAGACAAATGCACATTTGTGGCCTGGTGGAGGTCATTTTGCAGGGCTCTGGTAGTGCTCCTCCTGTTCCTCCTTGCACAAAGGCGGAGGTAGCGGTCCTGCTGCTGGGTTGTTGCCCTCCTACGGCCTCCTCCATGTCTCCTGGTGTACTGGCCTGTCTCCTGGTAGCGCCTCCAGGCTCTGGACACTACGCTGACAGACACAGCAAACCTTCTTGCCACAGCTCGCATTGATGTGCCATCCTGGATGAGCTGCACTACCTGCGCCACTTGTGTGGGTTGTAGAGTCCGTCTCATGCTACCACGAGTGTGAAAGCACCACCAACATTCAAAAGTGACCAAAACATCAGCCAGAAAGCATACGTACTGAGAAGTGGTCTGTGGTCCCCACCTGCAGAACCACTCCTTTATTAAGTGTGTCTTGCTAATCGCCAAAGATTTCCCCCTGTTGTCTTTTCCATTTGCACAACAGCATGTGAAATTGATTGTCAATCAGTGCTGCTTCCTAAGTGGACAGTTTGAGTTCACAGAAGTTTGATTTACTTGGAGTTATATTGTGTTGTTTAAGTGTTCCCTTTATTTTTTTGAGCAGTGTATATACACAAAAAAATATATATGAATACGGTGGTTGAATATGTTGAGAGCACTTATGAATTTTAGATGAGGTGGTTATATATGTTCTATAGCTACAACAAATTTTACAGATACATGTTGTGATAGGAGCATGTGATGAGAGTTTTGTTGATGCTTGCTTGTGCAGCTGTTCTCTTCATGGAGCACTGGAAGAGGCGACAGATGCGGCTCAACTATGTCTGGGACCTGACAGATTACGGAATGGATGAGGAGGTGAGATAGGCGAGCAAAATCTTCAAAGTGTCATATATAAATGCATAAAAACTGCCTTTATTCAAAGATATTGTTCTGAAAGTGTGTATAATGGGAGAATCTGCATTTCTGTCTCCACCAATGTGTGTCACATTTTGTAACAAATAACTCTTTTAGTTAAATGGCCTGTACTTGTACAGTGCTTTATCAAGTCCCCAGAGACCCCAAAGTGCTTTACACTACAATCATCCACCGATTCATACACACATTCACACACTGACAGTTGTAAGCAACATTGTAGCCACAACTGCCCTGGGGCTCACTGGCAGAAGTTTTACTTATCAAAAAAGCTTGATATATGTGTTAAACAGTTGTAATAACAACGAATCATACACTGTGAGCAATCAGGACTAGAAGCCTACCAACTTTCTATTAAATTGAGTTTTCTAGTTAAATTTAGGCTTTGTAATTACCTCCTCATTAAGCTTAAGTCATGGTGTGACCAAGCAATGTAATTGCGATGGCAGCGACACACATGAGAAGTAGCGATAAATGAACTGGCAGATTATTGGTACTTGCAAGTTTATTCCAAGGACATGGCACCGAATTATGGAGGACCAATTTTGCCATTACTAAGAATACATTTAGAAACACATACATAGCTTAATAAATGAATGCCCAATAAATATTTTAACAAATGAATTGTGCCAATAAATGCAAGAAAATAAAAGAAAAGGTTTATTCAAAAACTTATATCAGACATAAATTGATTTATCAGCTTCAGTATTTAGCTATTATAATTTATCTCTAGTTTTGTTTTTTGATGTTTCTCTATTTTCCTTTCATTTTTAACAGATGTGAATTTATTAATATACTTTTCCCCAGGCCTTTTATTTTTTTTTCCAGATTTATTTCCTCAAATATATTTAGAAAACAAATTACCTGAAAAATATAAAGAAAATTTCAGATAATTATTTTGTCTTTTTAATTCTTTAACATAGGTGTATTTTCTCTCCCAATTTCCCCCCAACAGATTTCCCTGATCCCATTTGTTCTCATTTTTATTTTTTACGTTCCTCGGTTGCTGTATTGTCTTTTCCTCCTCAACATGCAGCTAAAAATTTAAAAACTGATTAGGGCGGGACAGAGACAGAAGGGGCGGTGTTTGGAACAGTGTCACCACTTTAGCTTCTCTCCTGAGGTCAAGCCTCTAGAAAGTAAGTGTTGAGTCTCATTATGGCTGCCTGGTTTTGAAAAATAGCTGGCAGAAATGGCTAACTTCTGCCCTGTTGTTGCTAGGGAAGTTAGGCACATTGCAGATTTGGTGGTAGATAGTGCTGTTAGATAGGATTGTTTACTGTATCCTGAGAATATACTTCAGTTTGCTGAAGTACTAAGAGGCACGTTCATGTTTACAGACATGCTTTCAAAATAAAAGCATGACTCCTCGACTGACTGTTTTCCCAATCTAACACAGTAGAAAACATTCCATTGCCTTAGCTTGATTTGGATGTGTTGAAAGCATCCAATTTAAAATGAGTAAATATGTGCAACAAAAAAAACTAAGTTTAATTGGTTTGAATAGTATTATAATAGTTTAAGTATTGTGTCTCTGTAGTGTATTTTATTGCACATAGGGTGAACAGGATTTGCAAATCATGGTGTTCTGTTTTTATTTATGTTTTACACAATGTCCCAACGTCATTAGAATTGGGGTTGTATTTAAATGAACTCCAATGTTAAATTTGCGTCTTTAAACATTTCTGATGATGCTTGTTGAAAACATTAGGATATACATTATTTTAGACATAAAGCCTGATAAATGTGCCCTATAATAGTCATCATATAAATCATTTTTTCAACGTAAGCTGTCATTCAAGGATGATTTATATCCAGATCAGTTTCTAAAGATGTCACTGAATAGGTTTCATTTGGTGTGAAATTTAAAAGGAAAGCCCCCTAAACATGGGAAATCTATGTATACCTCACCATATCACCATATCGTTAAAAATCTTAAAGATAATAATGTCCCAGGCTGATTTCACTGAAATTTTTGCCTATTCTTCTTTACAAAACAGCTCAAGCTCAGTCAGATTAGATGGAGAGAGTTTGTGAACAGCAGTTTTCAGATCTTTCCACAGACTCTCGACTGGGTTTAGGTCTGTACTTTGACTGGGCCATTCTAACACATGAATATGTTTTGTTTTAAACCATTCCAATGTAGCTCTGGCTTCATGTTTAGGGTCGTTGTCCAGCTGGAAGGTGAACCTCCGCCCCAATCTCAACTCTTTTCCGTATTCCAACAGATTTTCTTCCAAGATTGCCCTGTATGTGGCTCCATCCATCTTCCCATCAATTCTGACCACCTTCCCTGCCCCTCCTTAAGAGAAGCACCCCCAGAGCATGATGCAGCCACCACCATATTTGACAGTGGGGATGGTGTGTTTAGAATGTTAGTTCTCCACCACACATAGCGTTTTGCATTTTGGCCGAGAATTTTAATTTTGGTCTCGTCTCACCAAAGCACCTTCCTCCCCATGTTTGCTGTGTCCTCAAAATGGCTTTTGGCAAACTACAAACAGGGTTTCTTATGGTTTTCTTTTAACAATGGCTTTCTTCTTGCCACTCTTCCATAAAGACCACATTTGTGCAGTGCAGGAACAAAGAAAAAGGAAAGAGAGAACAGGTTTACACTCATCATCTGGTGCTAAAAGCTATTTTTGATTTCTTCTTGCGTTGCTGTTGCTGAAATAGTGGCCATCACCTATCTATGAATAGTAATGATTGAGTTTTCATAAATCAAAAGCAGGATATGACTAAATGGAACAAGCCAACTGGTTTCTCTTGCAGGACCACAACAGGGCAGAGTATGTGTTGCGGGTTGCAGAAAAGACCATGAGACAAGATAAAAGTGCTCCAAAGGTAAGACTAATGTTAAACTCTGTGATGAGTCTGATGTAACTGATCAGTATGGTAAAAGTGATCAGTTACATCAGATCAGTTTTTATGGACAGAAATGTAATCTACATCAACCCAAATGTTTGTCGTTTTGTGTCTGATAAAACTTATTTAAGCAATAGATTATGGTTACCAGACTTAGTGAGACATCTGTATGTATCCACAGTCAATTGTTACATCATTTGAGCCCCGCCCACTAATAAAAAAGTGAGTGCAGCTTCCATCTGGAATGTCAGATTTTCCCCAAATTTTGAAGGCTTCTCGCCATAGAAGAACTCTGCATGACAGAAGATTGTATGACATGTTGCTCACAGTGTTATCTTGTGGCAACATGTGGAATTCCATGGCTGCCCCGTCGGTGCTGTATAGGCAGCGATGAAACGCTCCCGCGGTCTCTGCACAGGCTGAGTTGTGCTGAACTGCCAGGGCCTACGATGCTGCTTGCAGCTTTAATTTAAATTGCATCGCTATGATTATAGAACAGTAATATAGCCTGTCCGATATATGAAAATATATTCATTTAAACTGACACTGTGGAGACTAAGATGAGTTCAGTTGGTTTTAGTAAGTATGATAAATCCTGTGATCTGTCAGTAAGTGCAGTTGTTTGGTTTGTGATCCCCAATCTTTCAGTCGTGAAACAAAAGTTTGAAACTAGTCCGTTTGTGTGAATTCTAAGTCTTTTCAAAATCTGTGAGGACTGGGAAAGTTGTGTATTGTTTTCTTAGTTTAGGTTCACCTTCACTCACTAATTGATGATCAAACTTTCCAGTAACTTCCAGTACCATTGCATTTGTGATGCCACACTGTGAAGCTAACAAAGAAAAATACACGACCAACTATGAGTTAATGACAGAAGCTGGCAGTAGGGATGGACTGAAAATTGTATCTCAATATTTTGTGAGTTCTATTGTGATAATGATAAAGCTAACAACAAAAAAGTATTTAAACATCTATTACATTTATTGACAATATTTTTGTCAAGTCATGCTGTCAGAGCCCTACAAACACAATTACAGCTTTCGCAACATAAATAAGTCATGATCAAATAGGTTTTTTAGATTTAGCAGCAGTTAGATGAATTCGTACACTTGTACCTCTAAACAGCACAAAATATGCGGCACTCAGAGTAGAAGCATATTGGAGTAGCTCTGTTGTTTGTGTTCTGATCTTATTTTTAAAAACTCAGATTCCTCTTTTTGTGGTTTCTGTTTTTGGACGATTGTTCCCTGTAGTGTTGGATACTTTGCAGCTGGAAGGATTTTTGCTGATATATTTTCACTTTTGGACATTTCTTATGATGGCAAACCATAGCAACAAGGTGGAATTTTTACAGCCAGGAGCAGCTGATTAACATATCAATGATCTAACCATACAAGTAGACAGAGATTTGAAGAAGAGAGGCAAACCGAAAGGATGTGGATTAGCAGTTCTTGTGAACAACAGATGGTGTAATCCAGGACATGTTACTGTGAAGTGTCTTCTCTGTAGCCCAGATATTGAACTGTTGGCCGTAAGTTTTTTTCCATATTTTTCACCCAGAGAGTTTACCAGTTGTTTTTTTTTTTGGCAATGGCTTATTTTACACCATTAGCTGTTCATGAAACTTAATGTGATGTCATCAGTTTAGTTGTTTCTAAACTACTGACACAACAACTACAGACTCATACATTTCCATAGCAAGACCTTCTCTGTGCAAATCGGATCACAATCTTGTATTTCTTTGCTCTGAACTAAACCTCTGAGTTAAACCAGAAGCCCACCTCCTATGAGTAATGACCTTCTTTTTCAAGGGGTCAACATTGCCTAATGCACCACGCTATGAGGAAGTAACACTATGAACAAGAGAATCAGTTTGTGAAAATGAAGAAACAAAATTACTGTCCTCCACTGTTTTTTTTCTGTGATAATGAGAAAATAAAAAATGGAACATATTATTTAATGTTGTTACAGCATTGTCTGATAATAATCTACTATAATGAAATGTTCTTTCAGGTGTGTAACTCAGTTAAATTAAACTCAAAGGTTATTAAAAATGGTTAGACAGAACAGGGTTATGAGGAAATATTATTTCTTTAAATTCAATGCCATATGTCAGCCCAAGGTCCAGAGAATGAAGACAAAGGTGGGTTGGTTTGCTAATGTTTTGAGCAAATCCAGTTGAGTCTACAATAGCTTTAACGACTATATGTAGGCTTTGCGTGTCAACATGAAAATTATGTTGATGCTGTTTGATAGTTAGGATTAATTGGAATGTACACTCACCGACCACTTTCTTAGCCTGTCCAACTGCTCGTTAACACAAATTTCTAATCAGCCAATCACATGGCAGCAACTCAATGCATTTACGCATACAGACATGGTCAAGACGATCTGCTGCAGTTCAAACCGAGCATCAGAATGGGGAAGAAAGGTGATTTAAAGACTCTGAACATGGCATGCCAGATGGTCTGAGTATTTCAGAAACTGCTGCTTTGCTGGAATTTTCACGCACTACCATCTCTAGGGTTTACAGAGAATGGTCCGAAAAAGATAAAAAAAATCCAGTGAGTGGCAGTTCTGTGGGCACAAATGCCTTGTTGATGCCAGAGGTCAGAGGAGAAAGGCCAGACTGGTTTGAGGTGATAGAAAGGCAACAGTAACTCAAATAACCACTCGTTACAACCAAGACATGCAGAAGAGCATCTCTGAATGCACAACACGTCGAACCTTGAGGCAGATGGGCTACACCAGCAGAAGACCACACCGGGTGCCACTCCTGTCAGCTAAGAACAGGAAACTGAGGCTACAATTCGCACAGGCTCACCAAAATTGGATAAAAGAAAATTGGAAATCGTTGCCTGGTCTGATAAATCTCGATTTCTGCTGTGACATTCGGATGGTAGGGTCAGAATTTGGCGTCAACAACATGAAAGCATGGATCCATCCTGGCCTTGTATCAGTGGTTCAGGTTGGTGGTGGTGTAATGGTGTGGGGGAATGCCACAGCCTACCAGAGTATTGTTGCTGACCATGTCCATCCCTTTATGACCACAGTGTATCCATCTTCTGATGGTTACTTCCAGCAGGATAACGTGCCATGTCATAAGGCACGAATCATCTCAGACTGGTTTCTTAAACATGACAATGAGTTCACTGTACTCAAATGGCCTCCACAGTCACCAGATCTCAATCCAATAGAGCACCTTTGGGATGTGGTGGAACGGAAGATTCCCATCATGGATGTGCAGCCGACAAATCTGCAGCATCTGTGTGATGCTATCATGTCAATATGGACCAAACTCTCTGAGGAATGTTTCCAGTACCTTGTTGAATCTATGCCACGAAGAATTAAGGCAGTTCTGAAGGCAAAAGGGGGTCCAACCCGGTACTAGCAAGGTGTACCTAATAAAGTGGCCGGTGAGTGTATGTACCTGACTCTGTATGATATGAATTGAAATGACTTCATAATGTGCCTTGAGACGACGTGTTGTAAATTGGCCCTATATTAATAAAAACTGAATTGAATTGAATTGAAACCATTAACAGCATCGTTACTTTGCTAACAACTTTTCAATCCTGACCATACTTCACAGTCTGGTAGTGTATCGGTAGTTTCTGAAAATACACAATTTGAAGAATAGAAACAAACACTGAGAATGGCATAAAACAAATTGCTACAATAAATTGTCATTCAAATCACAGAATCATAACTGTACTTTACCAGACTGAGATTGCAACATAAACGTATATCATTATACATTTATGTATAATGACACTGGCATTAACAGTTAAAAAGCAGTATTTTGCATGTAATTAACAGAAAGGAATTTATCATGACAATATTTGTAGTCCCCAATTGGATATTCTTCCTAATGAAATTCATAAAAGAACAATACTAACACACATGTATTCGGCTGCTCACATTTGCCTTTAGCTGTCTGAATGTGAAAAATTGTCTCCCTTGGCAGCCTATATTCTTTCTCTGTGTGTGCATAAGAAGACAAGGAAAACATGTCCGATTGTGCTAATAGATGAGTGCTAATAGATGACTGAAGTGCCCTAATATGCAGTGGAATGTTCACAATGGAAATGAAAGGGGCAAGAAATGAAAAAAAAAAAAAAACACAGAGAACGAAGGGATTTAGGAAAATTTAGGGATTTTCTTCTGCAGCCCCGTCATGATATGACACTGTTTATACCCACCCTTCGAAGCTTTACCGTTAGCGGTCGCATAGGGTAACAGGAAGCGGGAGCAGAATCAGTGCATGCGATATAGCTGACATAAAAACCACACAGAAGTGGGCCGCTACGCTGAAATGGGCTGGCAAGAATCCTGATGAGGTGAATACTGACAAAGACTGACACTGCGTGCTGCAGGGAGGCTAGATGTCAGTCAAAGGGCGGTCTAATTTCAGTGTAGCGGGGATTAATAAAGTATTTTTTTATTTAACAAAATTTCATTAAATTGAAATACAGTGTTTTATATTTATTGATACTCTCATGGAACCAACAGTGGAATTATTTGTTGGTTAAAACTATAGCTGCATGATGTCAAAAAATATTTTATTTGCAACACCACTCTGCTGATGTAATTACAATGACTATATCAGTTATGATTTATTCACATTTTTCTGACTTTATATATATTTTTTTACATTTAGATAACATGCCCACCATAATCGATCGATCTCCGGGCAGCGATCTCCGGATGCTTCACCAGGCGATCGATCGATGACCTTTATTAATCCCAATTTCTCTTTGGGATTAATAAAGTATTTTGAAATTTGAATTTGAATTACCTCTTCTCTGCTGGAGCTGCAGTGTGCACAGATTTATGTTGTTTGATGTGTGCAACTGTTTGGCCATGGTTAAAAAGATCTGCTGCAAACGGAACACATGAGACTGTGGGATGAGAAATACACAGGTCCAAATCAGAGCTGACGACACAGTGTCTTCCTAAAGAATTCATCCCCCTAACCTTTTACCTATTTCGTTAAATTCCAACTTATAATTGAAATGTTTTTTAAACTGAATTTATGTGATGGATCTATACAAAGTAAGCCATGAAATCTATCATCTTTAAATGGAAAGCACATGGTACAAACCTGCCAAGAGAAGGCCACCCACCAAAACTCAAAGACCAGGCAAGGAGGGCATTAATCAGGGCAGCAGCACAGAAACCAAATGTTACCATGAAGGGGTTGAAGAGCTGTACAAGGAGAGGTCAGTGAAAAAGGACAAACTAATCTTGGCGGATCCAGCCCACCCACTGCTTGACAAATTTTAGCTGCTTCCATTCCAACATTTGTTGTTTGCTTCACAATAAAAAAATAATACATCTTCAAAGTTGTTGGCATATTCTGTAAATTAAATTGTGCACACTCTTAATTTTAATTCCAGATTGTGAGGCAACAAAACATGAAAATGTCAAGGGGAGGGAATTATTTTGCAAGGCACTGCATTTCATGTATGCATACTTTCTATTCTCTTCATGCATATTTGTGTTTGCTTTTGTGTGTTTTAGGAAGAGAAAGTGAAGCTAACATGTACAGACAGAATGCCAGCTTACCTCACTACTGTGGTCACGATGGGCTTTATGGTGAGACTCATTCTCCTCCCACATTGATCCACTGCTTCAGTTGGTTCAAAAAGAAAATAGAAAAAAAAATCATTCAGATGTTTTTTATACTTTGATATGATTTAGAGAGGAGGCATTTGCATAAAAATTGAATCTTTACATTAAAAGGATGTGCATACAGCTTACATATTAAGCAAAAATGGAAGAAACGGTTTCAACCTAATTTTTAATCTAATTTTGTGAACTTTTTAGAGCCATCTGATGGGTCCAACAAACAACTGGAATATTTGATGATTTAACAGTTGGGGCCAAAGTTATTTGGTAAATTGAGATTTAAAATTATTTTCATTCAAACTAGAAAGTTTGTTTTTGTTAGTAAATGAGAGGGATCTATGAAAAGATACACTATACTGCCAAAAAGTGGGCTACACCACCAAATCAATGAATTCCGGTGTTCCAGTCACTTCCATGGCTGCAGGTGTATAAAGTTTGGTAGAGAAACCTGACTTTCCTGACTATGAACACACTCCTAAACCTTGTGGAAGATGTTTATAGAATAGCTAAATTTGCTATTGGTGGCAACAGTGGGTTCATCAACAAATAGATTAAGATTAGGATGTCTTTAAAGTTCATGTACATGTAAAAGTAAACAGACAAATACTTTCTGCGATATAGTGTAATAAAAATAGTTTTTATTAACATTTTATTAGGCAAATGACATGTCAAAAATATGTATGCCCTTCTGAATAATTAATCCTTATTGGCAATCAAACCCCTTTTATAATCACTGATCAGCTTTTTGCATGTTTCCATTGCCATTTTTAGTTATTCATCGTTGGTGATAAATGATTTGTCTTTGGTGATAAGCTTGAAGTTTTTAAGAGTGGAGGGCCTCCTTGCCCTGACTCTCATCCTAATCTTCTGTTCAGATTCTTTATCAAATTCTAGTCAGAACTCTAGATGGGCTCTCTAAAAAAGAAATAATACTTCACATCATAAGAGATATGTTGGTGTAATTTAAAGACAACTTTAAATCTAAGTCTGCCAGGGATGTTTAAATCTGGATGTATTTGTACCTTTTCTAAGGAGTTTTCAAATCCTTTATATTCTTTCAGCTGACAGGTCTGTTGTTGGAGCCAGACTGTTGTGGTTTAAAAGCAACTGGTGAAATTATTTCATTATTTCCCTTATGTCTGATGAC
Organism: Girardinichthys multiradiatus; assembly: GCF_021462225.1. Lineage (NCBI taxonomy): Eukaryota > Metazoa > Chordata > Actinopteri > Cyprinodontiformes > Goodeidae > Girardinichthys > Girardinichthys multiradiatus. The sequence continues at coordinate 2,902,713 of NC_061797.1, forward strand.
TAATATTGCTTTTTTGTAGAAAATACTGTTAACTTAAAAGGATTTTTGACTATATTTTATGTTCAGGCTTTGTTGATAAAATATATAGGTTTTTGGTTATCGGTGTTTTCCTCCAACCAAACAGCTGAAATGGAATAGGGGTAATTTCACATTTATTTATTTATCTTACTTTCCATTCTTGAGGTGGATCAGAGTTTGTTAAATGCTAAATGTTTTGTTACAGCTGATCGATGTATAGCTATGCTTGCAAATGTATTTTTGGACTATATTAAGGTACATTGTTGTGTCAAATAAATGTATGACAGTAGGGACAGAGAAATCATGGAGTCTACACGCTTACTAACATAAAATATAGTTTTAAAAAACAATTTCTGGCATTTGAAGGTGTTTAAGATTATTATTTTAGAGGTACATATTTTTGACTTCTATTGGTATCAGTCTGTTTAAGCTGCATTGACTGAAAAACTCTAGCAATACCATACAATAGATAGGTTGTTATTTAGTTACATACACTGCTGAAAAATAAGTCGTTTTGCTGCTGTGCATATGTGGGGAAAAAAGAGTATTGTGAATGTTTCATAGCTTAAAACAGAAGACGTGTTTTTTTTCTTTGCAAAGATGCAAAGAAAGTACTGTATTACGTCATTTTTTAGGTTGCAGGGTTTAGTGAAGTATGTTAGAACTGCAGTCCTGATTTTCTTTGCACAACACTATATTATGTGGTTACCCTATCTCTGCTTTACACATTACAGCTGGAAAGGTGTGTGCAGATATTTGAATCTGTCTTCTCTCATTCTTTAGTATTTGTTTTGTTGATGCTCATTTGTTTCTTAAACCAGTTTTCCCCCCTCCTTTCTTTTAGATATGTGTTACTTTTGCTATAGCCTTTGGGGTCATCCTGTACCGGATCAGCATTAAAGCCGCCCTGCATATAAGCACCTACCCTGCTGCACGTTCCAACATCCGAGCCACTGTAAAATCCACTGCCGCCATCATCAACCTCATCGTCATTATCATCTTAGATGAGATCTACGCTTCCATCGCTCTCTGGCTTACCACATTGGGTACGGAACCATGGGTCTGACTGCATGACGAGAACAACTGATGATCTTACTAACCATTACTGTTTCCTTGGAGTAAACTGGAAACATGACTTCATACATTAAATATGCTGTGTGTTTACTCTATTTTGTTTATGTTTGGTTTTTGCATTTTGTGATTCTTGAGCAACATCCAAAGGGCTTTATTTAAACTTTAAATGGTATTTTAGCTAGTGAGGCAAATATAATATTGAAATTATACAAGGTTTTATGGATAGATGATCAACGATCATTCAAAGCTTGGTCACCAATAAGCAGTAAAATTAACAAATAGAGCCTTTGATGACTAATGCTTTTTCTATCTTTGCAAACTATGTTGGAATGTCAGAAATGACATTGTAATGGCTTTTATCTTTAAAATAAAATGTAAGGATAGGGGTATAAAACATTTCTTTCCTTGGGTTTGCAGCCTCAGATTTAAAGTACAGCTACCTGTTATTTTTGTTTGAATGTAGTGTTACCAGTCACATGTGCTGCTTTTTTCAGAGGTTCCAAAGACTGATAAGAGTTTTGAAGAGCGCCTCATTTTCAAAACGTTTATCTTGAAGTTTGTCAATGCCTTCGCACCCATCGTCTACCTGGCCTTCTTTAGGGGCAGGTAAAACAACTCACCGTCTTGCCTTCTTTTTTATGCTAAAACACTTAAACCATCAGTAGTTTTCTTTCATTTGTCTGACACCTGACTATACCAAAATAAGCTAAATACCAGAATGGACACTCAGTTTTCATTCTTTTGATTTAAAGTGATTTATTGATGGTTGTTTGCTTACAGACTTGTTGGGAGACCTGGAAACTACCTGTACGTTGTTGGATCATACAGGATGGAGGAGGTAATTCAGTTTAATCAAATTCTGAGACATTCAAGATGGTATTTGTGTTAATTATCACACTAAAGTGTGCAAGAATGAGATTTGCTCTTCTCTGCCTTCCTATTGGGTGCTATTGCAGGATTTGTCAAAAATGGCAAATAAATTAAATATACTACCATTTATTATATGATATATTAATTTTCATTGAGGTGTTGCTTGAGTCATGTGACTTGTAATAGAGTCAGACCTAAGTCACAAATTTAATTACTTTAGGCCCACCTTAATAAACCCCAAAAGACTTTGAACTTGACTTGGAAATTCCCTGTGTTCCAGTTATCAGGGAATCAAACTTTTCAGCCTCCATGCAAATGCTTACTCTGGGGTGTTGGAGGAGAGGCATCACATCTTTACTCTTGCAAAATTGCTGGGGGGTCATGGAAGTTTGCTTTTTAGGTCTACATGTGTTTTGTGAATTTAGAGAACGCCTATGACCATGTCCCCCTGAGGTATTTAGTAGGGGATGCTCTGGGAGCATGGGGTATCTGATTGGCTTTTAAGAGCTATTTTTAAGGGCTATTGGATAACCCTCGGAAAAAGCAAACTCCCCACTGATTTTCTGATGCTTTTGAACATGCTGATTGTCTTGCTAACAAAAACGCCTTTCAAAAATATTTTTCAAATCTGGAATTTTATTATTTCTCTGGAAATACAGGTCCTTCTCAAAATATTAGCATATTGTGATAAAGTTCATTATTTTCCATAATGTCATGATGAAAATTTAACATTCATATATTTTAGATTCATTGCACACTAACTGAAATATTTCAGGTCTTTTATTGTCTTAATACGGATGATTTTGGCATACAGCTCATGAAAACCCAAAATTCCTATCTCACAAAATTAGCATATCATTAAAAGGGTCTCTAAACGAGCTATGAACCTAATCATCTGAATCAACGAGTTAACTCTAAACACCTGCAAAAGATTCCTGAGGTCTTTAAAACTCCCAGCCTGGTTCATCACTCAAAACCCCAATCATGGGTAAGACTGCCGACCTGACTGCTGTCCAGAAGGCCACTATTGACACCCTCAAGCAAGAGGGTAAGACACAGAAAGACATTTCTGAACGAATAGGCTGTTCCCAGAGTGCTGTATTAAGACACCTCAGTGGGAAGTCTGTGGGAAGGAAAAAGTGTGGCAGAAAACACTGCACAATGAGAAGAGGTGACCGGACCCTGAGGAAGATTGTGGAGAAGGGCCGATTCCAGACCTTGGGGGACCTGCGGAAGCAGTGGACTGAGTCTGGAGTAGAAACATCCAGAGCCACCGTGCACAGGCGTGTGCAGGAAATGGGCTACAGGTGCCGCATTCCCCAGGTCAAGCCACTTTTGAACCAGAAACAGCGGCAGAAGCGCCTGACCTGGGCTACAGAGAAGCAGCACTGGACTGTTGCTCAGTGGTCCAAAGTACTTTTTTCAGATGAAAGCAAATTCTGCATGTCATTCGGAAATCAAGGTGCCAGAGTCTGGAGGAAGACTGGGGAGAAGGAAATGCCAAAATGCCAGAAGTCCAGTGTCAAGTACCCACAGTCAGTGATGGTCTGGGGTGCCGTGTCAGCTGCTGGTGTTGGTCCACTGTGTTTTATCAAGGGCAGGGTCAATGCAGCTAGCTATCAGGAGATTTTGGAGCACTTCATGCTTCCATCTGCTGAAAAGCTTTATGGAGATGAAGATTTCATTTTTCAGCACGACCTGGCACCTGCTCACAGTGCCAAAACCACTGGTAAATGGTTTACTGACCATGGTATCACTGTGTTCAATTGGCCTGCCAACTCTCCTGACCTGAACCCCATAGAGAATCTGTGGGATATTGTGAAGAGAACGTTGAGAGACTCAAGACCCAACACTCTGGATGAGCTAAAGGCCGATCGAAGCATCCTGGGCCTCCATAAGACCTCAGCAGTGCCACAGGCTGATTGCCTCCATGCCACGCCGCATTGAAGCAGTAATTTCTGCAAAAGGATTCCCGACCAAGTATTGAGTGCATAACTGTACATGATTATTTGAAGGTTGACGTTTTTTGTATTAAAAACACTTTTCTTTTATTGGTCGGATGAAATATGCTAATTTTGTGAGATAGGAATTTTGGGTTTTCATGAGCTGTATGCCAAAATCATCCGTATTAAGACAATAAAAGACCTGAAATATTTCAGTTAGTGTGCAATGAATTTAAAATATATGAATGTTAAATTTTCATCATTACATTATGGAAAATAATGAACTTTATCGCAATATACTAATATTTTGAGAAGGACCTGTACATAATTTGTGCAATGACTTGTTTGAGACCTAAAAGTTTCCAACTTGGGCTTGACACCGAACTTTCATGCTTTAACTTGGGACTTGACTCAAGACTTTGGTGGAGAAACCTGAGACTTAATTGTTACTTGCAGAACAATGACTTGGTTGCACCTCTGCCTTTATTGTAACAGAAAAGACACTTTTCTTTATGTTGGAATCTTGTGTTTTCCAATGAATTTTCCGGTTTACTTTGCCACTCCAATTATTTTAGTATTGCTGCTAATACCTGCCAAATTTAACATACCAAATAAAACTGATTCCTTTTTTCAGCATCACTGTGGATAGAAAATGCAGCTCATGTTTTGTTAGATGACCTCTTTTACAGGTTCTACAATTCACATTGGAGCACAGATTTGGGCAGCACAGACACTACAGCAGTATTGCTCTTTTATCTCAGATCTCACAAGCAAATCAGATCAGCCAGCAGGCTAAAAATAACAGTCCAACATGGACGCCTGAGGAGATTGGTTCAGTTTTATTCCTTTGTTTATTTGCTCCACTGCCTTCATGATTAAGAGTGAGATATTGTTTATCAATGAGATTTGTTTCTGATTTTTCTCTGTTTTTCAGTGTGCTCATGCAGGCTGCCTCATGGAACTGTGCATCCAGCTGTGCATCACCATGCTGGGCAAGCAGCTCATCCAGAACAACCTTTTTGAAATCGGCATACCGTAAGTACAAATCTACCCGAGACACACAGAACACGAGCCAAACAAAATATCCTCACAAGTCATACAATGTGGGCTTACCAAATCACAGAATACATTATGCCCACCTACTCAGTTGTACTTGCATTTTACAGAAGTCATTTAAATATCTGATTCACTGACACCTACCTGCTATTAAAAAAGCCAGCACTTCGTTTTGCTGTTTTCTTCTCATCCTCACAGGCTTGTCTGATTGGAGGCATGTTTTACTGCTTGTCTGATTCTTTTTCGCCAAAAACATAGTTGTTCAGAATGGTGTTATCGTGATCATTCAAATCAATTGAGATGCTTACAAGTTCAGACATTAAATATTTCCATAACAACAGTCTGACTGGAAATAACTGAAAAATGGCTTCGACAACTTGCAGGCAAAGCACGAAACAATTGTCTACGATCTTGACCGACATTTGGTGGTGGCACTGGAATATTTTTAGATTTTTTATGTCTCTTTGGTAGGCTGGGAAACAATTAAGACCACAAACTTCTAAAGCCTTTATTGGGAATTTGAGAACAGGTTTCGGTGGTGATAGGATCTGTGGAGTTTCCAAGGATCCGGAATTTTGATATTCTAGTCTTTGGGCCATTTCATAATGTTTTTTAACTTGTGACATGGTGGGCCACAGTGATAAATGGACTTGATTTAAATAGCGCTTTTCTGGTCACACCGACCACTCAAAGTGCTTTACACTAGAATCACACACACAAATGTACACACATTCATACATGGATGTGCAAAATGGTACGCAACTTGTGGTAAAGAGCCTTGCCAAAGGGCACATCGAAATTTAGCTGAAGGAAGCTAGGATCAATTGCACAACATTTCGATGGCAATGTGACTACTACTCCTTACCACTAAACTACAGTCTTGACAAATTACTTTCCTAAACAATCAGGAAGGGTATTAACCTGAGAAGAAAACTTTGCCCCAGTTTTCTGCTGTTCATCCTTGTGCAGAATTTCAGACTGAAAGGTCTTCTTTGCTGTCCTTTTGGTCACAAGGCTGTTTATTAAGTGCTGTCAACTTGCCTTAACTGCAGACAGTCCTGGTGTTTTTTGGCCTCTATGTTCCTGAAGTTATCTTTACTGCAACTAAGCTTCTCAGTTTGAAATACTTGATTAATGGTTCTCAGCATTTTGATGGTTGCATGTTTTGCTAACATAAGACAATGATTTCGAGCACATCTGCTTCTCTCTTACTGTAGTCACTGGGGATTACAGGTCCTTCTCAAAATATTAGCATATTGTGATAAAGTTCATTATTTTCCATAATGTCATGATGAAAATGTAACATTCATATATTTTAGATTCATTGCACACTAACTAAAATATTTCAGGTCTTTTATTGTCTTAATACGGATGATTTTGGCATACACCTCATGAAAACCCAAAATTCCTGGTTCATCACTCAAAACCCCAATCATGGGTAAGACTGCTGACCTGACTGCTGTCCAGAAGGCCACTATTGACACCCTCAAGCAAGAGGGTAAGACACAGAAAGAAATTTCTGAACGAATAGGCTGTTCCCAGAGTGCTGTATCAAGGCACCTCAGTGGGAAGTCTGTGGGAAGGAAAAAGTGTGGCAGAAAACGCTGCACAACGAGAAGAGGTGACCGGACCCTGAGGAAGATTGTGGAGAAGGGCCGATTCCAGACCTTGGGGGACCTGCGGAAGCAGTGGACTGAGTCAGGAGTAGAAACATCCAGAGCCACCGTGCACAGGCGTGTGCAGGAAATGGGCTACAGGTGCCGCATTCCCCAGGTCAAGCCACTTTTGAACCAGAAACAGCGGCAGAAGCGCCTGACCTGGGCTACAGAGAAGCAGCACTGGACTGTTGCTCAGTGGTCCAAAGTACTTTTTTAGGATGAAAGCAAATTCTGCATGTCATTCGGAAATCAAGGTGCCAGAGTCTGGAGGAAGACTGGGGAGAAGGAAATGCCAAAATGCCAGAAGTCCAGTGTCAAGTACCCACAGTCAGTGATGGTCTCTGGTGCTGTGTCAGCTGCTGGTGTTGGTCCACTGTGTTTTATCAAGGGCAGGGTCAATGCAGCTAGCTATCAGGAGATTTTGGAGCACTTCATGCTTCCATCTGCTGAAAAGCTTTATGGAGATGAAGATTTCATTTTTCAGCACGACCTGCCACCTGCTCACAGTGCCAAAACCACTGGTAAATGGTTTACTGACCATGGTATCACTGTGCTCAATTGGCCTGCCAACTCTCCTGACCTGAACCCCATAGAGAATCTGTGGGATATTGTGAAGAGAACGTTGAGAGACTCAAGACCCAACACTCTGGATGAGCTAAAGGCCGCTATCGAAGCATCCTGGGCCTCCATAAGACCTCAGCAGTGCCACAGGCTGATTGCCTCCATGCCACGCCGCATTGAAGCAGTCATTTCTGCAAAAGGATTCCTGACCAAGTATTGAGTGCATAACTGTACATGATTATTTGAAGGTTGACGTTTTTTGTATTAAAAACACTTTTCTTTTATTGGTCGGATGAAATATGCTAATTTTGTGAGATAGGAATTTTGGGTTTTCATGAGCTGTATGCCAAAATCATCCGTATTAAGACAATAAAAGACCTGAAATATTTCAGTTAGTGTGCAATGAATCTAAAATATATGAATGTTAAATTTTCATCATTACATTATGGAAAATAATGAACTTTATCACAATATGCTAATATTTTGAGAAGGACCTGTAATTCTCAGTCTTTAAGTTCTCATTCAAAAATCTGCTGAAACCAGTCTGTTATACTTGTGTACTGTCTCCCCAGCTTAAAATGTCTGATCCTTTCCTTAGCTCAGTCTACAAAGTTGGGTACAGATACACCGTTAGCTTCGAGCCTAAAGAGGGATGTGTAACTTCTACCATGTGTTCTTGCTTTGTTCAGGAAGCTAAAGAAACTTGTCCGGAAAAGGAAGTCAGAGTTGACCTCCAAGCAAGAAGAGGAGCTCAACAAAACTCTGAAGTGCTATGAGAAAGATCACTTCCTGGGTCCTTTTGTTGGCATCAGCCCTGAGTACATGGAGATGAGTGAGTATCTTTTCTGGAAAGGATTTTTCAACATGCCTCAGCCAAAGTAATCAGCTCATTTACAGTGCTGTACAATGTGATCTTAATATTAAAATGTGTGTTAGCAAGCATTATGAGATAGCTAACCATGTATGCACTTCAGTATACACTTTCTTTAGCTTTAGTCTTTACATCTTACAGATTTGTCCACATATGACAAACTACATCTTTTTAATTCCAAATGCAGTTTCATAACAAACAATGGCACAAATTTAAGTTTGTCATTCTGTCTGCACATCAGTCAGAAAATGAGTAAAACCTTTCAGGAGCCTTTTTTAACATTCCAGTCGTTTTCTGGGGAAAATCAACATTTTCATCAAGACCTTTTTAACAAATCTTAAGTGGTAAAATTAATTATTTTGCAGCTTTTAATGTTCTGTGATACAGAATGTAGAAATCACATCTCCTCAGGATTGTTGATTATTCACCAGTTTTAAGTCTGAGTGGAGCAGACATGTTGCAACGTGTGTGTGTGTGTGTGTGTGTGTGTGTGTGTGTGTGTGTGTGTGTGTGTGTGTGTGTGTGTGTGTGTGTGTGTGCGTGCGTGCGTGTGTGTGTGTGTGTGTGTGTGTGTATACTCTCACTGTGACACATCTCAGGCTTGAATTATTTAAGTTCTGTGGATTATTGCAAACTTTGTCTGAGTTAAAATATGTTTTAATTTGCTTTCAGAGCTTAGCGGACATGAAATTAAAGTATGTCTTTAGATAGAAGGTTGTAATCCCCTTGGAAGATCTTCTCTTTCCTTTCCCCTGCAGTCAAGAGTCAGGATTGGCACAGTTTATTTAAAATTCATTCTACCTGTACATTTCCACACAGATTGAAGTGGCAGTATCTGGCTCTTAAACTGTAACTGCTTTGAAATGATCTGAGACTATTGCTCTTTTGGCCTGAACGAGTACTCCTCCTCTCCTCTCAGAGGGAGGAGGAACCACTCATCACCACCGGGGCAATTTGCTTAGACAGCTGGGTTTTTAGACCTCACATTTGAAACACATCCTAAGTAGATAAAAAGGTTCACAGAATTAAGTTCCAGAGTAGAAAACCTTTTGGAACCCATTGCTGAAACATGCCTCAAGTTAACTTTTATCTTCTGGTATGGTGTCTTAATTGTTCCTACTTAATGAAATTAGTCAAAGTAAATATTAGAGGTGATCTTATCTTATGACATTGTCCAGCCACAAACACAAAATTCTATTACTGTTTTCAAAGTTGGACGTTTACATATATTTCCTCAGTATTTGGTATACTTAATTTTAATTTGTATGACTTTGTTGGAATCTTTTGGCTATACTTCATCAAGCTTCTCACGGTTGTTTGCTTGAATTTTTGCCCATTTCTCTTGACAGAACTGGTGTAAATGTTCAGCTTGTAGGCCAGCTTGCTCGAAAACCAGTTTTCAGCTCTACCAACAAATTTATATGGGACTTAGTTATGGCCACACTAAAATATTGACTTTGTTGTCTTTTAGCCATTTTGTAAGTAACCCATTTGAGAACAATTTGGTCCCAAGCTTTAGCATCCTAGTTGATGGCTTGAGACATTGTTTCAAATTTTCCCCATAATATGATTTGGTATAATTGTCTGAACAGATGAACATGGCACCTTTAGGCATCTGGAAATTGTACCCAAAGGTTAATCAGAGTTGTAGACGTCCACAATTTTCAGCCAAAATATTAGGATGAAATCTTATGAATTTCCCACGATGTCACACAATGTCCTTCCTTAAAATATATGCATAGGTGTGCCTCCATTTAGCTCCATGTTTTGAAAAAGCTGATCAGAAGCTTACAAAGCCATGACATCATCACCTGGGCTGTCAAAAATAGTTTACAGAAATACTAATTTTAATGCATGTAAGACAGTGAGAAAAAAGGTTATGTGTTTTATACAGTGTATATAAACCTACAGTTTTAACATTATGAGTGTGACCATAGAGCATTAAATTGGTTTCTATTTGAAAGTTGTTCAATGCCTCCAGGCTTATGATCAGTGATGCTTTATATTTAAAACAATAAATTTTATCAGAATACCTTTTGCATCACTTCGGTCTGCAAGGAATAAAGTCAACATGTAGTGAATGTGCTTCACATACATAATGACTTTGAAGCTTGTGACAGGGCTCTATTATGACTTGGCCAAAAATGAAACGCCAATGCTGTGGTTCAACCTTAGGTGGTATTTATTGTGCTCATCTTCAGGTGAAAAAAAATGGGAAAGGTCTGCAACATATTTACGATGGATATCCGGGCAAGTAAAAAAAATAAATAAAAATAGCAGTACCTCCGTAGCAGCTCAAATCCATCACCTTCATTGTGACTTGTTGAAAGTCCAAACTCAGACTGACTCCTTGCAGCGCAGAGCCCCTTTTAAAGCTGCAGGCTCTGCTAATAAGAGGGGAAAAAGCACACAAAAAAAGATTATTTCTAAGTCAAGTAAACTCCTATTTAGCTCTGTAAATATCCAAAATTAAGTAAACAATCCTACATTGTAAAAGGAAACATTAAACCTTCTGCCTAGGGCTGAAGACTCGCTGACGTGCCTGCTGTTCATACCACATCTTTTGCTTCTGCTGGGTCTCAAGGAGATTCTTTTCAGCCTTTTCCTACGTACTGGACCACACCCATGGCACTAGATGAGGTCTCTGAGGCATCCCAGATTCTTCTCAACAAGTGTAGCGATTCTTGAACATCCCACCCATAAAGGAGTTCAAACGGGGTGAACCCTGTTGATGCTCTCTAGATTCATCCAGATTTCCTTGTAATCTCCATAAGTCCATAAACCCAGGGTATATGCAGCCAACCATGGGCCTTTCCAGCGAAATTGGCTCCCTCAGTAGAGGAATTGGATGAAATTAAGAAATCCCTCGGTTTTTTGGTGGTGGTGAAGAAGTCTCTACTGCCAGGCTAAAAATACATTGTACTTGGTGGAGGAGGTTAAAACTCTGCAGCTCCAGAATATTGAGAAGGAGAAAAGTATTGTTTTTTCGAGAGAACCATATGGTCGAGCTGGAGCTATACACCCGCATAAATGACATCACTGTGACCCTACTGCAGATTAAACCTCAGTCGTATGCACAGGCAGTGTCAGGAGGAGACAGGGAGGATCAGAGTGATGAGACTGTAAACTCTATGGAGCAGGAGGTGAAAACATTCCTTCACCCTAAGTGAATAGAGGTAAACAACAAAAATATTGAAGCATGTCATACTCTCCAACGTAGAAACAACACTGAAAAACCAGCCATAATAATAAGATTTGCAAACAGAAAGCACAAAATGGAATTACTAAAACAAGGAAAAAAAACTAAAGGTATTCAATGTCTACTTAAATGAGCATCGGACAAAGAAAAATGGCGACATAGCTAGAAAGGCAAGACTAGGAACACTGAGGAAGCAAGGAAAGAAAAATGCCTGGACACAAAATTGCAAAGTACTCATTAAGCTGAAAGGAACCCCTGAAGAGGACAAAGTTGTGGTCGTCCGAGATATTCAGGAACAGGACAAATATTGAAGTAACTGCAGATAAATGAAGCAATTATTAACCTTGTAGTGACTGGGACTGAATACAACCATTAAAAAACTAACAGAAGAACTAGACACTTTCATCTATGCTGAACACAAAGCATTAGATATAGAAAATGATACTGATCCATAACATTGTGAGTAATATCAACCAGACCTGCAGTTATACAGAATATCAATATAATGACAAACTTGAAACTAAATATAAAATATAAATCATTCACTTGAATAGTAGAAGTATTTTATGCAAATTTTTTCAGAACATAAAAGAATATCTTGGTCATTTCAGTACTCTGTTTAGTATAATAGTTGTGTCCGAAACGTGGATGAACAATGACAAAGGAATAAATTTTCAACTAGATGATTATGAATTTAATTGTATTAATAGAAGGAAAAAAATTGGGGTGGAGTGGCAAAATCTGAAAGCGGTTTGAAATTTAAAGCTACTGATAAAATGACTAACTGTGGACGACTTTCTTGAGTGCATTACAATAGAAATTACAGTACAAAAGATGAAAAACATAGTGATTAGTTGGATATACAGATCTCCTGGATCAAATTTTGAAATATTTAGGGACTGGATGGAAACCATGTTTTCGAAAGTAGCAACACAAAAGGCTCTATATATCTGTGGGGATTTTAACATCAATCTTCTAAATCAAATGAAACATAAAATGACAGAAGAGTTTATAAACTCAATGTATAGCATAAGCTTATATCCAACAATCAGCAAGCCAAGTAGGATTACTTCGCATTGTGCTACTTTAATAGATTTAACATAATTACAAATATTTCCATGAATATTTTATATTGTTACTGGCAGACTCCTGCTAATGGATCTTAGTGATCATTTACCTATTTTTACTGTAAATTATTGCAACTATAGAAAGAAAAAGGATACCAATAATTATAACTGTTTAGCCTTTTACCTTCAGGTGGCGCTACAGAGCGCTGTCTGCTAAAACCAGCCGCCACAGAGACAGTTTCTTCTCCCAAGCTGTTTCTCTGAAGAACACTTGACAGTCAGAGTTCCAGAACAACACCAGGCATACTTGGACTGTTCTCACATTATATTCTATTGTAAAGTCAATTTTGTATATATGTACATTTAAAAAGATATTTTTTATTTCCACTGTTTGTCTGTACAAACTTACCAACAAAGCTGATTCTGATAAATATTCAACATAAACATTCAAGGTGGAAATCAGCGGAAAATATAGCTGCATTTAAACATTATTTAATGATACACAACTGGGAGAATATCTATAAATAAAAAGATTTAAAAAAAAGAAGAAGCTTCTGAGGCATTTCTAAAAAATATTTACCTTGTATCTATGTCTGTCTGTCTGTCTATCTGTCTGTCTATCAGTCTGAATTAAGCCTTCTTTATTGGGTACACGGAGGCCTTGTGTCCTGGCTGCTGGCAATAATAACAAATCAATGTCTTACCGTTAGATTGTAGATTCAGGGAACAATTGGTGGTACCTTTAGCCTCCTGGTTAAGCTCCCTGGCATACCGTTGATGTTCAGGCGGTTGAGAAGATCGTGGCATAGGACTTGCTGCACCTCCTCGCCGTGCGTTCATGTACTACAGAGGCAACCATCTGGTTTGTGTTCCTTCACCCAGGTCCTTACATCAGGGGACAGAATGCTCAGCAGTTGTTCCTGGATGATGAGCTCACCAACCTCCTCCTTGGAAAGCTGGTCCAGCTGGGTCCATCATCAGTAAATACCTTTAAGGGGTTGGTAGGTTTCTGTGGGAGTTTCACCAGAAGGTACACCTGTTGCTCTGTACTTCTGTGTGTACATCTGGTGAAATGTCAAATTTTGTTCCCAGTGCAGTCTTGAAGTTATAGCAGTGAGCATGCTCTTCATCCATGGTGGCATAAGCCTCCAGTGGCTTTCCAGAAAGAAGTGAAATGAGACGACATGCCCATTCACTCTCTGGCCAGGTCTTGGCAATGCGCTCGAGCCACGGTAGGTAGTTTTCAAGGTCTTAACCTAGTTGATAAGGGGAAAATCTTTGGCTCAATGGTGGAACCTCGTAACTAAGGTTGCTGGCTCTGATCAATATCACTGTTGCCATGGACATCTCTCTGCTCAGATATTGTTACTGCAGTCAACGTCAACAATAACTGCATCACATGACTCCCTCACAGTGCGCTTTCGGGTTGAATGTTTGGCGTGTTTTATTTGGACCTGGAACATTGTCAATGGTTGTAGAAATCACAAACCACACCATGAATGCAACAACTGAGGCAGGGACATTGCGCCACTCTGCTATAATAGGACAGTAAGTACTCTATTTGGTTGTATGTATGAGTGTATGTCTGCAAATCATTGCAGACTTCATCGCTTACGCTACGTACCAAGCTCCTCTGTCACAAAGCTGCAGAGTCAATATTTTTGAGAATAATTTCAGCTTCAGCCAGTTGTTTCTGCTGAACGGTCAGACATGTCATAAGGCAAAGATGAATATTTAGCCAAACAGTGTTTCTGGTCTGAAAAATTGAAAGCTGATGGACGTTTCTGAGATTGAAAGCTGATGGACGTTTCTGAGCTCAGGTAATGAATTACCTGAGCTCAGACTCACCTCCTTCTTGATGTATTATATTGATTTCTGATGTGGTTGTTTTAGACATTTCTCCTGTCATCTACCTCCTCAGTTATCCAGTTTGGCATGGTGACTCTCTTTGTGGCCTCCTTCCCTCTGGCTCCGCTCTTCGCTCTTCTGAATAACATCATCGAAATTCGTCTGGATGCTAAGAAGTTTGTAAAGGAGCTACGCAGGCCAATTGCAGCCAAAGCCAAGGACATTGGTACGTTTTTGAAATATCAGCAAACAAAATGAAATCAGTCAATTTAAACAGGGTTCCACAACATTTAATTCAGTTTATTTATAGCAGTTCATAGAGCCAGGTTCTGCTGGGAGTTTGTTCCGGTTAAAGGGAAGTTTTTCTTTCCACTGTCGCTACATGCATGCTCATTATGAGTGATTGTTGCAAAATCAACGACACAATGCAAGTCAACTGCCGCTACATGCTCATCCAAGAGGAGTGAATGCTGCAAGTAACTTACTCGATGCGATCTGCTGGGTTTATTAGATGGAAAACCTTTTAACCAATTTAAATTATAAACTAATTTTGACTGCATTTTTTAAAGATTATTTTGCAGCACTAGTGGCCATTATTTTTCCCAGTATTTTTGACATTAGCTAGACAGGAAATGGGGGCAGAGAGGGGAAGACATGCGGCAAATGTTCCTGGGGTTGGGCTTCGAACCCGGGACAGCCACATTGAGGACTAAAGCCTCCGTATATGGGTCGCGTGCTTAATCCCCTTAAAGCGCTGCGCCCTTGACTGCATTTCTTGATCAATTGGAATGTATGTACTTGACTTAGAATCTGTATGATTCATTTGAATTTACTTTATAAAGTGTCTTGAAGTGACATGTTGTGAATTGGTGCAATATGAATAAACTGAATTGAATTGAATTAAATACACTTAGTCACAGTAGAAGCACAGCCAATGGCTATTTCTAGGAGAGCAACAAGGTTAAACACTGAAAGACACGGCCAAGTGTATCATCTGTAGTAAGTTAAAAGCTGAAATAATGTCGATAAATGCAACATTGGAAAGTAGTAGCAAAATGTAGCAGAGTGAGAAAAAGTGGTTATTATGTCCTCCAACAGCCTAAACTTGTAGCAGCATAACAACAGCGATAACTCAGGATAACCTAAGCCACTCTAACGTAACTTTTATCCAAAAGGAACGTTTTTAGCCTAGCCTTAGAAGTAGACTGGGTGTCTGTCTCAAGGAATAAAACTGGGAGCTGGTTCCCCAGGAGAGGAGCCTGATAACTAAAAGATCTGCCTGCCATTCTACTTTTAGAACCTCTAGGAACCACCAGTAAACCTGCAGTCTGAGAGTGAAGGGTTCTGTTAGGAACATATGGACCAATCAGATCTCTGATGCATGTTGGAGCTAGATCATTAAGGCTTTATATATCCGAAGGAGGATTTTATATTCTATTCAGGATTTAACAGGGAGCCAATGGAGGGAATTATAACAAAGTTTTCTACTAGGGCCAAGGGTTATTTGGGAATTTCCACCTTAGACCTGAGCGAGTCAGACCTCGCTGTGTGCAGTGAGAAGCAATTCACTGTGGAAGACCCCTCCCCTACTGACCGTGGCTGAACTGGGGTCTCCTAACAATAGTTAGGGGAAAGGTTACCAAGTAGTCTCGTGCCAAGAAGGCTCTGACTCTTGGTTTAGACATGGACAAGTTTTAAAGGAATATTCCCCCATTACCCAGGCTTGTAATGGGCCAGAAGGGTTCTATGGAATTACTTCCTCCCCAGCGAGAAACATTTTATTTTATGTTGAAAAACTAAAATAAAATATAGACCAAATAGCACCGAGTGCATTAATGAATGGGTTAAAGATGTAAATTTTCCTGCAGAGGGTTTGTTTGGTCTTACGATTTTACAAAAATGTGGAGGTCATTCATTTCAATCCGTAGTCCAACTTTTCTGTACATTCCTTCATCATGCTACTGCAATGTACTTTTTTAAAATGTTTTTGTTATCATGTAAAGCACTTTGAATTGTCTTGTTTCTGAAATATGCTATGCAAATAAGCTTGACTTGCCTTGCTGTGATGACTGAAATATTAACCTTTGGACCTCTCAATGAATGTCTGGGAAGTTCTTTCAAGACTCTGCTGTAAACAAAGATGCTTTCAAAAATGGAAGTGTTAATCATGGATTTTCATCAAGCAACATAATGCAGTAAATGAACAAAAGAGAAATCTAAATCAAATCAATACTGCATACATTTTTCTAGGTATACTTGCACACAGTTTTTGAAGGAACTTGGATGGTAGGCTGTTTCAAACATCTTGGAGAACAAACCACAGATCTGTATACAGGTCCTTCTCAAAATATTAGCACATTGTGATAAAGTTCATTATTTTCCATAATGTAATGATGAAAATTTAACATTCATATATTTTAGATTCATTGCACACTAACTGAAATATTTCAGGTCTTTTATTGTCTTAATACGGATGATTTTGGCATACAGCTCATGAAAACCCAAACTTCCTATCTCACAAAATTAGCATATTTCATCCGACCAATAAAAGAAAAGTGTTTTTAATACAAAAAACGTCAACCTTCAAATAATCATGTACAGTTATGCACTCAATACTTGGTCGGGAATCCTTTTGCAGAAATGACTGCTTCAATGCGGCGTGGCATGGAGGCAATCAGCCTGTGGCACTGCTGAGGTCTTATGGAGGCCCAGGATGCTTCGATAGCGGCCTTTAGCTCATCCAGAGTGTTGGGTCTTGAGTCTCTCAACGTTCTCTTCACAATATCCCACAGATTCTCTATGGGGTTCAGGTCAGGAGAGTTGGCAGGCCAATTGAGCACAGTGATACCATGGTCAGTAAACCATTTACCAGTGGTTTTGGCACTGTGAGTAGCTGCCAGGTCGTGCTGAAAAATGAAATCTTCATCTCTATAAAGCTTTTCAGCAGGTGGAAGCATGAAGTGCTCCAAAATCTCCTGATAGCTCGTTGCATATATTTTTGTTATAACTTTCATGGGGTTAATTGTGAGCATTTACTATGTGTAGCATGGATTACATGGCAAGATCTCACCTTATTTTGACACCCTTTAGATTGCAAAGCCACCTATGCGCTCCTTCATTACCGTAGACATACTTAGTGGTGTACATTCTTTTATTCCTCAATTATTCAACAGCAAAGTTACAGTGTGTCATTTTGTTTGTAATAGATCTGACCCACATACAGAGAACACTCCGGAGAACAGAATATGTAAAGGATGTTTATTGTGACAACAATAATCAGAAACGTAATGGATGATTCTCCAACTGTATGGGAAGAAGGGAAGAGCACTGGTGAAAAATAGGGAACTGAATAATGTCGAACTAAGAACAAGGAATTAATGCAAACAAGAGAACAGCTTACTAAATAGGTGTGTTAAGGTCGCCAGGGGAAGAGGCATTCAGGATCCAGGTTTATAGAAGATTCTTTAGGTGCTGTTCAGTGTGAGCTCGGAGCAAAACAGGAATGAGTTCGCTGTGCAGATGCTTACGTTGGAGGGTGGACAGGGTACGCTTGCAGCTTGGTCCAGGAGGCGAAAGTAGCAGGAAACTGCCACCTAGATGCGAATCCAAACAAAGACAGTAGATAGGAAATGAAATCCTCAGAACGTAGGTAGCCTTGATCATCCAGAAAGACCTCCGGACACATAGTCAGTATTCAGGGACCTAAATCCAGGGTTCCGGTTTACTTAGCCTGCGAAGGAGCATAAACAAAGTTACACGAGGTCAAAGAACAAAGCATCGATTTAGTGTTTGGCTTGAGCTTGTTACCACTGTGGGCAAAACACTCTGGCATCGAGGTGCTGGCAGCCTCCTGCTTAAGTAGTCCTCAAAGTAATCAGTAGAATAAGTCGCACCTGTCACCCAGCACACTTGAGATCTGCAGGACCGTCTGAGAACACTGAACACATGTAGCAAACACAAACACAACCCAGATCCTGACACAATGTAAGGCTTTTATTTTGTGGTCTTACACAATGAGAGGTTTAGCTTCTGTCACTAGTGTTTACGTTCATGAAAAATTTAAAAGTAATAATGCTTTTCTGGAGGGTTATTAAACATAATGAAATAGCTTAATAAAAAACCCACCTGTCAAATACCATGCCCATTCTTTGCTTTGATGCAGATCTTGTGACTTTTCTACATATTCTATTTGCATTTAAATGACAGTTATTTCTTACTTTTTACAGGTATCTGGTACAACCTCTTGAGGGGCCTCAGCAAGGTAGCGGTCATTGTTAATGTAAGTCTTATTCATCTTTATCTGTGAGGTTTACGTGACATGTTAAATTCAGTCTGGATAAAGCTTTTATT
The DNA here is from genome assembly GCF_021462225.1 of Girardinichthys multiradiatus. NCBI lineage: Eukaryota > Metazoa > Chordata > Actinopteri > Cyprinodontiformes > Goodeidae > Girardinichthys > Girardinichthys multiradiatus. The sequence continues at coordinate 2,921,228 of NC_061797.1, forward strand.
GTGGCACAAATGGGGGTCAATATTATGTCGCTTGTCACACTCTTTTTGAACTTCAACACCAGAAAGTGTCAGTGGTGGCTATATCATCCTCTGCTTAATTATTTGAGTTCATAGAGACAGCAAAGCAGCTAAAGTCCTTTTTTCTTTCCCAGGCTTTTGTCATTGCTTTTACATCTGACTTCATCCCTCGGCTAGTCTACCAATACAAATACAGTTCTGATGGGACTATGCATGGCTTTGTCAACCACACCCTGTCATATTTTAACGTCAGTGACTTTGAGCCGGGCACAGCACCTCTGCAGCCAGGGCACTTGGGTCACGACGTAAATGTCTGCAGGTAAGGTTTCATCTAGCTGGATCCACTAAAGAATCTAAACTTTATATTACAATTTTCCCTTTCATTTCTGATTAAAACAATATCAACCTTTACATCAAGGCATAAAATCTTAGATGGGTAAACAGATAATTAAATATATATGTTTTCTTCTGTGTAGGTATAAGGACTACAGAGAGCCTCCCTGGTCCAGCACAGCATATCAACTGTCCAAAGAGTTCTGGGCCATTCTAGCTGTGCGCTTTGCCTTTGTTATTGTCTTTCAGGTTTGGAACAACACATAATAATACCACTAGTGCAGTACACATGCAGTAGGCCCACACAATTTTTCCAAAAGGCAATATGGTCACTATTGTCATTTTGCAAATCAAACAGGTCAATCATAATGGGTTTTATGACTGTTGAAGAACACAGAAAAATGAGTTTAATATATTATAAAGGCCTTCTTGGGCTCTAGACTATAAAAGTTGCCAAAACACCATTCAGTTTTTAGGTTGCAGGCCTGTATGAAGCTCAAGTGATGCCTCCAGCGGTAAATCCTCTTCTCTAGAGTTAATCAGTATGGCACTTTCTGCAGATCGCCCTGCAGGTGTCCTTTCCTCTGACAACAGGGAGGCTCTGCGAGTCTAGCCACATCTAGGGTAACTCCACCACATGTGTCACAGGAAAGCATTTCAGCAGGGATGGGGCTGGTGTTGCCATGTTGTCATCACCATAGCATCTCCTCGGACATGCCATCAGTGTTCCAACATGCTTGTCACATGCTTTTCACTCCAGCATGCTCCTACAGAAGTCGTAATTGCAGCGATTGGGTTTGGCTCTTGCAGAAAGTCTATTAAAAAGTTTCTCCTTCAGCCTCATTCTTTGCAAGCATATGCAGCAGTCTGCATTATCCTCCTCAACTTTTTGTGTTCTTCTCATTTCTTCTTCCCAGCATCACCCACAGACACTGTTCCCGCCTCGTCAACATCTTCTCAATCCTTGTAACTTCTTGTAAAGTTCTCCTAAACTGGTTTCAGAAATATGATCCTCAGTCCTTAAACTAATCAGAAAATTTGTTAAAACAAACAAGAATACACATATATAAACAAACATGTCTTTTTTGTTCTCCTTTACCGTCTTTTCACAACTTAGAGGCACTTTTAATTACTTCCTGCAGAATACTCAGTCATTTCAGTTACTCATTCCCACACCATAACCGTACATTATATATGCAACTCATTTCTTTTGTTATAAATAATAAGCTAATGGCGTCACAATGTCTAAGAATAGATGTGCTGATTTTTTTTTTGTGAGAACCTTTCTAAGTGTGTCTAAGGGTGTAAGGGTCTAAGTGTATAATTGCTGCATCCAAACAATCATTGTTATAAAGCAATGTAGAACTTTCACATTGGCTTTATTTTTCAAATGACGTGTGCTGCATGCAGTCTGTGGTAGCCTTTATGTTGGGTAACGCTAAGAAAAAGAACATACTCTGTAGCTCTACTGCTGCAAGCCTGAAATGTTCTCTTCTTTGATGGAAACTCTCTGGTGTCTCTGTCCCATGCAGAACGTGGTGATGCTCATGAGCGATTTTGTTGACTGGCTTATCCCGGACATCCCCAAGGACATCAGCCTTCAGATGCACAAGGAGAAGCTTCTTATGTTGGAGTATTTTATGAAAGAGGAGCAGGGTAAAAGGCTTACAGCACGGGACAACCACAGTCATGCTGACTGCACCAGCCCCTCGTTGGATAATCAGAGCCCTCCACAGCCCCGTTCACGCCCCATTTTCCATGCAAGAGCTGGCTGGTAGTTTCACAAATTAGTCATTATCGCATGGCTTCCTTTTTTTAAATTTATGTAACATGTCCCTGTCAGAATATTATCCCTGAAAATGCAGATTGTTTTCCCGTATTTTCCATGTTCAATGTTTTACATAATACACAGGTTCAGTCATTGACCAAAAACGTTTTGAGAGGAATAAGCCATTAGGGGTCACTGTGGGACCAAGTTTAGGTTTACCTTTGATGAAGCAGTGCCAAACACCACCTACAGCCTAACGTGTCTCATATTTTAAAGCAGGATTTTTTTAAATCTTAAATTATGTAAATTGTGTATTTGGGATGAAAATATTATGTCTTTTTTATTAGATTAACATGGCTAAAGGGACTAATGATCAACAAAACACTACTGTTCTTCTTAAACAGCTTGTCTTCAATATTTAACAAGAAACCATCAACTGCACTGTTTGCTGTATGTAGAAAAGCCTGGGGAAGCACAGTGTGAAGCAGTTCTTAAACATTTTGTCAGTAAAGTTGTTTTTTTTATTTTTTGTCTCTCCTAGACATTTACATATTATGAATGTGATATACAGTGAAGGCATACATGCAGGGTCTCATAGCCTTGTTATGGACTAGTGCTTTTCCCTGGTTTATATACTGTGTTTTAAGTGAAGCCCCTCCTGAGATGTCGTTTTCCTGTCATCTTTAGCGTCATTGTGTTTAACAGTCTTTTGGACATGCTTAAGTGTCTTTTAGTGTGTGTCAAAGCACATGTACTAACAGGGGTGAGTGTATCTGCATGTTAAACCAATAAGTTTATCTCTGGTATTGTTCTCTTTTTGTTCATGTTTAGAAACTGTAAATAAACCATGGTTGAGTGGCCTAAGTTTGTGTGTTTTGCTTTATGTTTTCGAAATTGTGTTGATTAATGGAGTTCAAACGGAAACTTGACATGGAAGAGTCAACATCAACTCCAGCTTCGTCTAATTACTCCTCCATGCGGCTCTGCTCCACCAATCAGCATCAGGTCTGCATTTCTCCAAGGCCAATCATCCTTCAAGGCTATGCTTTAAAAGTTCTTCATTCATGGAACCCTCTGTTAGACAGACACTACCAGTTGATGGCGCTAAATGGCCTATAACATTGTCTACCAACTGCTAAGAACCACCAGGGCTTGAGATTCAACTTGGTCGGAACATGACGTGGCAGCTAGCCCATCTCGGGAAATTGGTTATTGAACCATCCAGCTTCCTTTTGACTTATTGGATAAACGTTGTTTTGATATTGGAAAAGGCGGTATACGGCATAAACTGGTATGTGAATGGTTCGGATGGAAGTATAGGTAGGAGACGGAGAAGATGTGGATTTTGAGGGATGGACACCGGTAGTTAAGGGGAGAGGAAGAGGATGTGGAGGAAGGAGGGATGTTTGAAAGTCAGGATAACAAGCGAGAGTTGGAAGTCAAGCCAAGTTTATTTATATAGCGCTTTTCAGCAACAAGGCACTCAAGGCGCTGTACATAAGCAAAAACATAATGATACAGAAAATCAAACGGAGGTCATTAAAAAAAATAAAGAGAATAGAATGATGGATAAGTAAAAAGGAAAATTGGACTGAAAACTTAACGTTAGATAACACATTGAAAGGCCACTAAACAAAAGTTTTTGATCTTGATTTAAAGCAACTTTCGGTTTCAGCGCTTTGTTTTCTGGGAGTTTATTCCAGATTAGTGGAGCATAAGAACTAAAAGCTGCTTCTCCATATTTGGTTCTGGTTCTGGGTCTGCAGAGTAGATTTGAGCCAGAAGACCTGAGAGGTCTGGGGTAAATCATAATTTACAGGAAGATTTACGATTGTCAGAAGTCCAATATGCAGCATGGACTTCTGCTCTACATTCCCGTAGAGCGGGCGGGAATGTGTTTTTCTTCTAACTTTGATTGCTTTAATTATGCCACTTTGGGGGCTGCTTGAATGATCATAATTGGAGGTGCTAATTAACCACAACTTAATCTTTACAGTAGTTGCATATAATTCTGTTTACTAGAAGACTAACCCTTTGCAGGTAGATAATCTTGCCAGAGAACATGGGGAGATTGATGTCAATCTGAGGGGAGTAAAGGTGGATGAAGAGAATTGACTGTTAAGGTCTACATTAACTGATTCATACGATTTTAGACAGAATTTTAAGCTGTGCTTCAGGCTGTTGTACTTTCTTTCCTTTCTCCTAATCATGCACATATAGCTTTGATGGGGTTAGATTTAGCTCCACAAGGTATGTCACCTGCTGCTTAGACACCACCTTTCGGGGCTGTTTCATCACTTCAATCACATAGTGGCTTAAGGACTGGAGCCATCAGTGCGGATCTCTGTAACCATTCCTCTGCCTTATTTAGAATAAAAGTGTTATATAACAATATAGAGCAGTATAGAACAGTTTGAGAATCATTCCTTTTAAGACAAAGTGATTGTAAGTAGAAATGATGCTTCAAGGGAGGATTCGGGGAAGCTCTGAGACATCTTTCCGCCAACAGGGTGCGATAGTTCGGACAATGTTAATCAGCTTTATTAATTTTGCCTTATAAGGGAGACATATTTCCAGCATCTGACGTGTTACTGAGCTAAGCCGAACCCGTTCTGACTATGCAGCCCCCCTGTCTGAATTTAGGAGCAGAAGAGCAGAAGTCATCCAAGTTTTTATGGCTTCAATACATGCTTGTAGTCTATCTAACTGGTTGGGTTCATCAGGGTTTATGGATAAGTAAAATTGAGTATCATCAGCATAACAGGGAAAATCTATTCTATGCTGCCTGATAATTTGACCTATTGGAAGCATATACAGGTCCTTCTCAAAATATTAGCATATTGTGATAAAGTTCATTATTTTCCATAATGTCATGGTGAAAATTTAACATTCCTATATTTTAGATTCATTGCACACTAACTGAAATATTTCAGGTCTTTTATTGTCTTAATACGGATGATTTTGGCATACACCTCATGAAAACCCAAAATTCCTATCTCACAAAATTAGCATATTTCATCCGACCAATAACAGAAAAGTGTTTTTAATACAAAAAACGTCAACCTTCAAATAATCATGTACAGTTATGCACTCAATACTTGGTCGGGAATCCTTTGGCAGAAATGACTGCTTCAATGCGGCGTGGCATGGAGGCAATCAGCCTGTGGCACTGCTGAGGTCTTATGGAGGCCCAGGATGCTTCGATAGCGGCCTTTAGCTCATCCAGAGTGTTGGGTCTTGAGTCTCTCAACGTTCTCTTCACAATATCCCACAGATTCTCTATGGGGTTCAGGTCAGGAGAGTTGGCAGGCCAATTGAGCACAGTGATACCATGGTCAGTAAACCATTTACCAGTGGTTTTGGCACTGTGAGCAGGTGCCAGGTCGTGCTGAAAAATGAAATCTTCATCTCCATAAAGCTTTTCAGCAGATGGAAGCATGAAGTGTTCCAAAATCTCCTGATAGCTAGCTGCATTGACCTTGCCCTTGATAAAACACAGTGGACCAACACCAGCAGCTGACACGGCACCCCGGACCATCACTGACTGTGGGTACTTGACACTGGACTTCTGGCATTTTGGCATTTCCTTCTCCCCAGTCTTCCTCCAGACTCTGGCACCTTGATTTCTGAATGACATGCAGAATTTGCTTTCATCCGAAAAAAGTACTTTGGACCACTGAGCAACAGTCCAGTGCTGCTTCTCTGTAGCCCAGGTCTGGGGAATGCGGCACCTGTAGCCCATTTCCTGCACACGCCTGTGCACGGTGGCTCTGGATGTTTCTACTCCAGACTCAGTCCACTGCTTCCGCAGGTCCCCCAAGGTCTGGAATTGGCCCTTCTCCACAATCTTCCTCAGGGTCCGGTCACCTCTTCTCGTTGTGCAGCGTTTTCTGCCACACTTTTTCCTTCCCACAGACTTCCCACTGAGGTGCCTTGATACAGCACTCTGGGAACAGCCTATTCGTTCAGAAATTTCTTTCTGTGTCTTACCCTCTTGCTTGAGGGTGTCAATAGTGGCCTTCTGGACAGCAGTCAGGTCGGCAGTCTTACCCATGATTGGGGTTTTGAGTGATGAACCAGGCTGGGAGTTTTAAAGGCCTCAGGAATCTTTTGCAGGTGTTTAGAGTTAACTCGTTGATTCAGATGATTAGGTTCATAGCTCGTTTAGAGACCCTTTTAATGATATGCTAATTTTGTGAGATAGGAATTTTGGGTTTTCATGAGCTGTATGCCAAAATCATCCGTATTAAGACAATAAAAGACCTGAAATATTTCAGTTAGTGTGCAATGAATCTAAAATATATGAATGTTAAATTTTCATCATGACATAATGGAAAATAATGAACTTTATCACAATATGCTAATATTTTGAGAAGGACCAGTATATAGTAAAGAGAATTGGCCCAAGAACTGAACCCTGTGGTACTCCACAATTAACCCTGGAGTTTAAAGATGATTTATCATTTACATGAACAAACTGGAGTCTGTCAGACAAATAAGATTTAAACCAGCCTAGCGCTGTTCCCCTGATCCCGACAGCATATTCCAGCCTTTCTAAGAGAGTTTTGTGATTGACTGTATCAAATGCAGCACTGAGATCTAAGAGGACCAGTACAGACACGAGTCCATTATCTGAGGCAAGGAGAATATCATTAGTGACTTTCAGCAGAGCTGTTTCAGTGCTATGATGAGCTCTGAAGCCTGACTGAAACTCTTCATATAGGTCATTGCTGTGTAAATGCTCACACATTTGATTAGCAACTATTTTCTCAAGAATTTTAGATAAGAATGGAAGATTGGATATAGGTCTGTAATTTTTCAAGTCATCTCGATCAAGCGAAGGTTTCTTAAGTAAAGGTATAATTACAGCTAACTTAAAAGCCTGTGGTACATATCCATTTACTAAGGATAGATGAATCATATCTAAAATGGGGCTGGTATTCAGAGGGAACACTTCCTTAAATGATTTGGTTGGGATTGGGTCTAACATACAAGTTGAAGGTTTAGATGAAGCTAATATTTCTGATAACTCAGGAAGCTCCACAGGATCAAAACAGTCCAAACACAAATCAGGTTCTGCAGTTATTTCCAATGTTGTCTCACTTGTTGAGGATGAAGTAATCATCTTCGGGAGTATGTCAAAGATTTTATTTTTAATAGAATCAATAACGTCATGACTGCTGAGAGCTAAGGGAATCGATGGCTCAACAGAGCTATGACTGTGTAAGTTTAGCAATTGTACTAAAGAGAAACCTAGGATTATTCTTGTTCTTTTCTATTAATGATGAGAAATAAGCTGTTCTAGCTTGGCGAAGTGTCTTTTTATACAACAGTAGGCTATTTTTCCAGATTTAAAGTACGCAGATCTAAATTAAACCAGGGAGCTAGACTCCTGTGAATAATTACCTTCTTTTTCAAGGGGGCTGCATTGGCTAATGTACCACGCAATGATGAAGTAACACTATGAACAAGAGAATCAATTTGTGAAGGGGCAGAAACAAAATTATTGCCCTCCACTGTGCTTTTCTGTGATAATGAGGAAATTAAAAGTGGAACAGATTCTTTAAAGGTTGTTACAGCATTGTCTGATAATGATCTACTATAATGAAATTTTCTTTCAGGTGTGGAGTACTCGGTTAAATTAAACTCAAAGGTTATTAAGAAAAGATCAGACAGGACAGGGTTATGAGAAAATATTGTTATGTCTTTACACTCAATGCCATATGTCAGCACAAGGTCCAGAGAATGAAGACAAAGTTGGGTAGGTTTGTTAATGTTTTGTGCAAAGCCTATTGAGTCTAAGTTAGCATTAAAGGCTATATATAAGCTATCACTTTCAGTGTCAACATGAATGTTAAAATCCCCCACTATAATAACCTTATCTGTATTTAACACTAAATCAGATAAAAGGTCTGAAAACTGATCTAACAATTGAGAGTAAGGGCCTGGTGGATGGTACAAAACAACAAACAGAAGAGGTTTTAGTGCTTTGCAATTTGGATGAGGAAAACTAAGGATTAAATATTCAAAAGAGTTGTAGCTGTTGATTGGTCTGGAGCTAATCAATAAATCCAACTGAAAGATGGTTGCTACTCCTGCTCCTCGCCCAGTAATTCGAGGAATGTGAAAATTTAAATAATTAGTAGGAGTTGACTCATTTATAGTAACATAATCCTCTTGCTGCAGCCAGGTTTCTGTGAGGCAAAGTAAATCAATCTGATTGTCACAAATCAGGTCACTAACTAGCAATGTCTTTGAAGAGAGAGATCTTATGTTCAGTAAGCCACATTTAATTGTTTTGTTTTTCTTTTCGGTCTGAGTTGTGTTTATTTTTATTAGATTTTCCTGATTTCCTCCTTTTAGATTATTTTTTAATCTATTCAATTTTGGCCGTGGGCGAGACACTGTCTTAATAGGGTAATGGGTGGGTAGCAGTACAGAAGCTGCAGACTGGTAGCCAGTCTTCATTGATTGCACATTGCACCAGTAAGAGCAGAGTATGAAGGTTCAATTAGCAGGGTAAGAGCACAGTTTTGCTCAAAATATTGAAATGCAAACAACATTATGGGTGACATACCAGAGTTCAAAAGAGGACAAATTGTTGGTGCACGTCTTGCTGGCGCATCTGTGACCAAGACAGCAAGTCTTTGTGATGTATCAAGAGCTACGGTATCCAGGGTAATGTCAGCATACCACCAAGAAGGACGAACCACATCCAACAGGATAAACTGTGGACGCAAGAGGAAGCTGTCTGAAAGGGATGTTCGGGTGCTAACCCGGATTGTATCCAAAAAACATAAAACAATGGTTGCCCAAATCACGGCAGAATTAAATGTGCACCTCAACTCTCCTGTTTCCACCAGAACTGTCCGTCGGGAGCTCCACAGGGTCAATATACACGGCCGGGCTGCTATAACCAAACCTTTGGTCACTCATGCCAATGCCAAACGTCGGTTGGGCTGTGGACAATGTGAAACATGTATTGTTCTCTGATGAGTCCACCTTTACTGTTTTCCCCACATCCGGGAGAGTGACAGTGTGGAGAAGCCCCAAAGAAGCGTACCACCCAGACTGTTGTATGCCCAGAGTGAAGCATGGGGGTGGATCAGTGATGGTTTGGGCTGCCATATTATGGCATTCCCTTGGCCCAATACTTGTGCTAGATGGGCGCGTCACTGCCAAGGACTACCGAACCATTCTTGAGGACCATGTGCATCCAATGGTTCAAACATTGTATCCTGAAGGCGGTGCCATGTATCAGGATGACAATGCACCAATACACACAGCAAGACTGGTGGAAGATTAGTTTGATGAACATGAAAGTGAAGTTGAACATCTCCCATGTCATTCCCAAGATGAATTCACGCTGTATTGGCCGATATATATATATATATATATATAGACCTGCTCTACCAGAACATTTAAGCGTTTTGTTTTCTCTGGTAGAGGAGCTAACAAACTCTTGAAACGTTAGAAGTATAGCAAAGAGTGAAGCATGGTTAAAATAACCAGATATTGCTGCAAACACATTGGAGTGTTGAGTCTGTAACATAGCAACAACTTAGCTGATGACATCACATGAAGAGTCAGCAACAGCAGAAGGTGGATCGTATACTGTTGCCAAAATAACACCGGTGAACTCTGTGGGTAAATAATATGGACGAAAACTTACTGCTAACAGTTCAATATCTGAACTGTAGAGACGACACTTCACAGTAACATGTCCTGGATTACACCATCTGCTGTTCACAAGTACCGCCACTCCACCTCCTTTGCTTTTGTCGCTCCTCTTCAAAACTCTGTCTGCTCTTATGGTCAGAAAACCAGGCAGAGAGACTCTGGAGTCAGGGATATGACCCTGCAGCCATATCTCAGTAAAACACATAATTATGCATTCCCGATACTCTGGCAGCGTTCTTTGTAGGGCTTGGAGTTCATCCAAATTGTTTCCCAACGATCTCACATTGCTCATCACCTCCTTCTCCCTCTTCTCTTTACTCCTGCTCTGCATCCACGGTGCCTCCTTCTCAACTCATCAGGGATTTGGGGTTGTAGTTGAAGTATTGTTTAAGTTTTAGAGATGTTAATCAGCTGCTCCCAGTTGTACAAAAAAAACCAAAAAAAAACCTTGTTGCCATGGTGACACATCATAAGAAATGTCTAATAGTAAAAAAGTATGAGCAAAAAATCTTCCAGCTGCACAGCATCCAATACAGGAGAGGATAATCATTAATAATAATAATAATAATAATATTTAACCATCACCAAGAGGAATTTGATTTCTTGAAAAGAGTTAAACAGAATTAAAAAGTAACAGAGGTACTCCAACCTTCTGCCACCTTGAGTGACACAATTCATGTAATGTATATCTATCCATATACAGGTGTTGGACAATAAAACTGAAACACCTGGTTTAGACCAAAATTATTTATTAGTATGGTGTAGGGCCTCCTTTTGCGGCCAATACAGTGTCAATTCGTCTTGGGAATGACATATACAAGTCCTGCACAGTGGTCAGAGGGATTTTAAGTCATTCTACGTGATACTGGTGGAGGAAAACGTTTCCTGACTCGCTCCTCCAAAACACCCCAAAGTGGCTCAATAAAATTTAGATCTGGTGACTGTGCAGGCCATGGGAGATGTTCAACTTCACTTTCATGTTCATCAAATCAATCTTTCACTCGTATTGGTGCATTGTCATCCTGATTTATTTAATTTCCTTTTGGGATTAATAAAGTATTTTTGAATTTGAATTGAATTTGAATTGATACACAGCACCGCCTTCAGGATACAATGTTTGAACCATTGGATGCACATGGTCCTCAAGAATGGTTCGGTAGTCCTTGGCAGTGACGCGCCCATCTAGCACAAGTATTGGGCCAAGGGAATGCCATGATATGGCAGCCCAAACCATCACACTGGGCATGCAACAATCTGGGTGGTACACTTCCTTGGGGCTTCTCCACACCGTAACTCTCCAGGATGTGGGGAAAACAGTAAAGGTGGACTCATCAGAGAACAATACATGTTTCACATTGTCCACGGTCCAGGATTTGCGCTCCTTGCACCATTGAAACCGACGTTTGGCATTGGCATGAGTGACCAAAGGTTTGGCTATAGCAGCCCGGCCGTGTATATTGACCCTGTGGAGGTCCCGACGGACAGTTCTGGTGAAAACAAGAGAGTTGAGGTGCACATTTAAATCTGCCGTGATTTGGGCAACCGTTGTTTTATGTTTTTTGGATACAATCCGGGTTAGCACCCGAACATCCCTTTCAGACAGCTTCCTCTTGCGTCCACAGTTAATCCTGTTGGATGTGGTTCGTCCTTCTTGGTGGTATGCTGACATTACCCTGGATACCGTGGCTCTTGATACTTCACAAAGAATTGCTGTCTTGGTCACAGATGCGCCAGCAAGACGTGCACCAACAATTTGTCCTCTTTTGAACTCTGGTATGTCACCCATAATGTTGTGTGCATTTCAATATTTTGAGCAAAACTGTGCTCTTACCCTGCAAATTGAACCTTCACACTCAGCTCTTACTGGTGCAATGTGCAATCAATGAAGACTGGCTACCAGGCTGGTCCAATTTAGCCATGAAACCTCCCACACTAAAATGACAGGTGTTTCAGTTTCATTGTCCAACCCCTGTATATCCTTATATTTATATATGAGTTGTTTTTGCAGACGTTGTTAGCTCTGTAATGTATAAAGGAGCACTGAAGACTGCCTTCAGTGCTCGTTCACTAAACTGTGCTTTGTGCCTTTCTTAAATGCTGTGAGCCTTTGAAATAAACAAGATTAGTCTTGGGAGAAATCAATTTATTAAAGCAGCATTGGCAGGATGGTCGGCAGGATATATATATATATATATATATATATATATATATATATATATAGTAACGAACATTTATTTTTGTGCTACATACAATAAAAACTATGAACAATTTTTAAATCATTGAAACAAAGCTCAGAAGATATGTTTATCCAATTCAAATCTGTTTGTTTATATACTGCGATTCACAGCATATGTCTTCTCAAGGCAATTTACCAAAAACAATATTTATATAATGAAATATTTAGTCCATTCAGTCCAATTGTACAGACAGTTCAGTCATTTACATGCAATCCAACTGGATCCTAGTTAAAAAATAATGTAGTTTTAATAACTCTACATTGTGTATTATTGTAATTGGTAAATGTTTCTTTATCATAGGAAACTCACCTGATCAGTCAGCCCATTATTTTAAAACATGCATTTTTAGACATATGAACAATTTGGCAAGGGCTAAAAAGGGACAATTACGTTTAGAAGTTTGTTCTTTGCAAAATATAACAATCAAAAGGTTTTCTCCTCTCTGTAAAACCCAAAACACGTGAAACACATTAAATGGCAAAATTATTACTTTTAAGTGTTTCCAGAAAAGCCCTCCTGCGGTGAAGGAAACGCCCTGTACTAACAGGCGGAAGTGAAAGTAAAACGACTTTTTCCAAGAGCTTCAGTCTGCGCCGGAAAATGAGCGCTGCACACCTAAACGTCGTTCTGCTGGAGATTTCAAATCAGCTCAACAATGAAAATCTAGAGTCACTCAAGTTCCTTGTCCGAAGCCAGATCGGGAAACAGAAACTGGAGAGGATAAAAACAGGACTCCAATTATTTGAAGTCCTGATAGAAAGAGGCCACCTGGCAAGCGACCAAACAGACTATCTAGCCAACCTTCTGCGGCAAATCCACCGAGAAGATCTATCTAACAAATTAAACAGCTTGGAAATTCAGAGTGGAAACTCCAACAATGACATAAGCGACGCCGAGAAAGGTAAAATTAGAACTGTGCCGCTCATCGGCGACGCGGAGTCCAGTTTCGCTTGCTGTCAGGGCCAATGTTTCACCATCATATATTGTCCCACCAGAGGGCGCTATTAGTTAGTAATTTTTAAACAATCTGATAGAACTACAAGTTAAAGCAATATATATATATATATATATATATATATATATATATACTTGATACTTGAACAAAGGTGGCTTTCCTTACTCTTTACTGAATATATAAAGATACAGCAAGCCTGACTGAACTTATGTTAACACTAACTTACAACATGGACTTGTTTTACATGTAATATTTTTGGGTTTTGATAATGTTTTTAATTGTCTTTACATTTCAGTTGACTTGTTTGGTGTCATTTGTTAGACTGGATGAATAAAGTTGGAAGAAACAAGACATTAGCAATTTAAAAATATCTATATTTACAGTGCCTTGACAAAGTATTCACCCCCTTGGCGTTTTTCATGTCTTGTTGCCTCACAACCTGGAGTTAATATGGATTGTTTGAGAGTTTGCACCATTCTATTTACAGAATATGCCTACAACTTAGATCTATTATGTTTTACTGTGAAGCAAATAACAAATGGGACTAAATAGCAAAAAAAAAACATCAGCATGCCTAACTGTTTACCCCTCTAAAGTCAGTACTTTGTAGAGGCAACTTTTGCAGCAATCACAGCTGCAAAGAGCTTTGGATAAGTCTATGAGCTCGCCACATCTTACTACTGGGATTTTTGCCTTTTCCTCAAGGCAAAACTGCTCTAGCTCATTCATGTTGAATGGTTTTAGCTTGTGAACAGCGATCCTCAAGTCTAACCATAGATTGTCAGTTGGATTGAGGTCTGGACTTTGAGTAGGCCGTTCCAGCAAATTTAAATGTTATCCCTTAAACCACTCTAGTGTTTCTTTAGTAGTATGCTTTGGGTCATTGTTCTGCTGGACAGTGAACCTCCGTCCCGGTCTCAAATCACAGGTAGACTGACATGGGTTTTGCTCAAAAGTATCCTTGTATTTAGCATCATCCATCTTCACCACGACTTGGACCAGTTTCCCAGTCATTGTGCTGCTGAAAAACATCAGCACAGGATGATGTGGCCACCACCATGTTTCAGTCACCTCCTTGCCTGGTCTGTGAGTTTTGGTGGGCAGCCCTCTCTTGGCAGATTTGTTATGGTATCATGTGCTTTCCATTTAAATATGATGGATTTGATGGTGCTCTTGGGGCACATTAAAGATTTGGATATGTTTGTATAACCACACCCTCACTTATTCTTCTCAGCAACTTTGTCTCTGACTTGTTTGGAGAGCTCCTTGGTGTTCATGGTGAATACATATGCACATGCCAATTTTCAGTTTCTTTTTTTAGATATATTTTTATCATTTTACTCCACAAACTTTGTGTAGATCCTTCACATACAATAGGATTTAATACATTTAAATTACAGGTTGGAATGTTACAAAATGGGTGAAAAGCGAAAGGGTGTGAATTCATTTACAAGGGACTGTATTTAACGAACAACAGCCTCAGTAGTGCTGGAAGAACTGTATACAGCCATAATAGCTAAGCAAATCCTCCGCATGCTGGTCCGCAGGTTGGTCACACACTGTTGTGGGATGACATTAAGTATCACCAGTATTTGTGACAAGTCAGCTAATGTGGTTGTGTTTGTCACTCTTGTATGCCCATGCTGATCCCACAGCGGTTCCGTGAGGTTGAAGTCAGGACTGCAGACAGGCTATTCCAACCCCCCACGCTCAAATTCTGGATAAAGTCTCTGAATAAACCATGCTCTATTGGAAAGAGATTTGGCATCCTGGAGGATAGAGTGTGAACAAGTTCCTAAGGGTGGACAAGTGGGGTTCTCACTAGCTGCAGAATTTTATATATTATTTTATATATTGATATTTTATATATTATATATTGATTTTATATATTAATTTATATATATTTCTATACTACCAGTCAAAAGTTTGGACACACCTTTTCATTCAGTGGTTTGTCTTTTTTATTTTTACAACCACCTCTGGGAACTCCTTTAAGACTGTTGGAAAACCATTTCAGTTGCTACCTCATGAAGCTGATTGAGAGTGCCAAAAGTGTGCAAAGCAGTGATCAAAGAAAGGGCTCTATTTTGACGACTTTAAGAGATGTTTTGAGTTATTTCACAGCTTTGTGTTTGCTACATTATTCTATGTACTTTTGCTTCATTGCTTTAATGTCTTCACGGTGTATCTACAATGTAAAAAGTAATAACAATAAGGAAAAGCCACTGAATGAGAAAGGTGTCCATATCTTTGACTAGTAATCTATATTATCTAAGAACAAAAGGTTACTCCGTTGTGAGCAGAAAACTAAGCCTCACACAGCCTCATCATGATTGGACTATACCAGCAGTAATTAAGCATATTCTAATTGCTATTTGTAGCAGGATGATGTATCATAACATCTGTGGGATAGTTAGATGATTTTAGATATGTCTCAAATCATCACTGATGGGACTTTATTGGCCCCTTTAGTGACCATAAAGGTCCTATTACAGATCCATAAAAAAATGTATACTTATTATTGAAATGTGAAATGGCCTGCACTTGTATAGCGTTTTATCAAGTCCCCAGAGACCCCAAAGTGCTTTACACTACAATCAGTCATTCACCCATTCATTCACACGCTGACAGTGGTTAGCTATAATGTAGCCCCAGTTGCCCTGGGGCACACTGACAGAAGTGGGGCTGCCAGACACTGGCGCCACTGAACCCTCTGACCACTATCAGCAGGCTAGGAGGGTGACTTGCCCAAGGACACAACGACTGAGACAGACAGAGCAGGGATTCGAACCGGCAACCCACAGATTACAGGACAAACCTCTACCACTGTCACCACCAGTAAAATCCATTAGATAGCTTATTACACATAGACTGATATTTTTAAGCCTTTATGTTAATGATGATGGCTTTCTGCTTCGGCTAACGAAAATACAACATTTAAGATTCTAATATTAGATCAGATCAATAAGAAAACATCTTTAATAGGTAGGTTACCTGCTTAAAGATTGTTTTCATTTATTTTCAAAGGCATATGACAGGTACATCTAAAGAAAAAAATCAATATTGCGTAGAAGTGCAGTATTTTTCACCAGTCATTTCAGAAAGTGAAACGGTTATTTTATAGATTCATTCCATATAGAGTAAAATATTTCAGAAACATATTTCAAGATTTTCTTGTAATTTTGATTATGGCTTACAGGTAAAGGAAACCCAAAATTCAGTGTCTCAGAAAATTTTGATATCACATTAGACCAATCAAAAAAATATGTTTTCAGCATAAACGTCCGGTTTCTGAAAGGTATGCCCATTTCTATGCACTCAATACTTGATTGGGCCTCCTCTTGCATGAATTACTACATCAATGTGCCGTAGCATAGAGCAGCCTGTGGCACAGTGTAGGTGTAATGGAAGCCCAGGTTGCTTTGATAGCTGCCTTGAGGTCATCTGCCTTGTTGGGTCTGATGTCTCTCATCTTCTTCTTGACAATAGCCTATAGATTTTCTATGGGGTTCAGGTCGGGAGTTTGCTGGCAAATCAAGAACCGGAACACCACGGTCATTTAACCAGCTTTTGGTACCTTTGGCAGTATGGACAGGTGCCAAGTCCTCCTGGATAATAAAATCAGCATCTCCATACAGCTTGTCAGCAGAGCTGAAGTGCTCTAGAATTCCCTGGTAGATGGGATGTCTCAGAACACAGGACTTTGGATCACTGAGCAACAATCCAGTTACTTTTCTTCTTATTCCAGGTAAGACGTTTTTGGCGTCTCTGGTCCAGGAGTGGCTTGACACGAGGAATGCGGCATTTGTAGCCCATGTCATTTGTCTGTGTGTGGTGTGTGGTGGGTCTTGATACACTGACTTTTTTTACACCATGAGCGTCCAATAATGAACTTTTTCACGGTATTCTAATTTTCTGAGACACAGAATTTAGTTTTTTTCTTTACCTGTAAGCCACAATCATCAAAATTACAAGAAACGAAGGCTTGAAATATGTCACTCTATGTGTAATGATTCTATATAATATGAATTTCACTTTCTGAAATGACTGGCAAAAAACTATTGTACTTTTACGCAATATTGTTATTTTTTTGGGCTGCATGGTGGCGCAGTTGGTAGTACTGTTGCCTTGCAACAAGAAGGCCCTGGGTTTGATTCCCGGCCAGGGGTCTTTCTGCATGGAGTTTGCATGTTCTCCCCGTGCATGCGTGGGTTCTCACCGGGTACTCCGGCTTCCTCCCACAGTCCACATGCCTGTTAGGTTAATTGGTCACTCTAAATTGCCCTTAGGTGTATGAATGAGTGTGTGCATGGTTGTTTGTGTGTTGCCCTGTGATGGACTGGTGACCTGTCCAGGGTGTACCCTGCCTCCTGCCCATAGACTCCTGGAGATAGGCACCAGCTTCCCCGTGACCCACTATGGAATAAGCGGTAGAAAACTGACTGATTGTTATTTTTTTGAGACTTACCTGTAAATATGACTGTAGTGTGATTGTTCTGACTACAACCTAGACCCTTGATACTTCTAACCCATGCTTAAAATTAAAAAGGTTATTGCATTAAAGGTGAAACGATTTCAAAAAACAAGATCAGTCTATCAGTTGCCTTCTATTGAGGCACTTCTATGAATGTTTTCTGCTGCTTAAATTGAGTTATGTCAGTTCAGTGGGTACTCTGCCTGTTTTTCTCAGGACTGTATGACCGCAAATAACTGTCTCAGAACACATTGGTGGTGTAAAACAATCATTGTCAAAACCATTTAAATACGTTCAGTGCTGGGGTTAACAATGTCACAATCAGATCTAAACAGGCTGCAGGTTACTTGTGATGAAATGAGAAATATTTGATTGAATTATGGAAAATCATCAATACACAAGCAAAATTAAGTAAATGTATAAATAAACAGAACTGAACTGAGAAAGAATTACAAAACAAAAAAAGCAAGGTTTTACTGCCATTGGTAGTTCAAAGTTCAAATACCTACTTTTACCTATTAATAATAATGCAGAAGTTTGGAGTATATTTGCATTAATCATATTCTTGTCCCTCAGCCAAACTGGATATTGCCATAGAGGTGATCAAAGAGAGTCTGGGTAAGAACTGGCGCAAACTAGGTCGCAAACTACGAGTGACGGAGGTCAAGCTGGATTCCATCTCCACACGGCATCCCACTGATCTAGAGGAGATGGCAGTGGAGCTGCTAAAGGAGTGGAGGAAGAGTCGAGCAGCTGAGGCCAGAACAGAGGAGCTGATAGCAGCTTTAAGGAACTGTCAGCTCAACCTAACTGCAGATAAAATACAGGAACAATTAGAATGTGAGGGATTTACCAGATTAGACCAATAATATCTTGGAAATATAAAGAAATATAAAAACACCTGTGATTTTAGGAAACCAACCAAAACATTATGTTTCTTCAGATGAATAAAATGCCCTTTTTAAACATCTGTATCTTTATAGTCATATAACGACCATCATCATGAATGTTTTCCTTTAAAATATGAATTATGTAACAAAAATGCAAATTTTTCTGTTTTTAAATATGTGTCCCCATTTGCCCATCCAGCATAGAAAATAAGTTCATGTTATTGTACACAGAAATGTCCCACCTATTAGTTTTGTTTTGCATAAATAGAAAATTGTAAAAGTAAAGGATGTATTGTTTTTTTAATTCAAATGACAAAAACCATTGAGCATGCTATTTTTTGTGTCTTCACTAACATAATACGGGTTTCATAAATGTCCAGCTGTGTTCTGAAAGGTCAGCACACAATGATTCAGTTCCAGTATTTTAGATTTTGTACTACAAATGATTAAATGTAGTCCAGATTCCTAAACAAAACCGTGAAACAGCCCTTTAATTCAGTAGTAATGTATGAATCAGACACCAGCTTCAATAAAGGAGAAAAAGGTTTTGGAGCAACTTAAAGCGGGGTTAGGTTAATCATAAATGCAAACCATACCTTGACATGGTTACCTAAACTGACAGCTAGGAGGAGCATTCATCAGAGAAGGAGCCAAAAGGCCAATGGTAGCTCTGTAGGAGCTGCAAAGATCCACAGCTAGAGTGGAAGAATTTGTTGACAGGACAGCTATTAACTGAGCACTCTGCAAATCTACCTTTAATGGAAGAGAGACAAGAAGAAAACTTGTTAAAAGAAAGCCATCAGAATTCCTGTTTTCATTTTACTGCGGGCCATGCTACACTGCAAGCATATGGAAGAAGGTACTCTGGTCAGATTAGACAGAAATTTAGTTGCACACATCAACCTGAACACACCATGGTGGTGGGAGTATCATGCTGGTGGATGCTTTTCTTCAGCGGTGATGGTGCAGTTGCTTAGAGCTGATAGGACCAAATGAATGGTCCCA
The DNA here is from genome assembly GCF_021462225.1 of Girardinichthys multiradiatus. Lineage (NCBI taxonomy): Eukaryota > Metazoa > Chordata > Actinopteri > Cyprinodontiformes > Goodeidae > Girardinichthys > Girardinichthys multiradiatus. Next base: position 2,940,588 of record NC_061797.1, read on the forward strand.
TCCATCAAAAGCCTTGATACTACAGCAGAGGTTCACCTTCTAGCAGGACAACATTAAATATTTCAGCCATAGCAGATCAAATGTGTTAGATTGGCCCAGTGAAGGTTGAGATCTGGTAAGATGGTAGAGGCATAGCCCAAAAACAGCTGATTACACTAAATTTCAACTGATTGTGGCTGAATACAAATCATGCCACACTTTCTAATTTAAAAAAAAAGAAAATCATGTATCATTTTCCTTCCTCTTTACAAATATGCACTACTTTGTGTTGCTCTAACAAATAAAATACCAATAAAACACTGACGTTTGTGATTGTAATGTAACGCCAATAAAATAGTCAAAGGTTATAAAAGAGTTTGCACAGCAGGTATTTTTTCTTTTCTTGCTAGTAAAAAGGGAACTGTTCATTGTTTTTGGCAAACAGGCTGTACTTGTTTTAGTTGTAATTATTGTATCTGTCACAGTAACACATTAATTGATCTATCTGTTCTGTTCTTGAATTTAAGTTTTGGGGTTTTAAATCAGTTTCATGTTTCTAGCTGCATAACAAGGTTAAGTCATGTCTTATATGGTTGTGTCTTTTCTTTAGTTTCCCCATTCAGTTAATATCAAAATGAAATGTTATACAAAACAAATCAGTTTGACTGTGCTTTCTGTTATAGGAGGACAGTGATGGGAAACTTTCCAAATCACATGTTTCAAGATCATCAACAAGAAGTTAATCAAACCGGGCTCTGTCAAGTTAAAAGTTCTTCTAGAACAGGGGTTTCAAACTCCGGTCCTCAAGTACAGGTGTCCTGCAGCTTTTACATGTGTCTCTGCTTCAACACACCTGAATCAAATAACTAGGTCATTCACAGGACTCTAGAGGTTGATTGTACATTGAAGATTCAGCCGTCTTAGTCACGTGCATGGGACCAGGGACACTGACCCTTGAGGATTTGAGTTTGATAACCATGTTCTAAAACCTCTAGCAACGCTTAATTAGTTGAAGATGTAGGTTTGATGCATTTATTTTAACCTATATGTATGATTTTGATCCACATTATATTTAAATTTATGCACCAAATCCTTGTGTTTTAATATCACTAAAGAATGGTCTTGTGAAATCATCCACCCTGGAACAAATCATGTCAAAGCTATCAATAAAAGCCCAAATTTTATTGCCCGTGATAAGTGGGTGTTGGTTTCTTACTGAAACTGCACATGAGGGAACAACCATGACTATAGAAGAATCTTCATTATAATCAGGTTGTGAATTTCAATAGTTCAAATAAATTTGAATGAATCATTTTTTTTATTGCAGCATTTTATTTCTTTTTATTTTGTTTCTCATCCAGACAGCAATCAATATTCAATGCTTTTGGAGTTTTCAACCAAACTGTCATCTGGCTAAAACCCACACCTCCTGTCTTGGCATGTCCATGTCATCAGATTTGTAGGTCATAGGGCACAGCTGATGTTTCTGCAAAAGAAGCTTCTTTCAGTGTGGGAACATTGTTCAATAAATTATGGTAAACTGGGATAACTGACTCTGACTATCAGTAGGCCTACTCTATTAGTCCTTGTTAATACTACAGTTAAATTATGGGAAAAAAACACAACTCTGGATTAATTCAGCCCGCAGTGGTAAATGTTCAGCAAGCTAGAGCTGACTGTCTTTTTGTCATGGTTTCTTCAGAATGACCATTAAACATATCTGATAAGTGACTGTTATTTTGACACTAGATGGCACGCTGCAGACAGGTAAAGACTTAATGTCGGGTTTGGTCAACAAGAGAAATCCTGCTATTCTTCCATGGAAGAGACACTCATCTTTAATTAGTTTTAGACCCCAACCCACCAAAAAAAATCCCAAAAACAACAACATCTGGCTGTATGTACTTCCAGTTAAAAAGTACTGTTTTACAAATGCTTTTTTAGTTGAACTGAGAGCAGCTGGGCTTGGAAAATAATCTCTTGTCAAGTGTTAAACTGTGGAAGATCCACTTAATTCTTTCTCAATTTTTTTATAACACAAGCCAGCATACATTGAGTACGATTTGCTGGTAATAGTGTATTACTTTCCTTCATGACACTTACAGCATTTGTAGAGTCTGTTCAGTCTGGCAATATCATTCTGGCTCATCTGTGTGGCCTGGCCGAAGGACACATTGCTGTTTGGAATGGGCTCCATAGTAGGACGGTTGTTCTTCGAGAAGGCGTACCTGAAGAGTGGCATATTCCACAGAGGAAAGGCAGTGAGTCTGTAGCAGTGAGGAGTATTTACTTTATAGTAAGGTGTAGCGATGGGTGTGCAATTTAGTTTAGAACAGCGCCACACTATAATCAGTCCGACACAAAGGAGGGTCATGTAAAGCAGCATCAGCAGCTCAAGTTGTGTGGGCAGCCGACAAAACATAAGTTTAACATTATAAGAGCTGCATGGACAATTAGCACGTGTTTTCCTACTGTATGTGTTGAATTTGTAGCTTGGTATTGATACAATTTGTTCTTCTGTTATATTTGAGACTGTAGGAGCTACGCACTAATGCTAAAAAACATCCAGTGCAGATTTTGACGTGTCGGCCCTGTTGTGCATAGGAGTTATGATTATTATAGGAGTTTTTTATTTCCTTATAGAGACCACACACACACGCTTACCCACCAATATACACTATATTGCAATAAGTATTTGCCTACTTTTACATTTGCATGAATTTTGATGACATCCTGTTCTTAATCTATAAGGTCCAATTTGTCCAATTTATTGATGGACCCACTGTTGCCAGCATTAGCAACTTTAATTATTCTGTGAACATCTTCCACAAGGTTTAGGAGTGTGTTTATAGTTAGATGAGAAAACCAGAATTGCAGCCTCTGCTCTAATTAGTTTTATTAGTACTGCATAGAATATATTTCTGAATTTGTTTTTTTAAAACATATGCATACTGACCAATTGATATAAATGTGAATGTAGCTATATTTCACATTTTCAGTGATTAAAGGAGCTTAAAGTTGTTCAAGCATCATGTCTGCGCTCCCTACCAGCACCCTGGGGAGGATATTAGTATAAAAAATAACACCTATACAGTCCTCAGTCCCAAAATATTTTGCTATTGGTAATTAATGTCGATGTGTAGTGGAAGCTCACCAAAATGTCTGATGTTAAGCATAAATGGAATGGAAATGTTTTAAATGAAGCCAATGACATAAGCAAAAAGTTGTCTTACCTTTCATATTGCATAACAGAGTTGTAATCATAAGGAGTTCCCTGGTTCAGAGTTTCAATCTTATAGAAATTGTACTCCATGCCTATAAAAAATAGAGAAGAGATGTACATTGTTAGTTTTGCCTGAAACAACTGTGTTATCAGTAGACAAGATTTGTGTGTCTCTGACTAGGTATAGTCCAAACTGTGGATCAGTTTGCAGTTCAGAGAAAAAAAGCACAATAATAACATGAATGCTGAGCATACAACACCTCTAGAGTTCCAACAGTGCAGCAACTGCACAGCAACTGAGAAGCAGTACTCTTTTACATTATCTTGTTTTAAGAGTTTTTTTTCTGCTAAATGAGTACATCTCTACCTTTACTCCTATAGCAGGTTTACTCTGTGTTCATAGCGACAGTTTCTAAACACGGGTCTTACCTTGATGTTTTCTCCATGTTTTGCTGAGATTTATTATTGACATAAAGAAAAGAGGTTTGGACAGTGGGAGTCCACAAATGTAAACCCAAAATGTCACTGAAAACATTAGTATTTTATTTTTATGTAAACATACTATACAACTACATAAAGTCACATGCTGGTGTAAACCGGGGAAACTGGGGAATAGGTTATTTAACTTTTTTGTCTTTATACATTCTGAAAACAACTTTTCCTTGGTATCATATCAGAATTTTTCTATTGCTTTCAATGTCTCAAAATGATCAGGGATCAGGGTCACCCACACTGCTTCCTATTGGATCTTTATGTGTCAAGCTCCTTTCTGGTTTGTGCTTACAGATCCAGAAAACAGAGCTTGTTGTTCCCAGTAGTGGCATCTTATACCAACACATTTTGTGACAGTGGAGTTGAGAACTTTTACAGGTGCCTCATCCAATCATAGTCAGTCATGATGATTTTTATGTGAAATAAAAACATTGTGGAGCTCCGTAATGTCTAAAAAATAAGGGCGGAATACTTTTTGTATAATTGTTAACTCAAGCTGAGCTTAGCTCTAATAAAAAAGTGGTGATGAAAGATTGTAACCTTCAAGGATATTGTTCCAGTGCACTTTGATGTGGTTGTCTCTGTCAGAGCGGGTCTGCTCATGGTTGAAGCCCAGGGCGTGGAGCAGCTCATGCTGGACGGTGCCATGGTAAAGGCACCCCTGTCGGCTCAAGGACACTGTCTGACCCCCACCCTGACGGCCCACATACGAGTAACAGCTGCAACACATACACATACCACTATGCTCAGAAATCCTTTGCAACAGAAGCACACACCGCTCAACACTATCCAACACTGCAGTAAACCTCTGCTTTTGACTAAATAAACAGCTGTTTTGCACTAGTTCTATTTTACCAGGCACTAGCCATTACTTATGGTTATGATTTCCCTAACCTTAATGTATTCCTTATGTAAGAAGAAGTCACCTAAAAGCATAACCTTCCAAAGTAATTTATCGTTTAAAATTACTGCTCTGAAATAGCATTAAATGTGGAAAAGAGCAACAAATTGACACGTACCCATTCCTGGATTCAATGCTCAACCATTCATGATCGCCATTTTGGTAGGGCCTGAAACGGATGCAGGAAACCGCCGAGAAAGACTCCAGTCCACGAATGATGATCTCTATCTCACGGGAAGCTGTCATTAGATAAGGCAGGTCACCATTCCCCTCCCATTTGTGGAGGGAGAATTCAGATCCATAAATTAAATTAACTGTAAAACTGTTAGCCTTGTGTTTTCAGTTCATCAATAAAAAATTAGCTGCTGCTTACAGTAGTGGTTGGCAATGTAGTAGGGGATATAGACTTTTCCATCAGTATATTTTAACCAGAGGCAACCTCTGGAGGTGCAGGGGTCAGCATTTCTGTCTGCCTCAGACTTGACAGCAATGTCTCCTCCGATCAGGCGGGGTTCATCAATGTCAGGGACTGCCAGACAATACAGTTACAATTTAGAAACTGTAGTGGTTCTCATCTGATAATATGATGGTGTAACTAAATAAAGGCCTTTTCTATCATCAAAGAGGATCTGGAATGAATATTCTAAGTAGCAGACAAATGTGAGCGTAATACACAGAAGTTTTGACCTACTGCGGTCTCTGTTGGCTCTCTCCAGCAGCTCACCAACAGACAGTTCCTGGGAGGTGTCCACCTCGATGGCAGGAACCTCTGTACAAAGGAGAACATTTATAAAACTTAACATCCTTTAAACATAAGCATTTAAACTTGGGACAAGTGTTTGCAATTGTGTCTTACCTTCCTGTACTCCCCACAGCATAAAAAAGAAGAGAAACAATATTCTTTAACATGCATGTCAGAGGCATTTTGTTTCAGTTAAAACAAACCGTTCTACAGCCTACATTAATTAAAAAATTTAATTTCAGAAACATTTCTACATCCCTAAGCTAATGAAAATTTTTCATAAAATTTTAAAAAGTCTAATGTATTTATTGAACCATATTTTATTGTTTAAACATGTAAAATATCAAGAATTTCTCCTATCATTAGGAATATTTTGAGATAGTATTTATTTTTTGTGTTTTGGTGATGATTTTAAAAACTCTCAGCCTGTTTTAAGCCAACAACAGCCTGACAGCCATTCTTATTCACTACAGAACAACAATTCTCAGTTTTGAACAGCCAATCACTACATGCCTGCAGGTCAGCATAATTTGTTTATAACTGGAAATCTTTACCTTAGCCCAGGCAGATGACAAAAGCAACAGAACCACAAAGGACCAAGAAAAAAACTGCATGGTTGCAACAGATCTGTGAGAGAGAAAACATGATATAGACACAAAATGATTGCCATAAGACCTGCAACTTTTACTTCTGAATACAGAAACTGAGAGTGGCCCACTGAGGCATGTGGTGCTGTTGGATTTGTGGATCTTACCCAAGAGCTAATAGCCCCCTGTAAGCAAGAACGATATTTTATACTGACCCAGCTATCTAAAGGCAAATAAACAAATGTGTAAAAGTGCACACACTGCAGTTCATTTTTATCAAAGTAAGCTGACGTTTCTGAGGTTTTCACATGCATGTTATTTGCACAGGTGCTTCACTGAATATGTTCCATAAACTAGCCTTCTGTGCTGAACAACATGCCTTACAATGATGACTATCAGTTGATTTGTGCTGCTCAAACAGTATCTGCAGCTCTTATTTCCAACTTTTATTCATAGGTTTCTCTAACACTCTTTTTTGAAGGGCTCTCTCAATTATTAAGTTTTTCCCAAACGTTAAAGAAGAAATAAAAACATTATTCTATTGTATTTTATTATTTATTTATTTTTAACTGTTGGCAGCAAAAGACATTTGATCAATGTTCCTTGTTTCTGTCATATGTGATAATATTTATATGCAGATTTCATCTTGTTGCAGTGGCTCTCAGATGTTTACCCAGAAAGGAGACTGTGAAAAAAAGATTATAACAGCTTTCTCCACCTTTAATGTTAAATATGTCCTATGCATTTTCTCAAAAAATTCAATTTAAGAAAAAGAAATAAAGATTTAAAAGCATGATTACATTGATAAAATCATGAAAAATGTTGTCCATCTCAGTTTTTGCACCATGCGCCCTAGTTTGCCTGAGGTAATTTGAGGGTTTGATAGCTGTAAAGCCAGTAAATGTTTTTCCACTGATATTTAAGAAAGGTATCCATAAATTCTGACATGCCATTTTTTTAAACCAAATGTAAATGAAAACGAAGAAATTATTGTTTTTTTTAAAAAATCACCCATCTTTAATATTGTTTTATTTCCTTTGGGAGATGCATGTTCGATTTCTTCATTGAATGTAAATAATTTAGCATTTAAATCTGCCAGACCTATAGGTAATTTGGGGCTTACTTGTATATATATTATTTAGTTTTTTGTTTGCCTTCCTCCCAACAGATTTGTTTCTTTTTCCGTTTCTTCGAAATTATCTCATTTTGTACACATGAAATGCACTGTATTTAAAAGACTGAACTCATATCATTCAGAAATTCGCATTGTATAAACCTTTAAAATTGATCTCTTTTTAAACAGCAAAGACATATGCAAATGTGAGAACTGCATGGAATTAATTTTGTAAATATTATACCTATGGTTTTTTATTGGGGATAATATACTAGTTTCATCCTTTTATGTTCTGTTAAAACACATAATTTAATTTCGTATTAATATTGACACTTTTATTCAGTTGCCGTATTTTTTGTCTGTTTAGTCCTATATGCAGTCTTTTCTGATAATTCAAACATGCAATATTAACAGCATATGGTTTAGTCTGGCCCTTTCACAGAGTGTGGGTGTGGGTAGGTCTTTCACTAAAAGCAGCGGTGAACTGAATGTCCCAGACTGATAAGTGCAATTTGCACTTTTTTCTAACAGGGAAACAGATGTTTAACTTACATTCCGTTGTCAAACAGATGGGTTAATACACAGATAAAAGCCGAAAGTTCAAACATAAATGTTCACTAAAATATGCTTTATTTTTATAAAATGTACAATGTAGAATAGCATTTAATAATTGCCATGTGATTGTAAGATTTGTTTAGGAGGTACAGTACAACATTTGTTATGATTTGGGGTTTTTCTTATATTTCTCTCACAGTTTTTGAATTATGCTTCTGTTTATTATTTTTCTGGTCATGTTTTAGTCTTGTTCATGTTTTGTCAAGTGTGGTTTTTGGTTCTGGTCATAGTTTAGTTTTTGTTTGTATTCATGAGTCTCTGTTCTTGCTCCAGCCACGTTCTGTTCTGTCTGTCAATTATCGTTATTCGGTTCACCTGCTCTAAGCTAATTTGTCTCCTTGCTCCACCTGGTTTTCTCTCCATATATACACACCTGTTCAGTTAGTCATTGCGGAGTCATTTCATAATCATGCCTTGTTTGTTCAGATCATGTCTTGCCTATCTTGCCTGCCCGTTTGTTATTTTGTTCCTGCCTCTTTCTGAGAGTGAATTTTTGTTAATTAAATCTTTTTTGCACTTACTGACATGCTGCCTTCTAGTCTGCATTCTGGGGTTCTCTATCTCGCAAGTCCTAACAACATTATGGCAGGAAAACATTTCTTTTGCATGAAGTTTTTCTATTCTAGTCAATTATTGTCATGCAAATTTGTTCTTGAAGTAGACTTGGAGTTTTCCAGCCAGTCAACACATATGTAGAAAATTGTGTTCTTACAACAGTGGATAACCTTTGTTTGAAGAAAACCTGTGAAAATACTTAACTATTATCTGAAATATTATCATAAATCAAGCTCTCAAAACAATGCATTAATGGCAACCTTTAATCCTTATAATGTGTTGCATATTACTAAATGATTGAGTTTACTGGAACCTTGGAGTCTCCTGACAAGGTCAAAGAAAAACATAAATGCCTTAAATTGTAACTTAAGTTAGAGGTAAACGGATGAATATGATTTATTATTTTTGATGTTCTGGAATCTTTATCCTCTCTGTTGAATCGCCACCTAAATGTAGAAGGGTTTGTGTCACCCTATGATTCTGAGAGCTTTGTAATTGAGAACTTCAACTTCTGTCAGGATTTCACATGGCAAATTGGCAATGGGGACATAGAATGTCAACTAACTGGCAGGTAACGAGCCAGAGCTGGTGTTTGAGGCTGAGTGATACCAGGTAGAAATAGTTGGGGTCACCCCTAGGCACTGTAATCCAACTCCTGGAGAGGAACTGGACTCCTTCCTACTCTGGAGTTGCCAAGGGAGATAGGCGCTCCTTGCTGAAGGCCTTAATTTCGGTGTTCTCCCTAGTGAGTGACAGGGTTGTCTTTTTGTGCTTTCAGGTTGCAGGAGGAAAGGTTCTGACTGTTGTCTGTGTTTTTGCACCAAACTTTCAGAAGCTTTGGCCTGAAGGTTATCGGTGCCTGTTGGGGTCCCGACTAGAGGACCTCCTAGTGGACACAAGAGGTTATGGAACCTATCAGGGTAAAGAAGGAGGCCTCTAGAGCGTAGTTGTCCTTTGGGATTCTGGAAGCAGCTGATAGGTACCAGGGGGCAAGAAGGGCCTGTTAACAGGGGACTAAGCTCAATTACTGAACCACACTGACAAAAATTCAATAATCATGTGCTCTATTTTGGTAGCTCTCAATATTTTTTAAATGTTTTCTAAAAAAAAAAATCCGGAATTAATTATGTGTATTCTATTTTCAAACTTTGCTTTATTGTACATGAAGTAGCTTCTTTTACAAATTAAACTCTACACTCTGACTTTCAGAGAGCAAACATGAAAAACTTGAACGAGTCAGTCCATGTATTAGAACCGGACATGTGCCGGGATGTTTCTGGAAAGTAAAGCTTAGCAGAGCCACATATCCCGAGTTAAACTCCTATTGCTCTGCACATCATGCAGGGAATTGAGTGAGATACCTTTCTATTCATTATTTTTTTAGTTTACTGAATCTGACTGATTATACTAGATGATAGCATTAAATAGTCTGCTAGTATGCTTTTGAATTGTATTCTGAAAAGAATCATACTAGATTGAATAATTAGAATTGCATGTTACTGGTTTGAATTAAATGTGTTCTTGTGTTTCTGATTAACTGGCAAAATGGAAATAAACTTAACTGTTTTCAGATCTAATCCTTTATTATTAGGACTGCACATATACAGCATACAATGTGCTATGATTGTGTTTTTCAACCCTGTCCTATAAGCACACTGTCCTGAATGTTTTAGAAGTTATCCTTCTTTAACTCACCTGATTCAGGCAAAAGCCTGTTAATCAACCAATCAACCATCAACTGAAATCAGCAAGGCTGAAGCAGGGAAACGTTAAACATGCAGGGCAATGTGCTTTGAAAAGCAGGGTTGAAAAATGCTGTACTATCAAATAATATAATTTATTTATTGATAAAAACATCATGTTGCAGAAAATGAAATGCTTACCTTAGTCATCAAGACCCTGTGGCGATATTCTGTTTGGATATTGAGACACTTTTCTTATCAGCTGTATTTTCTTATGAGCCATTGTACTGTTTGATAGTTAGGATTAATTGGAATGTATGTGCCTGACTTGAAATCTGTGTGAATTGACTGCATAAAGTGCCATGAGACGACATGTGTTGTGAATTGGCGCTATATAAATAAAAGTGAATTGAATTGAATTGAATCAGAATTTAAATTCAATTCAGTCTTATTTATATAGCACCAATTCACAACACATGTTGTCTCAAGGCACTTCACAAAGTCAGGTACATACATTCCAATTAATACTAACCATTGAACAGTGCAGTCAGATTCAGTTATTAATTCAAATTGGATAAAAAGTTTTTCTATCTAAGGAAACCCAGCAGATTGCATCGAGTCAGAGACTTGTAGCAGTCACTCCTCCTGGATGAGCATGTAGAGACAGTGGACAGTCACTGGCGTTGACTTTGCAGCAATCCCTCATACTGAGCATGCATGTAGCGACAGTGGAGAGGAAAAACTCCCTTTTAACAGGAAGAAACCACCAGCAGAACCAGAACCAGACTCAGTGTGAGCGGCCATCTGCCACGACCGACTGGGGTTTGAGAGAACAGAGCAGAGACACAAAGAGAACAAAGAAGCACTGATCCAGGAATCCTTTCTATGGGAAGGAAAAGTAAATGTTAATGGATGTAGCTCCTTTAGTCGTTTCATCTAGAAAGAAAGAACAGATAAACTCTGAGCCAGTTTTCAAGGTTAGAGTCTGAAAGGGAGCACATATAATTATTTACAGTAAAAGCTCAGTCAGTAGCTATGTCTAGGAGAGAGAAAGGGTTAAACACTGAAAGACAGGGCCAAGTGGATCATCTGTAGAGGGTGAGCATTAAGTTGTTGCCAGCAGAAGCTTGGACGATGCCCCTCTCCAGAAAGATGTCACAGGTAGACACAGAGCCAGTCCAGGTGTAGCTTCTAGGAAGAGAAAAGAGAGGACAAAGTTGAAAGTTGAAATAACAGCAAATAATGCAAAATTGGATAGTAGTGTGAGAATGTAGCGAAGAGGGTGAAAGTGGTCATTATGTCCTCCAGCAGCCTAAGCCTATAGCAGCATAACTACACAGATAGTTTCAGTTCAGATTATTTAGTTAAACGGCGCTTATTTACAACAATGTCGTCTCAAGGCACCTCACAAAGGGTCCCACTGACGGTCATTGTTATACTAAAAACCACAAGGATTGGGATACCTCTCTCTGTCAGACTGATTATAACCATTGGAAAAGAGAAGGGGTCATGCAGGTAGCAGAAATGTGTTTGCACCTCAACCATAACTGAGCCGGTTTAGGCTAAGCCTGACTCCCCCTTACTCCATCCAACAGGGAGGGAGGAAGGCACCCTCCCTGATAAACTAAACCACTCTAACTATAAGCTTTATCAAAAAGGAAGGTTTTAAGCCTAGTCTTAAAAGTAGACAGGGTGTCTGCCTCACGGACTAAAACTAGGAGCTGGTTCCACAGGAGAGGAGCCTGATAACTAAAGGATCTGCCTCCCATTCTACATCTAGAGACTCTAGGAACCACCAGTAAACCTGCAACGGGTCAGAACGGGAGAATAGTTAGGGTTCCTGGCACTGACCAAGGCAAAACCACAAATTTTCTATAGGGTTGAGGTCAGGGCCATTTCAAAAGTTTCATGAAATCATGCTTCATCCATTCCAACTCTAAATGTGATTAGTGTCTCTATTCACTATTCGGTTGGAACCATCCAGTTTAATATTCAGCCAGAATTAGGTCAGGACTCTGTTGATACCCATGCAAGGTAGTGGCAGAGGTGCAACATTCTATACAATATTAAATAAATATTAGTAGGGTTCTGCATAATTTTTTTATATAAAGTTGAGTGTGTGGGGATGACAGTGTTTTAAACTTGTGTACCCAATTCTTGACAACATGTGTTGTGAATTGGCGCTATATAAATAAAACTGAATTGAATATTCAAAATTGAGAACCAAAATAACTTAGCAATTGACAATAGGAGAGTTCTAAAATAGTTTTTTTAATATGCTGCATCTGCTTGTTGTGACTAATGATCAGGTAAACCACTGTGTGTTGTGATTATGAATCTGAGAATATTATTTAATATTAATATTTTAATATTTTATCAAATAATATTTTGGTCTGTTAAGGGTTGTCCTGTGAATACCAGCCCAGTAAGGCGATGGTATTAGGACAAAATAGAAAGGTGTGAGACGAGCTCTGACATTATTGAGCAGCATAAACTCTGCACATACATGGAATGAATTCACACAATTTCTTAAAATACAAGCATTTATTAACAAAAATAAGTCAACTCAAAGTCAAACATATTTCAATCAACAAACTCTTTACTATGCTAAAACAATCCAACTAAACTACCAAGCAGAATTAAAGAATAACGAAGACTAATGGGCTATGTACAATATAAACAAGTTGATTAAAGATGATTGGAAATCATGACCAAAAAGAGTGATGCAACATTACCAAGCAATGTTTATGTTTGAGAAGCAAGGATTATCTTAAAGAATCTGGAAGTGAAGTTAAGTTAGTCTTGGAACTAACTTTGGCCATAATCAGCAAGCGTTTAGACAACCATTCACAATGCAAGATCAGATAAAATATTATTTTAATAAAACAATGTTTTAAATAATGATCTGCTGAATAAAACCAACCTTCTGGATGACCATTTCTCAACGGTGTCTAATTAGCTGCCTTTAGTTATTGAAATAATATTCGAAGAAATATTATTAAGGGAGTATTTTGGAAAAGAGCCAAATCTACCAGGGTTAATAAAAGGGTTAAAATGCATAAGTGCGGACGGCGCGTTATGAGCAATGTTCTGTTTAAAATCACCCTTTAAATCAAGTTTATCTTAACCTTAAAAAATACAAAGAACACAAACCGGCACGTGTGCTACAGATAACCTGCTAGCACTAAGATAGCCGAGTTTCACACAAACTTCATAAAATGAAAAATGTTTAGATCATTTCATCCTAAATCTGTCTCTGCCCAAAACACCTAACCTCATGAACCATGGTGAGTAAACGTTGTCCAAGGGGCGAAGCTTGAAGAAATGTCCACAGTCAACAAGCGGTTAGCTTTCAGCTAACCTCGGGGATTGAAGGTGCGTTCGCTCTGTGAACAAAAGGGTTAGCTCCGGAGCTGTAGCTGGGTGGCTCGTCCTGTCCGCTGCGGTCTCTGCTGTCTTCCTTCCAGGCTGGGAGACCGCGTCTTTGCAGGGGCTTCTCTCGAACACCGTTTGCGTCTGCGGGGGCTCGGAGAGACAGACAGTCAAGCAATGCTTGTACCTTAATTACCCCCGTTCATGAATGAAAATACCGGATACACAGACAGTATTTCATCCGTACTTATCTTTGCATATGATCGATGATCGTATGGCTTCCTTGGATCCAGTTGAAGAGTTTATGTCTTTTTGCCAGCAAAAGACATCAGCGCGCTTTGTTCCCCACCTATCCCGATGGTCACCGGTGTGGAAGAGGGCGGATGTAGCAACAGCTCTGCTTTTATTTGGGTAGTGGCGTCACAGGAAGTCCGCAGTTATCCCGTTTCCTGGCTGTGCCGGAAGAAGGTTAATGCACTTTATTTTGAAAGTTCCAGAAAGGTCTGTACTGGAGTTTAATGTTGAAATCCATGGCTGTGGATCCCAACATCCCCCCTTTTAGTTCTGAAGAATGAGATGAAGTCCACAGTTTTTGGGGCTAACAATCCGTCCTCAGCTATGAGAAAAGAGTCACTGGGGTCCTGTAAGTAGGCAGAATTCAACAGTTCATTTTGGTTCAGAGGTTAGTGTTTGGAAAGGAGTGAGGTGGGCTTGGGCAGAGAATAACACTAATAAAATGTTTTAAAGAGAAAAAACTAAACAAAACAAAAGTCATGTAATAATTTTCACACCATAATAATACTGCTTTTAAGCCTTAATTTCTGAAGTTCAGAACTATAAGAAAGAAAAAGATTAAAACAGAATATAGGGTGTTGGAAATTATTTACCGTCTTCATACCTTGTTTGATAGATTTTACAGGGTTGATTCTGGACTGCAACGGCTTGCCATGTCTTTTAGGAACGCCGTTACCTCAGTTATAACACACTTGCAGATCATCTCAAACTCCTCCTTTGTGATGACATCTTTGGAGTGGCTCCACTCTTTACCACCAACCTTACAGTTCAATGTTGCACTGTGAAAAGGTGTTTGTCTTTTAACTGGTGGCTTGTCTTTTGGCTGGCGCCTGTTACCACCCCTCTGGTTCTGTTGCATCACTTGGGGACTTACTTTGCGCTTCTTCTTAGGCCTGTTCTCAGTTTGAATGTTTAACACTCTAACTTTGCCTTTTCCTGCTCTGTCTGAACGGACATGTGTTTCCCACACAAGTTGAGCATATCTACGAGTCTCCTGCATGGAGAGATTCTCGGTTATGCAATGCATGGTCACTTCATACTGCACGCTAACGTGGAGGTTGTGAAGAAACAATGACTTAAAAGTGTGGTGTTCTTCAAGACCTGGAGCATAACATACCTGAAAATAAGCTGTCTTTAAATGGTGGAAATATTCTCTGGGAGGTTCGTCCTGTTTTTGCATAACTGTCAAAGCATCAATAGTGGCAGTGGCTTCATCTCTGTAAACATGGTACTCTTCTCTAAGAGCCTGACAGAGAGCTGGAAAACTGTCACTAATTTCTGGAGGAAGAGTTTTTATGAACACATGAACATTCTTAGCTGTTGTTTTCCAAATAAGCCTCAGCTTCTCACGATGAGAAGGAAAACGCAAGTCAAGAAGACAATGTTCAACCTCAAACAGGTAAGCATCAATATTTGACTCCTGGTTACCTGGATCAAAAACTTATATGTCTTTAGCAAGGAATTCAAGCTGTTTGAAACGGACACCATGCTCCCAAGATGGACCACGTCCATCTGAGAAGTCACGCTGGTTAAGTTCATGAAATGGTGGAAGATCATGATAAAACCTCTGGGGGAGAAAACAAGTTTTCTCATGATTTAAATGAGAGCTTTCTCTTTATAATGAATGGACTCGTGCACATGGTGGTGGGTCAGGTTGGATTGAGTCACCTGAGAACCATGTGCATCTCTCCTGGCCCCTAAGGGACGACACAGAGTCAGAAAGGAGAGGGGTGCCGATCAGGCTGGAAGGGTGCTCCTCCCACCGAATTGGGCCACTTGTGCACACTGAGTCCGGCACTCGGTCATCTTGGTGGTTGTTCACTGCAATGGGATTTGACAGGAGACCACTGGAGACCATCTGACTTCCAACACTTTTGTTAAAGTCTGTGGAAGTAAGTTGAACACTTTGACTAGATTTATGAAGGGGAGACTCTGACCTAGGTGCTGGATGCCTGCTGTCTGAGTCTGCCCCCTGCTGTGGCTGCTGTGAGTGAAAATGCAAATCAGGTACCTTAACGGTGGGGATCTGTTCCTGCTTTTGGGATGAAGCTTTCTTGAGCTCATCTGCCTTCAGGTCCACTAACTTTGCTTCAGCTTTCTTGGTCCTCTCCTCAGCTTTTGAGAGCTCAAGCTTTGCAGCATTCTCTCTTTGAAGAGTCATCTGATGGTCAGTCTGTAAATGAGAATATCTTTTAGCTTCCAGTTGTGATTTCTGCTGATACAACAAGGTAAGCTGACAAAGAACATCTGAAATCAGAGCCTCTCTAGACGGATACTTAATGAAGTTTACCAACTCCTGAATCCTCTCATCACATGTGGCAAGGTCAAACTGATTTAAAACATCCCGCTCATCTGGAGACAAATGGATGAGATCAGCAACCACCACTTTCTGCATCTCCACGTCTGCTGAATTCATAATGGAGTTTAATTCCATTATTCTGGCAGACACTACAAAACAACAACAAAGTTATGAGAATATTGCTAAAAGCAACAATTGTATGTCCAGCTATATATGTATATCTGACTATACATATATTGGAAACATTTGATTGTAAAATGGGTGCACCAGTTGATCGTTCAACCTGTGACTTATGACAACACTATGCTCCAAGTGTTACAATGCTACTCCTTTCTCTAAGGATATTTGTGATTTTAGAGTTAAGTTTTCACCTTTCTTGGGAGGAGCTAGTGATTAGACACTACTCTTAACCTTTAAGGGAATTTTGTTTAAAATGCAAACGAAAAAGAAAATTGCTACACCTCCTAAGTGTAATAATTGCAATTTGACTTTTGATTCACCCCCCTTTATGGCAGGCATGGTGATTAGATTAAATTTGGGATTTAATCTGGCAAAAATCCTGTTCTTTCAAACCATAAAACAAACTATAAAGTTCCTGAATGGATACATGCATCAAAATTGGGTCAGATACTAAACTAACTGCAAAGTTAATTCGGTTTCAGATCTTACACAAAACACAGCCTCTGGATACAGATGTGCAGCAACTGTCTGGACAGTGAGGTTAACTGAAGTCTCAAGTTATTGCTTACACAGAAGAAACCAGACTGAGTCAGAACATCTAAAATTTTGCCAATGTAGCAGAGTTGATTGTTACTAGCATGGAGATACTGGAGTTATTAATTTTGACAAAAGTCTAAAATTGTGAACTCCTGGAGTATCACGAGTTATAATGTTCTCTTAAATATAATCAGTGACATCTGATGTTAGAACTCTGATGTTTTGAGTCCTATTGTGACCAGTGACAGCTGGTTTTAAACTAATCACTTGGTACATCAATAATGTGCAGTTGTGGTTTATTCATTCGCATTTATGTACAGTGCCAGCTGTTCATAATAATGCCCACCCAGGGACGCCAATATGTTGTGATTATGAATCTGAGAATATTATTTAATATTTAATATTAATATTTTAATATTTTATCAAATAATATTTCGGTCTGTTAAGGGTTGTCCTGTGAATACCAGCCCAGTAAGGCGATGGTATTAGGACAAAATAGAAAGGTGTGAGACGAGCTCTGACATTATTGAACAGCATAAACTCTGCACATACATGGAATGAATTCACACAATTTCTTAAAATACAAGAATTTATTAACAAAAATAAGTCAACTCAAAGTCAAACATATTTCAATCAACAAACTCTTTACTATGCTAAAACAATCCAACTAAACTACCAAGCAGAATTAAAGAATAACGAAGACTAATGGGCTATGTACAATATAAACAAGTTGATTAAAGATGATTGGAAATCATGACCAAAAAGAGTGATGCAACATTACTATGCAATGTTTATGTTTGAGAACCAAGGATTATCTTGAAGAATCTGGAAGTGAAGTTAAGTTAGTCTTGGAACTAACTTTGGCCATACTCAGCAAGCGTTTAGACAACCATTCACAATGCAAGATCAGATAAAATATTATTTTAATAAAACAATGTTTTAAATAATGATCTGCTGAATAAAACTAACCTTCTGGATGACCATTTCTCAACGGTGTCTTTAGTTATTGAAATAATATTCGAAGAAATATTATTAAGGGAGTATTTTGGAAAAGAGCCAAATCTTTCTGGAGAAATGGGGCTTAATGGTGTTTACTTAGTTATCAAATTTAGTAAATGATGTTTAGGAACTATTATTCACTAGCTTGAAAACCAACAACCTTTCTGTTGAATACTCTTTAGTAGCAAGCACGTGTTCTTACCGGTTAGCAGTTAAGCTAACAAAGAAGCGGATAGCTTAGCACCAGAATCAACACATGCCTTTAAAATACCAGGGTTAATAAAAGGGTTAAAATGCATAAGCGCGGACAGCGCGTTATGAGCAATGTTCTGTTTAAAATCACCCTTTAAATCAAGTTTATCTTAACCTTAAAACATACAAAGAACACAAACCGGCACGTGTGCTACAGATAACATGCTAGCACTAAGATAGCCGAGTTTCACACAAACTTCATAAAATGAAAAACGTTTGGATCATTTCATCCTAAATCTCTCTCTGCCCAAAACACCTAACCTCATGAACCATGGTGAGGAAACGTTGTCCAAGCGGCGAAGCTTGAAGAAATGTCCACAGTCAACAAGCGGTTAGCTTTCACCTCGGGGATTGAAGGTGCGTTCGCTCTGTGAACAAAAGGGTTAGTTCCGGAGCTGTAGCTGGGTGGCTCGTCCTGTCCGCTGCAGTCTCTGCTGTCTTCCTTCCAGGCTGGGAGACCGCGTCTTTGCAGGGGCTTCTCTCGAACACCGTTTGCGTCTGCGGGGGCTCGGAGAGACAGACAGTCAAGCAATGCTTGTACCTTAATTACCCCCGTTCATGAATGAAAATACCGGATACACAGACAGTATTTCATCCGTACTTATCTTTGCATATGATCAATGATCATATGGCTTCTTTGAATCCAGTTGAAGAGTTTATGTCTTTTTGCCAGCAAAAGACATCAGCGCGCTTTGTTCCCCTCCTATCCCGATGGTCACCGGTGTGGAAGAGGGCGGATGTAGCAACAGCTCTGCTTTTATTTGGGTAGTGGCGTCACAGGAAGTCCGCAGTTATCCCGTTTCCTGGCTGTGCCGGAAGAAGGTTAATGCACTTTATTTTGAAAGTTCCAGAAAGATCCGTACCGGAGTTTAATGTTGAAATCCATGGCTGTGGGTCCCAACAACTGTTAGCAACACACCATGGAGCATTTTTCTGCATTTTATATGTTCAAATGTATCCATGTATAGATTACTGCTGTACAGTCATACATACATGTATGTGCCACAAATGTTTTAAGGTACAAACTTTTAAGAGTTATAATGGAGTTTTTTTGACTGCATTATATATTAATATGTTTATATTTATGGTTTACACTTGAAGTGACCATATTGGATTTTGAGATTGGGATGATGAGAAACCTCTGAGTTTTCAAGCCTGAATTCTAACTCTTAGTAATTATTCCAGTATGTCTATTCCTCTCAGAACTTGGAAATTCAGACATGCACCAATACACCACAGCCACATAATGTGATACACATGCACATCAGTGATGGGTCTGTAAATTATTTAACTGTCTAAAAGCTGGGATGTCTAAAACAGACAACATGAGCATAGGTGGTGGTATCATAAGTGAAGTGATAAAGTAAGCAGGCAGTTGCTGAAAAGTCACACAGGCAGTCAAGACAGTTCAGTCAGATCCCAGACTGGATAGCAATCAACCGTCTCTGTAGAGATCTAAAAATGTCTGTGCACCAGTATGTTCCCCATCCAACTTGATAGAATCTGAGAGGTTGTGCAAAGAGGAATGGGGCAAACTGAACAAACATATGTGTGCCAAGCTTGTGGCATCATACTGAGGAACACTTCAGGCTGTGATTGCTGCCAATGGTGCATCAAGAAAAGTGTTGAGCAAAAGCTGTGAATACTTACGGTTATGAGATATCTTAGTTTTTATTTTCAAATATATTTGCAGAAATTCTAAGAATTTGTCAAATGGTCATTATGGGATGTGGTATGTGAAGGTTTGAGGGCAAAAAAATTATTTTTTATATTCTGAATAACGCTGTAACAAATGTAGAAAAGTTGAAAGCTACAGACAATGCCTTGTGGGTACATCACAGAGCATTACCGAAACTTGAAGGCTGGTCTTGCATGAGGCTGTTTTTATATTGTGTAGCTTCCTGGCTTGAGAGGTATAATGTTCATGGCCCCATGTAGCCCTCATGTGCCCAAATATTCAAACATCTAATAGTCAATCATACAATTAGGATACCGTGTTCAGACATCGTTTTTGCAAGACTGTCCTGGAACATTGACACAACCTGCTTCTCCACACGGTATCCCTGAATGCCACAACAGGACACATAAAAATGAATTAATAAATGCAAAAAAATGTGTTTGCTAACTTTATCATTTGAGTACTTATACAGAGACCCCTTTTACAGAGAAGGCTTACAACATGTATGTTTTTGCAATGTATGTGCAAACAATACTGTGCCCATATTTTGAAGAAGTACTGCAATACAAACACAAAGCAGGGATTGACAAATCTTTAACCCCACTTTTAACCACAAAGAGGTTGTGTAAACGTGCAAACTGAGACATATCTATTAAATTATAGTGCACACCAAGCAATTCAATTTATCTATGTCACTTAGAGCTCAAATGTCATCTTAATAAGGTTCACAAACAGGTCCAATCCATAGCCAATCACATAGAGCACGGAATTCAATTTGATTCTAATTTTGGTACAGAGACAACGCCTAAATGGCAAAGGCAAAATGGACAAAGAAAAGAGGCAGAACTCAAATGTTATTCAGGGTGGCTTTCTAAGTAAGAAGGACAAGCCTGAAGCCACTTCTGTCCAGTTGAAAAATAATTCAGTCCACTCAGTCTTTTACTCAGTGAAGGAGGCTGGAGTCATGAGCCACTACACAGAGATGATTTCTATGTGGAATGATTCTATATATATTACACTTTCTGAAATATTTTTGGTCACTTTCTGAGTTACCAGCAATATTGAACTTTTCATGATATAAAATATTGAGCTGTACTTATGGTTATGGCATTACAATTCAAATTTAATTCAGTTCAGTTTAGTTATGGCACCAATTCATAAAACTATAATTTCAGCACACTTTACGAAACAAAAAGTCAATTGAATTGAATCATACAGATTCAAAATCAAGTGCATACATTCCAACTAATCCTAGTTAATAAAATTCTGTTTATCATTCAAACTGATTAAAAAAATCTAAGGAAACCAGCAGACTGCATCAAGTCAGTGACTTGCAACATTCACTCCTCTTGGATGAGCCTGTAGAGATGATGAACAGTCACAACAGAGCATACAAAATAACAAAGAAGCACTGATCCGGGAGTACTTTCTATGTTAAAGAAAAGTAACAAAATTAATAGCAGCAGTAGCTCCTTTAGTGACTTAATTTAGGAGAGAAAGACAGCTAAGCAGATGAACTCGGAGCCAGTTTTCAAGTCTAGAGTATGAAAGGGGGCACATACAGTTAGTCACAGTAGAAGCTCAGCCAGTAGCTATTTCTAGGAGAGAGAGGGTTAAACACTGAAAGACAGGGCCAAGTGGATCGTCGGTAGAAGGTGAGCATTGAGTTGTTGGCAGCAACAGATCCACCAATGTCCCCCTCCAGGAAGGTACCACAGCTACTGTAAACACAGAGCCAGGCCAGGTGTAGCTTCTACAAAGAAAAAACAGAGAAAGAACATTGAATAGGAAATATAATGCAAAATCCACTTTTTCATACTTTTGTTGTGTACTTGGAGTCTGTAGAAGTGCAAAAACGTTTTGAAATGAATTTTGTCGCTCCAGGTGTTGCGGAGCTATCTTTACATTCTTATAATATTTATATTTGGCTCATATTTTTCAGTCTGTTCAGTTTTGTTTCTCATCTGTTAAGTTTTTTAAACTGTTACGTCACAGGGTTTGCTGCAGAACAGCTAAACAAGGGCATGGACTTCCAGCCGATGAATTTCATATATCCTCCATATTTATTTCTAGTTAAGATTTTGTTGTTCAAAAACAAGAATGCCTATGCTGCAAGAGGATAAGTTTGGTTCGGTTGTTGGGTGCATTAACCCACACAATTTCTTACACCGTCCCCCAGAATCAGAACCTCTTCAAAGAGCCTGGTTAAATTTTATTTTTCATAGAAATATACCCACATCTTTAAGGAACTTCCTCTTCATCTGTGTGCTTGACTTCAAGGACGAGTGCTTCAGCAATGTCAAAAAAGATTTGATGGAAGAGTTCATCTCATTAAGGGGTCAGTTTCTTCTGTCTATGGACGCAGCAAAGCATAAGCTGCAAATAACGCTGTGATGGCCAAACCCATGGCCACACTCCTTTAAAAATTGGTAACTCCCTTATGCACTATTATCCATTCAAACACAACACCACTTTAGTTTGCAATAAAATTATTGGTTGGTTTAAATACTTTGCTGTATTTGGTAGTGCGCACATTTAGTTTACTTATGTATTTTTCTCCACCTGTGGTTCATCTGGGTTTGTGCTTCTGATTAATTCTTGTGTCTTTTACTGGTACTTACCTGCTGTGATCCCTGGGAGTTGCCTGACAAAAGATGCTGGCCAGGGCTGAGCACCCTTAAATACAATGGACTGATTGGACTGCACCACCAGTTCTTGCTGGAGAGGGGGGACTGGAGTTTTTTAGTTAAACAAACTTTTCCATTTAAGTGAATATTTGTATTTAAAGTTTAAGACTTTTGCTTTCTATTTTTTGGTGTTTAGTTTATTAACAAACTTAGCTGTACTGCGGTGTTTGATGTAGTTAGTGATTGTATTCTCTTTAGTTACCCCTATTGTGTGTTTATGGTCTGATCAGCTAGCATATAGACTGTACCTTTGTGTGTCATTCCTTTGTTAGGTCAGTCATGTTTTGTTTGAGCAGCTAGTCTGTTTGTCCACATTTTTGCCTGAGTTCAGCTTTGTTTCTTTGAGCTCTTTTATGAGCTCAGCATTTTGTAATTTCAATTTTTGGGTTAGAATAAAAACCCTATTTTTCTAATAATTCCTGTGACTCCTCCAGTTTTCAACTCAGTCCCCCACAAACGCTAAAATGACAACAAACTTTATTTTGGACATGAATTGATTGTGTGTTGATATAACGTCCTGGCCATTGTTCAGTCGCATCATGCCTTCTGCTTATGTTAGTGATGTGTGCTCCTTTTAGCTCCCTGAGGACAGAACCGTACTGCTTGTTTTGAATAGTATTGTTCACTAAACTGTTTTGAATTGTTTTTGTCTTGTTTCTGTGCCGCTAGATAATTGTATCTGTTATCAAACTGCAAAAATGGCTGACTGGGTTAAAGTGTATCGCTCTTTGATCTTGAGGGGGGCGGGGTGTAAAGGGCCTCAACAGCATTTAAAGAGACGGCACCAAAACGAGCTGCTCTCAGACATACCTCAGAACAGGGGTAATAGAGGAGCCTGTGGAGCTTCAATAACAAGGAGTTCAGACCAAAGCATTGCAGTTCCACTTTATATAGACCATAACTGAATGATTTAAGCATGAAAAGCAAGGATTTAAATCATATGTCCCCTTTAAGTTAAAAGCTGATATAACGTCAAATAATGCAAAATTCATGAGTAGTATGAGAATGTAGCAGAGTGAGAAAAAGTATCAAATCCTCCAGCAGCCTAATCCAATAGCAACATAACTACAGGATAACGTAAGCTACTCTAACTATAAGCTTTATCAAAGAGGAAAGTTTTAAGCCTAGCCTTAAAAGTAGACAGGGTGTCTGCCTCACGGACTAAAACTAGGAGCTGGTTCCACAGGAGAGGAACCTGATAACTAAAGGATCTTCCTCCCATTCTACGTCTAGAGACTCTAGGAACCACCAGTAAACCTGCAGTCTGAGAACGAAGTGCTCTGTTAGGAACATATAGAACATTTACATAAATCAACAAGGGTCCAGAAACCAGTCAAGTAAAATGTAAAAGTGTAAAGGCTCGCGCATAGTAGGGCGTACTTCACATCCCAGACAATCGCACATACTCAAGACGGACTCAACGTGGATTTTATGACCACAAATGCAATGTGAGACAAGTAACTGCTTGGCACAAAAAAGTATCTGCATTTAATTGTTTTATATTTAACACACTGCTCCAAGTAACCGAGCTCACACAGTGTCCCTGCCACTCTCTGTGCTGACAGGTGTATTCCACTTCTTCATCCCCAGAGTGGTTTAACGGCTTTATATAATTCAATTCCTTTTTATTTATATAGTGCCAATTCACAACACATGTTGTCTCAAGGCACTTCTCAAAGGGTTTGGAATGGTGCGGGGTTACTGGGAAGGTTAGAATAAACTACTGAGTGTTTGGACATTTTAGAATGGGCTATGTGCAGGGGTACTAAGTAAAATCATAAACTGATAAAGTTTTCCATCTAGAGCCTACTGGTGGCCAACAAATGGAAATATACCTTCTTGACTTTTTGTTTTCCCAAAGCCACAAGGCAAATTATCTCTTCATCTTCGTCCGTAGCAAAACGTGTGGGAACTGTAATCACCTGAAATGTAGGAAATCAGTACACTCCACAATGACACCTCAAACATCCGCAGACAGTGCCGTTTGCAGTACGCCCGACTATGTGGACGCCTTAAGTTGCACATGCAAAATAATTTTTTTTTTTAAACTGCTTTTACTATAGCTCACATTATATGTAAGCAGACTGGTAGGTGGAAGAACTTTAAAGTAAACAATTTCACAAAAATGACATATCAAAATGTATATCAGCTTTCCATTGGTTTTATACAATGACGATGAAAATATGTTAGTTGAGCCTGACCAGGAGAGTGCATCATATACGAGCAGTCATCAAATCCTTGAACTCACTCCCTGTTTGGAAAAGGAGAGATTTTAAAATCTTGTGATTTTTCTGTGAGGCACTAAATGGTCTGGGGCCTAACTACTAAAAGTTTTATAACAGCCAAAGTTTATTTTTTATGAAAGTTTATTTAATCTGCTTATAGCTACCTAATTGCTTTAAATTCGCATTCAATATTTTATTTCTGTTTTATAATACTTTAATTTTACTCTTATTTAATTGTGTTTACCGTTTTTAATGTGATATTTATGTATGTTTTTCTTTTCTGGAAAGTGTCCTCCTCGCTTTAGAAATAAACTTACCTTGATTCATTGAACAGCCCTATATACCATCTGAAATCCACTTTGCAACGGCAGGTTGTATTTTGGGGGTTGTGTTTAGTGTTTTGAGAAGACAGGAAATTTCAACAAAACGGCTAATTGTGTCACAGTTTACTGATAACACAGTACCTCTTGAGTAATAACTGCCACTTCCAGTCTTTGTTGAGGAGTATGCCATATTAGGATCAAAGTAAGTTGGCTTTCCCACATATATAAGTGTAAGCTACAGTGTTTGCTTTGAGTGGTGAGTGAGTTGCTGCTACCAAACAAACAGCTATGATGCTCCTGACTGTTGTGCTCTGTGGGCTCCTGTGTTCCACATCACAGGTAAGATTACACACAGATAATTCCTTCTTAGAGACCTCAAAGCAGAAGGGATCTTTATTCCTAAGGTGAAATAAATTAGTATAAACCTTGTTCAAGAACAACTAGATCACTCTGCTGAAGATACATATACTAAAACTAGAAAACATTTGTGGGTTCTTTTGTGCTTTTTGATTTACACTTTGTCTCAGACTATAGTTAATCAACTAATTTTTTCACAGACTTTATTTAAAAAGACTAATGAACACAAAGGTAAGTGTTGGCTACATTTCTTTCTGAAATTTGCTTATTAAAACATTGAGTTTAATAATGTTTTATTCATTGATTAATTACATCTTTTGGTATTATTTATTGTATTTAGAGCTACTCATACCTATATTTTCCTGTGAGCAGCAGGATCAGGCAGTTTTCCAATAAAATGTCATGCTTTTAGTAGGCTAAATATAGTGAAGATAGCAGGTATTCAATTTATGTTTTTAATAAAGTATTGTTACTCTCAGTTTGACCTATTTCTTTCCTACCAAATTTATTGCTGAGATACACTCTGTTCTGTCACATAGGCAACAACATTGAGGACGATGACTTCAGTGTCTCCACACTGCTGGAAAAGGCCAATGCTAACCTGGGTACGCTCATGTCCTCCAGAACATCTGCTTTACCTCCAGTAAAACATATTATATAATAATAAATTAAGTACCTCATACAAACTAAGGATAAAGAAAACTTGCTAACCTCTACAACAGCACTGATGACAGGAAGTGCACATAGAAAAGAAAAGCTTCTCTCTCCTAATATTTTGCAGGAAAAAACTTCAATGATCCTCTGGTGATGTTTGGAGACATTGCAGTGCCAACAGGTCTACAGAACGCTGATCCCTGCACATCACGAGGCTGCCTATGGAATAAAAACCAGGATGGCAATGTCTATATTCCTTACAGAATTTCTAACCAGTTCTGTGAGTCCCAACATGTCTTTTAGTATTTAATGAGTAAGCATAAGTTCCATCTCAAGTCTATATCATTTGTTCAGAATTGATATGTATATAACCTTTCCAGATATCTCAATACGAAACATTTGTGGTGTGAGGGACAGATTTGACAGAATGTAACTTAGCTCAGTTCAGATCAAGCATGGTGGCTGCTCCTTTCTAACAGCAAGGATCTCATATGGGTTAAAGTGAATTCCACATAGCTGGACTATAGTTCAGTAGTAAGTCTGATTTTACGGTGCAATGAAAAGCTCCACAAACACAGCCTCTTTGCTTGTTTTCATAAATTTACAGTATAAAGAAAACACACATTCCTGCACTTCATTTTTGTGTTACTGTTCAAGCCGTAATGTTTCTTTACATTTTTATTTTAAGCTCAAAGAGAAAAAGATGTCATTGTCAAAGGTCTCGAGTCATTTCACGCCTCCACCTGCATCCGCTTCAGGCCCCACCAAAGAGAAAGAGACTTTGTGGACATCCAGTCTCAAACTGGGTAAAAACCACACAAAGACTACAAATGCATGGCTCTTCCACTTCATTAAGACAGTGGGCAGATTGTTTTTTGTGGTGTGATATTATTATCTCTTATGCCTCTAGGTGTTGGTCTTTTGTTGGTCGCCGTGGTGGTGACCAGGTGGTGTCTTTAAGCCGCAGCGGGTGTGTTTTCCACCAGATTGTCCAACATGAGCTTCTACACGCTCTGGGCTTTAACCATGAACAGACCAGGTCAGACAGAGACAGTCATGTTCGTATCCGCCTGGAGAATGTGATCCCTGGTGAGCTGCTGTATAGTTTCCTTTAAAACAATCTTTTAAGGAATGTGCGATACGAAGTTTAATAATATTTCTTCAAATTACGAATAAACAAGGTAAAGTACTTATTAGTTAACTATCATAATGCACACACATACATATACAGGATACAACATTCCTTTCTTGGATTCTTCATTTTGTGCTGAACTTAGCTTGTTTTGATTAGCCACATGATATAATTCAGAGAAATCAGAGTTATGTTCCTCGCCTACAGGACAGGAGCATAATTTCAGGAAAATCGACACCAATAATCTGGGCACTCCCTACGATTACAACTCTGTCATGCACTATGGAAGGTAACAACTACATTCCTTACCTTAACATCAAAAAGATGTAACCTTGAAAAATTACATGTAAAGTCTATGTAGATGTCACTTTTTTCCCTACTCTTTCGCTTAAACCTTTTCAAGACTTTAGAGATCCTTTTTGTGCTACAGACATCAATATTAGTAGCAGCAGAAAGACAGACTGACTGAACTAGAGTACTTATTTAAATATTTTTTCTGGTTGTTATCTTCTCACAGCTACAGAACAGGTTCTCCAATATCACATTTCTTCATTTCTTTTTTTTTTCGTCTTCCAACTGCTGGGGGAAGTCTCTTCCTCCTCTGTATTGAACTATTCTCTATTTTAGTTTATACTTCTAACCATATTTTTTACTCCACAACAGAAAACATTAAGTGCCTGAAAATGAAATAACATTTATTGATATATATATATATATATATATATATATATATATATATATATATTATATTTCTTGTTTGTGTGCATGACAGGTTCGCCTTCTCTAGAAACAGAGAGCCAACCATTGTTCCCATCCCCAATCCAAATGTAGAGATTGGAAGAGCCACCCAGATGAGTAGTGCTGACATCCTCCGGGTGAATCGCCTTTATCGATGCAGTGAGTATTTCTATGGAAATCTTGCCTCTAACTTTTCTGGAAAAATGGCACAAATAATAGGGGTATTTGTTTAATTCCTAATAAGATGCTGGCCCCAAAGGTGCATTACAATACAAGTTAAACATATGGACAGAACAGTTAGCGCAGTGTGTTGTACAAGAACATCTATCAGCTTTTGTTGATTTGTCTCTTTTTTTTCATTGCAGACTCAAATCATTTTAACGATAAGCAGTCTCCGTCAGGAAATGAGCTCATCTGAGTTAAAAGTAAGCAGGTTTTATCTGCTTGAAGGTTTCCTTACACAGTACTAATATAACACTCCCAGTCACATTAGATCTGAAGTATTTTAGTAAACATTTATTTTTACGGTTCTTAGAATATCAAAATACATTTTACTACTGATATTTGATGTGACGTTTTGTACACTTCCAAAATATACAAGCAAACAACTTTATATTCTACATAGCTGCAGCTGCATTGCCTGAAAGTAAATCATGCTGGAACCCTTTTATGTTATCACTGTAGTAACTGCAGATGATGCTAGTCTCATACACCATGTGATTAAAAACAGTTGTGCATGTGCTTAAACTTAACTAAAAAAATTTAAATGTCTGACTGCTTTTCATTTCTTACATATTTTTTCTTTAATCCTACAGGACACGTAGAAGAAATGCGGAGCAATGCTGTTTGCTTTAACTGGCTTCTTTGCTGACCTAATCAGAAATTAAAATGCCCAGTGCTTTTTATCACAAGCACACAATAAAGATTCCTTATCAGCTTGATGCAATGCTAACAATAAAACTACCCAATGATCTAAATTTCTATTGTTCTTATTTCTGTTCTCTTTAATTCCACAAACCTACCCTAAAGAACTGATTCATTGATGTTGCCTTCATTATGTGGCCTAAAGCCACACTTTGGCAGAGACAGGTGATCAAACATAGAAAATGTCAGTGATAAGCCTCGAGGTGGAACTGGTATGAAAGTTATCTCTATCACATTGCATGTGCTGAGCTATGTGAGAATGTTACATTTGGCATGATTAGAAGTTAAAATAATCCAAATCAAAGGTTTTGTGTTCCATTTTGATATATTTCTTATGGAGCTGTTGACTATACATTGTTGGGTGATATGTGTAGGATGGTAAATTTGTGCAACCTCTCACAAAAACAGAAACAATGTTCACATTTCTTTAGTTGCCTCAAGCATACTTTTCATCATGTCTGGAGACAGTGTTGAAACAAAGATAATGTGGTTTGGGTTTTGACATGTGCTGTCATGTTAGGTTCAGAACCAGGAGACTCTTGAGCAGCACAACTCAGACAGGAAAGGTTTAAACAGGTTCATTGAAATAATGCTTTCTGGAAGTGTTGGGACTCCGTAGCGGTCAGGTTTCTAGGATCGGCTCACTGAGAGAGAGATAATTATTAACTGGTAAATGGTTTTGAATGATGAAGAGGGAGAAGCAAAGCTTACTTCATGATGGATTTATTGATGCTGGAGAGAAGTGAGTGAACCACAGAGGCATGAGGTTGGCAGGTCGGTATGCTGTATGAGTGGGCCCCTCTGGTTGGTGAGTGGCATAGGAGAGTGGACAGGCAGGGCATGTAGAGCGAGGAATAATTTTGCAATAATTCTCCAGGGAGATCCTTGGGCTGAGGTAAACTCATTGAAGTATTTACCAGATTGGTAGGAGACTGAACCACAGTGGGTTATCCAGGACAAGGGTTTGCTGACAGCCAACAGACAATGAGGCACAACCTTGAAGGTTAATTCAGAGCAGGATTCAGCTGACAGCTACCTTCGAAGGAGAACAGAGCTGGATATAGGAAACCAACAGGTCAGGACAAAAGCAAGAACATGAGCAATTACCACTTGAGTTGAGCAAACAATCCATCTTAGTGCAGCATTCGACACTGTTGATCACTCCATTTTATTAGAGCGCCTGGAAAACTGGGTCGGCCTTTCTGGTACAGCACTCAACTGGTTTAAATCCTACTTGAAGGACAGGGACTTTTTTGTGTCAGTAGGTAACTTTACATCAGAGAGCACAAAAATCACATGTGGCGTTCCCCAGGGGTCCATCTTAGGGCCCCTCCTATTCAATATCTACATGCTCCCCCTTAATCAAACTTTAATAAACAACAACGTAAGTTATCATAACTATGCAGACGACACACAGCTATATGTTACGATGTCACCAGGTGACCATGAACCCATTCAAGCGCTGGGTAAATGCTTAGAAGAAATCAATGCATGGATGGGCCAAACTTTTCTTCAGCTGAATCAAAACAAAATTGAAGTACCGTATTTTCCGCACTATAAGGCGCACTTAAAAACCTTTAATTTTTTTAAAAAATGACAGTGCGCCTTGTAATCCGGAGCGCCTTATATGTGGATCAATTGGTTAATTGGTTGATCCATACTGGTTGTACACGGCGCTCTGTCAAAATGTTTCAGTACGACTGGTAAACTACAAAGCCGCACCGCTTGCAGCATTACGGCTACCGTAGTCAGGGGTGTCGCCGAAGTAATAGCGGTAAACACCTGTACTGTGCTTACTCCTAGTCCAACACCACTTGTGTGTGTATAACGTTTGAATGTACTGTTGCAGGAATTGCCTGAACTATATGTGATTAGAAGCTCAGTGTGTGGGGTGTATGTTTCGTGTGTGTGTATGGAAGATGTTGACATTACTCCTCCGGACAGAGGTGGCGCTGTGTGTTGCCGTAGCTGAGAATCAAGAGTGAAGGAGTGACGTCGGTATTATTGTGTGTGTGGGGTGGGTAGAGACGGCGACCGGAGCAGCAGTGTATGAGTCTGTAAGCCCTGTGTTTTTACGTGCTGCAAAGTCATTAAAAAGAACCCCAAATCTGGTCAACAACTCAGTGTTTTGATGCTGTTTCTTCATGCTCAACTCAGCAACGTATGAGTGAGTGAGTTAACCCCGAGGAAACTAGTAACTTCGGCCCTGGAGAAAGCGTCTCCCCTGTGTCATCAGACTACGGTCAGGGGACAGAAACAGGAAAGGTTAACAGTACTAACGTTTGATTTAGTGCATCAAACTGTTTCTTTTACGTGTTTACTGAATCAGGGAAAAGTTCCCTTTCACGTTTTAACTAACGTTTGATTTCAACTTCAACTTCATAGACTCCAATGCATTCCTAACGTGCGGTTGGCTCTATTCAATAGAATTCTATGTAGAGGAGACCTTACCATGAGAGTGAATGGAGTTATCAGAACGCTGGTTTGTAGTGTATTAATAAAGTTTGACTGACTGTTTTGTTGACATTCTCTTTAGCACAGCTCCATCTAGTGGATGCATAACGCAACCCCAGTCAAACGTTTGACTGCAATAGTTTCTATTCTATGCACCTTATAATCAGGTGCGCCCTATATATGAAAACAGTTCTAAAATAGGCCATTCATTGAAGGTGCGCCTTATAATCCGGTGCGCCTTATAGTGCGGAAAATACGGTAATAATCTTTGGACCAAAAGGAAGAGCGTTTAAAAGTTAGCACACAGCTTCAGTTAATACAGCTAGAAACCACCAGTCAGGCTCGAAACCTGGGTGTAGTGATGGACTCAGACCTGAACCTTCAGAGGCACATAAAGGTAGTAACTAGGTTGGCCTTCTATCACCTAAAGAACATCTCCAGGATTAAAGGACTAATGTCTCAGCAGGACCTTGAAAAACTAATTCATGCGTTCATCTTTAGTAGAATTGATTACTGCAACGGTGTCTTCACAGGTCTACCTAAAAAGTTGATCAAACAGCTTCAGTTGATCCAGAACGCTGCTGCCCGCGTCCTCACTAGAACTGTATGTCCTAATCTTAATCTTCTTATTACCCTTTCCTCCTTTCTGCTCCTTCTTCCAGTTCTTCTTTTACCTACTGCCTTTTTGATCCTATAAAACCATCTTCCTTTTCTTTCTCCATCCCACCTTTTCTGCCATTCTTTCTTCAATTTTTGTTTGATGATGCTCTTTGCCTCTGATTTACTTAAATGTACTGTAAAATTGAGATGATTTTGTGTTGCCTTCTTAGCCATTTTACCTGCCATCATTTCCTTTAACCCCAATATGTGCTGGAACCCATAAAAATACTATTGATAAACCCATCATTTGTAGTCTGAATAAAGTATGCTGTATTTCTAGGAGAATGTCTGGCCTGCTGTCTGAATGGTTATGTTTTAAACTCAATAATACCGAGCTTGAATCCAAACAAATTATTGTTTTTAAAGGTTTTATGTCTTCCACCCACTGTACTGCTAAAGTATTGCTAATATTTCTCTTGTGTATACTGATAAACCATTTGTGATTTGTTTTCCTATTTTTATTTGAAATTCCGGTACTATGAATGCTATTCCTATTTTATCATTTGTTTTCAATGCATCTGTATAAATCTGGAGGTATTGGTAATAATTGTTAACATATTCCTGTACTGTATTTAAATCTAATATACATGTTCTTTTCTTTTTTTCTGTTAATTTGTTGTGACTATGAATCTGAATGTATTATTTAATATTAATACTTTAATATGTCAGTCAGTCATTTTCTACCACTTCTTCCATAGTGGGTTGCGGGGGAGCTGGTGCCTATCTCCAGCAGTCTATGGGCGAGAGGGAGGGTACACCCTGGAGAGGTCGCCAGTCCATCGCAGGGCAACACACAAACAACCACGCACACACACACCTAAGGGCAATTTAGAGTTACCAATTAACCTAGCAGGCATGTCTTTGGACTGTGGGAGGAAGCCGGAGTACCCAGTTAGAACCCACTCATGCATGGGGAGAACATGCAAACTCCATGCAGAAAGACCCCAGGCCAGGAATTGAACCCAGGACCTTCTTGCTGCAAGGCAACAGTGCTACCAACTGCGCCACCGTGCAGCCCACTTTAATATTTTATCAAATAATATTTCAGACTGTTAAGGGTTGTCCTGTGAATACCAGCCCAGTAAGGCGGTGGTATTAGGACAAAATTGAAAGGGATGAGCCAAGCTCTGACATTATTGAACAGCAAAACTCTGCACATACATGGAATTAATTCACACAATTTCTTAAAATACAAGAATTTATTAACAAAAATAAGTCAACTCAAAGTCAAACATATTTCAATCAACAAACTCTTTTCCATGCTAAACAACCCAACTAAACTACCAAGCAGAATTAAAGAATAAGGAAGATTAATGTGCTATGTACAATATAAACAAGTTGCTAGCACTAAGATAGCAGAGTTTCACAAACAAAACAAAACTTCATA
Source organism: Girardinichthys multiradiatus (assembly GCF_021462225.1). Taxonomy (NCBI): domain Eukaryota; kingdom Metazoa; phylum Chordata; class Actinopteri; order Cyprinodontiformes; family Goodeidae; genus Girardinichthys; species Girardinichthys multiradiatus. The sequence goes on from NC_061797.1 coordinate 2,973,630, forward strand.
AAATGAAAAGCGTTTCGATCATTTCATCCTAAATCACTTCTCTCTCTCTGCCCAAACCCTAACCTCGTATGAACCGTGCTGAGGAAAAGTTGTCCGGGCGACGACGAAGTTTGAAGAAAGCTCTGTGAACAAAAGGGTTAGCTTCCAGCTAACCTCCGTAGCCGTGGGTAGGGGCGGCTCACTCTGTCGGGCCGACCAAACTGCACAGTTGCTACGGTAACCACGGTGATGCAGTCCCTGTTGTCCTCCTTTCAGACCGAGAAACTGCTTCACTTGGCGTCGTAGAGACAGCGTCTCTGCTGGGAAATTCTTTAACTTAGTGCATATAATCGATGATCGTATGACACTCTTGGATCCAGTTTGAAGAGTTTATGTCTGTTTGCCTGCAAAGAGACATTAGCGCGCTGTGTCTCTCTGTCCAGGCCCCTGGGTGACCCGTGTAGAAGAGATCGATTCCTTGGAAAGGTGGTGGTTTTATACGGCCAGTGGCATCATGGGAAGTTCGCTATTACCCCCAATTCCTAAGTTGTGCCGGAAATAGGTTAATGCAATTTATTTTGAAAGTTCCAGAAAAGTCCGTACCGCATTTCCTGTTGTAACCATGGCTGTGGGTCCCAACAAATGACATATCTACCTTTGCTTCTGGTAAGATCCAAGGTGGTACCACAGCTAGTTGCAGTATTGGACTATTACTATATTTTGTATTTGAAATTCTTCTGTTATCTTTTTAATAATCCATCCAAAACTTCTTGTATCTTTTTTAACTTTTTCCCAGCATGGTTTCAAGATGTCTCGTGTTGGATGACCCGGGTTATTGCCTTGTAAATGTATCCAGTTATTTATTGTTAATTGTGTTCTTCTCAAATCTAACGGCACTTCTGCCATTTCTACTTCGAGTGCTGTTGTTGGGGTTGTTTTCAAAGCTCCTGTACAAAGTCTTAATGCTTGATGTTGTATATTTAATTTTTCCAGATGTGTCTGCTGCTGACCCATATATAATACTTCCATAATCTATATTTGATCTGAACAATCCTGTCAATTTGTTTTAAAGCTTCCCTGTCTGCTCCCCAGTCACTGCCAGCCAAACATCTCATAATATTTAATACTTTCTTACATTTATCTATTGTTTTCTGAATATGTATATTCCATAGTATTTTCTCATCAAACCATATTCCTAGAGACTTTATACATTTAACTTGTTTTAATTCTTGATTATATAATTTTTATTTTATTTCCTCTCTTATTTTTTTCCGTGTAAATACCATAACTTTTGTTTTCTTGACTGAGAACTTGAATCCCCATTGAAAAGCCCACTCTTCTATCCTTAATATCTCCGCCTGCATTTTCTTTCCAGTTATCTTTATATTTCTCTCTCTTTTCCATTTGGTTCCATCATCAGCAAAAAGTGAACATCCTTTTTCTTTTCCAATTTCTGCAAATACATCGTTTATCATTATAGTAAACAATAATGGACTTATAATACTACCTTGAGGCGTTCCATTGTCTAAGACATATTTAGTTGACATTTCTTGATCTATTCTAACTTGAAGAGTTCTATTTGTTAAAAAGTTTTGAATCCAGTTAAACATTTATCCAGTAATTTTCATTTTATTTTATTTAATCAGTAATCCTTCAAACCACATCATATATTTGATGTTAAGGCAATGGGTCTATAATTTTCTGGTTTTGTGCTGTCTTTTCCTGTTGTAGCTATTGGTACAATGATTGATTCCTTCCAATTCTGAGGCAGCTCCCCCTACTCCCAGACTTTATTATAAAGCTCTAAAGTCTTTGGATATTTCACTAAGATGTATCATTGTGTACCAAATCTGATCTTTACCAGGTGCTGTATTCTTTATTTTTCTGAGCACAGAGCTCAGTTCTGCTTTTGTAAATGGTTCATTCATTTAGTTATTTGTTCCTTCAGTGTTTTGTAGTAAATATTTGTATTTCAGTTTTGTGGCTTCCCTCCCTTTCCTTCCCTCATCACTGATGTTACTTGAACAATGAATTCTATCAAATGCTTTAGCTAATATTTAAGCTTTTTCTTCATCTTTTATTATAGTTGTGTTTTCTACTTTTAATTTGGATATACATATTTTTTCTTAATACCATTCATTCTTTTAATTGTTTTCCATATTTTATGAATTTTTGTTTCTCTCCCTACCGTACTACAAAAATTCCTCCAATATTCTCTTTTTGCAATCCTAATAATTTTCCTCACCATTGCTTGTTTTCTTTTATATTCAATGAGGTTCTGAAATACTGGATTTCTTTTAAATGCTTTATTTCTTAATTTTATTACTTCTCTACATTCACTGGTCCACCATGATACCATTTTCTTATACACCGTCTTCCTCCTTTCTTTATTGAATTTTCTGCAGCTACTATAATTGTTTTACAAACACATTAATTTATATTATTTACATCCATTGTCATATCTATTTTTCCTAGATTCTTTTCACTCAAATATAGAAATTTAATCCAGTCTGCCTTATTAAAATTCCATTTATATATTTTTACATTCTTTATGTTTAATGTTAATCTTGTTCTGATCTTAATGGGGTAAAGATTACACCTTAATGCTGTGTTTTTATCAATATCCCACTTACAGACAGCAGCTAATGAATTTGAAACAAAGGTTAAGTCAATTAGTGACACTTCTGTTCTTACATTAATTCTTGTACCCCTTCCAGATATTCCAACATCTCTTCCATCAACTCCATTGATAATGTTTTACATGGGTTATAAAAATAAATTATCTTACATTTACCTTCTTTTTCTCAAATTTCAACAACTATTACTCCAAATCTTTACCTTTTCCTAATATTTGATATTGAACTCCTTTTTTTATAAATATTGCACACCCTCCTCCACTTCCTTCTGGTCGATCCCTTCTTATTCTTTCATACACTTTAATAACAAAATCTAATATTGGTTTTAACCATGTCTCCTGTACATAAATCACCTCTGGTTTCTCTTCAAGTCCATCAGAGTATCCTTTCAGTTCCTGTCCATTAGCTATCAGACTTCTTGGATTCCATTGTAGTATTATCATAGATTAACAGCAGGGGTTCCTGGTCTCCCCTTAGTTTCCAACCTTGTATTGATGTTCTCCCAAGAACCCTCTTTGAAACCCAGAAATGTTTCTGCTCCTCTCACAATTATTTTTTATTTTTTTTGTTTTATATTTGGCCTGGTCAGTGCAATTGATGACATAAGCCATGAATAGTATCAGTTTTTCTACCAATAGTGTGATATTCATCTCTGTTTGCAGTTTTTGTAGAGGAATTTGTCTCTCTTTTTGTTCCACCTCTCTTATCTTTTGTCCTTTCACACTTTTGACTGCTTCTGCATAACTTGTGTTTTTGCTCATCCAACATGTTGGATTTCCTTTGCTGTTTTCCTCACCTCACATCCTCCATATGTAACTCTATGTTGACCTCCACAGTCACAACATTTTTCTTGCACCTCTTTACAGTTTTCTATCTTGTGGTCTTCTCCACACTTTGCACACCTCTGCTTTCCTTTGAAAACTGTGTCCATATCTCTGTCATTTGTAACATCTAAGTGGTGGAGGGATGTATGGGCTTACTTGGAAGCTCAAGAATCCCATTTTTATGTTTTTCGGCAAGACTGTTTCCGCAAATTCAATCAGAACAGACTTCCTACTCTATCTCTGTTACGGTTTTTGATAATCCTTTCAGCGGGTTCACATTTGCACCAGTAATGCTTCTTTTTATTTTGTCTAAATCTTCGTCCAGAGTCGTCCAGAGGCATACCAAAAATCACCCCCCGGATTGATTGATTTATTTTCTCCTAAGATCTTTCTCTCTACAACCATTTTTGCTAATGCTCTGTACATGTAAAGCCTTCATTTTTTTTTTCGTTTTTACACGTCACTAACTAGTTTCCGTCTCTTAACACTTTCACCATTTCTACATCTCCTATTTTCTTTTTTATTTCTCTAGAAATCACTATCGGGCTTAGGTTATTGTGTTCCTCCTCATTCCTTAATTTTAATACTATTTTAAATTCCTCCTTCAATATTTTCCTTCTAACTATTCTCTCTTCATCCGAGATGCTTCCTTCCAACTCTCGCTTGTTACCCTGACTTTCAAACATTCCTCCTTCCTCCATTTCGCCACGTCCTCTTCCCCTACCTTCCGGTGTCCATCCCTCAAAATACATATCTTCCCCTTCTCCTACCTGTACTTCCATCCGAACAATTCACATACCAATTTATGCTGTTTTCCACCTTTTCCAATATCAAAACAAAATATCAAAACAATTTATCCAATAGGTCAAAGGGAAACTGGATGGGTCAATAAATACAGGTAGTGTATGCATTCCTGATCTTCTTAAAAGATCTCAAAGCTACCCATTTCTTTGAGAGAAAGTGCAGATATACAGGTCCTTCTCAAAATATTAGCATATTGTGATAAAGTTCATTATTTTCCATAATGTCATGATGAAAATTAAACATTCATATATTTTAGATTCATTGCACACTAATTGAAATATTTCAGGTCTTTTATTGTCTTAATACGGATGATTTTGGCATACAGCTCATGAAAACCCAAAATTCCTATCTCACAAAATTAGCATATTTCATCCGACCAATAAAAGAAAAGTGTTTTTAATACAAAAAACGTCAACCTTCAAATAATTATGTACAGTTATGCACTCAATACTTGGTCGGGAATCCTTTTGCAGAAATGACTGCTTCTATGCGGCGTGGCATGGAGGCAATCAGCCTGTGGCACTGCTGAGGTCTTATGGAGGCCCGGGATGCTTTGATAGCGGCCTTTAGCTCATCCAGAGTGTTGGGTCTTGAGTCTCTCAATGTTCTCTTCACAATATCCCACAGATTCTCTATGGGGTTCAGGTCAGGAGAGTTGGCAGACCAATTGAGCACAGTGATACCATGGTCAGTAAACCATTTACCAGTGGTTTTGGCACTGTGAGGAGGTGTCAGGTCATGCTGAAAAATGAAATCTTCATCTCCATAAAGCTTTTCAGCAGATGGAAGCATGAAGTGCTCCAAAATCTCCTGATAGCTAGCTGCATTGACCCTGCCCTTGATAAAACACAGTGGACCAACACCAGCAGCTGACACGGCACCCCAGACCATCACTGACTGTGGCTACTTGACACTGGACATCTGGCATTTTGGCATTTCCTTCTCCCCAGTCTTCCTCCAGACTCTGGCACCTTGATTTCCGAATGACATGCAGAATTTGCTTTCATCCGAAAAAAGTACTTTGGACCACTGAGCAACAGTCCAGTGCTGCTTCTCTGTAGCCCAGGTCAGGCGCTTCTGCCGCTGTTTCTGGTTCAAAAGTGGCTTGACCTGGGGAATGCGGCACCTGTAGCCCATTTCCTGCACACGCCTGTGCACGGTGGCTCTGGATGTTTCTACTCCAGACTCAGTCCACTGCTTCCGCAGGTCCCCCAAGGTCTGGAATCGGCCCTTCTCCACAATCTTCCTCAGGGTCCGGTCACCTCTTCTCGTTGTGCAGCGTTTTCTGCCACACTTTTTCCTTCCCACAGACTTCCCACTGAGGTGCCTTGATACAACACTCTGGGAACAGCTTATTCGTTCAGAAATTTCTTTCTGTGTCTTACCCTCTTGCTTGAGGGTGTCAATAGTGGCCTTCTGGACAGCAGTCAGGTCGGCAGTCTTACCCATGATTGGGGTTTTGAGTGATGAACCAGGCTGGGAGTTTTAAAGGCCTCAGGAATCTTTTGCAAGTGTTTAGAGTTAACTCGTTGATTCAGATGATTAGGTTCATAGCTCGTTTAGAGACCCTTTTAATGATATGCTAATTTTGTGAGATAGGAATTTTGGGTTTTCATGCCAAAATCATCCGTATTAAGACAATAAAAGACCTGAAATATTTCAGTTAGTGTGCAATGAATCTAAAATATATGAATGTTAAATTTTCATCATGACATTATGGAAAATAATGAACTTTATCACAATATGCTAATATTTTGAGAAGGACCTGTAGATGCGCATACTCGGTAGGTTTTCAGGTACAGGGCATCCATAAAAGGGTCGAAAAATACTGCCGGGAGTGTAACCGGCCCTCTAAACTCGTTAAAGAAAAAGGTTTAAAAGCTGCCCACTCGTTTTTTATTTGAGTAAACAGTGTAAATATAAAAGTGTAACTGGCTACTGTGAATGTGTGAGTCGATAACAGCGAGTAAGCGGAAGTAGCAGGGGGACACATTACACTGACGGACTTTGACTGCTAGATGTTAGGCTAACAGACGCTAGCTCACTGAATAAACTCTACTGTGAATAAGCTTTGGTATCTGAGAGATTAAGAAATCAGCTCTCATTTGGACCAGGAAACGGTGCTGTACTGCCTGGTTGGCCAGAGCGTATGAAAGTGTGTGTGTGAGGCGGAAGAATGACTGAGATATCACGAGAAAATGAGTTTCCTGTTTAGCAAGCATGGGAAACAGGGAGGAAAAGTATATTAGCGAGGATTCCCCACAAAGAATTCCCCACGATTATTTTGGGTCCCAAAATAATCGATGATCCACTGGAAAACGGTAGAAACAAAGTGGTTCAACTTTCTAAAGTTGTCCACACTTATTTTTAAAACAGTATCTTAAGTTAAAACAAGATAAGACCGAATACAGCATTGACACGGTGGAGCAGAGATATTTTTTCGAATTTGGTATTTGCAGTTTAATCGAACTTTTATATGGCCAATGTCTGTCCATTTTGTGGAATGAATTACTGTTTGGTGCTAATTGAAAATTAGGGTATAAGGGTATGGAGCTAAATTGGGGCCATAAAGTTTGTTCTAACGAAAAAAAAAGTGAACCTGAAAAATAAAAGTTTGTTCAAAATAAAAAATGTGAAACCTGAAAAATATAAGCTTGTTCAAAAGAAAAACATTTGAACCTGAAAAATTATTTTGAACCTCCCCCAAAAATATTTGAAAACTGGAAAAAAAAAAGTTTTGCAACTGAAAAAAAAACAGGCATGAAACTGGGGAAAAAAAAGTTCAAACTACTTTTCAGATTCAACTGTTTTTTTCGAACTTGTGAATTGTTTTTTTGGCATCAAACCTGTTTTGGTGTGGGGGTAGGGCCTCAGATCACGGTGGTGCGGAATCATGACTGACAGCTCAACACAGCGGCTGAACAACATATTCCCAGTTGTTGCATTCAGGGACCGTGGGGACTGGAATTATCTGTAATACATCATCGATATTCTATATATGTGATTGTTTTTGAAAGATAACATGCTTCACCGATAGAAGCAGCTTATGTGAATACACAACGCGCATCTCAGAGGAGAGAATATGTTCTTGACAGATTTGCACAGCATTTTAAGTCCGTGTTGGAGCTTATAGTTAGAGTGGCTTAGGTTATCCTGAGCTATCTCTGTAGTTATGCTGCTATAGGCTTAGGCTGCTGGAGGACATTATGACCACTTTCACTCTCTTCGCTACATTCTCACACTACTCTCCAATTTTGCATTATTTGCTGTTATTTCAGCTTTTAACTTTGTTCTCTCTTTTCTCCTCCTAGAAGCTACACCTGGCCTGACTCTGTGTCTACCTGTGACACCTTTCTGGAGAGGGGCATCGTCCAAGCTTCTGCTGGCAACAACTTAATGCTCACCCTCTACCGATGATCCACATGGCCCTGTCTTTTAGTGTTTAACCCTTTCTCTCTCCTAGACATGGCAATTGACTGAGCTTAACTGTGACTAACTCTTTGTGCTCTCTTTCAGACTCTAACCTTGAAAACTGGCTCAGAGTTTATCTGTTCTTTCTTTCTAGATGAAACGACTAAAGGAGCTACACCCATTAACATTTACTTTTCCTTCCCATAGAAAGGACTCCTGGATCAGTGCTTCTTTGTTCTCTTTGTGTCTCTGCTCTGTTCTCTCAAACCCCCAGTCGGTCGTGGCAGATGGCCGCTCACACTGAGCCTGGTTCTGCTGGAGGTTTCTTCCTGTTAAAAGGAAGTTTTTCCTCTCCACTGTCGCTACATGCATGCTCAGTATGAGGGATTGCTGCAAAGTCAACGCCAGTGACTGTCCACTGTCTCTACATGCTCATCCAGGAGGAGGGAATGCTGCAAGTCACTGACTGGATGCAATCTGCTGGGTTTCCTTAGACAGAAAAACATTTTATTCACTTTGAATAAATAACTGAATCTGATTGTACTGTTCAATGGTTAGTATTAATTGGAATGTATGTACCTGACTTTTGTTAAGTGCCTTGAGAATTGGCGCTATATAAATAAACTGAATTGAAAACTGAATTGAATAGTTTTTGAGCTAGACCAATTCTAATGTGGTCCAGCAGCAAAGAAAGCACTAACATGACCCTTTATTGAACAAATCAATTAAAGATTTCACAAATCACAAACAGGGTTTACAATACTCTGCTTTTAGTGTAAAATAATCTGTTCCAGGGTTTAAGAGTCAAGGTATTGTAGTTCTTAAACTAGAGCATATTGAAGATTTGAGAAAGATTAGTGAAAGATTCCCACCCTCTGCACCTTTGAGTTTGTCCCCATATAGGAGCTTAGGGAAATTTTCTAGTGAGTAATGCCAGAAACTGCTGTAATGTGTAATCACATAGCAAACAGCATAAAACAAATTGATACACTATTTCATTTATGCATAAACACTGGTAAAAATGAGGAAAATTGTATCAAAATTCTACCTCAGCCTGTGATCTGCCACTTTGGGTTTCCATTCTGCATTGGGAAGAAAATATATATATTTAGGACTCACATATTTCACCCCATTGATTATGTGGTTAAGAAAGTACAAATGATCTGTTATTACAGTCACTTCAGCATGTGAGGTATAAATTAATGTGGTCCCAAAGACACATTGTGCTGCAGCATTAGTGTTTTCCAGCTTTAGCATCGCTGCTAGCTAGTTAGCAGACATGGATGCATCACGTTACACACTTATTACATGGTCTGACATGGTGTGACAGGCAAAGGAGGATGGTGCTGCCGCTAGCCATTGTTCTTGCTCTTAAAGTTTTATAGGAATCAGTGCTCTAGCTGAGGCTCAAGAAAAAATGGGAGCTGATTACCCCATCTGAGCTCTTTATCAAGTCTTTAGATTATTTCTTTAATTATTATGAAATGAGGTTTTAGCTAAGTGAAACGTTTACAAACACAATGCTTGTTTTTGGCTGTTGTGTTTCTTTCTGTTGTTTTTTTATTATTATTTTGAGTGGGAAAATCCATGTATCATCTCCCATTCCAATGTCCTCCTGTTATCCAAGGCTGGGCCAAGGAGGTAACATCTTTGGTGAGAAAACTTATGAGACACTGTCCCCAGTGTCACTCATGAATAACACAGGTGATGGGCCCACATGGAGGGATCTCGGTGTTGTGTCTTCTAACTGAGCCCAGCCAAGCTCCAGGAGCAGAGGGTCAATGTGCTTGTCAGACAGCCAGGTGAGGAAGATGAAAGCCAGGACCAAACCAGAGCAGAACCAAGTACAAATCAATATCTTTAAATTGTTGCTCATATGACCTCCTGAGCCCAGTTTGTCATGGAAAATCCTAATAAGACATCGGGCTGTTAAACCTCTCCATAATGTTTGGTAATTGGTAATGAGAAGAGAATTATATCCATATTCAACCAATGTTTGACAATAGGCCCAGTGACTACCACCTCCCCTCTTAGGATAGGCTAAGGCCACTGTAGGTGCCCTGCCACTTCTATACAGTAGATGGTGGTTCCATTACTCTATAATATTGACCACTGGGTGAATGGTTTACGTGTCAATTGACAGACCTAGGAATTTAAACTTTTGGTAGATTGCTTAAACTGTACATTGAATGTAACTTCATGGCTTCCACATCAGTGGGGAATAGTGGACATAAAATGGAAGATCTACAAGAATGAAAAAAAGCTATTAAAAGAGGTCAAGAGCTAGAATCTGATCAGAGGAGAGTGAAGTGATTCAAGCAAAAAAAATGAAAAAAACAAACATGAGTTTGACTAAAAAGGATCAGGTAGAGCAAATTATAGACGAAGGATGGAAAGTAATGGTTGGATTTAAGCAAGAGATTTTGCAGTTTGAGATGATTATGCCTAATTATATTCAGATGGGATGTGTGAACTATAGGGTTAGAGAATACATTCCTAAACCACTCAGGTGGTATACATGTCAAAGAATGGGACACATAGTAAAGGGAAAGTAAGATGTACAAGATGTGCAGGTCAACATGGATTGGGAAAACGTGATAAAGATGCCAAAATAAAATGCAACTCTGGAGGACAGGACAATGCAGTGTATGGTGGGTACGCTTATACAGGAGAAAAGCGACAAAGTAATATGTCAACACTAGATATGGATATAACTATGAAATAACTTAAAACAGTGTTAAAAGGTACAGGATACTCAGCGCCAGGGAAGGACCAGTTATGCTATGTCATGCTTTGCAAGCTTCCAAAAGCCACACTAAATATAATATTAAAACTTTTTAATACAATATGGAAAAAAGTACAATTCTGACTAGTTGGGGAATGACCAGGGAAGGATCCTTCTATCCCACATAACTACAGACCAATAGCTTAAGCATCCTATATGTGCAGATGGACGGATAAAATAATTAACTGATTAGTGCATGTTTTTGGTCACAGAGGTAGTTAGTGATTATCAGTGTGGATTTAGAACTGGTCGGTCCACAGTGGCTATCAGTAATGATATATAGAAAAAACTCTGAAAATAAAGGAACCAATGATTATTCTATTTTTTCGACATATGGAAAACATATACCTCACTATGGAGGGAAGAGCTACTCATAAAATGAGGTCAGATAATTAGATATCCTAACAGCTAGGAAAATAAGAGTGAAAATTGGGGATGACTATTTAAGATAATTCAAAGTGGAAAATGGAATACTAGAAGGGAGTTCAGTCAGCCAAGTCCTGTTTAATATTATGATTTACTTTTTTTTTAAACTCGATGAATAAATCAAGTCAGAACTTTATGCAGATGACGGGGCCATATGGATGAAGGGAAAGCATGTGGAGAGAAGCAGAAGAGAAGAAGTAATAATGATGAGACTGAAGGTAGATCACACTGGTCTAAATAGCATGCTGTATGTAATTAGGAAAAAACAATAATAAATGTGAGGAATGTGGAGAAAGAGAAAACATGGAACATATTGTTGAATTGTGTAGTGTATTCAACTGAAAGACAAAGATTGGGGAAAAACAGTAAGAGAAGCAGGACCAACATGGAGTTTAGAAGAAATATTGGAAACTGGAGAGAACAAGGAGAAAACCCATTTAATAAGAATTCATTTTTCATATTTCTACATAACACAAAACTGTAAAGCAGAATTTAAGTGGTGGAAGATGTGTGCGTTAGACACTTATGTACAGTAGGTGGCGGTATGCACCTACAAGCTGTTTGCGATACGCCATTATAGAAAAGAAGAAGTGCCAAAAGTAAGAAGTCCTGACTCTCCAGAAATGGCGGATACATGCGGACAGATCCTGCTGGGATCAGGGCTCACCGTCCTTTCTCACCCTCTGATGTACATTAAAGTCCTCATCCAGGTAAGTGGGCCGCGTCTTATTTACGAGTCCAGTTGGTGGTCTAACGTGGCCTTTGGAAATATACTAGACTCTGGTGTTTGGTCGTGTGGAGAGTAACTGGCTCCACTGGAAAATAACGCAATTTAATATTACTTCTCACGTTAAAAATTGGGTGTATCGTGTTTAACAAGACTCATAACTTTTCAATGAAATGTTGTCAGTGTTTCTTTAAGGCAACATGATAGAAAAGCTTCAGCACTGTTCATCTGATGTCCGTGTGACCTTCTGTTGTCAAACACCGTGATCCGCTTCTTTTCCGTTCTGGGTGAGACGGTGGGTCAACATCCGGGTCCAGATAGGTCAAATGTAAATACGACCGCGTATTTTTTAACAAACCTTCGGGCACTAGGTTACTGTACACCAGGAGATAAACTAGGTGAGCCGCTCAGCTAACCTGTCAGCCGTGTGTTTTCCTCTGGCTGTCCTGTTCAGGGTTGCCAGTTCCTGCCCAGTAAAACCCGCCCATCTCAATAAAAAACAGCCCAAATCTCACGTTAAAGCGAATAACCATTACATGCATAATAAAGAGCACGTCATAAGCACACAAAACAAAGAGAAAAAGTTATAGATGGTATGCTATCAGGCAACCAGATCACCAACACACAAAGATGCTTTGCTGTCCTAGCCCTCTCTCTCTCCAGGTACTATATGTTGAGGACCTTGCATTGACTCTCATAGACTTAGATTCATTTTCAACCATTTCTATGGCCTCACCCTAACCATTACCAGTACATACCTAAGCCTAACCTAAACTCAATTCATACTTTAGTCCTAAACCTAACCCCTAGCAAAATAGCAAGTCAGGACCATGAAAATGTGCTCACTTTACAACAAACGGTCTTCACTTTGATGGTGAAATATGAAAAATGGTCCTCACTCAGTGCAAAAACAGGAGTCTTTATGTGGCACCATGTTCTTTTAAATATTGAAGTTGTGCTCGGATTTCTGTATTACAATACATGCAGCAAGTTTTCTACTCATCCTCTGGGACTGGGGCAATCCACGATTTTAGCTCCAGACCAGCCTCCCATTCCTTTGTGTATATTGTGTGTATTTTCCCCCTTCAACATGATGCTGTCTCTCAACATCATGTTAAAGTTTAACAGTAAAGGTCTGCAGGCCAACACACCACAGTGTAGCTTAGTCGAACGCTTAACCCCATTTGGGTCGTTTACAATTGTAATTGCCCAACATCATTTCACAGTGACACTTGAATAACCAATGACTATCACCGATGATGTCAACTTCCACAGATTCTCAGTATTTTAAAGTCATTGAACCAATGATATGAGTGCAGGGACAAAACATTTTACTGAAATGTGAAGTTTTACTTTTCTGCCACACGGCGACAACTACTTTGATGTAAAATCCCATTAATTCTTTCTAAATATCCACCCGATGTTGTGAAAAGCAGTCCAAATTTTAGCTTCCAGCCTGTGTTCAAAAGAGGCCTAACTGGGCGGAAACCTGCCCAAACTGGCAATACTGGTCCTTTTTCCAGATGACAACTCTTCAATATTAGTGGCGGTACAGCCAGCAAAGATGGTGTGTTACAGTTTTATAATAACCCTGAGAGAAACCTGTGTGTTTACTATACGGGTCCTTCTCAAAATATTAGCATATTGTGATAAAGTTCATTATTTTCCATAATGTCATGATGAAAATTTAACATTAATATATTTTAGATTCATTGCACACTAACTGAAATATTTTAGGTCTTTTATTGTCTTAATACGGATGATTTTGGCATACAGCTCATGAAAACCCAAAATTCCTATCTCACAAAATTAGCATATTTCATCCGACCAATAAAAGAAAAGTGTTTTTAATATAAAAAACGTCAACCTTCAAATAATCATGTACAGTTATGCCCTCAATACTTGGTCGGGAATCCTTTTGCAGAAATGACTGCTTCAATGCGGCGTGGCATGGAGGCAATCAGCCTGTGGCACTGCTGAGGTCTTATGGAGGCCCAGGATGCTTCGATAGCGGCCTTTAGCTCATCCAGAGTGTTGGGTCTTGAGTCTCTCAACGTTCTCTTCACAATATCCCACAGATTCTGTATGGGGTTCAGGTCAGGAGAGTTGGCAGGCCAATTGAGCACAGTGATACCATGGTCAGTAAACCATTTACCAGTGGTTTTGGCACTGTGAGCAGGTGCCAGGTCGTGCTGAAAAATGAAATCTTCATCTCCATAAAGCTTTTCAGCAGATGGAAGCATGAAGTGCTCCAAAATCTCCTGATAGCTAGCTGCATTGACCCTGCCCTTGATAAAACACAGTGGACCAACACCAGCAGCTGACACGGCACCCCAGACCATCACTGACTGTGGGTACTTGACACTGGACGTCTGGCATTTTGGCATTTCCTTCTCCCCAGTCTTCCTCCAGACTCTGGCACCTTGATTTCCGAATGACATGCAGAATTTGCTTTCATCCGAAAAAAGTACTTTGGACCACTGAGCAACAGTCCAGTGCTGCTTCTCTGTAGCCCAGGTCTGGGGAATGCGGCACCTGTAGCCCATTTCCTGCACACGCCTGTGCACGGTGGCTCTGGATGTTTCTACTCCAGACTCAGTCCACTGCGTCCGCAGGTCCCCCAAGGTCTGGAATCGGCCCTTCTCCAAAATCTTCCTCAGGGTCCGGTCACCTCTTCTCGTTGTGCAGCGTTTTCTGCCACACTTTTTCCTTCCCACAGACTTCCCACTGAGGTGCCTTGATACAACACTCTGGGAACAGCCTATTCGTTCAGAAATTTCTTTCTGTGTCTTACCCTCTTGCTTGAGGGTGTCAATAGTGGCCTTCTGGACAGCAGTCAGGTCGGCAGTCTTACCCATGATTGGGGTTTTGAGTGATGAACCAGGCTGGGAGTTTTAAAGGCCTCAGGAATCTTTTGCAGGTGTTTAGAGTTAACTCGTTGATTCAGATGATTAGGTTCATAGCTCGTTTAGAGACCCTTTTAATGATATGCTAATTTTGTGAGATAGGAATTTTGGGTTTTCATGAGCTGTATGCCAAAATCATCCGTATTAACAGACCTTCACATTTCAGTAAAATGTTTTGTCCCCGATTCCAGACCTTGGGGAGCCTGCGGAAGCAGTGGACTGAGTCTGGAGTAGAAACATCCAGAGCCACCGTGCACAGGCGTGTGCAGGAAATGGGCTACAGGTGCCGCATTCCCCAGGTCAAGCCACTTTTGAACCAGAAACAGCGGCAGAAGCGCCTGACCTGGGCTACAGAGAAGCAGCACTGGACTGTTGCTCAGTGGTCCAAAGTACTTTTTTCGGATGAAAGCAAATTCTGCATGTCATTCGGAAATCAAGGTGCCAGAGTCTGGAGGAAGACTGGGGAGAAGGAAATGCCAAAATGCCAGAAGTCAAGTACCCACGGTCAGTGATGGTCTGGGGTGCCGTGTCAGCTGCTGGTGTTGGTCCACTGTGTTTTATCAAGGGCAGGGTCAATGCAGCTAGCTATCAGGAGATTGTGGAGCACATCATGCTTCCATCTGCTGAAAAGCTTTATGGAGATGAAGATTTCATTTTTTCAGCACGACCTGCCACCTGCTCACAGTGCCAAAACCACTGGTAAATGGTTTACTGACCATGGTATCACTGTGCTCAATTGGCCTGCCAACTCTCCTGACCTGAACCCCATAGAGAATCTGTGGGATATTGTGAAGAGAACGTTGAGAGACTCAAGACCCAACACTCTGGATGAGCTAAAGGCCGCTATCGAAGCATCCTGGGCCTCCATAAGACCTCAGCAGTGCCACAGGCTGATTGCCTCCATGCCACGCCGCATTGAAGCAGTCATTTCTGCCAAAGGATTCCCGACCAAGTATTGAGTGCATAACTGTACATGATTATTTGAAGGTTGACGTTTTTTGTATTAAAAACACTTTTCTTTTATTGGTCGGATGAAATATGCTAATTTTGTGAGATAGGAATTTTGGGTTTTCATGAGCTGTATGCCACAATCATCTGTATTAAGACAATAACATACCTGAAATATTTCAGTTAGTGTGCAATGAATCTAAAATATATGAATGTTAAATTTTCATCATTACATTATGGAAAATAATTAACTTTATCACAATATGCTAATTTTTTGAGAAGGACCTGTAGTTGTAGCTAATTGAGCTGCCAAAATAAATAGAAAATTTAACTAAATCTCTTGCGCTTTACAAAAATGTTTTAAATGACAAAAACACAGCAAAAGCATATTCTTGTGTATTAATGGCGTGAACATAATATTGAAGCAATATGTCAACAGGTTATAAATCTAACAGCAGGAAGTGTGTTGCTGGGACTAAAATTGCAGCAGGTTACAGGAAAGCTCCAAAAAAAGGTTATCACTGTCCATTTTTCTGTCAACAGGTTGGACATGAGCCGCTGACTCCCACTGTGGGCAAGAACCTTTTTGGCAGGCAGGTCCAACAGCTGCCTGGCTTGTTTGCTTATGGTAAGCCCAACCCTGCAAATAACAGTCTGCTCACCTTCATTACACTTATTAGAATGTGTCTCAGCATGTTAAATGGTGTTGCTTATTACAAATGGATCTAAAAATGTGAGACAGAAGACTGTCTATATGCAACGTGGAGTTGGCGTGACGCTAAACATACAGACCTGGTCAAATACATATCTAAGCATTAGAATGTCCCAGTCAGTCTGTAGACCTTAATCCAGTTGAGACTATTAAAATTATGCACTACTCTATGTTTGTGTATCATATATCATTCAAATAAGATACATTAAAGTTTGTGGCTATAATGTGCAAATGTTTAAGAGGTGTCATTACTTTTGCAAGGCACTGTATATAGGGTGAGTTCTTTCACCATTTGACAAGCCCAAACATAAGATGCACTGATAACACGTAAAGCTTCGCACACTGTATCCTAATTAGAACAGACAAACACACTTCCCTACAGCGTCCACGGAGGGCATTATTAGAACATCACTGTTTAGTCCCAGCCAATTAGTGATTGGTTTTTCAGTTTTACAGACACATTTTATGTTCATTTATTCAGTTGTTTACAAAATCAAGATGGCAAAAAAGCCCACTTTTGAATCTGGTGGTTGGAGCATCATACTTCCTAACAGAAGGGCTTTTTTTACCCTGGTAATGAGCAGAGGCAGACTTTTTTCTGATGATATCAGCGTATTACATGTATGTTTCAAGCAGCCTTGGAGCTAATAGGTCACAACCAACTGATAGTCATATTCCTCTATATGCAGAGATTTCTATTTTTCATCTGCACTGAATCTTCATATGATTTTGTCATCTTTCTGCATTTATTTTAGTAACTCCAGCACTAATTGAAAAACATTATATAAATTAATTCAATTCAGTTTTATTTATATAGCACCAATTATATAACATTTCATCTCAAGGCACTTTACAAAGTCAATTCAACTGAATCATACAGATTTCAAGTCAGGTTCATACATTCCAATTAATTAGATCATTAAGGGCTTTATATGTGAGGAGGAGAATTTTAAATTCTATTCTGGATTTAAATGAGAGCCAATGAAGGGAAGCTAAAATAGGAAAAATGTGATCTCTCTTTTTAATTTTCTTCAAAACTCTTGCTGCAGCATTTTGAATCAGCTGAACTGCATTTTGTGGACATCCTGATAGTAAAGAATTACAATAGTCCAGCCTTGAAGTAACAAATGCATGGACTAGTTTTGCAGCGTCACTCCTGGATAGGATATTTCTAGTTTTGGCAATGTTCTGGAGGAGAAAGAAGGAAATCCTAAAAACCTGTTTAATATGGGATTTAAATGACATGTCCTGGTCAAAAATAACACCAAGGTTTTTTACTTTATTACCGGAGGTCAATTTAATGCCATCCAGGTTAAGTGATTGACTAAGCAGTTTCTTTTTAAAGACTCCGGTCCAAAGACGACAACTTCTGTCTTGTCTGAATTTAGAAGCAAAACATTTAAAGCCATCCAAGTTTTTATATCTTCAAGATATGCTTGTAGTCTATTTAACTGATTGGGTTTATCAGGATTTATGGATAAGTAAAGCTGAGTATCATCAGCGTAACAGTGAAAATTTATCCCATGCTGCCTGATAATTTGACCTATTGGAAGCATATATATAGTAAAGAGAATTGGTCCAAGTACTGAACCCTGTGGTACTCCACAATTAACCCTGGAGTTTAAAGATGATTTATCATTTACATGAACAAACTGGAATCTGTCAGACAAATAAGATTTAAACCAGCCTAGCGCTGTTCCCCTGATCCCTACAGCATATTCCAGCCTTTCTAAGAGAATATTGTGATCAACTGGATCAAACGCAGCACTGAGATCTAACAGAACCAGAACAGACACAAGTCCATTATCTGAGGCCATAAGAATATCATTAGTGACTTTCAGCAGAGCTGTTTCAGTGCTATGATGAGCTCTGAAACCTGACTGAAACTCTTCAAACAGGTCATTGCTGTATAAATGTTCACACATTTGATTAGCAACTATTTTCTCAAGAATGTTAGATAAGAATAGAAGATTGGATATTGGTCTGTAATTTTTCACGTCATCTTGATCAAGCGAAAGTTTCTTAAGTAAAGGTTTAATTACAGCTAACTTAAAAGCTTATGGTACATATCCATTTACTAAAGATAGATTAATTATATCTAAAATGGGGCTGGTAATCAGAGGGAACACTTCCTTAAATGATTTGGTTGGGATTGGGTCTAACATACAAGTTGAAGGTTTAGATGAAGCTAATATTTCTGATAACTCAGGAAGCTCCACAGGATCAAAACAGTCCAAACACAAATCAGGTTCTGCAGTTATTTCCAATGTCATCTCACTTACTGAGGATGAAGTAATCATCTTTGGGAGTATGTCAAAGATTTTATTTTTAATAGAATCAATTTTATTTAAAAAGAATCCTATAAAGTTAAAATTAATTACCCAGAATGATGTTTTCAAGCTTTTATTTCTGTTAATGACGATTTACCACTTCCAGGTAATGAAAACATGACATTTGATTTCTTAGATTAGAATATTACATCAGACCAATAAAAAATCATACACATTAATACAGAATTACATTCTGTATTAACTAATACATCTTAATACAAAAATGTGAGCTTAATGAAAGGTATATTTAATACTTGCTTAAAGGTTTTTATTTTCAAGATACTTTAATCTGACATACGAGACTCATTGGCAGGCTTCTTCCAGTTTACTGAGATGTTCCTGTAATCGCTTCCCTAAATACAGGACTAATGGACTAAACCCAGCAGAGCTATAGCCAAATCAAATAATTAGAAGTGAGATTTTCCACCATTTTTTTTATTACAGTTATCATTCAATCCAGATGTTTTAAATAGCCCCGCTGTAGTCACGTTTTTCACCTTAAGGTTTCCGTACCTGTTAAATGTCATTTTCTTTATGATGCAGCAAAACACATCATTAAAATTGATGGAAAAGCTGGTCTCTACAAAGGACTCGGTCCAAGGCTCTGTGCTGGAGCTATCGGCACAGTTGTGCACAGCAAGGTTCTGCAGGTAGGCCTGAACACATTAAAAAGTTGAGTAATGGGGTAATGGCATTCAAAGTATTATTTTTGTTTGTTTGTGGGAGAGGCTGTGAAATCACTTGGCCTTTGGATTATGATATTTTATGTTCTTACAGAAATGTCAGGAAAAGGGCACACCTCAGGTAAGACTTGTCCTGCTCTCAGCAGCAAAGTGTTAATCAGATTAGCTGGAAAATAACCAAAGACTGATAAATTGAACCTTCAATATCAGGGTTGTTATATTTAACTAAAATGAATGAAAAAATGAAAACTGAAGTTGGAAAAAGCATTTTCATTAACTGAAATAAATGAAAATAGTAATTAAAAGGGAAAATATGAGTAACTAGAACTGTATTACATTATAATGCGTAGTATTATATTAATATTATCATGTTCACGTGTGACATTAGTCTATGGACTATTTTCAGCAGCTGCAGTATTAAACACATTTTGCACTTAAGGCTGCTTTCTTGTGGACTTTTTTTCAAAAACAGTATGTTGTGAGTCTTTATTAATTAATACATATATACATCATTTTATTAATACAAAACTGACCTTTTGAGAATCCTGCAGATAAAAATTTACCAAAGTAAGAATAAACTATAACTAGTACTAAATCTCAGTAAATGATAATAAATAATAACTCATAAAAACTAGCAAACCAACTCTCAAGACTAATTAAAACGAACTCAATAGGAAAAAGAAAAGTTGCAAGGAAACAAAACTAAACTTTAATGAAAAATCTAAAACTATTCTAACATAGTTGAATTATTAGAGAGCAATAGCATAACATTATCATGATATCACAGACACGCCCAGGTTTACAGTGGAAGTAGATCTAGAAGAGAAGCAGCTATAGAATATGCCTAATCTCAAACTGAACCATAATAATGATGCTTAGTTGTTTTTGTCTCTGATGTGGAGGTACTGGGTGGCCAGCAGAAAGCAGCTGAGAGCTCTCTCCAACATGTTGTTAACGAGGTAAGGCCTGGATAGTTCTATTGACGTTATTTACCCACCAGGTTCAGGGTATTATTATCAATATACCAGTCAATTATTTGCTATGTTGATTAAGTTCCATAAAATCAGGATCTAATTAAGCCACTGACTGAGGGGCAACTAACTGGCTTAGGTGACAGAACTCAACAGTCTCCACCTCACTCCATGTCCTCTAGCAGTATAATGTCACGTTCACAAATTTCACCTTTTCACTGATGTTTGGAAATGCGTCATTACATTTACATGAACCACAGACCAGCAGCAGTTGTGTCTGTTCACTCATTTATCACCAGGCAATTAAAGAGCACACCACAAACTCTTCATACCTCATACTCTTTGGGTCGATCTTTTGTTGATGGTGCCTGTTGGGTTTTGTTATAGCAACCTCACTAAGGAACAACTGAGACAGTGGCTTGGTTGATCAGATCTACAATGAGCTGTTGACTTTCTAAACTTACTGTTTACTAAGGTCACTCCAACACTCAGAAGCTCAGAGATAGTTTTTAATGTTTTGCCAGGTCAAATGCTTCCACAGTGTCAAATAAAGTGGTTTAACTTTTAATGAGTTGTTCTTGCTTTAACAAACACGGTTAAAGTTAGCATCTTAATGGAAACTGAGACAATCAGAAAGCAACTTTGGCTTCTTTTCAAAATGAAAAAAGGCAAAGGTTCTGTGTGATTTAGAAAGAGCTTTAGTTTTTCTGCAAAGCAGAATGAAATTAGATGGTAAAAAAACTGATGTTTGAGTATACATTACAGTCTGAAAAGTGATGCTTTTGTTGCAAGGTTAGACATATCAGAAGTTTCAGACTTAACTGGATGAAATAATTACCACATCAACATCTACATTTGTAATGTTGTTCTTTTTCTGGATTGTCCAGACTACCAAAGAGATGGTTGCCCGTTCTTGTGCCACCATCATCACACATCCGTTCCATGGTATGTCAAGGATCTCTGCTAGAAGTGCCTGAACTCTGGTAGGATTTGTGTTGTAGGACTTGTCTGCATGTTATGTATATCTTACTTGGAATTTTGTTGCAGTGATTACTTTGAGATGTATGGTTCAGTTCATTGGAAGAGAAACAAAATACAGGTAATGTCCCGTTTTTTTAAATTAGGAAACAGTCATGATAAAAAGAGCTGTAAAGATTATATTGTAGTATTTTCTTCTGTTTTTAGTGGACTGTTTGATTCCATTGTCACAGTCTACAGAGAAGAAGGTGTTTTGGGCTTCTTTGCGTAAGTTCTACATTGTTTCGTGAACCCCCTGATATTTGTCCGATCTTCGATGTACAGGTCTAACATCTCATTTTATTCATTGCATCTTACTTTGTCTGGTCTTAAACACATAGTGACACATTGGAACTAAATGATCTGGTGGACTAGACCACTGATTCCCAAATGGGGGGGGGGGTCATCTTCTGTTTAGTCGTAGATGAATTGGTGGCTAATGAGGCTAATAATGTGAATAATGCCAGTAAACATTAAGAAATGATGAACCCATACTGAAGCTAGAAGGGTAGCAGGAACTAGACAGAACCCATTGCAACCTACCTGGCTGACTATACTTGATTTCCAAGGAAAATATAATGAAAATGACCAGAAACCCAAACAGAACAGGACTTCTGCTGAATATGTTTGCGTGGACAAGATCCACACTATAGAAATGATATTTGTCTACACTGTAAAAACTATTCCTAATTAATGCAATGAAAATATTGAAAGAACCCTGTGTCTTTAAAAAAGTGTTTATCTACGTATTGGTATCGCGTTAAAATGTTAGTTTCGTGACCGCCCCTAAAAACACAGGGTGACTTTAAAACAGTCTTATATTACAGTTAAGACAAAGCTTTTTGTTGTTAGTGCACCGCCTATGTTTACTATGTGTGTGTGTGCGTGCGTGCGTGCAAACATCACAGTGGTCGGAAGAAAGGCAGATCTCGGTAACAGAGGTTGGGAACCACTGGGCTAAATCAGTTAGAGTGAGGCAGAAAACGTAACTGTTGCTGCTGTTCTCAGTAAATAATCTGACATTTGTCCAGTACGGATTATATGTGTAAGGGTACATGCGTTCGTACTAAAAATATACGGTGCAACCCTGTCGCTTTGGTACACACATACTTCAAACAAATGCAGCGTTGTTTTATATGTGAAAACATGCAGAAGGTTTATTTGCGGAACTAAGTGAACAATGAAATGTTCTGTAGCGCACGCCAAAACAAAACAGACTCCCAGAGAACTCCCAGCTATCACTGAACTCCACTGTTTGGAAACCTGAAGGTTTCTCTATGCAGCTACAGCGGAGAAAGAAAGGTGGACCAAACCTGAACTTTATGTCAGCTTTCACATTTCCAAACATCACTGGTACTGGAAGAAAAATGTATCTAAAGTCCAAATCTAACTACCAGCAGCATTCAACCAGTCCAAAATGAACTAGGGTTATACATCAACTCAAAGTGATTTTAACTCTTTTTATTCTTCAGTGTCTGCACAATGTCTTCTTTAAAAAGTTCCTAAACGACCATGTGGTGGTGTTGTCCATCCAGTCAATGACTGAACTCATTTATGCCTTATTATAAAAAATAAAAAAATCTGATCTTTTGTCGGTTTTATAGTGGTCACTTTTTATAAGATCTTTTGATTGGAACCAACCAAAATCATACTGGACTGTGACTTTAGAAGTGTGTGTGTGTGTGTGTGTGTGTGTGTGTGTGTGTGTGTGTGTGTGTGTGTGTACTGTTATAGCCCTCTTTCAGATAATTTGTGTAGTTGAGCAGATTTGATGAGATTTAGTTTTCTGGTTCTGTTTAAGGCTTGTTGCATTTTTAAAAGTATTAACACACTTTTTAGTTTCTTTAAATATCATTTCAGTTATAAGTATTTTCTTTTTTTTGTCCTCAGTGGTTTGATTCCTCGCCTGCTCGCTGACATTCTTTCTTTGTGGATGTGTAACCTTCTGGCTCATGTCATCAACACATATGCCATCGATGACACGGTATGTAGGCTCTGTAGATGCATGAAGACTTACACTCACTGGTCACTTTATTACGTCCACCTGTCCAACTGCTCATTAACGCAAATTTCTAATCAGCCAATCACATGGCAGCAACTCAATGCATTTAGGCATGTAGACATGGTCAAGACGATCTGCTGCAGTTCAAACCGAGCATCAAAATGGGGAAGAAAGGAGATTTAAGTGACTTTGAACGTGGCATGGTTGTTGGTGCCAGACGGGCTGGTCTAAGTATTTCAGAAACTGCTGATCTGGGATTTTCACGTACTACCATCTCTAGGGTTTACAGAGAATGGTCTAAAAAAAAGAAAATATTCAGTGAGCGGCAGTTCTGTGGGCGCAAATGCCTTGTTGATGCCAGAGGTCAGAGGAGAATGGCCAGACTGGTTCGAGCTGATTGAAAGTCAACTCAAATAACCACTCATTACAACCAAGGCATGCAGAAGAGCCTTTCTGAACGCACAACATGTCGAACCTTGAGGCAGATGGGCTACAGCAGCAGAAGACCACACCGGGTGCCGCTCCTGTCTGCTAAGAACAGGAAACTGAGGCTACAATTCACACAGGCTCACCAAAATTGGACAACAGATTGGAAAAACGTTGCCTGGTCTGATGAGTCTCGATTTCTGCTGAGACATTCGGACGGTAGGGTCAGAATTTGGTGTCAATAACATGAAAGCATGGATCCATCAATGGTTCAGGCTGGTGGTGGTGGTGTAAAGGTGTGGGGGATATTTTCTTGGCACACTTTGGGCCCCTTAGTACAAATTGAGCATCATGTCAACGCCACAGCCTACCAGAGTATTGTTGCTGACCATGTCCATCCCTTTATGACCACAGTGTATCCATCTTCTGATGGTTACTTCCAGCAGGATAACGTTCCATGTCATAAAGCACAAATCATCTCAGACTGGTTTCTTGAACATGACATTGGGTTCACCATATGGCCTCCACAGTCACCAGATCTCAATCCAATAGAGCACCTTTGGGATGTGGTGGAACGGGAGATTAGCATCATGAATGTGCAGCCGACAAATCTGCAGCATCTGTGTGATACTATCATGTCAATATGGACCAAACTCTCTGAGGAATGTGGCATTTACTTTAATGGGATAAGCGAAGCCAGTTTAAGCAGGCCACTGAAAGGCCTTCTTAAAGCAGCGTGATTTGAACTGAACAGCCTTCCCACAGTTAGAGAAACATTGAAGTATACAGACTTTTTTAACACTCCATTGACATTACCCTGAATAGATGTCAAAACCCTCTGTTTTGCATTTTCTGGCTCTGACAAATCCTTGGATAACTAAACAGACCTCAAGGTTGTGTTAGTGAAAGTCATTGTAGATAAAATAATCATAGCGGAGTACATTAATATAAAGGCAAACAAATGGCATTTCCATAATATAAAGAAGATTGTTCCAATCGTAAAGCACCTCCTATGTTTGTTCAAGAGACTGACATAAAATGACCTTATTATCACTTTGTGAACTTCATACTCTTCTTGGATAAGATGGTGGATTATTTATAGCTGCAGGTATGTAACATGAAATAAGACTGTTGGGTTTTAGTTTCAGTTGAACCAATTTACAGAAGTGGGTCTGACTTTTCAATCTGTCCTTCTATATTGAAACATCAGATACTTAATCTGTGAATACATCATAAAATGTATGGTTCAGACTTCAGTAACTACATGGCGGTCAATGAGGCCAGATCCGGTTCTATAAACTTTCTAGCGGCTTTTAAAACTGAACAAAACATCAGGAAGAAAACATTTTCACCTAATGTGACCTAATATACAGAGTCTGTCAAAGTTATGTGCTCATCTCCCTTTTCCCTGATGACTGTACTGTTGAGTTCTGCACAAACCATCATCACTACAGTCATGGAGATCTGCATCACTGCAGCGCAGTCCTGGAGTTTCCACCAGACTCTAGCAAACCCGACATAGAAAGTTCAACAGAGGATGCACTTCACAGGGAGAGTGAAGTGTCCATGTCCACATTTGCCACCTTTTTACCTGAGCTCAAATGAGAGCATCTATGTTAGTTACATCTCATGTTTGCACAACAGTGGCGGGAAGTGATTGGGAATATTCTGCCATGTGTGGTAATGCTCCCTTTCTGCAATATTTCCTTAATGTGAATCCCTGTCTTCACAAAACACTGTAAAAACTAGAGAAATGCAAAATAAGGAGGAAACAAGTCACAATCGGTGTCCTAACGACCAATCAAACATCAGGTCAGTTAATGAATGCAAGCTACTGCCAACCTTGGCACTATCACAAACAAATGAACAAGTCCTACAAATTAAAATGAACAACGCTTTACAACAACTTCTGCCGTTGTTCCTAATGTGACTTGGCAGCTAAATGGACAGGACCATCATTCATTTTAGAGTCGACCACAGCAATAAACTTTCAGTACAGGAGATATTATGTTGAGGCATGGCGGACTAGTAAAGCTAGAGAATAGGAAGTGTGGAACACTTTGGCCGAAGACCATGACCTTCAACATAAAGCGCAACAACAAAACAAATGTAGTGCAAAAAAACACTGAAAATAAAGTTATTTCGTCGACCCTAACACACTGCCCACTTTTCGTAACCTTATAATAGATTTGAAAAAAGGGTTGTTGCCCTCAGAGATGTTAAAAAAAGGAAGAAAAAAACTCCCAGTCACTTATTAAAAAACATAGTTTGTGTTTCTCATTTAATGATGATGTTGAACTTCCAGCAATGATCTGTGTGGAGGAGGAACCCTTTTACTTGCCTTAACATTGCGTTGATCTTTATGATTACATTTACCCCCATTTGGAGGGGCATGGAGTTGATGAGGGCGATTCTTCTTTTTCTTCTCAGATGAGTCACACAGGAGAGATTAGGAACTGCTCCCAGGCGGTGACAGGGGTGAGTCTGACAAACATCTGCAGAATATTCTTTAGGATGTGCAGAATGTTCTCTAAATGTGTTCCTCCTTGGGCCTTTCTTCCAGTTCTTTGCCAGCATGGTCACATACCCATTTGGTTTGGTGTCTAACCTCATTGCTGTCAATAACTGCGGGTGAGTTTGGCAACCTCTCTGCTGAAATATCTCAGATCAGATCCAACAAACTTATTTCTGTTGTTCTGTCAGGCTTGCTGGAGGCCTGCCTCCCTACGCATCTATATATCCAACCTGGGTGGACTGCTGGAGGCACCTTAGCAGTGAGGTAAGTACACACAAAACGTGTTCCTCTGTGACAACAAGATAACGCAGGAAGTTCAGATTAACATTGGTTAATAGTAACGTTAGAACATCTCTGTTGGTAGGCAGTCAAGTAACAGTTTGAAAGTGCTTAGCCTGTGTGGCAGCTTTTAATGTTTGCTTTAGTTATGTGGTCAGTTCTTTCACATCATGGTTCTAATATAGTTAGACAAAACGGATCATATGAGGCGAAGCTTTTTAAGCAGTTTCTGGTGAGCTATTCTCTCCTTAATGGTCCAGCAGCTGGCCTTCCTTGTGGTGTTTGCTCGTCATTATTGTATCCAGCATGGAAAACACACTGTACTACAGATGTTTGTTTTATTTTAGTTTTTCAATCAAAATCCTGTTTTGGTGAGATTACCTTTGATGCATCTGTTACTGATGATTATCGTGACATGGTTGAGGATAGTGTCGGCAATCAGTGATGATTTTGCCCTCTGGCTTGTTGTCTCATAAAAAATATGCAGTTCATAACTCGATCCTGCCCAAAATGTAACATCTGCATAAAATCGTAAAACTAGAACAAAGAAAACCCAAAGGTGTTACAGTCTGATACAATCCTGTATTGTATTTGAGTTGGTCAACCAAAATCCAAAGTTCTTCATCTCCTGATCTTGGCTCTTACATATTTGGATTGTATTGGAATTAATCGGATTCGTTTATACTGAATTTGGACCAAGATGGATTTTCAATAACTGAATATGATGTGGACATGTTTAAGTAGTGCTATACAAGTACAGCTCAAAAACTTTTAATATCTTGAAAAAGTTCAGTATATTTGACCCTCATTTCAGAAAGTGAAAGTCATGTATTTATATTCATTACATATAGGACAAAATACCTGAAACCTTTATTTCTGTAGTTCTGATGATTATGGCTTACAGATGAAAACAACATTTAGTGTCTCAGAAAATAAGAATATTAAATAAGATCAATAAAAAAGTTATACTTTAAAAAGAAATGTCAGGCTTCTGAAAAGTATTTTCATTTCTATGCACTCAATACTTGGTTGGGGCTCCTTTGCATGCGTGGCAGGTAGGGAGAACGTGTGGCGCACAAAAAAGAAAGACGTACGAAACCGTGCGTAAACCTGTCACTGCACACACTATTTGAAGTACTCTAAATCTTTACAACCATTCAGGAGGCCACATAAAAACTAGATAATTACCTAGAAGCCAGCCATCTTGCATAGAAGTTTGTTTCCAACACAACTATTATTAGATTAATTATAATTATTTTTATAGTATAAAGGAATCATGAGCTGAGGAGGCCAATGTACCATCGTATTAGTGAGACACATTTGCGCATCATAAATAGGTCGCACTTATATTGAATGAAAATGCTTTCTATTCACAAAAGCATAATCACTTAGAGCTGCCCTTACTGCAGTATAGGTCCAGTCCGTAGTTCTGATTACATTCAGAAATCGGCTCCTCGGTGCAAATGAGAGCCACAGTTTAGGGGAGCGTTATTTATCAGAGCAGCATACGGATGAGGCCGACCCATTTGGCTGGCATGGCCCGGCTCAGGGATGACTGTTAAATGCCCGACCTGTCACTCAGCTCCCTCTGAGAAGTTCCGGTGTATTTTATGCTCCTCAGCACACAGACCAATGAGCATTAACATCTATAGGTGACATCCCACTGTAGTTGTTTCCATTATTTTCTGATGTGTGTTACGTTATTGTATGAAACTAAATGTGATTCAGTTTGATTGCTCAGGTTTAAACCATAACAGCTCAAACTCAACAAAAAAAAACGATCACGTTTGACGCTCCATGAATGAAATAAAGCTGAATCAACTCATATGTCAGTGGATTTAGCTGAGTTTTAGTTCTCTGTAGTTTATTATTGTCGATTGAAAAAGTTTGTGTGGCTTCCGCGCATTTTCACGGCGGATAAAAAATTTGCGTGGATTTACGCACACTTCCACACAACTTTTATTTTTTACATGCCGGGTTGTGGGTAACATGTTGAGCCGTAAGGTTCTTGTGCGCTTCGTACAATAGGCCCCTGAACTGTGGCCTCATGTATTTTCAGTTGAAAGTAGTTTGTAATTCTGGTAAACTCCTTGGAAATCAAGAGTCCCCAGAGTCTGGAGGAGGAGTCGGGAGGAACAGAATCCACAGTGATGGAAGTCAAGTGTGAAGTTTCAACAATGGTGCCATGTCATCTGTTAGTACTGGTCCAGTGGGTTTTCTGAAGTCCACAGGCAACGCAGCCATCTACCAGGAGATTTTGAACACTTCCGGTGCTGATTTTCATTTTCCAGCAGAACTTCAATGGTTCAATGACCATGGTGTTACTGTGCTTGATTAACCAGCAAACTGGCTGGACCAGAACCCCATAGAGAAGCTATTGTCAGGAGGAAGAAGAGGGACATCGGATGACCTAAAGGCAACTATCAAAACAACCTGGGTTTTCTGAACAGTTCACCAGAACCACAGGCTGATCATCTTCATGCCACACTGCATCGATGTAGTAATTCATGAAAAAGGAGCCCAGACCCAGTATTGAGTGAATAGAATAGAACACACTTTTCAGAAGCCTGATTATTACTGTTTAAAATATCCTTTTTTATTCTTTTGAGTTGTTCTTGTATGAGTAAGATATTTATCAACATCACTGTTTCCAAATTTTTAAATGTGTACTTTACAACAAATATTCACATGTTTTTATGTACCAGTTTTCTTTTTAACATTTTACTTGGCGTTTGTAAGTAGTAACAGTGGGGAGAACAAGTATTTGATACACTGCTGATTCTGCAGGTTCTCCTTACTTGCAAAGCATGGCGAAGTCTTTCATTTTTATCATAAGTTCTCTTCAACTGTGAGTAACGGAATCTAAAGCAAAATCCACAAAGTCACATTGTGTGATTTTTAAGTAATTAATTTGCATTTATTGCATGACATCTGATTCATAAACAAAACTTTATATTTGGTACAGAAACCTTTGTTTGCAGTTACAGATATCAGATGTTTCTTGTAGTTCTTCACGAGGTTTACACACATGTCAGTGTATCAAATACTTGTTCTCCCCATTGTATGTTATATTCAGATTATTGCACTCTACTTTAACCCCAATTTCACAGTGTTCCAGGGTTTTTGGCAATGTGTGTGTTTTAACTGTCAAGTGTGCTGCTAATCAGGCATTCAATCGTGTACCTTTCACATGTAGTTAAAGCACAGAAAATCTTTAATATATCTCCACCGTGGTGTTTGCTGTTCCTCAAAGGCCTTCTGTCAAAAGACACGAAGCATGTCCTCGTTTGTTTTTGTTTCGTTTATTCTTTGCTTAGAAGCTGATGAGGCCGAATCATCACTTTCCCCTCTCTTTCAGGGTAACATGAGCAGAGGAAATAGCTTGTTTTTCCGGAAGCTTCCAGCTGGAAAGAAGTACGCCTTTGACCAGAAGAGATTTTTTTGAAAACCTGAAGAAAACTCAGCTTGATATAGTTGTAATAATAAAATAAAACAAACTTTAAAAAAGAAACAAAAACATTGTCTAATAAGGAGGCCCAACTGTTGGTGCTTCATCTTCTTTTGTATGCACTGGTTTATTGTGGACTTTTGCTTTAACAGTCTGTCATCACCCGAAGTAATATGACCAGTTCCTTTTGGCATCTGTTAAACAACAGAAATATAAACTGTGGGGGTTGAAAATGAGATGGATCAGAAGTTCTGTTTAGGTCCTGCATGGACAAAAGGACTTGTAACTTTGCAGTCCATCAAGTAAATGCCCCCTTTATTCTGTTTTCTACAGATGATCTGTTGATGACCTCATTAACATTAAGGGGAGTGGCTGTTTGGTCACCCTATCAGTCTGCATGTAGTAATGTGTAGTAATCCACATATGAATGATGAAGTTCTGCTGAGCTCTCTGGGGCCTGGGTTTGTAATGTTTATAAAAACAGGAAACATCTCTGTGATTGGATTGGAAAGGAGAGCTGAGCTGAGCTTAAGTTCACTGAATTTTGGAGTTAGGTGCTTGTTTAAACTTCTGATTGATTCAAATAAAAACCTTTTTTGACCTTGTCTGTTTTATACAGGTGGTTTGTGTGAGGAATAAGAATATAGGAAAATACATTTCACCCTAAGGTTTTCCTTAGCCAACTATGAAGGTCTTGTGCTGTCAACAGAACCTAATGAGTTGAGTAGAAACCTCAAACCATCTAGTTCTTTTTGTGGAACATGGCTTGAGGTGATATTTGGAGGCCTGAAAAAGTATTCATTCTCAAATATTTTCATCTTGGATTCTGTGGGAGTACATTGTGGTGTAGCAGTAAGCACAGTAACCACCTCGGTAGGAATGTCTGTTTCTGCCTCTGCATGTGGCAGTTTTCTTTGTGTTCTGATCTCCCAGAGTCCAAACATGCATGATGTGGTGGATACAGAAAATTTGTAATGGAGTGTAATAGAATGGGTAATTTATTAATCCCCTGTGGGAAATTGGTGTTTCAGCAGCAACAGAGACATTTAGAATAAGACACATAAGCAATAGCACATACAATAACTACATTCAAAATAAAGTTGTAACAACTGGAGTCGATTGCGTAAAATGTTACATTTGGAGGCCAAAAAAAAAAACAAGTGGTCTACTTGTTAGATAATGTGTGCTTATGAGGCTTCTAAGAACCCTGAAGTAGAAGAAATGTTCTGAACAGGGAACACTGAGTACTGGAGGTGTACACTTTAATGTTCAGTAACAAACAGTTCTGTCAGATTCTGTATAAAGAACTTCAGACAGATTATTAGAGTGGGAACACAGGAAGATAACACTAGAGGTGCAGAGACTGCATTGTCTGCCTATCTGACCACTATATAATGAACTTTGTGGGTGGTGATGAACAACCATCTAGAGGGGTTAAACATGCTTTTCTATGGTGCTGTTAGATAATGCAGTTTTGTCCTAATGTTTACTTTGGTGCAACTTGTGGTGCTTTTACATTACATGAAAATCATTCTCTAAGTGAAGCATGATAATTTTTCAGGATGAAAATAGGGGGATGCAAATCTCGGCAACCTAAGAATCAGCCTTGCCAATAAACACCTGCCCCCGTAACTTAAAAGTCTAGGCACCTATGGATAATATAACATTTTCTATATTTTCACATACAGGTCCTTCTCAAAATATTAGCATATTGTGATAAAGTTCATTATTTTCCATAATGTCATGATGAAAATTTAACATTCATATATTTTAGATTCATTGCACACTAACTGAAATATTTCAGGTCTTTTATTGTCTTAATACGGATGATTTTGGCATACAGCTCATGAAAACCCAAAATTCCTATCTCACAAAATTAGCATATCATTAAAAGGGTCTCTAAACGAGCTATGAACCTAATCATCTGAATCAACGAGTTAACTCTAAACACCTGCAAAAGATTCCTGAGGCCTTTAAAACTCCCAGCCTGGTTCATCACTCAAAACCCCAATCATGGGTAAGACTGCCGACCTGACTGCTGTCCAGAAGGCCACTATTGACACCCTCAAGCAAGAGGGTAAGACACAGAAAGAAATTTCTGAACGAATAGGCTGTTCCCAGAGTGCTGTATCAAGGCACCTCAGTGGGAAGTCTGTGGGAAGGAAAAAGTGTGGCAGAAAACGCTGCACAACGAGAAGAGGTGACCGGACCCTGAGGAAGATTGTGGAGAAGGGCCGATTCCAGACCTTGGGGGACCTGCGGAAGCAGTGGACTGAGTCTGGAGTAGAAACATCCAGAGCCACCGTGCACAGGCGTGTGCAGGAAATGGGCTACAGGTGCCGCATTCCCCAGGTCAAGCCACTTTTGAACCAGAAACAGCGGCAGAAGCGCCGGACCTGGGCTACAGAGAAGCAGCACTGGACTGTTGCTCAGTGGTCCAAAGTACTATTTTCGGATGAAAGCAAATTCTGCATGTCATTCGGAAATCAAGGTGCCAGAGTCTGGAGGAAAAATGGGGAGAAGGAAATGCCAGAAGTCCAGTGTCAAGTACCCACAGTCAGTGATGGTCTGGGGTGCCGTGTCAGCTGCTGGTGTTGGTCCACTGTGTTTTATCAAGGGCAGGGTCAATGCAGCTAGCTATCAGGAGATTTTGGAGCACTTCATGCTTCCATCTGCTGAAAAGCTTTATGGAGATGAAGATTTCATTTTTCAGCATGACCTGGCACCTGCTCACAGTGCCAAAACCACTGGTAAATGGTTTACTGACCATGGTATCACTGTGCTCAATTGGCCTGCCAACTCTCCTGACCTGAACCCCATAGAGAATCTGTGGGATATTGTGAAGAGAACGTTGAGAGACTCATGACCCGACACTCTGGATGAGCTAAAGGCCGCTATCGAAGCATCCTGGGCCTCCATAAGACCTCAGCAGTGCCACAGGCTGATTGCCTCCATGCCACGCCGCATTGAAGCAGTCATTTCTGCAAAAGGATTCCCGACCAAGTATTGAGTGCATAACTGTACATGATTATTTGAAAGTTGACGTTTTTTGTATTAAAAACACTTTTCTTTTATTGGTCGGATGAAATATGCTAATTTTGTGAGATAGGAATTTTGGGTTTTTATGAGCTGTATGCCAAAATCATCCGTATTAAGACAATAAAAGACCTGAAATATTTCAGTTAGTGTGCAATGAATCTAAAATATATGAATGTTAAATTTTCATCATGACATTATGGAAAATAATGAACTTTATCACAATATGCTAATATTTTGAGAAGGACCTGTATAGAAAAAAGCTGACCTGCATCAATGACCCTGCTGCCTTGGTGGAGGTCTGCGCTCTAGAAGTGCTTTTTTAGTTCCAACTGATTATTACACCTCTAAATAAGGCATCAGTGAGCTTTACTATCACAGTGGCGGAACGTCTCTTTCATTACACCAAACGTACATTGATTTTTGAAATCAAAAATAATGTTCTATTGTTCTGCTGTATTTACCTTGAGATTACTGCAGCAGGCTCAGGACAATGTTGATTCTGACTATGACTAATTTGAAGGAAAAATTACAAACCATAAATGACTGACGCTGCAATGGACCTTTAAGTCTGTTTTAATGAAATTACATTTAACCATGTGAACCCAGGAACACACATCTCCTGCAGATGCAAAGCCAAAACAGCATTAGTTTTTAATAACATAATCACACATGCATTTTAACAAGCACAACCATGCTAAAAGCAGAGGCTATGAGCCCTGCCAATTCAAGACTTGTTTTTTGCCAGGCCATAAAAAGAAAAATCAGGTAGACTAGGTGTCATTGCATTATGCATCAGCCAACTACTAGTATTACATGAAAACCATATTAGGTATATGTACTCTTTGATCATGTTGAGTTTTCAAACGTCAAAAAATATTTTTAATCAATTGTCGCTTTATTTGCTATGTTGCGAAAAGCAAAGCAGGCCAATATTTAGTATCTGGTTTTTTTTTTTACTTTATCTGCATTTGCAGAAAGAGCCCATCAGCCCTGCTCGCTCTCCACTCAGCCGTGAAACTGCTCTCAGAAAGTTGATCTAAAGAGAAGAGCTCCACCTCCACACTAAGACTTTATGACAGAACTTCCTCCATCTTCTGCAGACTTGGCACCACTGTGCTGACTGTTGATGTGTTGTGTCATTTCCTTGCGATTGGTTACTGTGTGACCACACTGAACACAGGTGTAGCGCCCTCTGGTGTGCTCCCAAAGGACTCGTCTGTAGCACGACATAGCTAAAGCAAAGGACATACATAGTCAAGCCCCAAAACAGACATGGATGTCAAATATTTTCATTCAAACAAGATTGTCTCTGATAACAAATAAGGCATGCACCTCTGAAAAGATATAAAAATGTGAGAAGAATATGAACAATTTAAAAATTATTTACAAGTTTCTTGCTATATAGAAAATGATTTAGCCTGTTCTTAAACAATGGAAACATATTTACTGGCATTACATCACTGTATTACCCTGCTTATAACAGCTGACCAGCTTTTTGCATGTTCCCTGGTATTCTTTGTGCAAGAAAGGCCTCCTTGCCATCACCTTAATCTTGAGCTCCCTCCACTGATTCTCTATCAGATTTAAATCAGAACTCTGGCTGGGTGATTCCAAAAATCTGATATTACTTCTATTCAGAACAAACATGTTGGTCAAATTAAATATTACTTTAAGTCTAAGTCTGCCAGGGGTATGGGCTTAACTGCTGTAAAATAAGACAATACAAATTATAAATGCTGAAATCAGCAATGCACTTGTCTGACCACAAGCCTGTTTTATTTCATTTTATTCAACCTGTTAAACTCTATACTCCTGCTCGGCGCTGTCGTTTTTAACTCTTCCACCGCGGCTCATTTCTCCGTTGTTTTTTTATCATTTTAAATCACAGCCCTCTGTGTCTTCCAGCAGGAGCTTTCTTTATATTTTAATTCTGTGGCCCCGGTTAAAACCAGGTGATCGAAGCCCAGATCGGATCCTTGGTTCAGTGACCATACCTGTGCCATCAGACAGGAGTGCAGGAGAAGTAAACGAAAGAGGAAAAAGGACAAATTGCACGTTGCTTTTGAGATACTGAGGGAACTGGAGTTATCAGAGAGCTGTGAGAACTGCTAGAGAGAAATATTTTGCTGACACAATTGCTGCTATCTCCCACAACCAACACGTTCTTTATGATACAATTAACAATGCTCTAAATGCTCATGAACCTGTCCCTTTGGAAGCTTCCAGAGAAGTCTGATAAGTTTCTTCATTTCTTTTTGGAAACGGTTGTTAGCACTAGGGCTTGTATTTCTCCTCCCTCGCATGACCCATCCATCTTTGTCCCCTGCCCTGCTGTCCTGGATCGCCCGCTCCTGTTGCGTTATCCGCGTTCAGTCGGAACCCACCTTTAAACCTTCTATAAATCCAGTGGAGGCAGAGCCTTTACAGTTTAGCTCCAAAAATGTGGAATGAGCTGCTGCCGGAGGTCAGGCAGGTTCCATCTCTTGCTGTTGTTAAAACCCGTTTAAAAACACACCTTTTCTCCCTGGCCCTTAACCCAGAATTAGTTAGCATCCTTAATCTTTCACCTTTTTAATATTTTCTATAAACCTGTACTATTTTACATGTCCTATATTTCTTATGCATTTATTTTTTTTATTCCTGATTTTATTTTTTGTACAGCACTTTGGTCAGCTGTCATGTTGTTTTCAAAAGTGCTTTATAAAGAAAGTGGTATGGTAGAATAATTTGACACCCAAAACAAAAACGGAAGCACCCAGAAGGAGCTGTCTGCAGCTCTGTGCTAGTTGCGGGGATGGGCTCACCTTGATTCTTCCTCCAGATAGCTGCCGAAGGAGTGTATGGTGCAGACCCTGGAGCAGTGTGTACAGCTCCATGAGACCTGATATGTGCCTGCTGTTGACTCTGGACATCAGAAGGGTCAGCAGCTGCTTTCAGAGCAATAAGCTTGAGACCAGCAGGCGGTTTAGAGGGTTCGTCCCTGAGAGGAGGCTGGGAAGAAGCCTCAGTGAGCTTTGGAGTAACACGCTGAGAAGGATGGGGTTCCTGGAGAGTCAAGATGGGAGGCCCAAGCACAGGGGGCTCAGCAGAGTCTGGCAAGGGAACCACAGCAGGGACTGATTCATCAGGGTGTATGGTTTGAATGGGAACTTCTTGTGGTAAAGACACCGACTCAAGCTGTGGGGGTGCTAAGTCAGTGGTCTTTGGGGTCATGTTTGAAGCACCCACAACAGCAAGCAGAGGGGCTGCAGGTTCAGAAGATTTTGCTTTGGCCCGCGGCACTTTGGAACAGGTGTGCAGGTGTGCCAGGAGGCCTCTGTAAGACCGTAGTTTGGTGCGACAACTCTCACACCTTCACAAACAGAAAGAATTCTTTGTGTCATTTGCAACAATACATTCACATCACATCACCTGTTAGCCACAACTCACTGGAAGTATATGTTAGCTTTGTAGTGATGCCTGGTGTGTTCCATCAGTTTCTGCATGCTGGGGAAGGAAGCACTGCAGCCGCTAGAAGAACATAGCAACTTTTTACCTGCAGAGAGGGAAGCACAGCATTTACCTCTAGACATGGGCTTCACTGAAAGATAATACTCTACGTTTTCTATTAGCATCCCTTTTACCCATTGATGCATTTCTTGATCTTCTGTATTTCCCCATTTATTTTATTTTCCGAAATGTATTATTTTTATGGCAGATCTATTTCTTCACAGCACAGACCAGGCTTTGCTTTAATTAATGGCTTAACACAGTGACTTAAACCCAACACGTTACAACAGATCCGCCATTAATTTAAATGGCTGTCTGCTGAAAGCATGGAGACAGATAATGATGACCATTTCAGGTACCTAAATTGCCAGCAGATTTTCAAACCGGGCTGCTGTTTCAAGGTATTTTAGCAAAGGTGAAGCATATTTTGGGTTACTATACTCAGTGTTTGCCTTGGTTGTGTGTAATCAAATGTGATAGATAGACTCTGGGAGATAAAACTAGGTCAAGCTTTTGTAGTACCATTAAAGCATTCTAACGACAACACAGGAGTGGTGGCTCCAGATGTTTGCTCACCAGGCAGAGACTGTGCTGGAATATCATGGTCCTTGATGTGACTTTCTAAAGCACTCATCTCCGTGTACACGCGCTTACATCCGTGCATCGGACAAGGAAGTGTTCTGGTTCCCGATACTGAGGAATGGAAAATAAAACGTGGTAAACTGAGAGGTCTGAATGACACAATTACACCAAATAGTTTAGATCATATGCTAGCAAGTTAGCTCCCTGGCTAAATAATTACCACGCCACAGCAAAAGTTAGATTGAATAAAAGTGAAGGTGGCGAAAAAAAACAGTTTAATGTCTAAAGTAAAAGGCTAAAATGAAATGACAAACCTCCGTTTCCATTGTCAGGGGACTGCAAGACAGAGTCGCCAGGAGAAATCATATTACAGACAACAAAGAGAGGTTAGAAGGACTACTTAAAGGAGAAGGAGATGCGGTAACGCCGAACAAAACAGCGCACGGATTTCGGGCTAATCCTGGTCGGAATAACGAGGAGTTTTAAGTCCCAGACAAACTAATATTAAGATTTATCAGGTTAAGCTTCTTCTTCTTGGTGTTTATAGCCGTAGGCGAACAACGAAATGGTACATTACTGCCACCAACTGGCATGGAGTGTTGATCCTATCATAGAAATGCGTTGCTATGATAACTCAATGTGGCCTGATAACTTTTACTTGTTGAATTAGTCAGTCATTTTCTACCGCTTATTCCATAGGGGGTCATGGGGGAGCTGGTGCCTATCTCCAGGAGTCTATGGGCGAGAGGCGGGGTACACCCTGGACATGTCGCCAGTCCATCACAGGGCAACACACAAACAACCATGCACACACTCATACACCTAAGGGCAATTTAGAGTGACCAATTAACCTGACAGGCATGTCTTTGGACTGTGGGAGGAAGCTGGAGTACCCGGTGAGAACCCACGCATGCATGGGGAGAACATGCAAACTCCATGCAGAAAGACCCCTGGTCGGGAATTGAACCCTGGACCTTCTTGCTGCAAGGCAACAGTGCTACCAACTGTGCCACCGTGCAGCCCACTTGTAAAATTATTTCTAAGTAAATCAGTTAAATCTAGTTTCACTTTAATTCTATTTAGGTTTTGAATAAGTTGTCTTCTTTCATCCATATACTTCAACAGTGTAATATAACATCACCTTGTCTCATCGTCTTGACAATACTCACATTTTCTATTGCACCGTTTCCCTAAAATGAATAGTGTGCTGTTTAGCCGAGTGTGCCCAGATCGGAGACGTGAAATGATTCTCTTCTCTACACCAGTTTTCCTTTGGATTTTACAAACCACTGTTGTTTTCCTTCTTTCTCCCATTGCTTTTGCCATCACTCAATTTTCTGTTTTAATAGATTTTTTAAATTGTTTTACTAAAACTGACAATTATTTCCAAAACTCTGTTTCCAGTGACCTCATTTGCAGTTTTATCTTCCATTTTATTTCACTTAACACCGTTATGTTTAATCTTTATAGTGTTTGTTGAATTTCAATTAAGATGTCTGCTCTGCTTTCTGAACAGGTGCATTGTTAACTTACTAATGATGAACTAGAATTCAAACAATTTACTGATCCTGTCTTAGACCCACTGGATGCCTAATAATATTGCAAGTATTTCTACTGTGTATACTGGAGTCCATTATTTTTTTCTTGGCTTACTTACTTGACTATTAAACTCATGACATAAGGAAGGCTACTCCAAATCTATTAAATATATTGTTAGATGCATCTGTATACCTTTTTATGTAACTAATATTGACCAATTTATTTCTGTACCGTATGTGTCAAGTGGTTCCCACTTTTTTGGGCTTACACTGCAGGTTTCCCCCACTTGAAAAGGCAGCTTGCTTCAATAAGATTCAAACTGGATTTCACTCAATGACCCAGAAACAATTTTTCTTTTCCTCCTTTCCTTTATTAAAGTTCACAGGTGGTCACAATAGGTGAAAAACCTTAAACACAAAGAAAACACAAAAAGGTTAAGTAAAAACCCAATAAACCACATTTAACTATGATCAAAATAATTAGTCCTTTAAATGATTATGAATTATTCTTGAAACTAAGTGTTAGGGTTTGAAAACATTTGTATTGTTTATCACTCATGTCAAGTGCTTTTCCCTCCTTACATGTCACAGAAAGGGAGATGGGGAGCGGAATGAGTTATGCTTTTATCAGCAACATCTAGGGACTGGTACAGAGTCCTCACTCCCTCTCTCCATTTAAAATCAAGACACATGAACCCTAACCTTTCTGACCCCACACACACCCTGAATGTTTGTTGAACTGTGTGTGAACCAGCATGTATAACTAAAGAGAGAAGGGTGCCAACACTTTGTAGTCTGTGCTGCAGAGCTACCCTTGCAAGTAAATTGACTGTATCGTTCTTGCCTCTGAGTTGACTAAATAATACTTAACACTAAGTATAACATCCCAAATTACACCCAAAAATCAAACAAATATTTAAAGCATTAAATATCAGTTTCTACATATATTCAAGTACAGTCTGCAGCTCACCAGCTCCTTCCTTTCCTCGAAACAAGCTTTCTCAGTCCTGCAGTGTCCATTTTCCAGCCCCTCTCTCACACATCGTCAGCAGCTCATGTGTTAGAGAGTACCTCCAGACAATTTATTTAATCATCTCCACCTGGAGAAAACAGGCTGCTGCCACCAGGGTGGGAGACACACCCAGACCTGCACTCAGCCAGAAAGGGGCAGGGCCTGAAGCTCAGCTCAACACCTCCCACTCGATCTTCCCACTGAAACCGCTGGCAAGATCGCATAAAATCAGCTTTCTCCTGGGTTTCCTGCCTACTCCTCTGCTGTCAGCAGGACTACTAACCGTCTGACATCTCTGTGAAGAATTGTGGTCTGAGTGCCCCTCAGAATGCTGGAACTGGGATACTTGGATGCAGGATTCTTGGATGTGGGTCTCACCTCTGGGGCACAGCAACCTGTCATGACCAACATTCACATCCTGCACAATGCCTCTGGAGTCTGGGTTGACACTGATGACCCTCCCAAGCTTAAAGTGACCTTTCAATGCATTCTGATCACACAGACAAACAATTTCTCCGACTGCGACATTTCTTTGTGTGGTGTGCCATTTACTTCTGACAAAGAGATTAGGACCAGCAAATTGGCTCCAGGACCTCCAAAACTTGTTAACCTGGTGCTGCATTTCTTGAAGTCTTTTATAGGGATAACTTGTGAAGTCAAATGTTTTCCAGTCACCACTTGATGATGCTTGTCCCAGCAGAAGTGAATTAGGTATAATATACTGTACAGTGTCTTCCTGGCTCTGAACTCTGGCATCAATAGGGCGTTCATTTGCAAGGTTAGCAGCAAGTTGAAGTGTTGTTTGAAACTCACTGAAGGTGAGCCCTGACTTTCTTTCCAGACTCTGGAATGCCTTTTTCACAATCCGAACAGCTGCTTCAGCAGAACTATTTCAATGAAGGGAATCCGCTGGCTGGATTTTCCACTGCCAGTCAGTTCCATTTTGAGCTGAAGTTTCTTCCACAGCGGACCTGTTCATGCCATCCAGAAAATGGTACAACTCCTCCAAAACAGGCTTGGCACCAACAAAATTGGTCCCTGGATCAGACCAGATCTTTTTAGGATGCCCTCGAATCACTGTGAATCTCTGATAAGCGATTAAAAAACTTTCAGTTGTCATAGAGTTAGCAAGCTCTGTATGAATTGCTCTACTGGCCATGCAGCAGAATGCAACCCCCCAAACTTTAACTGTGACTCTCCTTCTCACATCATCTTTAACCTGATATGGTCCAAATAGGTCAACTGTTGTAAACTAAAATGGGGCTGCGGGCCTAGTTCTCTCTTGAGGCAAATCACTCATCACTTGCTGACATATTTTAGCTCTGGCTTTCTTGCATGTCACACAATTTTCAATGACTTTTTGAGCAATTCTTCGTCCCTTGATTATCCATGCTCTCTTTCTCACCTTCAAAAGAGTTGCAGCCACTCCCTCGTGACCCCTGCTGTGAGCTTCATGAACCAGCAGCGTTGAGACCCAGGCGTTGTGTGGTAATAGGGGAACACCAACTCGGTCTTCATTGAAAGCCTGGACTCTTCCACCACAAACCAGAAGCCCGGATTCTTCCTCTTGGACAAATTAGCGATCCAACCTTCATCTACTGAAACCCCTTCCCCTATAATGTGTCTGGCTTCCTGGGCAACTGTAGTAACTACATTGCTGACTGAGTGTCCTAATGTCTCATACCAACTACAAGCATGGTGATATGCTCCTTCCCCACAATTCTTGCAGGTTTCTTTAAGTGGCTTATATTTGAGGTTGGAGTAAAAAAGATTATATCATACCAAGTCTAAGCCCTTATCTATGTTGCCAGAGCATAAGTGCTGTCTAAAAGCATACAATTAGGCTAGAGCAATTATTGAGTCGGGAATGAAAGGCACAATAACATCCATGATGCTTTTCCTATGCCTGAGATTGTGTCCCAGTACGGTCTCGGCACAGGTCGAGCCTCCACCGAGAGATCTTCTCCACACTCCTCCAATTTTCTTCCACACAACTTCATGTGCATAGGTGTTGTACTCATTATCATAATGGGATTGGCATAATTGAGTCCAACCTGTGAGCTCTTGGCAGGGTCTGTGGGCAAGGCCTATGGTGCACTGAGTATGGGCAGTGTTACACTCCATACGCCAGGGTCTTGCGTGAACAAATCTTTCTGGCCAATAGAAGGGTTGCGGCCAAATGTCTCGCTCTTTGGAGTAAATCGTTGCTAAATATTGGTATTTAACCCAGTAGTTATCAGTCTGAGACAAACATGGAATAGCCGATTCTTTAACTTCATACTCCTGCAGTCCCCACTAGGTTCGGGACCAATCTCTGCTGTGTCCTTCAGCCCAGGCCTGCAGGAGTATCTTTGCTGTTTTGATTTTATTGAGGACGGAGCAGTCATATCGCGATGTTGACATGACTGAAATGTCAGCTTGCCACAGGTCACATCGAGGGGAAGCTCCATTGCTTGACCAATCGGAGTTGTTAAGACTGTCAAAAACTTGTTGTGCCACACACTGGTCAATTTTGTGAAAATCTCCAGTCGTTACATTCAATAATTCATCTAGCTTAGGTAGTTTTTGGACATACATATCTGCATAATAAGGTCCTTTCAAACCTTCATGTGTTCGGCTTTCACCCTCTGGGAAATCTCCTTTGAAGTGGGGAACACCATAAGCCTTCCATACCCAGGGAAACGTCGTGTTCAGCCATTCTTCGTGTTCAGTCCAGATGGTTTTCTACCAGGAGGTTATGAAGGAGAGGTAGACTCGATGAGTGTAAAGAGGGGCTAAGGGCAGATAGTTCTGAGTGCGGCATTGAGTGAATATGTTCCAAAAACAGCTGGGCAAATGTCTGTGCTTGGTATTAATACATTCTTGCAGGGCTTCTCGATTCCGAAAAGCCAACGGGTAATTTGTACGGTTTCTGGTTGACGAAATGTTTTTAGGCCTAGGAGTGTCAGGAAGGCATGTGCGATTCTGCGCTGTGGCGTTGGATCCTCTTGCAGGGATGACAAGGCCCCATTCGGTGCGGTTGCTGGTCTGCGTCTGGTTTAGTGGACACATTCTCGTCACAATTTAACTGATATTTTCCCCAAAATTCCCAACGGGGAAACCAGGCTGGGCAAGTCACAACTCTTGAAGGAGCCTTGTGGACAACTTCAGGCTCCCAGTAACCGTGGCCTTTAAACTGTACCAAGGGCCGACCGGCCCAGTCGCAGTGCCACTCCGGGACCCCTCGGTCAGGGTGAATCCAATTGCAGCGAATTGTACGGCGGATGAGTCGGTGCAGGATTCTCACCCATATTATTACTCCTTCGTCAGTGAGTTCAAGGTTGGAGATAGACCAGGTGTGATTGACAAGTTGTTGGGTCGTGGAGTCGTTTATCCATGCTGGGTTTCTCTGTAGAACCTTCTTCAGTCTGGTGAAATTGGTTTTTTGGCTTTCACGAAAGAACACAGACTGGTTCTTTACGGGAGGGTATTCTGTCCAAGGCAAAAAGATGTTCAGAGAGGTTGTGTTCCAGCAAGTTTGGTTGGCATATTTTGAAGAAATATGAGCGACCTTAACATGGGTTAAGTTCCATGGTCCCACTCCAGCTTGGTAAAGTATAATTAACAAAAGAACGATGCCAATAAGCAAAGCAAAAAGCCTAAGCAAAGTCTTCAAACAAGACGCTTTATCCGTGATCTTTATCCGTTTCCATACCTTGGGTCGAGTAGAGGGACTTGTGTTGTCAGGGTCGTCAGGAGGCTCTTCGTCTTGGGCATTAAATGTAGCTAAATAACTGAGGGGAATCATGTCCGAATGAGTCTCTGGCATGGTTATCCTCGGGAATAGCCTGCTAATTCCAGTTGATCTGCTTCTTCAGTTCTGTCTACTCGTCCTTTGAGCAGGGTTTGATAAATGGGTGATGTGTAAGGCAATCCAGGTTCCAACCCCTTCCACACCCACGTCCACTGGTAGACTATCCAGTAGTCAGATTATGTCTGTTGTTCTGTAAGGGTATATCCGTCTATGGCCCGCCTTTGTCTATAGGTCTCGTAAGCCAACACCACTTCTGATAGGATACAGATTGACATGTACAGTGGGTGGCCGTGAATCTTGAGTTCGACCCGATGGCCTGGCCGAGCCGGAGGGGTAGAGTGTGGATGTAGAAGGTTAGGGTAGACCGTGCTTTCTCTCACCGAAATGGGTAATTTGTGTTGTTGAGGACATATCTGCCAGGTTGGCGCTCTTTTCCCCTGACCTCTTTTGACATAGAGGGTGATGTGGCCCAAATTACAGCTCCGGCCATTGAAACTTCATAATACGTGCCTTGTAATGGTTCTTGATAATGTGGTCCTCATCTGATTCCCAGAACTGCTCCTCTTACTTTAAGGTGGACTGTATTGAATATCCATGGCAGGCATTCGGCCCCTTCTGGTGAGATTACAGCTTGAGTATCCAGTGGGTGGTGCCCTTTGTTGCCAGGTCAGGACATTGTGCGATATGAGAGGAAAAAGTTACTTACATCCCATGGCAAGGCTTGGTATTTCCCAGCATGGTCAGGCTTTTGCAGATTTCCTTTTGTATGATACTCTATATTAAGAGACAAAATAACTGAGGATGGATAGAAAGGGGCAAAATCCGCTCTTGGTTTGTCTTGTAGAACTAATCCTGATGGCAATTTTAGATAGGGGATTCCTTGCATCAGGCCGTTCCAGGTGTTAGGCCCAATCTTAACTCTGTCGTCAGTGTAAGAACTCAATGGGGAATAACATTCTTCCTGTTGTGTTTTTCTTTTCCTTTGATGCTTGACAACTTTTGTCCCTTTTCCCTGTCGGTCCGTCAATTTTTGTCCTTTCTTGTCCATTTCCACTTCTGTGGCAAAGAAGGCCAAGGCCAGGAATGTGAGTGTTTATTCCTGTATGCTGCTGCAACTTCTCCTTTTTCAGGGTCTACT
This sequence comes from Girardinichthys multiradiatus, assembly GCF_021462225.1. Lineage (NCBI taxonomy): Eukaryota > Metazoa > Chordata > Actinopteri > Cyprinodontiformes > Goodeidae > Girardinichthys > Girardinichthys multiradiatus. The sequence goes on from NC_061797.1 coordinate 3,018,050, forward strand.
CTTTGTTGCTCTGGAATGACTGTTATTGTTGCTCCGACAGAGTATACACCTCTAAATGGAACTACAACCATTTGTACTGCCAGTTGCACCTTCTGGGTGGAGCCAGGGTCAGTGGGTGTGTTTGTCCAATGAGCCACGGTTCCTGGAATCTGTAGCACCCTTTCGCGATGCCAGGTTTCAGAGGTTACGATGAACTCTCCCACCTTCTGTTTGGGTCTGGCTCCATGGCTGCCCCAGGCATCTAAACTGGTGGTGTAGTAGTATAGCCTTGTACCCCGAGCACCCCTTTCCTTGGGAGAGTCAGGCAAGTCTTCCAGGGGGAGGTTTGGATTTGCAACAACTTCTAATATTAACTGTCCCCACGTTGTCAACTCCCAGGGGCCAAACCATCCACTTGGCTGCGCCTGTTGTTCTTCATTGTCGGGAGGTTGTTCCAGTGCAGTGCCGAAACCCTCGTGACCCTGGTCTCTATACACTCAGAACACCAGGGGATGCTGTGTGGTGGTCAAAGGTGGGCGGTTTACCTCGCCAGAGGCTAGATCATATGGCCAGGACTCCCTGATTGATGCTGTCAGTAGATCTGTTGGTCCCCCATCCAGGCCATCATTCAGGTGACCCCATCCTTCGGTTCCACATAACACTTCATAAAGTGGAGGAGCTGATGGTTGAGCTATTAATACCATACTGTCTTGGTCCCGGGGTGCCTGTCTATATGGTGCAGGCCTCCCTTCATCAGGATGCGGTTTAAAGAATCTGAGTGGATCATAAAATTGCTTTACTTGCCACCATTCTGCTTGAACCACCTGCATCAGCCTTCCTGATCTTGTCTGGGCTCCGCCAGAGTCACAGTACTTAAGAAATGAACCGTCCCACAGGCAGGTACACTCTCTTGGTCTTTCTTCACGCAGATCCCACCAGGTCACAAAGACCACTCTGGGGAGAGTGGTGATTCAGCACCCCCCACAAATGAAGATGTCCGTTACCTTGACGGGCTTGAATGGCAGTTTGTCAAACGCTTCGTCACCGGTGTTGTGATGTAGTGGTTTCTCTCGTCCGGACTCCGGCTCGGGTATGAGCCTTCTGGTGCTCCACTTCAAGCTCCAGGCTCATCCTCAACTCGGCGATCTTCTTCCACAGATCGTGATGGGCCACTAACTTTCCTTTGGCGCTTTCAAATCCATTCTCTTCCCAAATGGATAAGTCTTCATTCAAGGCTTGTGCACAGTAGTGGCAGTCTGTGATTATCTTTGCTCTCTTGATTCTTCTCTTCATCAACTCTAACATTCCCTACAGCACTACTGTCACTTCTCCCGCCTGTGCACTACCGGGAGTTTTACCTTTCTGGCGGCACCTCTCTTGATCATGCTGTTTGAGAATAAACCCCCAGTAGGCCATCTGATCCAGTCCTTTCTTCGACCCACTCTGGCGGCCTTTCTTTCACAGACGGCTCTAAGGGTGTTTTCTTGCTGGCTGGTTGTGCTGGGCCAATCTCAAGGTCGGGGTCCAGCAGGATGTCTTCCCATCTTCCCCACCTTGTATTGGTTGCTTTTGTGCTTTCCACCGTTCCTTTTCTGAGATGCTTGTGGACTTGGCTCTGAGTGATGACTTTAATCTGCTGTCCCTGTGGTAGCTCTTTTAAGGTGCTCCAGTATCTAGCAAGCACTGCTAACACTTTTTCTTCTTGGGGGAATTTCTTCGCTACAGATGACAAAGTGTAACTCCACAAGGTTACTAACCCCCCATTTTCAATGCTCACTTTCACCATGGAGTCCTCATCTTCACAGCTGATCTCGGCCACCAACTTTTCTGTCAAGCTCCTCGGTTCCAACCTCACGGCTTCTTGGATTGCTCGTTTGAGCTTATCCAGGTTGTTCTGGTTTGATGCAGTCCATGTCCAATTTTTCTTTGTCATCATTTCTTCTCCTTCTCGCTTCTTTAGGCAGGCATATAATGGCTTAGCATACCTTTGATAATTAGGAACATGATCTCTCACATAGTTACAAAGTCCCAACATCTTTTGTAGATAATTTTTGGATTCAAGTGGCTGGATTTGCGCCAGCTTCTCTCGATACCCTTCTGAAAGTCTCAAATCGGTTGTCACTTGGAATCCTAGGTAGTTCACCTGAAACTGTCCAAACTGGCATTTCTTGAGATTCAGCTTCAAACCTGCTGCTGTGATTCTCTCCACCACTGTTTGCAGTCTCTCTAGGTGCTCCTCTTCTGTGTTGTCTCCAATGAACACATCATCTATGTACACTGTTGCTCCTAGGTCACCCAAAACTTCCATCACAGCTGACTGGAACACATTAGGGGAGTTCTTGTACCCCTGAGGTAACCTTTGCCACACATAACTCTTGCCTTTGTGTGTAAATGCTGTCTTGCCTTGTGATTGCTTTGCGAGTCTGAGGGAGAAAAATCCATTTGCTAAGTCAATGCAAGATTTATATTTCTTGACTCTTAATGTCTTCAGTGCTCCTTGGGGACTGATTAGGCTGGCTCGGTTTGCTATGGTTCTTTGGTTGAGGGCCTTGAAGTTGATTACTGGCCTCCAACCTCCTCCTGCTGACTCTGGTTTCTTTGCCGCTTGAATGGGACTGTTAGTGATGAAATTTTGCTCTTCTCTGATGATTCCTAAAGCACTCAATTCTTTTACTATTTTATTCATTTCTTCAACGGCACCCGGGTTCAGGGGATACTGTCGAACAGGTGGATGCACTCCCCCTTCTATAAGGTGCGCATACTTCGGTCCCAGGTCTCCACAATAATTCTTGAACTGGGCCACATTAGCTGAGGTGATGATCTTCCGTAACTTCTTTCCCAGCCGGGGAGAAGTCGCTTTCTTTCAGCTTCTGTTCAGTTACTTCGGGCACATCTACTGCTTTGTACCACTCTTGAGCCTCAGTTCCACTCTGAGTTGATCCTACTTTTACTAGCCTTGACCGTAGCTGGCTCAGCATTTGAGATAGAGAGCGGCGCTCTCCCCATGATTTGTTGAGTTCTTTCAAGTCTGTGACGGTGATGAGGTTGTATGGACCCTTCGCCCAAATGATTCCCTGCCAAGTTCCATACGGCATCTCTTCTACGGTCCCGTTGGCAAATTGGACCGTAAGGTATCCTGTTGTCTTTAGGCCTCTGCGAGTCATGGATACCTCAGCCCCGGTGTCCACTAGATAGGGTTCTCCTTCTACCTTTGTGTAGATTTCGTCCCCCCTCCAGTAGGCATTTTCCAGGGTGACTCGCGGCCGTGTCATTACTTGGCTGGCCCCCCGGTCCCTGATCTTCGGGACTCGAATAGGGCCTTCATTTCTTCAGAGGACAGTTTGTCGTACTCTTCTCTAGGGAGAAAGGTGCTTTTCGTTTGTGGGCCTTGCGATGCTGGTGGTCCGTAAAATTGGCTTTGCGGTTCTTCTCTTCTCTGAGGTGGCGGTCTGTTAGGAGGGTTGGCTGGAGCTTTCACACTGGCCTTAGTTGGTGGTTTGGCCCCCTGTCCTGTCTCTTTCTTTCTTCATAAAACTGCTGCTCCAGATCATAAGAAATCACTGCTTGGTCCATCTGTGGAACTGTTGTACCCTGCATCGGCATTTTGGCAAAAGCGATCTCACCTCTCCTCCCTTTAGTTACTTCTCGGAGGGCCTTCACATATCTACCTGGTGAGATTGTTTGCTTAAGCACATGCCACACCAGTGCAAGGCACTGACCGCCATCCATGCGCTGTCTTGCTCTTCTGATCTGGGAGTCTTCATCATCCATATCTTCCAACACCAACCTCTCATAATGACTGGGATTGAAAACAGGCTTTTACTCTCATCACTCTGTCCCGGAGGTCTCATGTTCTGATGGTTCTTCTTCTTCTGAGCCACTGACCTCACTGTCTTCTCTTTCTGGGTTCAGGGGCTCCATTTTGAATGGACTCAGGAGCTCCTCTTTGGCTGGACTTTGTTTTATCTTCTTCTTTGCTTTTAAATCTTTTGTTGGAATCAGCTCTGTTTTATCTAGATCTTCCAGGCTGCAATTAGCTAGGCTACGTTCCACAGCCTGGTTGAAGGGCCAACTGCATCTTTCTTTGCTGATTTTGGTCTTTTCTCCAGGTGGGACACTTGGTTGGTCTCACTCTTGTGCAGGTAGCGTTTTTCATCAGGGTGTGGTTTGATTTCATTCCCTTGTTGGATTCTTGGTATCTCTAAGTGAGGGGGATCTTTCGGCTTCTTCTCATCCATCCTTTCTACTAATGCCAGCTCTCTCTTCCTCCAACTCTCATGCTGGCATCTGTCAGCAGATTCTTGACTACATGGTGTGCTGTTCCAATGGCTACTTTTTCTGCCGACTCCCATGGCAGGTCATGTGATCTCAGTCCGTCTAGGCATATTGTTACCCTTCTCAGGCCGTGGTTGATGGCAGCAATCAGTCCTTCTTCCAGGGCTACCCACATTTTCTCTCTGTACTCTTTCAAGTCTTCTCCCTTTTGCAATGGGAGAGTGGATGACAGCATAATAAGTGAGATCGGCCCCACTAGTCAGCTGCACTATGCTTGCTTTGTTCTGGTTCACTTGTCTTCTCAGCTCTCGAACCTCTTTTTTGTAATCTTCCAATGCCTGGGGTCTTAACCTTTTCCTGAATTTGGTATAGTGGATCTTGAAGTTGTCAATTGTGAAAACTAACAGTCCGTCTCCCTCTTTGTCCCAGGGATCTCCGATAACTTGGTAGAGTCGGGTCCCATTTTGCAAGGAAATTCGTCTTGCATCTGTGGGTATCATGTCCAGGACTTTCCTCATCATGACTCTGTCTGACTTCTGACTAACGCTTCTTGGCTCTTTTCCCTTGACATCCGTCTTTCCTGTCATTCTGAGTTGATTACTGGCACTGTTTTCTTTGGCTTCTTGTTCCTGTCTTTCCCTGATGCTGAAACTAGTGAGTTTGGAGAGGCTTTGAAGACGGAGGCTCATCCATGCACCTGATGGAGATGTTTCTTCTGGTAACAATAAGTGGTTTCTTGAAGGGAATACAACTTCATCTTTAGTTTTCTTCCTTTAAGTGGCAGGCACTGATGCTCCAGGCTTCGATGGTTAAACAGAAACTTTATTGTCATATGTCTCCGAAGACAGTAGTTTCCAGAGGCTGAAGAGTTGAAGGAAACCCGGAGATATAAATGAGGTTGATTCAGGACTTCCAGAGGCCTGAAACATAGAGCAATCAGCTGTTCATCGATCAAGTTCACTTCTGTTGTCTGGATAAAAAGGCTTTAGATGAAATCAGATTCTTAATCTAGAGGCACAGTCCTTCCAGGGCACACGGGTTGATCCTCTTTTTAATGGAGTTGATCAGCTGGGCTGTGTCTCTGTTCCTTTTCCATCTGAGCTTCTTTTCTCCATCCAATCTTGTTTGCTCGTCTTCTGCGAGGAAACAACCGCAGTTCCCTTTTTTAGCACTGCTCTTATAGTGCAGATGCCCTCACTGGTCAGCCCTTTGTCAGTCTTCCTAGTTATTGTGCAACATACTTTTACCCAGTACAGTATTGCTCAATACTTAGTCATGGTCATCATGACTTTCTGGTGCTGCTTTTCGGCCTTGGAAATGCCATTAATAGCCGCGCAGCTGGCTGTAGTCTCATCCTCCCTTCCTTGCGTTGGTCTTCAAAAGATTCGCTGTCAGCATGCAGCTGGCTCTCGTGACTCCTAGTCATCCTACAGTTCTTTCCCTAATCTGCTCAGTATTAAACTTTACACAGTATTACACATTCCATTCTCAGTTTTCTGCATTTGCTTTAAAACACAATTGCAAAACCATCACTTCATTCTTTTTATTTATGCTTCACAAATGATTAACGTTATATCTCTTTCATATATATAGCTGATTGAGAATTTTTTAAATCTTAAATGTTTTTTTTACCTTAATTATCAGTTCTTTATCATATTTCAATCACACATCTTTTTTAACTTGATAATCAAAGATCAATAATTTCATTTAATACTTAAAGAATGGAAAATCATCATACATCATTTATTTGGATACTTGTTGTTTATACTTCTGCAAAAGATAAGACAGTTAATAAGTGGCTCCACACAGGCCTCTCCAGTCTCCAGTCTTTCAGTTTTTCATGGTTCCCCCTGCAGGGGCCCACTGGGGGATGGCCTCGCATCTCTTGTTCGGGCTTGCCCGGCCGGGTTGCGTGAAGAGCAACCCGGCCACCAGGCGCTCTCCGACGAGTCCCGACCCCAGGCCTGGCTCCAGGGTGGGACCCTGGCTCTGCCGAACCGTGTAACGTCAAGTGCCTCGATTTTGTGGTCCCCATGAAGGTGAAGGTTCCACATGGTAACCCCTTAAATAATATATATTATATATATAGCTCCATATATGAATGCACCTTACCGCAACAGCCTGCGGCATATAGATGGGAACATGCCCCTAATAAGGTGAATTCATCATAAAATTGATATTTAACCATTATCTGTGACCTATATCCTGTATTAATGTAAGCTATTGGTCAGATAGTCAACATTTGGCCGTGCAGCACAAAATAAAAGATTATATAGGAAAACAATCAGCTGATAAATATGAAGCAGACAATATCTTCCCTAATGTTATGACATTCATTTTCACATTTTCCAAAAAACCATTCAACAAATATTTAATTCCAGTATAGGTTATAAAAGATAATATTTAGAATTCTTAAATGTGAATTTGGAGAGAGCTGCAGTTCTTGGTAGGACAAACACACAGTACTACTTTTGAGAATTGTAGCACTTTTATAATTGTGATAATTGTGGAAAGGGGACAACACACAAACAGTGTTTGACTTTCTCCTACAGGCTGCCTAAATTATAGTTTTTAAAAACAGTTAGAGCATAAAAACTGTCTATCCACAATGAACACATAAATAACACAGAAACAGGCTATTATTAAAGTTGTAGTGTAAACTTGACAATCCTGATAGCCTGTTTCATTTGACTCCTAATAATGAAAGCTGCAATTCAAATATTTCTTCTTACATTGGACATTTAACACTGTATTGTCATATCAGCTAACCATTTCATTGGTCTTTTTGATTTGTTATTAATTTGTGGATAATTCTCACTTTAATAGTTACCTGTTTATGAAACACAAGCATTTGTTTTGTTTTTGTATTCACCATTTTAGATGGGGCTTTGCAGTTCATGACGCTATAGATGGAGACTCTCGGCTGATCACTTTCCTGAACTGCAACACAAACAACCATGCCACCACTGTACTGTCTCAGTTTCTTAAGGCCACATGCCATTATGGTCTACCATCTAGGGTACGATTACGGTGGTTAGAACCTGCAGGTGGCTTTATCAATGAACCTTGTGCGGGGCATCAAGCGCCGGAGCTTCATCACTGGAGAAACAATTCACAACCAGAGAATTGAGCGTCTCTAGAGGGATGTGTTTTTGCATGTGTTACAGTCTTTTTACAGTACGTTCTACTCTTTTGAAGATTCACATCTTCTGGATCCCAGTTATGACATTCACAAACTTTCACTCAGTATGGTTTTTCTTCCTGAGATTCAAAAAAGTCTAGTGTGCTTTAGGGAAGCCTGGAACAACCATGCTTTGCGCATGGAAAACAACCAAACACCATCTCAAATATGGACGGAAGGCATGCTGTCAAATATGGCAACAGACACTGCGGCGACCAACAGTGTGTTTGGGGAAAATCCCTACAGCCCACACAATTTGGAGGCAGTTCTGGCACAGCATGGAATTAACTCTTTACCTGCTACTGATGATGTTCTAGCTGTAGTTGTAGAGCAGTCTCAAATCAATCTCAGTCAGCAGCAATAGGACTCAATCTATCATGCCATTGATCACATCTCTGATTTCAAGATGAAATACCTCACATGCTGTGCAGAAATTTCAAATGTGCACAGAGAGCAGCAGCTGGGTGGAGGGCACAGACAACAGCGGCTGACCAGGAGTTGCATGGTGTGGGGCATAATCTCCATCATTTAGCTGACCTGAGATCATTTCCTTATTCAAAGACAAAAATGCACAATAGATGAGCTTGCATGAACCAAACACAGATGCCATTGAGACAGGACGTAACATATGCACCATACATTTACCTGTACATCCTTATTTGAAAGCCAAAGTACATATAGAGTTGTGGATGTTTTTAAGTCATGATCCATTACTGAGCCACAGGAGCTGCTGTCAATTGATCTTGATGATGTGGATTCCTGCATCATAAAGATTTCACTGGCCCTTTCATGTTGACCAACAACGTCAAACAAAACCTAGTAAACAATTAAGCACAGTGTCATACCAATCAATTGTTACAACCTTCTGAACCACTGTGAAGACCCTTCATATTTTGTGAAGCTGAACACCCCACCTGAATTGTCTCAGACAAACAGAATTTCCTTATGTTCACATATCCATCGGCATATTTAAATTTTAAGAACACCCCATCTGAGGGTTCCTCACATGCAGCCATTCGTTGACGTCTTGAGTGAATACCCTGAAATGTGATTCCTCTCATTAAATGGTTGATAACTGTTAGGTATTAATTAGTCAACTCAGATGCAAGAACGATACAGAGTCAGATTTACTTGCAGCAAGGGTAGCTCACACTTTGCAGTGCAAATCTACAAAGTATTAGCACCCCTCTCTCTTTATTTATACATGCTGGTTCACACACAGTTCAACAAACATTCAGGGTGTGTGTGTGTGTGTGTGTGTGTGTGTGTGTGTGTGTGTGTGTGTGTGTGTGTGTGTGTGTGTGTGTGTGTGTGTGGGGTCAGAAAGGTTAGGGGTCATGTGTCTTGATTTTAAACAAAGAGGGAGTGAGGACTCGGTACCAGTCCCTAGATGTTGCTGATAAAAGCATAACTCACTCGTCTGACCTATATCACTTTCTGTAGGAGGGAAAAGCACTTAGAGCAGACATGAGTGATAAACAATACAAAAGTTTTCAAACCCTAACAGTCCCCCCTTTTTTATCACAAATAAAGTCATCATGATTAGATACAATTAAAAGAAAACACTGTGTGAGCGAAAAACCCACGGACGGTAAGCAGATTATATTGTGGGAAAAATACTCAGAGTACAATAATAATATAATAAATCAAAGAAAACAAAATGTAGGAAAAGTAAAAGAATTAAAACAAACCTTGTTCATGTCATCATTGTACTTTTTCTCATTCCACTTAAATAGCAACTTCTTTCAATTTTCTGCAATAAAGTCATTTTATGAAGTACAATTATGAGTACACTCAGGCATCAAAGATATTTTCATTTACAACATGTCATCATAGGAATAGTGGTCTTTATTTTGTAGCTCGGTAAAATAAACCTTTTCTGTGTCATCATAGTCATCTGTCTTTGGGTTCAGTGTGGTGTCAACATTTACACACAGTATTTAAAGAGTATGTGGGTGTTATCTCAACTTAAAAGAGTTTGTGCTTTGCAGCCCTAAACCGTCCTCGGGTCAGGGGTAACAACCATCTGCTTTTCCTGAGACATCACCCAAAAGGAATGGGTTTTAACCATTAAATGTCTGATCCTGGTTTTTACACCTTCCTCCTCTTAACACAGATGTGAAGAAAGAGAGGTAACCTAAAGGTCATACACTTTGGAACTCCTTAGAGCACTTAATACAAGGATTTCCATTACAACTCCTTTCTTCTGATTACAAGGTAATCACAATTAAAAGAAAAAAGAAATTCTTCAAAACCATCAACCCTCTCTGCTAACAGATAATCCAAAGCCATTCTACTTTGCAAACTCATGTTCTAAGAGCTTGCTGCTCCTCGATCAGAACAGTGAAACCTTCCTCTCTAATAATGGGCTGATTGAATTATAAGTTGTGACTGTAGGTAGTAAATAAGCTAAATAACATACTCCAGACCAATTAGCAGGCAGATACAAATATGATCTATTTCCACACATCCAAACCATGTTCTTAGGACAGGGGTACCCATCTCTACTAAGAAAAGTAACAAGAACCCTGGTTAATTTACCTGCCTGGTCATACAACTTTACTTCCATTTGGTAAGGCTGTAAGATTAAGAGTTAACACAAAGGGATCTGGGACCAAAGATCCTGAAATAGTATAAGTAGCAGTTCTGATAGGACATGACTCAAATTCATGTCTGTTGATTAAACCACATGAAACAGATATAATAGTTTTGCAACCTTCTGTCTTTCCAAGGAAATAAGGTGTGTTTTCCTCCTGTGCTATACAAATATCTGTACCTATATCTGGATATCTTATTGATTCCTATTACCCAAAAAATCCATAAAGAATTCCTGTAGTAGCACATATTAAATTAGTCTCAATAGAAAATCTACTAACATTTCTGCTTTGCCTTACAATATAATTCCTCACCCAAGTAAAAATAACCTCCACCAGCTGGTTATGTTGCCTATCTGGAAAGAAAGTAGCTGGAATAGAAACAGTATCAATAGGAACAGGTCCTAAAAATGGTTGATCATTAATAGCACGTAGAATCAAACAACAATCATAGCAACTGTCATTTCTTATCTTCCTTACGGTTTGATGCATCAGTTGCCACCAGACATTATCAGCATGATCATGGTAGTCAGAAAAGTGATGAATCTCTCTTCGAATCAGCTGATGAGTATTATTGACGTAATTACTCAGATTAGCCACACATTGTCTTTGCTGTACCTTTCCCCAAATGAACACAAGAGTAATGAAAATACTTGCAATACCAATCATTAGCATCAGAACAGACCATCTTCCATATAGCTGCATCGTGACCTTGAGGTGGAATGTCCTTTCTTCTGATACTGAAAGCAAACAGTTTTTTTTCTCAAAGAAAACAAATCATACACAAAACTCAGAAATCCTGCCGCCTCTCCTGAGTGGCTTCTGCGCTTCAAGCTGCCCTGTTACCTATCATGAATTGCTTAGATAGTCAAATTAGAACAAAACCAGAGGATGAAACAGACTCCGCACACAGGATAAGACGGTAAATGAGGTTTATTTCTACTGTAGACTTTGTTTAAGGAATCTTGAGTTGGAGTTGTCCAGAAGCCAGAGGAGGAGGAGGTAAACCCAGGAATCCAAGGAGAGAGAGAGAGAGTACTGGTGATGAGAATATTTACAGTGCAGTCCTTAGGAGGGAGTATTACCAGATGTTGGCAGGCAGGTAGGCAGATAGGCTGGTCGACAGGCAGACAGGCAGGCAGACGGATAGGCAGACAGACAGGAGTCCACATAACTGAGGTTATGTTCCAGCAAAGGTCTGTATCAACAGCTACCTTAAGAAGCCCATGAGCTCATTAGGAGAATGTGTTGCAGCCGCAGACAATGAGCTGCCAGAACCAACCAGAAGAGGAGGAGCATAGATCCTACATTACCAGTCTGGTACAGGTGAGTGGTCGTAGGAAGCTCCTCTAGAAATATGTTTAGAAACAGGAACTCTAACCTGCTGGAAGTTCGGCTTCCATAGTCCAACTAAACAACAGTGGAAATGAACACATTTCAAATTTGTACCATAATGATAGATATCAAGCAATAAACATGAAAGTTAGATAAAAGCATCCGAGATTTCCTCCTGAGTCAGTTTCGCTGTCAAAGTGGGAGAAAAGAATTTGGCTGACCCTTGCTGTCCAGGCAAAGGAGCGCCTAGTAGCCACCAAATGTTAAGAAATTAAGGAGAATAAGCATCATGGTGCATGTTTGACCGTCTCTCTGTTGCAGACGTCGCCGGTCCATCATCCAGAGAAAGGTTATGTGCAAATGTGTAGAGGTCTTCCCTGTATGGTTCCCATGTGTCTGTCACTGTGGTGTGTGTGCAGTGAGGCAAATGACCTTATGATTTCTAACTTTCAGGCAATGCGATGGCCTTAAGTAGATTCGGAAATAACGTTGCACTGCTCAAGGGATTATTGTGCCCTTGTAAGAACAGTGTTCTTCAACCACCTCTTCAATCACTCGCCAGTGATCAGCTTACAGTTCCTTGTCTTGTGGTGGTCCGCTGTCCTCACACCTTTCAGGCCGTGGATGATCCAGTTGGAAGATGACTTGTGTCCTGGAAACCAGATGAAGCTGGAGGAGCTAGAGCTTTCCTCGGTGACTAGTAGGATCTGATATGGGCCATTCCAGCACCTGGACTTCCAGTGTTTTCTCCTAGATTCTCTGATCAGAATCCAGTCGCCAGGAATAAAGGACTGGAGGGTGGAAGTGGCTGTTCCTGGTAATGCAGCCTTCACCATCTGTGAAACTTGAGAAAACACAGTGGGTTACTTACCCTTTCATCGATCCGAGGTTCACTGAGCTCCTGGCAAGCGGAGCTGCGGCTCTATATGGGATCCTGCGCCGAAAGCAGCGGAGGAGAAACGTGCTGGCGCGCTGGTAAAGCTCCGCAAAAGGGGACTTCGCACACCATTGCCTTCAATCCACCTGGCAAATGTCCGCTCTCTCAACAACAAGATGGACGAGCTGCTTCTTCTCATCGGTAAAAACACGGACCTCCACGGATCAGCGGTTCTCTGCTTCACCAAGACATGGCTGAGTGAAAACATCCCGGACCGTGCACTGCTGTTGCCGGACTTCCAGCTGCTCAGAGCGGATCGCAGCACGGAGCTATCGGGGAAGAGGCGAGGAGGCGGAATCTGCTTTTATATAAATTAAGGTTGGTGCAGAGACGTAAAAGTGTTGGGAAAAACATGTAGCCCGGATCTGGAGTCATTTTCCATAATCTGTAAACCGTTTTATTCACCGAGAGAGTTTTCCTCGTTTATAATAATCGGCTCATATATTCCACTGCATGGCTGCACTTCTGCCGCAGAAAAACAACTTGCTGAGCTGATTACAGACCTGAAGAAAAAATACACGGACTCTTTCATCATAATACTGGGAGATTTTAACAGCGCAAACCTCTCAAATGAACTCCCCAAATACACACAGCATATTAAGTGTTCCACCATAGACAAAAACACACTGGACCATTGTTACACAGCTTTAAAGGACTCATATCATGCTGTTACCAGGGCTGCTCTGGGTTTTTCGGATCATTATCTTATCCACCTCATCCCAACCTACAGACAGAGACTAAGAGCTTCCAAACCCAAGGTTCACACTGTTAAGAAGTGGACTGAGGAATCAAAGCAGATGCTATAGGCCTGCTTTGAATGCACAGACTGGACTGTTTTTGAAACCTCAGCCACTGACTTAAACCAACTAACTGATGTGGTGACATCATACATCAGTTTCTGTGAGGACATGTGTGTGCTGACCAAGACCTTCTGCACCTTTGGGAACAATAAGCCATGGTTTACTCCACACCTCAGGAATCTGCGCAGGGAAAAGGAAGAAGCAGTGGAGATTGGGCACGGTACAGGCAGGCCAGGAACAAACTAACAAAAGAGATCAAAGCAGCTAAGAGAAGCTACAGTGAGAAGCTTAAGAACAGCCTTTCTACTGGTGACACTTCAGCTGTATGGACTGGTCTGAGAAACCTGACTGCCTACAAGAGCCCCTCCACCCATTCTGAACAGAGTCGTCTCCTGGCCAACCGTCTGAATGGCTTCTACTGCAGACATGACAAGAAGCCATTCACACCTCAAATCATCTCCTCTACATCCCATTCAGGAACAAATTCCTCCCATAAAGCAACCAACCCCCCACCATCAGATCCTCTGCCTGCACTAAAGATCTCCGAGGAAGAGGTAAACAGGCTCTTTCAGCGCATGAAAACAAAGAAAGCTGGAGGACCTGATAACGTCTCCCCATTATGCCTGAAAGCCTGCGCACATCAACTCGCGCCGATCTTCACAAGGATCTTCAACAAGTCACAGGAGAAATGTGAGGTCCCCTCCTGCCTCAAACGATCCACCATCATCCCGGTTCCCAAGAAACCCACCATCGTAGGATTAAATGACTACAGGCCTGTAGCCCTGACGTCTGTGATCATGAAGTCCTTTGAGCGGCTGGTGTTGAAGCACCTGAAAGACATCCCAGGCCCCCTGCTGGACCCCCTGCAATTTGCTTACCAAGCAAACAGGTCGGCAGATGATGCTGTTAACTTAGGTCTACACTTCATCCTGCAACACCTCGACCGTCCAGGGACGTACGCCAGGATCCTGTTTGTAGACTTCAGCTCGGCCTTCAACACTATCATACCAGACATCCTCCACCAGAAGCTCACACAGCTCAACGTCCCAGCCTCCACCTGTCAGTGGATCAACAGCTTCCTGACAGACCGACAGCAGCAAGTGAGACTGGGGAGCATCTTCTCCCGATCCAGATCAATAAGTACTGGTGCCCCCCAGGGGTGTGTTCTATCCCCACTCCTCTTCTCTCTGTACACAAATGACTGCACCTCATCGGACTCGTCCGTGAAACTCCTTAAGTTTGCAGATGACACCACTGTCATTGGACTGATCCAGGACGGTGAAGAGTCTGAGAACTACCTTGAACTGAACCCACTCAAGACGGTGGAAATGGTGGTGGACTTTCGGAGAACACCACCCCCATACACAACCCTCACCATCCTCAACAACACTGTATCGGCCGTGGACCACCTCAGGTTCTTAGGAACCACCATCTCTGAGGACCTGAGATGGTCTTCACACATAGACACTGTTCGAAAGAAGGCCCAGCAGAGAATGTACTTCCTGAGGCAACTCAAGAAGTTCAACCTTCCACAGGAGCTGCTGGTCATCTTCTACACTGCCATCATTCAGTCTGTCTTGTCTTCATCCATCTCAGTGTGGTTTGGCTCATCCACAAAACAGGACAGGTCCAGACTGCAACAACTAATCAGGACTGCAGAGAGAATAATCAGAGCTGACCTTCCCTCCATCCAGGACTTATACAGTTCTAGGGTCAAGAAAAGAGCTGCCAAAATCTCTGCCGACCCCACACACCCTGCACATAAACTGTTTAGAGTTTTACCTTCAGGCCGCCGCTACAGAGCACTGTTTACAAAAACCAGCCGCCACAGAGACAGTTTCTTCCCCCAGGCTTTTTCTCTGTTGAACATTCAATAGAGTACAGAACAACAGCATACAGATGTGGCAAATGTACTTTTTTTATTAGATATGTGTATATTGTACATTGTAAATTGTAAATTTGTATATTCTGTAATGCAGAATATTGCATTGTACATTGCATATTGTACATTGTAAATTGTGAATTGTAAATCTGTATATTCTGTAATGCAAAAACAGAACAAAAGAGCAAAGTGTACCGGAGGCAAATTCCTTGTTTGTATGTACGAACTTGGCAATAAAGCTGATTCTGATTCTGAAGGTGAATAGGAGAGGTTAGGAGTAGAAGAGAGGTGCCAATCCTGTAGGGAGAGGGAGCGTTTTAACACACCCCCTAACTCACGTGCTTCATGTCCTGGATGAAGGGCTAAAGAAACGTGTGGAACGCCATCAGACCACATTTTAAACCATCCTTCCTGTTCTTTGGACAACGCCTTCTGGAGCTGCATAAATGTCAGTGGTGACAATGTCCCACATCTTACCCTCCAGCTCATAAGCAAAGCTTTCCTGGTAGCATTCACAGTTATTTCTGTCATAAAACAGGGTGACATGCGGCGGGTCAGGGGGAGGGATATAGGGTGCCAGTGTGGAGATCCAGGATTTCCACTGAAGGAAAGAAGAGAGAACACCTCTGCATGCTGTGGTTTCTGGGTGTAGCAGGACCCAGTAAATATCAGCCATAGGATCAGGCAAGGGCTGGATTACATACTGGCCATGTGAAAAGTGTGTGTTGCTGCCACAGGAAAGTTGGGAGCCATTAGGAAGGTGCACCTGCAGTCCATCTGAACCACACAGAATGGTTGCGCCCATTTTGATCAACATGTCTCTGCCCAGTAAATTTACTGGTGTGTCTGTGGACACTAGGTAGCTGTGGTTCAGGGTTTGTCCCCCTATTTCGGTCCTTAGGGGTTTGGTCTATGGCAGGACCTGTTTAGCCCCAGAAAACCCCATGACACTGGTAGTCCTTGTGGAGAGAGTGTTGGGAGGGGCTTGTTTGATGGTTGAGCATGTAGCCCCAGTGTCCACTAGAAAAGGAAGACTTTGTCCATACGCCATCTGTCCGGGGGGTTCTGTGGGGACCCTCAGTGGTGGTCTGGCCAGAGACTGGGCTCATCCCAGGCTGGCAGTTGGAGTGAAGGCTGCTGCTGTTGGCCTCCACAGGGTGGACCACCTTTCCCTCTGCGGGGGCGGACTGGACCATGCCATCCATATCCACCTTGGTCATTTTTGTAGGGACATTCGCGGCTCCAGTGGCCTGGCTCTTCACAATAATAGCACACATCAGCATTTCCCCACCGCCTTGGTGGTCCTCGCTGCAATCCCCTTCCCCTGGGCCAACCCCGTCCCCTGAAACGACCTGCATGTCCCTGATGAGGACCAGAGGTCATAGGCCCCTGTACAAACGTGTCCTGGTGGCCAAGAAATGGAGGAGCTCGTGGTGTTTGGGACACAGCACCCTCATACATTCTTTTAGGGGTTTTATTTTCTTTTTTCTTGTCCCCTGTTTTTGTTTTGCTTCAGCTAACTGCATTTTTAGCAATTGTGTTTGTAATGTTTTAAGTTCTTCCTCATCTTTCTTGTTTTCCTCTCTTATTTTAGATAAATGGTGAATTAAATGGCGATCCCACGTTCCAGTATCAGCCCCTGGCAAATCAGGATTGTCTTCCATGTTGGTTTTAACCTGTGTGGGTAAGCCTCTTAGCACAGCGTCTCTGAACCAATCCCTCTGTGAGCCCTCATTGGCTGGATTAGTTCCTGTTTGTGTTTGCCATATGGATTTGCATTGATCCAAATATTCTCTTGGATTGGTGTTTGGATTCCATTCAAATTTAGGGATAGTGCGCCCCCTGGTTACAGGGTATAGGTCCCTTAGCGCGTCCCCTATCCACTGGGAATACCGAGTGAAAGGGTCTGAATCTGGGGCTAGGGTGGTGTAAGCTGTAGTTTCAACCTCTCTACAGGTGTGTGGTTTCATGCAACGTGAGGCAAATGCACGGTAATTACCTAGAGCCAAAGTGCTGCCTGCAGTAAGAGAATCTAATGTTTGTAACCAAATAGAAGCCCCCTCGGTTATGGGAGGAAGCTTGTCACAGAGTGTAGTCAGATCCCCCAGGGAAAAAGGCTTATATTTGTGCTGACCCCCGGTTCCAGGCTGATGGAACAGGGGCATCTGGTTTTTATAGAACCCAGGCTCCCCTCTTGATGCCACCTTGCGGAGGACGCGTGGTTGCATGGTTTGAGTTTCTGGTTGGGGGGCACTGTGCTCAGGTGTGTCTTCTGGTGGTTCATGTAGGTTTGAGACGGCTTCATCATTTTCCTGGGCCTCACATTCTACACTAGGAGTGGGTGAAGCCCAAGGAGTAGATGTCTGTGGTGGAAGTGTGGCATCAGGCCGCCAGTCACCATACACAGCAACATTCACTGAGCCTACTTGCTTAGATGGGGCAGGTGTTGCCATGGTCATGTTTTGGGGTGAATAATCTGCGCAGGTTGAACGAGGTGAGGGATGGTGCTGAGATGGAGTTAAAGGTGGGATGGGAATTGTTACACCATCCAAGATTTCTCGCAATTTTCTTAGCTTAAACTCATCTGGGCTTGCTTGAGTATAAGAGCCAACAGAGAGTGCTTCAGAGCAAGCTGGGTCAGTTACAGACAGAGAGTCTTGTGATTCAGATAAGAAAGAAAGAAAGTCCTTTTGTTTTTCTTGTGGAGCTGTAGGGGCGGGGCAGTAGGTGAGAGCAGCCTGTGGTCTGGACAAGCCACGAACAGTTACACGCCCTTCTTTGGCCCTGTCCCAATACCCGCACTTCCACCCTTGTGTCCCTGAATTGCGCGTTCCCGTTGATGGGTTCGAGTGCGTAGTGTGTCCCAATTCTCCAGAGTCGTCCTTAGCCCCGCCCCCTTTATGCCCCACATCCGCCCTTCGGCGAAGTCCGCTTAGATGCGGGCTTCGCCGAAGTATATTACCCACAATTCACTGCTGCAGGTGACGTTCTGAGCAAAAACCAATCACAACCGTCAACGTAACCAGCCATTAAATCAGAATAATAAGAACTGCGTAAACTTTAGACAGCAAGCTGACAAATATTTTTTTTTACTGGTTTTCCAGGCTCAACATTGTAAGATACCACTGGGTTCAGAGTGAGTCTGGGCAGTCAGTAGGCCATAACACTAAAGTTACCTTTCAAACAAACACTGGTGCGGTGAGAGTCTGGTGTATTAGCCTCCTCCACTTCCTGCACTTTCTTCTCCTCAAAACAATTGCTTGTTGCAGTTTTAAATAGTTTTTTTAGCAGCAAGACTGTGAAAACAGCGCTGGTTCCCGCCCTTTCTGATGTTTCAGTTACGGTGCAGAGGTGCAAGTCGATGACGTAACCCCTACTGTCCCAATTCTCCAATTTTGCACGCTTGTAACCTGCGCACTTCAACCCCTACATGCACTTGTACAAAGTAAACACTTCATAGAGGGGCGTAGGGTGTAGTGTGGGTATTGGGACAGGGCCTTTGACGTCAAGTACAGGGTACAGCCCTGTGGGAGGAGATGTAGGAAGGGGAGGAGACGGGGCAGGACCGGCAGGACCGGTGGGAGGAGCGTAAGGTGGGGGCTTGTCAACTACTTCCTTATTCCTGTCAGTGTGTGGTTCCTGTATGTGTGGTGTTAGGTTTATCAAACATTGCATATTTACCGCCCTGCCATATTAATACCATCTGAGACCAGAATGTCTCATTTTTTGCTGCCTTGTCTCTTGTCTCTTTGAACTTGCCTTTAAACCATCCACTGTCTTTGCATTTCTCCTCTGCCAATTCCTTTTCTTTTTTAGCTTTCTTCATATTCAGCCAAAACCATCTGCCAACACTCTTCCTGCTCTTTTCATCTGTTCCATCTCTCTCCAGTTCCTCTTGTATTTTCTGGTTAATTTTCTTAATCAACTTTTCAGCCAGTTTTTCCTCCTGAGTCTGCTGCACCAGCTGTCTTACAACATGCACCTGTTCCGTAAACGTTTTCCAAACCGGTGCCTCTGCACCCAAACCTGAGTCAACCGTCTCCCTATCAAATTGTCCGTCCATGTTTTACACTTTTATGTAATGTGGCCAGCCGGAGTTTCCAGCCCCTTTGAGAATGTTCTAATCAATTCTCAAGACACCACAATGTAATTTACTATATGAAACATTCAGTCAACAGCAATCAGTTATCTGTCCTTTGTTAATACCGCTAGGTTTCCTAGACAGAATAATTGCATTCACTCAACCGCTTATGAGAGATCTGCCGACTGCACCGTGTTCTCTCTGTTTGCGCTCTCATTCACTCCGCCTGACAACGTCTGTCTCACAGATTATGTTTTCTGTGCACAGCTCATACGATTTATGTGTTTGTGTATTATGTACTTTTCTCTGGAGTCCACTAGATGTCCTCCAAGTCTGACTATTCTTGTTGAATTATCCTATTTCAGCTCATAACTTTTCGGTGAACTGGTCTTGCTACAAATGTTATTTATAACTCACACTCACCCCTTTCTGTTGTTGTTGTTACAGGTTCACCTTCCTTGTTCACAACAACTTATAGCTTCACGGGACTTCAGGCTATGTGCTTTATGAATTATCACATCTGTAATCTGGTTTTATCGAGACAGAACTCGAATAAAACATAGCATTCAAACCTTTATGTCTTGCCCGGTCTTAGCTTCTGACTTCTTTAAACATAAAACTCTCAGGGACTCAAACCCTGCTTAAAGGGACTCAACCCCTATTTAAAGGGACTCAAACCCTATTTAAACCCGCTTTCAGGATTCGGAGCTGCCCAAACTCCGGGACTTTAACCCAGCAAAAATCACGCTTTTTCGTCAAAAAACATGTGGAGTTGCCAAACTCAGACAAAATTCATTTCTTTATCCCTTAACAGTATATCAGTTACTCTTCATCCTTTCTTTAAACATCATTAAGTACTAAATTTAGCAGAGTTTTCCACTTACTTGGACATCAGACACCATTTAATTTAGTCCTATCGAAAATGTCAAACGCAGAAGTTTGATTAAAACAGGTCTCCGCTTACCTTATTATGCAGTGATGGGTACCCAGTGTCTAATGTCTGTTGGTGGATCTCTGTTTTGTCCGAATTTCTCTGCTTTTTCCAAAATCACGTCGGGGTCACCAAAATTGTTGGAGTTTGTTACCTAGAACTCCTGCGTGTTAGTTTGTTTTGGAAAAGCTATCTTATACTTTATAGTACAAATAAAAACACAAAGACTGCGCAGTCAAGTTATTCTGGCCAGCCAGGAGAAACGCTGCAGCCCCGTTGCTGCTCACCACGAACGCTTCTGCTTTCCTCCCCAGCTTCAGCAGGTTTTATTCAAAAGTAAGGCATGTACATGCAAAGAAAAAACATACACTTTTATCAGATGTCAGTTGAACTGTCTGATATATCTTCACTGTTGCCGGGCAAATTATATCTAAGTCAAACACACACAGAAGGCCTGTTATCCAGGCCACTAAGTTACACAATACATTTTATTTCACACATTATTAAACATAAGTTGAGCATAGCAATTCAGACCCTATTAAGTATTTAAAATGTTTCCAACACTAGGTAAAATTCAATTGTAGATATCTCAAAATGGAATTACAGATATCCACAATTCAGTTGCAGATATCCACCATAAGAATTGCATATATCCGCAACAACTTTGGAGATATCTATAATGACAAACACCATACACATGAATGGCCAAATAGTTTGAATCTTACTGGTCAAAACTGAATTACAGATATCTGTAATTAGTTTTGACTAGGAAAGAATATGTTGCAGATATCAGTAATGTGTATCCAGTCTAGCGATTAAATGTTAAAATGGCTTGCCATAATTTTAGTGCCATACAAATGGAACTGCAGAGAGGAGAGCGCTTTTAACAAATATTAAAACGGCCTGCCATACTTGCTTTTACCCCTGTTCTGAGGTGCATCTGAAAGCAACTACTTTTGTGCGATCTCCCTTATGAGGAAGTTCCAACACGACACGGACTTTAAAGCGCTAAACTGCGGACTTTTGACCGCAGTAAAGTTAGTTTTTGGTTGGATATTCGTGCTCCGTGGGAGATACAGCGGGACTTTCTCCCATTTGATCCGAGGCAGGCAGTGTGATTACGGGCAGTTGTTTTCTGCCTGCTCCCTCCTGCAGACGCCGGTTCGCCGTTAATAAATGTCAGAACCAGACATGCTGTTTCATGGTGGTTTTGTTTTGTGTGTTTTGCGGGAAATGTTTGTGCGTCTGAAAAGCTGATTTTATGTGTGATCAGGTGGTTTAGGATGTTATCAAATACAGCGTCCCCTGCCTGCGTGTAATTCAGAAAGCTGATGTGTCCTTTTTCAGCCTTCAGGCATGGTTTATGATTTGTAAATAGTAAAAGGGTCCATCCCTCCCATGATAAAATGTGTCACTAGCTCACAAAGCTGAGCTCCTCGTCAACCATGCCTTGGCATATGCTTTGGTACTTTAATATGAGTGTAGTTTTAAGCATACTCTACACAAAATAAAGGTGTTAAGAAAGGGTGTTCCACAGCTGAGGAGCACCAAAGCAGAATGTGCAGTTCTGGTTTCAGGGACACACACTAGGCAAGAAGTCTAATGACTTGTTGCTATAGATATCAAAAGGAAAATAATCTTTACCGGTTATGATGTGAGTTTTACAGAAATTTGGAGTAATATCGGGTTATAAAAATTTTTTTTTTAAAGTGTACTTTTTCTAAGTGAGGGCATGGCTCAACAACATTGCAGTTTTCTGGATACCTATCCTTTTACAATTTTGAATAAATTCAAATATTTCAGTATTTCTATTACACAAGAATTTTCTGGCGTTTTTAAACAATCTATTAAACCTATTCAAACACACAAAACAAAATTTAAACAAATGGGTGAATCTCCCAGTCTCTCTTGCATGATGAATTAATATAGTCAGAATGAGTACATTACAAAGTTTTTTTTTTTATATATAAAAATTGATGGTTTTAATTTCTCAATTTTTTTGGAACAAAAAGACCCCGAGGATAGAAATATTTTTCGCAGAAACCAAAGGCGATTGATTGGTGGTATGGGATTGCCTGCTTTCGATTTACTACTGGTCTTGGTAATATTCGCTCCTTGTCATTCTAGTGTGGGGTCTAGAGGGCTGGCTGGGTTGAGACGGAAAATTGGAGTTGCCATCCAACCTCGTTACAAGAAAATTTAAAAATAATTTTTTTTCTAATTCACGAAAGATATGGCTGTCATGGTTTTGTTTAATTGCACAACGCTCTCAGGAGACAGGAAAGACTAAATGGTTTATCAAATAGAATGATGAAAGCGGTTAGTGAGATCTTCATCTTGACCATGTACTTCCCTGCGAGAGGGAGCAGAATGATTAGAGAGTTAGGGAAGGGAAATAATGGAGGCTTAATGGTAGCTGCAAATGATGACACCAGGGGAATGAACAGAGTCCAGGGGTTAGGTCCGAGTGTTTGAAATGGAGATGGAAGGTGGAGGAGCAGCCAGTTCCTCATATACTTGTCCAAATTAGCTTGATACGGAACAGGTGTGCAGCAGCACACCTGCAGCACTCAGCCCTCCAACATTCCCATGCAAAGGTAGAAGGGCATCCTCCAGTGGAGAACCTAGGAACTTATCTAAAGAACCTTTGCTACATTTGATCAAATGCGAAATAAGTAATATATTGATAAAAGAGACTTTTTCAAATTCTTACAAATTTGTAGTTTTGTAAAAAGGATGTTTTCGGTCTTTCCCCAGTCAGCCCTCTGTGTATGAGCTGAATTCAGTTATCCCACTGAAATGAGGCTTGATTTCCAATATCTGCAACTGCCTGTCAGATATGGAGTATGTGCCTATTCTGAACTACAAACTACCTGAAGGAAGCTTGTCAGAGAGTCCTTGGAGTGTACATAACTGATTCTCAGTGGACTAAGGCCCAGGATAATGTTCACTCTTCCTCAATCTGCACTCGACACAGACTACTGCAGTTCAGTGCTGAAGTAGTCTGAAACAATGTTTCTGGGACAAATATGTCCTATGATCGGTGTGGCATGAGACCAACCTCATTGGAACATACTTTTTAGTGTTGTCTGAACATTTTTACTCTTTGGACAAAGACATTCCAGACGTTGTCTAAGGTGTGCCATAAACAGTTAAGTCCAGACCCAATTTCTGTGTGATTTGGTGCTGTCCTGGTTACAGCCAACCTCTAGAATAAACAGAAAACAATAATAAAATTTGTGACATTCCTTGCCAGGAGGCTTATTTTGTTAAATTGGAAACAAAAGAACCCACCAGTCTATTTCAACCTGTTACAGGATATAATGAAACTTGTCCATTTGGAAAAGATAAAATTTGAGTTTAAAGGCAAATTGAATACTTTCTATGCGATATGGCAACCTGTTATAGACTATTTTAACAAGTAAGAAAAGTGAATATCTTAACATGTGACCTGTGCCAGCCCCATTATGTTCTTTTTTTTTCTTCTTCTCTTTTCGGTTTGTTTCGGTTTTCGGTATACGTTTTATGTTTAAAGCAGTAAGAAACTTTCAGAAAGTTTACATTTACATGTAAATTTATTTTTATCAAAATTAAAGCATATGATCAAAGTATAAAACATAAAATGCTACGATACTTGCAATTCCAACTCCTGACTTGCTACGGGGACGTGTGTCTGAGTGAGGCCCTGTCCCAATACCCACACTACACCCTACGCCCCTCTATGAAGTGTTTACTTTGTACAAGTGCATGTAAGGGTTGAAGTGCACAGTTTACAAGCGTGCAAAATTGGAGAATTGGGACAGTAGGGGTTACGTCATCGACTTGCACCTCTGCACCGTAACTGCAACATCAAAAAGGGCGGGAACCAGCGCTGTTTTCACAGTCTTGCTGCTAAAAAAACTATTTAAAACTGCAACAAGCAATTGTTTTGAGGAGAATAAAGTGCAGAAAGCGAAGGAGGCTTATACACCAGACTCTCGCCGCGCCAGTGTTTGTTTGAAAGGTAACTTTAGTGTTATGGCCTACTGACTGCCCAGACTCACTCTGAACCCAGTGGTATCTTACAATGTTGAGCCTGGAAAACCAGTAAAAAAAAATATTTGTCAGCTTGCTGTCTAAAGTTTACGCAGTTCTTATTATTCTGATTTGATGGCTGGTTACGTTGACAATTGTGATTGGTTTTTTCGCTCAGAACGTCATCTGCAGCAGTGAATTGTGGGTAATATACTTCGGCGAAGTCCGCGGATGTGGGGCACAAAGGGGGCGGGGCTAAGGACGACTCTGGAGAATTGGGACACACTACACACTCGAACCCATCAACGGGAACGCGCAATTCAGGGACACAAGGGTGGAAGTGCAGGTATTGGGACAGGGCCTGAGATGGTTTTATACCCGAACGCGTGGCTGTGACGCAGACATGTACCTGTACCGTTTGAACCAATTCAAAAAATGTAACTGCAGTAGCCACATTCAACCCAAAGGGGGCAACACTAAGAGAGTTTTAGGATAAATATTGCAGAATTAAACAAGTTAACAAGTACGTAACCCACGTGGGTTTCTGAGCTTGTTGTTGTGAAGTGGTGCAGTTCCCCGCTCAACCAAAGAGTGGCGCTTGCGTTGTGAGTAAGAGTCTTAGCCTGTGTTTTACTGTTTTTGGGTAAAGATGTAGACGAGAGCACACAATTCGCCTACAGAGAACTCCCGGGTGAAACACTGTGTGAGGATTCAAGTGGAATGAGACGCCTCTGTTGGCGGGCCTTAGCTCCAGTAGGAAATGCTAATGCAGCATTGGCTGTATTGACTCCTTGAAGTGATCACTTTGTTCTTTATGAAAAAAAAAAAACAATCTAAGCTGTGATATTGTTACCAAGAGTTTGATCCTACACAGATACAGGGACAGATCATTTTAAGTTGTGATGAATAATGGTAAAAAGATCGCTAATTACATTAGCATCGAGCTAATCGCTAGCGTTGTCATGCTAATGTTATTTACACTCTGCAGCTACTTTGGTTTAGCTAGCTACAGTTATAGTACTGTAAGCAGAGCAATAATAGTGTTTCACACCACTAAAGGTGCATTGTACTTAGTTGTTTGAGTTATTTTACTGAGGGAGTATTTGCCCTTTTGACTGTTTATATTTCAGATGGGATTGATTTATGTCATTTAATGGTTAAAATGTGTTTTGATGGAATACACAAAGGTTATGTAGTTCATCTTAACAATTAAAAGGTGAATACATTAAAAGATATATGTTAGATTAAATTGTTATATTTGCAGTAAGTGAGTTTCAAATACATTCTATGATTTCATTCACATGTTTAAGTGGATGCTGTGAAATGACAGTATATGATCGATCGCACATTGGCACTAAAATATCTTATGTGATGTGTGTCTCTTCATTTTTTAATGATTAGAGTGTTGTATATCCCTGATATTTGATGTACTTGAAGAGAAAGTTTATATGATAGTAATGAGTTAAGGAGATCAAAAGAGAGGAAAAGATTGTTACTTATGCATTCTGCGCTGTGTGCATAGATTGGTTTTTTTACTCAGATCGAGTCAAACGGGATCTGAACTTGGTGTTCAGTGGTGAGCCAGGTGAAGATTTGACTGTGGAGGGACCAGTACCGCGGTGTGGCCAGCCGCAGGACCCATCTGCAGAATACAGCATTGTCGATTTCCTTCTTCACCCACAGACAGATAAGATTTACACCGAAAATTCTACCAGAGTAGTTTTAACACAGACATTACAAGAACACACACTCATCCACAGAAGATCTTTGCCCCTTCCATAAAGGAGCATTGCACATTTGACATTGAACTTTACTCCTTATCTTGTGAGAAAACCTTCCAGAGGACACTATTATTTAAAGTTTATTTCTTTTACTGTTTTCGGGTCCATTTATTGTGCAGATGTGCACATTAGGAAGCTGGCTTAGGTTGGCAGGGTCTGTGATTGCATGTTTGTGTACAATATATCTAAATTCAAACCCTCTAGTTGTGTGTGTGGTATCTCTGCTGATACATACTTTCAGGCTCTGCAGCCATTCCTGGATTCTACGGATTACTATTACTATTACTGGGTTAATATTAAACTATAATCAATTTACTTACCTGTGGTAACCGATACAAGTAACATAGGTCAAGTCAAGTTTATTTATATAACGCTTTTCAGCAACAAGGCACTAAAGGCGCTGTACATAAGGAAAAACATTACAATGATACAGAAAATCAAAAAACAGAGGTAATTAAAAAAAATAAAGAGAATAGAATGATGGATAAAAAAACGATAGGAAAATTGGACTGAAAACGTAACTAAGAATATTTAAATAACACATTCAAAGACCACTCAAAACAAAGAAGTTTTTAATCTTGATTTAAAGCAATTTAGGATTTCAGCGCTTTTACAGTTTTCTGCAAGTTTATTCCAGATTAGTGGAGCATAAGAACTAAAAGCTGCTTCTCCATATTTGGTTCTGGTTCTGGGTATGCAGAGTAGATATGAGCCAGAAGACCTGAGAGGTCTGGGTGGTTGATACACTGACAACAAATCTGTAATGTATTTTGGTGCTAAGCCATTCAGTGATTTAAAGACTAACAGAAGTATTTTTAAGCCTATTCTTTGAGATACAGGGAGCCAATGTAAGGACTTTAGAACCGGGGTGATGTGCTCCACTTTCTTAGTTCTAGTGAGGACGCGGGCAGCAGCGTTCTGGATCAACTGAAGCTGTTTGATCAACTTTTTAGGCAGACCTGTGAAGACACCGTTGCAGTAAACAATTCTACTAAAGATGAACGCATGAATTAGTTTTTCAAGGTCCTGCTGAAACATTAGTCCTTTAATCCTGGAGATGTTCTTTAGGTGATAGAAGGCCGACCTAGTTACTATCTTTATGTGCCTCTGAAGGTTCAGGTCTGAGTCCATCACTACACCCAGATTTCGAGCCTGCCTGGTGGTTTCTAGCTGTATTAACTGAAGCTGTGTGCTAACTTTTAAACGCTCTTCCTTTGGTCCAAAGATTATTACTTCAGTTTTGTTTTGATTCAGCTGAAGTAAATTTTGGCCCATCCCTGCATTGATTTCTTCTTCGCATTTACCAATCGCTTGAATAGGTTTATAGACACGTGGTGACATCGTAACGTATAGCTGTGTGTTGTCTGCATAGTTATGATAACCTACGTTGTTGTTTATTAAAATTTGAGTTAGGGAGAGCATGTAGATATTGAATAGGAGGGGCTCTAAGATGGACCCTTGGGGAACGCCACATGTGATTTTTGTGATCTCTGATGTAAAGTTATCTACTGACACAAAAAGTCCCTGTAAGTCCCTCAAGTACAGGGGTTGGACAATGAAACTGAAACACCTGTCATTTTACTGTGAGAGGTTTCATGGCTAAATTGGACCAGACTGGTAGCCAGTCTTCATTGATTGCACATTGCACCAGTAAGAGCAGAGTGTGAAGGTTCAATTAGCAGGGTAAGAGCACAGTTTTGCTCAAAATATTGAAATGCACACAACATTATGGGTGACATACCAGAGTTCAAAAGAGGACAAATTGTTGGTGCACGTCTTGCTGGCGCATCTGTGACCAAGACAGCAAGTCTTTGTGATGTATCAAGAGCCACGGTATCCAGGGTAATGTCAGCATACCACCAAGAAGGACGAACCACATCCAACAGGATTAACTGTGGACGCAAGAGGAAGCTGTCTGAAAGGGATGTTCGGGTGCTAACCCGGATTGTATCCAAAAAACATAAAACCACGGCTGCCCAAATCACAGCAGAATTAAATGTGCACCTCAACTCTCCTGTTTCCACCAGAACTGTCCGTCGGGAGCTCCACAGGGTCAATATACACGGCCGGGCTGCTATAGCCAAACCTTTGGTCAATCATGCCAATGCCAAACGTCGGTTTCAATGGTGCAAGGAGCGCAAATCTTGAGCTGTGGACAATGTGAAACATGTACTGTTCTCTGATGAGTCCACCTTTACTGTTTTCCCCACATCCGGGAGAGTTACGGTGTGGAGAAGCCCCAAAGAACCGTACCACCCAGACTGTTGCATGCCCAGAGTGAAGCATGGGGGTGGATCAGTGATGGTTTGGGCTGCCATATCATGGCATTCCCTTGGCCTAATACTTGTGCCAGATGGCGCATCACTGCCAAGGACTACCGAACCATTCTTGAGGACCATGTGCATCCAATGGTTCAAACATTGTATCCTGAAGGCGGTGCCGTGTATCAGGATGACAATGCAACAATACACACAGCAAGACGAGTGAAAGATTGGTTTGATGAACCTGAAAGTGAAGTTGAACATCTCCCATGGCCTGCACAGTCACCACATCTAAATATTATTGAGCCACTTTGGGGTGTTTTGGAGGAGCGAGTCAGGAAACGTTTTCCACCACCAGTATCACATAGTGACCTGGCCACTATCCTGCAAGAAGAATGGCTTAAAATCCCTCTGACCACTGTGCAGGACTTGTATATGTCATTCCCAAGATGAATTGACACTGTATTGGCTGCAAAGGAGGCCCTACGCCATACTAATAAATTATTGTGGTCTAAAACCAGGTTTTTCAGTTTCATTGTCCCACCCCTGTAGGATTTAAACCAATTGAGTGCTGTACCAGAAAGGCAGACCCAGTTTTGCAGGCGTTCTAATAAAATGGAGTGGCATGTTACAGAAGATGGCCAAAAATGGTCTCTGATCGGACTCTACTTGCTAAAAAGATGGATGTCTTTATGAGCATCCCCTGCACTCCAAAAGACCTGTCTTTTTAGCAGGTAGAGTCTGCCCACACCCTCATTGTAAAGAACATCAGTGTTAGGACTCCAGTCCAGTCCATTGTTCAGTTGAAAATCCAAGTACTTCTAATAATCGAGTACCTTAATGTCAGTTCCCTGGATGTTCACTGGTGGCAGTTAGCACCAGCTCCTTGGTTTCCCTGGCGTTGATTATGAGGTGGTTACGCTGGCACCAGTTCACAAAGTCCTGTGTCCACTGTCTATTCTGAGTTGTCCTCACCTGCAATGAGGCCAACTATGGCAGAGTCATCTGAGAACTTCTGAAGATGCCAGCCAGGGAAGTTGAAGGAGAGGTTTGAAGTGTAGAGGTCGAACGGGAATGGTGCCAGCAAAGTTCCCTGCAGACAAGCCTGTCCGAGACACAACCTTATGTCATCACATACTTTAGGGGGCTAGTGAGTTAGTCAATATAGACTAGGACCGGTGGTGGTCCACTCCTGACGGCACCACCTTGTCCCTTTGAAGTCCAGGTTGGAGTGTATTAAAAGAACAGGTGAAATCAAAGAACATGATCCTCAAAGTGCCTCCAGGCCACTCCAGGTGGGTCAAAGCTCTGTGCAGGAGGTAGATGATGCCATTGACCATCTCGGTTCCCAGCTGTCAGGTGAACTGCAGTGGATCCAGCTGCCTATAGCTGCTAAAGTCCTTAAGATGTACGGTCTTCAGCATTGGTACCACTCAGGAGGTCTTCCACAACTGTGGTATTTTCCCGAGCTTCAGGTTCATATTGAACATGTATCCCATGATATAACACAGTTGACACACCACCTCAGGAGCCTGAAGCTGATGCCATTCAGATCTGGCTGTCAGGATTTGAGTTTTGTGTGTGTGTGCTTTTTCTTTTGTTTACTATGTTCACTTCTCAGATGGTGCTGGAGTTCTCAGGTGTGCTGGGTGACAGGTGCGACACAGTGTTTGCCTTCAGTGGTACAAGCTCAAGCTACAATTAATCCTTGCTTTGTTCTTTGCTCTAAGTAACCTTCTTAAGTGGTCCTTCGCAGGCTGTTTACCTAAACCTTTGGATAACCCTTGCTGATGCCTGACTTCGCTCTCTGCATCGTTTTGCTTATTTGGATTACCGACTTCTGGAGAAAGGATTCCTGTTGTCGTGGGTTAAGATCCCAAATTCCTGTTTCCTTCATCCGGACAAAGACCAGCTGGCAGCTTCCTGTTTCTCCGTCATCCGAACCAAGGCATAAGCGTAACCTGTTCACCCTCCAACGCAAGTACTACCTTTCTGAACTCCTCACCGTCCTTCACAAGTCTCTCAAGCTGTTCCAGAGAAACTTCTGTGTTGAACACTCAGACTCCAAATCCCTCAACCCCCCCGGTGGTTAGATTACTCCAACATAGTAAGCCTTTCCTTAAGTTACAGTCACCATGTTAAGTGTTTTTTTATTTATTTGCCCCAGGTTTTCTACAGCATTTTTGATTCACCTGCTTCTTCCTCTTCTTTCTGTACAGTTGGCGATCTACCTGTTCCAGAACAGTTCTCATTTATCCTTGTTAAAGAAAATAAACCTTCTTCATAACCAAGTCTCCTCTTCTGAGTGTTTCTCTGCATGTGGGTCAGAACTATCACAAGCAAAATGACACAGGCATTTTTCGCAGCTCATTCCTCACCTAAAGTGTTGAAAGGAAGCAGGTAGTCCTTGAACATATGGGGGTTAGCACCAAACACGCAGCATAGATTTTAAAAGAGAAAAACTTAGGACTAAGTGGGAGTTGCTGAAACAGGCTGCCTGCTAGTGCAGGGCCGGAAGCATGGGTTCGGATCTATACTCGGGAAGGAGTATAAATCCAGCAAGAGTGATTAATTCTATGAATATTTTTAGCAAAGCCAACTGACAGCATTGAAGGCTTGTGTTGGGCTGTCACTTTCACTGTCAACATGAATCATTAAAGTCCCACACTA
Source organism: Girardinichthys multiradiatus (assembly GCF_021462225.1). NCBI lineage: Eukaryota > Metazoa > Chordata > Actinopteri > Cyprinodontiformes > Goodeidae > Girardinichthys > Girardinichthys multiradiatus. The sequence continues at coordinate 3,048,771 of NC_061797.1, forward strand.
TAAGTGCCTTATCAGTATTTAAGACTATATCAAATATAAAATCTGAGAACTGGTTAAAAAAGTCTTCATAAGGGGCTACAAAAATACAAACAAGTGGTTTTATTGCAAAGCAATTTGGATGAGGAAAAAGTAATAGTTGAAAGAGTTGTAGCGATTAATTGGCCTGAAATCAATTTATAAAGTTGATTTAAAGATGGTTGGTACTTCTCAATGTTGGCCAGTATTTTTTTAGGAATTTGAATATTTTGATAATTATCAGTTGACTTATACTAACATAATCCTCCTGTAGCAGCCACGTTTCTATAAGACTAAATACATCAATCTGTTTATCACAAATTAAGTCTTTAACAAAGTATTTGAAGAGCGAGACTATGTTCAAGAAATGGCAATTAATTGTTTAATTGGGACTTGCTTTAAATAGGTGTAAAGATAATGTGTTGTGTGAAAATTCATAAAAATCTGTTTTTTCACATTGAATGTAAAAACTAGAGAATATTTAACTTTTTCAAGCTTTCAATGCATTGTCTTCCTGAAGATAGTCAAAGTAATTCTGCAATCTATCATAGGTTAACTGCATCAGGTAAATAAAATGAAACCACCAGGCAAGGAATTATACAGTGAATCAGGCCTCTAAGATGTGCAAAACATGCCACCAGGCTTGAGTTAAGAATGCATTCATGTAGTAAAATTCATAACAAGGAAAATAAGACAATGCTGTTCTTTTGGTCAAGTTTATGCTGGAGTATCAACACATGTCTCACAGCACTAATCATGAGTCTAGAATAAGCTAATCTTGGGCCATGCGGTGCATTATGGGTTAGGTCATGTTTTTGGCTACCAAACAACATTCAAAGATAGTGGAAAGCACCCCCAAACTATGATTTGGAGGTTCACAGCAGCTAAATGACCAGCTGCGGTGCTCCTCGCGACCCAAAGCACCTCTAAAGCACCGTACAGGTTGACGGTCTCAAGAGGCCCCAGGGCACAGGGATATATGCTGACAGCATGTACCATCAGACCATACTAAAATGCTTTTGTACAGCGCACATTACTGCAATGATAAAGAGCAATATATTGCCGTATTTTTTATATCAGTATGATGTACTGTAATCCGCTACCTTTGTAACGTGCTACTCCCAAAACTGCCAACAAAACACAATTAATGAAATGTTGTTTTGGCCACATTAACAAGAGTAAAGTGACACAACGACGTATGGTGCCATTGATTCAGACATGCAGCGTTCATCTACTATATTTAGCATCAGCTTTTCTCAGTTATTCCTGGATGAATTTGAATTATTTAAAAAGTGACAGTAAGCAAAATTACTTTTCTGTCAGACTGATTCCATGTTTTGTCTCTACTCGGTTCGCCATTGCCTACTGGGCAGCCACCCTGAGCCTGACGGCCTCCTTAGTTTCAAGATAAGATAGTCTACATAAAGTTGAAGATTAGACAAAATAAATGTGTGCAAAAACTTACCATTTTAGTCCATCTTTTATGTCTGTCTGGATCTTTTTTTCAGTTGAGAAATTGTGAAGAGTGAACGGAGGTTAACAACCACATTTCTTTTTTCCGTCTTTGGGTGAACTCAGTGGAGCTTTGCAAACGTGTTTTTTCCGGCACCTTTAAACCTATAAATTCTATTACAGCAATATAACATGGCACAAAGTGCACCAGTCATTGTGCAGCACATATATCAGGGCCCAAAGCTTTAAAACCAATGCATGTGAGCCATATGTTCACATCCGCTACCTGCAGTCCTCACAAATTACAATGGAATTGTGGTTTGTTGGGTAGCCAACATTTTTTTACTTGATTGACCCGCCCTGATTTGTTGTGCAATTTGCTTATTAGAATGAAATGTTCTTATTTCAAAATAATAAAAAAACAACCTAAATGTAATTCCAACTCCTAACTCAAAACATGGTAAAAATATTTTTTTTTTGTAAAGTGTATACGTAGAGTTCAGGATGGATATTTATCACTTTAACGCAAATAATCGTATTAAATGCACCAAGGCACTTCACTATGAGCGGTCAAAGTAACAAAAAGTAAATTGAAATTAATTGAATGTGTGAAATACTGAACACGGCAAAATTGTGTGCCGTAAAAACCAACATGTGATTAATTTGGCCTCTGTCATAATTAGAATCCGTGAATTTGGAGGTTATTAAAATGACCACCAAATTCTTACTTCAGGTAACAGTGGTTACCTGACTTGTGAAGTGCCTTGAGATGACTTGTGTTGTGAATTGGTGCTATATAAATAAACTGAATTGAATAACATGGTAAATATTAATATTATAAATATTAAGGTTATCAAATATAACGTTGCCTGTTTACATTCACTGCCTTGGTTTTAGCGCCTCCATTTTTACCACTTCAGTTTTATCATTCATCGCGTTCACAGTGTAATTTTTGGTACTTCCAGTAGATCGGGAATACAGCAGCAGCCCAGGCGCAACAGCGGAGTTTTGTAGTCTGTGAGCCACAATTTCCCATGATTCATTGCGGATCAAATCGGACTGGTCGAGCTCGGGCAGCAATGGCAGACAGTGGCAAAAATTGTGAACAAAAATGTGAATAATACGCTTTCTTTGACCCAAAATAAACTTTTACTTCCAGCTATTTAAAATAGCTGGAAGTAACAGTTAATTAACAGTAGCTTGTATCTTCACAAGGCGTTTGGAAAACTCTTGATGGGAACAATATAGCTACATGGAATAAAAGGACTTTGTGACATTACAAAAGAGCTTTCAGTAAGGATCTATGTTTTTGTCTGGTAGATACATCATTGGTGAATGCCTACTTTTTGCGATTTGGGAAGATATGCTTTTGTCACATCAAAATGTGCAGGTCAGCCAGCTACTTCTTGTAACATCACAGTAAGCCAATTTATTCTTGCTTTTAGATTGTTAGTGTAAGGATTATGATTATTGATTAATTAATATTTATCAAAAATTATAGTTAAAAATCATAATTCAGAAAAATTATTTCTTAACCAAAAATCATTGCTTAAGAATAGAAATCAAAGAAGTCATCTGGTGCTGTGATTATGGGCTCAAAGCCCCTAATAATTACAATTAATTAACTATAATTAAAAATGTATCATTATTAACCAAAACCACGCTAAATGCCACTGTTTAATCAACTGCTTCACCGAAAGTGTTGAAACTTTGACCTTATTTTGACAGATAAATCACTCTTGCACGAAATAAACACAAATGCTTCTCTTATATATACAGTGCCTTGCGAAAGTATTCGGCCTCCTTGCACTTTTCAACCTCTTGCCACATTTCAGGCTTTAAACATAAAGATATAAAATTCAAATTTCTTGTGAAGAATCAACAAGTGGGACACAATCGTGAAGTGGAATGAAATTTATTGGATGTGTCAAACTTATTTAACAAATAAAAAACTGAAAAGTGGGGCGTGCAATATTATTCAGCCCCTTTACTTTCAGTGCTGCAAACTCACTCCAGAAGTTCAGTGAGGATCTCTGAATGATCCAATGTTGTCCCAAATGACTGATGATGATAAATAGAATCCACCTGTGTGTAATCAAGTCTCCGTATAAATGCACCTGCTCTGTGATAGTCTCAGGGTTCTGTTCAAAGCGCAGAGAGCATCACGAAGACCAAGGAACACACCAGGCAGGTCTGAGATACTGTTGTGGAGAAGTTTAAAGCCGGATGTGGATACAAAAAGATTTCCCAAGCTTTAAATATCCCAAGGAGCATTGTGCAAGCAATCATATTGAAATGGAAGGAGTATCAGACCACTGCAAATCTACCAAGACCCGGCCGTCCCTCTAAACTTTCATCTCGAACAAGGAGAAGACTGATCAGAGATGCAGCCAAGAGGCCCATGATCACTCTGGATGAACTGCAGAGATCTACAGCTGAGGTGGGAGAGTCTGTCCATAGGACAACAATCAGTCATACACTGCACAAATCTGGCCTTTATGGAAGAGTGGCAAGAAGAAAGCCTTTTCTCAAAGATATCCATAAAAAGTCTCGTTTAAAGTTTGCCACAAGCCACCTGGGAGACACACCAAACGTGGAAGAAGGTGCTCTGGTCAGATGAAACCAAAATCGAACTGTTTGGCCACAATGCAAAACGATATGTTTGGCATAAAAGCAACACAGCTCATCACCCTGAACACACCATCCCCACTGTCAAACATGGTGGTGGCAGCATCATGGTATGGGCCTGCTTTTCATCAGCAGGGACAGGGAAGATGGTCAAAATTGATGGGAAGATGGATGGGGCCAAATACAGGACCATTCTGGAAGAAAACCTGTTGGAGTCTGCAAGAGACCTGAGACTGGGACGGAGATTTATCTTCCAACAAGACAATGATACAAAACATAAAGCCAAATCTACAATGGAATGGTTCACAAATAAATGTATCCAGGTGTTGGAATGGCAAAGTCAAAGTCCAGACCTGAATTCAATCGAGAGTCTGTGGAAAGAGCTGGAGACTGCTATTCACAAAGGCTCTTCATCCAACCTCACTGGGCTCGAGCTGTTTTGCAAAGAAGAATGGGCAAGAATTTCAGTCTCTCGATGTGCAAAACTGATAGAGACATACCCCAAGTGACTTGCAGCTGTAATTGCAGCAAAGAGTGGCGCTACAAAGTATTAACGTAAGGGGGCCAAATAATATTGCAGGCCCCACTTTTCAGTTTTTTATTTGTTAAAAATGTTTGACACATCCAATAAATTTCATTCCACTTCACGATTGTGTCCCACTTGTTGATTCTTCAGAAAAAACTAGAATTTTATATCTTTATGTTTGAAGCCTGAAATGTGGCAAGAGGTTGAAGATTTCAAGGGAATACTTTCGCAAGGCACTGTATATATATATGTGAAAATTTATTGAAGCCATATAGTCCTGATATACTACTATTCTGGTCCAAAAACCTTCACCTAACTAACAAGCACTATTCTACACCAAGGGGATGAAAATGACTTCCCACAATTAATAATAATACAATAATATAAAAGAAAAAATATGCCCATTGAGTGTCTATGAAGATTAAACCAGCGGTTTTAAGGACAAAATGTGCAATTTGGATAATTTGGAAAGAGAAGCCCTTCTGGTGTGCTGATGCGTCTCAACGGCGGCAATCAGCTGGTAAACAGTGGGCTGCACCCTTAGCCACTTGCAGCCCCAAATGTCGGACAAAGAGTCATAAAACTCTGAGGCGGGAACACAGTGGAAAAACTCCAGTAATAAAACTGGGACAAAGGAGTGGTCAGGCCACGAGGCGCAGACCGCTGCTTTGAATGGAAAACTTTTCAATTCCAGCCTTCCAGTGATTCTGAATCATCTTAAACTATGCCTTTCCCTGCCCAGACCTCTCAATACACCTATTCAATTTAATAAATAGAACAAATTTACTTTGATGTTGATTCCGTTTCTTCTCCGGTGGATGGGTAGTGTAGGATCTCTGCTCCTCCCCTTCTGGTTGGTTCTGGCAGCTCATTGTCTGCAGCTGCAACACATTCTCTTAATGAGCTCATGGGCTTCTTAAGGTAGCTGCTGATACAGACCTTTGCTGGAACATAACCTCAGTTATGTGGACTCCTGTCTGTCTGCCTATCCATCTGCCTGCCTGTCTGCCTGTCGACCTGCCTATCTGCCTACCTGCCTGCCAACATCTGGTAATACTCCCTCCTAAGGACTGCACTGTAAATATTCTCATCACTAGTACTCTCTCTCTCTCTCCTTGGATTCCTGGGTTTACCTCCTCCTCCTCTGGCTTCTGGACAACTCCAACTCAAGATTCCTTAAACAAAGTCTACAGTAGAAATAAACATCATTTACCGTCTTATCCTGTGTGCTGAGTCTGTTTCATCCTCTGGTTTTGTTCTACTTTGACTATCTAACCAATTCATGATAGTATGTTCCAGCCATCTAACATGTCGAAGAACAATTCAGATGATGAACAGACTTCCTTAAAGGAACGCCTACAATCTACTGAAACCATGCTTCAACAGCTACTGCAACAACAAAGGACTATGGATTCTCATCTCACAGAACTTGGTGGTATGGTTCATGCTTTAAGCGAAATCATAACCAAACTCTCACCTGCCTCTTCCAATCCTCCAGCACGTTTAGAGAATCCTCAGCCACCCACAATTCTATCTTCTGGGATCCGAGAGCCTGACTTCCGTCCGTCTGAACTGTTTGATGGTAATCCTAATAACTTTGGTGGTTTTTCTCTCCAGTGTGAATTAGCATGTAGTCGTTCCCCCTCCCTTTTCCCTACTGCTGCCTCCAAGATTACTTATATTGCTACCTCGCTAAAGGGATCTGCTCTGCGCTGGGCGCACGCCTATTTGGCATCTAACCCTGTTGAGTCTCTTAGTTATGCCATTTTTTTCAGTCACTTCAAGAGAGTCTTCGATCAACCACTCCAGCAGGAGGCAGCGGCTAAGAAGATACTCACCCTCAAACAGGGAAGGAGAGCGTTGGCTGAGTTCGCCATCGACTTCCGGGTGGCAGCGCAGGAGGTGGGTTGGGATGAAGCGGCACTCAAGGGTATTTTTGTTAATTCCCTTGCAGATCAAGTAAAGGACCAGTTGGTTTTGAGAGATGAACCCGAAAGACTGGATGAATTAATCAACCTATCGATCCGCATTGACAACCGTCTAAGAGAGAGACAAACAGAAAGGAACTACAATTCACAGTGGCAGCACTCTCTGGTGCCTCGAACCACTTTCCTCGACGCACCCACTTCCTCTTCAAAGGGATCTGCGGAACCGGAACCGATGCAGATTGGTCACACTCGACTCTCCCCAGAGGAACGACAACGTCGCTTTGAGGGTGGTCTTTGCCTATATTGTGGACAAGGAGGACATTTTATCACAAGATGCCCCAAGAAGGGAAAAGAGAGGGCTCGTCAAAAGGTCAGGGGACTTTGATGAGCATATCCCATTCTTCCCCTGTCTCTCGTCTGTGTTTTACGGTCACTATTATTGTTGGCCAAGAGAAGTTTCCTGTTGACGCTTTTATTGATTCTGGTGCTGAACAGAATCTTATTTCCTCGGATCTGGTTGATAAACTTCAACTACCCTCTCAGCCTCTCAACCATCCCCTTTCTGTCACTGGCATCACTGGTCAAACCATGTCTCAAGTGAGATTTAAAGTGCCTCAGCTTCACATCATCACCTCTGGTAACCATCATGAATGGGGTGAGTTCTTTGTTGTCTCTTCCATCTCTCCACAATTAGTTTTGGGGTTTCCCTGGTTGCAGAAATATAATCCTGCTATTAATTGGGTGGAGGGCAGAGTAGAGAGATGGAGTAATCTCTGTCTCCAGAACTGCTTAAGAACTGCTGTCTCTCACTCTATCAAACAACTCAAACCTTCTGAGCCTGTTGATCTGTCCAAAGTTCCACCTGAATACTACAATCTGGCACCTGTGTTTAGCAAACAAGGGGCTCTTTCTTTACCTCTGCATCGCCCCTATGACTGCTCTATTGATCTCCTCCCAGGCGCTCCGCTACCATCCAGCAGACTCTTTAATCTCTCCGGACCCGAGAGAAAGGTCATGAAAGAGTACATTGAGGATTCTTTAGCATCTGGGATCATTCGTCCATCTACCTCCCCTGTTGGCGCCGGATTTTTCTGTGTGGGTAAGAAGGACGGCACATTAAGACCCTGTATTGATTATAGAGGATTGAATCAAATCACTATTAAAAATAAATACCCACTACCACTTATTGATTCCATACATGAACAATTACATTCTGCCAAGATCTTCACTAAACTCGGCCTGCGCAATGCTTACCATTTGGTCCGGATCCGAGAGGGTGATGAGTAGAAAACAGCTTTCAAAACCCCCCTAGGACATTTTGAGTATTTGGTTATGCCTTTCGGGTTGACTAATGCACCCGCTGTTTTCCAGGCTCTTATTAATGATGTTCTTCGTGACTTTCTCAACCTCTTTGTTTTCGTTTATCTGGATGACATTTTGATTTTTTCCCAGGACATAGAACAACATCGCCAGCATGTCAGAACAGTTCTCCAGAGGCTTTTTGAGAATCAACTCTTTCTTAAAGCCGAAAAGTGTGAATTCAGTGTCACATCTGTGTCTTTTTTGGGTTTTATTTTTGAGGCAGGCAGGTACAGAACTGATCCCGAGAAAACCAAGGCAGTGGCAGAGTGCCCTACTTCAACTGATTGCAGGCAACTTCAAAGGTTCTTGGGATTTGCAAATTTTTATAGGAGGTTTATAAGGAACTACAGTCAGGTCACTGCACCTCTCACTCAACTCACCTCCTCTCTGAAAACGTTCCATTGAACTCCTGAGGCAGAAAGGGCATTTGGGGAATTAAAGACTCTACAGGTCCTTCTCAAAAAATTAGCATATTGTGATAAAGTTCATTATTTTCTATAATGTCATGATGAAAATTTAACATTCATATATTTTAGATTCATTGCACACTAACTGAAATATTTCAGGTCTTTTATTGTCTTAATACGGATGATTTTGACATACAGCTCATGAAAACCCAAAATTCCTATCTCACAAAATTAGCATATAATTAAAAGGGTCTCTAAACGAGCTATGAACCTAATCATCTGAATCAACGAGTTAACTCTAAACACCTGCAAAAGATTCCTGAGGCCTTTAAAACTCCCAGCCTGGTTCATCACTCAAAACCCCAATCATGGGTAAGACTGCCGACCTGACTGCTGTCCAGAAGGCCACTATTGACACCCTCAAGCAAGAGGGTAAGACACAGAAATAAATTTCTGAACGAATAGGCTGTTCCCAGAGTGCTGTATCAAGACACCTCAGTGGGAAGTCTGTGGGAAGGAAAAAGTGTGGCAGAAAACGCTGCACAACGAGAAGAGGTGACCGGACCCTGAGGAAGATTGTGGAGAAGGGCCGATTCCAGACCTTGGGGGACCTGCGGAAGCAGTGGACTGAGTCTGGAGTAGAAACATCCAGAGCCACCGTGCACAGGCGTGTGCAGGAAATGGGCTACAGGTGCCGCATTCCCCAGACCTGGGCTACAGAGAAGCAGCACTGGACTGTTGCTCAGTGGTCCAAAGTACTTTTTTCGGATGAAAGCAAGTTCTGCATGTCATTCAGAAATCAATGTGCCAGAGTCTGGAGGAAGACTGGGGAGAAGGAAATGCCAAAATGCCAGAAGTCCAGTGTCAAGTACCCACAGTCAGTGATGGTCTGGGGTGCCGTGTCAGCTGCTGGTGTTGGTCCACTGTGTTTTATCAAGGGCAGGGTCAATGCAGCTAGCTATCAGGAGATTTTGGAGCACTTCATGCTTCCATCTGCTGAAAAGCTTTATGGAGATGAAGATTTCGTTTTTCAGCACGACCTGGCACCTGCTCACAGTGCCAAAACCACTGGTAAATGGTTTACTGACCATGGTATCACTGTGCTCAATTGGCCTGCCAACTCTCCTGACCTGAACCCCATAGAGAATCTGTGGGATATTGTGAAGAGAACGTTGAGAGACTCAAGACCCAACACTCTGGATGAGCTAAAGACCGCTATCGAAGCATCCTGGGCCTCCATAAGACCTCAGCAGTGCCACAGGCTGATTGCCTCCATGCCACGCCACATTGAAGCAGTCATTTCTGCAAAAGGATTCCCGTCCAAGTATTGAGTGCATAACTGTACATGATTATTTGAACGTTGACGTTTTTTGTATTAAAAACACTTTTCTTTTATTGGTCGGATGAAATATGCTAATTTTGTGAGATAGGAATTTTGGGTTTTCATGAGCTGTATGCCAAAATCATCCGTATTAAGACAATAAAAGACCTGAAATATTTCAGTTAGTGTGCAATGAATCTAAAATATATGAATGTTAAATTTTCATCATTACATTATAGAAAATAATTAACTTTATCACAATATGCTAATTTTTTGAGAAGGACCTGTATCTTCTTCAGCACCCATATTGACCCATCCTGATCCATGTGCACAATTTATTGTAGAGGTTGATGCTTCTGACATTGGAGTAGGGGCTATTCTTTCTCAACGGTCTCCTCTGGATGATAAGGTACATCCATGTGCCTATTTTTCTCGTCGCTTGTCTCCAGCAGAGCAAAATTATGATGTGGGCAACCGTGAACTGTTAGCCATCAAGTTGGCACTTGAGGAATGGCGGCATTGGTTAGAGGGTACTGAAGTCCCTTTTCTCATTTGGACTGATCATAAGAACCTCTCCTACATTCAAAATGCCAAGAGACTTAACCCCAGACAAGCCCGTTGGTCTCTGTTTTTTGCTCGTTTTAATTTTTCTATCTCCAAGAACATTAAGCCTGACGCTCTCTCTCGCCAGTTTTCTCATTCTGACCTACTCAAGACTGAAGCTTCCATCCTACCGGATTCTTGTATTGTGGGCGCCCTCACCTGGGCCATTGAAAAGGACATCAGGGAGGCACAGAGACAGAGGTCCGAACCTGACCCAGGTACTGGCCCAGTGGGCAAGCTGTTCGTTCCCAACTCTGTCGTCAATAAAGTTCTGGATTGGGTGCACAACAATAAATTGACTTGTCATCCTGGGGTGACTTCCGTCTGCATTGGAGACTGCCCAACTCCTGGTTCTCCACGTTTTCCGCATCCACGGCATACCTTTGGACATTGTTTCTGATCGAGGCCCGCAGTTCATCTCGCAAGATTGGAAGGAGTTTTGCAAAGCTCTTGGTGTCTTTCGTCTGGATACCACCCCCAATCTAATGGACAGACAGAAAGATGCAACCAGGAACTTGAAGTTGCCTTGAGGTGCGTAATAAATGACAACCCCTCTTCTTGGTGCAAACATCTCACATGGATCGAATATGCTCACAACACACATACTTCCTCTGCTACTGGTCTGTCCCCCTTTGAGGCTTCACTGGGCTATCTACCCCCGCTGTTTCCCAGTGTTGAATCTGACATCCTGGTCCCCTCTGTTCAGCATTATGTTTCCAGGTGTCGTAGGATCTGGCAACAGACCAGGAGGACCCTCCTACGCTCCCTGGAACAAAATAAGAGGTTCGCTAACCGTCACCGTTCTGCTGCACCTGTCTACCGCATCAATCAGAGAGTCTGGCTTTCCACCAGGAATATTAAATTAAAAGATACTTCTAGAAAGTTGGCCCCCCGTTTCATTGGCCCTTTTCTCATCGAGAGGATCATCAACCCATCTGCGGTGAGACTAAAACTACCATCTTCCATGCACATTCACCCTACTTTCCATGTTTCCCAGATCAAGCCAGTCTCGGAAAGTCCCCTGAGTCCTCCCACCAAGCCCCCTCCTCCTGCTCGACTCATTGATGACCACCCTGCATATACGGTCAATCGTATCCTGGATGTTCGGCGTAGGGGGCGTGGTTTTCAATATCTTGTGGATTGGGCAGGATATGGACCTGAAGAGAGAACCTGGGTTCCCCGTTCTCACATCCTGGACCCTGCTCTCATCACGTCCTTTTACAAACGCCATCCTGAAAAGCGTTCTGGATTGCCTGGAGGCAATCGTTGAGGGGAGGGTACTGTAGGATCTCTGCTCCTCCCCTTCTGGTTGGTTCTGGCAGCTCATTGTCTGCAGCTGCAACACATTCTCTTAATGAGCTCATGGGCTTCTTAAGGTAGCTGCTGATACAGACCTTTGCTGGAACATAACCTCAGTTATGTGGACTCCTGTCTGTCTGCCTATCCGTCTGCCTGCCTGTCTGCCTGTCGACCTGCCTATCTGCCTACCTGCCTGCCAACATCTGGTAATACTCCCTCCTAAGGACTGCACTGTAAATATTCTCATCACCAGTACTCTCTCTCTCTCTCCTTGTATTCCTGGGTTTACCTCCTCCTCCTCTGGCTTCTGGACAACTCCAGCTCAAGATTCCTTAAACAAAGTCTACAGTAGAAATAAACCTCATTTACCGTCTTATCCTGTGTGCTGAGTCTGTTTCATCCTCTGGTTTTGTTCTACTTTGACTATCTAACCAATTCATGATAGGTAGGTCTGAAGAAGAAAAACGGGGGGGGGACCAAAGTGACACGTGTCTGTGATCAACTCAAAAACGGTAAACTTCAACCGTCCAAAACGGGGAAAATATGAGGAACGTTGCAGTCGACTGAATCAACAAATGGTCTCCTTGGAAATAAAACCTTTGTGGGTTTTCACCTGCGCAAGAGTGTCGGGGGGATTTTCGATCGGTATATGAATCTTCTGACCTTCTTGTATCAGACAGAATTCCAGCTTTCAAGTTCTTCCGGGAATGGCCGTGTGGAGGAAAGGTTCACCTGCAAGCCTTTGTCTCTCTAGATATGCGCCTCCGTTCTGCGTCCCATGAGACACGCTGGAAATGGCAATGAAAGTTTACAGTATTTTCCGCGAGTTTTATAATCCTCGGTGACGTCAGTTCTAGTCTGTTAAACTGCACAGCCCAGCCGATCTATCCCCCAAAACGGATGACCCCAACATGTTGACTAAACAGTTTGAACATGCATTTCATTTTACATACATGAAATTCTAGTGGTATTTTAAAATAAATTGTGATTTCTGATGTGATTTTGTTGTCATTAGCAGCTATTAATCTCAGTGCATGTGTGGGTTACAGGCATGGTTGGTAGTGTAGATGTATGTCAGAGACAACCGCTTAAAATGTCACTTTCTGTTACAGTCATGAGGGATGACATACGCTTTTGCGTGCTGTGAGCACAACAGCAGAGGGAATCATTTCTGATCACAGGGAGGCTTGATGGTAATTCAGCTGTGATAATAATAACAGAGGGCAAAAATGGGGGTTGGGAGATGAAACAGCAGACAGCGGCTGCTCTGCAGAGTTCTCTCTATAACGCACGAACAGACGCTGGTTGTAGCCCAACATGCCACATAAAATAAGAGCGCGTGCATGGGAAAGAGAAGATCACACACAAATGTGCATGGGCAAAAATTATTCCCCTGGTTACTTCAAGCCACCAGGTGGCCATACGGACGAGCAAAATGGTAAGCACATGATGTTTCTGATTATGTTTAAAGATAATTATAGGGCTTTGTTGTTTGAATGTTACGACAGAGTATTAGGGCCATACTAAGATATATATATATATATATATATATATATATATATATATATATATATATATATATATATATATATACATATATATATATATATATATATATATATATATATATATACATATATATATAAATATATATATATATTTTTTTATTTATTTTTATTATTATTATTACGAATATAAAGTCATAATATTAGGTCTACGAGAGTAAAGGTGTAACACTACGAGAAATTTGTAATATTACCAGAAGAACGTCACAATATTATGAGATTAAAGAAGTAGCCTTCTTAAATGTAAACTCTTACAAGAAAGAGCAGTGTTCCCCCTGAGTTAAAATGCTCAGCTGAGGCTGCTGTTTGGGGGAGCTTGGTTGATTACTCTATCAAAGCTTTCGTCTTATTAAAACAACTTTTTTGTCTCATAATATTACGACTTTATTCAAATATCATTATGACTTTATTCTCGTAATATTATGACTTTATTCTCCGAATTAAAAAAAAAGGTCTTAGTATGGCTCTAATACTCTGTTGTAGAATTTGTTTTTTCCTGGGGTTCAGATTTAAATGCATGTTTTGCCTCTACTGTTATTTCAAAAAAGTAGGAACTGTCAGACACAAAAATTAAGTTTCAAGGCACAAACATAAAGTGTATGCTGGTCTGACCGGTAGATTAAAAAATCAGGATGTCATACAGCTGATTACACAAAGTGTGTCATGCTGAGTTTTAAGGTAGGACCCAAATACAGGATGAGTGGAGTTGGCGAAAAGGTTTGATAAAAAATAAACTTACAACGAAACTTACAAAAGACCAGGTCAGGAACTCAGGCAGGTCAAAAACATAAACTAGATGATAGCAGGATGATAGCGGGGTGTTAAAGGAGTGTTAACAGAGTGTTAACGGAAGGAACCAGTGGAGAACAATGCAAACCAGAGAGCTCATAAACTGCGGGAAGTTGAGTGAGAACAATAGAGCAGCGTGATAATGAGGCAATGAGGAGGAATCTGGAAAAGGTGGCGGATCAGAGCTGCAGGGAGACAGAGGGACTGTGATCAATTAACAAGATAAGCACAGAACAGACGGTAAACAAGGGACCGGACAGAATGTCAAAACTAAAGTTCAACCCCAAACTTGGCACTGTCCACTTTGGTGGCATTTTTTTAATTTTTCTGGGGAGGGTTATGCTTTTGTATTGGGTTTAGTTCCACTTTAAGGGAGTGTTCCCTTTGATTAATCTGTCCTCAGTAAATGGATATGTACCACAGGCTTTTAAGGTAGCTGTAATTAAACCTTTACTTAAGGAACCCTCGTTTGATCAACATGAACTAATAAATTACAGACCAATGTCCAATCTTCCGTTCTTATCTAAAATTATTGAGAAAATAGTTGCTAATGGTGTGTGTGAGGATTTACACAGTAATGATCTGTCTGAAGAGTTTCAGTCAGGTTTCAGAGCTTGTTCTGTTACTTCTCTCTTTATGGTATGGGCAGAAACTTGTGCCATCAGAAGCTGTATTTGAATTGCTCAGACTGAATCTGTGTGTTCGTAATGGTTCGCATTGGTTTGAAAATAAATTTCACTTAATTCTAACTGAATATATATATATATATATATATATATATATATATATATATATATATATATATTACAGTGCTATGCAAACGTTTTAGGCAGGTGGGAAAAAATGCTGCAAATAAAGAATGCTTTCAAAAACGGAAGTGTGAATCATTTATTTTCGTCAATCAACAGAAACAGCATCAATTCTTCTAGGTACATTTGCACACAGTGTTTGAAGGAACTCGGCTGGTAGGTTGTTCCAAACATCTTGGAGAACTAACCACAGATCTTCTGTGGCTGAAGGCTTTCTCACATCCTTCTGTCTCTTCATGTAATCCCAGACACACTCCATGATGTTAAGATCGGGGCTCTGTGGGGCCATACCATCACTTCCAGTAAGTCTTGTTCTTCTTTACGCTGAAGATAGTTCTTAATGACTTTGGCTGTATGTTTGGGGTTGTCACTTAGCATTTTGTAAATTGATGAAAATAAACAATCATCATTTATATTTCTGAAAGCATTCTTTGTTTACAGCATTTTTTTCACACCTGCCTAAAACTTTTGCACAGTACTGTATCTCATGGCTTTTGTTTGTGATTGGCTCTAAATCAGACCTTATTTAATCCTACACGGAATCCTCTATTCTCATCTATTTTTATTATTTTTATTTTTGACAATTATAATCTGTTGACACATGTACAGATGATTTTCTCTCTCCATTGTCTGTCATTCTTTCAATGCTTCCTTTTCGCCACAGTGACAGCAGCAGGTGTCATAAATCACACTGCGGGAGGTAAGAGTTTACATTTGCATATCCCCCTCCCATACATTTGCGCGTTCAGGTCATTCTGCATATTCATGAAGACAAACACTAAAAGGTTTGCGCTGCTGATTTTACACAAACAATTCCATTAGCGCCTGGTTTGTAGATCAGGCTTGCCAAAGCAAACTGGTTTTGTACAGTCAAATCTTTGAAAATTAGGCCTATAGTTTTACATAATTTGATATAGTTTTGAGAGTTTTATATAAAGTTTTGCCTGGTATCATAATTTTGTTTTGGGGAAGGAAAAGTGCTTGGGTGCATTGGTGGAGCTTGCCATAAGATCTCTGAGAAAGATTGACCCCAGACTCCTGAATCAGATGCAGATTTCTCTTATACATTTTATTATTTTAGATAGTCCTCAAATGGTGTAAATCGATAGTACTACAAAATGTCTTCCAACTTTCTCTTTGCCTTTGCAAAGTTTTTTTAAACTTTTGCCTGAGTTTTATAGAGCCCCTCCACCGTTTTAATTTTCCTTGTGACCTATTCCTAGTAAGGAGGAATAGGTCTACATTCTAGATCAGTTCCTCTACTTATTTCTGTAACTGACATTTCTTCTGTCTTAAATGTTGCACATCCTCCTATTACTTCCTTTCTGTTATATGTCACTGAAACACATGCACTCATTCTAAAATTAAAAATTTTTCTTAGACATGCCACTTGAATAGAGGTTATATCTGGTTTATTATATTGACCATCTACATATTTTTAACATTCTTGATGTCGAACATTCATTCATCTTCTCAATAAATGTATTTTTGTACAAATGATTCTTATTTAAATGTCCCCAGTATCTATTTAGGCTAGGCTTTTAATCAGCACATGATTCACGTGTAAAAAAGGGACTTTGATGTTTAGTTGTTGGGGTTTTCTCATCTGAAAAAATCTAGGGACATAAAAGGAGGTAAAAAGGTTATATGTTTCTATGTGTAAATCATATAATTTAGTCTCCAAGACAAATTTTCCACACAGGCTTTTAATACATTCTGACCTCAGTGCTTATAGTTAGAGTGGCTTAGGTTATCCTGAGCTATCTCTGTAGTTATGCTGCTATAGGCTTAGGCTGCTGGAGGACATAATGACCACTTTCACTCTCTGCTACATTCTCATACTACTCTCCAATTTTTCATTATTTGCTGTTATTTCAGCTTTTAACTTTATATTCTGTTTTTTCTCTTTCTAGAAACTACGCCTGGCTTGACTCAATGTTTAGTGTGGCACCTTCCTGTAAGGGGGGCATCAGCTGAGCTGCTGCTGCCAACAACTTAATGCTAACCCTCTACCGATAATACTTGGCCCTGTCTTTCAGTGTTTAACCCTTTCTCTCTTAGACATAGCTACTGACTGAGCTTCTACTGTGACTAACTCTATGTGCTCTCTTTCATACTCTAGACTTAAAAACTGGCTCAGAGTTAATCTGCTTAGCTGTCTTTCTCTCCAAGATGAAACCAGTAAATAAGCTATAACCAATAATGTTTCACTATACTTTCCTATAGAAAATACTCCTGGATCAGTGCTTCTTTGTTCTTTTTGTGTCTCTGCTCTGTTCTCTCAAACCCCCAGTCGGTCGTGGCAGATGGCCGCTCACACTGAGCCTGGTTCTGGTTCTGCTGGAGGTTTCTTCCTTTTAAAAGGGAGTTTTCCTCTCCACTGTCGCTACATGCATGCTCAGTATGAGGGATTGCTGCAAAGTCAATGCAAGCTACAGTCTCTACATGCTCATCCAGGAGGAGTGAATGCTGCAAGTCACTGACTTGATGCAATCTGCTGGGTTTCCTTAGATAGAAAACCTTTTAACCAATTTGAATAAATAACTGAATCTGACTGCACTGTTCAATGGTTAGGATTAATTGGAATGTATGAACCTGACTTGAAATCTGTGATTCGATTGAATTTACTTTGTAAAGTGCCTTGAGATGACATGTGTTGTGAATTGGTGCTATATAAATAAAACAGAA
Source organism: Girardinichthys multiradiatus (assembly GCF_021462225.1). Classification (NCBI taxonomy): domain Eukaryota; kingdom Metazoa; phylum Chordata; class Actinopteri; order Cyprinodontiformes; family Goodeidae; genus Girardinichthys; species Girardinichthys multiradiatus. The sequence goes on from NC_061797.1 coordinate 3,066,163, forward strand.
TTGAATTGAATATATTTTCCATTTTAGGCCTAGATTACTGAAATTACTCCTCCAAAGAATCCCCACATTAACAGGTTGGAGTTTGAGTACTCATATGATCCTGAAGGCTTTGTTGTTCAGGTATTTAGCTATTGGTAGGGTCCATCATGGTAAATTTGCCTCAGGGAAGTAGTCAAACTAAGATAAATAATCTTGATAAATAGCAGACCACAACAATGACCAAATGTTGAGTGGCTTACTGTATGTAGGAACAAGACTGGCACAACTGTTTTTCTTGCTTTATTTCAGCGTTATCAAAAGTCTTTTTAATCAATGTACAAAACTGCATCGATTATTATAAAATATACTTACATACACATGCTAAGACATGTTTAAGACTATTTTCTAGTAAAAAAAAAGTACTGAACAAAGACATTTATCTATTTAGATCATGATTTAAGAAAGGTGCACTTATTTAACATTAAAAAAGCATTTAAGTATAACTAAACTGTAAAACTGGTAAGAGTAAGATTTGCTCTGTGCAAAGTACAATATCTATCTATCTATCTATCTATCTATCTATCTATCTATCTATCTATCTATCTATCTATCTATCTATCTATCTATCTATCTATCTATCTATCTATCTATCTATCTATCTATCTATCTATCTATCTATCTATCTATCTATCTATCTATCTATCTATCTATCTATCTATCTATCTATCTATCTATCTATCTATCTATCTATCTATCTATCTATCTATCTATCTATCTATCTATCTATCTATCTATCTATCTATCTATCTATCTATTATAAACTGATTCCTTTATGTGAAATACAAATATCTTTATTTGCATTAAGCATGTAGTTAGCCTGAAAACTCCTGAGCTATATAGGTGCCTTTTAATTTACCTATTAATAATAATACATATGCTGCAGCAAAATTATCAAGTAAATACATTTTACATTCCCTCAAATAAATGGTGTGTATATATCTGAAAGAAAAGCTAAGGTTTACAGATGAGAGCATTTAAACTTGTGTTTAATTTTGGTGTTAAAACAAAAATTTCTATTCTATCATATCATTTAACAAAAAGAAATTTAAGCAGTAAAAGTGCAAAGAATTATACTCTGTTGGATATAAGAGGTTGCAGGGGATGCTATATCTGTTAAAAGTGAAATATTTCTGCCCATAAAACTCTAAAACCTAAACCCTGACCCATTATCTACACTGGTTTTCCAAACTGTGTTTTATAAAACACTACCACATACATCAAAAACCCTCTTGAACTTGTTTTTTCGATAAGGAGTTTTTTACTTCACATAAAAGTAGACCAAGTGAGTTTCTCCTGCTTCGGTAGACTGTGTCAGCCAACCTTTAACTGCCATTACTTAACAGCAAAATATAATGTTCTAAAATCAATTTATCCTGTCTAAAATGTGAGTCTATTTTGGGTCTGTTTGGGCTCATATTCTTAAACTAAAGAAAACTGTCAGTTAATTCCTAGTTGATTGGGTATTACTGGTATTTACCAGCTCATCCTTTTTAAAGTCTTTGCAAGTTTCAGTTTCTTGACCTCTCTGAGTACGCTATCAGCCTTCTGGAGCTTCTCCAAGGCTTTAGCAAGCAGATCTTCCGGCATGACCTCAGCATAACTTCTCTCCTGAGCCTGATTCAGGAGCTCATTCGTCTTTTTCATCTCCAGGGCCACTTCAGTCTCAAGCTTTGTGACATCATTTTTAGAAGTTGGTACACACCCATCTTCAGTTTTGCTGGAAATTTTCTTTTGATTACAGCCAGGGGAGTCAGACAGTAAATCTCCAATTGATGCAGACCTGGGCTTGCTTGAAGGTTTGAGAGGTTTCTCAAAAGGCTCTGAGCGCCGACAGAGGATGACATTTGGTCTAACCTGAAGCTCGGCTAATGGCCTTAAATTAACACAGGTTTGACTTTCATCTTCAGTTGCATCCAACACTTCTAGGCCGGCGTGGCTTCCCCGGAATGCAGCTGTGGAAGCTGCCAGTGTGTCTTCATTCACAGAGCCTTCACTCTCAATATCTGAGTGCTGACCACTGTCTACAGATTTCTCCTCAGCCTTTTTTTTCTTCTCTCCTGGCACGTGACAGAAAAGCGGACTCAGGTTAAGGGTTTCACGGAATGGGTTACTCTGAGGCGAAGAAGGGTCTTCTTCGAGCTGTATGTCAGGTTGAACAGGATTCTTTGGGCTTTTATTGGAGGATAAAAGACTCAGTTTCTCTCTCTCTGGCCCTTGGGGTTCCTGTTGGTCATTAATGTCACAGCTTCCATCCTGCATAAAAACATCTTCGTCAGTGGTGCTCTTGGGTTCACCATTTTGGCCAGTTTCCTCAAACTGGTCTACCTCATCATTGCCCACAACTGTTCTTGCTGTTTCATCCTCATCCTCTCCTTCCATCTCCTTCTTTTCAACAGCTGCATCTTGTGTCTGTTGGTTGGGCTCCACAACTATTTGAGAGGGCTTCTTGTCCTTGGGTGGAGGTGTTGGGGGATGAGAGTTTGACAAGTTTGGTAAGACTTCAGTAAGGTTGCTCAATGAGCCGTTGGAGCTGGGTTTATTGGGAGGTGTTGGGCCTGTATTTTTCTTAACATAAGTATTTTCATCTTCTAAAACTTCCATCCCAAGTGTAACACAGGGTTTGGATTCTTTTGATGGAGGCATTGGTGGTTTCAGGACCTTGCAAAACATTAAATCAGTTTTTAAAGACCATTTTATTCCAACAAAGACACATTGATTGATAGTATTCCTGCATGGTGTAGACATACATACCTCTATTTCATCTTGTTTATTAGGTTCATTTTCAGGTACAAAACTGGATTTAGCCTCCTTGGTAGGAGGCATGGGAGGTTTCATGACCTTCTTCTCCACAGCTGTACTCACTGATTGTTTCTCTGCAGCAACAGCTGGAAATACAGCTGTTTCCGAGGTTTCAGAACCATCTGTTTTGGCAATATTTGTCCCATTAGGCATCATTGCATTCTCAAGATCAAGATCCAAACGCAGTACACCATCAGAGGACACAACAGCCACCTAGAGAGGAAAACAGTACAGGCAAATAATGCATTAAGATACACTGCAGATTCTGAAATATATGGTATGAATCTCATTTTTTTCAAAGTGTGAAATATCAGGGAAGAAATATCCCATTTAGCTGGCAGAATACCTCTATGATTTTAGGATTACAAGTTTCTGGTAAATTTTGCATTCTTATAAATTAAAGAATATGACATATTGGAAAAGAGGATTTATGTATTTGATGTATTCTTAGCATGTTAAACAGCAGTTTGTACATACTGGGCCAAACTTTTTGGCAGAGACATGAATGGGTTTTGTGGCCTTAACCTTTTTTGTTTATATTCTACGTTTCTATGGTATATTGTAGAACAAATCAAAATTTCATATGTTTCTATGAATCCTATGTGCACTTTAACCAAAAGAAACAAAGAGTCTGTCTGGACAGTATGGGTGCAAGATCCATACCTCTTTCATGTGGATCCGGGTTGGTGGGCGCCGGTTACGGTTTCCTTGAGGTCTTGTTCGGGTAATATGCTCTAAATTACTGCTTTCATCAACTTTCACCTATAGTAAACATGTCAAACTCTAAGCTTTTAAAGACAAATGGAAGTTAGGTGAGAAAATAAAAAAGACATTGTATTTGTGTGAATAATAAACCAGTGAAATAGTGAAGCTGCAAGTAGAGCTACAGGATTGATGGCAATTAGTCAGAATTAATTTGTGAGAGAAGAATAGATGTGAGAGTAACATTTAACAAGAGAGTTGTGAGAGCAGCTTGATTTATCGTTTGAAGATTTTGGCACTAATCAAAAGAAATAAGCCAGATGTGGGATTGGTAGGGCTAAGAGGTTCAGTGTTTGGTGTCAAAATGGACAGAACAGAATCCACAAAAGAAGTGATCAAAATGGATAGGATAAAAAATGATTAGTTCAGATAGACAGCTTAGTTTGAGAAGTATGAGAAGCCAGACTGAGAGGATCTGGGCAACATATGAAGGAGAAGGTGTTTATGGAGGTAGTTAAGGAGGATATGCAGAGGGTGGGTGTGAAAGAGCAGAAATCTTGGGATAGGTGGAGATGGGGACAGACTATCTTCTGTAGCAACCCTAAGGGAAGAAGCTAAAAGAGGAAGATAAAAGGTAAATAAGCATGCCTCATAAGAGATTTAGAGATGTTATAATTGTAGATCAAACAGATGTTTACCTCATCAAAGACTTTGTTTTTTGCCCGATTGATGCAATCACTGAGGGCTTTGATCCAAGCCTCCTTCTCCTCCACAGTCTGAGTCTGGAACTTCACATCATGGATCTGCCAGTGACATAAAGTAGGTACCTCTTTACTGTACATTTAATTAAAAGTGCTTCCACTGTTTCTTAGTATTGGCATTTCAACAGTAGCACAGTACTTCGGTTTAAGGAACACACTTGTTGCTGCTGTGCTACTTCCAGAAGTTTTTTTTTGTACTACCATTCAGCTCCATAGCCCTACAACTGAGAAAGGTTACCCTGGAGAAAGTAACAGGCAGCCAAGTAGCTCCTGACATCCTGATCATTTACATAGAAGAACAGCCTTGGCTTTTGTATAGCATTTGGTTTCACCCATTTTTAGTATTTAAACAAGAAACCTAAATAAGCCATACAACTGCAACTAATTAGATTTTTGCCACTTAGCAGATCAGAAATGCCAGTGGTCATTAGAAACTACATAATGATATCATTAACATGTGCTAAATACATTTTCAGCAGCCTCCATCCACAACTAGTGTTTTTCACTTATCACAAGCAAATGCTGACAGATACAAAACAGGGTATCTGCAGGTTTCAGAAAGTGAAATTGTAGACTTTTTAAGACCTTTTTAATGCCACCTTGAATGAAATTTAAGACCTGAAAAAAAACTGTGAATATAGGTGGTGTTTGGGGAATCCTGCTGTAGTACAATCAAGCATAGCATGCGTGTCACACAATGAGACACATTCAAGCTTAGTTTTCCTCTGCTTAATGAACATCAAGTGATAAAAGTGCTCTCTGGTGCAATTGTTGTATGAACAAGTGCAAAAAATGTGCTTGCGGTTTGTAAGTAATCTATCCCTTCACTGGAGTTTTAAAACTTTTGCTTGACTGCTCTACAAAATCTTCGACTTTAGAGTTTGTGTCGTACCAAATGCTGCTCTTAGATCAGTGCTAGTAGTAGCAGCAGCGACCGGTTTCTGAGGAGTTAAGCCATGTCAGGGAAGCAAAACATTGACATTTCTGGGGTCGGTTTTGCCACATTTCCACTGGCATGATTTGGCCCAGGCCAGCTGAGAGACATAGTCCCTCCAGCGTGTCCAGGGCAGTCCCCTGGGCCTCCTCCCAGTGGGACAAGCCTGGAACACCTCCCGAGGAAGGCGTCCAAGAGGCATCCGGTATAGATGCCCGAGCCACCTCAGCTGGCTCCTCTCGATGTGGAGGAGCAGCGGCTCTACTTCGAGCCCCTCCCGGATGGCCAAGGTCCTCACCCTATCTTTAAGGGAATGCCCGGCCACCCAACGGAGGAAGTTCATTTCAGCCGCTTGTATTCGGGATCTCGTTCTTTCAGTCATGACCCAAAGTTCATGGCCATAGGTGAGGGTAGGAACGTAGACCGACCGGTAAATCGAGAGCTTCGCTTTGTGGCTCAGCTCTCTCTTCACCACAACGGACTGGCACAACGCCCCCATTACTGCGGCAGCCGCACCGATCCGTCTGTCGATCTCCCGCTCCATTCTTCCCTCACTCGGGAACAAGACCCCAAAATACTTAAACTCCTCCACTTGAGGCAGGAACTCCCCTCCAACCTGAAGAGGGCAAGCCACCCTTTTCCGGTCGAGAACCATGGCCTCGGACTTGGAGGAGCTGATCCTCATCCCAGCCGCTTCACACTCGGCTGCGAACCGCTTCACACTTGACTGCGAACCGCCCCAGCGCATGCTGTAGGTCTTGGCTAGAGGAGGCCAGCAGGACCACGTCATCTGCAAAAAGAAGAGACGAAATACTCTGGTCCCCAAACCAGACCCCCTCCGGCCCTTGGCTGCGCCTAGAAATCCTGTCCATAAAAGTTATGAACAGGACCGGTGACAAAGGGCAGGCCTGCCAGAGTCCAACATGCACCAGGAACAGGTCCGACTTAGTGCTGGCAATGCGAACCAAACTCCTGCTCCGCTTGTACAGAGACCGGATGGCCCCTAAGAAAGGGCCCCCGACTCCATACTCCTGGAGCACCCCCCACAGGGCATCACGAGGGACACAGTCAATTGCTGTCTCCATGTCCACAAGAAAACATGTCGACCGGTTGGGAAAACACCCATGAGCCCTCGAGTACCCTGTAGAGGGTACAGAGCTGATCCAGTGTTCCACAGCCGGGACGAAAACCACACTGCTTCTCCTGAAGCCGAGGTTCGACTATCGGCCGGACTCTCCTCTCCAATACCCTGGCGTAGGCCTTACCAGGGAGGCTGAGGAGTGTGATCCCCCTGTAGTTGGAACACACCCTCCGGTCACCCTTCTTATGAAGGGGGACCACCACCCCAGTCTGCCAGTCCAGAGGCACTGTCCCCGACTGCCACGCAGTGTTGAAGAGGTGTGTCAACCATGACAGCCCCACAACATCCAGAGACTTGAGGTACTCAGGGCGGATCTCATCCACCTTCGAAGCCCTGCCACCGTGGAGCTTTTTAACCACCTCGGTTACTTCAGCCTGGGTGATTAAAGAGTCCAACCCCAGGTCCCCAGCCTCTGTTTCCACCAGGGAATGCATGATGGCAGGATTGAGGAGATCCTCGAAGTACTCCTTCCACCGCCCGATAATGTCCCCAGTTGAGGTCAGCAGCCTCCCACCCCCACTGTTAACAGTGTTGACGAAGCACTGCTTCCCCCTCCTGAGGCGGCGGACGGTTTGCCAGAATCGCTTCGAGGCCAACCCATAGTCTTTCTCCATGGCCTCACCAAACTCCTCCCAGGGCCGAGTTTTTGCCTCTGCCACCGCCCGGGCTGCCGCACACTTGGCCTCACAGTACCCGTCAGCCGCCTCAGGAGTCCCACAAGCTAATCACAGCCAATAGGACTCCTTCTTCAGCTTGACAGCATCCCTTACTGCCGGTGTCCACCACCGGGTTCGGGGATTGCTGCCACGACAGGCACCGCAGACCTTACGGCCACAGCTACGGGAAACAGCATCGACAATAGATGCGGAGAACATGGTCCACTCAGACTCTATGTCTCCAACATCCCCCGGAATCTGGTCAAAGCTCTCCCGGAGGTGGGAGTTGAATACATCCCTGGCCAAGGGCTCCGCCAGACGTTCCCAGAAGACCTTCACTATGCGCTTGGGCCTGTTAAGTCTGTTCGGCTTTCTCCTCGTCCAGCGGACCCAACTCACCACCAGGTGGTGATCAGGTGAAGAGAGGGGCTGAGCTGTCCACTGATCAAGTGATCATCAAGGTCTGATGATACGACAACAAAGTCGATCATTGAGCTCCTGCCTAGGGTGTCCTGGTTCCAAGTGCACTGATGGACACCTTTATGTTTGAACATGGTGTTCATTATGGACAATCCGTGACTAGCACCGAAGTCCAGTAACAAAACACTACTCAGATTCAGATCGGGGAGGCCATTCCTCCTGATCACGCCTTTCCAGGTGTCACTGTCGTTTCCCACGTGGGCATTGAAGTCCCCCAGCAGAATAATGGAGTCCCTGAAGGGGCACTATCCAGTACCCTTGACAGGGACGCCAAGAAGGCTGGGTACTCCGCACTACTGCTCGGCCCATAGGCCGAAACGACAGTCAGAGACCTGTCCCCAACCAACCCTCTCATCCACCGGGGTAAACCCCAACATGAGACGGGTGAGCTGGGGGGCAACAAGCAAACCAACCCCAACCCGCTGCCTCTCCCTGTGGGCCACTCCAGAGTAGAAGAGAGTCCAGCCCCTCTCAAGGAGATGGGTTCCAGAGCCCACGATGTGCGTGGAGGCAAGCCTGATTTCTAGTCGATATCTCTTGACCTCCCGCACAAGTTCAGGATCCTTCCCCCCCAGCCTAAGCATCCGGGGATCGGGCGGTCGAGGTCTCCACCCTCGTCCACCACCCAATCCTCTTTGCACCGGTCCCTCACGGTTCCCCCTGCAGGTGGTGGGCCCACTGGGGGATGGCCTCCGTCTCTCGTTCAGGCTTGGCCCGGCCGTGTCCCACAAGGAGCAACCCAGCCACCAGGTGCTCTCCAACGAGTCCCGACCCCAGGCCTGGCTCCAGGGTGGGACCCTGGCTTCGCCGTACCGGGCGACATCACGTGCCTCGATTTAATAGTCGTCATGAGGGGCTCTTGAACTGCTCTTTGTCTGACCCGTCACCTAGAGCCTGTTTGCCATGGGAGACTCTACCAGGGGCATTGAAGCCCCAGACAACATAGCCTCTAGGATCATTCGAGCACTCAAACCCCTCCACCACGTTAAGGTGGCGGTTCAAGGAGGGGCCCTACTCGACTCAAAGCATTTCCATTACTGTTTTTTCCATACCGGTACCTACATTTAACATCAGGTTTTCACCAAGGTGGTACGTGGAAAAGTTAATAAAATTCTAAAGCGACTACAATAATATTAAAGACCACATTTGCTGGAGCGAGTCAAATTGAAATATAATTTTGCTATTTAAAAGTTATAACCCATGCCTGAAGGCTGAAAGAAAAGAAAATGGACACCATGTCAGCTTTTTGAATTACATGCAGGTGGGCGTTGTATTTAATAATATCCTAAACCAGCTGATCACACATAAATTCAGCTGTTCAGATGTACAAACATTTCCCCAAAAACACATAAAACAATACCACCAGGAAACATGTTTGGTTTGCAGTCCGCGATTTGCGCATTAAAATCCTTGTCCTCGTTATTAGGCAAAAACTTCCTCATAAAGCCCCAAATTGTAACTTCTTCATGCAAACATTGGAGGTTCACCATCCAGACAGCAACGTCTCTCTTCTCTGCTCCTTCTGCCACAACACTCTCACATTAGAACCCCTGAACTTATTTTATAAGTTCTGGCTGGGCTGTGGTCCAGATAATTCTCCGAGTGATTTATTTTATACATAAAAAACATATTTAAGATATTCTTGCATATACAATAATGCAAACATTATTTGTATTTTGTTTATTTGTTTTTATTTTTGTTTAATTATTTAGTTTTTATTGTTTCACGCAAATTACTTTAATGTGACAATGTTAATGTTAATGTTAATAGCAGCACAGAGCACGGCTGGAGGCGGAGCTTGAGCCGCCATAGTTCTGTGCAAACACAACTAGTTCCTACTGAGTAGAGCAAAACCAAGTGGAGTAGAGCCGTTCCGCCAAAAACTAGCCAGTGGAAAAGGGGCATATGTGGCTGTTGGCAGCAGCTTTGTGCTTCTAACACTTGAAATGGCTCTCTACAGCTTTAACCCCCATAGTGCAAAGCTTAAAAGGATTTGTGCACAGAATGCGCCTAGAGTCGTACGGGTCGGCAAAGAAGTAAGCCAGTTGTCCAGCCAACTTGCGGTAAATTGGCGCTTACCTGTAAAAGACGCAAAAAGTTAGCAAGGGTATACTAGCAGCTAGTTAGCCTCAACCGCCTTGAGTCACAGAACGCAATGAAAATGTCTGCCCATGGCTCAAACTTTTGTTTCACAGAAAAGTCCCACGAGAAAAAAACTACGTATACCAGGATATATGACATTTAAATAGTCTGGCCATGCCAAAATTTAAGACCTGTGATTAACGTGTTTAAGGCCAACTTAGGATTGTTTTCCTGAATTTACGACAATTTAAGGTCTTAATTTTGGATACATGAAATTCTGACTTTTTAAGGATGCGCAGACACCCTGAAAAAGGACTGACACAAGTGACTCTTGAAGTGTAATTTAAATTATTTGAGAAATTAGAAATACAAAGCTGCCATTGGGTCAGATTTAGAGCAAAACACACATTGATTCTGAGAATCAGTTATTTAGCTGGCTTTATTTTTTATCTGTATGAAAACAGTCATTGGTAGGGTCTTATTTAGTCACATTTGTTACCATTTTAGTCTTTTCTGATAGCAGGTGTGCTGTAGTTGGTCTCATAAACTAGACAGCTTTAAGTAATGCCATTGTGCTTTACAGCAGTTGCATGCTTAAAGTTTGTAGTGGAGTAAACAAATGTATTATTTTTCTCCTCGCAAAGAAAAGTCTAAGGTAAATAAAAAGGCAGATATTAAAGAAACTGCTAATAGAGCTTTGCTGTATGTGCTGTAGCACATACTGACTGGCTAATTCAGTAAAGATCTTGCAACAACAAAATATGTGCAATTAATTTATACCAAAGCCCACACTGAGGAATATTTGATCCTCATGCTGTTCTGCTAAGCAGACAGCATTTCACTATGCTTATGCATGTTAAGCACATTTAAATGAATTATTATGCATGCATTCTCAGACGAATTTGCCCATATCTGTATAAATTTATGTAAATGAGTATCAGGGCAATTAGCGTCTGCTTTTTAAATTGTATCACTGTTTTTGGCAGACTAACAGTTTACCTCAGCACACGGGAATTGTGAAAGGTAATAAGTTATAAACTAGTTACCTGCTATCTTATGACTTCATAAGTTAGAGTTAATTTCTGTCAGAGATGGGGACTCAAGTTAGAAACTCCGACTCTAGTCGCACTTAAAACATGGCGCCAGGAGGTTCGTTTGTGTGGACAGAAAAGAAGACGAACTTCTTTTAAACACAGTTTTAGAATGTAAAGCTGATAAAACACAAGATAGTGTCGATTGGGAATTGTTCATCATTGCTTTTTACTCCACTGTACGGCCAGGTCTAAAAACAATGGTTGCACATTTGACGTCAGCGGCGCAATATTTGTTGCAGACAGTGATGTGCCGAACCGTAAAGGTCCGTTTAACGATCATGGACACATGCGGGCTCAAAAACTGAGTTTTTATAAATCTCCACTTTGGCCGGAGTTTTCAGAATTATTCGTTTATAGTGATGTAAAACCGAGTTTATGTGTGGATAAAAGGCCAAAACGCATAAAACGTTATTCGTTTTCCCAGATATCTGCCTACGTGTTTTTTCCTAAATCCCTCGCAAGAGGAGGCTTTAATGTTCACCAAACAATTTCCCAAATGAGGTTTGCACAAATAATTTTAGCTTTACAGCAAGATAAATATAAGCAATGAGATTTAACCTGTAAAGCATTTTATCTGTTTGGACCAATTTCCACCTGAAATTACATAACTTAAATAAACCAAGTATTGATCCAAGGGAAAAACTCATACCTTTTTCATACCGGTACCGGTATGCTTAGGGTTAAAGGGTTAAATGTCCCTCAGCCATGGCTGACTTTTTTTGCAACACTCCCTGTGTCCAAAATCATTACAAACTATAGACACTCACCTTTCTAACAAGGCATGACTCGTCTGTGTAGCACCTTCCCCGGTGATGTAATTTGCATGCATAGCTCATGCGCTTTAGGTGCGCTATGGTGTGCAAATTACAGTCTGCTAGCTTGCTCCGTTAGCTTCCAGTACTGTGTTATGTTTGGATAATCTATCACTCATAATGGCACAGAAAAGGATAATTACGGGTTTGGGAGTTTTGGATGACATTTGGTGGGTCTGGCGAGCACAGCCCATCATCATTTATACAGTTTTTCAATGATAATTCTTTTTGTGCATTTGTATACATACAGGTCCTTCTCAAAATATTAGCATATTGTGATAAAGTTCATTATTTTCCATAATGTCATGATGAAAATTTAACATTCATATATTTTAGATTCATTGCACACTAACTGAAATATTTCAGGTCTTTTATTGTCTTAATACGGATGATTTTGGCATACAGCTCATGAAAACCCAAAATTCCTATCTCACAAAATTAGCATATTTCATCCGACCAATAAAAGAAAAGTGTTTTTAATACAAAAAACGTCAACCTTCAAATAATCATGTACAGTTATGCACTCAATACTTGGTCGGGAATCCTTTTGCAGAAATGACTGCTTCAATGCGGCGTGGCATGGAGGCAATCAGCCTGTGGCACTGCTGAGGTCTTATGGAGGCCCAGGATGCTTCGATAGCGGCCTTTAGCTCATCCAGAGTGTTGGGTCTTGAGTCTCTCAATGTTCTCTTCACAATATCCCACAGATTATCTATGGGGTTCAGGTCAGGAGAGTTGGCAGGCCAATTGAGCACAGTGATACCATGGTCAGTAAACCCTTTACTAGTGGTTTTGGCACTGTGAGCAGGTGCCAGGTCGTGCTGAAAAATGAAATCTTCATCTCCATAAAGCTTTTCAGCAGATGGAAGCATGAAGTGCTCCAAAATCTCCTGATAGCTAGCTGTATTGACCCTGCCCTTGATAAAACACAGTGGACCAACACCAGCAGCTGACACGGCACCCCAGACCATCACTGACTGTGGGTACTTGACACTGGACTTCTGGCATTTTGGCATTTCCTTCTCCCCAGTCTTCCTCCAGACTCTGGCACCTTGATTTCCAAATGACATGCAGAATTTGCTTTCATCCGAAAAAAGTACTTTGGACCACTGAGCAACAGTCCAGTGCTGCTTCTCTGTAGCCCAGGTCAGGTGCTTCTGCCGCTGTTTCTGGTTGGCTTGACCTGGGGAATGCGGCACCTGTAGCCCATTTCCTGGATGTTTCTACTCCAGACTCAGTCCACTGCTTCCGCAGGTCCCCCAAGGTCTGGAATCGGCCCTTCTCCACAATCTTCCTCAGGGTCCGGTCACCTCTTCTCGTTGTGCAGCGTTTTCTGCCACACTTTTTCCTTCCCAGACTTCCCACTGAGGTGCCTTGATACAGCACTCTGGGAACAGCCTATTTGTTCAGAAATTTCTTTCTGTGTCTTACCCTCTTGCTTGAGGGTGTCAATAGTGGCCTTCTGGACAGCAGTCAGGTCGGCAGTCTTACCCATGATTGGGGTTTTGAGTGATGAACCAGGCTGGGAGTTTTAAAGGCCTCAGGAATCTTTTGCAGGTGTTTAGAGTTAACTCGTTGATTCAGATGATTAGGTTCATAGCTCGTTTAGAGACCCTTTTAATGATATGCTAATTTTGTGAGATAGGAATTTTGGGTTTTCATGAGCTGAATGCCAAAATCATCCATATTAAGACAATAAAAGACCTGAAATATTTCAGTTAGTGTGGAATGAATCTAAAATATATGAATGTTAAATTTTCATCATGACATTATGGAAAATAATGAACTTTATCACAATATGCTAATATTTTGAGAAGGACCTGTAGTTTTTCATAGAATATTATCTTTGCACATTGGTTTACATAGTTTGTCATGGAATATTCTTTTTTTCAATAAAATTGCTCCAGTTGGAGACAAAAGGATACAATTTAGTACGATTTCTTTTCATTATATTGATTTTATGCTGAGCAAAATGGCACATTTTGATGATCAGTCAGTCAGTCATTTTCTACCGCTTATTCCATAGTGGGTCGCGGGGGAGCTGGTGCCTATCTCCAGCAGTCTATGGGCGAGAGGCAGGGTACACCCTGGACAGATCGCCAGTCCATCGCAGGGCAAACATTTTGATGATGCATTGGGGAAATGTCATGACTAAAGGCTATGTCATATGCAGAAGGAGTCCTACAATAGAAATCAGCACTTTTAAAACAAGTGGCTACAATCAACAGAAGCAAAAAAACAGGTGTGGATCCTAACAGTTTTATTCTGTTTCTATAATTCGTAGTTATATTTCTAATGGTGTAAAAATTACATTGGTCAATTCTCAAAATTATTTAAATCAGCCCTTTCAGCCAGATTTTTGGATGATAAATTAAAACAGGAGTTTCATAGTCCCAGCCCCTGGGCCACTTCCGACTTATGCCTCCCGCATTTCTGGGCTGTCCCCAGTGTCAAAAATATAATGCAATTTGGTCCTTTTAAGATTTTGAAACTAATCTGACTTTTGAAGAATTACTGTCAGCTATCGTTTATAACCAATTATGGGATAAAGCCCAAAGCTTAACTTCATACACCGTGGCACTGGAGGAAAGCAATGATAGGAGTGACACTGCATAGCTGGCAATTTTTATCAGCAGTGTTTGATGACATGTTTGCTGAATTTTCCAATGTACGACCGCACCACAGCATGTAAATATATTTCAGCAGCTGTGTGACTAAGCAACTTGGTTTGCCCTAGAACAAAATGGTGAGTGTTACCACTGATGGAGAGCCGTGTATGACGGGCAAAAATAACGTGTGGTCGCACTGGTCCAAAGATAGTTGGAGGAGGAAAATGCTGAGCCAGCAATAATTCTGCAATGCATCATACATCAAGAAACATGATGTAAAAAAAATTTAATTTGACCAAGGCATGTCAGTTGTCTTGAAATGCGTGAATTACATCAGGTCCAAAGGTTTGTAACATTGCCAGCTCCGCGTGCTGGAGGAAATTGAGGCATGTTATGGTGATGTTCTTTACTGCACTGATGTGCACTAGCTCAGCAGAAGTGTGTTGAAGAGGTTTTTTGAGTTAAGAGATGAAGTAAAGAGATTCATGGAAGATGGTAGACTGGATGTTCCTCGGCTAGATGATCCAAAATGGATGATAGATTTGTCATTTCTTATGGACATAACACATGAGCTAAACATCCTGAACCTAAAACTGCAGGGTCCTGATCAGGTCATCACAGCAGCCCTTGAGAGTGTGAAGCTTTTTGCACAAAGCTTAAAACTATGGAAGAGTCAGCTGTCAATAAAAAACCTTGGTCATTTTGCTCCATGTGGATCTTTGGTGGAGCATTTGGTACAGCATTTAGTACAGCATTCAGTGCTGATGAGTATGCAACTGCTATTGGAAATCTGCAGCATGAGTTTGATGAAAGATTTGCAGACTTCAAGGCACACAGTGACATATTCCAATTGTTTGCAGACCCGACCCTTCAGCTGATGTGAAGAAAGTATCCAGCGTGATGCAAATGGAACTGACTGACCTGCAATGCAGCAATGAACTGAAAACTAAATTCAGAAAGGCACACAGAAAATCAGAACAGACTGGAAAGTGTCTGCAAGAGCTACCTCCATCCTACCCAGAGCTGTCCAGGGTTTTCAGTCGTGTAATGTGCCTTTTTGGAAGCACATATATGTGCGAGAAACTTTAATGAAAGCAGGTATAGATCCAGGCTCACAGATGCCCATCTTGAAGCTGTTCTCAACAGCAACATCTATCAGAGCAAAATGCTGCCAAGTATCTGGCAAGAAATAAAACCCAAACTGGTTCAGAGGATTTGTGCAGTGCAATATATTAATAGTTCTTTAAATATTTGCACTCGTCGTTTAAATGCATTGGTAAAAATATATATCTGCTTGAGGTTTTCTGTGCTTGCCAGGTCTAAAGAAGTTATGAAGAGTGTTAACACATGTACTGAAAAATATTAAGTACACAGTCATTCAGTGTTATTTACTAAATTTTGTTCAACAACTAAAAACACATTTGAACTGTTCTATAAAATAAATTGTTAAAAGAAATATATTGTTTTGTTTTTGTTGCAGCTCAGCAAAAGTAGCACAAGGCACAAATATGTTGAGAGGGTTGTCTGTTTTAGCTCAGTGAAAAAAGTAATTCTAAGAAAAGCTATTTGTACTACCAGTCAGTGGCTTACATGAATATAAATGGCTGCCTTATTACTTATTGCATTGTTTGAAATAAAACATTTTTTCAGAAATATCTGTACACTGAAGTGGCCCTCCAATGAGCAGACAGTATTGACATCGGCCCCCCATTTATTTGAGGTTGAGACCCCTGAAATAAACATTAAGTGATTAAAGGGTAACTGCTAATAAATATTAAAAGATCAAAGATCATTTTGAAATGTTTATTTGTTATTAAGGACAGAAAGTACAGGTTTGGTATCCAGCGATTCAGGGTTAGAGGTGCATTAGATGTCTCGGATTTGGTAAGAAAAAATTTATTTTAGTTGTTAGAGTTGAAGCTTGACTCTAACTTGGGGCAAAAGACTTCAGTCTTTACTGGAACATTCCCCTCAAAGGCTTGAGACTTGGCTTGAACTTGAGAAAATTTGAACATCTCTGGTATCTGTGTACATTTAAGCAATAATTACACATTCTAAAATTGTCATGATCCTCATTTGTATTTATATCCGTTCTGTGCCAATTAGTCTACCTTCCCTCAGTTCCCAGCTTAGTTTCTCCCTCAGCTGCTCATGTAACATAAAGTTACATGAGCAAAACAACATTGTGCATTACCAAAATACTACCACGCCCACAGTGAAAAATGGTGGGAGAAGCAGATGAAGCAGGGCTCACCCAAAGCATTACCTAAATATAACTGGATTTGAATTTCTTGGTTGATATGTCACAACTAAGAAAACCTTTCACATTCCACCCAAGAACTGATTATCAAGGTAACAAAAGATAATTAACTAAACTAACTGGTGCCCTGAATAAATAAATAAACCTGTATTTACTCTCCATTAAACACCCAGTTTATTTTATCTCACAATAAAAGCATGTTTCAGCTACCTTATTTCCAGACTTTTGAGATCGTATCAGAATTAGTCTGTGCTTTTTCTTGAAGGGGCTCTTTAATTCATGGCATGTTTCATAGTTTTCCAAGTCAAGCCTTTCCAAGCAGTTCTGTAGGTCCTGTAAAACAAAGTACATATATGTTACCTTCAAACATTTTCATGGAGATATCTGGGGCATGGTGATTCAAATCTGATGACACTTCTGTGGTTTGAAAGCACAGAGAAAACAACACAGAAGCCACTGGTTGAAGTGCTGTATTGTACCTCATTTTCATACACTGCAATCTCTGTCTTCTCCACATGGACATAACGGTCCTTGTAGCTCGTCAACAGTCGGCCGTGAGCTTTCTTTACCCAGCCAACTTTACTCAGGAACTTTGGCTTATTTTGCTGGGCATGGTCCTCTTTTGTACCCTGCAATGATACAGAGGAAGGAAGTCACACTTATACACATCAGACAAAAGCAGAGTGCAAATGCAACTAAACATAGAGACACAACCAAACTCTATTCCTGTCCTATTAAAGTAAAGAGGTTAATATAACTCTCAAAACTGCATTTTTAGCGTTCTAAAATCTAGGAATAGTCATCAAATTTCAATAATTTAGTTTTTTTTACTGCTTTTACATTTCGGGTAATTATGATTTGAAGGCAACAGGAGGGTTAAACAGAAATGTCAGGCTTCTGAAAAGTAGATTCATTTCCATGCACTTCATACTTCTGGGTCTGGGCTCCTTTTACATAAATTACTACATCAATGCGGCGTGCCATGAAGGCAATCAGCCTGTGTTTCTGCTAAGGTGTTCAGGACGCCTAGGTTGCGTTGATAGAGGACTTTAGGTCATCTGCATTGTTGGTTCTGGTGTCTCTCATCTTCCTCTTGACAATATGGGGTTCTGGTCGGGCCAGTTTGCTGTCCAATCAAGCATAATAACACCGTGGTCATTCAACCAGCTTTTGGTACGTTGGCAGTGTGGGTCACTATTAAATTCTGCTTGAAAATGAAATCAGAATATCCATAGGGTTGTCAGCAGAAGGAAGCATGAAGTGCTCCAAAATTTCCTGGTATACAGCTGCATTGACTGTGGACCTCAGAAAACTCAGTGGACCAACAACAGCAGATGACAGGGCACCCAAACTATCACTGACTGTGGAAACCTCACACTGCACTTCAAGCAACATGGATTCTGGGCCTCTCTGCTCTTCATCCAGACTCTGGGACCTTGATTTCCAAATAAAAGGCAAATTTTACTTTCATCGGAAAAGAGGAATTTGGACCACAAAGCAAGATTCCAGTTCTTTTTCTCTTTACCCCAGGTTTGACAATTCTGACGCTGTTTGTGGTTCAGGAGTGGCTTGACACATTGGAATTGGAATTTAACATTGGAAACCAATGTGTAGAATTTGTCTGTGTGTAGCTGATCTTGATGCTCTGACTTTAGCCTCAGTCCACTCTATGTGAAGCCCCGCCCAATTCTTGAATGGATTGTGCTTGAGAATTCTCTGAAAGGTGCGGTTATCACAGTTGCAAGTGCACCTTTTCCTACCACACTTTTTCCTTCCACTCAACTGTCTTTGAACGAGCTTGAATGCAGCACTCTGTGAACTATCATTTTCTTTATGCTTTATGTATGTGAGGACGTGGGGCTGTGTCTCTACCAGGCTGGTCTGCAGTACGGGGGGCACTGCAGGGAACTGTGTTGTCATTGTTCCTGTTCACCCTCTGCACTGCAGACTGCTCCATCAACTCCCCAGGTTGCCAACTATAGAAGATCTAGGCTTGATCACAGGTGACAGACATTGGACACCAGACTTTGTGGACTGGTGCCAGCAGAACCACATCCTGAACAACATGGTAAAAACCAAGGAGCTGTTGGTGGATTTCAATTCAATTCAATTCAAATTCAAAAATACTTTATTAATCCCTAAGGAAAATTAAATAAACTAAATGCAGGTGCAGACCCACCACACTGATACCAGTGAACATCCAGGGAACTGACATTGAGAAAGTGGACTTTCTACCTGGGTGTTCACCTAAACAATTAACTGGACTGGAGTCACAAGACTGATGTTCTTTGCAGGAAGGGTCAGAGCAGACTCCACCTGCTAGGGGGCTGAGATCTTTTTTAGTGCACGGGGCACTCCTGAAGACCATTACTGACACCAGCCATCTAACTGCTGCATCCTAGGTGCACAAAGAAGCATTATCTCACATCTTTCCTCTCAACATCTGTTCCACTTTATAAAAATTACAGCTCCCGACTTTCAATAAGGGTTTACCTCCCTGCTGTTTTTTTGCACAGTTTTTCCAATTCTTGTAAATAATCTGTTGTTTTTTTAATATACATGCAAATTTTTGGAACCTGAGTATGCTATTTTGAATAACTGCACAGTATTTTGTTATTATGTTGTAAATTTGCCCTTTCTGTACAGTCTCTTATTCTTACTTTCTGTTTTTATATTTTTACGTTTGTGTGAATGTACATGCGTCGATTTGGTTATCACATTGCTGCTGGTACATATGAATTTACCCACTGAGTGACAATGAAGATTCTTCTACTTAGCAATGGCAATTTATGGAGCTGGACATCTACTGTCTTCTGGACATCTGCTAACTCAGCTGGGTTCTCCATAATTGTGTAGCCTACTGACCCAGACTAAGGCTATGTTCACACTGCAGGGCTTGATGCTGAATTTGGATTTTTTTGTTGAAATACATTTTTTTTTTTTTTGAGTGGTTGTTCAAACTACTAATTAAATGCGACTGCAATCAGACTTCTTTCTGAATGGGTCACGACCATAAAGCAACTCTCAGGTGCAGACGGAGAGTGTAGACATCACACAGCAGCACATTGTTTACGGATGTAATAATGGACGTTTATTAAGTTGTTGAGTAATTGGAGCTGACAATATTATGACCAATGCAGGTGAATGAATTATCTGGTTAGAGTGTGACACTATGAGTTTCTAATATTTAACTTTTTCACAATATTCAAAATTTCTCAGACACAAAATCTTTTGTTTCCATTATCTGTAAGCCTGCAAAAAAAAGCTTTAAAAAAAATCATCTTTATGAGTGATGAACCTATATAATATGAATTTCAGTTTCTGAAATGAGTATCAAAATTATTGAACGTTTTTCTAAATATTTAGTTTTTTTAGGTGTACCTGTATATATGGTTAAATTTTCAGTAGTTCACTTACTATTGCAACTTACTCTATATTCTTTATTTTGAATTCTAGAGTATCTTTAGATATTTTAACTTCTTTAACATGACAAAGGTTTTAAATCCAGTTTAGTTTAAAACACATTTTCCTAAAAAAATCCCCCCAAACCTCCATATCTAAGTGAGAAGAGTAACTACACACAGTATAGAGCACTACAGTTCCCATCAGAAATATACTGGATGAATATCCAGGGTGGGCAAACTGAACACAACATGAGGATATAACATAAGTACCTTAACAGTAGAATGCTTGGTATGGACCAGCTTTAGGTATTCAAGCAATGTATGATTAGAAAATTACATATGCTATTGTAGTTGTACAGGAGTACATGTGAACAGCAGATATTTGCTAGTGACTATCAGAAGCTGTGGGTTTTAGCCACATGCTGAGATCCTTTCTCATGAAATTAAATTTAGTGTCTCCTATCCACTATCTAAGTCTACAGGGCAAAAAGGCAATGGTGTAGTTTAGGGATTACAGTGTATTCTGAAATATACTTGACAATTTTTATGTTTTTTTAGATTATATGTTCTCTTAAACTGTTCATGACTCATCCTGTTGTTTTATGTTAACCCGAATAATGATGCATAAGAAAGGCTTTTCTTAAATTTTTTAATTTGAACAAAAATAACGCAAGATAGTGGATTCAGCCACTGGAGATGACCAACAGGGCGTTATAGGCCGGTAAATAGCTTTCCTAATTTCTGGAAATACAAGGAAGCAAAGTAGTCTCCAACCATGCCATTAGGCAACTAAAATCATAGATAAAGATTTTCTAGATTTTTAGACCAATTTATACAGAAAACTGAGTTTATATTAAAACCTTAACCTGTCCAAGCAGAGGACACTATGGATGACTCTTGATCTGTGTGCAATATCGAGATTGTTGAGTATGGCAACACGCTCCTTTTCCATGTGGACTAAAACACAAGCAACTGCAGATGTCTGCAAATTTACAGGCTTTTTTCTCCTGGAAGAAAATCCACAGGATATATATTTTTTTCTGTTTTTCGAAATTGGTGGGAATTCATCTTCTAATCTTTCCACTTTTACTAAGCATGAGTCTTTCAAAGTCAGGGGGGTGAGAGATCCCAAAAATACAATTAGAAGATCAAGAAGAGCCTCTACTGCAAGTCAGAAAGTGACAGTTCAGGAAAACAAAAATGCTCAGTTCTGCAAATGCTAACGCATCCCACAAAAATGAACAAGAAAAACACACTGGTTCTTGGTGAATTACAGCAGAACAGTACCAAATACTCACAAAATAGCTTTGCTTAAGCCTTGGCTACCCTAACTCTGCACGTCATATCAGACATCACATGTTGGAGCTCCATTTCTGGACACACACAGAAAGTCCTCTTTGCTCTCAAACACTAACCAAACTAGCTCTAAAGCAGCCCACAGATGTTTTTGTCTTGTCTGTGTTGTGGTGAACATTAAAATGAATGATTAAAAAACTAAGAGTGAAGCAGTTACACAATGAAAATATTTTAAGCAGGGCAAGTCATGCAAGCAAGACAAGGAGAGAACAAAGTGTGGGGTTTAGCTAAAGAGGCACACCTCAGCAGACATGTGTTTCTGATGAAAGTTTAGGTCAGGGAACATCTGGAATTCATTGATCTTCCAGCTGACCTGCCCAACTCAGCTAACAACAAGCTTCACTGGAGCTCACACTCCCTTAGTGGTTGGGGTGGTGGTGGGGGGGGAGGGGGGTATATTGACCATTATACTTTTGGTTGATGCTGTTAAAATATTATAGGCAGAAAAAGCACAAACTACTGGCCATCCAAGAAGAACCACTTTTGCCGAACAAAGGCTTCAGATGCAGTAAAAAAAAGTTTCATGTAGCACTAGAAAACGGCTATTTTAAATATACTGAAAAGCATAACTGATATAGATTCTAATTAATGGGTGATTACTAGAAATAACTGTATGTGTAAGTGTTCATCCATTCATCATTTTCTATGCCCATTTAATCAATCATGGACCAGCATGTCTACCTCCAGAAGCCCTTGACAAAGAGGGAAACACCGAGATAAATAGGACAAACAACCATGCTGGCAGACACCTAAGTGCAATTTGATCAATTAACCTAAACCATACACTTTTGGACTGTGGAAAAAAGCTACCAGCAACCTGTGAGAACCCATTCATGAACAGATGGAACATGCAAATCCCAAGGGACCCAGCTAGGATTTGAACCCAGGACTTTATTGCTACCAGTCAACAGTGCTAACAACTGTGCCATCATGCAGGCTGTAAGTGTGCACATTGTTTTTCACTTGAAGCACAATACAGAAACTGACTTAGTGAGGTACTAAACTTTATTTTGAGTGTCAACTTCCTGTTTTGTGTCACTGGTATTAACATAGCCAAATGTTCAGTAATACTAGTGAATCCACAAAGTGCTTGAGAAGTAAGACACAAGATAAAAAAGTCAGTGAAGTAACTGTAAACTATGGCCATCCTTTGATTTCCGTTCCACACACAATTAGTTAGATTTCATTACTCACTTCAAAAAGATGTAAGAGAAAACTCATCACAGGATTAATGAGTTGTTTTTTTGTTTTTGTTTTAACAAAGCGGGGTGGCAGCTGGACTGACAGTCCCAACTTCAGCTCATTTTTTACAGTGTCATATGAAAGAGAACTTGGAGGACTAACTAAGAGGTTAAGATGTAAAAGGTCACCACAAGGCTGATTTCGTCATGAGTATGAATCCATAGAATTAATTTTGTAAAGTGCATTGAGACGTGTTGTGAATTGGAGCTATATAAAAAAAACTGAATTGAGTTCAAAATGAAAATCATCGTAAGACATCTATTGACTTAACTTTGTAAAATGATTTAGCTTTAGTTACTGAAGAAAGGTTTCAGCAATTAGTGAAGGTGCCTCACTATCCAGCTGTCTAATGCAAACCAGGGCTGTTTGCTGCAACTTCCTCATGATGACCCTGTTGCAACTAACACCTACTGCTCAATAGAAGTATATACAAACTTCCTCAGTCGGCACAATTTTTTCTGCTAAACACAAAGCAAATGCAAATGCCATTCCAAAATATTGTGTTAATAACATACTGCTGGGGTCTTTTGGTTAAAGTGACGGGTAAAAAATGATTATGACAGGATTTTTCTGACCCTGTCAGTCAAAATGACCAACAACGAATAAGTCTAGCGCAACCTCTGATCCAACTGTCCCAATACATGCGACTCGAAACTGACTTTAGACATGATTCAGGGTTTAATTGATTTGTTGATCATTTACAACTGCAGATGGACAACAGGCCCCTGTGACCCTGAACAGGACCTGGCATAGAAAATGCATGGTGTAGATGTTTTCATTTTAGGTAATAAAAACCCAAAAGGCAGCTTGATACAGTATTATGGTTTGTGTACCAGGTGTACCAGATTCTAGTCTGTTACAAAATTAAAACAATCTCTTGCAGTTGGAACCCAACTATGGTATCTGAAAACAGATTGATTATACAAACTTTGATACGAGCTGAAACATTTTATTCAAACATTATTGTTTGATCCATAAAAAATATACTTGTTTTTATTTTTATTGAGTGATCACGCTTAACAAAATGTGTTATGAAAGATAATGATAATATTCACTTTTATTTGTCATTGTAATTGTACATTAAAACAAAGATTGTCCTCTGCATTTAATGCATCTCTTAGGGAGCAGTGGGCTGCCACTGTGCAGGGCCTGGGGAGTATTCTGGGGCTAAGGGTCTTGCCCAGGGACCCAAAAGGGAGGCATGTCCCTACAATCAAAAAAATAATCTCAGCTGGAACTTTAAGTAGAATTGTGTGCTTTAGTCGAGGAGAAAAAGATTGAGCTTTCAGACAACAAACACTTCAAGTACGTTTTGCATACAACTGATGGATATGTATGTGTAAAAGCACATCAAGCCCTCTATTAAGGATGATGAAAGATCTTTGATGCTTCGGGGTCTAATTTTCTTCCAAAGATTCTGGGAGCCTTCTTAAAGTGCATGCCTCTTTAAAATACAAGGACATTTTGAATGAAAATCTGGATGACTAACTGAAAATGGGCCATTGTTGGGTCTTTCAACAGGAAAAGGATCCAAACATATGAGTAAAACAACAAAGAGATGGTTGACCAGACACCAGACAAATGGACGTTCTTCTACATGGCCATCTCAGTCCACAGACCCAGATCCAATAGAAAACTTGCGCAGTAAACAAAACAGCAGAAAGCACAACAGAGGTCCCAGGAGCCTGGATAAATCTAGAGTGAATTCACAAAGAGGAATAATCAAAGATCCTCTTTCTGTATGCTCCCAACTTCTGGAAAGTTGTAGGAGAAGACTGTCATAATGCGTTCAAATTAAGTTTTTCAGTGCAGGGTTATACCATAGCAATCAAATGTATTTCAATGCTTTTTACATGTACAAATTCAACGAAGAAAACCCTAATTATGAATGTGCTACATGTTAATGCACCAAAGCAATCTGTCAGAAAAAAGCATAACAAAACATTCAGTTTTGTTATGTTTGCAGTTTAGGATCCAACAAAGTGAGCAATTTCATTTTTTGTGCTGTCAACTAACAGAAAACATCATATTGTTTAATATTTGAGCTGCTGATCAGCAGTCAGAAATCATCAAGGGACATTTGGTTCATTAGCCAGTAGATTGGTGCATTCATACTAAAATGCTAAACTCTCCATCAACTACACATTGTCTACATATAGGAACAAAAGCTTTACTTGCATTTTCTGTTTAACCTTTCGTTTAACCCTGGCTCTAAGAAGGAGCTCTGAAACATTTCTTTCATTTTGCTCATTTTTCACAGATTTGACATGAATTCAGAATGAGAACTTGTTGTTGCTTCCCCAGAAACTGGCAGATGAGTTTCAGTAAGACAGTGTGCACACACACTTCCATTGTGTGGTAGAGGCTGATCCTAAGAGAGAGTTAATTGTTTTCTGCCCAACACATAGTGTGGTAGTCTGTTGGCTCTTTGCTAAACGTCTGAGGCAGACATGTCACACTGTGCACTCTAGGTCAGTGCAATGGAGATAAAGGGAAGGATCACAGGGATGGACCAGTATGGCCAAAGAACCATAAGGCAAGGGTCACATTGGCTTTTGGGGTAAAAGATAAAGCAGATCTGGGGGAATGGGGACAGTAAAGAAAGTGATCAGTTAGAACCTGCCAACTGTCATGTAGCTAAGCTTAGACCAATCAGTTGGGAGGGAGCCATGCTTTGAATGCTGTACTGTCGAGCATTTTAACCAAAACAGTCTCAAAAGGAGAACACAAGGTGCATATATACATGTAAACAGAAAATTCATGGGGAAAACTCACTTCAATATCAATGTTCCTCTTCTTAACTAGTGACGAACTTCTGTCACTACTTCCTTTTCTTACAGTTTCATTTCAAGTACATTGTGAGGTGTCAAGTGTCAAATTAGGTGGAGGTCCAGACTTTTACTGGGCCATTGCAACAACTTCAATATTTTCATTTTCTGTCACCCTGTTGTATATTTGGTGCTGTGCTTTAGATTATGATCCTGTTGACAACCCAGTTTAATCTGAACAGTTTAACAAATTTGACTCCTGTTTGGTATACAGATGGGTTCAAGGTTGACAATATGATCAGG
This sequence comes from Girardinichthys multiradiatus, assembly GCF_021462225.1. Classification (NCBI taxonomy): domain Eukaryota; kingdom Metazoa; phylum Chordata; class Actinopteri; order Cyprinodontiformes; family Goodeidae; genus Girardinichthys; species Girardinichthys multiradiatus. The sequence continues at coordinate 3,091,605 of NC_061797.1, forward strand.
TTAAGTGTCTGCAAAAACAGGCCAAAATCATCAGCCCTCCACCACTATGCTTGACAAGGCGTTTGTGTCAATATGCAGTGTTTGTTTCTTGCCAAACATAGTTTAGTTAATTTTGGCCATTGAAACCCTATTTTGATGTCATTTGTTCAAACTATATTGCTCAAAATCCCAAAACAAGTCATACATGTTCAGATGTTGTCCTAATCCTAGCTTGAACTTAGACTCTACCGGCTTTGGTTTGCATGTTAAATGTTTGAGATGGAACTCTAGAGGATTTTTGTCATTTCCCTGACCTGTGAGTAAACCTTTCTAACACAACCATTCCTGTGAAGACTGGTAGCTGTCTTGAATGTTTCCCCCTTGTAAAAAATCCATCTCCAATTAGAATATGAAAGTACAAAAATGGAAATACCTTTATAACCCTTTTCAGAATGAAGGAAAACCTCTCTAAGATCACTGTTGATCCTTCTTGCCATATTGTTAACACACGCCTGCAGGCTCTAGATAAAACATCTGTTTTATGTTTTACCTGTTTCATGAGTGCTTATGCTTAATGATCAACTGATCAATGCATTTGATTAAAATGACCTGATTGCTATGTGCCATTTTAACTACCAGTGCTAAAATGACACAGCAATAAGAGTGTGACAATTTTGTCCCTACACACTTTCTGAATTTTAAGCTAAATTTAAAAAATGGAAACAGTAAACATAACAATGATATGGTGTGATACATGAGGTGTTTTTAAATACCTGACGTTTTTTTCAAAACATTTTATGTTCCTATATTTTCTTCTGCCAAAAGCTTTAAGTTGCCAGATAAAGGTTCCTGTTTCTATTCAATCCGTGTCAGCACAGAAGTGTGATTAACATAAAAAATATTTTCGAAAATCAGATATGTGGCTGGGTATTAACATGTGAGCTACATACTCTGGATGTAGGTAATGAGTCTTGGGAGAGTTTTTATAAAAGTCGTAGTAGAAGTACTTCTCATCTAAGGGTGTGGTCGTGCATATGGACCGAGCTCCCCGCACACAGTGACAGAACCTAATACGTCTCTGCTTGACTTCCCGTTTTTAATAAGTTGCTTCCTTGAAATGTCAGGTTGTTCTTATGGCCTGCAGCTCATTAGTTTCTGTTCAACAGAGAAGTCATTAACAGCCTCAGGACTATGAGTTATACTGAATCTTCTTTCCTGTAGACATCGTACAAAAACACCACAAATCTCAATATGGTTAAGTACAGAAACACGGAACTTGAATAAAAACCTGGTTAAAGTCTTCCGGAAATATTTGCGTATAAACAAGGCCTCGGATACACTGTAATCTAGGAAGTATATTGTACCAGTTTATTGTGCTGGATCATTACTTCCTCCGAGTTCACCTGACGAAATGAATCTTTGTGTGGTGAAAATGCAGTTTGCATACAAACACAATCTCGGTTCTGCTCAAGCCAAAATAGTAGCAGCAGAAATGAATTTACTTTGTTCAGATTCCAGAAGTAGAGTTTTTGCGACACAATAAAATGGGTGCTTTTAAACGGAGTTTACTCCGCGCCTGCTGCCTTTCTTATGGAAGTGTGCCGACGAGTCGATTCAGCAGGTTGACAGGTGGGCAGGTCCTTTGCGTGCTGTGGCAGACATCGGTTAAAATAAAGGACACAACCAACTTGAAATCACACTGGAATATATGGTTCCTACTAGTTCTCTCTGGGCCCCAACTTTACTGCTATAAGTTGGTCGCGCCCTTATTTGTGTGTGTGTGTGTGTGTGTGTGTGTGTTTAACTAGGTGTCAACATCCCAACGTGCATTCTATCAAATCTCACCAAAATGCGACCTTTCACCCAACAAGTCGCAGTTTTGATCGCTTTAAACGCGAGGAGCAGGCACACTGAATGGTACTCACATCTTCCATGGTAAACGTACAGGATCCGTTATATGGCTGCGGACTAGATCAAAAATCACACGACGACGCTCTTAGTATCCTGGTAAGAAACGCTTCAGCAGCTGCCTGCTGGTGTGCAACTGACACATTTCCAGCAGTAACCGTAAATGCAGAAAAGTAGGAACTGTACACTCTTTGACACCAAAGGACGCGTCGTTTTCCTCTTTTGCCTCGGAGAGAAAACTTAGAAAAAGTAGTTTGGTTTCCGGTTCAAGTCCCTTTCTACACATGAATTTGTGAGGAGGAGCAACATCGCCAGCAGCCTGTATCTTGTTGCTAGGGCATCCCGTCTCATCGCAGCAAGTTAAAACGCGATTCAGTTCTTTTTTTTTTAAATTAAAATTACCGGATGGTTTCTAAAAAACACAGCTTTAACTGCAGCAACGTCACACAGTCACTCTAGAAAACCTCCCTCTCTCTCAGATACTAAGAGGAGTAAACATTTCCCAGCTAAAATTATGTATAAATGTATGTATATATATCACCAATAGACTGCTCATTATCCCCCGCGACCCACTATGGAATAAGCGGTAGAAAATGACTGACTGACTTACTGCTCATTACGTGATAATAAAATGTCATGATCCACTGTCAGAGCAGCAGTGAGATCAAGAAGAACAGCTCCAAAATGAGCATTTAAAACCAAACCGTTGCACCCTGAGAAGAGCTGTTCTAGTGCTGTTACATGACTTAAAACGCGACTGAAACTTCACATAAATGCCATATAGATGGTCCTGTAACCAAAGATATAACACCTTCTCTAAAATGTTAGAAAGAAAAAGCTGCTGGGAATTTGGCCTAAAGTTTGAGAGAACATTAGGTTTTATTAAGAAGAGGTTGCATGTTTTAAAGGCTGCTGGAACACAGCTCAAGTGAAGTCAGGTGTTAACAAAACTGGCTACCCAGGGACTTAAAACGCTAACATCATCTTTCAACAACCTGGGGAGAATACTGTCACCTGGACAGTATGAAGGTCTCAGGTGTTGAACTATCTAGAAATCTGAGAGACAGTCACAGGCTCAAAATGTTCTAAAACAGCAGGATAGCAGGATCATGGGCTCAAAATATGTGTAAAAACCTGATGACCCTCACTTTATTAATACAAATGTTTAAAACCATTTCACAAAGTGAAACAGAAGGTGTCAGGCTTCATTTAATCAGTTTCACTGCTTTCATCTATGCCATTGTCTACACTCTTCAGTTCTTTTTGTTCCTCCCTGGATTATACTGATTTTCATGCCAAGTATATCTAAGCCTGTTTATCACACCAAGTCTGTTCATGCTGGTTTTTGCCTTGGTTCTATGTTTTGCCCACTTCAGTTTGCCGGCCTGAAAGTTGTTGTTATTAAACGTTTTTATCTCACCGCATCATCTGCTCCTGCCTGTCTGCATTTGGATCCATTCCGAAAGCCACTCTCTCGATCATAGTCCATCACAGAGGTACACAGGAAAAACAACTACAGTGGTTTGTAAAAGTATTCATACCCCTTGAACATTTCCACATATTGTCACATTACAACCACAAACATAAATATATTTTATTGGAATTTTATGTGAAAGACGAACACAAAGTGGTATATGAGTGTGAAGTGGAAAGAAAATTATACATGATTTCTTTTTTGTTTTTACAAATAAAAAACTGAAAAATGCAGTGTGCAAAGTATTCAGTCCCCCTAAGTCAATACTTTGTGGAACCCCCTTTTGCTGCAATTACAGCTCCATGTCTTTTAGGGTATGTCTCTACCAGCTTTGCACATCTAGTGACTGAAATTTTTGCCCATTCTTCTTTGCAAAACAGCTCAAGCTCAGTCAGATTAGATGCAGAGTGTTAGTGAACAGCATTTCTCAGATCTTGCCACAGATTCTCAATTGGGTTTAGGTCTGGACTTTGACTGGGCCATTCTAACACATGAATATGTTTTAAACCATTCCATTGTAGCCCTGGCTTTATGTTTAGGGTCGTTGTTCTTCTGGAAGGTGAACCTTCGTCCCACTCTCAAGTCTTTTGCAGACTCCAACAGGTTTTTTTCCAAGATGTGCAGTGTTAGTTCTCCACCACAAATAGTGTTTGGCATTTTGGCCCAAAAGTTCAATTTTAGTCTCGTCTGACCAAAGCACGTTCTTCCACATGTTTGCTGTGTCCCCAACATGGCTTCTGGCAAACTGCAAATGTGGCTCCTTATGGCTTTCTTTTAACAATGGCTTTCTTCTTGCCACTCTTCTATAAAGACCACATATGTGCAGTGCACGACTAATAGTTGTCCTGTGGACAGATTCCCGCACCTGAGCTGTGGATCTCTGCAGTTCATCCAGAGTCACTATGGGCCTCTTGGCTGCATCTCTGATCAGTGCTCTCCTTGTTCGGCCTGTAAGTTTAGGTGGACGGCCTTGTCTTGGTAGGTTTACAGTTGTGTCATACTCTTTCCTTTTCCAGATGATGGATTGAACAGTTCCTTGAGATGTTCAAAGCTTGGAAAATCGTTTTATAGCCTAAGCCTGCTTTAAACTTCTCCACAACTTTATCCCTGACCTGTCTGATGTGTTCCTTGGACTTCATGATGCTGTTTGCTACCCAATATTCTCTTAACCAACCTCTGAGGCCATCACAGAGCAGCTGTATTTGTACTGAGATTAGATTACACACAGGTGGGCTCTATTTAGTCATTAGCTATCATCAGGCAACAAAATAAATCATGTATATTTTCATTCCACTTCGCAATTGTATACCACTTTGGGTTGGTCTTTCACATAAAATTACAATAAAATAAACTGTATCTATGTTTGTAGTTGTAATGTGACAGTATGTAGAAATGTTCAAGGGATATGAATACTTTTACAAGCCACTGTATACAATTTAACAAATAAGATTTTTGTTTCAGATTCCCTTTAGAAGTTGGTTATTTTTAAATGAGAAACTACAGTAATCCTAATATAATCTTATGAATACCGTATTAACGTTTCTGGAGTACCCGGTGAGAACCCACGAACGCACGGGGAGAACATGCAAACTCCATGCAGAAAGACCCCTGGACGGGAATCAACCCAGGACCTTCTTGCTGCAAGGCAACAGTGCTACCAACTGCGCCACCGTGCAGCCCCAAAATTGCTATATTTTGAAACTATGATATCAAAAGAGCCCATATCCCACAGAAATTCCATTTCAACCTGGAAAGACTCACAAAGAGAAGACAGGGATGCAATTAGAAAAGTTTATTAGTGAATGTTTATTTCTTTGCCGCTCGGACCCCAGTGGAAGACGTGAATGCTGAGAATGACATGCGCTTGAATGAACATCTTAAGGTTAGATTTAGAGATGTCTTTCCCCCCAAAAAAGGGGGCCGAGGCTGGGTCCGAGGCCGGAAATGAGAAAGGAAGTTATTGAGGTTTATAAAGATTTGAGTAACGGGGGTGAAGAAGGGATGATTTGAGCATAGAGAGAAGGAATAGGTTAGTGTGCCTGACCAGGCATCGATGGGGCTGAGCCTGACAAGGCGTAGATGGGGCTGAGCCTGACAAGACGTAGATGGGGCTGAGCCTGACAAGGCGTAGATGGGGCTGAGCCTGACAAGGCGTAGATGGGGCTGAGCCTGACAAGGCGTAGATGGGGCTGAGCCTGACAAGGCGTGGATGGGGATGAGCCTGACAAGACGTAGATGGGGCTGAGCCTGACAAGGCGTAGATGGGGCTGAGCCTGACAAGGCGTAGATGGGGCTGAGCCTGACAAGGCGTAGATGGGGCTGAGCCTGACAAGGCGTAGATGGAGCTGAGCCTGACAAGGCGTAGATGGAGCTGAGCCTGACAAGGCGTAGATGGAGCTGAGCCTGACAAGGCGTAGATGGAGCTGAGCCTGACAAGGCGTAGATGGAGCTGAGCCTGACAAGGCGTAGATGGAGCTGAGCCTGACAAGGCGTGAATGGGGATGAGCCTGACAAGACGTAGATGGGGCTGAGCCTGACAAGCCGTAGATGGGGCTGAGCCTGACAAGGCGTAGATGGGGCTGAGCCTGACAAGGCGTAGATGGGGCTGAGCCTGACAAGGCGTAGATGGGGCTGAGCCTGACAAGGCGTAGATGGGGCTGAGCCTGACAAGGCGTAGATGGGACTGAGCCTGACAAGGCGTAGATGGGGCTGAGCCTGACAAGACGTAGATGGGGCTGAGCCTGACAAGGCGTAGATGGGGCTGAGTCTGACAAGGCGTAGATGGGGCTGAGCCTGACAAGGCGTAGATGGGGCTGAGCCTGACAAGGCGTAGATGGGGCTGAAGATCTAAGAGAAGAAAATAATTAATTAACAATGGTGCCTGTAGAGGAGAAAAATGAGGCAGAGACTGAGAAGACAAGGCCTAATTGAGTACTAAAAGGGAAATCTATCAGGAAAATAGAAAGAAATAAATGGCAAGAAAGAAGCGCAAGGCGTGGAAAGGATAAATCATGCAGAGAAATGTAGTTTGTAAATAGGCTATGAAAGCAAGGAAAATAATAGGGATGCAAAGCAGATAGAAATGCCTAAAAGGCTATGCAGATAAAGATATGGAATAAAGCTATAAAAAGAGATCTGCCGAGCAGGAAAAAAGAAATACATAGGTCGGGTAATGGAGGAAGAAAGGCAGAAAATGAGTGAAAGTAATTAAAGGGAAGAAAAAGCTTAAACAGGGAATTGGCCCGCATAAAGAAAAGGGGAAATAAAGTGAGATGAAGAAATTTCAGAAGAGCTATGCAGTGTTGGAAATGCCATGAAGGAAATGCAGATGAAGACATGAAATAAAGTAATAGTTTGTAAATGGGCTATGAAAGCAAGGAAAATAAGAGGGATGAAAAGCAGATGACAGATACAGTGCCTTGCCAAAGTACTCGGCCCCCTTGAACTGGTCAACCTCTTGCCATATTTCAGGCTTCAAACATAAAGATATAAAATAAAAATTTTTTGTGAAGAATCAACAACAAGTGGGACACAATCGTGAAGTGGAATGAAATTTATTGGATGTGTCAAACTTTTTTAACAAATAAAAAACTAAAAAGTGGGGCGTGCAATATTATTTGGCCCCTTTACTTTCAGTGCAGCAAACTCACTAAAGAAGTTTAGCGAGGATCTCTGAATGATCCAATGTTGTCCCAAATGACTGATGTGCTCACAACATCTGGGTCACGGCACCAAATTGTTGAGGTTATTTAATTCTACCAGATATAATAATACGGCCCCAACCTCACCCCAGTCCGGATGTTGTGAGAAAGAACAGAGTAGAGCAGGAAATTAAGATTAACACAAGTTTAATTTGATAAATAAGTCCAATGATTTCCAATGTGTAATACACAAAGAATGATACAAAGAAAGAAAGATTACCTAAGGCCTTAGGGAGAGACTCAGATCAGCAAAGCTAGGCTGTATTCACCGAGTGGTCTGTCTGACCATCAGTATTAAAGGTTTTTATACCCTCAACGAACTTCAAAGCAGACTGCTGAAACCTCCTCTCCAAGAATTATTTACAAAGTCTGTGTCGCCGCTGTAAATCAGCCAACCCCCATGGGAGTACTTTATTATCTATACCATCCCCAACGGCCGACATTTATTGCTTTACTGCCCATACAGCCGCCATTTACTGCTTACAGCTGCTGGTGAACTTCCTCACCTTCTTCCAGCCTGGACCCTGCTGTGACCTCTCTCTCCCGGTGGTCCCCAATACATGATATATTTCAGTTTTATGCATACACATGCAAACTGAACACATAGTATGAAACTAAATGATTTTAATTCTCAACAATAGATAGGGTGATGAAGAAAGAAAGGCAGGAAATAAAAGAAGAGGTAATTAAAGGGAAGAAGAAGCTTAAATGAAACGGGAAATTGGTCCGCATGAAGAAACGAAGGAGAAATAAAGTGAAATGAAAAAATTTCACGGGGGCTGCACGGTGGCGCAGTTGGTAGCACTGTTGCCTTGCAGCAAGAAGGTCCTGGGTTCGATTCCCGACCGGGGGTTTTTCTGCATGGAGTTTGCATGTTCTTCCCGTGCATGTGTGGGTTCTCACCGGGTACTCCGGCTTCCTCCCACAGTCCAAAGACATGCCTGTTAGGTTAATTGGTCACTCTAAATTGCCCTTAGGTGTATGAATGAGGTTGTGCATGGTTGTTTGTGTGTTGCCCTGCGATGGACTGGCGACTTGTCCAGGGTGTACCCTGCCTCTCGCCCATAAACTGCTGGACCCACTATGGAATAAGCGGTAGAAAATGACTGACTGACTGATGACTGAAAAAATTTCAGGAGAGCTATGGAGTGCTGGAAATGCCTTGAAGGAAATGCAAATGAAGATATGAAATAAAGCAATAAAACAGATCTCTTAATAAGGAGTTGGAAGATAAATCGGCCATGAAGGCAGAAAATAACATAAGTGAGCTAGAGTAAGGGAGAATAATTGGACATGACTGGGAGGTGCTGAAGGAAGAGTCCTGCAAAACGGAAAAATGAAGATTGAACAAAGCCAATGATGGATAAAGGCCAACCACCACCAGTAAATGCAGGAAGCTCATACCTAAGAGCTGGGAGATCGTTGAACAGCTAGTACAGAGTGGAAGTCTGGCGACCGTGGCTGAAGAAGGCCAAGGGCCGAGTTGATGGAGGGAAGCTGTATAAACAGGTTGCTGTTGTATAGGCAGCTCCAATTCTAAGTAAGTTACTTGAGACCTGACTAGGAAGCGGGTTGTACTAGTCTAAAGATGCCTCAAAACTGGCAAGGCGTGGAGGGGATATGAGACAAACCTGACTAGGAATAGAGGGTGTGAACCTGACACGGAGTAGAGGGGAAAATGATGAAAGCCTGAATAAGCAAGAGGATGAAATCTTGCTGAACCTGATGAGGCGAGCAGAAGATGAGACTTGGACAAGCCTGACCAGGTGTGGAGGGGAAATGATGTAATCCTGATAAGGCGAGGAGGCCTGACTGTAACTAACAAGGTAATGAGTGAGGGAGAGGGACAAGAAAGAGCTGCACCTGACATACACTTGAAAGATTTTAAGTAAAGGTTCTGAGTTGAACTGGTTTCTCTTACCTTTATATGAATTTCATGAAAACTTATTGTTTCTTCCATACCTCTGACTCACTGAGGGGCTCACCGAGGGGCAGATGCACAACGCTGTTAGCAGCTGCTAAATGTGCAAACCTAATCTTGCAAGTGCCACCATTTCTAAAAGACATGAAGATAGATCTGCTCTACTGAGCAAATATGGCTTCCTACACTGTTGCAGATTCCCAACATAAATTAGTTATTAAAGTTAAAACCTGCCAATGTTATAATTATGAATGAGTAATTCAGCCAGAGAAAATAACTAATCGATGTCAAATCAGTTTGTCTTATGCAGATTGAGTGGAGAAAATAATATTTGAAAAAACTGATGGTTATATCTTCACGCTACTAAAGCCTTGCATTATACAGGTCCTTACTGAAGAGTCACATACAGGTCCTTCTCAAAATATTAGCATATTGTGATAAAGTTCATTATTTTCCATAATGTAATGATGAAAATTTAACATTCATATATTTTAGATTCATTGCACACTAACTGAAATATTTCAGGTCTTTTATTGTCTTAATACGGATGATTGTGGCATACAGCTTATGAAAACCCAAAATTCCTATCTCACAAAATTAGCATATTTCATCCGACCAATAAAAGAAAAGTGTTTTTTATACAAAAAACGTCAACCTTCAAATAATCATGTACAGTTATGCACTCAATACTTGGTCGGGAATCCTTTTGCAGAAATGACTGCTTCATTGCGGCGTGGCATGGAGGCAATCAGCCTGTGGCACTACTGAGGTCTTATGGAGGCCCAGGATGCTTCGATAGCGGCCTTTAGCTCATCCAGAGTGTTGGGTCTTGAGTCTCTCAACGTTCTCTTCACAATATCCCACAGATTCTCTATGGGGTTCAGGTCAGGAGAGTTGGCAGGCCAATTGAGCACAGTGATACCATGGTCAGTAAACCATTTACCAGTGGTTTTGGCACTGTGAGCAGGTGCCAGGTCGTGCTGAAAAATGAAATCTTCATCTCCATAAAGCTTTTCAGCAGATGGAAGCATGAAGTGCTCCACAATCTCCTGATAGCTAGCTGCATTGACCCTGCCCTTGATAAAACACAGTGGACCAACACCAGCAGCTGACACGGCACCCCAGACCATCACTGACTGTGGGTACTTGACACTGGACTTCTGGCATTTTGGCATTTCCTTCTCCCCAGTCTTCCTCCAGACGCTGGCACCTTGATTTCCGAATGACATGCAGAATTTGCTTTCATCCGAAAAAAGTACTTTGGACCACTGAGCAACAGTCCAGTGCTGCTTCTCTGTAGCCCAGGTCAGGCGCTTCTGCCGCTGTTTCTGGTTCAAAAGTGGCTTGACCTGGGGAATGCGGCACCTGTAGCCCATTTCCTGCACACCCCTGTGCACGGTGGCTCTGGATGTTTCTACTCCAGACTCAGTCCACTGCTTCCGCAGGTCCCCCAAGGTCTGGAATCGGCCCTTCTCCACAATCTTCCTCAGGGTCCGGTCACCTCTTCTCGTTGTGCAGCGTTTTCTGCCACACTTTTTCCTTCCCACAGACTTCCCACTGAGGTGCCTTGATACAGCACTCTGGGAACAGCCTATTCGTTCAGAAATTTCTTTCTGTGTCTTACCCTCTTGCTTGAGGGTGTCAATAGTGGCCTTCTGGACAGCAGTCAGGTCGGCATTCTTAACCATGATTGGGGTTTTGAGTGATGAACCAGGCTGGGAGTTTTAAAGGCCTCAGGAATCTTTTGCAGGTGTTTAGAGTTAACTCGTTGATTCAGATGATGAGGTTCATAGCTCGTTTAGAGACCCTTTTAATGATATGCTAATTTTGTGAGATAGGAATTTTGGGTTTTCATGAGCTGTATGCCAAAATCATCCATATTAAGACAATAAAAGACCTGAAATATTTCAGTTAGTGTGCAATGAATCTAAAATATATGAATGTTAAATTTTCATCATTACATTATGGAAAATAATGAACTTTATCACAATATGCTAATATTTTGAGAAGGACCTGTATGTGACTCTTCAGTAACACTAAGAGCTTTGTGCGGAGATCGAACCTTGAGGAACTCTGAAAGCTGTATGAACCAAAGTCCAAACTGGGTTGCTGTGTGGGCCATAGATGAGTGGACCCTTAAATTAGACACTCTCTTGTCCAGTTCTTTAGATTTGGACTGAGAAAACTGACTGTCCAAGCGGTCCAACTACTTTAAATATCTCCAAGTTTGTTGGAGTAGAACTACAAAATATAAACATGAAGCCCTTCTTTAAACTACTGAGCAGCAAACTTCGATGAGTGTTAAAGATTAATCAGATTTGTTGACAATGTGAACGGTGATTCTTATTCTGAAGAATGGATTAATGCGCTGCCCCTGCAGAATCTAGGAAGGGAGCCTAGGTGGGACGTTAGAATGTGTGGGAGCATAGAATCTGGGCGTTAGCAAGGTAAACGCCAGTGGGAGGGGCCGAGGAGCAGGCTGGGCGCCGGTAGAGCGGAGAAGAGGAAGCTGACGTAGCCAAGTTGGAGGCGAACTTCGGATATGTTGAGTGAGATGAATCGCGCGCTGGAGAGAATCCATGGACAATATGCATGAAGCAGAGAAGATTGAGGGATGACTGGTGTAGAAGAAGACGTTGAAGCTTGAGGTGTGGGAGGATCGGTTTGAGAGACGAAGATCAGAGGAGAAGCTGCATGCAGAAGACTGGCAGGAATGTGCAGGGGGAGCCAGGGTGGAGGAGATCAACCTCGGCGACGCTTGGCAGGAGGATTTTAAGGCGCTTCTGGAGGAGGTGGAAGGTGGAGGGGGTGGAAGGAGAGAATTATGCTGCCGCAGAAGCGCGGAGAGCTGAGCGAGGTGGGATAAATCCAGATCGGAGTCAGAACACATGCAGCACGGTCTGGACTGGGAGAATGGACGCCAAAGCGGGAGGCCAGGCGAATGGTTCTGCGAGCAAGTAAGGAGGGCGAAGATCCGTTGCGAACAACGCAAGGAGCGGCCAGATTGTCAGACTGATGTCAAACATGACGTGGCTGAACGTCAAAGTTCAGCTGCAGAACGGAGGGTTCCGTGGATGAAGATCTTTTCAAGCAGAGCCCTGAAGGATGATTGGCCGGGGGAGAAATGCAGACTTGACGCTGATTTGTGGATTTGAGGAGTAATTAGACGAAGCTGGAGGTGATTGGGAGTCTTCCATGTTGAATTTTTGTTTAAACTTAATTTAAATATTTGTATTTACCATACCATACCTACCACTTTATTTCTGAAGCACTTAAAAAAACAACATAACAGCAGACCAAAGTGCTGTACACAAGTATACCACAAAACAAGAATAAAACAATTATAAGAAAATACAGCAGATACATTGAAAAGGGAAACAAATCAAGAGCTCCCTCGGGGTAAAAGCCAAAGAGAAAAAAAATGTCTTTAAACGAGTTTTAAAAACAGCAAGGGAAGGAGCCTGCCTGACATTCAGTGGCAGCTCATTCTCCAATTTTGGAGCCAAAACTGCAAAAGCCCTGTCTCCTCTGGTTTTATAGACTGTCTTGGGGACTGCCAAAGGCATCTGATCACATGATCTAAGAGCATGCAAAGGCATGTAGGGTTTATGCAGCTCACACAAATAAAAGGAGTAAGATCGTTAAGAGAGTTAAAAGACAAATAAAATAATTTTAAAATGGATTCGGAACTGAATGGGAAGCCAATGAAGGGACGCCAAAGCTGAAGTTATGTGCTCTTGTTTAGAAGTACCAGTTAAAAACCACACAGCAGCATTTTGTACCAGCTGCAAACGGAAGACGGAGGCCTGGCTAACTCCAATCAAAAGAGAGTTGTAATAATCTAGGTGTGATGTAATAAAAGCATGGATCACTGTTTTTCGGTGCTGTCTAGGAAGGAGGGACTTAATGTTTGACAGGCGCCTCAAGTGAAAAAAGGAGGACTTAACCACAGCATTGACATGCCAGTCAAATTTTAGTCCGGGGTCCATTTTCACCCCTAAATTACTGACACTGGATTTTTCATATGGGGCCAAAGGGGAATAGTCAAATGTGGGGATACAGCTAAAACTACCAGGCTTAAAAAACAGAACCTCTGTCTTTTATTCATTAAAATGAAGAAAACCCTAATGTTATTAAGACAGTCCAGGAGAGGCTGAGTGGAGCCATTATATTTTATAGAAAAATAAACTTGACAGCCATATGCATATAAATGAAATGGCATGCCATGCTTTTTAAAAATAGAACCAAGTGGCAACTAATAAAGTGAGAAAAGAAGAGGACCAAGAATAGAGCCCTGAGTTACCCCCAGGGAAGGGCAGCAGAAGCAGAGGTAAAATCATCCATCATCACACTGAAAGTCCTATCAGATAGGTAGGACCTTGTGAGACCTGGCCTGGCTCACCACCTGCAGGGGGGAGCCATTAGGGCCCGTACAAAGAGGATCGGGCGGGAGTCGACGACCTCAACCCCGGATGAGGACCTCAAGTCTCTGGATGTTGTGGGGCTGTCGTAGCTAATACGCCTCTTCGACATTGCATGGTGGTTGGGGACTCGTCGGAGAGCGCCTGGTGGCTGGGTTGCTCCTCGCGGGACCCGGCCGGGCCAAGCCCGAACAAGAGACGCGAGCCTATCCCCCCAGTGGGCCCACCACCTTCAGGGGTAACCGTGAGGGACCGGTGCAGAGGATTGGGTGGCGCACGAAGGTGGAGACCTCGGTGGCCCGATCCCCGGATGCTTAGGCTGGCACTAGGGATGTGGAATGTCACCTCGCTGGGGGGGAAGGAGCCTGAGCTTGTGCGGGAAGTCGAGAGATATAGACTAGAAATAGTCGAGCTCGCCTCCACGCACAGCGTGGGCTCTGGAACCCATCTCCTCGAGAGGGGCTGGACTCTCTTCTACTCTGGAGTGGCCCACGGGGAGAGGCGGCGGGCTGGGGTGGGTTTGCTTGTCGCCCCCCTGCTCAGCCGTCTCGTGTTGGGGTTTACCCCAGTGGATGAGAGGGTCACATCCCTGCGCCTTCAGGTTGGGGAGAGGTCTCTGACTATCATTTTGGCCTACGGGCTGAGTGGTAGTGCGGAGTACCCGGCCTTCTTGGCGTTCCTGTCAGGGGTGCTGGATAGTGCCCCTCCTGGGGACTCCATCATTCTGCTGGGGGACTTCAACGCCCACGTGGGAAACGACAGTGACACCTGGAGAGGCGTGATCAGGAGGAATGGCCTCCCTGATGTGAATCCGAGCTGTGTTTTGTTATTGGACTTCTGTGCTAGTCACGGATTGTCCATAATGAATACCATGTTCAAACATAAGGGTGTCCATCAATGCACTTGGCACCAGGATACCCTAGGCAGGAGGTCAACGATCGACTTTGTTGTCGTATCATCAGACCTTCGGCCACATGTTTTGGACACTCGGGTGAAGAGAGGGGCTGAGCTGTCCACTGATCACCACCTGGTGGTGAGTTGGATCCACTGGGGGAGGAGAAAGCCAGAAAGACTTGGCAGGCCCGAGCGCATAGTGAGGGTCTGCTGGGAACGTCTGGCAGACCCCTTGGTCAGGGATGTATTCAACTCCCACCTCCGGGAGAACTTTGACCAGATTCCGAGGGATGTTGGAAACATAGAGTCCGAGTGGACCATGTTCTCTGCATCTATTGTCGATGCTGCCGCCCGTAGCTGCTGCCGTAAGGCCTTCAAAAACAGAGTTCAGGCGGGCGACCAGGAGGTCGTCCCGAGCAGGCACAGGGTTCAGGCGGGCGACCAGGAGGTTGTCCCGAGCAGGCACAGGGTTCAGGCGGGCGACCAGGAGGTTGTCCCGAGCAGGCACACGGTTCAGGCGGGCGACCAGGAGGTTGTCCCGAGCAGGCACAGGGTTCAGGCGGGCAACCAGGAGGTCGTCCCGAGCAGGCACAGGGTTCAGGCGGGCGACCAGGCCTGCACCAAAGACGTGGAGGCCGACTGAGCAGAGTAGAGGACTTCCCAGACACTGTGGAACTCTAGAGGCGTGGAACCTGGCGAACCCTCAGAGGCTGAAGCAGAGCCTGGCGAACCCTCAGAGGCTGAAGCAGAGCCTGGCGAACCCTCAGCTCTGGGTTCAAAAGCCAGAACGAGGACAAAACGTTCCTTAAACTCCTGCAGACTAGGAACAGGAGCTGAGGCGTTGGCCAGACCCTCCGTGACGTGAGCCGGAGCTGAGACGTCGGCCGGACCCTCCGTGACGTGAGCCGGAGCTGAGGCGTCGGCCGGACCCTCCGTGACGTGAGCCGGAGCTGAGGCGTCGGCCGGACCCTCCGTGACTTGAGCCGGAGCTGAGGCGTCGGCCGGACCCTCCGTGACGTGAGCCGGAGCTGAGGCGTCGGCCGGACCCTCCGTGACGTGAGCAGGAACTGAGGCGTCGGCCGGACCCTCCGTGACGTGAGCAGGAGATGAGGCATCGGCCGGACCCTCCGTGACGTGAGCAGGAGCTGAGGCGTCGGCCGGACCCTCCGTGACGTGAGCAGGAGCTGAGGCGTCGGCCGGACCCTCAGCGGCGTGAGCAGGAGCTGAGGCGTCGGCCGGACCCTCAGCGACGTGAGCAGGAGCTGAGGCGTCGGCCGGACCCTCAGCGGCGTGAGCAGGAGCTGAGGCGTCGGCCGGACCCTCAGTGGCGTGAGCTGAGGCGTCCGCCGGACCCTCAGCGGCGTGAGCAGAGGCGTCGCCGGTGCCCCCGATGACTTGAGCCGGGGCGTCCCTCTTACGACGTCTTCTGCGCCGTGTGGAGGGGGTTGAGGCTGACTTAGGGTCAGGCTGTGGTGTGTCTGTCCTGGAGTCAGGCTGAGGCTGTGGTGTGTCAGGCTGTGGACCTGACGTGGGCTGCTCTGCAGCAGCAGCAGCTCCCTGGAGTCCTGGCGTAGGCTGCTCCGCAGCAGCTTTCTGGAGTCTTGACATGGATGACGGAGGATGGCAGTAAAACAGCCTTACTGCCGCTTCATACTCCATCTCAATCTGCCTTATCCTCTCCATCAGCTCAGGAGAGGAATACAGGAGACCTGTCGTCCTGAGGATCTTGATTTTGCTAGCAGTGAACCTCAAGCGCTGCTCCAGCTCGGCAGGTGTTGCCCCATAACTCCGGGCTGGAGCGAGCGCAGACGGCATGGGCGGAGGTGCAGCGAGCCTGGTAGACAGTGCTGTGGCAGACGAAGATGCGGGCTCACTTGCTGCAGCCCTCACGTAGGCTGGCTGGGAAACCACCGCCGGAACCCCTGCATGTCGGCGTTTCTTGCGGCGGGAGGAGGACGTGGGCCTCACTGCCGGACCAGAGTGCACAACCAGGGGAGGAGGCGGAGAACGGCGACGAAGGGGACTTGTCCCCGGAACTGGAATCGCCAACCTGGTTCCATCATAAGCCGACTGACAGCCCCGCAGAACGGCGCAACGACTTCTCCGCCTCCCGAGACAGAAAAGTAAGGAGGTCAATGGAGCCAGCCTGATGCTCCTCCGCGAGGTCCTTGTTTGGCGGAAACATACTGTCACGGTTCTGTCACGGTTAACTTGGAATTGGACCCCACAATGCAGACGAGCAGGCAGCGTGATGGTAAGTAAAAAAGATTTAATAACGAAAACTCACTCACTACAGGTGGCAGGAACAAAACAAACGGGCAGGCAAGACAGGCATGGCATGATAAAAAAAAAACAAGACTTGGTTTTAGAACAAGACATGAGCATGAGAGTGAAAGATGTTTCTGCGAAGATTAACAGAACAGGTGTGAATATATGGCGTGAAAACCAGGTGGAGTAAGGAGACAGATTAACTTGAAGCAGGTGAACAGAATAAACTTAATTAACAGAACAAAACGTGACTGGAGCAAAACAGAGACTCTTGAACATAAACTAGAAAAACATAAAGCAAAAGCATAACCAGATCCGAAAACCAAACTTGACAAAACATGAACAAGACAACAAAACAAAAGCATGACCAGGAAAATAAACAGAAACATGATTCAAAACTTGAACAGTGAAAAACATAAGGAAAACCCCCGAAACCAAAAACCAAACAACTCTACATCATGACAATTTATAAGCATTGTAGCAATATACCTTCATTCTTGGTTTATAGAGTACATTCTATAATGCGCTTGTAATATTCGCATAGGGGAAAGTATTACTATACTCAATTCAATTCAAAAATACTTTATTAATCCCAAAGTGAAATTAAATGTTGTTGTAGCTCATTATGAGGGTTTCCTCAAAGAGCCGTTGTAGATGCTGATGGCTGAGGGCAGGAAGGATCTCCTGTAGCGCTCCGTCTTACAGCAGATCTGAAGAAACCTCTGACTGAAGACACTCTGTTGTTGTAGGACAGTCTCATGAAGAGGATGCTCAGGCACTGGACAAAAAGGATTGGAATCCGGGAAAATGCAACCCGTATTTTTCAAAGATAAAGGACATATTCGAAGATATGCAAAATGCATATTTGAGGTATGCAAATTCCGGATAATTCAGGATCGGGACTACTTTGCATCCGGAGATATCCGGACTTCGGATACTTATGTCTGGAGTATACTGATAAAATCCAACACACGGATTTTCAGAGGATCCACCCACGATCTTCTTGCATTATAAACGGATTTTCCTAAGATCTCTCGACACGTATCCTGAAGTATACGCTAATATCCTGGGCCCGCATTCTCCTAAGATCCTATTAAGGATTTTTTTGTATATTGAATGCATCTTTTGAAGATTTCCCGTTATCCTTACATATCCTGAGCTTTTATTCTCAGAAGATCCCAAATTGGATTTTCTTGCATTTTTTCTGGATCTTCTGAAGATCTCGATACATATCCTACAGTGAACCCAAACCCTTAAACAATGGCATCTTGGATCTTCACATCCTACACATGACATTTGCAAGATGGTATTTATTCCTGTAACGCATCAGGTATTTCAAACTGAAATATCTAATTAAACTTTTTTTTTTACTACAAAAAAATTCTACATTTTTAGGTCAAACACTTTGAGGGTAGAAAATTCTCAGTTGAAACAGATTTATGTACACTTTTCTATAATTCTGCATATTTGGTATGGGCCCATGCACATACAGCTGAAACAGTGTCATGTTGTACTGATCGGAATCTATATTGTAATATTGTTACGGAACCACTAACCAATAGCAAAGTATTTTGAATGCAAATATAACAATAGTTACATAGAGAAAATTTGGTTTATTGAAGTAGTTTACTGTTTATCATGAACCAACAACCACTGTGGAGTAGGCACATAAATTGTAATGCACAATGACTCAAAACACAGAGAACATTGAAATGGTTTACTATATAAAACTCAAACTTTTATTAAAAAGATTGCAAATAAAAAAATCAATATAGTTTTAACCTTTTGCAATACATTTGTTTAACACCAAAATGAGAAGAATTACAAACACCTGACAACCTGTCGTAAGCACTTAAAACGCTATACAAAAATGTTCCTTGAACAACACCCTGTTTTAAATATTATATTCCTTTAAGATACATGGGGTTAATCCCGTTGGGAACCTCTCGCAGGCTGACCACACCACTGGTCACTCTACGGTGGACCAGCCTTGAGTTGTAAGTAAACCTTTCCTCAAGAGCTCCCTGGCACTTTTTGATCATATCAGTGAGTTTGTCAGCCCTCCAAGTTGGTGGACTGACTTTCCACACTGGTGTCCTCTTCATCAGTCTCCTCGTCACTCATTAGTGCCGCCACCACCCCTTCCATGTATAGTAGATCTTCAGCACTCAGCAACTTTCTGGCCACCTCCTTGCGTGCATTAAGTAGCTGAAAAATTACAAAAATGGAAGTCAAAATTGGTAATAAAAACGTGTATAAACACAAACAATGAAAGATTAAGTGGATGTATCGTCTTCTGAACTTTTTTACTTCACTACATTTTAGAATATTTATCTGTTTCTAAAGCCACCCGTGTTTGCATCAAAACACTGAGCTATCTGCATTCAAAAACTTACCCTCATATCTAAAAAGGCATGCAGAAAATGCAAAATTCTTAATATTAATTTTCACAATATCACTTTGTCCTGTGTATATAAGCTTCCGGCATTAATTTCCTACCAATTAAGTGTTTACTGATTTTACAAATGTGGTCAGACACAAATCTATGTCGACACTAGCTCTGTAAAGTCTCATTTATTGGTCAGTACATGAAAAATAAATCATCATTTAAAATTTTTAATTATTCTACCAGAAGCTGTCTGTCACCTGTATGAAGAAAAAGTCTCAATTAAAATTAGAGTAAAAAAAACAAAACAAATAAAACAGTTGATGACACATCTTGTGCTACTGTGTGGCACAATGGATTGACATGTCTATAATACGCTCTTTTATTTTGACAAATTAAGGTCTAAATTATTTTCATAACACCAGGTGATAAAAGAGGAAAAGGCCAGGTCATGCTCATGGTTAGCATCTTGGAGAAGGGACAGAACAACAGTGTCGTCTGAGAATTCTCTTGTCCAAAAATAGTGCTTAGGATAGTTATATCTTTACTCTGTGCCTCCTGTTAGTCAGGGCTTTAAGTCTTCTGTCTTGTTTGATCTTGTTCTCTTCAATCAGTCTGTGAACCATCTTACAATGTTCATAGTAACGCATGCATGCTCCTATATAAAAAAAAAGGAAACATTAGTAAAAAATAGCAATGCTGCATTTATAAGGTGAAGCATTCTTACTTGACCTTGATGCACTGTCCATTGAAATAAGAAATTTGAGAGGAAGAAAGAGATAAACGCCAACTCTTCACAATTATCTGAGATGTAAATATTACAGTGGCACTCATGGGCCATGTCAGAGCTTACGTCTGCTCACATCAGAAGAGAGAACGACCAGAGGCCTTTTGGGACCTGCAGGAGGGTGAGCGTGCACTGACACGAAATGGAGAGCGTTCAGGGGCATGTATTAGTGAGCAGATTTCATGAACTCATTTGACGCATTTGCGAAGGACCAAGAAGTATGAACTTTGGATTCATTCAAACAAAAAAGGTTTAGTGATAAACATATTTTGATGTCATTAAAGCATGACTGGATAGATTGTGTGTCTGCGTAGTATGAGGACATGGAAAAAAAGAACTATAGATCGTATGCATACAGACGGAAAGACACATTATGATGATTTATTACAGGACGTAAAGGCCTTAAGTATACAGAGAAAAGTACAGGACCAAGAATGGAACCTTGGGGCACACCAGAAGTCAGAGGCGCTGGTGAGGAGACATCATAGATCAGGGTTAGTAAATTAATACAGTAAAAGTTACATTTACCTCTAACCTGGTATGATTATGAATCCTTTTAGGGCAAATAGTGAGAAACTTAAAACCCTTAATACTCAAAGGAAATTACTGTTACAGTACTCTGGCACCATCTTGTGGTCAGAGTAAGAATTACATGCGCATTTCTAACAATCTGTATGTGCTGTAATAATTAATAATAAAAATAATTCAAACTTTTATTAAAAAGTTAATAACTTCTGTCAATCATTACCATATTTTATATCTGATCTCTGGCCTAGGTCTGGAAGATATCTGTAGAATTTGGTCAAAATCCGATCAGCCATTAATCGGCGGTGTGTTGCCCATTTAATGCTTTAAATTGATGTGGTCAAACAAAGCGGAAACATGGTTTTGCAGCTTTTTTTGAGTTTGTTAATTAACACAAGCAACTCACGCATTATGCCAAAGACTGCGGGTAACCCTAACCCATACTGCGGTATTGAGATGCGCAACATAACTGCAGGGAAAATCTGACACCGGGACAGCCCTTATTGTCAGATATTTTATGTATTTTTTATTATATTTAAACAAAATAACAATGCAGGTGCTAAACTTACTGTGTATAATATCATGCTCAAACTCCTGCTGATCTACAATGGCTTGCGATATGTCAGCAGTTACTGCCATGTTGTGTGTAGAGGCAAACCTTTTGGCAAAACAAAACAAAGGCAATTAAAGAGAGAGGGAGTAGAACAATTTCACTACGCAAAAAGTGTTTAAAAACAGGTTCAATGTCTAGGGTCCAAGATAAAAAGAATAATCATAATCAAAATTGAATCTATAATTTGAATCAAATGTATAATGCAAAGTACAAATAAACTGAACTTCTGAAGAATTTAAGCACCTGAGTAGGATGGCAGAGGCTGCAAAGTTGACTTGCTGTTGGACACAATATTTCAGAGGTCCCGAGTGAATGCATAATCAGCTAGACATTAGACAGCTGTTTTGGACAAACGGCTGATCACAGCTCAGTATTAGTCACTGGGACAGAAATGTGGATAGGGTTTTGAGTGATTAACAGCCAGGAGCTCCTTAAATAAGTAGCATGAAGTATAGTTCATTTTGGCAATTGTTTCAATTTCTTTCTTTCACTATCTGTTGAATAAGAATTAGAAAACATGCAGCCTTAGATGAAGGTGTACTTGATTGTCCACACTGGTTTATGTCCACTGCATTTGACCCATACTTTGATGCTATTGGGAGAACCTGTAAAGAGCAACAATATACAGATAGATATTGAGCCAGGCTAATGGTCAGAATAACGTGCTGAGGGATTAACCTATTGTGGTTACTTTAGTGATGGGGAAACCCAGAAGAAACCTACTCAAACAATGGAAACAATGCAAACTCTACAGAACCAGAGATCATTCTGTTACATAGCTGTAATGCTAAACAGTGGGTCACAGATTAACTATGCAGCCTATTTCCAAACAAACTGTTGTTTGTTACTTTCTCACCTTTCATTTCCTTTGTACTGCATGTTCTCCCCTAGAGCAGAATGCAGTCTTTTAATCTCTCGCTGAAAAAGAGGGCAAATTGTAAGAATAGTCATGCATTGCAGTAAATAACAAAATTAAAACCTATTAAAGTACCCCATAAAACATTTCAGGATCACCACAACTGGATCATTACTAAAAATGTGGACTGTCCTAGATCCTAAAGCAGTAACATTCACCTGATATTGTTTTTATAGATAGGATAAAATCTATTAAACTGACATGTACACAAAAATATTGGTGTGTACTACAGGTCCTTCTCAAAAAATTAGCATATTGTGATAAAGTTCATTATTTTCCATAATGTCATGATGACAATTTAACATTCATATATTTTAGATTAATTGCACACTAACTGAAATATTTCAGGTCTTTTATTGTCTTAATACGGATGATTTTGGCATACAGCTCATGAAAACCCAAAATTCCTATCTCACAAAATTAGCATATCATTAAAGGGTCTCTAAACGAGCTATGAACCTAATCATCTGAATCAACGAGTTAACTCTAAACACCTGCAAAAGATTCCTGAGGCCTTTAAAACTCCCAGCCTGGTTCATCACTCAAAACCCCAATCATGGGTAAGACTGCCGACCTGACTGCTGTCCAGAAGGCCACTATTGACACCCTCAAGCAAGAGGGTAAGACACAGAAAGAAATTTCTGTACGAATAGGCTGTTCCCAGAGTGCTGTATCAAGGCACCTCAGTGGGAAGTCTGTGGGAAGGAAAAAGTGTGGCAGAAAACGCTGCACAACGAGAAGAGGTGACCGGACCCTGAGGAAGATTGTGGAGAAGGGCCGATTCCAGACCTTGGGGGACCTGCGGAAGCAGTGGACTGAGTCTGGAGTAGAAACATCCAGAGCCACCGTGCACAGGCGTGTGCAGGAAATGGGCTACAGGTGCCGCATTCCCCAGGTCAAGCCACTTTTGAACCAGAAACAGCGGCAGAAGCGCCTGACCTGGGCTACAGAGAAGCAGCACTGGACTGTTGCTCAGTGGTCCAAAGTACTTTTTTTGGATGAAAGCAAATTCTGCATGTCATTCGGAAATCAAGGTGCCAGAGTCTGGAGGAAGACTGGGGAGAAGGAAATGCCAAAATGCCAGAAGTCCAGTGTCAAGTACCCACAGTCAGTGATGGTCTGGGATGCCGTGTCAGCTGCTGGTGTTGGTCCACTGTGTTTTATCAAGGGCAGGGTCAATGCAGCTAGCTATCAGGAGATTTTGGAGCACTTCATGCTTCCATCTGCTGAAAAGCTTTATGGAGATGAAGATTTCATTTTTCAGCACGACCTGGCACCTGCTCACAGTGCCAAAACCACTGGTAAATGGTTTACTGACCATGGTATCACTGTGCTCAATTGACCTGCCAACTCTCCTGACCTGAACCCCATAGGGAATCTGTGGGATATTGTGAAGAGAACGTTGAGAGACTCAAGACCCAACACTCTGGATGAGCTAAAGGCCGCTATCGAAGCATCCTGGGCCTCCATAAGACCTCAGCAGTGCCACAGGCTGATTGCCTCCATGCCACGCCGCATTGAAGCAGTCATTTCTGCTAAAGGATTCCCGACCAAGTATTGAGTGCATAACTGTACATGATTATTTGAAGGTTGACGTTATTTGTATTAAAAACACTTTTATTTTAATGGTCGAATGAAATATGCTAATTTTGTGAGATAGGAATTTTGGGTTTTCATGAGCTGTATGCCAAAATCATCCGTATTAAGACAATAAAAGACCTGAAATATTTCAGTTAGTGTGCAATGAATTTAAAATATATGAATGTTAAATTTTCATCATTACATTATGGAAAATAATGAACTTTATCACAATATGCTAATATTTTGAGAAGGACCTGTATGTATCTTCTCTGGACCTACAAAAATGTCTCTTGGAGCATTGGTCTAAACCCCACAGGAAGTCGGCCATTTTGGATTGAAGTTGCCATTTTGACCCTCTTTTGGGCGTTTTTAGCCCGCATATCTGAGCGAACTCCTCCTACAGCTTTTGACTTAGAGATTTCAAAATCACTCAGTATACTCTTAAGGCATTGGGGATCAAAAGTTATCAAAACCTTTTTGATACATGAAAGCGTGTGGGCGTGGCCACGCCACAAAATATGACTTCTTGCCATAAAACACTACATTGATATAGCTCCTACAAGGAAAGTCACAGACAAACTAAACCTTCTGGGATTGATCTACCTCTGGCCCTGAACAATATTCACTGATCAGATGCTGACATCATCGAAGCCCCGCCCCCTCAGAACAGGAAGTGTCATGTTTCACTTAGTGTGGGCCATATTTGATCTCCTTCAACTAATCAACATGAAACTGTCTCCAATGACAGATAACACGATGGTCTAACTTCATCTCCAGTACTGACAGGTTTGGCTGGAGGGTGTGACCGTGGTGGCGTGGCGAAATCTGATGTGACGCCATGGCGATACGTTTGCCTCTAAATTACACATGCAGGGTCCGATTTACTCCAAACTCAATATGGTTGATCTTTGTCAGCCCCCAAACAGCTCTATTGGATTACATTTAAATTTGGATCAATAGCGCCCCCTAGGACACTTCAAGGGCTATATCTCCCTCATACATCATCGGATCCACTTGAAATGTAGTATACATGATCATGAGTTAATGATGGACATTGTGACACAGTCAATTGATGATGTCGTTTTAGCCCCACCCACAAACAAACAAGTGAGTGCAGCTTCCATCTGGAAGGTCAGATTTACTCGAAATTTTGAATGCTTTTTGCCAGACTGAAACTCTGCATGACCGAAGATAATATGACATGTTGCTCAAAGTGCCACCTACTGGCGACGTGTTTAAGTGACGCGGTGTCATCGTATGTGGCGTGTAGGAGGCGATGCCAGGCTCCTGCGGTCGCTCAACAGCCCGAGTTGCGCTGAGGGGTGCGAGGGCCTTCAAAGCTGCTTGCAGGTTTCTAGTTGATATTGTAATTTCTCGAGTGCCACCGGTTTGTGCATATGAGTTGCATCACGTGAGGAGAGATTGGAAAGTCAAAAACAGTAAACCCAGTCCAATTTAAAATATAATAGCCCGTTAACAGACCAGTAACGTAAATGATATAAAACAAATGAAAAAAAAAATTGTTTTTTATTTCCAAATATGTCATGGATATGATAGTTTTGTAATTTTAGCTCAATAATTTCATGTTAATGGCTGTTAATACACTCCATTTTTTTTCCTTTTTGTGATTCTAACAATGGGACTGCCACACTGTAACATGATGCTGGAAAAGATCTATACATTATTACCTTCCCATAAGTCCACATTTTTAATAATTCTTATATAAAAAGGAAAACAAAATAAAAATTTTGAATACTCAGATCCACAAAGATAATTTATAGATATATGTTTGGATACTTGACAGATCTAATGTTTATGGATTTGTCAGGATATTACCTGTATATCTGACAGATCCATAAACCACTATCTTTCAAGATTTGAATCGTAAGGATCCGGTATTGATATTTTTCTGGATCTGTTTTAGATATTCCACATATTCAATGAACTCACCATGCTTGTAATCGTCTTTTTGTTGAGTTATTATCTTCCAATCACTGCATTTATGTCTATAGAAAACATTTTCAAGGTTTTAGGTAGAATAAAAACATTTTAAGATTTTACAACACTCAGATCAAGACAGATAATATAAATGTATATGAATGGATCTTTCGCAGATCAGATCTGTCCGGATTTGTCAGGAAACTTACCGGATATCTGACAGATCCATATTTTGTTATCTTATTTTATCTTCCCAGATTCCAAGCCTTTTTGTCCAGTGAGGGTTCTCCATAATGTTCTTCATTTTATGAAGAATACGTCTTTCCACAATGATCTCCAGAGGAGTCCCCAGAATAGAGCCAGCCTTTTTTATCAGTTTGTTGAGCTTTTTTAAGTCCCTATAGCATGTCTAATAATATTAACAACAATATTAATTATAATATCGATGCTAATAATGCTATAATAACCACATAATATATCAAGATAGTCTCTCGTATTTGTTGTAGACCATTCCCTTATACAGATGTTTAAATAGTTTAATATTTGAACATTGCCTTAATTCCACAGTCAAACTGTTCCACTGTTCACACCACAAATTAAAACGCAAAAACCTCTTCTTGTGGTTCTAATCTTACAAATTACATGTCCCTCTAAGATTATAAAATCCTTCTTCTTTTGTAAAAAACATTTTGAATATTTTCTTGTAACTGTTCATTTTGGGCTTTGAATAAGATGCACACAGTTTGTAAATTCACCAAGTCAGTAAGTTTTAATAATTTAGAATTTAAAAATAATGAGCTTGTGTGATCCAGGTAGCCAACCTTATTGATAATTTTTATTGCTCTTTTTTGCAATTTAATTAATGGCTGTAATGTAATTGCACAATAGTTGCCCCATATCTCTGCAGAGTAAATGAGGTAGGGTAAAACTAGGGAACAGTAAAGAATCTGCAATGCTTTCTGAGTGACCGAATGCATGGCTTTATTTAATATAAAAATACTAGTATATACTTTATTCTGTATATATCGAATATGTGGTTTCCAGGTAATGTTGTTGTCAATAATAATTCCCAGAAATGTGTGTTCCTGAACCCTTTCAATGTTTACTCCATCTATCTGTATTTTTATTTCTGTACTTGTTTTGCAAGTTCCAAATAACAATATTTTAGGTTTAATCAAGTTTAACAACAGCTTATTACCATCAAACCACACCTTCAGTTTGTTAAATTTTTTTTTATTGTTTAGCATTTCCTCCATATCTTTTCCAACAAAAAATATATTTGTCATCCGCGAATCCATTTCTCATATTTTCACAAGCTTTACACCATTTTTGTACATAATCAAAAACTTAATCACCGTTTGATAGATGGCGGTAAATGCACCTTATGTTGGTTTACCAAACGCCAGATAAACTCCAAAGAAGAAGAAGAAGTTCTGAGCCACCAGAAGGTGGCGGTATGACACCTAAAAGCTGTTTTTGCCATTAAACAGAAGAAGAAGAAGAAGAAGTGGCACATGATGGCTGGGAGAAGGGGAGCACAAGATCTGTTCGACAGTATTCTTTTCGCGGATGAAAGGTGAGTTTGCTGGGTGAGAATTAGCTGCGAGATGTTTCAGGATTTCACGCGGTCTTCTGTTGAGAGTTCAGAGGAGTTCAAACATTCAGACGAAGGTGCTGCAATATCCGGCCAGCAACAGACAGAGAAATGCAAGATTTCGGTTGGACTTCGAAATATATTCAAGATCGAAATTTTTCTATACTATATTCTACATGATTTGCTAAAAGGTTACTGCTGATCCATATTTTTTGTGTAATAAAGCTATTGAGGGACTTTTAGGCGTCACAGAAGAGCCGCGTCACCGAGCCTTCATACCTCGAATGTGAAAGCTGACCTATACAATACAGGCTGAAAAAACGACTAAAATCAAGTCTTATAATTTGCAGAAATGTTCTTGTTTTGGCTTAATGTTGATCTACAATAGGTCATGTCAAGCCCAGCAGTCCATAGTGTCAAAACCGAGTCCAGGATACGTTATGTCACAGGGAGTGGAGGAGGCACGTGTGTGAGAGAGATGAAATATTGCAAATTACATCGTGATCACAGATAATGAATACCAAAACTAAAGTGTTATGCAGGGGTCCTCAAGGGCCGGTGACCTGCATGCCTTAGATATGTCTTGTCTCTGCTCCAAGACTCCGATTGAAATAAATGAAGGGGCTCTGAGAAACTTGATGGATTCTGTGGTTGATCTGATGAGCAAGAGCTGTTAGTTTTTACTCTGCACTTCATAGCACGTAGATGATCATTGAAAGAAGGGTGTTACTGTTCTGCCGGTGGCCATGTTACTAGTGTGCTGTTCAGGTATAGGTTTGATAACTAAACAGTATTTTGAAAGCAGAATGCAACTTATCAACATGTAGAAGACTGAAATTAAAACAATCATAATCTGTTATTCGCTACATTCATGGATCACATCTAATACTAAATACAAAACTGACAGATCCCTGATGATCGTCCCTATATTAATAAGTCTGTTGGTAATGAAAAGCCTATTTAGCCTACAGAGGCATTGAATTGGGCTGTATTAAATTGTAATTACTTTGCTGAACTGAATAAGCAAACTACATTTTGAATTTGGAGGACAGATTTCAGGAAGTTTAAATACCTAAAGGTTCTAGCTTCTGCCTGCAGCAGCTGCAGGTTGGTGATCACAACTCAAACAACAGTCCATAGCTTCAATGTCTTCATCTTGCAGGAACTGCTGACAAACTCCAGCCACATGAGGTCTAGCATTGTCCTACATTAGGAGGAACCCAGGGCCAACCGTACCAGCATATGGTCTCACAAGGGGTCTGAGGATCTCATATCGGTACCTAATGGCAGTCAGGCTACCTCTGGCGAGCAGATGGAGCGTCATGCGGCCCTCCAAAGAAATGCCACCCCACACCATTACTGACCCACTGCACAGGGCGCCAGTGGCGGGTTCTGTCTGGCAAATGCCAAGCGTCCTGCATGGTGTTGGGCTTTGAGCACAACCCTCATTTGTGGACGTCGGGTCCTCATACCGTCCTCATAGAGGCAGTTTCTAAACGTCTGTGCAGACACATGCACATTTGTGGCCTGCTGGAGGTCATTTTGCAGGGCTCTGGCAGTGCTCCTCCTGATCCTCCTTGAACAAAGGTGGAGGTAGCGGTCCTGCTGCTGGGTTGTTTCCCTCCTACAGCCTCCTCCACGTCTCCTGGTGTACTGGCCTGTCTCCTGGTTGCGCCTCCAGGCTCTGGACACTACGCTGACAGACACAGCAAACCTTCTTGCCACAGCTCACATTGATGTGCCATCCTGGATGAGCTGCACTACCTGAGCCACTTGTGTGGGTTGTAGAGTCCGTCTCATGCTACCATGAGTGTGAAAGCACCACCAACATTCAAAAGTGACCAAAACATCAGCCAGAAAGCATCGGTACTGAGAAGTGGTCTGTGGTCCCCACCTGCAGAACCACTCCTTTATTGAGTGTGTCTTGCTAATCGCCAAAGATTTCCCCCTGTTGTCTATTTTATTTGAACAACATCATGAGAAATTTATTGTCAATCAGTGTTTGATTTACTTGGAGTTATATTGTGTTGTTTAAGTGTTCCCTTTATGTTTTGGAGCAGTGTATGTATGAGTTTCACTTTCTGAAATGAATGACAAAAAGTTTATAGATGGCAACTATTTCTGATTTTAGGTGATCCTGTTCTCATTGAACAAACTGTAAACAATGTTTTGTACCCTCTGGCGGCCCAACTCTACCCAACTAGCAGAGGTGTCCGCAAACAGTCACAACCAGTGCATATAGGGACAGATTTCTGTGCAAACACTTTGGTTTTTCATTTTCTTTGGCTCATTAAAGAAAAGCTTATGCTCTTTTTCAGGTTCCGTGGTAAGGGTTATCAGGAGGGATTTAGAAAGGGGACTCACAGGGGTCTGCACAACGGCCGTAGAAACGGGGCATCCCAAGGAGCCAAGCTGTCATCTGAGGTGAGAAGGGTTAATGATAGGTCTATTTTTGTTACTTACCTGATGAGTTATCACAGATTCTACCTTGAACCTTCCTTGTCGGGGACAGAATTACAACTAAATTACTGTGAAGCCTCTAAATATGAACGCATCTGAATATGAATTTTTCAGAATACTAACGTTCCATGGCTGCCCCACATTGTCTTGGATGTTGTTAGCAAGCAGGTGATCCATACCGCAAGAAAATCCACTGAAAGAGCAGTGCTCAGTGCAATGTTTAAAACTGCACTGCTTTTGTGCACAGCATCACCCAAACAAAGCTGTCTCCAGCAGCACACCTCAATACTGTTCCTTTGTTACTAAAACTTTTCTAGCATTTTGAAGTTCAGGCACAAGAAGGTTTCAATGAACTCCTTTTTTTTAATTGTAAGCCTGGAAATAGTGACATGTTTTCTGGAAGGACTTGTTGGGTTTGGGGCAGAGTGCGAAAGGCTCAAGGACAGAACACACAGTGGTGTCTTTCCTTAGGTCATTATAGAAATGATTTGTCCTTCCAAAAAAATAAATAAAAAAGCACATCCTAATCATCTGTATCATGTCAAACTGAAGGGTCTCCAAGACGAGCTGTGTTCATTGTCCTTATTATGTATTGTTAGAGCTTTATTTCACCATTTAATGCTTCTAACAATGTTATGTGATGGGAATAATTACTCTTATGCTGAAAGTGGCTAAAATTTAAGTGCTGAGCATGTTTTGCCGGGGGTAAACATCTTTCCAAATCCACATGTTGGACCCACAAACTGCCTGTTGGGTTAAATTAAATTTGTATTGAGAAGTTCCACCGGACGTTTGCAGATGCTGAGAAGCTTTTTTCTACAACAGCTTCTTCCTACATCAGTACTGCTTTTAGAAAGCTTCACCGTTGCAGGTCGCATAGGGTGAAAGGAAGCAGGCTGAGCGCATGCGCTACAGCCAACATAAAAACCACACGAAAAGGAGGCCAGATGTCAGTCAGTGCTCATAAAAAACTAGCATAGCTGCCCAATTTCAGCGTTCACACTGGCGAGAACCCTGGTGAATGTTTCCGACGCCTGCTGAATCTTTGTCATGAAGAAATAAAGCTGGTTTGAAGGCAAAATGGGATCCAAGCTGGTACTAGCACCGTTGAGTTTACAAACCTGTGATCAGAACAGAGCAAGAAGTTGTAAGTGATGACATGTTCGGCTCTGGTCCCAAATCAGCAATAAAACCAGTTCTGTGTAAAATAATAATAAAAAACTGTTTTATTTAGCTGTGTTATTTCAGATCCACTGTTTTCTACATTACCCATTTTTGTCTTTTTTTTCTACCAGATCTCCTTTTATTATGGTTTTGCAATTACCTGGAAATGTCTCCTGGAATGTAATGCTGACAACAAATCAAGGTACTGTCATCTTAAAATAAGATAAAGGATCCACAAATTTTCACCACTGCATTCTATCTCCAGTTACAAGAAACATTTGTTGGCAGAAAAAAGACTGACTCTACACTGGATGCACATTATTAGGCAAGCTGGAATTTTGAGGATTAATGTTTTATTGAACCACTACAGGGCTCTCACCAAGTCAAAAATGTTTCTAAACCTAAGACCTGAATATCTAGGAAACTATATCTCTTAAAGTGGGAATAATGAACAGACAATTCAAAATGTACAAATAAACATTTCAGGCATTTAATAATAAATCACTTATAATACATACCCTTCCTTTTGAAAACAGTCACACTCATTCCATTCATGGAGTCTTGTCAATATCTTGATCTGTTGACATTAAAGTTTTCATGTTGCTGCAACAATCACACAGCCTTGGTTCCTGCTAGCTTTATGTTTGATTCTTCTCAAATCTTTGCATTTTAATTTGGGTCTTTACCTTTCAAAGTCATTTCTTGCGACCCTGTTGACTATTTACAACAGAACATTTGATGGTTCTGTAATCAGGCACCAGTATCTTGGCAATTTCAAGAGTGATGCATCCCTCTGAAAGACTTTTAATACGTTTTGACTTTTTGGAGTCAATTAAATCTTCATTTTGTTTTTGCCTGAGGAATAACACCTGCCCAATTGTTATGCACACCTTGTTGCAGTATGTTGATCTCCTTAATTCAATTCAATCCAGTTTTATTTATATAGCACCAATTAACAACACATGTTGTCTCCAGCCACTTTACAAAGTAAATTCAATCAAATAATACAGATTTCAAGTCAGGTACATACATTCCAAATAAATCCTAACTATCAAACAATGTAGTCAGATTCAGTTTATTTTTCAAATTGGATAAAAAGTTTTTCTATCTAAGGAAACCCAGCAGATTGCATCCAGTCAGTGACTTGTAGCATTCCCTCCTCCTGGATGAGCATGTAGAGACAGTGGACAGTCACTGGCGTTGACGTTGCAGCAATCCCTCATTCTGAGCATGCATGTAGTGACAGTGGAGAGGAAAAACTCCCTTTTAACAGGAAGAATTCTCATGCAGAACCAGGCCTTAGGCCACACTCTTCCTCATTACACAAATACACATATCTGATAGGCTTAAATCCAATAAGCCATCAAGTTCATACAGGTTGTGATTTGAAAATGTACGTAAAACTGACAGTACAGCCACAATACTTCCTTGCCTAATAATTTTGCACACAGTACAGACCTGATCTTCCCACCATATTTCTGTATTGATCAGTGATGATCTTAATGAGAGTAGAACATGGGTGCCCAGCTCCAGTCCAGTCCAGAAATCAGCAATTAATCACACCAGCAGTCCAGATTCAAACAGTGAAAAGGTTTCAACTGCATCTGCCACAGCTGGATGAAAATATTGAAAAAACAATTTTCCCCAGTTTTCCCCATCCTGTCAAATACATAGCCAAGCATATATATATTTGTCTTAATGCAAAACAACGTTGTCTTGACGGTAATTTCATGAAACAAAAGCAACTCACGCTAAACATGTCCTCAAACACAGCTTGATTTCCTCTGCAAGTTCACTCTGACGGACTTCAGTACATTATCTGAGACCTGGGATGAAACTGGAGCATATCCCATCATCAAATGTATAAATTTGTAATAAGATTAAAGATTAGTATTTAACCTCCGGTAATGGCGACCACGTGAGAAGACATGTTACCACCGCTCTGCTGCTCACGTCTGTGATTTCTTCTAAAAGCTCATCTTTCCACAACAAACTGAATTGCTACAATGTGAGGGTGGCCATAATAATACCTAAAGCAGCAAAAGCACCCTAAGAAGAGAGTGAAAAAGTAAAACAGATTACCATTTTCGAGGTGGAATTCAGAAAGCTAGCGCTAGCCTCTGCTCTGGACCCAGTGGCTGCTACGAGAGGAGCGAAGCAGAAATCCCAAAGCAGCAAGGTGGACGAAATATTGTCCATTCAAACAAATTTCTCCTCTAGATTTGACGACGTCATGGGGTCCATCGGCAGTTTGAGGAAAGAAATAAGGGATTGTATCCAGCGAGTAACAGAAACTGAAGCTCAAACTGCTGATGCAGAGAGTGAGATAGAAACACTCTGTGCTAAAGTGGATAGATTAGAGTCCAAGAAAAATGACTTGGAGGATAAAGTTGTGGATTTGGAGGCAAGGTCGAGACAAAACAACATGAGGCTGGTCAATCTACCTGAGGGAGCTGAAGGACAGAATCCGTGTGCATTCTTGGAGAAATGGCTACCGGAGACGCTGGGCGTCGGAGCGGTGATCGTGGAGAGAGCACACCGAATTGGTCCCCGGAAGTATAGTAACGCAGCCCCTCGTTCTTAAATAATGCAATTCCTCAGCTACAAGGAGAAACAGCTTGTTGTTGTAGCATCAAGGGCTAATACTGACATTCGATACCAGAACCAGCAAGTCCGACTCTATCCAGATACCGCTGCTGGTCTGCACCAACTTCGGAAGCAGTTCAACCCGATACGCATGGAGCTGCACAAACTTGTGGGGTGGCTCACCCAGCTCAGCTTCTGGTGACGCTCTGAGACCGAACTTATTCTTTCAAAACTGCAGCGGCGGCACCAGAGTTCATGAAGAAGATCCAGAGGGTTCACAATGAGATGGTTACAACGGGCTGAAATCAGAATTAGTTGCTAGAATGAGTCAAATGATTCTCAGGCAACTCTATACAACTTTGATGGCACCTTTTTTTTTTCTTGGATAGTACTGCTGATACTGAAACAATTTTATGGTGGACTATAAGAAACTCATTGCTGCTAACGCATGGCGGAGAGGATGCATTCAAAATCTGGTTTGATTTTACAGTTGTATAATAAGTTGAAAACCGTGTGGTAACAAGTAACGAGGATGTTTAAATTACTGTTACATATAGCGAGCAGCGGCAGTAGTATAAACCCGTGGTTAGATTTCTCCTCAGTGCATGTGGATTAGTCACATGCTATAACGGGATATTTACAGTTGTGGGAGGGAGACTCACTGGGAAGGGTGATAGGGGTAGTTCATGTTCTGGGGGTTTGTTTTATTCTATGAAAATCTCGTTCTCACTGGGTAAATGTTTCTTTTTCTTTTGCTTCCATCACTGTGGTTAGTCTTATATGTCGCAAGTTATAAGTCTTAAAATGGTTACATGGAACTGCATGGGTCTTCAACGCTTTAAGGTTAAACAGGTCATATTCTAAAATAGCATTTCTGCAGGAGACCCATCTTATGGAAGAGGACGAGAGGCGGGTCAGGAGCAGGTGGTGTTATCTCGGGCAAGGGGAGATGAATCAGTCCCATTTCATAATAATAATGTTACTAAAGATAAGATGGGTAGATATTTGATAGTTCAGGGCTCTTTATTATTAGAAAAAATAAATCTGGTTAATGTCTACAGTCCTAACACAAATGACTCAGAGTTCTTTCAGGATTTACTCCTCTCACTTTCAGCGCTGCGGGGGCGCTTTGTGATTGCTGGTGACTGTAACTGTACCCTTAATCCAGAAATGGATAGAGCCGCAGGATCAGATCTGACACATAATACCTGTAGAACAACTATACAGAGGTTTATGAAAGATCTGGTGGACATCTTTAGGGAACTCCATCAACAAACCAAGGCCTTCTCATGTTATTCAGCAACATTTTAGATGTATTCACTAATAAAGTATTGTTTTAATCTCATCAGAATTAATATCTAAAATTCAAAACTGCTTGTATGATAACATAGCAATCTTAGATCATGCGCCATTTTGTCGTATTTACAGTGATGAAAAACTGACCAGGGAACCCCCTAGATGGCGTTTTCAGCATAAATGGTTGCAAGACGAGGCTTTTGTCAAATATATTGGGTTACAGATTGATGAGTTCTTTCAGTTAAATACTAATCAATCATCAGCATGCATTAGATGGGATGCTTTTAAAGCATACCTTAGAGGACATATTATTAGCTACAAGAGCAACAAATCAAGAAGATTAATAGGCTACACCTGGAGAATAAAATAAAGTCAATTCAGGAGTGAGTTTTCCAAACAAACGATACAAAGTTGAAAAATAATTGGTATTCTTAAGAGCGGAATATGATAAACAGTCCAGTTTCAGAGCGGCATCCAGTCTTTTAAGACTAAAACAATCGTTTTTTGAACAGGGGGATAAAGCCACAAAACGTTTAGCTTGGCAGATTAAACAACTTGAAACAACAACATTGGTTACATCATTTGTAACACAGGATAGACCCCAGGGATATCAATAATGCTTTTAAATACTACTATCAGAAATTATATGACACAGAAATTTTGACCAAATAGAATAAGTTAAATATCCCAGTTATTCCAGATTTGGTGAGGCTGATTTTGAATATAGGAATAAATAAAGAGGGAATATCCTTTAATAGCACAGACTATTGATGGAACGGCCTCGGGTAAGCAAGCAGGTCCTGATGGGACAAATTGTTGACTCCCCTCCTAGAAATTTTATAGAGTCATTTCAAAAAGGCACCCAACCATCCTCCATGATTTAGCCATTGATTATTCTGGTGCCAAAACCGGGTAAACCCCCTAATAAGTGTGACAACCTGAGACCTATCAGTTTACTCAACTCTGATCTGATAATCATCTGTAAACTGTTGGCAAAATGTTGCAAAAAAAAAAAACAATACTGCCAGACATAATAAATAAGGATTAGAATGGGTTTATTGTTGGGAGACAAAGCCATAGCCATAATATTAGAAGGGTTTTGAATATTATTTGGTCTAAAATAAACGCTAATGACACAGCTCTTCTTTCCTTGGATGCAGAAAAGGTTTTCGATAGGGTCGAGTGGCACTATCTTTTTAGCATAATGCAAAGGATGGGTTGTGGAAGTAACTTTATTAATTGGGTCAGAATACTATATAATAATCCAACAGCAGAAATTTTATCAAACAAAGTACTTTCAAAGCCAATTAAAATCGAGAGGGGCTGTCGTCAAAGATGTCCACTTTCTCCCTTATTATTTACACTAGTAATCAAGCCGTTGGCAACAGCTATCCACCTGCACCCACTGAAAATGAGTTTACTGCCAATGTTATTTTACCTCTTTCAAGGTATCCCTCTACCACTTCCTCCTGACTTATTTATTTGGCTAAATAAAAACATCTTAGGCTTTTTGTGGAGCAGTGGAAGGCCTAGATTGCGCCTTTCCCTACTTTACCTACCATTTGATAGAAGGGGGTTAAAGTGCCCCAACTTTAAATTATACTAGTGGGCATCACATTTAAGGACTGTTATGTTTTATTTTGCAGACAAAGATAATCCACACTGGGTAGAAATGGAGTTTCAAGACTTAAAATTGGCTCTCCCTTTATTTGTATATTTATTTGTATACACAGTTAAACAATTACAGAAACAAACCACAAATCCTATCCTGAAAAACATGATGAAAGTCTGGTATGTTTTTAAAAAATACCTCAGGGACCCAAATAGTTTGTCACAGTTTAGTCCAATATGGGGCAAACAGCAGTTTACTCCAGGAAGGGCAGATGGAACTTTCAAGCTATGGGTGTTGCAAAGATCAAAAAGAATTGGTGATCTTTAACCATCAAATTCCAAAATATTTTTGTCTTTTGGTGAATTACAATCTAAATTTAGGCTTGATAAATGGCATTATTTTAAATTTCTCCAACTGCAAAGCCTTATCAAAGCATCTCACAGTAGTCTTAGCAAGCTTCCACTTACATCACCTGAAAAATGATTAGGAATAAATTAAGAAAGGGCACCATATCAGACCTTTTATAAAGAGTTGATCTCTAATTCACCAGAGAATTCAAGTAACAAGCTTTTGAATTGGAATAGGGATCTGTCATCAACTGTCAGAGAACAGGACTGGGAATGGGCCTGCACTAAAATTCACACAATGTCCATAAATAGTTGTCTTAGAATATTGCAATATAAATGGCTGATGTGAGTGTTTGTTACGCCTGTGCATTTAAACAAATACAATAATAATATCCCAGATCCTTGTATAAAGTGTAATTCTAAAGGGACTTTAATACACTACATGTGGGAATGCAGACAAATCAATAAATTTTGGAAAGAGGTGAGAGACATAATTGAAAAAATTCCAAGCCAATTCCATTTGATTCTAAATTATTTCTATAAGCTTTATACCCCAAGAAGCATAACTTTAGGAAGGCAGATTGTCCTTTTATAGATATATGTCTGCTATCTTCAAGAAAGTGCATAGCTTTGGCTTGGAAGAATGTCACTAGACCTGGAGCCACCCAGTGGATGAGGCAAATGTTGTCTAATTTGCCACTAGAAAGAATAATATACATTAGGAAGTCCAAACAATACCTTGTCAGAGGGCTTGTTGGACTCTTTATTTGCTGGAACCTGCAAGGCGACATGCTGGATAGACTTGTACAAAGCTATTCTATCAGTTTGACAATGCTCAATTACCCACGTTGTTCTTATAAGCTGTTTTTCTTTCTGTCTCTCTTTTTTTCACTTGTCTCTAAGGTTATTGTGCTCTATTCTACCTTTATTCTATCTTTTATGTTTCCAACTTGGACCCGTTGTAGTCCCATAGAGGGCTTATAGACTTATATTACTGTCATGTAATAATGGTAACAGACTAGTACATGATTGTGTTTTCAAATGAAAAAGTTCAATAAAAATACTTTGGTAAAAAAAACTAAATTACTATTCAACCTCTTGTTTTTTTTACCATACATGTCTGATACATATCACAAATGATCACAAATTTAATAAGTCAGTTTTATAAGGTTGATACTCCTACATGGGAAAGATTTGTCATTAAAATGTTGGGGGTTTAAGAATTTCCATGCATTTATGTCAGTGAGGTCATTGGGGGGTTGGTCTTTTTACACCAGCAGTCAACAGGCAGGGTATACACTGGACAGGTTGCCGGTCCATTTTAGGGTAACACTGGGACTCGCAGGGCAAACTAGTATACACACACTGAACCCTGAGGGCTGGTTTAGAGTGACCAGTCAGTTTTAGGAAGTTGTTACAGTTAAATTTGAATCTAATCTGTGTCGATTTGTCACCAGGAAATGCCTGAGGGCACTAGAAGCTCTGCTGAATTTGATCCAAAAATCTCCTCTGGATGATCCGCAGTCTATGACGCTTCAGGAAGACACAGAGAAGCTTCGAGCCAAGTTTAGACAGGTATGACCCCGTTTTTCAACAGGGCTCAGTCTGGCTGATAGATCTGTACTTGTTACACTAGATTCCTTACTTACATCTGTTGCAGTCACAGTAAATTGCTTTCATAAAGTCTCCAAAGTGTTGTCCTTCCCACTCCTCTGTGGGAAGCTATTAGCTAAGATAACTCGTGCCCCCGTCATGTATCAGTTTTATTCCTCTGGCAGCAGGTCCAGATTACACCAACACAGCTCAACACACAAAGGATTCTATGTAAAACTGATAATCATGTTCCTATGCAAATTAATTTATAACGTACAGCCTGTGCAATCAACAACTGAGGGTGGGACGTTGTTGGTCCATAATCTTATATTGAAGATGTCATGTATCTACTTTCTTTCAGGTCTGCTCGATGCTCGGTGTCCCCACTGACTTCAAAGATTACATCAAAACAGCTGAAGGGACTTCTTTCTGAAGTTGTAATGGTGCAGAAACAGCGGTTGTATCTCAAACAGAAGGAATGAAGCAAGGCTGAGCTGCTCTCAGCCTCATATGAAGTTCAGTTCTGTGAAGTAGTTGGACAAGGCCAGCTTGTACTGGTTCTATCCTGACTCTAACTGAACTCCCAAGAGCCTGAAAAAAGTGGGTTTGTGTGTAAGTTGTAAGGGTGGATTTGTGGCAGTGATACATGCTGTTTCTTACTCTGCCTGAGAACCTGCTACTTTTATAAAAGAGGGCCAGATCAGGCAGCTGATGTTGCATCTGTTAGTTAGATGATGATTGCAGAGCTGGTTTGTTGTCATCTCAATATGCAGAGGGCTGCAGCTAAGCAACGCAACTCTGATATATTTCATGGTCTGGTTTTACTTATTGAATGGTTTTTGTAACTAATGGGTAATCCGAATCAGTTTTATTGCCAAGTTCGTGCATACAAACAAGGAATTTGACTCCGGTACACTTTGCTCTTTTGTTTTGTTTTTGCATTACAGAATATACAAATTGACAATGTACAATGTACACATATAATAATAAAAAGGTGCATTTGCAACATCTGTATGCTGTTGTTTTGTACTTTATTAAATGTTCATCAGAGAAACAGCCTGGGGGAAGAAACTGTCTTTGTGGCAGCTGGTTTTAGTGAGCAGTGCTCTGTAGCGGCGGCCTGAAGGTAAAACTCTAAACAGTTTATGTGCAGGGTGTGTGGGGTCTGCAGAGATTTTAGCAGCTCTTTTCCTGACCCTAGACCTGTATAAGTCCTGGATGGAGGGAAGGTCAGTCCTGATTATTTTCTCTGCAGACCTGTTATTTCGTTGGGAGTCGGGACCTGTCCTGTTTTGTGGATGAGCCAAACCACACTGAGATGGATGAAGACAGGACAGACTGAATGATGGCAGTGTAGAAGATGACCAGCAGCTCCTGTGGAAGGTTGAACTTCTTGAGTTGCCTCAGGAAGTACAGTCTCTGCTGGGCCTTCTTTCAAACAGTGTCTTTGTGCGAAGACCATCTCAGGTCCTCAGCGATGGTGGTTCCTAAGAACCTGAAGTGGTCCACGGCCGATACAGTATTGTTGAGGATGGTGAGGGGGGTGTGTGGGGGTGGTGTTCTCCAAAAGGCTGCGATAGTCAAGAAGTACATTCATGTGCACTTATGAAATGAGAAGCTTTAGAAAATGTGCTTCTTCATCACTTACTGTTATACCCAAAATGATTTAAATTTTAATTTAACAAATAAATTTATTTCTGATAAAACAAAAATGAGGCAGGCATATCTCAAAAGACGATTAAAACACAAAAGGAGTATCAACTTTGAAAAAGATAATTCAGTTTTTCTTACATTCTGATAAAAATAAATGGGATGTCAAAAATTTCTCATACCCTTCTAAATACTCAATGAAGAAAAGTGCATTGGCATTACAGCAATCAAACACTGTTTATAATGATTGACCTTTTTTTTTTCATGTTTCCTTTAATGTTATATTAGTTATATTTTTATTTTAACTTGTTAAAAAAAATTGCCCGAAAAAGAAGCCCAACGGCTAACGATATATATAGATAATATAAAACTTTATTAGAAACTGTTTTGGGATTATTTCAAATGCAATGGACACAGAGACGGAAACGACAGGGGAAAAAAAACCAGAATACTCAATAGCGGGCATCAGGAGCCACAGACCTGCCCCCTAGGACCCGAGACAGAGGGGCAACCAGCCCCTTGACCTAGGAGGTGATCCCCTTCATTCCAGTGTGGAGACATGCAGATTGTCCGAGCCACCAGGCCAGACTAGGGTTGGCACTGCTCAAACCTGAACAACTTTGGCCCAGGCCCCAACCTCTGGCCCCCAAAGACCCCTGTCCCCATCCAGAGAGGGGGTCACAAAAAAAAGAAGGGTCCACCAGGTCCAAGTATACAAGCCCACTAACCAGAGCCGCCCCAGGGCGAAACAGTCTTAACTCTCTAATGAATTGCGATCTCAACCATTTGAACCTCCCACCCTCCATGGACCCCCACATAAATTTCCACACAGGGCTACCCTAACCAGGACACAGATATCAAACACTTGCGCCAACCACCCAGCCATTGCCAGCAGTCCCAGCCCGCCCATCCATGAGGGAGAAACAAAAAAAAAACCAGCAACAGCAAAAATAATGTAATCATGCGTCCACACCAGTTGAGTACCCGCACCCGACAAGTTATCTTTGATGATGAGCTTCACGTTTGATGTTGGAAACCCCCCTTACCATCACCCCAATCTTTATCTCCCTTCACAGGTTCTCTGTCAGATTCAAATATAGACTCTGGTTAGGCCAGTCCAAAACATTATCACTTCCAGTCAGAAAACAAATAATTTGTCAAAAGATTACTTAAAACCTAAAACTTCCAAGGGTATGAATAGGTTCACATCAGTGCAAACTTGTATACCTATAGTGCCTTTATCTTGTGATGTTATACTTTCAATAAAGTCTAACTTTGTGTGCCACCTCTTTACTAATACGTTTTGATACATTTTTACGTTGTAACAAAAAGTAGATTAAGGAGTTAGTGAACTAAATGCATCCCATCAGAACATAGCTATGTGAAAAGCTGCTTTACTTGTAGCTTTTCAAGACCTAAAATAAGAAATTATCAGCAAATCCACAAATGAACTAAATAAGTCCTTAGGTTAGCAGCACATTGTCATTTTAACTAAACTCAGCCAAAACACAGCAGCAGTGTCTGAAAAAACAAAGTCCTTATTGTTTCCATAGGCTGTAGGTGGCAGGTCATGCTGATCAAGTCTGTTGATTATCAGGAAGAGTAACCAGCTCTGTAAAAGTAAGATTTTTGATAGTTTGCTGCTCTTGTAGAATAGGTGTGTTTTTGTGTCAACACAATGCCATAGGACGAAGACATCAATAATGATGTGATGTAATTTTAAGCGTTTTGTTATTTAAGATCTTATTTACTAAACTAAGACCTGGTGAAAACCAGGCCGGTTTGTTTGTTTTAATCATTAAGTTCTGATCAATTAAACAATGGGATGATGTAAATGTTCAAATGATTTTTGTAGTACCAGTCATACAGTCCCTTCACAAATGAATAATTATCCCACTGTGCAAAAACCTCTTACAAGTCTAACCTTGACTATAACTAGGCTGTACTTGATCCCACTAGATTCAAACATGAGTAGAGGGGAGGAAAGATTTATTTAGATCATTTTTCTCCCAATTTTACCTGAAGACTTGTAGGAAACTAAATAGAAAAAAATCATCTTATATGCCACAAGGAGGCAGTATTTGGCTCTTTCACAAATTGTTGTGCATGCTATACAAATGCTGCAAATTGTGCATCATATGTAAAAAAATAAATTAAATTAAATCAAGCCATAACCAGCTTAAACTACAAGTACTGTTATAAGAGTATTTCTGTTAGTGTTCTAATGTGTTTGTTTTTATATGAAAGTCACACAATGAAGTCATGTAACTCCAATATATTTTATCTAAAATCTATAATATATATTGACAAGCAAACATTCTACATTCTAGCTTAAAGTTCATTGATATGAAATATCATAAACTACATGTCTTGAAGAATGAATTAAATGTTACTCCATATAGTAAGTGTGAAGGTATAGTTGCATTTAACAAAGGCCAAGTAAAAAGTATTAAAAAAATAAACTGTGACAATTGGGACTGACTGAGACAAGAAACAGGAAGAAAATCAACTGCTCTCGCATGCTCCACCCTGTGCTTTGTGTCATTGGAATAAAGAATGTATACCAGTGTAAATCTGGGTTCATTGTCCACTGAAAGATAAAGGAAAAGAATGACTGGCCATCCTAAGTCTTACCACTACTGGTATGAGGTGCTTATT
Source organism: Girardinichthys multiradiatus (assembly GCF_021462225.1). Classification (NCBI taxonomy): domain Eukaryota; kingdom Metazoa; phylum Chordata; class Actinopteri; order Cyprinodontiformes; family Goodeidae; genus Girardinichthys; species Girardinichthys multiradiatus. The sequence continues at coordinate 3,133,877 of NC_061797.1, forward strand.
GGAGCTCTGCGGGGCTCCATGGTACAGCAGCAATTGTAGAAATGCTGTCATTAACCTCAGTCTTAATCACACCAGTAGTATGCTTTGGGTCATGTCACAAATGCTTTCCTCAGTAAACCACTGAAAATGAACAGTGCTCTTACAGATTGCCAACTTCTCTTTCAATAAAATCACATAGCCACTCGCCTAGAAAACATGAACTTACATGTTGTATGCATGCTTAATTTTTAGCAGACAGTAGCAGCAGAATCAGGAGACACCAGAAAGGACCAGACATTTTTTCAGCTTTTGTCTAATGGCCTTCTTACTGTTCTGTGTCAGTCACACTGACAATAACCAAACACTGAATGTGTGTGGAGGGGTACATAAGCAGCTGGGTTATGTGGTGTCAGGCTGCAGCCTCTAAAGCTAAACAGAAAAGAAAACAGTGGAGGCAAGGGGGAAACGAATAAGAGGGTGATGGGGGTCACATGGGAGAGAGGCTCCATTCAGATGAGCATTTCAGTGTAGTCTGGTGCCTTTAATTTAGAAAAGGTAGTGACAGGAGGAGTTATTATCAAAGAGAGAATCCAAAAATAGAAAATATGTTAAATGAATTTAGCAGCAGAACATTACTAGAAATCAAAAAAGGAATGAAAGTAAGAAACAAGGTTATGGAGGACGAAGAAGAGCAGGAGTCGGAGGAGGAGGAAACGAGGTCTTTAAGAGAATGTGGAGGAATGTGGGGAGCAGGTGGTGAGTGGTGACATGAAAAGCAGTGGTGACAAATGCAGCTGGCCGTTCACTGCCACAGAAAAGCTCTCTGAATGAAATGGTGGCATCGGATTTCCTCACAAGCACAGCAATCGCTCCATGAGGAGGAGGAGAAGAATGAGGAACACTATGTCCAAAACCTCTTAAGCCCCAACCCCCAGTACTGGGGGAAAGAATTCATTTTTTTTCTACTTTCATTGCTGTAAGTTCCCTTAGTTAAATGTGTGGTATACACAAAAATGTTAGAATCTTGGCCAACAGCTGATATAAACACAGTTAAAACTACTGGCAGTTGAATCAGATGGTAAACAAACTCCAAAAAAAGCAATTACCTCATAGATCTCATGGATTCCAAATATATAGGTTTTGCCATCACCCACCCAGAATTAATTCAACCAGCAGCAAAGGAAGTCTTGAATTAGAACTCAATTAGATTTGGGCTTGTTATTTCGAGTACAAACTTTAAAACGTTTGACATGTTCTTGATACTGATACATGTACATTTTTCATTCATGTGAATAGTATATTTGCACATTTTTGGCTCACATTAATATTTTCATTGAATTGCATATGGTATAGAAGGGATGCTCTGTCTGGGGGCTTTCTGAGTGCCAAGTTTGCTTGGTCGATCATACTGATTTGATGCTTTGTAAAATGGTCTCTAATCACGTTTATTTGCATTACACCAGCAGAAAGAGGACCCAGAATGCACTGGTGAGACTATATGTCATTTGGACTCATTCAGTGTGTCCTTTGGGGAGAGAGACGTTACTGTTTCGCTTCTGGACTTGTTACATTTGTAACCCAACCTTGGATAAGCAGAAGAGTTTCAGGTTTTGTCTGAAAAGTCCAAAAACTATGTTCATTTTTGGTAAATGCCAGCAAATCCTTTTTATTCAATGCATTAGATTCATTTCAATTTAATTCAGTTTTATTTATATAGCGCCAATTCACCACACATGTCGTTTCAAGGCACTTCACAAAGTCAGTTCAATCGAATCATACAGATTTCAAGTCAGGTACATACATGACAATTAATCCTAACTATCAAACAGTTCAACCATGTTCAGTTATTTTTTTAAATTGGTTAAAAAGTTTTTCTATCTAAGGAAACCCAGCAGATTGCATCAAGTCAGTGACTTGTAGCAGTCACTCCTACTAGATGAGCATGTAGCGACAGTGGACAGTCACTGGCATTGACTTTGCAGCAATCCCCCGTACTGAGCATGCATGTAGCGACAGCGGAGAGGAAAAACTCCCTTTTAACAGGAAGAAACCTCCAGCAGAACCAGGCTCAGTGTGAGCGGCCATCTGCCATGACCAACTGGGGGTTTGAGAGAACTGAGCAGAGACACACAAAGAACACAGAAGCACTGATCCAGGAGTACTTTTGGCGGGATGCAAAAGTAAAATGTTAATGGATGTAGCTCCTTTAGTGGCTACATCTAGGAAGAAAAAGCAGATAAACTCTGAGCCAGTTTTCAGGTTTACAGTATAAAAGAGAGCACATACAGTTAGTCACAATAAAAGCTCAGTCACTACCTATGTCTAGGAGAAAAATAGGGTTAAACAGTGAAAGACAGGGCCAAGTGTATCATCGGTAGAAGGTGAGCATTAAGTTGTTGGCAGCAAAAGCTTGGACGATGCCCCCCTCCAGGAAGGTGTCACGGGTAGATACAGAGTCAGGCCGGGTGTAGCTTCTAGAAAGAGAAAAGAGAGAGAACATAAAGTTAAAAGCTGAAATAAAAGCAAATAATGCGAAATTGGTGAGTAGTATGAGAATGTAACAGAGAGTGAAAGTGGTCATTATGTCCTCCAGCAGCCTAAGCCTATAGCAGCATAACTACAGAGATAGCTCAGGATAACCTAAGACACTCAAACTATAAGATTTATCAAAAGGAAAGTTTTAAGCCTAGCCTTAAAAGTAGACAAGGTGTCTGCTTCATGGACTAAAACTGGGAGTTGGTTCCACAAGAGAGGAGCCTGATAACTAAAGGATCTGCCTCAGTAATTACAATAGTCCAGCATTATTCAAGTTTTTATATCTTCAAGACATGCTTGTAGTCTATCTAACTGGTTGGGCTCAACAGGATTAATGGATAAGTTAAGCTGAGTATCATCAGCGTAACAGTGAAAATTTATCCCATGCTACCTGATAATTTTACCTATTGGAAGCATATATATATATGGTAAAGAGAATTGACCCAAGTACTGAACCCTGTGGTACTCCACAATTAACCCTGGAGTTTAAAGATGATTTATTATTTACATGAACAAACTGGAATCTGTCAGACAGATAAGATTTAAACCAGCCTAGCGCTGTTCCCCTGATCCCTTCCAACCTTTCGAAGAGAAAATTATGGTCGACTTTATCAAATGCAGCACTGAGATCTAACAGGACAAGTACAGACACAAGTCCATTATCTGAGGCCATAAGAATATCATTAGTGACTTTCAGCAGAGCTGTTTCAGTGCTATGATGAGCTCTGAAACCTGACTGAAACTCTTCAAACAGGTCATTGCTGTGCAAATGCTCTCACATTTGATTAGCAACTATTTTCTCAAGAATTTTAGATAAGAATGGAAGATTGGATGTAAGTCTGTAATTTATTAAATCATCTTGATCAAGCGAAGGTTTCTTAAGTAAAGGTTTAATTACAGCTACCTTAAGAGCCTGTGGTGCATATCCATTTACTAAGAATAGATTAATCATATATAAAAAGGGGCTGGTAATCAGAGGGAACATTTCCTTAAATAATTTGGTTGGGATTGGGTTAAACAGCTATTTGTTTGATGATACCATTGCAAGCATTCAGGTTCTCTAAGCATTTTGCATACACCTCTTGTTGTTTCCTCTTCTATAGTGGGGCTGCCAAAATATTTTTTATTTGCGAAATGAGAGAATAACAGATATTTTTATTACAATCTAGAAATTTCAAAAATTGACATACACTAAGATTACTATGCCTTTAAACAATTTGTAAAAGATAAAATGATAATGTCATGGCTTAGTAAGCTTCAAATGCGTTAATTTACAAGTGTTAAGCTAATTGGCGCTTGATGTATCGAGTGTGGATATATTTATAAGACATACTTTAAACATACAGGTACATTGTGAGGCATCATGGGTAAATCAAAAGAAATCAACCAAGATATCAGACAGAATTTTTACCCTCCGCCAATGTGGTTCGTCTGGGTACAGTTCCCAGATGCTTAAATGTTTAACATTAATTTGTTTAAACAATTTTTCACACATATGTCAAATAATGTCATACCATTCCGAAAAAAACAGACATTTTGGTGCATAATGTCTGTAATAATCCAAGTACAAAAACAGAGGACCTGGTGAAGATGACCCCCTTTTGCCTTCAGAACTGCCTTAATCCTTCGTGGCATAGATTCAACAAGGTACTGGAAATATTCCTCAGAGAGTTTGGTCCATATTGACATGATAACATCACACAGATGCTGCAGATTTGTCGGCCACACATCCATGATGCGAATCTCCCGTTCCACCACATCCCAAAGGTGCTCTATTGGATTGAGATCTGGTGACTGTGGAGGCCATTTGGTGAACCCAATGTCATGTTCAAGAAACCAGTCTGAGATGATTCGTGCTTTATGACATGGCGCATTCTCCTGCTGGAAGTAACCATCAGAAGATGGGTACACTGCAGTCATAAAGGGATGGACATGGTCTGCAACAATACTGAGTAAGCTGTGGCGTTGACACGATGCTCCTAAGGGGCCCAAAGTGTGCCAAGAAAATATCCCCCACACCATTACACCACCATCACCAGCCTGAACCGTTGATGGATCCATGCTTTCATGTTATTGGCGCCACATTCTGACCCTACCATCCGAATGTCGCAGCAGAAATCAAGACTCATCAGACCAGGCAACGTTTTTCCAATCTGTTGTCCAATTTTGGTGAGCCTGTGTGAATTGTAGCCTCAGTTTCCTGTTCTTAGCAGACAGGAGCGGCACCCGGTGTGGTCTTCTGCTGCTGTAGCCCATCTGCCTCGAAGTTCAATGTGTTGTGCGTTCAGAGATGCTCTTCTGCATGCCTTGTTTGTAACAAGTTGCTATTTGAGTTACTGTTGCCTTTCTTTCAGCTTGAACCAGTTTTGCGATTCTCCTCTGACCTCTGGCATCAACAAGGCATTTGTGCCCACAGAACTGCCGCTCATTCTTTTTCGGACCATTCTCTGTAAACCCTAGAGATGGTATTGCGTGAAAATCCAAGTAGATCAGCAGTTACTGAAAGACTCAGACCAGCCCGTCTGGCACCAACAACCATGTCACTTTCAAATTTACTTAAATCACCGTTCTTCCCCATTCTGATGCTCGGTTTGAACTCCAGCAGATCGTCTTGACCATGTCTACATGCCTAAATGCATTGAGTTGCTGCCATGTAATTGGCTGATTAGAAATTTGCAATAACGAGCAGTTGGACAGATGTACCTAATAAAGTGGCCGGCAAGTCAGATTACGATTTCCAAATTCACACTAGGACAAAGACCTTAATTTCTGGAGACTTAGAGATGTCTTTTAGTCTGACAAAACTATAATGTAAATGTTTGACAATAATAGCAATTATTTCAATTCGAGGAAAATTGGGAAGGAGAACACAATCTCACCTATGAAGTTTGTTGGTGGCAGCATCTTGTGTGAGTGTTTAGCTGCAGGTGGGAAAGTTCTTCAGAAAATAGATAGTATCAACTAAAAAAGCTTAGGTTATTGGGTGTAGTGTTTTGATATTTGTTGATACTGAACAATGATCTCTTCAACAAAACCCCAAAAATGTCAAAAAAGATGTCTTCCAGATGGACAATGATCCAGAGCATCAAGTTAGATACAGTGGCTTAAAGGCAATCAAGTCAGTGCTTGGGATAGGCCATCACAAAGCCCTGATCTCAGTTCATGTCCGTATTATCTGGCCTTTTTTTTAAATAAAAATGTTTCTCATTCAGCTTGAGGGGTTCCATCATGCTTTGTGTCATCATTATTTTCTTCAGATACCTCCTGTAATTCCAAATCATAAATGCCCTACTGGAGATCTGAAAAAAATACTGCACAACCTGTTAGAAGGTAAAAAGAAAGTAAGCACATTTTATTTGCTGGACCTTTCACAGATAAAAATCACAAAGTGCTTCACAAAAGCTGAGCATACAAATCAATATTAAACATGGGTTAAAACATGATTGAACATTAAAACATGATTGAAAGACCAAAACAGAAGGCACTCATAGAGCACAGACCTCCACCAAGGCAGCAGGGTCATTGATAAATGTCAGCATTTTTCTGTACTGATGAATTCTACTCTGGATGACTTCTGGTCCCTGTATGTCAGCTGCTGACAGGGTGATGAGTCATGTGGGAACTCCAAATTGTCGCAACATGGTCCAGCAATGATAAAGAATCCTTCAAAAAAATTCCTAGATCCAGTTGGTGCCCCACATCACCACCAAAATCTATTTAGCTGTTCTATGTCAATATAGACCTTGTCTGACAATTTCATACCAATCCATTAAAAATGTTTTGTGATATTTTGCAAATGGACAGAGAGACAAACCAATGCTGACAAAAACATGCCCTCCTTGGCAGAGGTATTAAAACAGATATACAGTACAGACCAAAAGTTTGGACACACCTTCTCATTCAGAGAGTTCTTTATTTTCATGACTATGAATATTGTAGCTTCACACTGAAGGGATCAAAACTATGAATTAACACATGTGGAATTATATACTGAACAAAAAAGTGTGAAACAACTGAAGATATGTCCCCAGACCCCTGAGACTATCACAGAGCAGGTGCATTTATACAGAGACTTGATTACACACAGGTGGATTCTATTTATCATCATCAGTCATTTGGGACAACATTGGATCATTCAGAGATCCTCACTGAACTTCTGGAGTGAGTTTGCAGCACTGAAAGTAAGGAGGCCGAATAATATTGCACGCCCCACATTTCAGTTTTTTATTTGTTAAACACGTTTGACACATCCAATAAATTTTATTCCACTTCACGATTGTGTCCCACTTGTTGTTTATTCTTCACAAAAAATTTGAATTTTATATCTTTATATTTGAAGCCTGAAATGTGGCAAGAGGTTGAAAAGTTCAAGGGGGCCGAATACTTTCGCAAGGCACTGTATACATACACTGCTCAAAAAAATAAAGGAACACTTAAACAACACAATATAACTCCAAGTAAATCAAACTTCTGTGAACTCAAACTGTCCACTTAGGAAGCAACACTGATTGACAATCAATTTCTCATGCTGTTGTTCAAATGGAAAAGACAACAGGGGGAAATCTTTGGCGATTAGCAAGACACACTTAATAAAGGAGTGGTTCTGCAGGTGGGGACCACAGACCACTTCTCAGTACCTATGCTTTCTGGCTGATGTTTTGGTCACTTTTGAATGTTGGTGGTGCTTTCACACTCGTGGTAGCATGAGACGGACTCTACAACCCACACAAGTGGCTCAGGTAGTGCAGCTCATCCAGGATGGAACATCAATGTGAGCTGTGGCAAGAAGGTTTGCTGTGTCTGTCAGCGTAGTGTCCAGAGCCTGGAGGCGCTACCAGGAGACAGGCCAGTACACCAGGAGACGTGGAGGAGGCCGTAGGAGGGCAACAACCCAGCAGCAGGACCACTACCTCCGCCTTTGTGCAAGGAGGAACAGGAGGAGCACTGCCAGAGCCCTGCAAAATGACCTCCAGCAGGCCACAAATGTCCAACAAAGTATTCAATGAGAATATTTATTTCATTCAGATCTAGTGTGTTATTTGAGTGTTCCCTTTATTTCTTTGAGCAGTGTATATGTATATACAAACACCACTAGAACATGACTACTGTATGCAGGCAAGTGTAATATTATAGATGTGATTAATGTTTGAGGGGTATAACTAATTGTCATATTTTGTGAGCACCATCTTCTAATTCTGCATATTTCTGATTACATCTTAGTGATGTGGTCCAGCCAGCCCTTTAAACTCAATGAATGAAAGAGGCATCACAAACATCTGCAGACCACCTGTGTGATGCTTCGCTCACCATCCAGAAAGACTAACCACAGGTCTCAGTTGCAGCATCCCATCCATGTCTATGACCTTGCGAGAGATTTAGCCACACCACCAGACTTTCTGTTCAGAGGTTTTGAAGAGGTTTTTCCAGGAACCGGTCACTCAGGTTGATCCTGCTGTCGCCATTGTAAATACTTGTACATAGTTTTATTTTATGCCTTTTGTCTTGTAATCTTGATCTGTTTGAATGTTCTTTTTTTCCACATTCTGTTTAAAATGCTATTTGTAATTTTCAAAATAAACTGTGTTTAGAAATTTAAATGAAGTTGATGTATTGTTAGGTCAAATGGAAATAAAATACATTGGTGACAAAAACAATTTAGAAATTTATTAGAACAGCTTAAAACTTTAAGAAACTATCTGAACAAAACATATTTATTTATTTCTTATATAGCACCTTATTTGGGTACCATTCTTTCTAAAATGGAAAACAGTCTGTCCATTCTCTGTGCCCTCATGTCCTCCCTGATCAACTCCATCATCTCTGTCCCTCTTTCTTTTCTGACCTCTTCCTGCTGGCTCACTGTCTTCCTTCTCCATCTGGTTGACCACCGCTCCGCTTGGCCCTGGAGTATCCTCAGGGATGGAGGCAATTAGGACAGGAGGCGTTGTGGAAGACCTCTGTCCCAATACCTCATCCATAAGGACAAACCAGGGCCAAGTAGCAGCAGTGGGCTTTTCACTGACTCCCTCTCCTGACCCTGGATACTTGCAATCCTAAAGTTAGAAGGAAGAAAAAAAGAGTTGACAAAACAGAGAAACCAATAAGACTTTTAGAAATATGTTTTTTATTTGTTTGTGACATGAGAACTTCTGAACATACTTTATATTTCTTTTTCATATTGTCCCACTTTTTTTTGGGTCTGCAAGGGGGTGACCTTCCCCTGTTGGCCCATCTTCTCCACAATTGTCCTAAACAAGCAAAAGGAAAGAGGGAAAACCAAAAGAAGTTTGTTAATCACTGGATGGATATTTATGAAAGTTAGAAAGATAGGAGTTTTTGAAACTGGACAGAAACTGACTGCAAAGAATGTTGTTATTGTACCTCCAAGCCACGATGGCTGAGTTTTTAGCTCCAGTAAAAAGGTGGTGGTTCTCACCCCTGAGCTTAATAAACTGGCCCGTCTGCTCCTTTGTCCCTAAACAATTATGGAGAAAATGACTGTTTTGGTATTAGACAGAGGCAAACCTGTAACGAAGTCAAATGCAATGTGAGACCAAGGTCGACTGGGGATGGAGAGTGGTTGTAAGAGGCCAGCAGGAGGTTTGTGGTTTATTATTGCGGGCACAGACAGGACAGGCCACCACATTATTCCACAATATGTCTGTTGAGAGATGGCCACCAGAATTAGCAACGAAGGAAGGTGATGGTTTAACTTGGAGGAGTGTGCCCATTGGATAACCTGCGACCTGGTGTTGGAAGAATCAGAATCACAATCAGAATCAGTTTTATTGCCAAGTTCGTACATACAAACAAGGAATTTGACTCCGGTACACTTTGCTCTTTTGTTCTGTTTTTGCATTACAGAATATACAAATTTACAATTTACAATGTACAATATACACATATCTAATAAAAGGTGCATTTGCAACATCTGTATGCTGTTGTTCTGTACTCTATTAAATGTTCATCAGAGAAACAGCCTGGGGGAAGAAACTGTCTCTGTGGCGGCTGGTTTTAGTGAACAGTGCTCTGTAGCGGCGGCCTGAAGGTAAAACTCTAAACAGTTTATGTGCAGGGTGTGTGGGGTCTGCAGAGATTTTGGCAGCTCTTTTCTTGACCCTAGATCTGTATAAGTCCTGGATGGAGGGAAGGTCAGCTCTGATTATTCTCTCTGCAGTCCTGATTATTCGTTGCAGTCTGGACCTGTCCTGTTTTGTGGATGAGCCAAACCACACTGAGATGGATGAAGACAGGACAGACTGAATGATGGCAGTGTAGAAGATGACCAGCAGCTCCTGTGGAAGGTTGAACTTCTTGAGTTGCCTCAGGAAGTACAGTGTCTGCTGGGCCTTCTTTTGAACAGTGTCTATGTGCGAAGACCATCTCAGGTCCTCAGAGATGGTGGTTCCTAACAACCTGAAGTGGTCCACGGCCGATAAAGGGGTGTAAAGCCAGCCTGGAGGTCCTCCACCTGAGTCTAAATCATGAGTCTCTGATCCTTCATGTCCCAGGTGAGAGCCCTGACGATGCAAGACTGAAATGATGGGTTCAGGTTCTATCAGATGGTTATCAATACGAATAGATAAATTACGTCATCCAAAGTTTCTGGTTCATTGCAACAGGCCAATTCATCTTTTATTCTCTTAGATAAGAAATTTCGGAAGGCCCCTTTAAGGGCTTGTGGGTCCCAACCAGATTTAATAGCCAAGGTGCAAATTTCAATGATTATTTCTGCTACAGATCTGTGGTCCTGTTCAAGGTTCCAGAATTTCTTGGTTATTCCCTCCTTGCTAAGTCTTAAAGAGAAGGTGTGCTTGAATTATTCAAGAAATTCATCAAAAGAAAATAACTGAATCATGATTTCTTCCTCAATGGTCTCCGCCCATCTTAATGCTTGTCCTTGCAACAATCTAATGACATACGATATCTGACTGACGTCGTCGAGGACGGCATGAGAAGAGCGTTGGAAAAGTAATGCACACTGTAAGAGAAATCCCCAACATTTCGCCAGATCTCCCGAAAAAGGCTCTGGAGTGGGCAAGGTAAACCCACAACATGGGGCTGGGGTGACTGCCGGCATAGCACTGGCAGGAGAGAGAAAAAGGGGGTTAGTGATTGCAGGAGGAAGTCTGGAACTGAGAATAGTGGCATGACAGCAAAATGGAAATTCATCCCTTTCTGTCCTCTTATAATGTCATATCTTTCTTCTGTAACGATTTCATTACTTATCCTGATGACATTCAACTCTACACTAGAGGGTGACACGGGAGTGGATTTTCTCTCCTGTCCCATCCCGCTCCCACAGAAAAATGTCTTGTCCCATCCCAATCCCAGGCCAGCATAACGAAAAAAATCCTGTCCCGTCCCACTCCTGGTAAATTGACTCCCATTCCCATCCCGCTCCCATTCAGAATGACTCCCACTCCTGTGCCACTCCCATTTTTATTTTCTTAATTTAGTCTTTTGGCAATTTCTTTCTTTGAAGGACCAGTTAGGTCCCTGTTTTTAGTCGTAGTAAAGGCCAGTTAAAGTAAAAAGAATAATAATGAAGAAATAATAAAATATTAAACAAGGAAACAGACCATGCCTATCTTAGTTGAATAAACAAAATGTACATAGTTGTATTTTACTTATTTATTAAGTGACTGTTTCCTTTGAACAATGACACCACTTTTATGTTTCAAGTTGCTGAAACGAAAGAAAAATGCGCCTAGTAAGAGAACTGTACTTGATGAACAAAAGGTCAAAAAGGTATTACCTTCACAATTAAGAAACTGTACCTCAATGGTTCACAGCCCTGGTCCTCAGGGACCCCTTCCCTGCAAGTTTTAGATGTGTGTCTACTCCAGAACACCTGATTCAACTTCTGACATGACCTCCTATACAGGCATCAAGAATGGAGGGTCAAACTGGACAAAATTAATACAATAAAATCATCATTAAATAAATAAATGTTGTGAATGTCTCATAAGTTAAGTAAATGTAACATGAAAGAAATGTAACATTAAATGTGCCATTAAATTAAAAGGTACCATTTATTTATTTAATACATCATTAGAAACAATAAATGTACCATTATATCATGAAAAGGACTATAATGCAATTAAATATGCCACTGAATAATTAAGTATAATTTTAAAGACGACATGACGTAATTAGTGGTACACTTAATATTTAATGATGTATTAAAATAAATTGTACATTTAATGGTACATTCAATTTTGTTTTTTTCACAACATATTTATTTAATATCTTCCCTTGATGAAGCCTTTCTATACGGAGCCCTCGAGGGGACAAGGGGGGATTTTTCTCTTTTTTGTGTCCCCACGCAATAGTCTTAGCGTTATTTCGCAATACTTTGTGGGATAGTTTCCAAACCAGATAACTGCAAAAATGAAACAAACACTACACCCGTTTTTTGAGATTTATTGAGTTTTATTTTGAAATCAACCTTAAATAAAATTATCTTCAAACAGACTAAAAGACAGTTTTTATCCACAAGCTGTCAAACAAACTACTGAACAATAAAACTGCAGGAAACCACATCTGTGACACTTTATTTCCTTATTACTGCTGCATGATGTGTACTTTTTTTGTACGCCATTAGTGCTTTTGTTTTTATCGTGATTTGAACGGTTCTTCTTATCCTAAGCATTTCATCGCATTGTTTACGGCATGTTAACCTGCATATGACAAATAAACCATATCAATGACATATCAGTGTTTGTTTTATGAGCAGTTTATCATCTGTGCTGCTGTTCCAAAATGCTGAACGCAAAAGTATTGCGTGGAGACGCAAAAGTAATACATTTCCCCATGTCCCCTCACGGGCTTCCGTACCTTACCTCTTAAATCTTTAGTGCACATGCAGCAATTTTGTTGGTCAGATGAGACTTGACACATGATGGTACTTTTGGTTTGATGAATGAAAAGATGCAGGGTTGATTTAATCCAGAATCTGTTTTACAAGTGTCCCTTAATCACTGGTGAACTTGATTACAACTAAACACATTTTACAAGCAGCAGACTGCGTATTAACAGCGCTGCATTCAACTCTCCTGAAGTTCGGTAATATTTGCGACTTTCCTGTCAGCTCTATGAGTTTAATAGATAAGTCCTGACTTCTGACTTTACGCTACAAATCCAATTTTACCACGTCCAGTTCTCCACCTGCGTTTGCTCCCTCCATTCTGAACGCAGGTGGAAAACATCGATCAGAAGCACTGTTGGCTTGTGGGTCGTGTAGTTTGTTTGACTCACATTATAGTATAGGCTTCTTGGAAAAAAACTACACAATGGCGGCGTCGATTCAAGTTATTTTTTTCTTAAAGTTTATAACAAAGTCTCAGTTTTACATTTCCAAAGACAATTGATCCTAGTTTATTTTCCCTCCTATTGGTTAGCTCCCGCTCCTGTCTGCTCCCGTTCATTTTTTATCCTGTACCGTCCCAATCACGTGATCTTTACTGATGCTGTCTCCCGTCCTGTGGGTTTCCCGTGGGAATCCCGTGACCCGTGGGACTCCCGAAAAAATGTCAGCCTCTACTCTACACAAATACAGTGGCTACTACAACGGCAGTTGGTTTAAATCTAAGTGGCCCTCAGAGTTCAGATTTCTCCGGGCACAGTCAAATTCACCCTTATCAGCTCTTCATTAGCTTTACCCAATCATAATAACAATAATCCTTTGGGAGAACTCATCATCTGCCACTCAGGTAACACTGCAGTCGTAGAATTCAGCAGTAAAGACCGATCTCACTCTGCAGAAATTATCCAGTTTGTTCATATACATACTTTAATCTTTGCCTTTGCTTTTCTGTTTTCCTCAATGATTTTTAACCAATTTCCCAGTTGGTCAACCTCTCGGTTTTGAGGAAGCCATCCTTAACAGCATTGCCCCTCGCACTCTGTTGGCTTACTTGTCAGGCTAGAACAGCTTTAAATCCTTTTACGCAGTTTATCAACTGCACTTACCCTCTGTTGGTACTATGTCCATCTGTCACTTCATTACTTACTCTCATTCAGTCCTCAAAATACGTACCTCTACCATCAAGACTTGTCTGTCTATCAATTGTTTTGTCAAGGTGGTGTTATGATTTTGGGTTGTTTGGTTTCTGTTTTTTTCTTATATGTTTCTCACAGTTTTTGAATCATGCTTCTGTTTATTATTTTCCTGGTCATGCTTTAGTTTTTGTCTTCTAGTTCATGTTTTGTCAAGTTTGGTTTTTGGATCTGGTTATGCTTTAGTTTCATGTTTTTCTAGTTTCTGTTAGTTTGTATTCAATAATCTCTGTTTTGCTCCAGTCACGTTTTGGTCTCTCCAGTCTGTTAATTAACTTTATTCGGTTCACCTGCTCCAAGCACCTGCTCCTTGCTCCACCTGGTTCACGCTACATAAATACACATCTGTTTGGCTACACATCGCGGAAACATTTCAGATCAGGTCTGTTTTTTTGGATCATGCCATGCCTGTCTTGCCTGCTCGTTTATAGTTTTGTTCCTGCCTCTTCTGTAGTGATTTTTCTGTTAATTAAATAATTTTTCACTTACCATCATGCTGCCTGCTAGTCTGCATTCTGGGTTCCTCCGTTGCACAGAGTTTAACAGGTGGTTACAGCTGTCCATCTATTACTCACTCTCATGTACATATGCTTATTAAAAGGGTTTTAAAACCAAGAACCCCTTAGCCATTACTCAACGTCTACCACTGACACCAGATCTCTTCAGTTGTTGCATCCTCACACTGCACTCCGGCTATTCATCTCCTTCCATTGACCTGAGTTTAGAATCTATGATTCTGCTAGCCTCCATCCTCACCCAGGCATAACCCTTCTATTAATCCATGCCTTTCAGACATCTCCACTCATAGCCACAAAATTCTTCACTTTCCAGAAAAGTAAAACTGACCAGCTAGCAGTTACTTTTCCAATCCATCTCTTTTGTCTTAATTCCATTTCTAGCCTATATTAACCAATCTCCAACTACATTCAGTCCAGGCTATCTGCAAACGCCACATGTGATTATCCACTCTTCATTACTGAGTCAGAAAGACTAGCCATAAGATTATGATTCAGGTTGCGCTGAGGTCTAGCATCACACCAGAGCATTATTCATTCAACTTCTTCTATATTGGAGCAGCATCTACAGCATTCAGTCAGCCCATCTCTGATCAAACAATTCAAATTCTAAGCCATTGGTTATCCCATGGTGCTGTAGCTATATTCTTAATAATCTCAGTGATATCAAGCTCACTCTCACCTGTGCTCAACTCTATTCTGAAATTTTGGAGGTCCTAAGTGGACTCGGGTAAAAAGGCATTTCCTGAACACTGGACGACTGTGCTGAGTGTCCTCCTCCAAAGCCTTCAAGCAAGTCTCTCCAGATGACCCATCATCAATCCCCTCAACCCCTTCTTTCAATAAGCCTTTAATCTCCGGAGCTGTGTAAGGTTCCCTCTTGCTTTAACGTGCTACACCATCATCCCAGTCCCCAAGAAACGCTCCATCATAGGATGTAAAGACTACAGGCCTGTTGCTCTGACCAGCAACAGGCCTGTAGTCCAGTCTGTGGTCATGAAATCCTTTAAGCATCTGGTGCTGATGCATCTGAAGGTCATCACAGGCTCCCTGCTGGATCCCCTGCAATTTGCTAACCGGGCAAACAGCTCGTCAGATGATGCAGTGAACTTGGGTCTACACCTCATCCTGTGTCACCTTGACCACCTTGGGACTTATGCCATGATCTTGTTTGTAGACTTCAGATTACCCCACTGGTATTGGTCTGATCCAGGACAGTGACAAGTTTGCATACAGATAGGATGTGGATCGGCCGGTCACTCCAAACTGAACCTCCAGACATCTGACCTACTTAGATATTTTCAAATTTGCCACTTTCTGAAATTAAACACCATAGCATTTCCTGGCTCTCCCCTCCCCCTCATCTTCACCTGTTCAAGGCTTGAGGATTACTGGAAGTCCTACTTTAAGACTGTTTCGGAAGGACTTCCGGTGACGTCATGGATGGATAGAGACAGGGGCGTTTTTAGGATCTTGAAAGATTGGGGGCTTTAGCCCAGACCCAAACTATTTAAATTTTCATAAGCCAGCCGCCAAGATTATAAGTAATTTAAACTTAAAAAAACATAGGCCTTGTACATCTGTCTCCGTTGGGTTTTGATTAAATTATTGTCACTGGAACAAAAAAGGTTTACAATAATTTTACATGGTTTTATTTTTTGGAAGAAGCTGATTGAAAGATAAGTGGAAACATAGTTTAGTATTGATGAAAAAACATTTTGATGAAGCATATAATTAACCTTATCTGAACTTTTGCTGACAAAAATTAGTCTTAAACACAGAGGTGTTTACTATAGGCCAAATAAATGTGCTTTACTCTTGCGTTACTCTGTCATCAAGGTGTTCCACACCTGAGGCTTCATAGTCTTAAATTCTTAGATTTCAAAAAAGAAAACTGGTGTACTTTGGAATTTCCTAAATCTTAGTCCAATGGTAGGATCCTAAAACCATGTTTATTTATTTATTTTTAATTATGCAGAGAGCTTTCTAAACATTTTATTAGGCCTGAGCAGGAAGCCTGCAAGGGCCTATTGTAATTGTAGGAATTCTTATTCTTTGTTTTTTCCGTTGCCTCTTTGCGGGACAATATGGGGACTTTGCCATGCGCCAAAACTCACCAAATTTTACCCAAAATTGTCCCCCGCGTGAAATTCTTGTTCCTTAATGTCGTTGTCAGTGGGCATGGCCAAACCACTTAGCCACACCCCCAAATGTGAGATAGGCCGAACCGTAAGTCATTCAGATCTGAAACTTGGCACATTGGTAGAACTCCTCAAATAAAAAATAAAAAGTATCTCGGGGGTATGGCCGAATTTTGGCCGTTTTTCACTTTTACTCACCTCGAACTTTATCGAACTCCTCCTAGGGATTTTGAGCTATCGAACTTTAATGTGTCATGTTTTCCTCTAGAGCGCCCCCTAGGAGACTTCAAGGGCTATATCTTCCTCATACATCATCGGATCCACAAGAAATGTAGTATACATGATCATGAGTTAATGATGGACATGTTGACACAGTCAATAGATGACATCACTTTAGCCCCGCCCACTAATAAACAAATGACTGTAGCTTCCATATGGAAGGTCCGATTCACTCCAAACTGAATATGGTTGATGTTTGTCAACCCCCAAACAGCTCTATTGGATTACATATAAATTTCGATCAATAGCGACCCCTAGGACACTTCAAGGGCTCTATCTCCCTCATACATCATCGGATCCACTTCAAATGTAGTATTCATTATCATGGATCAATGCTGAACATGTTGCCACAGTCAATTCATGACATCATTTCAGCTTTGCCCACTCATAAAAATCTCAGTGCAGCTTTCATCTGGTAGGTCGGATTTCCCCCAAATTTTAAATGCTTCTCGCCAGATGAGAACTCTGCACTACCGAAGATCATATGACATGTCGCTCACAGTCCCTCCTAGTGGCGATATGTGGAATTGAATGGCAGCCTCGTCGGTCATGCGCAGGTGGCGATGCCAGACTCCCGCTGAGGTGCGGGGGCCTTCAAGGCTGCTTGCAGCTTTAATTCTTTCTTTCTTTCTTTTTTCCGTTGCGTCCTTGCTGGGCAATTTGGGGACTTTGCCATGCACCAGAACTCACAAGATTTTACCCAAAATTGTCCCCCGCGGGAAATTCTTGTTCCTTAATGTCGTTGTCACTGGGCATGGCCAAACGGCTCTACAGCGCCCCCTAAAGTGAGATAGGCCGAACCGTAAGTTGTAGAGATCTGACATTTGGCACACAGGTAGAGCTCCTCAAACCAAGAAAAAAAGTATCTTGGGGGTATGCCCTAAAACACACAGGAAGTCGGCCATTTTGGGTCAAAAGCCAATTTCTGGCCGTTTTTCACTTTCACTTTCACTCACCTCGAACTTTAACGAACTCCTCCTAGGGATTTTGAGCTATCGGCTCCATATTTGGTCAATATGCAGATAAGGCCTGGGGGATTAAAAGTTATCAATATCGTGAGTTTTTGGCCATGTTTAGGGGGCGATGCCGGGGCACGAAAATGGCGTTGGCGCCAAAAGTGAAAAAATGCAATAACTTTCCCAAAGAAACATCAAATCACACCAAAGTTGGCATGAAGGAGGACCTTCGGGTTCCCGACGATCCTATGGGGTCACATGCTGACATCATCAAAGCCACGCCCCCTGGGAACAGGAAGTCACTTTTTTACTGGGAAAGGTCGCTATCTGGCTGTCTACATTCAATCAACTTGAAACTGTGTCAGGTTACTGATAACTAGTGGGTCTAACTTTGTTTGAAGTGCGGTGCCATGGCCATACGTTTGGCTTTAATTTCCACATAGATCATCTGATCTGCACCAAATCAATATGATTGATCCTAGTCCAATCCCCCAAAGAAATCTGATGACATATTTGGTGGGCATGGCCTATTTAACAGAGCCCCCTAGAAAATAAAAAAGAAATCAGCCCCAAGCCATGCTTTGACCGAGGATTGTGAAATTTGGTAAACATATGTATCTTCTCAGGACCTACATATAAGTCTCTGGAGCATTGGTCCAAACCCCACAGGAAGTCGGCCATTTTGGATTGAAGTTGCTATTTTGACCCTGTTTTGGGCGTTTTTAGCCCGCATGTCTGAGCGAAATCCTCCTACAGCTTTTGACTTAGAGACTCGAAAATCACTCAGTATACTCTTAAGGCAATGGGGATCAAAAGTTATCAAAAGCTTTTTGCTGCATGAAAGCATGTGGGCGTGGCCACGCCTCAAAATATGACTTCTCGCCATCAAACACAATTGATATAGCTCGTACAAGGAAAGTCACAGACACATGAAACTTTCTGGGATTGATCTGCCTCTAGGCCTGAACAATATTCACTGATCAGATGCTGACATCATTGAAGCCCCGCCCCCCAGAGAACAGGAAGTGCAATGTTTCACTTAGTGTGGTCCTTGTTTGATCCCCTCCACCTAATCAACATGAAACTGTCCCAAGTCACAGATAACATGATGGTCTAAGTTTGTGTCTAGTACTGATTGGTTTGGCTGGAGGGTGTGGCTATGACGGCGTGGCGAAGTCTGATGTCACGCCACGGCCATACGTTTGGCTCTAAATTACACATGCATGGTCCGATTCACTCCAAAATAAATATGGTTGATCTTTGTCAGCCCCTAAACAGCTCTATTAGATTACATTGGAGTTTGGATCAACAGCGACCCCTAGGACATTACAAGTACTCTATCTCCTTCATACATCATCAGATCCACTTGAAATTTAGTGTACATCATCATGGATCAATGCTGGACATGTTGACACAATCAACTGATGACATTATTTTAGCCCCGCCCACTAACTAACAAGTGAGTGCAGCTTCCATCGGGAATGTTGTATTTCGGCCAAATTTGGAACATTTCTTGCCAGAGCAGAACTTAACATGACCAAAGAATGTATGAAAGGTGGCTCGCAGCGCCACCTAGTGGGAACATGTGGAATTAAGCGGTGGGCTCCTTGGTGGCGTGGAGGAGGCGGTGGGCGTGGAAGAGGCTCCCGCGGTCGCTACACAAGCCGAGCGGCGCTTGGCTGCGAGGGCCTGCCCAATGCTGCTTGCAGCTTTAATTAAAGTTGTTCCTTCTTTCGTGAATCATTTTTCTTTTACTGCCCTCTTTTCAGCACCTCATCTCACTAATGAAGAAATGTGGCCTGCCAAACAAATTTATGAAACGCTTTACAAAACAGTCTGTTATTCTCCACTGAGCATGTGAGCCATTAGTGCAGTTTTTACTATTAAACACTTTGAGAGAAAATGTTTTAAGTTGTGATGTTTAAGGTATCAGTATTGATATTTCAGTTATTAATAACTTAATACAAATGGTATGTATGTATTGCCTTGATTAAAATGTATTGTTGTTTAATTAGTTTGGTTTATATAATATTGCATGTGCTATTCAGAAAAATAAAACGTGTTTAATTGATATGTTTCTTATTAATACTACCTAGAGCTGTACATTTAGAATCATCACAGAAGGCATACTTTTGCACTCTACTATGTCTTACTGGCATCAGGAGACATTTTCCTGGTTTACTGAGCGACACTTTTTTCTGTCTACATGTAGAACTGGACTATAGGACTGGTTGCAGCAATGAGAGGTAAGGTAGTGATCTGAAGACATTTTTCATTGTGTTTAATAACTTTTGGATTAAATACTGAAGTAAAGGACCAGATATTTTTCACATGATGTTGCAAATCCAGCTAGAAGCTCACAGAGAGGGTTTCTACTGTTTTCTATCACAGCCAGATCATTTATCTTTAATTGTAGCTTAGGTGAAAGTCCCTCTGCTCTCTGTTCATTATTATGAGCCTGATGATCCTCATTAGTGAACCACCACTTCATGTCTTGCTGGGTAAATAAGCGATTAGCTGTAACTTACAATTACAACATACTAAGTCAGCATTTAGGTTTTACCGCTAACTTCAGCCTGGTTTATGCTGCTTTCACCTGTTCCTGTGGCTCTGCGGTTGCTCTGAAATGAGCGCTGGTCGAGGCACTCAGTGTAACTTTGCGGGTAATTAATGAGGCAGCCGTTCTGGACTTTTCCAGAATGGACAAATTACCAGCCCACCTCTGTCTGTGCATGTAGTTGCTCATTTTTGTTGCCGCGTGTGCGCAAGTAAACATTTTTTGTCAGGTTAGGTGAAGAGGGCAGTGATTTATATGGGACACAATATGGAGCGCAATAGAAACAAATCTGATTGTTTTTAGATGAAACTGTGAAATCCAATGCCATTTTGTGGCTTGGTGCATGATCCAGGGCTACCCAGAAAACATCACAAGAAACAGAACAGAAGAACAGGTCTAATGATGCACCTGGAAAGGAAGCCAAACTTCTCGGCTCTCAATAATACATGGTAATACTCCCTGAAATCTACGAAAATTCATATCTCCATTCATGTCTAATTACAAAATTGGTATGAAATATCAGGGTTGTTGATATGGGAAAAAATAAAAGAGTTTGTTATTCTATTAACGAGATGCAAAAAGAAAAGGAAAAGATGGTGCCAGTAGACCACCGCAGTTAGCCAACAGTGATGAGACTCAATCCAGGTTTGGAAATATAAACAAGAAATTAAAAGAGCTGAAAAAACAGATGAAAGCTACTCCTCGTTATTTTGGTGAGAACTTGGGAAATTACCTGAGGAAAGACCTGGATAGCTTCAAGCAACAAATTAAACAGAAGCTCGATGCAATCTCTGCAGAGCAGCAAACACTACCGTACCATAATATACGAGACTGGGACCTGACTGGAGAAGCTGGAGTGTGGAATAAAGGCTGACAAAGCTCTTATTAAATGTTCTGAATGACAGAAAAAATCTAGAGGAGCAATTTAAAGAGTCAGAATCAAGATCAAGAAGGAGCAACATTCTTATATACAGCTTAAAGGACGGAAAATACATTTGTAAAAGAATTACTCAAAACGTGAGCTGAACCTACCAGATGAACTGAATCTCTAAATCCAGAGAGCACATCTCTTGTTAACTGGGATAATCACTGACGGAGTCCCACCAAGACCCATCATTATGCATTTTTATGATTCACTACCAACAAGAGATTCTTGAAAGAGGTGTCGTAAAAAAGATTAATGTCATGAATAAGCTGCTGCTGCCACAACTATGCAACAGAGATCATTGGCAGTAGAAAGGATGTCAACGCAGCCAAAAAAGTGATGAAAGAAAATTTTCTTGAAGGATAAAATGTAGTGCAATTCTATACCTAGCACCTAAGCTAATGCCTCTATTATCAGCAGCAGGGAATGTCGACTCACAGCAGGTGATGCCAACTCCCTATGCACATGCAGAGGTGAGCAGGGGTGTTCACATGTAATTTTTTTCCGTGTCCAAGTCTCAAGTCATTAAGGGGCAAGTCTAAATCAAGTCTTAAGTCTCTAATGACTGACATTAACATTTTTAACTAAATCAGTGACATCTAGGTAACTTATAACTCTGCATTGCTGTGGGTAGGATTCCATACCTGTACTGTTTATCCTTAGGCCTTAATTACCACATGAATATTTAATAATTCTCTTTGAATTTCTGAATG
Source organism: Girardinichthys multiradiatus (assembly GCF_021462225.1). Classification (NCBI taxonomy): domain Eukaryota; kingdom Metazoa; phylum Chordata; class Actinopteri; order Cyprinodontiformes; family Goodeidae; genus Girardinichthys; species Girardinichthys multiradiatus. The sequence goes on from NC_061797.1 coordinate 3,155,538, forward strand.
AATCAAACCAGGTCTTTTTCATCTTTGTGATGATTAAGTTAACACCCATTTATCCCTGTTTTCATAGTCTACTCCTTCTTTATATATTGGACTAAATATTGTTTGAATATTGGATTTTGTTCTCCTCACTCTGAGCTGGAAAATCTTTAACAACATTGGTAAAACATTTTCTAAACCCATATTTAACCCATATTGTGTTCTCAATTCTCAATAGTAAATATGTTTAAATGTAAGGTAAGTGCAGTAAGTAAATCAATGAATGTGGAACATCTAAATGAACAGAGGAAGAAGTGCTTTCATTTGGATATTTTCAACTGAAAGTGTCTTGGTAATGTTGCACAGCGAATGTAGTAGTGAGAGAATATTAGAAGTAAGTTAAGTTTTCCCCTGAAATTGGACACTCAAGCATAGGCGGAAATCACAGGGGAAACATCGGGGTCTGGACCATCTGAATCTGTGAAAAATGTTATTCCAGAGTCACTAAAGATTTTCTCTATGAAAGAACAGAAGAGAGCAGCGGTGGAAGAATTAATTAGTTGACAGCGCCTGACAGGAGTGCATAAACTTATGCACAAAAAATGTTTTCAAATTAAACAGGTTTGTCATCAGACAGCGCAGCATCCCCCAAATCCAAATTAAGAACAGACAAACCATACAATAAATTAAGTCGAGTCTGTGCCCCTACTGATTTGTAGGACTACAGATTCTACAAGGCTGAAGGACAGAATGCGATCTAATTTTGGGGCCAAAAATATTTTCCACCATTCTTAAATTAAAGGAATGGTGATGGAGCCTGAGGTCTCTCCTTTAGTACACTCAATGTGTCAGTGAAGTTAAGGTTATCATCATAGACCGAAATCACAGGGAGGATGTGGGGGTCTGGACCCCCAAAATCTGTAGATCATCTAGACAATGTCATGCTTTGCCATTTTGGAGTTGTGTTGTTATTTTTTGTTCTCTTTTGATTTGTGTTCCCCGGGTTTTGTCATTTTGTATTGTTTCTTAAGTTTCTGTCCTCATGTTTGTTTTTCTCCCTCAGCAGCCCAGTCTTGTTAGTGTAATCAGTCACCTTCCCTTAGTTCCCCTGCAACCCGGTTCCACACCTGTTTCATGTTCCATCTGATTACCTGTCACCCATTTTCATTGGTTCACACTACTCTTCCCTCAGTATATATATTTGGTTATTTTCATTGTTCCTCACTCACTCCTCCTGTTTACTTCCATGCTGATCCCTGTTCCTTGTCATTTTTTGGAAACTTGTGTAAGTTTATCTTTTTGTTATTAAAGCCTCAAGATTCTCATATCCAATATGCTGCGGCCTAGTGTTTTTCTGCACTCCGGTTTCGTTCAACCACCCATTATGACAGACAAAGCAATGCATTTATTCCTTGCCCCCCACCATTATGGGTACAAAGGTTTGGTCTATTGTACCAATAGCTAACATTCGCAAACAGAAACAGTAGTGCCCTCTGAGGAGCAGAGGAGCTGTGTTAATAAAACCCAAATAACTGACCACCACAAAGTACTGTAAATACTTAAAACAATAGATGTCACATATTCTATTTACTACAAGTTCTCAATAGAATGAAATACATTTTGACAACTGGAGAGACGGAATAGGAATAAGGCTGCAGGTCCAGATCGTGTTTCCCCTAGAGTCCTGAAGGCCTGTGCAGAGCAGCTCTGTGGGATTCTGCAGCACCTCTAACCTTAGCCTGGCCCAGAAGAAGGTTCCGGTGTTGTGGAAGACCTCCTGTCTTGTTCCGGTACCAAAGAAAACTCACCCATCAGTCCTCAATGACTATAGACCTGTTGCCCTGACATCTCACATCATGAAGGTCCTAGAGAGACTCCTGTTGGCCCACCTGAGTAAGCAAACAGTAAACCATCAGGACCCCCTTCAGTTTGCTTATCGCTGTGGAGTTGGAGTTGAAGATGCCATCATACACCTGCTTCAACAAACCCACTGACATCTGGACAAAGCCAGCAGCACTGTGAGGATCATGTTCTTTGATTTCTCCACTGCATTTAATACAATCCAACCTGATTTGCTTTGTCAGAAACTCCAGAAGACTCAGGTGGAGGCCTCAACAATCTCCTGGATTAAAGACTACCTGACAAACAGACCACAGTTTGTGAGACTGAAGGGTTGTGAGTCTAACCAGGTAGTCAGCAGCACAGGAGCACCACAGGGGACTGTACTCTCACCATTCCTTTTCACTCTGTACACCTCAGACTTCCAGTACAAGACAGACTCCTGTCATCTGCAGAAATACTCGGATAATTCTGCAGTCGTGGGGTGGATCAGAGATGGACAAGAAGCTGAGTACAGGATGGTGGTGGACCGCTTTGTGGCATGGTGTGGAAACAATCATCTCATGTTGAACGTGACTAAAACAAAGGAGATGATTGTAGATTTTAAGAGAAACAGGAATAAGTCAAACACTATTTCTATCATGGGAGAAGAAGTGGAGTTGGTTTTTTTAATACATCATTAAATATTAAGTGTACCACTAATTACGTCATGTCGTCTTTAAAATTGTACTTAATCATTCAGTGGCACATTTAATTGCATAATAGTTCATTTCATAATATAATGGTACATTTATTGTTTCTAATGATTTATTAAATAAATAAATGGTACCTTTAATTTATGGCACATTTAATGTTACATTTCTTTCATGTTACATTTACTTCACTAATGGGACATTCACAACATTTATTTATTTAATGATGATTTTATTGTATTAAATTTGTCCAGTTTGACCCTCCATTCTTGATGCCTGTATAGGAGGTCATGTCAGAATTTGAATCAGGTGAGCTGGAGCAGACACACATCTAAAGCTTGCAGGGAAGGGGTCCCTGAGGACCAGGGCTGTGAACCATTGAGGTACAGTTTCTAAATTGTGAAGCTAATGCCTTTTTGCCCTTTTGTTCACCAAGTACAGTTCTCTTGCTAGGTGGATTTTTCTTTTGTTTCAGCAACTTGAAACATAAAAGTAATGTCATTGTTCAAAGGAAACAATCACTTAATAAATAAGTAAAATACAACTATGTACATTTTGTTTATTCAGCTAAGATAGACATGGTCTGTTTCCTTGTTTGATATTTTATTATTTCTTCATTTTTATTCTTTTTACTTTAACTGGCCTTTACTACAGCTAAAAACAGGGACCTAACTGGTCCTTCAAAGAAATTTCCAAAAGACTAAATGAAGAAAACAAAAATGGGAGTGGCACAGGAGCAGGAGTCATTCTGAATGGGAGCGGGATGGGAGTGGGAGTCAATTTACCAGTAGTGGGACGGGACAGGATTTTTTTCGTTATGCTGGCCTGGGATTGGGATGGGACAAAACATTTTTCTGTGGGAGCGGGATGGGACAGGAGAGAAAATCCACTCCCGTGTCACCCTCTAGCAAGGAATACTTATTTTTAATAATGATACAATTAAGTTTGCGGTAGTCAATGCATGGTCTGAGCGTCTTATCTTTTTTCCTTACAGAAAAAAATTCTGCGCCCATAGGAGATGAGGAGGGGCGAATTGTGCCTGCATTGAAGGAATCTTTAATGTAACATTTCACGCTTTCTCTCTTGGAACAAGACAGCTTAAAATGCCTACTGGGTATGAACATGGCATCTAGAAGAAGATCTATGGGGCAGTTGTATGGATGATGGAAAAGAAGAGAGTGCAAGATCTTTTCTGAAAACATTCTGTGAGTACTCTCTTAACAAAGATGATGGTGGGAATGGAAGACAGCAGCCAGGTGGATAGATAAGTGGAACTCCAGGCTTCAATCCAAGACTCTGACCAATTTATGTCGGGATTATGTTTCTGTAACCAGGGGGAAACCCAGAACAATGGGTCTGTCCCGTGTGTGTTAAACAAAAAAACAAATTTCCTCATGATGATTTCCTGAAATGGCAAACTGGAGGGGAACAGTCTGGTGTCTTGTGGTCTGCAGTGGGCTTCCATCTAGGGCTGAAACAGAGAAGGGAAAGGTTAATTTGTGAAGGGGAATATTGGACTGAAAATTAGGACTAATCAAGTTCTGTTCTGATCCTGAGTCAACTAAGGAACAAGCAGGGTAAAGATCCTGATTGAAACTAACAAAAGCCTTTAGTTGAATTCTCCCCTGATAACCATGTCCTGCCTGTAACCCCCTCTTCACTGGCAGGCTTTGACTTTTGGGCAAATGGGAAACAGAAATAAAATCGCCAGACTGGCCACAGCAACGTGTGGTAGTAAAGTGTATTCATTCTCCACTGATTTCTTTCGGACTTAGTCTGGTACGTCCAATTTGAATTGGTTTGGGAGCCCCCTTGCTGGGGTACAGAGGAATAGCCCCCAGCTTCAGAGGTAGTCAATCTGGAAAAGGAGGGAGATTTAAATGTGCTGAAAGAGTTAACATGTTACAGCCTTGTCCTATACGGACAGCTAGAGAAATCAGATCATCTAAGGTTCTTGATTTGTCTCTACAAGACCGTTCATCCTTGAGATCTTTATTGAGAGCGTTGAGAAACACTCCCTTGAGAGCTGAGTTCCACTCCGAATCGACCACTAGAGTGTGGAAATCAACCATAAGATCAGTAACTGAATGATTACCTTGTCTGGGACTCCATAATTTCATGGAGGACTCCTCATCACTGATCTTAAGGGAAAAGGTCTGTTTGAACAGGTCCAAAAACAAATCATAAAAGAAATGATGGATGGTGTTTTCATTCATATTTGCCTCTGCCAACCTTAATGCCTTGTCCTGTAGAAACCCAATGATGAAAGAACTTTTACTGGCGTCATCCGGAAAGGAACGTGGGGACGGATATAAAACAAGATTGAACTGGAGAAGAAATCCCCGACATTTATCCACTTCTCCGGAAAATCATTCTGTACGCTGTATCTTGGCCTCAAAGAAGAGTATTCTACGCAAATTGTGTAAGCTTGGCCGAAGAGAGTGGGGCAAACAAATGCAAAGAAAATCCAAGCAAGCCCTGTCGTTTTTTGAAAAGGTGACTTGCGTAGAAAATTCTAAACTCAATTCTCACACAAAAAGAAAGCAACAGGACCAGTGCACATGCACATTAGTATTATTGTTATTATTAATATGTATTAAAGTAGTTGTTTTGTGTTGACACGTTTGTTTGCTTTTGTTTACGCTGACAATTTCTGGTGGCTCTTTAGATATGACAGGATATGACAGCTGTTACTGTCATTATGTTCGAAATAGCTCGGACCCACATACAGAGAACACTCAGGAGGAGGAGGTAAAATACAGATTGTTTATTGAAGATATAGTTAGGAACAGAACGGACGAAATATCTCATGAGTTATGATGGTCAGGTCGCCAGGGGAATCAGGATCCAGGTCTTAAGCAGGTATATCTGTAGAGAGTTCACTTGGTGCTGTTCTGTGGAGCTCAGGTTACAGTAAACAAGTTCGATGTGTGGTGGTTTATGTCAGGTTCAAACAACCTAAAATACTTATAACATCACAAAAAGAAGAGAAAGACAAATAATTAGTTATTTCACTCGCTGCGAGGAAAACGGACAGGGATGTGCTTTCAATTACAAATCTCCTACCGCTCTGAAAACCATCTGTCTGCACCTCTCTTTTTATTATCTTTGGGGGTTCCCTAGTTACAATGAATGTCGCTCTCTAAGGATGGGAAAAACAGCTGCATCGTAAACAGGTCATAAACACCATTATCTTGTAACAACACACTTCCAGTCTCCCCCATCCTTAAGATCAGTTGTGTCTTCTGTTCAGCACAATCAGCCTTCATCTTTATGACCTGTTCAACTGTGACTGCTTCCTTTCCAGCTCCACCTTTGATCCTTGCCTGCAGACAAACTCATCACATCCTTACTCACACATACATCATGAAAGGTTATAAAGATCAAATAGTCAAGTTAATAGAAAAGGAGAATATATAAGATAAATCTATATTCAATTATTCCAACATTTCCCCACTGTTTGTCTTATATTTGTTCATATTCTCATATCACTTAACAGCCACTTCTTTTGGATTTTTAACTGTAAGATTATTTTCATGAGTACAAAGACAATTATACTCAGAGGCACTTACTGACATTTAAATCACAGAATCATATAGAAATGGATCTGGGTACAGGCCAGAAAAGTGGTCAGTCGCATCCTCATCATCTTCATCATCCTGCTGTTTAAGTAATGGATAGAGTTGGGTAACTCTGTCTTCCATAGAATAAATAGCTGTGGTGATGAGACGGTCAAGAAGAGAACAAAGGCAGGGAATACAACAACATCCACACAATGTCAAAAATTGCAGCAAACACTGCAAAGGAAATTATTACTGATGATACTAAAATTGTATACTTCCCAAACACATCCAGCCAGGAGTCCCACATCAAGGTGTCTACTCCAGAAGGCTCCTTCATTTTGCCATTTAGAGATCTCAAACCTTCTATGGCTTTAGTGAGGCTGCTATCAGCAGCAGTGTTGTTAGGTACGAATGTGCAACATTTTTCTCCAAAAATTGCACAAACTCCTCCTTTTTCAGCTAACAACATGTCCAAAGCAATTCTATTCTGGAATGCCATCAGGGAAGTTGAAGCCAATTAATCATGGACAGTTTCAAACCCACTTTGTGTCCAATTTCCTAGTTTTTGCACATTGTAGTGAATATAGTTGATCCTGTCTACGTTTTTGTTCATCGTACACCACTTACAGATACTTGATTCAAATCTTGCAGCTACTTGATCAGTTAATTTATCTTCATCTATAGCATCTATGTACGTAGAGTCTCCCTCAGTCTGCCAAGCTGCAGCTCTGCACTTATTACGCCAGTCATGTGGAACTTTAATTAATATTTAATTAAAGGTAGACCACCTCCCTTCCTGAGTTTTAACACTGTTTAAGAGAAAATAGAATCAAAATGCTTGTAGTGATTGTCACCTTAATAACATGTTTTTTTTTTGGATGTAGGATGACTTTTAGATTTATGTGTTTTACTATTAAAAGGTTAATGAAATAGTTTAAACTACTTTGAAGAATTTGTTTTGCATGCAGAATCATTGGTGATTTTTTAGATTGAAAGTTTTCCCTCGTGCCATTAAGCTAACTGACAGTTATGCCAAAAGTAAGGAATATATTTTTGATACAGAATCTGAGTTATGACTTCATACTTGGTGGGAATTATTTATTAGATTCAATTTGTAGGGTTTATGCATCTGAATTACATTAGATGTCCATTAATCTAATACTCATCTTCTTACAAGACAAATCAGGATGATATGTGACTAATTTCTAAGTGAGACATTGATGAACTGAATAACTAAAGTTTGTGTTTTGTTGTTAATGGAACTGAATTGCAGTTAAAAACATCTGGATTTTCTTTATGTTGCTTTTGTTAAATTCATAGTGACACATAGTTATGTCAGAATTCATTTCTTTGGTTCTATCTAATGTGATTTTGGTTACTACAACATTCTTGTTTAAACATTTTGCTGGATTGTCGCATGGGTTGGATCCTGCGCCAGAAGAGGGGAATGTCAGAATAAAGTAACATGGGGTTCCAAATGTTTTAGCACTCATGGGAAAAAAAGGGTAGCTCATACCTCCAGTGACGACTTAGTGACAATGCGAGAGAGACGTTGTACTTTGTTTATATAAATGGTGCATAGCTCCCTAAGACCACATTCTGAAAACCTCTCTGAAAGTATGTTGTTGATTCTTTTGTGAAATTTTACATATCCACCGATTAGACCATTTTTGAAATTATTTTTGGGTATTCTGAAACTATGGAAATATTGACCTGTAATCAGGCCTTCCACAAACATCATGTCACCCTTTTGATATTCAGAATATTTAGCTGATGGTCACTGCTAGTATATCAGGTGAAGTCAGAAGATCAATTATTTTGATTTTGTTGGATGTTTTGATGAAGTTCATGTAGTTAAGCACTTAGGCTTGAGAATGGGACTTTGAATTGAAAATTAGCCAAGTGTTGTGAAGGCCCTGTTCTCACTTATATAAGATTGAGACAAAGGACACAGGCAAATCTCAGTCCTTTTGAAGTGCTGTGTGGCAGGTCTCCTAATTTGGACATGGGGATATTGCCAAGATCATTTTCTTCCACATCTTTGTGTGAAGATAGGATGTTGTTTTACTGTCAAAACCTGTCCACTGTGTTTTCTCAAGTTTCACAGATGGTGAAGGCTGCATTACCAGAAACAGCCACTTCCACCCTCCAGTCCTTTATTCCTGGCGACTGGATTCTGCTCAGAGAATCTAGGAGAAAACACTGGAAGTCCAGCCGCTGGAATGGCCCATATCACACCCAGGAAAGCTGCAGGAAAGCTCCAGCTCCTCCAGCTTCTTCTGGCTTCCAGGACACAAGTCATCTTCCAAATGAATCATCCACGGCCTGAAAGGTGTGAGGACAGCGGACCACCACAAGACAAGGAACTGTAAGCTGATCACTGGCGAGTGATTGAAGAGGTGGTTGAAGAACACTGTTCTTACAAGGGCACAATAATCTCTTGGGCAGTGCAACGTTATTTCCGAATCTACTTAAGGCCATCGCATTGCCTGAAAGTTAGAACTCATAAGGTAATTTGCCTCACTGCACACACACCACAGTGAGAGACACATAGGAAACATACAGGGAAGACCTCTACACATTTGCACATAAACTTTCTCTGGATGATGGACTGCCGACGTCTGCAACAGAGAGTCAGTCAAACATGCGCCATGATGCTTATTCTCCTTAATTTCTTAACATTTGGTGGCTACTAGGCGCTCCTTTGCCTGGACTGCAAGGGTCAGCCACATTTTTCTCCCACTTTGACAGCGAAACTGACTCTGAGGAGGAAATCTCGGATGCTTTTATCTAACTTTCATGTTTATTGCTTGATATCTATCATTATGGCACAAATTTGAATGTGTTCATTTCCACCGTTGTTCAGTTGGACTATGGAAGCCTAACTTCCAGCAGGTTAGAGTTCCTGTTTCTAAACATATTTCTAGAGGAGCTTCCGACAACCGCTCACCTGTACCAGACTGGTAACAGGGCAGCTTGAAGGGCAGAAGCCACTCAGGAGAGACAGCAGAATTTTTGAGTTTTGTTTATGATTTGTTTTCTTTGAAAAAAAAAAACTGTTTGCTTTCAGTACCAGAAGAAAGGACATTCCACTTCAAGGTCACGATGCAGTTATGTGGAAGATGGTCTGATTCTGATGCTAATGATTGGTATTGCAAGTATTTTATTACACTTGCGTTCATTTGGGGAAAGGTACAGCAAAGATAATTTGTGGCTAATCTGAGTAATTACGCCAATAATACTCATCAGCTGATTCGGAGAGAGATTCATCACTTTTCTGACTGCCATGATCATGCTGATAGTGTCTGGTGGCAACTGATGCATCAAATCTTGAGGAAGATAAGAAATGACAGTTGCTGTTTGTTGTCTGATTCTACGTGCTATTAATGATCAACCATTTTTGGTACCTGTTCCTATTGATACTGTTTCTATTCCAGCTACTTTCTTTCCAGATAGGCGACATAACCAGCTGGTGGAGGTTATTTTTCCTTGGGTGAGGAATTATATTGTAAGGCAAAGCAGAAATGTTAGTAGATTTTCTAGTGAGCCTAATTTAATATGTGCTACTACATGAATTCTTTATGGATTTTGGGGTAATAGGAATCAATTGGATATCCAGATATAGGTACAGATGTTTGTATCGCACAGGAGGAAAACACACCTTATTTCCTTGGGAAGACAGTAGGTTGCAAAGCTATTATATCTGTTTCATGTGTTTTAATCAACAGACATGAATTTGAGTCATGTCCTATCAGAACTGCTACTTATACTATTTCAGGATCTTTGGTCCCAGATCCTTTTGTGTTAACTGTTAATCTTACAGCCTTACCGAATGGAAGTAAATTGTATGACCAGGCAGGTAAATTAACCAGGGTTCTTGTTACTTTTCCTAGTAGAGATGGGTACTCGTGTCCTAAGAACATGGTTTGGATGTGTGGAAATAGATCATATCTGTATCTGCCTGCTAATTGGTCTGGGGTATGTTATCTAGCTCACTTACTACCTACAATCACAACTTATAATTAAATCAGCCCATTATTAGAGAGGAAGGTTTCACTGTTCTGACCAAGGAGCTGCAAGCTCTTAGAACGATGAGTTTGCAAAATAGAATGGCTTTGGATTATTTGTTAGCTGAGAGGGGTGATGGTTTTGAAGAATTTTCCTTTAGTTGTGATTATCTTGTAATCAGAAGAAAGGAGTTGTAATGTAAATTCTTTTATTAAGTGCTCCAAAGTGTATAACCTTTAGGTTACCTCACTCCTCAGAACATCTGTGTTAGAGGAAGAAGCTGAAGTTATCAGAAGTTTAATGGTTAAAACCCATCATTTAGGGTGATGTCTCAGGAAGAGCAGATGGGTCTGTTCCTAGATAACTTTGTCACGTCTGAACCCGAGGAGGGTCTAGGCTATAAAACACAGACTCTTTAAAGTTGAGATAACACTGTCATGTTTGGTATAAATACTGTGTGTAAATGTTGATCAGGGCTCTGTTTCACTGACTAACCTCAGTGACAGGGTCTTCAAACGCTTAATGCCTTTGAATAAAACTTATAAAGACAAAGTCTGGATTTTCTCTTGTTGTGAGTCAACTTCTCTCCACTTTGATAAGAAAATTCCACTACAACTGCCATTGAGGCTGCAATTACAGCTCTCACACAATATGGTTGCGCACACACAACACTATTCAGTTTTGAAGAGAAACAGGCTATTGGTGTCATTTTATCTCCATGTTGTTGCACCAGAACTGAAGTCATAAAATGTCCCTTGCAATCTACCATCTGAACAAACGGTTTACTATAATCTGGTAATGCTAAAGCAGTACTGGAAACTAGAACTTGTTTTATGTTGGTAAATGCTTCTTCAGCTTCTACACTCCATCTTAGTTCAGACATCATTTTCAGCTCTTCCTCATACATTAATTTGTTTAATGGAGTTACTATTTCTGCATAATTTGGCACCCAGTTTCTACAATAATTAGTTAGTCCAAGGAAGGACATCATTTGCTTTTTTGTTACTGGTTTTGGAACTTGTAATATTGCAGTCTTTCTTTCTTCTACAATTGTGCGTCCCCCTGCGCTAAGATTGTGGCCTAGGTATTTAACCTCATTATTGCACAACTGACGTTTCTTTTTACTGACTTTGTGTCCCTCTTCTGCTAACTGTTTTAATAATGCTATTGTGTCATTTTTACAAGTCTCCTCATCAGGAGAGGCTAATAGCACATCATCAACATATAGTAAAACCTGACTACCTCCTGGAGGGTCAAACTTGGCCATACTTGCACTCATTACCTGAGAGTATATAGTTGGACTTTCACAGTAGCCTTGAGGTAGTCTGGTATAAGTATATCTTTGTCCCTCAAAGGTGAATGCAAACCAGAATTGACTATCTTTATCTATAGGTACAGAGAAAAATGCATTGCTTATATCAACTACACGATTAATATTCTAGCTTCTGGTCTTAGGGAATTTAATAATGTATAAGGATCAGGAACACACGGTGCTCTCTGAACAACTGCATTATTAACTGCCTGTAAGTCTTGTACCATGCGCCATCCTGTTGATGGAGCTTGTTTTTTAACTGGAAAAATGGGGGTGTTACATGGTGAGTCCTCGTATTTTATTATCACCCCTGCAGTTATTAAATCCTTTATTACTGGTTTTATTCCTTCACGTGCATCATGTTTCAAAGGGTATTGTTTTACACTGGGCCTGTATTCTGTTTTTGCCCTGATTTGGACAGGTAACGCTCCTTTACTAAACCAACATCAGTAGGGTCTTTTGACCATAACTTATCAGGGACTTCACTCAAGAACTGTTCCTCCTGTTCAGTAAGGTATATTTCTCATTGTTGCTTTGTATGCAAATGTATCCCTTCCTGTACTGTCACTGTCCAGAATAATGGCATCCTAGTTAATCCTGTGGATGCACTGATTTCTGTATTCATTGTTGTGGCAAACCAGTCTGTGGCATCTTTTTCCCTCTGCACTATTCTTCCCATGTCTTGCCACTTGAGTTCTTTGTCCTTGAATAAAAATATGTGTGGAGGTGTCCACATTTCGCAGAGCTTCCTAGTGTCTTCCGCTAACACTACTTCAGCAACTGACGTACTCTTCCCATCTGCATAAACATAACTTAGCATGACTTTGGTAGGGGTTACTTTAGTTAATGCTTCTTCATAAGTTTTATCTGGCCCAGGAGTATTTTTATACCACATGGTATTATGTAGATCATCTGGTGTCATCTGATCTTGTAGTCGAGTAATGACATTTCTTCCTTCTGTTAATAAAGCTGTCCCTATGTCTAGGGGTGGTTGTTTGGAACATTAGAATAGATAGCTGACATGACTGTCCATTTTGATCTCTTATCCAAACTGGTTCAGACTCACAGACTCGTGTCAATTTTGCACTAGCTGACCTTACTGTTATTTGCTTGTTGGGACCTACAGCCATGGATTTCCACATTAAAACTCCGGTACATACTTTTCTGGAACTTTTCAAAATAAAGTGCATTAACCTTCTTCCAGCACAGCCAGGAAAGGGGATAACTGCGGACTTCCTGTGGCGCCATTACCCAAAATAAAGCACAACTCCGAAGGGGGAAGGGGGGTAGCAGAGGACTTCCCAGTGATGCCACTGCCCGTATAATACCCCCACCCTTCCCACATATCGCTCTCTTCCACACCGATGACCATCGGGATAGGAGGGAAAAATAGTGCGCTGATGTCTTTTGCTGGCAAAAAGACATAAATTCAACTGGATCCAAAGCCATACGATCATCGATCATATGCAAAGTTAAGTAGAATGTAATACTGTCTGTGTATCCGGTATTTTCATTCATGAACGGGGATAATTAAGGTACAAGCATTGCTGACTGTCTCTCCGAAGCCCCGCAGATGCAAACGGTGTTCGAGAGAGAGGCCCCGGCCAGGACGCAGTCTCTCAGCCTGAAGGAAGACGGCAGAAACCGCAGCGGACCGGAGGAGCCGCCAGCTCTCCGGAGCTAACCCTATTGTTCACAGAGCGAACGCAGAGGTTCCGCTTGTTGACTGTGTCGAACTTCATCGCCCTTGGACAACATTCCCTCGCCATAGGTCAGAGGTTAGGTTTGGGCAGATTAACAGATAGGTTTAGGATGAAATGATCTAAACGTTTTCATGTTATGAAGTTTTGTTTTGTGGAACCTGGCTACCTCAGTGCTAGTAGGCTAGCTACGGCGCGTGCCGGTTGGTGTTTTGTATGTTTTAAAGTTAAGATAAACTTTATTTAGAGGGTGGTTAAACAGAACATTGCTCATAACGCGCCGTCCACGCTTATGCATTTTTAACCCTTTTGTTAACCTTGGTATTTTTAAAGGTGTGTGCTGATTCTGGTGCTAAGCTACCCGCTTCTTGGTTAGCTTAATGGCTAACCGGTAAAGAACACGTGAGTGCTACAGATAGCATGCTACAGATAGCGACTATTCAACAGAAAGGTTGTTGGTTTTCAAGCTAGTGAATAATAGTCCCTGAACATCATTTACTAGATTTGATAACTGGGTAGACACCATTAAGCCCATTTCTCCAGAAAGATTTGGCTCTTTTCCAAAATACTCTCTTAATAATATTTCTTCAAATATTATTTTAATAAATAAAGGCAGCTAGTTAGACACTGTTGAGAATTGGTCATCCAGAAGGGTGGTTTTTTCAGCAGATCATTATTTAAAATATTATTTTATTAAGATAATATTTTATCTGATCTTGCATTGTGAAGGGTTGTCTAAATGTTGCTGATTATTGCCTAAGTTAGTTCCAAGACTAACTTAACTTCATTTCCAGATTCTTCAAGATAATCCTTGGTTCTCAAACATAAACATTGCATGATAATGTTGCATCACTCTTTTTGGTCATAATTTCCAATCATCTTTAATCAACTTGTTTATATTGTACATAGTCCATTAGTCTTTGTCATTCTTTAATTCTGCTTGGTAGTTTAGTTGGATTGTTTTAGCATAGTAAAGAGTTTGTTGATTGGAATATGTTTGACTTTGAGTTGACTTATTTTTGTTAATAAATTCTTGTATTTTAAGAAATTGTGTGAATTCATTCCATATATGTGCAGAGTTTATGCTGTTCAATAATGTCAGAGCTCGTCTCACACCTTTCTATTTTGTCCTAATACCATCGCCTTACTGGGCTGGTATTCACAGGACAACCCTTAACAGACCGAAATATTATTTGATAAAATATTAAAATATGAATATTAATTATTAAATAATATTCTCAGATCTATATTTACAACATGCTGATCACTAAGTCTGGAATTTGGGATTGTTTCTCTACAGGTGGTCCTGCATGCTCCGGTATCACAAAGAAAAGTAATTGATTTTCCATTCAACAGTAAGGTAACTTCAGGTTTAATGCTATCTAGGGAGAGAAGGTCATAGAAATTTAGGAGGATATCCTGCCCTGTGTTTTTTTGTTTTCATCAGTGTCTGAGGTATTAGGAACAATTTCACCTGTTTTCTGTCCTAGACATGCTGAATCATTATTTCTCCTCTAAGGACAGTCTCTGACCAGATGTCCTTCTTTCCCACATCACCAACACCCGGAGGTGTATTGTCTGTAGTTTCCTCTGCCTACTCCTCCTCTCTGACCCCCGCGATTTTGTCCTCTGCCTCTAAATCCTCCTCTTCCTCTGTTGTTCTGATAATAAATCTGTTCTTCTTCTTGCTGAAAAAGGTGCTGGCTATCTTTTTCTGTTTTTTTTTTTATCCTTCATTACTTTTTCTGCATGGAGGGCATGATTAACATAGTTTTCTAGATTTGCTGTGGAGAACCCTATAAAATGTCTCCTACCCAGGTATTAATTACATCCCTGGAACCAGCATGTAGTGCATTTTTTAACTGCTGTCGATAAGCTCCTTGCTCGTTTTCATCTTCTTGTAAACCACTATGTATTTTAAGCACTTTTATCAGTCTAATCCTATATTCTTCAAAATGCTCTTCCTCTTTTTGTTTCACTCTGGCTATTTCTGCATAGTCAGCTCTGCGCCTGTATCGAACTGTAAGCCTATCGATTAATCCCCTCACTCTGTTTGTTCTGCTGTTAAAAAGAGTAGAATATTTTCTAAGGTTACTCAGAGAAAAAAAACGTGTCATGCCATGAACCTCCGTGACAAGCTGTATCAACAGCCTTCAACAAGCCTATCAACAGCCTCAAAACAATAATAAAAAAAGTAAACACAAATAAAAAATACATGAGGTACAGCCATGGTGGGGATGGATTTATTCACCAAAGGCACTCATTTTAGCCCATCCAATCCTGTCAAACCTCATCATATCTTTGGTACAAAACAAAAACTTTCCACCTACTCTTTTACTCCCTTTCTTCTGTCCTGCTTTTCTACTTTGCAAGTCCATCAAAAATTACTTCTTAGCCCTCTGACCTTTGCTGCTTTCCACAAAAACGTCCATTCTTATCTCCTGCATCACATCTGTCTCTTTTTAATTACTTTTAACCAATAATCTACATCATCATAACCTTCTTTGTCCATTTTTCTTAAATCACGTGTACTTTTAATGTACTTTTAATTATTGCATCCTATAGATTAACTAATTTTTTAGAGTTTAAACGACCATCATAATGATATGTGGTTATCCATTTATCTAAATATTTAAATTTTAATATTTTAATTTGATCCTGTGCTTCCATAAATTTCCAATCTTTGCATTGTTATTCATTTTAAGTTTATTTTTACTTGCCCCTTTTCCCATTTTTTATTTTTTATTTTTTTTTATTTGGTCCAGCATATAAATACCTAGGGTATTCTAAATACTGGATTATTCTGCTCAGTAGGGTGACAGAAAAATCTCCTTTTGTGGTAATTCTCACTTCAACTCTTTCGAGTGGAGAATTCTTGCCTTTACATCCACAAAAGTTCGTCACTTTCGATCCTACTGCTTTGGTATGAGGCAAAACCTAGTGGTTTAAATCCTCCATTCATTTCTCACATGCACACATTTTTAAAAGCGGAATTTGTTTTGTATTTTTGTTTAAAATACTTAAACGCGGACTCCGCCGTCCTTGAAACATGGAATTTTCAGTATTACTTCTTAATACTTCGAGGACTCCGCCGTCCCCTAAACACGGAATTTTTAGTATTATTTCTTAATTATTTTTCAGGACTCAGGTCAGACTTTATAAAGGGAAAGTTTGGATTGTTGAATTTACTCAACCCTGTTATATTGTCTGACACAAAACAAATCTAAATTTTAAGTTAGACTTGCTAAAGTGTGATATGTTTAAAATGTCAATTCAAATATATTAATTAATTTTGTTATAGGTACTTTTACTTCATTCAACAATTCACAGAGTTCCCTTTTCTGACAACGTGAAACAATGAGAGGAAATGTTATTTTATAGAACAAGTTGAAACGAACACGGAGCCCTTAGCTTTCATAGAACGGAGTTTACACCGACATGATCGTCCTGTTTTAAAGGAAATGTTCTCATGTTTTTTTGTTGTTGTTTTTTATCAGTATCACAGGAATAAGACTAAAGTAACAAAGCTTATCTTTCACAAAGATAAAATATCGCTAGTTTCACGTTTAGTGGGTTGGAATTGAGGCGGGGTGAACTCGATCAGCTCTTCCTCCGTGCGCGCTCCTCACGAGGGGATACAAGTTCTGTCGGGGATAACTACCTTGGCATGACACCTGCACTTATTTTTTTCCACTTAAAGCACTGGTCCTCAGGTTTGGCTCCACCTCCATCAGAGCTGCGAGAAGAGACAGAAACTACACAGAGAAGCAGAGCGAACACAGCATGATGGGAGGCGAAGTTGATCTGTGACTCTGAAGTCAGGTTGATAACTGTGTTAAATGTGCATCCCAAGTGTATATATTATCCATCCTTACTGATTTATTTATTTATACTAAAAGGACACATTGTGTCCTTTATTTTGTATATTTGCCCTAGTATGCTGGGCGTGCACAAATCTGCCCTCCATCAGAGTAGTGTGTTCCTCGATTATCCTATACAGAGGAGCGGACATCGTGTCCAGGAGCCTCCATCCCGACCTGATATCTCAGATCTGAAATAGATTCGGCAGAGCAGCAGTGAATCTTTTTGCTATGGGAAAACGCACAGCTCTGCTGATCCTCCGGCTCCTGGGTGGGGTGCGGGAGGAACAGTGACCCGATCCAGAGGCTGCGCTGCGTCATTACGCATGGTCCAGAAGCTGTTTTCCCCTTCTGTTCTGTTACATTTGCTCTTCTGGACTGTTGCAGTTTGTTAACCTTGGTTGTTACTATTCACGGCAGAGTCTGTCATCTCAGCCATCCCCCTGACGAGTTTATTTCTCCTTTCCATTAAACAGATGCTTTATGTTTATAGTCCGGACGGACCCAGTGAGGCGAAGACTACATCCTGCTTCACCTTTATCGCAGGCGTGAAAAAGTTTTTTCAGCGCTGCGCGTGAGAGATAATAGGTTAAATACTTAAATACAGACTGAAAAGGGCCCCTTTTAAAGAGGGAACAAGAGGAAGGAGGGTTCTGGACTTAAGTCCCCAATATATAAAGACACTAAAAACGCCCCTTAAGTACACAGCAACATTACCGTGTTACAAAACTGATTATGTGCGACTCCACACCCCGACGCTCCCCATAACCCCCCAAGGCCCCCCTCCCCCCGTCCCACCTCTAAAATGAATGCGGCGCCACTGCATAGCTCTTTTGATCGACTCAGAATCTGTCGCAGTTATGACAAAGCAAGGTGGGTTCCTATTGGGATTTATTTGCAAAAGGTGATAGGCTGGACTCGGGACTGCTTTCCAGTTGACCAAAACGGAAAGAAGAAACGGTTAGAATGAGTTGAATGGAAATGAAAAATTCAGTTCCAGAGAAGATGGGCTCGCTGTTCAAAAGGTGTAGATGTATTAAGCTGTTCTTAATAGTGATTAAGAGAAAGGTAAGCCATTCATCTGATCTGAGATCGACAGCAGTTGGATTTGTGAAGCTGACTGCATTCTTTCCACCCTCCAGGAGGAATCCGAGGTGCGGATGAACGAAGAGGGTGAACAGGTTGGTGAGCGCTGGAGCTCAAAAAATACATTGTAGATTCTCACCAAAGGCAACAAAACTGTGAATGAAAACACATGAAATTATATAGTAAACAAAAAGTGTAAATAATTCTAAACATTTTATTTTAGTCTTGACAGAACTTCCCAGGCGTTCATTCAGAGATGCCCACGGGTTAATATTTCATCACAGCAAAGGGCAGCTACTTTAAGGAATCTAGAATATAAAACATTTTTAAAGTTCTTTTCATAACTCTATATGTGTTCATTCACAGTTTTGATGCCTTCAGTGAGAATCTATGTACAATGTAAATAATCATAAACATAGAGAACATAGAGAAAACCTCCTTAAATGAGAAAGTGTGTCCAAAGCTTTTGACCGGTAGCGTGTGGATAGATAGATAGATAGATAGATAGATAGATAGATAGATAGATAGATAGATAGATAGATAGATAGATAGATAGATAGATAGATAGATAGATAGATAGATGATAGATAGATAGATAGATAGATAGATAGATAGATAGATAGATAGATGATAGATAGATGATAGATAGATAGATAGATAGATAGATAGATAGATAGATAGATAGATAGATAGATAGATAGATAGATAGATAGATAGATAGATGATAGATAGATAGATAGATAGATAGATGATAGATAGATGATAGATAGATAGATAGATAGATAGATAGATAGATAGATAGATAGATAGATAGATAGATAGATAGATAGATAGATAGATAGATGATAGATAGATGATAGATAGTTAGATAGATAGATAGATAGATAGATAGATAGATAGATAGATAGATGATAGATAGATAGATAGATAGATAGATAGATAGATAGATAGATAGATAGATAGATAGATAGATAGATAGATAGATAGATAGATAGATAGATAGATAGATAGATAGATAGATAGATAGATAGATAGATAGATAGATAGATAGATAGATAGATAGAGTGTTTTGAGACTTGATTATTATTTTATTCACCATCTTTTTTTAGCATTGCATGATAATGTAAACATGCAGGTCTGGGGTCTCCCAGAGCATCCTAAAATCAGCCATTTACTACAGCAAATCTAACAGGAATCGTCTGAGAATAATTATTTTCCTGTGTCATTTATGGGGTAAATTAACCAATTCTAAACTAATTTACTGGATAGCATAGCTGTCAGCCAGGGCAGTTAATATTTATGTTAAGCATGCTTTTTCTCATGCCTTCTGCTATTGCTATACACATATATTAAAAGGAATACAATATTCTCAAATGATGTCAAGTTCATCTCATTGCCTCTGAATCCTTAATTTGTCAGTAAGTAAATGCATCATATTCAATTACACTGTATTAAACAGATATTGAATAAAATAATTTGAGCTAAATTGTATTTTAACTTAAAAAAATTAATTGTTCTAAACTGGATTTGAATTTAATCCAGTATAATAAATCCGACTAATCAAATATTTATGCCATATTGAAATTGAATGTAATTGTAAGTAACTGACATACATTTAATTGCAAGAAAGTGGATTCAATATGTCAAGCCAGTTTATTTTGAAAGGGATTAGACTTCTGATATGATTTTTCAACTACAGTTAAGATACATAATTGTATAGAAACACACATCTAAATACTTCATCTAATGCAGCAATCTAACAATTGTATTTGAATGGACTTAGTTTGTTAGAATTGTAGTTGAATTGGATTATGATGAATAGGGGCCAAATTCCACTGTATGCAAGAGTATATTAACCTCTTATTAACCTATTAAGGGTGTTCATCAGTGTTTAGTAGTTATTGTAAATGAGTCATGCTCTTGTAAAGCAGCAACTCTGGCCAGATTGGTACAAAATTAAATGTAAAAAAATATTTAAACTTTTCCTGCTTATGGATCCAGTGCAACTTAAGGAATAATGGAAGGAATTAGTCATCCGTATAACTCTAAAGCTGGTCATCATCTACTATTATTCATCAGTTGAAGCGAAAGGTTTTTTTTTTTTTGCTAAGTCTGTTAAAGGGAGCAAAGGAGTAATGTCATCTGCTGGAATGAAGGTGTAGTGCAGTTTTCTCCACAACTTCCCTATACATCTTTAGGCAGATTTAAATAAATGGTCTCTGAGCAATGAAAACAGAATGCACAAAAATCCCGAAGATTCCTTTTACTTGGATGAAACAAATCCTGGGGCTTTAAATTCCAGGGCTTTTGGTGGAAAAGGGGCTAATGAAGATAAATGGGATGGGATTTAACTGATGACTATCTACATGTTCTCTGGCACTGTCTGCTTGTCTGTGGCTTTTGGCTAAAAGTATGTGAAGACCTGTCAACATGCCTAGAGTATACAGTTCTAATCTTCCCCTCACTTTGCCTTTTTGGTGACATCACAAAAGTAGATTTGGGAACAAATAGATGCCACATCCTTCTTCCAGTTCCAGCTTCTAAGCATTAGAAAAAAAACAATACTTCAGAACTGGTAGAATAAATAGTTTAATAGTTTAAATGTAACACATTTTAAAGATCCTGTCCAGGGTGTACCCAGCTTCTCGCCTGTAGACTGCTGGAGATAGGCACCAGCTTCCCCGTGACCCACTATGGAATAAGCGGTAGAAAATGACTGACTGACTGACATTTTAAAGATATGTTTTTAGAATTAGTTTCTATGAAGAAATTGCCTGATTGTAAGAAAAGAAAGAAAAAAAAACCCAATAACTTCTAATTTATTTGGTCTCCGATGATCAAACATATCACCTAGTGACATAGAGGGAATGGGCATTGCCACCTTGGCACTGGGGGCCAGACAGTATGGGGATGCTGGGGCTGAGCTGTCCCTTGGTGGACTGATCATTTGGGTGTTGCCCTGGGGTGGGAATGGGCTGGGCTGGGCTGTGGGCTGCTGTATCTTCTTGTCTGGCCTGCTTGTACTCCTTGCTGGTGCGGGTGGTTAGGGTCTTAGTCCCCGGGCGGCTGGGGGCCTGCTGTGGCTCTCATTTTGTGGCTCCCTGTGCAACAGCTGGGGGGCTTTCTTCAGCAACCCTGGCCTGGTGGGTGTCTACTTTGATGCTGGATTGAATTTGGATTTTAAAAAGTTAATCTTGCAATCAGGATACTGTTTTGACATATTCTTTTTATGGATAAAAACTACCCTGGTACTTGTACGCAACCATCTGTTCTTTATGGTATACCTGAAAACCCACAACAGGGCATGTTAAAAAAAGATGTGTAAAATGGCTTTGGCTCAAGATTTGTGAAAGTTTATCATAATTCCCCAGTAAAAAAAACAGACAGCAAGTTTATAAGATTCCATCTAATTCATATTTTTATTGTTGTCAGCACAAAGATGAATACACTGTTTGTCCCAGTCACAGACAACCACCGTAAAGTAGACACAACTGTGTAGAATAATTTTGTGAAAACAACAAGAACAGTCTATGGCTTACTGAGCATGACAATGAATCTATTTACAAACTCAAATCAACTCACTGACAGTTCAAAAATTGGAGCACAAAGCTTTTTTTTTTCTTTATAAATACAAAAAGGGGAGAGGAAGAAAGGCCACAATGGGCCTAAAGGGGGATAAAGTCTCTTTTTACCGAGACAGCTTAACACTCAACAGAGTAATAGATATCCCATTTTCTGTTATGACACCAGTATGAAAGCATGCCCTGAACTTGCTGGTTTCCATCACGGATGCTTCACCTTGAGCAGGTTTAACAGAGCTGGTACTCAATGACCCAACAGACAAAACAGAATAAGAACTAAAACAAACAAAAAGACTAAAAGTCAGAGATAGATCTTGACTGTCACATGAGGTATAGTGGATCAAACACTTTTCTATAAATCTAAATTTTCCTTGTTTTTTGGAAATAGTTTGGAGAATCATATTATGAAATTATAAAAAAAAAATGAGCATATATATTCTACATGAAACAACAAATGAGGATGTCAATAACAATTTTCTATGAGAAAATTCAAACCTAGAATGGCAGTATATTGACATTTATATGTATAAAATAAAAACAATCAAAACATAGCAGCAAACAACAGGAAACAAAGCATTGTTTTTATTCATTAAATTTTTTTTTCACCTTTTACTTTTTTTAACACGTAGCTGGGATTTATTTTCCTATAGCAGCAGAATACAAGGAGTGTTCTTCTCCTACTTTCTATCTGTAATGTACAATCAGAAACCTAGTATGCAGAGCTCCTACACAATTTGACACACTCACATATTTTTACATAAAAGCCTATATCAACCTGATCCATTCTGTGCAGGAACCCTGACTTTAACTCTACAGCTGTAAGACACACCTTGTGGTGATCTTCACCTTTTTTGCCACTTTTCACCCCTTGGTCCTGTTGCCAACTTTGCTCTCTGCCTTTTTGTCCCTGACAAACGTCTCCCATGTCTTTCAGGTTTGTGCAAAATCGTGTCAATAGTCTCATCGCTCCTCTTTTTTCAGCTTTATCCATTTCCTGGAATCCATGAGCAAAGTTTTAACTTAGTTTGAATATTTATGTTAGTGTTTGTGGGATGGGGTGCAGTTCTGCTGATTCAGAGGCACACTACAGATTTAATTTAGCTGTTTCTGCTCTGCAGGAGCATAAAAATGAATTTTTAAAATTAATACCAGCATGTTTGGCTAGGATCTGTTTAAAGTTATAAAAATAATTTATATTTGTACATTAAAATACAAAACATTATATGAATGATGGAAATCTGACATATCCCTTTAAATTTTTCCAGCTGGCTGCTGTAGCTGACATGCTGCAGTAAAAACCTTAATCTAAGAGTTGGGAGGCAGCATCAGTGAGTCAGTCTGCCACTTTGATCCACTCTTTGTCTCATCAGGTGCAACTGTATGCAAATACTACTCTACATCATTTTTTCCCAAAGATTCCAGCTCAACACCCCATCCCGCTGTTCATTTTTTATATTTTTGATAAACTTTATCAATGTGAACTTTTTCCTTGAGCCAGCATCGCTGACCAAAAGTGCTTTTTTGTAGAAAAACAACCACTGGAATGGTCAAGGTACGCAGAGAATGAAAACAGACTATGGACTCTTCTGCTTACACATGAACTGACTCAATGTTGTCAAATTAAAGCAAACTGAAATGAGCAAATGAATGCTGTCAAGGAATGAATAAAGCTTTTCATTTGTCCACATCAGTAGCTGATAGTTTCAAAGATCATAAAATCAATGTCACTCAATATGCTGACTTTAACATAGCAAACAATAAGTATGGAACAGAAGAGGTATAAGACTAATGATGTCTAAAATTAAAATAATAAAGTGACTAAACATAAGAAAGCGGGAATAAATGAGACAAACATGAGAACGTTGACAGATGGACAAAAATCATTCTATATATAACACAAAGGGAAAGAAAAGAAAACAAAACAACTTTAATAAATGTCAGATTTCAGGAGGAATTCTGGAAACAAACTTAGAAGATCTACTGTTTTAGTGGGTTTGTTGGATCTGCAGTAATTTAAAGATTCCTAGTGTGTTAAATGAAGAAAAAAAAACAACTATCTGCTAAACTGTCAGCTTCTGGCTTCAGCTCCAGCCCTCAAAGTACACCCATGTTCATTATCCTTTTTCTCAGGTAGATTTCTGTTGCATTCATTCTTTCCTTAAGAGGGGGAGGTCACTGGCAAGAATGGGGTATGCTGCATGGCAGCAGGCCACTTTGTCTTGTCTTGGCAGCCATAGCAGACAGCAGGCAAGAAAGTGGAATTATAAGCCATATTGGCAGCCAACCAGGAAGCAGCAGAAGAGAAAAGATGGGCATACAGCGATGGGACCATAAGACACCCTCCCCGACCCTTCCATCAGTGCCCTCTGACACCGATGTCTCCTCGATCAACAGGTTTATCGTGAGACATGGCTGGTGATCTTTCTCAAATGTTGACATCTCTCACATCTGTTGGCGTGCAGGACAGGTCCACTTCCTCATCCATGCGTTTGGTTTCCGTCGTGCCACTGTGCTGCTGAGCCTGCCGCAGACTGGACTCCAGCAGGGACTCTATCTGCTCCTGACATGACCGCAGGCAGTCCTAAACAAATAGGGGTTGAAATAAGTCAAATCTATTACATGGCCAATAGCAAATGTGATACTTCAACTTCATTGACTTTGAGGGAGTGTGTGAGTTCATACCGGGTCACTGCGAATGACCTGTGACAAAAAGTTGGTAAGGTTTGAAGAGGATAAGGAGGTGTCCTGGCTCTTCAAGTAGAGACCTTGAACAGCTGCCACCACACTTCCTGCTGCCACCATTGATGGAGGACTGGCAACAAAGTTGACATCTATTGAAACAAGAAAATAATTTTGGTCCATACAAACCACAATCATTTTAGTAACTGGCATGATAAAAAAAAACCAACACAGCAGCATATAAGCAGATACATGCTGATCGAAGTCTGGTGTAAAGATATATTAGGAGATTATTCTGATGTCCAACCTGTCGCACAGAGTGCCACAAAGGTCTGAGCATGTTTTCTGAGGATCAGCTTTGTGGATGGGTGGATCTTCAGCTTGGACAGGAAGTGCTCAATGAAGTCATGAGGAGTGACTGAGGCCAGATCCCACTTTAGCTTGTTGAGAACCAGCAACTCCATTTGCTATGGAGAGACACAGGACCAAAAGTTTTCAAACTGACCACGCACTCATTGATAAATATATTCTCATACTTCCATCTACAAGCAAATTTGGCTCCTGCACCTTCAACACTGATGTTTTAATTGTTTTTCTAAGATGTCGTCTGTGTGGTCTCACAGCATCTTTGCAGGATTGACTTCAGCTATCATGCATCGACATTCTCAATATACTTTATATTATATTATGTTATATTATATTGTAAGTCTTAATTTATTTACATACTTAGCATTTTAAATTAACATAGCCGACTCATCCAAATATAATTTCTCCTCTAACTGTCTGCACCACAATCTAGCGACCACTGGGTGTCGCTGTAAATCTTTCTTTCTATGGCATGCACTGTGTCCATTCATGAAATCAGAGGTTACGGTCACCATGGGAAAGTCACAGGCAACCAATTATGACAAAGCGACACGTTTATTGCCTACAATTTTAATCAGATTGCGTCTTTTCATTTCTATCGAACATGGTGACACTGACTAACAAATACCCTGCAAACCCTGAGCCCATGTGCCCTTCCATGCACGCTGTTGATAAAAGGCTGTTAAATGTTATGAAACAGCCATGTCTGTAATTACCAGCAGCTCCCCGGGTAAGACCGAGTTGTCCGTGTATATGCAGAGCTTTTCTGCAGTTAGAGGGACAGTCTCCTTCATCTTGGATGCAAGAAACATGCATGTTGCTCCGAGCAGCTGTAGCCTTGTTTTCCTGGTGGCCTCCACTGATAAATATCTGTCTAAATAGTTCATCGCCAGCGGAAAAACCTCCTCCTCGCACTTCTGCTCCTCGCAGACCTGGGAGGTGAGAAAAGCGGGTTAGAATCTGCTGCTGCAGGAAGATTTCCTTCCATTTAAATGCATTATCAAGCTGCTGCACACAACTGTTCGAATTCAAAGGTACCTCAGCCACAATTACCCCGAGTAACAAAAGACAAACAATCATCTTCACATGGATTTTATGTGATTAAAGTCAAATTGGAGTCACAATTTTTCAAAGCAATGTCGAATCTGGCATAAAGACAACATTATATGGACTAAAATGTGAACGAACTGTGTACTAGAAGCGATTTAACTACAGTGTTAAAACTGAGAAAATAATCAGTTTGCAGTCAGTTCTGACCGAGACACAAAGGTGGCGTAGAAGCAAGTTTCACTCTCTAATTTCAACTTCGTCATCTTTTCAAAAAATAATTATAAATATTAAAAAAATGCTAAGCCGGGTAGAACTGGTACCTAAATGATCCTTATCGAATACCTGATCGGATTAGGGTAAAAAAAGCCAGAATGTGACTGAATTTGAATTTTAAAAAAACATTTCTTCCTCGAAGCCTTTTCACGTACTGCGGGCGATACTTCCCGACATCGCTCCAATGCGTGACTTTAAAAATTAATAAAAAATATAAATAGGCAAATAATTCTATCCAAAAGTTGATGTAAATGTTTGATAACATATAAGCAATCAGGTCCGACTTTTTATGCCGCGCTATTACATTTAAATCGGTTAACAAATGCATTTTTTTCTTAGCGACCTTCACAGAAATAGCTGACTGCAGAAGAAGGAAGCTAAACTTTAGCAGTTAATACCAGTAGAATGACTACTTGTAGACATTAAAGAAGTATCTCAAGGTGTAAGTGTATTTTCGTTGATTTTATCGCTTCACTGTCACTCATGTTCGCATTCTAGATTTTTAATGATATTAAGATATTCCTTATACACGACAACAAAGATGGCGCGTAATAGGCTTCTGGCACGGGCCAGACTGCATACGTGTACATTTCTGTTATTTTGGAGGAAATAATGCCAACTGTGTACATTTAATAAGCTTAAAAATAATGAACAGCAAGGTAGTAAGCTATACTGGCGGTAAAAAGTAAACTGGTAGACAATCTCTCCAAAGGAGCGGCCAGCACTCTTCAGGACAAGCTATTTTTGAATGGCATAGGCTGCATTACTCATCTATAACGTTAACATTCTTATTAGGTTTTTATTTTAGGTTTCACGGGTGAATCTAACATATCGACATAATTCCTATGGTTTAAGTTATAGCAAAGAAGCTGAAAACTAACCTCCAACATCCAAGTGGCTAGTATTTTCCTCATTTTGGGTATAATCTCTTTCTGAACACACTTAAAATAGTTTGGGGACGGTAGGTAGTTCTCCTCTGCCTTCAACATAGTCTGTAGGACTCGGTCATTAAGTAAGTTTTCGTCCTGGTAGGCTCTCCTGATAGAGTCCACCTCGCAGCACAGCAGCTGCTTCTCCATAATAAACCTCGGTTGGGAATGTAGTGGCAGGACGGTCCTGGTGAAACGTCCCCGGTTAGCTTACAGCAGGAAGAGACCGGAACAGGCACGAGGACACAAGCGGCGAAATTAAATCCCTTTGTTCTGTTAGCTGCTGCGTGCTGCTGCTCCCTCGATGTGCGCGAGCCTTCTGAGGAACAGACCACTTTGCTCCGCGAGACAAAAACCACTACCCCACGCACCCCGACCTGCATGCGCGCGAGCACGGCCGCACACACGAACTGAATCAGCACGCTGGAAACAAGGACGAGATAGTGATCTACTGGATGACGTCAGCTGTTGTTAAAGGGGGATCAAAGAAATGTGCGCGAGGAAGGATTGTGTTATATACATATAGATGTAGGCCTATATACAGACGGAAAGAGAGAGAGAGAGGAATGGAGGGAGGGGGACGACCTCTTCTTTGAGAATTCCCCTCCGTCTGCATGGTAGCTTCTGAGGAGGAGGTGAGGGGTCCGGGACGGAGTCTGAGGAGCGTCTGTTGGCTCTAAGTCGGTAGGGGGCGATAACAGCCCTACTCCTCATGCTTCCTCCTGGGTCTTCCTGAGGCTGAATGAAAGCAGCAGCTTTGTGAGCAAACATGAGGTGAGCACATGGGGAAAGAGTGAAACACTGCTTTATTCATTCATCCTATTTACTCCAAATATCAGTCCAGGGACAAAATAGAGTGGACGAAATATTGCTTTACTAACAGTTCTGTAAAGAAACATCTGAAAGGCCATCCCAACCACCTATAATGCAAACTGATTATGAACTCGATAAAGGAGAAAGTCCTTGTCTATTACAAAAGTAAATTAACAACCCTGTACTTGAATTGATTTATGTTTTTATCCATGGATAAGAGTCTTTTGGAAAGAGGGGAGGGTGAGAATTTTACATTACACTAATCAATCAAATCAGTTAAGAGAACTTCAAAACATTTCTGAGTGCAAAACTATAAAATGAAAGACTTTCCTACACACACACACACACACACACACACACACACACACACACACACACACACACACACACACACACACACAAACACACACACACACAGGAGGAGACTAGAGTTGGACCAATGGAAAGAATTGCTGTTACTAGGCAGACTATTACGGTTGCTGTAACTTTATGTGGGGAAAAGTTCATTGCACTGCTAAAGTTGACAGTGTCTTCGACCTATCAAAGTCCTTTGACACAGACTTTCAAATGAACCATTTTATTAAGACACCTGCATGCTGCTTTATTCATCTACAATCAAAACCTTTGAAACTCAAGAAGGTACAACTCACTGGATATACAGTAAAAGTACCTTAGAGTCTGATCGTTAAATAAGTAAATACGCAGCTTAGACCTACAATGTGGAACACATTCATCTGCTAATATGGGTAAATTGAGAATGTTTCAATCTACTTTCAATATGAATGAGATCTTTTCACATTCCAGGAATTCCTCTTTGGGCTGTGGGGTTTACTACCGTAATGCCTGAACATAGTTTTAGCCTGACTTACTTTTAGATCATAGTTTGATTTTGCTGTTGTTGTGGGGGATAGAATAAACAGCATCGTTTTGCTGTGCAATTAGTTACACACACTGTAAAGCACATGTCAAAACTGTTAAATTAACTTACAGTCATCACACTAAAACTCATCTCAGTTTGCCTGATCAGTCAGATTTGGTTTAAAATAAAACTTCTGTGTGGTAAATATTGATTGTTAATTTCATAGTACTGTTATATGTATTAGAAACATTTGGTACAATCCTGTTAAATACATTAACAATATTAGAAACTCATTTATTTAGCACATCTTTTCAAATTTGGAGTTTTATGTATTCTGATGCCATTTAACAATTCTTTAACACCCAATATTTTTATATTGTGTGTGTCATTAGTAAAACGTAATATAACTCATTGATTTTATTTGAACATTTAATATTTTCCTTGTGTTAAAAAAGACTATCTACTATGTGGACAGACAAAACAGCTCAAACAACGATTCTGATCTTTTTGATTTCTATGACACAATTTCCCTCAGTGGAATGTCCCCCTCATGCACAGAAAGATAGAGTCGTTCTGTGGGAAACAAAGAGAGCCGGAGCATGTGACTTTTGGAGTGAGCCTCTTCTAGCACCTTTATGGTAACAGCAGAGGAAAATTTAAAGGGACAGTGGAAGCCCATAAAATTAACAGCAGACAAATTTAAAACTGTGATCACACAACCTCAAGACACATTCATAAAAATAGAAAGGTAAGAGGTGCAGTTTACCATGTAAATGTTTTATGTTAAAAGTGTTTTTTAACTGCAGGGTCAGGAGATGCTCATTTACCAATTTGACCTTATTTTTATTACTTCTCTAAAAATTACCTTCAGCTGTTTACAAAATGTATTTGTCAGCAGGGTAAAACAAGGTCCACTTTATAAAAATCCTTCTTTAGTCATATAATGAAATGACAAATATCACTATTTCTAAAATAACTGGTTTTAACTTGTAAAAAACATTTCTAAATTTATAACACACAAAGTCACATAACGTATACTTTGCACGTCATGCTTGTGTAAACTAAATGTAATTTAAAACTGAAGAAACAAAAACTAAAGATGATAAGCTTAACAAAAGAAAACACTACAACACATGGTTAAAGAACATAAACATTAAGACTACTATAGTTTTGACCTTTATATATAAACACAATCTACCTTAAACCTTTCATAAGTGGATGTGTTTGAAGTAAAAGTAAAAACAACACTGTTACCAGACACCAGTGATGATTTTGGAGAAAATTCCACAAAGCAGGGACGTTAGGGAAAAATAATGAACTGAATTCGATTTTATTCTCTGTATGGTAGGGAGGCATTTATATCATGAACTCTCACTAATGATCTGTAAGATCATTAGTGAGAGTTCAAGTTTATACAGTCATGTTAAAAAGAAAAGACATCTTTTCTCAGTTCAATTCAATATAGTTAATCTGTAAAGCACCAGTTATATAGTTCTAATTCCAGTGTTTTAAGTTCTTAATATGGTCTACAATTATTTAAATTTAACCTCAGTTTTAGACCAGGTTCTTGGTCTTTACTTCACCTGGTTTTGAATTATGCACTGTCTGCTGAGTTTGCTCAGGATATTCTTGAGTAGACCATTACAGTAAGAAAGTGTCCACTCATCAGGAAAATAAAATTCACAGGCATCATATTACAAAGGTTTTGTCATTACACATTGTACAAAAAAAAAAAAACAGAACAGCCAAATTTTGATTAGTCAAGTTTGACAAGGTGCAATGAATAATAATACAGACAACAGGGCTTGTATGGTTTTACATTATTAAGCATAACAAAAGCTGTAGGTACAAAGGAGACTCTATGCCTCTTGTGCTACGTTCCATTTGTACTCAGAAGTCGGAATTTCTGACCTCTGAGTAGGAAATTTCAACTGGAATGCCTGTGAAAGTCAGAATTACAAATAGGAAAGTCAGCAACAACACGAGCATACCCGACTTCCGCATTCAAAATGGTTGCTACTCGCATCAGTAGTAGTAAAACATTCTTACTGTGGCTGTTTTTAGCAGTTCTTTATTATCTATGCAACATTTAGTCTGTCGTACATGTACTGCTTTTCAGTGTTTATAAGGCAAGATTTTTGAACGCTGTTTATATGCATGAAATACCGCGTAGAACATTGTTATTGTTGTAAGGCTGCTGTTACAATTGCTAGCACTACAAACGAAAACAAGTAGGAAAACTGGAACGCTACAATTGGGAGATGACGTAAACTCCAACATCCCAGTTCCGACTTTCAAGGTAATGAAACGAAGCATAAATCTTCACTGCAGGCACTGTCTACTGACGGCCTAAAGGAAGAAGTTGTAAACCTATAAAGAGAGGATGGTCTGAACATAACATGGCAGACGTTTTCTTCAGTACTTGCTATAAAAGTCCAAAAGCTAGACCTGAATCCTCCCTTACCTGGTTAAATTACCAGGTAATTTAACCAGGATACCATGTCTGGTTTTATTGCCCAGAGACAGATTAACATACCATACCAATGATACAGAACATTACAAGATGTGTGAGTTGACACTATTAAAAGCTAAATAAACCAATAAATAGCGGCCAAACCTGGCTTTTGGCACCATCCAGATGATGATACAGGACGTTTAATAAAGCATTTTTAACAAGCTCGTCCACCTGCCACAGAATCTCCTTTCTGACAAGCTTTTCAAATGACTTAATCATAAGGGATGTTAAAGCAACAGGCCTAAAATCATTAAGTGTTACAGATGTTTTAGTCTGTGCTACTGGAGCAATAATTGACTTTTCCATACCTCTGGGCCCTCTTGTTGCTGGAGCAATGAGGCAAAGATATGCACAATTATGCAGCCTTAGCTCCTGGTCACATATACTATCAGGCCCTGGACATTTATTAAACTTAGACCAAATCCAATTTATTTATAAAGCACATTTAAAAACAGCAAGCTTGCCCAAATTGCTGAACAAAAATAAGATAAATGAAAGAGATAACAGTAAAACATGAAACAGATATTTCAAATACTGACTCTGTTCAAAAATTAAACAGAGACAATCAAAAGAGCACGTCAACTCACACTGGCCCTACCACTTTTGAAAATAGATGAGTTTTTAAAAGAGACTTAAAAACAGGAAGCAAAGATGCCTTTCTAATATTTTAGGGCTATGTATTCCAACATTGTGGAGCCACAACAGAAAAGCTGGATCTCTTCTAAGTTTCCATCTAGTTTGTGGGACAACTGAAACCAGCTGGTCGACTGATCTAAGGGCCTGCAAAGGAAGATAAGGCTGGAGTAAATCGGAGAGGTACAAAGAAGACTATTTAGGCATTATTTAAGCCAACATTAGGATTTGAAAATTAATTCTGTGATGCACAGGAAGCCAATGAAGGGATGCGTGACAGACACCAGCATAAAATGCATTGCAATAGTCAAGACAAGTTAAGATGTATTATTCTCTCCAAGTCATGCCTCGACAAAACTGGCTCAGGTTTCGCTGTTTGCCTTAACTAGAAGAAACATTTTTATAAAACACATCTAATCTGTTTATTACATTTAAAATCCGAATCCATAACTACTCCAATGTAGCAATCTGTTTAATGTAAGTGGGTTTGGTGAGGTACTATTAAGCTGGAATACACCTTTTTTGCTTTTATCGAAGCTCAAAAAAATTAGAGCTATCCAAACGATTCAGCGTTGCATATTTGAAAACATTTGGGATCACACAGGAAGTAATAATCCTATTCATAATAGCAAGGACTGAGGTTCAAATTGATGGAAAAACCTCTTTATGACAGCAGCAGGAGAACCTGCAGGTTTCATTTAAGACAGTCAAGAAGGGAATAAAAATGGATGGGTCATGTGTAGAAAGTGCTATTGCTGACCTGATGTACTCAACTTTGTTAACAAAGAAACAGGAAATTATTACAAATGTCAACAGATGATGCCAGGGTGGTAGGCTGGAGCACTTTTAAAATAGAACTGACAGTCTGAAAAAGAACACAGGGATTCTGACTATCAGAATCAGCTTTATTGCCAAGTTTGTACAGACAAAACAAGGAATTTGACTCCAGTACACTTAGCTCTCAATAATAAACAATATATATATTAAATGTACATATATACAGAATTGACTAAACAATAGAAGATAACGAGAGATCAGTCCAAGTATGCATGGTGTTGTTCTGAAACCCTGTCAAGTTTTCATCAGAGAAACAGCCTGGGGGAAGAAACTGCCTCTTTGGCGGCTGGTTTTAGCAGACACCGACCTGTAGCACTGACCTGAAGGTAAAAGCCTAAACAGTTTGTGTGCAGGGTGTTTGGGGTCTGCAAAAATTCTACCTGTCCTTTTCCTGACCCTAGACCTGTATAAGTCCTGGGTAGAGGGAAGGTCAGCCCTGATGATTCTCTCTGCAGCCCTGATTGTTCGTTGCAGTCTGGACCTGTCCTGTTTTGTGGATGAGCCAAACCACACTGAGATGGACGAAGAAAGGACAGACTGACTTATGGCAGTGTAGAAGATGACCAGCAGCTCCTGTGAAAGGTTGTACTTTTTGAGTTGCCTCAGGAAGTACAGTCTGCTGGGCCTTCTTCCAAACATTGTCTATGTGTGAGGACCATCTCAGGTTTTGAGAAATGTTGGTTCCTAGGAACCGAAAGTGTTCCACAGCAGACACAGTGTTGTTGAGGATGGTGAGGGGGGTATGTGGGGGTGGTTTTCTTCGAAAGTCCAACATCATCTCCACAGTCTTGAGTGGGTTAAGTTCCAGGTGGTTCTGACCACACCAGTGTACCAATCCATCTACCTCCTGTCTGTATGCAGACTCATCACTGTCCAGGATCAGACCAATAACAGTTGTGTCATTTGCAAACTTCAGGAGTTTCACAGGCTGAGGTGCAGCCATTTGTGTAGAGGGAGAAGAGGAGTGGGGTGAGAATACACCCCTGGGGGGCGCCGGTGCCGATGATTCTCGTAAAAGCAATGCTTTGAGAAAAATATCAATAACAGTGGTGTCACTGCTGAAAGATATGTTTGAGGTGCTTGATTTTAAATGAGGCTACAGTGTTTAGGATCCATGATAAAACCAGGTCAAGACTGTGCCCCTGGTGATGTGTAAGACCTGCTACAGACTGTACAAGGTTGAAAGACAGAATATTATCTATTTTAGTGACCTGAAAACGATTCTCCAACCTTCTTTAATCAAAGGAATGCTGATGGAGCTTGGGGTCTCTCATTTAGTACACTCAATGTGTCACTGAAGGTTATCATCATAGACGTAATCACAGGGAGGACGTGGCGGTATGGACCCCCCGAATCTGTAGATTTGTATCCCCCAATGGATCAATGGAGGAACATATTTATAAAAAAATATAAAAATAATAACACAAAAAAACCTAAATCTGCAATTCAACTAGACATACCAATGCATTTATTCCTTGCCCCCCACCATTATGGGTACAAGTGTTTGGTCTACTGTACCAATAGCTAACAGTCGCAACCAGACACAGCGGTGCCCTCTGAGGAGCAGTGGAGCTGTGTAAATAAAACACCAATAACTGACCTCCAGGAAGTACTGTAACTACTTAAAACAAAAGACGTCACACATTTTATTTACTACCACTTCTCAATAGAATGAAACACATTAACATTTGCAATCAGACCAAATTTTGTTCACCTCATTACTTTGGTTGAATCTGGTGACAGACTGCCATGTAATGCTTTGGTAATCAAAACTAGCTCTACAAGCTAATTTCTTTTGGAATATCTTTTGGAATTTCAGCCCATGGTTATCATAAAATCATGGATCTGTTCAGCTCATTAGCTAACTGATCATCCGAATTAAAACTACGGAGACATATTGTATTACAAACTCTCAGACAGGTTCCAGTCATGTATTTCATGCCTGTCCAGACAACTCTTAAGTTATCATAACCCAACTTAGCCTCTACATTTTTATTCTTGATCGAATCCCCTCCCTAATTCTAATGACGTACTTTAAAGATATTCCCTTCTTTAAAGCTGTCCTCTTTCATGAATCAGCCCATAAGAGCTATAGAGGAACATGGTTTGTTACGAGGGAATAAATTCACAGCTTTTGAAGGAAAAATCATACTCTCTACTAAATGACATGTATCTGCAGACAATGTCAGATTACTTAGTACACACCGACCAGTCAGAAGAGTCAAAGCAGCCCTGCAGGGATAAAGAAGCATCCACACTCCAAGTCTTAATGTGACTTTTTATTGCTTACTCCTCAGTCTTATAAACTGGCAGGATGCACCGTGTTATAACCAGAGGATCCTGTATGCACCATCTGGAACCATAACATACATAGATCCAGATATTTATTAATGTGCGCTTCACAGTTCACAAACTGATTAAAGTTGTTCAATGTTTTTTTTAATTCACAGGGGTTAAAGTCTTTAAAATGAGAGTGAGTGCAACATGATGGTGTCAGTAGTGATAAAAGTCATTTGTGACTATTGTATTTTACAATTTGATTATAAAATTATGATAAACCACTTACAGCTATTAGAGATTGTTTTTCTTGAATATTTAGTCTGAAATCCAATGTCTCATATTGGTGTCATACATGTTAATGAGAGTTAGGCAAGCATTGGCAGAATCAGTTTTATGTCTCTAAACCCTAGGATGCAACATTTTAGCATTTGAAAAAAATTGTAGTAACAGGATTAGTTTTTTTTAAAATATATTATTGATACAGTGTTGTATGTTTCATCATCAAATATAAAATCTGAATGTAGGAATTATACTTCATTTTTCTAATGTTTAGATTCTTGTAAGAACCTGAATATAGAAATAAATAACATTTTAGTTTATTATGAGTACTTTAAAGAAATATTTTTTTTGAATGGAGGTTCTGTGAAGTCATCATCTGTAATAGATATCTTATCAGAAGAAATATATCATGTTTTTGTGATTTCTAAAACATAAATAAATCCCTTCAGTGGTGAAAGGCAAACAAGCTAGTCATGTATAGTTTCTCTGCCTTAGCTGACTTTAGTTACTTAAAAGAAATTACTGGGACAGAATACTATGTAAGAGGATATTAAAAGTCTACAGACAAGAGACCATTGTTACATTTGGTGTTTTCTTTTTCAGCTTAGCAACTTCTGTGTTCCTGTTTTGAGTTACCTTTGTTGAGCCTGCTGGCTGTGTCAATCTGCCTAATCAGCTGTGACTTGTCAGTTTGCTCTTGCTCTACCAAAATGAATAAACTTGTAGATTTTGTGTCAGAGTGAGCAACATCATTGAAGATGGAACGTGTTGTTCAGGTTTCCGAGTTGTTTGAAAATGATCTCAGTGGTCTGATCCACCAATGCAGCTGATGAAGCTGATTGATACAATGTATGACTGATTAGCTTAGTTTCCCACCATTACAAGGATGTATTTACTTTCCAACAAACTCATGGCAATATGCCTTCTTACTACTGCATGTAAGGAAAATATTACTAAAAATAATATTACAGGACCTTATTTCAAAAAATCATCACTGACACTTTAGGAAATTGTATGCAGTGAATATTTTACAAGGAGTAAATAACTTTACATCTTCAGAGATTAGTTTTCAGGTGTGAAACCAATAGCAAAGCAGACATAAAATAACTTCAGCCTCAAAAATCTGCTTCATGCACTGTTTAAAGCAGCAAACTTCCATCATTTCTGTAGTAACTTACTATATAGATTTGCTGTTTATTTGTTTTACTCATATCACACTCTTTTAATTTTATTTATCAATGCTTCCTTTCATTTATGTAACGTACTCGTACCTGTACTCGTCATCTTGCTCTTCATCCGGGACCGGGTCGCGGGGTCAGCAGACTCAGTAGAGTCGCCCAGACTTCCCTCTCCCCAGACACCTCCTCTAGCTACTCTGGGGGGAGCCCATGGCCAGCCGAGAGACATAGTCCCTCCAGCATGTCCTGGGCGGTCCCCTGAGCCTCCTCCCGGTGGGACGTGCCCGAGCCACCTCAACTGGCTCCTCTCAATGTGGAGGAGCAGCAGCTCTACTCATAGCTCCTCCCGGATGGCCGAGATCTCTAGGGGAGTGCCCGGCCAGCCTACGGAGGAAGCTCATTTCAGCCGCTTGTATCTGGGATCTTGTTCTTTCGGTCATGACCCGAAGTTCATGGCCATAGGCGAGGGTAGGAACGCAGACCAACCGGTAAATCGTGAGCTTTGCTTTTCAGCACAGCTATCTCTTCAACACAACGGACCAGGACAGTGTCCCCATTACTGCGGCAGCCGCACCAATCCATCTGTCAATCTCCTGCTCCTTTCTCCCCTCACTCATTAACAAGACCCCAAGATACTTGAACTCCCCCACTTGAGCCAGGAACGCTCCTCCAACCAAAAGAGGACAAGCCTCCCTTTTCCGGTCAAGAACCATGGCCTCGGACTTGGAGGAGCTGATCTTCATCCCAGCGGCTTCACACTCGGTTGCAAACAGCCCCAGTGCATGCTGTAGGTCTTGGCTAGAGGGGGCTAGTAGGACCACATCATCTGCAAAAAGAAGAGACAAAATCCACTGTTTCTAACCAGACCCTCTCCAGCCCTTGGCTGCGCCTAGGAATCCTGTCCATCAAAGTTATGAACAGGACCGGTGACAAAGGGCAGCCCTGCCGGAGTCCAACATGCACCGGGAACGGGTCCGACTAAGTGTCTGCAATGCGGATCAAACTCCTATCTCTGCAGAGACCGGATGGCCCCTAATAAAGGGCCCCTGACTCCGTACTCCTGGAGTACTTCCCACAGGGCACCACAGGGGACACAGTCCAATGCCTTCTCCAGGTCCACAAAACACATGTGGACCGGTTGGGCAAACTCCCGTGAACCCTCGTGTACCCTTTAGAGGGTATAGAGCTGGTCCAGTGTTCCACGGACGAAAACCCCATTGCTCCTCCTGAGCCGAGGTTCGACTATCGGCCGGACTCTCCTCTCCAATACCCTGGCGTAGGCCTTACCAGGGAGGCTGAGGAGTGTGATCCCCCTGTAGTTAGAACCCTCCCTCAGGTCACCCTTCTTATGAAGGGGGACCACCACCCCAGTCTGCCAGTCCAGAGGCACTGTCGCAGATCGCCGCACAGTGTTGAAGAGGCGTGTCAACCATGACAGCCCCACAACATCCAGAGACTTGAGGTACTCAGGGCGGATCTCATCCATCCCCGAAGCCCTGCCTCCGCAGAGCTTTTTAACCACCTAGGTGACTTCAGCCTGGGTGATGAAAGAGTCTAACCCCGAGTCCCCAGCCTCTGCTTCCACCAGGGAATGTGTGACGGCACGATTGAGGAGATTGTTGAAGTACTCCTTCCACCGCCTAATAATGTCCCCAGTCGAGGTCAGCAGTCTC
Organism: Girardinichthys multiradiatus; assembly: GCF_021462225.1. Lineage (NCBI taxonomy): Eukaryota > Metazoa > Chordata > Actinopteri > Cyprinodontiformes > Goodeidae > Girardinichthys > Girardinichthys multiradiatus. Next base: position 3,193,519 of record NC_061797.1, read on the forward strand.
CCCATCCTCACTGTAAACAGTGTTGGCGAAGCACTGCTTCCCCCTCCTGAGGCACCGGAGGGTTTGCCAAAATTGATTCGAGGTCCTTCTCCATGGCCTCACCGAACTCCTCCAAGGACGAGCTTTTCCCTCTGGCACAGCCCGGGCTGCGGCACCCTTGGCCTCACAGTACCTGTCAGCCACCTCAGGAATCCCACAAGCCAACCACAGCCGATAGGACTCCTTCTTCAGATTGACAGCATCCCTTACTGCCGGTGTCCACCACCGGGTTCGGGGATTGCCGCCTCGACAGGCACCACAGACTTAATGGCCACAGCTATGGGCGGCAGCATCGACAATGGACGTGGCGAACACAGTCCACTCGGACTTTGTGTCTCCAACCTCCCTTGGAATCTGGTCAAAGCTCTCTCGGAGGTGGGAGTTGAATACATCCCTGGCCAAGGGCTCTGCCAGACGTGCCCAGCAGACCCTTACCATGCGCTTGGGCCTGCCAAGTCTGTCCAGGTTTCTCCTCTTCCAGTGTATCCAACTTACCACCGGGTGGTGATCAGTGGACAGGTCAGTCCTTCTCTTCACCCGAGTGTCCAAAACATGCGGCCGAAGGTCTAAAGACACAACAACAAAGTCGATCATCAACCTCCTGCCTAGGGTGTCCTGGTGCCAAGTGCACTGATAAACACCTTTTGCTTGAACTTGGTGTTCATTATGGACAATCCGTGACTAGCACAGAAGTACAATAACGAAACTCGGATCAGTCAGATTCAGATCGGAGAGGCCATTTCTCCCAATCACGCCTCTCCAGGTGTCACTGTCATTTCCCGCGTAGGCATTAAAGTACCCCAGCAGAAAGACGTAGTCCCCGGGAGGGGCACTATGCAGCGCCCACGACAGGGATGCCAAGAAGGCCGGGTACTCTGCACTACCACTCCACCCGTAGGCTGAAATGAGAGTCAGAGACATGTCCCCAACCCGAAGGTGCAGGGATTGTGACCCTCTCATCAACACGAGACGGCTGAGCTGGGGGGCAACAGGCAAACCCACCCCAGCTCGCCACCTCTCCCTGTGGGCCACTCCAGAGAAGAAGAGAGTAGCTGGAGAAGCTCAAGAGAGAAGCTGGAACCAGGCTACTTTTTTGAGGAGCTGGGTTCCAGAGCCCACGCTGTGCATGGAGGTGAACCCGACTGTTTCTAGTCAATATCTCTCGACCTCCCGCATAAGCTGAGGGTCCTTCCCCCAGTGACGTACCTAGAGCCAGCCTAGGCATCTGGAGATCAGGTCGTCGAAGGTCTCCACCTTTGTCCCCTGCCCGATCCTCTTTGCACCGGTCTGTCATGGTTCCCCTGCAGGGGATGGCCTCGCGTCTCTCACTTGGGCTTGGCCCGGCCGGGCCCTGCAAGGAGCAACCCTGCCACCAGGCGCTCTCTGACGAATCCCGACCACAGGCCTGGCTCCAGGGTGGGACCCGGCTCCACCGTAGCAGGCGACGTCACACACCTCGATTTTGTGGTCCTTATGAAGGCGTCTTGAACCACCCTTTGTCTGACCCATCACCCAGAGCCTGTTTCCCATGGTAGACCCTACCAGGGGCATTTAAGCCACAGACAACATAGCCTGTAGGATCATTCAAACCCCTAGAATACTCAAACCCCTTCACCATGTTAAGGTGGCAGTTCAAGGAGGGGCATTTATGTAATGTAATACATGTTTTTCCTGTTTTCATTTTTCTTTGTATTTATTGTACTCGCTACTTTTACTTGAGTATTTTATCTGTACTTAGTATCCCTGTTTTTGTTTTTTGACTGTAGCACTTTGAGATTTTCTTTAAATGTAAAGTGTGTAATAAATGAAATGTATTATTATTATTATTATTTCTAGTGAAGGGACAGGATTGTGTGTGGGTGTGTTTGTACAGGTTCTGTATACAGCGGGTAAAAAAGTATTGCCAACATCTGGTGTGAATTTTATATCATTGGCCCCATGAGAAATATTGTATTTAAACGGAGAAAAACATTGATGTTTTCAGTACTTATTTTACCTGCTACTATCCTTTTTTTTTTATATCTGTGGGGCCCTGAAACCAGGAGGCAGAAACAAGATTGATGTCCGGAGATATGAAGCCAAGGAGATATCAGACGTTGACAAAGCAGAACAGGAAAATCCAGGGGGCAGAAACAAGATCGAGAACAGGCAGGCAGGAAAGGTAGGAACACTGGACATTTACTCACAAAAGGCTTTCGACAATCTGGCCCTGGTCATCCAGAGAGTAGCTTATAAAGCCAGGTTAACAGGTGGGGTTGAAACAATGATCTGAATTTCTTCAGCACAGAAAGGGTCAGAAGCAGACAGGGGCAAGTGCAAATAAATAGACCAGAATTATAACACACACAGCCACATACCTCAAGAAACAGTTTTAGAAAACACCATACATTTTCTTATTCATGAAAATGTGCAATTCCAACAACAATTGCAGCCTGTTGCATGCATATCTGGTATACTAGTTTCAGAACAGCAATCATGCACTGTAAAAACTCTAACACTCAGCAGTTTAATCGAACCTCCCCAACAACCCTATACCATTCCAAACCCTTTGTGAAGTGCCTTGAGACGACATGTGTTGTGAATTGGCGCTGTATAAATAAATTAAAAACTGAATAAAAAAAAAAATAGTTAAAAAAGGTAAATATTCCAACAGTTGGGTTGTAAAAAACAACAGGTTTTGCTAAAAAAATAAAAACAATAAAATAAAAATAAAACAGAACTCCTCCAACTATTTTTAGTAGTCCCCCATTTCAGACACTTACATAATTCCAAACAACTGTTATTGTAAAGGTAATGTGGTGTAAAACTGTTTTAAATGTTCCCTGTTTGAGATGGTAGAAAGTTGTTTATAAAGGCTCACAAATTGTAGACATTTGGACAGTAGGAATGTTCAGACCACTTCTACTTCCAAAGTACATTTGTAAATGAATTCAGATTTAAAAAATGCCAAGCAGTGGTTCATGCTAACACTGTTTAATAAACCACTCCCACCCCAACACAATGCTGTTTAAAGTTAAATTAAAGAGACCTCAATTAACTACTTTTTGCATTTTTGAGATACAAGTAATTTTGGGATTAAGCGAAATATCTATTTTGGAACTGGCCTCACTCTTAATTCCTTTCTAAAACTTATTTTTTTTAAAAATAAGGCAACTTAGAGTAATTTGTCCTTCAGCTAAAACTTTTTGTACTGACAACTTCATTGAAAAACCACTCCAAAAACCCCCTAAAACTATCCTTTTAAGTACATTGTTGCCAAAGATTACCTTTCTATGTGAAATACCACAAAAGCAGATTTAGACATTAACACTGGCATGTTAATCCAAGGTCAACATCTTTTTGACCTTATTTGTACTTTATGTGCATTCACTGTGAAAATAAATTTCAAAATATTTATCAGCAAGTAAACCAGCAAAGAAGCTTTCTGTAGAAACAACAATTCCATATACTTAGCAGACAGAACCATGTGGGCATGCTGTTTAAATAAGACCACATTTACTTCTTGGAGTAAGGATGAGTAAAGACTGTCAATTTTTTAAGTTACAGGCCTGGAGTAAAACAATAACATTTATCATAATACAAAAAACAATAAATACTTGTGAAATTATGTTAAATCTTAAAATGTATTTTAGCACATGCTTTCTTTAAAGAAAACATAAACAAACATGAAACAACATTAATAAAAATTCTCCAAAAAATGTTAAATTCAATTTTTCTCACACAATGGTTTTTCTGTTTTAACAGCATTTATCTAAATTGTCATGAATTTCTTTAATACAACTATATTTTCATGTTATTTGCTGCTCAGAAAAAAATCTGCAAAAGACAGCAGACAATGTATATTACTGTTTTTTGTAAATGTATGGCTCATAAGAGGTTGAACATTGATGTCCTTATTTCTTATACTTTGGGCTTGATTATCTACTTTATTTTAAGTTAATTGTTAGTGTATGTTTGTTTTTGTCCAGTAATAACAAACCCGGAACTGTATGCATGACTTTGTGGAGTTGCTGTAGTGGTGATATTTACCTTCTCCCAAATCATGTCCTCCTTTGAAGTCTTGAAGCCTCTTCATATTCTTAATATGACCTCCAATAACACACACACACACACACACACACACACACACACACACACACACACACACACACACACACACACACACACACACACACACACACACACACACACACACACACACACAGTTTGTGAGGGCCTTCCCCACTCAGTGAAAGAGAGAAGGAGGGTTTTCCCTGTGAATGAAACTCCTTTATCAGCTGAGGGCAGGTTCACAATGACCCCACAAAGATGGATAGGGAGATTGTCCTGTGAAGTGAACCACAAACACAGAAAGACGGGGGTCAGTCTGTGTGTGGTTCTTCATGTCCTGCACCACGATTGACCTAACAGCACCTCCATCTCAGCTAGATGGGTGGGTGCTTAGGGGCAATGTAGGGCCAAGGGCAAGAATAAGAGGAAAACACCCACAACACAATGGAGTTTCAGATGGGGGTAGGGTGAGCTGCAATTCAACACATATACAAACTCAGCACCACTCTTGTAGGGCCTTGGGGTGCAGGTGTGTCATTGGAGTGCGGGGAAGGTTTCTCCTTCCCCACACTCCAATGAGCAATGTTCTCCGCGGTTCCATGGCAGCCAGCGCCCCAGTTTTATTTTTCAATTTGGACACTTTTACTTAATATTTTCATGACAAGCACATGTACGGCCTTGGAGGTGAGTGCACTTCATGGCATCCAGAGTCGGTCTATTTAATTGAACTCACCTCTGGTGTCTGCACCTACCTCTAAATATGGTTCAGAGTGGGGGGTGGTGGTGGGGGGTTCGTGTTGGTGCTGGTAGCTGCCGGTGGGGGGGTGGCTGTGCCAGCAGCCCCCCTTCCCCACCTGTATTTTTAAAATGCACTCTACATATCAGATTCCTATATCAGAGACCTGTTATGTCTCTATACTCCCTCTCAGAGGCTGAGGTCATTGGATCAACCTTCTTATGGTCCCTTGCACCCGATTTAAGTCCCGAGGAGATCGCTTCTTTCAGTCCGTAGCGCCAAGGCTCTGGAATTATCTCCCGTTACAACGTCTGATTTCACTCAAATAATAAACACATCCCTTTTGTCAGGTGATTTCCCCAGGCCCTAAAAACAGCAATTATCAAACTGCTATTGAAAAAGAACAACTTGGACAAGCTGTTACTGCGAAACTACAGGCCTATCTCAAATCAGTAAGATTATTGAAAAAGCTGTTTTTTTCAGCAGTTAAACAACTTCCTAACAATAACCAGCTGCTTCGATGTCTTCCAGTCAGGGTTCCGTGCTCACCACAGTACAAAGACTGCCATTGTCAAGGTGTTCATTGGAAAACTGGATTGGCCTTTCTGGAACTGCACTCGATTGGTTTAAATCCTACTTGAAGGACAGGGACTTTTTTGTGTCAGTAGGTAACTTTACATCAGAGACTACAAAAATCATATGTGGCGTTCCCAAAGGTTCATCTTAGGGCCCCTCCTATTCAATATCTACATGCTCCCCCTAACTCAGATTATAATAAACAACCACGTAAGTTATCATAATTACGCAGATGACACACAGCTATACATTACAATGTCACCAGGTGACTATGAACCCATTCAAGCGCTTATAAGAAATCAATGCATGGATGGGCCAAAATGTTCTTCAATTGAATCAAAACAAAACTGAAGTAATAACGTTTGGACCAAAGGAAGAGCGTTTAAAAGTTAGCACACAGCTTCAGTTATTACAGCTAGAAACCACCAATCAGGCTCGAAACCTGGGTGTAGTGATGGACTCAGACCTGAACCTTCAGAGGCACATAAAGACAGTAACAAGGTCAGTCTTCTATCACCTACAGAACATCTCCAGGATTAAAGGACTAATGTCACAGCAGGACCTTGAAAAAATAATTAATGCGTTCATCTTTAGTAGAATTGATTACTGCAACGGTGTCTTCACAGGTCTACCTAAAAAGTTGATCAAACAGCTTCAGTTGATCCAGAACGCTCCTGCCAGTGTCCTCACTATTGTAGCTTCACACTGAAGGCATCAAAACTATGAATTAACACATGTGAAATTATATACTGAACAAAAAAGTGTGAAACAACTGAAAATATGTCTTATATTCTGGGTTCTTCAAAGTAGCCACCTTTTGCTTTGATTACTGCTTCGCACACTCTTGGGATTCTGTTGATGAGCTTCAAGAGGTAGTCACCTGAAATGGTTTTCATTTCACAGGTGTGCCCTGTCAGGTTTAATAAGTGGGATTTCAAGCCTTATAAATGGGGTTGGGACCATCAGTTGTGTTGTGGAGGAGGTGCATACAGTACACAATCCTACCGAATAGACTGTCAGAATTTTTATTAAGGCAAGAAAAAAGTAGCTAAGTAAAGAAAAATGAGTGGCCATCATTACTTTAAGAAATGAAGGTCAGTCGGTCCGAACAATTGGGAAAACTTTGAAAGTGTCCCAACTGCAGTCGCAAAAACCATCAAGCGCTACAAAGAAACTGGCTCGCATGAGGACGATAAGTTAATCCGAGTCACCAGCCTCAGAAAACGTAGGTTAACAGCAGCTCACATTAAAGAACAGGTCAATGCCACACAGAGTTCTAGCAGCAGACACATCTCTAGAACAACTGTTAAGAGGAGACTATGTGAATCAGGCCTTCATGGTAAAATAGCTGTTAAGAAACCACTGCTGAGGGCCGGCAACAAGCAGAAGAGACTTGTTTGGGCTATAGAACCCAAGGAATGGACATTAGACCAGTGGAAATCTGTGCTTTGGTCTGATGAGTCCAAGTTTGAGATCTTTGGTTCCAACCACCGTGTGTCTTTGTGCGGCGCCGAAGAGGTGAACGGATGAACTCTACATGCCTAGATCCCACCGTGAAGCATGGAGGAGGTGTGATGGTGTGGGGGTGTTTTTCTGGTGACACTGTTGGGGATTTATTCAAAATTGAAGGCATACTGAACCAGCATGGCTACCACAGCATCTTGCAGCGGCATGCTATTCCATCCGGTTTGCATTTAGTTGGACCATCGTTTATTTTTCAATAGGACAATGACCCCAAACACACCTCCAGGCTGTGTAAGGGCTATTTCAGGTGACTACCTCTTGAAGCTCATCAACAGAATGCCAAGAGTTCGCGGAGCAGTAATCAAAGCAAAAGGTGGCTACTTTGAAGAACCTGGAATATAAGACATATTTTCAGTTGCTTCACACTTTTTTGTTCAGTATATAATTCTACATGTGCTAATTCATAGTTTTGATGCCTTCAGTGTGAAGCTACAATATTCATAATCAAGAAAATAAAGAAAACTCTTCGAATGAGAAGGTGTGTCCAAACTTTTGGTCTGTACTGTATATATATATATATATATATATATATATATATATATATATATAATAATAATTATATATATAGAATTCTAATCTTAAATGTTGTGTTTTCATTAGGCTGTCAGCACAAATCCTCATAATTAACAGAAATAAAGGGTTGAAAACATCGGTTTGCTCACCTTCTACTGATGATACATTTAGCCCCGTCTTTCAGTGTCTTTCAACCCTATTTTTCTCCTAGATATAGCTACTTACGTAGCTTTTAGTGTGACTAACTGTATGTGCTCTCTTTTAGTATAACAATGGCCACCAGTGGGCTCTAGATGGACAAATGTTATCAGTTTATTATTTTACATAGTACCCCTGCACATAGCCCATTCTAAAATGTCCAAACTCTAACACTCAGTAGTTTATTCTAACCTCCCCAACAACCCTGCACCATTCCAAACCCTTTGTGAAGTGCCTTGAGATGACATGTGTTATGAATTGGCACTATATAAATAAAACTGAATTGAATTGTATGCAAAAAAATATTTACTTAGTCCTCATCATGCAATGGACTGACCTCTGAAGAATAATCGTCCTTATTGATTGAGGTCAACTGTCCTTGATAAACATGCACTGCTGCGCAATCCTCATCAGAATAATGGTAATATCGGCTATTGATTTTAAAGCCTAATAATTAGTCTACACTCAAGGATGACAAAAATTCTGGAGCTGTAAATTGATTTAAATCTTTTTTACTAGGAATTTCTGTCGCTTGTACACAGTGATTTTCTCCTCAATCACTTTGACTCCTCCATAGTTGGAGTCTTTTTTTATGTTTTTTTTATGTTTGAGGGGCAGAAGTTGCTCTCCAAGATGAGGGCAAGAAATGCACAGCTCCATGTGCTTTTAATTTCCCTGTCTCTCTCTCTGGTTTGTTCCGCATGTCTCTCTCTCTTTCCTGTCATTTTCACCACCCATTCATGTACCTCCACAACCACATCAAGAGCTGGGCACATGCAGAAAGCCCACTGAAATGACCTTCCCAAGGATGAACTGCATGCAGTAGTTTACCAAGCTCCAGAAATATCTGAAGGAGATTTATTTTTACTGTACTTTGATTTCAAGCTTTTAAAATAGGTTAAAGATCCGAAATGTTGTTTGGCTCTCCTGATCGCTATAACTGCTATTTTGACACTGTAGCCATAAAAATAGAAACTGCTTGATTTTCTTTTTTTTTAGCAGTTGTCATATACTTTTCATGCATGTTTCTGAATAATTGTTCACACCATTGTTTTAATCTGTTTAATTAGTTCTACTTTTATTTGATACCGAACATCGTCATCTAACCCAGGGGTCGGCAACCTTTATTACCAAAAGAGCCATTTTGCTCCCTCTTTCACCAAAGAAAAATAGTCTGGAGCCACAAAAGATAATACAGCTAATAAAAAGCTAAAATGTTTTTATTTTTTTTAACAATTATTTTACCTGTTACAACAACAGAATTTAACAAACAGAAGTACAGTGTGCTTGTGTAGGCCTAAAAGATAAATTAAACACTGAACTATGCAGGCAGGCACACGATGTCGCTCGGTACGGTGGAGCCGGGGTCCCACCCTGGAGCTAGGCCTGGGGTCAGGACTTGTCTATGATCGCCTGGTAGCTGAGTTACTCCTCATGGGACCTGGCCGGGCCAAGCCCAAAGAAGAGATGCGAGGCCATCTCCCAGTGGGCCCACCACTCAGGGTGAACCATGAGGGACTGGTGCAAAGAGGATCAGATCAGGCATTGGATGGTTCAACTGGCTCCCGGAGGAGCTGGAGGAGGTGTCTGGGAAGGGGGAAGTCTGGGTGTCTCTACTAAGTCTGCTGCCTCCGCGACCAGGTTCCAGGTAAAGCGGGAGACGACGAGTATGAGTACTATGCAGGCATTTTAAAGTGCTTCTCGTATTTGTATAACATTTAAATAAAACGTAGACCACTTTAATATAAAAAATGTAGTTGCAGCTTAGCTGTTAGAAAAAAGTAAACATAAAATTTTAAATGTTTTTGACAAGTCCATTTTAGTGTGCTCTCATCCTCTTCGGGTTTCATTCTCGGGCAGCAATCAAGCGAAGCACCTGAAGATGCAAAAAAAAACTGCATCAACCCCATGTCTAAACTATCTGTTTTTTATGTAATAGTGAATCAAATGCAAGTGTTCATACCCGTTTAATGTAACTTCTGTTTCTGAAACTCCATGATCTTCCCTATGTCGTGGAGATTTTAAACACGATTCCTTCCTGTATTCTCCGTCTGTGAATGTCTTCCCCCACCTTATGAGCTTATGGGCTGCCACAAAAACTAGCAGCTGTTGTTGAGGTTGGAGAGTTGATCCACTTCTAGAAAGTATCTTTGCTCTGCTCAACTTTCCGTAGCAGTTCTAAAATAGCTATCTTTCATGCATCTTTAGTTGGAGGTCTTTTGACGATACTTTTTTTGTTTGCTAATTTCTCACCACATACCAAGCATACAAGCCAGCCAGCATTCTATCTATCTATCTATCTATCTATCTATCTATCTATCTATCTATCTATCTATCTATCTATCTATCTATCTATCTATCTATCTATCTATCTATCTATCTATCTATCTATCTATCTATCTATCTATCTATCTATCTATCTATCTATCTATCTATCTATCTATCTATCTATCTATCTATCTATCTATCTATCTATCTATCTATCTATCTATCTATCTATCTATCTATCTATCTATCTATCTATCTATCTATCTATCTATCTATCTATCTATCTATCTGTCTGTCTGTCTGTCTGTCTGTCTGTCTGTCTGTCTGTCTGTCTGTCTGTCTGTCTGTCTGTCTGTCTGTCTGTCTGTCTGTCTGTCTGTCTGTCTGTCTGTCTCTCTCTCTCTCTCTCTCTCTCTCTCTCTCTCTCTCTCTCTCTCTCTCTCTCTCTCTCTCTCTGTCTGTCTGTCTGTCTGTATGTCTGTCTGTCTGTCTGTCTGTCTGATATATATAACAAAAACCTATTCATTTCATTCTTCCAACTGGATGTTTTGCCAACTTATCAGAAAATTCAACCCAAGTAATTGGGAAATATTGCTTTACACCCCAGTGATATTGAACTTTTAAAAATGTAAATAGCTTAAACTTGAGCTCAAGTTAAATCATAAAAATATTATGCTTGAGACTTCCGGTCGGAACATCATGGTGACGGCTGCGTGGTGAGAGAGCTCCCGAAAGAACCCGAAGAATTACATGTGAATCCCCCCCAAAAATGGAACAATTGACTTAAGCTGTAAAATACAAAGAAGAGGGGGGGGACATAGGGTGGGATATCCGTGTGGTTTTGCCGTGGGGGGTCAGGACGGGAAGGAACTGTTGTGAAAATAAAGCTAAAACTAACGGCTAGCAGGGGAGCTAACATCAAGGGAGCGGTAACAATGGCCGATCTGGAATTGATCCTGGAAGAGCTGAAAGGATTTCGAAAAGAAAACAGAGAACAACTGGGAATGATAAAAGAAGAAATCGCCAAGGTAAACAATAGATTGGGTGAGGCAGAAGAACGAATTGCAAAGTTAGAGGACAGAACTTTGAACACAGAAGAGGTTTTGACCGACATGCTAAAGCTAAACATACAGCTAGAAGATAAACTAATGGAGTTAGAGAGTCGATCGAGGCGGGAAAACATAAGGATCTACGGTGTTCCGGAGGGAACCGAGAATGAAGGCGCTACGGTGGCGACATTCATAGAAAGCCTCCTACGCGAAGGGCTAAAGCTAACCGGCGATATGACAGACCTCCACATTGAACGAGCGCATCGTTCACTGGGGCCTCGCCCACCCGATAACGCACCACCTCGCTCCATTATAGTAAAATTTTTGAGTTTTAAAACGAAGGAAGCGATCCTCCGCAAGGCTTGGCAGAACAAAGGATTTAGATGGAGCGAAAACCTAATCAAGATGGACCATGACTACCCTCATCTGATCATTCAGAGGAGGAGAGAATATGCAGAGGTTCGAAAGGTGTTGAAAGAGAATAAAATCCCATTCCACACGCTCTATCCAGCCAGACTAAGAGTGTCATACAAAAACGAGACAAAAATCTATGAATCCACCGAAGAAGCTACAGAAGACATGGCGACCAGAGGCTACGAGGTAAGGATCATTAGGACCCCAGAGACACTGGCGGAGCAGATCCGATGGCTAACATGGAGGAAAGCGGATAGACGCACAAAGAAGAAAACAACCACCTCCAGTCGAGACGACAGCTATAAAGAGAGGTTGAGAGCTTTCAGACGACCATCATCGACTCCATCCGCCCCATCTACAAACCAGTAGGTGGGGAGCTGTAGATGAGCAATACACCCCCCCCCAGAGTTTTGCTCTGTGGCACGGGTGTCCAGATCTACTGAGCAGTCAGGTTTGGGTTCACCTTCATCACACACCCAAAAAGGGCCCCCTCACACCAAAGACATGAAGAGGGATCTTCCCTTAGAGCATCTTCTTGGATGCTCAATAGGGTCTAGTCTACAGACCCCTACATTGGACTGAACACGTTATGTTCGAAGTTGGTTTGTGTGTCATTTGTTCTTTTTTTGCCAATTCATTTGTCAAATTTCTTTTCTTTTTTCTTTAGCAAGAGGCTTACTCAAATCTGGGGTGAAATGGTGGATGGGTTTACATAGATGAAAACAAGGATTAAAGTGGCTTCGTTTAACATTAATGGGGTACTTAACCCAAATTAGAGAGAAAAAATACTAACAAAATTAAAAAGAGATCAAATTCAAATAGCTTTCCTTCAAGAAACACACCTAGATGATGCCGAGCATGCAAAACTAAATAAATCAGGATTTAAATATGTTTACTTTTCCTCACATGGTTTCCATGATTCTTATTTCTAGAGCAGTAAACTTTGAATATATTTCTAAACATAGAAGAGGGTACATTCGTTTTGGTTAACGGTAAAATTGATAATATTGAAGTCAATTTACTAAATGTATATGTCCCTCCGGGTAGCAACTGGAATCAAGAAACTAAAAGGGAGAAAATCTCCAGGACCAGATGGCTTCACCCCTGAGTGGTATAAATCAGTGCAACACCTCCTAATCCCAATTCGGGTCAGGGTGTTCAATTGGGTGATGGAGAAGAACGAAATTCCCCCCTCATGGAGAGAGGCAATAATTTCTGTCATTCCTAAAGAGGGAAAAGATAAACTAGAATGTGAAAACTATAGACCGGAAAGTGTTCTAAACATTGACTACAAATTATTCATATCTATTCTATCAAAGAGACTAGAATACATACTACCGAAGTTAATACACAACGATCAAACAGGTTTTATTAAACAAAGACAAACCCAGGACAATATTAGGAAAACAATGCTTATCATGAAAGAGATAAAAACACAAAAAAACAGCTCTTTGATAATCAGCTCAGACACAGAAAAAGCGTTTGACTCAGTGAGATGGTTATTCCTGTATAAAGTTCTCAAAACATTTTACTTCCACAATACCATTATTAATACGCTAGAAGCACTACACGACAAACCAGAAGCCCGTATTAAAATCAGTGGGGACTTGACAGACTCCTTTCGTCTGCATAAGGGAACAAGACAGGGATGCTGCGCCTCGCCACTCCTCTTCGCCCTATTCATAGAACCCTTGGTCCAATGGATTTGACAGAGACCCGACATAAAGGGAATAATGACCTTAAATGGAGAGCAAAAATTAGCCCTGTTTGCAGATGATCTCCTGATAGCCTTATCACAACCTGCTCAAACACTCCCAAAACTAATGAACATGCTGGAAGAATATGGTCAGTACTCTGGGTATAAGATTAATATAAACAAAACTCAGGTGCTAAAATTTAACTTTAACCCAACAAGAGAACTGAAAAATGAATACAATTGGAAGTGGAGTAGTGACTATATTAAATATTTAGGAATTAAAATACACAAAGATAACTCAGATGTTCGAAGTAAATTATCGCCCACTAATGGCAAACATAAAATCTGACCTCCAAAGGTGGAGTATAATTCCCTTTCTTCACCTGAGCTCCAAAATAGAATCAATTCGAATGAATGCTCTCCCACGCATGCTCTACCACTTTCAATGCATTCCACTGAAAATACCGCCCAAAACATTCCAAGATTGGGATAAGCTAATTTCCAGGTATCTATGGCAAGGGAAAAGAGCTAGGATCAAATACAAAACACTACAGTTGAGGAAAGAAAAGGGGGAAATGGGCCTCCCATGTCTACAGGATTATTATTACGCCGCCCAGATGAGGCCACTAGTTTGTATTGGTTCAGCATCATACACATCAGGTTGGAAGGAGGTGGAGGGTAGCACTGTGGGGGGTATTCCATTAATGGCCCTCTTGACAGACAATAAACTCCAGAGCGAACTGGGGGTTTCAGAAGACCCCCTACTGGATGGTTTGTTTTACCCCCTAAGAAACGTAATTAAAATATGTAAACTAGAATTTGCATCCAGAATGTTACAATGGTGCAGATATGATTCTGATTTTGAACCTAATAAAATTGACGACGGATTCAGGAGGTGGTCTTTAAGGGGCCTCACGTGCTACAATTCTTTTCTCCACAAAGGGTCATTTAAAAGCTTTGAAACTCTACAATTAGAATATGGTTTAGAAAGGGCCGACTTCTATAGATACCTTCAGGTCAGACACTATTTTGACCAAAGTCTGAAACAATCTCCGAGTGATAGCAATGTTGGATTTCTGGAGGTCCTTCGATCATTAATGAAGCACAGACAGTGCGATAAAGTGATTTCTGGATTGTACAATGGAATTCAAGTTTCAAAACAAGGGAATACGGACTACATCAAGAAGAAGTGGGAGGCCGAGATAAAGGAACCAACACTTGGGAAAACATATGCCAACTTCAGTGGACCTTCACGGCATCAAATGTGTTGCGGGAGTTTTGCTGGAAGAACATTATGAGGTTTTTCATCACACCAATCCAGAAAAGATATCTGGGCAATGGAGATTCATGTTGGAGACTGTGTGGGATGGGGGGAGCCACACATGAACATCTGTTTTGGGGCTGCCAGATTATCAGACAATTTTGGATGGAGATGCACTGTCATTTGGAACATGTTTTTGGAGTTAAGATTCCTTTCAAATGTACAACTATGTATAGGGGTGATATACAACAAAAATTGGATAGAGCAGACAAAAAATTATTTGGTTTACTTATTGCAGCCAGTAAAAAGGCTATCACACGAAGATGGCTGAAAAAGGAACCACCTACCATTGAGGAATGGATTGCTATTGTGCAAGAAATCTATATAATGGAGAAGATTACATTCTCTCTCAGGATACAGAGAGATACATTTTATAGGATTTGGTCGAAATGGTCGGAATATGTAAAGCCAGTAAGGTCGGATTTCATGTAGAAAACCCTCTCCCCCCGCGCCCCTCACCCGTATTGCAAAATGCGGTGAGGTGTGCGCACCAAGGTATCTGGTTGTAAACTAAGCCTCCATTGCTTTTCGTTTAATTTCAACAAGTTCTCTCGAATGGTTTTTGGTTTTTCTCGCCTTTTTTTGTTTTTGCTTCCAGGCCTTTCCATTTGTCTAGATGGGCCATTTGCTTTGGCATGTAATACTGTTGACAAAAGAAATAAAAAGAAAATCACAAAAAAATATATATATATTATGCTTGACACATTGCCTTTGTTTACACACACTTATCATGTACTAGGGCACAAGGTCATCAGAGTCCTCTTGTGATACTTCCTGGCACTATCAATGTCATCCTGAAAGGTTATTACAACACATGACATTTGAACAAATTGTCAAAACAAGGACAAAAATTGGCAAAAAATAAATAAATAAAAAACATGATCTGAAGTATGTGTAAAGAATTTATGTTAATACATTCATGTGCATGTTCTGTCGTGACTGTAATTCATTTCAGTTCAGTAATTTCAATTACAATGCATAGCCTACCTGACTTTTATTCTACAGCTAATCAAATGCTCCAAATGCATCCCAGCAGACAAATGAGTTGATAACCACTGGAGAGTGAAAACTTTATAACAAAATTTATGTTAGGGACGTGCTGCATTTTTAATTGAAAGTTAATAGCAGTTCTTAATGTACTTCTTACTGTCATTCTGGCAGCCATATCCTCTAATTCTTTGCCTTGCTGCCCCTTCTGCTTCTCAAACATCTGCAGGAAGACTTGCAGAGTGCACGTCAAATTGTGAGAGAAACCTTGACTGTAGCTACATAGTTGTTATCCTCCTAAATTCTGCACATTCACTACATCATTCACTGGAAAGATGAAAAAGCTAAATAATGGATTAGTGTCTGGTAAGAAATTCTCTAAATGTTTTAAATTTAATAATGCATGACAAGCTGTTAAAAAAAGTCTATATACCAGAGATAACAGTAGTGAACAAAGAGGAACTAAAACATTTTATTATATTTTTATATGTGCTGTATATTTATGCATATATGCCTCTGTGCAGCCCTTTTACATTTATGTTCTTGAAAAGTGCACTCTTAAATTACTTAATTTATTAACATACGTAAGTGGGTAGACGATGTTAGGAAAACCTTTCAATATAAAGCACATGTGTACAACACAGGATCTAATTATCTCCCTGACAATGAAAAAAAAACATTTAGCCCACAGAAAAAGAGATGACAACAGGATATTCACAGATGGAGTTGGTCTGTTAATCTGCAGAAAAAACAGCATCACAAACAAAAATGAAAAGAACAGAACTTTTACCTTTTCCTCAAATCCACAATCCACTAACTCCAAAACGCCCTTGTGAAAAAGGTGTGACCTAATCTCCTGGATCAAAGACTACCTGACAAACAGACCACAGGTTTTTGAGACTGAAGGGTTGTGTGTCTAGGCAGTCAGCAGCACAGGAGCACCACAGGGGACTGTACTCTTACCATTCCTCTCCACTCTGTGCACCTCAGACCTCCAGTACAAGACAGACTCCTGTCATCTGCATAAATACTCGCATGATTCTGCAGTCGTGGGGTGGATCAGAGATGGACAAGAAGCTGAGTACAGGGAGCTGGTGGACCGTTTTCTGGCATGGTGTGGAAACAATCGTCTCATCTTGAACGCGAATAAAACAAAGGAGGTGATTGTAGATTTTAAGAGAAACAAGAATAGGCTATTTCCATCTTGGGAGAAGAAGTGGAGGTGGTGGAGGAGTATAAATATCTTGGTTTTCACCTGGACAACAGACTGGAGAGGAGATGCAACTGTGAATCATCAACAAGAAGGGATAGAGCAGACTATTTCTTGAGGAAGCTTAGGACCTTCGGTGTTTGCATCAAGATGCTGCATATCTTCTATAAGTCTGTTGTGGACAGTGTAATCTCTTCTGCCATCATCTGCTGGGGAAGCAGCACCAGAGCCAGGGACTTAAAAAAGCTCAACAAGCTGATAAAGAAGGCTGGCTCTGTTCTGGGGACTCCTCTGGAACCTCTGGAGATCATTGTGCAAAGAAGGATTCTTCATAAAATGAAGAACATTGTGGAAAACCATGAGCATCCTCTTCACGAGACTGTTGTACAACAACAGTGTCTTCAGTCAAAGGTTTCTTCAGATCTGCTGTAAGACAGACCACTACAGGAGATCCTTCCTGCCCACAGTCATCAGCATCTACAATGGCTCTTTGAAGAAACCTGCATAATATGAGCTACAACATAATTTTACTTCCCTTTGGGATTAATTATTTTTGAACTGAATTGAATTCAGTTTCTGCCAAACAGTACAGTGCACATGTGCAGAAACTGGAAAGTCTAAACAGAAAAATCCAATAGGTTTATTTTGGCATTAAGCAAATAGAAATAATGTTGGTCATCCAAACTGACCTTAACAGGTACGGCTTACCCTTTGTAATGTCAGACAGTGGAAAAAAAGTCATTTTAAATTGTGCATGTTAACATCTGGTTTCAACTAGAAGTTGCTTAAGACCTAGAAATCACACCTAGAAATTGACCGATAATATTACACATTTTTACTCATTTTGTAACTCATAAAAGGAAAATTAGGGTGACTAGTGTTATTAAACATAGAAGTCGGTGTGAAGTTGGCTGACCTCTTTAAGTTGAAAATCTACACCTGACCTTAGAGGGGTCAGGTAGCTACTCTTCCTATTTGGATGTTGTACATAGAGGAATTATTTGATCCTGCTGATTCTCTCAGGTCGATCTAACTTTGATTTAATTACTCATTACCTGACTCTTCTCAGGTATTCTAACATCTAAGTATGTTAAAAAAAATACTTGTTTTTTGGTGCTGCACTTTACACCTGGGAACCCTTTATGTTTAAAACGTTTTTGTCAGTGGGTTTAAAGGTTGCTAGCATTACTTTGGCTAGTTTGGACCTGCATTGTTCTCCAGCTCTGTCTCAGTCTCTGCTCTCACAATGCAATCAGCTGTATAGTGTTGCTATGTACTTGAAGAGTAATTGCTGTTATGTTTCCTTGTATAGAAAACTCTTTCACCAATTAGCATAATCAACCAAACTAGACTTTATTGCTTTATAACTAGGAATCAAATTGGAATGTATATAATTAACTGAGTCTGTTTGTATGATTGCATTGAATGGATTATGTATTTTTGTAAATAAGTTAGATTTTTTTTTTTGGCAAGTGCCGTGAGACGTTTGTTTTGAATTGGTGCTAAATACATAAACTGAAATGAATTGAACACAAATCATATTTTCCTGTCAAACACCTTTGGCATAAGATTTTTAGCAGGCACACTTTTGTACCAGTAAGTCATTAGAAACAATTCTAACATTATGCATAAGGTTAGTAGCCCTTGAGCCTGTGTTGACTACATGTTTGACACCTTCAATGTTAAAATGACTTTTGTCAGAAGAAGGGTTTTATCTGAAAGGAATAACATTTTCTGCCTTTCTCCCTTCTAAGGCATGTGGTAGGAAACAAACCATACCACAGAACCCATTTCTACCCACCTAATGTGACGTGTATCTCTCACATTACCCAAAATCTCCTAAATGTCATTTCTCCAGGTAATTCTGCTAATAGCTGTGTGATAAGAGAAAAATGAGAAAACAGAATTAGAGAACTCTTCAAGAAGTGTCATCCAGCTGGGTTGGAATTCCGCCTGATCACCTTGGTCACATTCAGTTGCAATAAATGTTTTTGTTTGCATTGTATGGTTGATGACATTTGTTCAATCTACCTTGGTTGCTGTTGCACTGTCTACACCAGAGATATTGGATTTACAATAAAAGGAAAGTATACCACCTTTAAATGACAAGATTTGTATATTTTGTGCATATCTAGGGCTTTGTACTTTTCTTTTCTTCCCCACAAATGTTTCTGTTTTGGCTTAATCTTTGTTTAATAATTGCATGCCTGTATTGGAACAATATGAGTAATAAACAATATGGATGAATTAAAAAGTCAAGCTTTTGAACCAGATCCCTCTTTTTAATTATACAGCCATTTCACACAATACATATTGTATACAAACTTTAAAGAGGTTTTGGTACTAATTCTTCCATCAGAAAGCTCAGTTGTGTAAAGTTTCTGCTGCTGATGAAGAGCGGAGATCCACTTTCATTAAGACCACTTTTCTGCAGCCCTTCATTTTCCCCATCCCTGGTGAAATAGTCTAATGCAAATGATTGAACACAGCTGAGGCCAAGTGCAATATGCCAGTCTTTACAGCGGCATATGTGTGGGTTAATGATTATTCAGATCAGGTGGCCAAAGGGGGCCAGACTCGGACTGTCAGTCTGATGTCCATATCCTCATTCACCTGCTAATAGGATCAAAAGCAGGAGGGTCATGTCCGGGCAACCAATGAGGCGTTAACTAATGCCAAACACACGCCATCCCCGCCCATATGTCCCAGATGGAACATCGAATCCATCTCAGGGGATTAGGAATATGACTCACTACTTTGTGTGTATGTGGATGATGGATATGGATTGGATGTAATTACACAATGCTCTAGTCAAGATTTTCATTGTTTGTTCTGGACTTTGTGGATGACACATCCTTATGGATTATCTCTACTCATGCCAAATATTCAATAAGTCTACGTTCGGGGCCATTTTTATTTGGAATACAACTATAGCTGCTCTTTATTGTTTTCTACAATAATAATGTTTATTGTTAAATTCTTACATTCATTTTCAGTTTGAACATGACATTTTGAGTATTATGCTGGAGATCCTTCACTCAAGAGAAAAGTTATTTGCATCACACTGAAATAAACTTGTCTGATTTTTTTCTGATTTCAGACTTTAAGTAACAGTGTTATATTACTTTCTGGCTACTAGGAGGGAAGTGTGTGATGCAGTCTTTAAATTGTAATTGTTACCTTATTTTTAACATCTCAGTGATTTCCCCATACTACTTCACCCTATGGCTATCCCACATCTCCTATTACTCTCAGTCAGACAATGGAGCAGGATATGGTGTGTATATTGTTTAGAGGCAACTCCTATAATAATGACCCCATATTGTCATGAAACAATATACAGTAGAATGTGCTATTTTTGCCACCGTCAACACTTTTATTCGTTCTTTCAAAAGACATTACTGTCCCAAATACTTCCAAGTTTATTACCATTATTTTGACAGCTGCAAATCCATATTATTGTCCCAATAATTAAAGTAATCAAGGTCAAATGAGTTTGTTGACTTATGAATAAGTGCATGATTTGCACCTACTTGTGAGTTGTACCTTTTTTCTGCTGTTTATCCTAACACAGTTTTAAAACAATCGTGTCCACATTATTTTATAATAGCACATTTTAAATCAGGGAGCCTCCACCTTAAGGTGGCAGAATTATGGGCCCAGCAGAGTGGACACGTAAAAGCTTGTTTTAGTGTAAATAATTAGACAACACTCCCATAGAATTAGTGATACGCACCCCAACAACAGGAGGGCTCGCACTGATACATTAATCAGAAACACATGCAGGAATCCATCAAATCACATTACTACCTTACCACAAGGAGATCAACAGTTTTGAGTTAAAGAGCAAAACAAAGAACTCAAATGACAATCTTTTTTTCAAATTTGTGGTGATGAATGACTGAATATTTATGGGTGGATGGTCTGGATCTGTTCTTGGTTAGTTCTTAAACCCTTTGCGTTTCTATACCAAGTTTTTCATGGTAAAGATGACTACCATGATGTTTCATGGAAAAGGACCATACAAAAACACTTTCATAAGTGTTCCAGTACTAAACCATCCCATCATGCACTTTCTTTATAGTTTGATGTGAAGTTTTACCTATAACATAGAGAGATGAAAAACAAAAAGGATAATTTTTCTCAAAATTTCTAGATGCCACAAAGACAAGCATGGTTATTTTATACAGAACAAGTAAAATATGTCATTTTTGAATTTCCTACACTATTCTTAGATCAACGATGAGTTTTTTGTGTTTTCTCCTTATTTTGCATACAGGCTGTGCAGCAATCTGCGACCTCCGAAAGAAAGAATGTTAAGGACGCAAACAATGCTTAAAAAAATAAAACACTCCACCAATCACCACCAAGCATTGCACCAAACATTGAAAGAAGACCACCTTTGACTCAGCAGTAGAGGTTGTGTTTGAAATGATCATTACAGGGAGATTACAGACTAACATCTGAATTAAATATAAGTTGGTCACTACTAGGACATCATTACTGAAGTTACATAGTTTACATAATCAAAATGTGTACACTGACAGGGGGGGATAGATTTTGAACAGTTAAAGATGTTTGAAAAGGGGTGGGAGTGTGGTGAATTAATCAAATGTATAGGTTTTTCTCAAAAACAATCCATTCCATGTAAGCAAATGATTATTTCTTTCATGTAAACTACAACTTCTGAATCTGCCTAGTATTTATGTTGTAGAGGAAAATGAGATTCATTGGTCCAATTTAAATTTCAACATCTTTTATCATAGCCTTGTTTACACCAGGCTATGTAACCTGCACTTGAAGCAATTTATTAATTTAACATAATTTGTATTAATTGATTTATTTACTGTATTTTGATATTCATTGTTTTGGCTTTACTTCATCAACAAATTAATGAGATTTAGTGATGAACATTTTGATTTGAAAATGTAGACAAATAACACACAAAAAAAATCCCAAAACTCAGTCAGCAGATGTAAGACTATTACATAACACCTGAGCTTATTACCATTTTGTGAGCGTATTCCAGTTTCTGCTCCATATGGTAGCATCAGCAGGAAACAGGCTCCTAGGATTAATGTGGTGCTTGGAATAACACATGGCTAATGAACCCCATAAGCTATGATTATGGTTTTAGTCAGCTAAAGGACAAAGAGGTGAGAGATCTAATTCAAGTTGGGCCGGTTTTACCACTGTTTTTAACATAATGTTTCAGGCTTAGAGATGGTGGCTCTGATCTGGCCTTGTTGAGATCCTGCAGTAAATACCAGGCAAGGGAGTGTCAAACCCAACATTGTTTCTCCAACAACAAAGACAGAGTTCAGCTGTTTAGGTGCAGACATAAAGTTTCTTGCAGATATATTTGACAAGTGTCTGTTTTAAAAGTCATTTATTCCAATTATTCAAAAGAAAAAATATTAATTAAACTGGGGCTTTTTGTTTTTTTAGTAAATAGTTGACATGTGGTCTCTCATGTTTCTGGGCACCATTATCACACCAGACCCAAACTGGTAAACCTGCATAAAATAACTTTGCTTTGGTGTGTCTGCACATAATTGTGACATCAGAATGCTGCAACAAACAGTCTGGAGAGAATCACTTGTGTCACACTGACCTCCATGCAGAAACTGGATTTATCATAGACAAGTAACAGAGCAGGAAGAAAATATCTTTACATTAGGACATGGACTATTTCTGATGCCTCTTCAAGTAAATTCCCCTGAATAGCACAAACTTCAACATGAAGGCACAAAAACTGCACAACCAGTTAACCAAAATACAAAACCAATTAAGTGTTAATGAAAGTTTTACACTTTGTAAGGGCAAACTTTGGATATTTCACAAAAAAAGAGGTGAAGCAATTTCCCTGTTCACACAGGCAGCAGCTCAGTGAGGACCTTTATTGGTAATCCAGGCATTTGCTTTAAACTTGACTATGTAAGGCTATTACAGTTTTTCTGAATTGCTAAGACACATTTCTCGAAAGTTGCTCTCTGTTTCTCCAAACTGTGAACACAAAACCCAATTTTCAAGCAACATTCACAAAATCAGACCTCAAAACAGTTCAATCTGTGTTCAGACCTGAACTATCTTGGAACTATGCCCCGAGTCAATCAAAATTAAAAACACTACTAAGCAGACTCTAAATGCTACATAAAAAATTGAAAATACAATGCTCAGGACATGAAGATGTAGAAATAAATGTTTATTGTTCACTGTAGGCTAAATGCATGTTCTAAAAGAAAAAAACCTGTGTATTTTTCACTTGTACAAAGTAAAAAAAAGTACAAAAAACAGAAATCCTTTGCATTTAGCACTTATACAGTAACCCTATTTAAAAATAAAGTTCAAAAATATACACATGAGAAATGCATTACTCAGCCACAGCATTATTTCTCATACTGGGTCAGGCCACAGGACTTCATCCACATCACAGGCCACATTTGTCCGGTCAGGCAACGGGGGAAAAACCCCTGGCGTGCCGTATCCAGACTTGGCATGCCTCCACAATTATCTCACCACAAGCTAGTTCCATCGCTTGCAGGTGATTTATCCTAGTGTAAGGTTGGTGTTCATACACCTTCCACCGCCATGAGGAGAATAATTCTTCAATGGGTTTCAGGAGAGGGGAGTACAGTGGAAGGCAAAGATTGATAAAACCTTGGTTCATATTGAACTACTCTCTAACCTGGAGGGCTCTGTGAAAACCCACATTGTCCCAAACAACAATAGATGGGATGTTCATCCTGCTGCCCTAACAGACCAGCTTACATGTGATTGAGGAAAATGAGGAGCTGGTGAGTATTGTAGGGCCCAGGTTGGCATGATGGTGGACAACCCCATGATTGCTGATGGCAGCACACAATGTGACATTGCCACCATGCTGCCTAGCGACACCAACAATGGCCTGTCGGCCAATCACGCTACGGCCTCTCCTTCTCCTTTATAAATAAAGAAACCCAGCTTCACCAATGTAGATGTATTCATGTGGTCTTTCCATTGCATCCAGTTGAAAGACTCCGTAGAAAGTTTTGTAAGTGATACAGACAAAGTGATTTAGGCCATTTACTACTTATCAACATTGAATGTGTCTGGATATATACCAACCTGTATGAACTGGAATCTTTGCTCTTTGACTCTGAGTGGCACTTTGTTCAGGTATTTCATGGGCTGTCTGTTGCGCTTGAGGACACGATCAACAGTAGAGAGGCTAACACTATTGATACCCGCAAAATGTACATGGTCCTCAATAAACGTCTGCTGAATTTCACACAGTTTACTGTTATGGTGTTGTTCTCAGGGACCATATTGACAATTAGGGTCTCTTGGTGTGGGGAGAACATACAGTACACACCAAACGTTTGGACACACCTTCTCATTCAAAGAGTTTTCTTTATTTTCATGACTATGAATATTGTAGCTTCACACTGAATGCATCAAAACTATGAAATGACACGTGGAATTATACACTGAACAAAAAAGTGTGAAACAACTGAAAATATGTCTTATATTCTAGGTTCTTCAAAGTAGCCATTATTTGCTTTGATTACTGCTCCGCACACTCTTGGCATTCTGTTGCTGAGCTTCAAGAGGTAGTCACCTGAAATGGTTTTCCAACAGTCTTGAAGGAGTTCCCAGAGATGCTTAGCACTTGTTGGCCCTTTTGCCTTCACTCTGCCATCCAGCTCACCCCAAACCATCTTGATTGGGTTCAGGTCCGGTGACTGTGGAAGGCCAGGTTATCTGGCGCAGCACCCCATCACTCTCCTTCTTGGTCAAATAGCCCTTACATAGCCTGGAGGTGTGTTTGAGGTCATTGTCCTGTTGAAAAATAAATGATGGTCCAACTAAACGCAAACCGGATGGAATAGCATGCCGCTGCTAGATGCTGTGGTAGCCTTGCTGGTTCAGTATGCCTTCAATTTTGAATAAATCCCCAACAGTGTCACCAGCAAAGCACCCCCACACCATTACACCTCCTCCTCCATGTTTCACGGTAGGAACCAGGCATGTAGAGTCCATCCGTTCACCTCTTCTGCGCCACACAAAGACACAGTGGTTGGAACCAAAGATCTCAAACTTGGACTCATCAGACCAAAGCACAGATTTCCACTGGTCTAATGTCCATTCCTTGTGTTCTTTAGCCCAAACAAGTCTCTTCTGCTTGTTGCCTGTCCTCAGCAGTAGTTTCTTAGCAGCTATTTTATCATGAAGGCCTGATTCACACAGTCTCCTCTAAACAGTTGTTCTAGAGATGTGTCTGCTGCTAGAACTCTGTGTAGCATTGACCTGTTCTCTAATCTGAGCTGCTCTTGACCTGCGATTTCTGAGGCTGGTGACTCGGATGAACTTATCGTCTGCAGCAGAGGTGACTCTTGGTTTTCCTTTCCTTGGGCGGTCCTCATGCGAGCCAGTTTCTTTGTAGCGCTTGATGGTTTTTGCAACTGCTCTTGGGGACACTTTCAAAGTTTTCCCAATTGTTCGGACTGGCGGACCTTCATTTCTTAAAGTAATGATGGCCACTCGTTTTTCTTTATTTAGCTGCTTTTTTCTTGCCATAATACAAATTATAACAGTCTATTCAGTAGGACTATCAGTTGTGTACTGTATCCACCTCCTGCACAACACAACTTATGGTCCCAACCCCATTTATAAGGCTTGAAATTCCACTAAACCTGACAGGGCACACCTGTGAAGTGAAAACCATTTCAGGTGACTACCTCTTGAAGCTCATCAACATAATGCCAAGAGTGTGCAGAGCAGTAATCAAAGCAAAAGGTGGCTAGAATATAAGACATATTTTCAGTTGTTTCACACTTTTTTGTTCAGTATATAATTCCACGTTTTAATTCATAGTTTTGATGCCTTCAGTGTGAAGCTACAATATTCATAGTCATGAAAATAAAGACAACTCCTTGAATGAGAAGGTGTGTCCAAACTTTTGGTGTGTACTGTACCTGTCCTCCCACCCCCATTGGGCAGTCTTTCAATTCTAAAAAAAGAGAACATGCAGTTACAAAAATATACATTAAATACTAGGCCTACAAACAGTTAGACTAACCCTCCATTACAATACTACAGTACAATGGCACAGGGAGGTACTGAAACATATATTTACTTAAAGTATACTGTGGTATATAGTATAGTCATACAGTAATTGTTGTCAACATTTACATGCTATAATGTCAAAAAGGCAATTACTTGTTCTCTTCTCGAATTCTTTGGATTATAGTGGATAAAGTGAATCTGCTGATGTTTGGTTGTACCATTTGTACCCTCCTTCACGCTCATACCATGGACAAGAACATGGTCAATCAGGGTAGCTCTAATTTCATCAAATATTACTGTTCTTTGTCTTCGCTGACTACCTCTCACACAAATTCCTCCTCTCAGATTTCTATCCATTGTAGTGTCTCACAAACCAGTGCTCTCTGAACTGGCTTACATACAATGGCTTGTAAAAGTTTTCAAACCCCTTGAACTTTTCCACATATTGTCACATTAATACCACAAACAAAAATATATTTTATTAGGCCCGAGCAGGTAGGCCTGCAAGGGCCTAGCAGGTAGGCCTGCAACAGGTAGGCCTGCAAGGGCCTATTGTAATTGCTCCATTTATTATTCAGGCGACAAATGAATTGCCTTTTTTGCAGCTTTAACATACTCAAACACTCACCAAACTTTACCCAAAATTGTCCCCCTAGTGAAATTTAAGGTTTTTAATGGAACTGAAAATGGGCGTGGCCAAACGGCTCTATAGCGCCCCCCTAAAGTGAGATAGGCCAACTGGTAAGTCCTAGAGAGCTGAAATTTGGTACATAGCTAGATCTCCCCAAATCATGAAAAAAAGTATTTTGGGGGTATGGCCTAAAACCAACAGGAAGTCAGCCATTTTTGGTCAAATGGTCATTTTTGGACGTTTTTCACTTTTCATACATGTCGAACTTTAACGAACTCCTCCTAGGGATGTTGAGCTACCGGCTTCATATTTGGTCAGTATGTAGTTAAGGCATGGGGGATTACAAGTTATCAAAATTCTGAGTTTTTGAGCATGCTGAAGGGGCGGGAACAGGCCTCAAAGTTAGCCTTCTCGCCACAAATTTCAAACAGCAATAACTTTCACATAAATTAGGTGAAATACATCAAACATGGTATTATTGAACCTTCTCAGGTCACCAACAATCCTGTCTGGTCAAATGATGACATCATCAAAGCCACGTTCCCTGAGAACAGGAAGTCACTTTTTTCACTTAGAAAGGTGCCTCTCTGACCTTCTTGACCCATTCAACTTGAAACTGTGTCAGAAGACAGATAACTAGTGGGTCTAACTTCATTTGAAGCACAGTGACTTTTTATAAAAGGGTGTGGCCGTGATGGCACGGCGAAGTTTGACGTCACACCATGGCCATACGTTTGTCTTTAATTTCCACATACATCATCTGAACTGTACCAAATTTAATGTGATTAGTCCTAGTCCACTCTCCAATAGAGATCTGATGACATATTTGGTGGGCGTGGCCTAATTTGTCCACAGCGCCCCCTAGAAAATTTCAAAAAATCAGCCCAAGCCATGCTTTGACCGACAAATCTGAAATTTGGTACACATATGTAACTTGTCAGGACCTACAAAAAGTCTCTTGGCGAATTGGTCCAAACCCAACAGGAAGTCGGCCATTGTGGATTGAATTTGCCATTTTGACCCTGTTTTGGTCGTTTCTAGCCTGCATATCTGAGCGAACTCCTTATACAGCTTTTGACTTGGAGACTTGAAAATCACTCAGTATACTCTTAATGCACTGGGGATCAAAAGTTATCTAAAGCTTTTTGATATATCAAAGCATGTGGGCGTGACCACGCATCAAGATATGACTTCTCGCCATAAAAGACGAAATTGATATAGCTCCTACAATGAAAGTCACAGACACATGAAACCTACTGGGATTGATCTGCCTCTAGGCCTGAACAATATTCATTGATCAGATGCTGACATCATCGAAGCCCCGCCCCCTGAGAACAGGAAGTTTAATGTTTCACTTAGTGTGGTCCATGTTTGATCGCCTCCACCTAATCAACATGAAACTGTCCCAAGTGACAGATAACATGATCGTCTAAATTTTTGTCTAGTACTGACTGGCTTGGCTGGAGGGTGTGGCTATGACGGCGTGGCGAATTCTGATGTCACGCCACAGCCATACGTTTGGCTCTAAATTACACATGCATGGTCCAATTCACTCCAAACTGAATATGGTTGATCTTTGTCAGCCCCCAAACAGCTCTATTGGAT
This sequence comes from Girardinichthys multiradiatus, assembly GCF_021462225.1. Taxonomy (NCBI): domain Eukaryota; kingdom Metazoa; phylum Chordata; class Actinopteri; order Cyprinodontiformes; family Goodeidae; genus Girardinichthys; species Girardinichthys multiradiatus. The sequence continues at coordinate 3,221,384 of NC_061797.1, forward strand.
TACATGGAAATTTGGATCAACAGCGCCCCCTAGGACATTTCAAGTGCTCTATCTCCCTCATACATCATCAAATCCACTTGAAATGTAGTATACATCATCAGGGATCAATGCTGAACATGTTGCCACAGTCAGTTCATGACATCATTTCAGCTCCGCCCACTAATAAAAAACTCCATCTGGAAGGTCGGGATTTCCCCCAAATTTTAAATGCATCTCGCCAGATGAGAACTCTGCACTACCGAAGATCACATGACATGTTGCTCACAGTCCCTCCTAGTGTCCTAGTGGCAATGTGTTGAACCTAATGGCAGCCTCACCGGTCATGCGCAGCTGGTGATGCCAGGCTCCCGCGGTCGCTGCACAGGCCGAGTTGCGCTCAGGTGCAAGGGCCTTCAACGCTGCTTGCAGCTTTAATTGGAGTTGTATTTGAAAGACCAACACAAAGTGGTATACAATTGTGAAATGGAACAAAAATTATACATAATTTCTTTTTTTTTATGAATAAAAAACTGAAAAGGGCATTGTGCAAAAGTATTCACCCCCCTTGAGTCAATGTATACATTGTGGAACCACCTTTTGCTGTAACTACAGCTGCAAGTCTTTAAGGGTATGTTTCTATCAGCTTTGCTTTTCCAGTGAAATTTTTGCCTATTCTTTGTAAAACATCCTTAACAGTCAGATTAGATGGAGAGCGTTTGTGAACAGATGTTGTCAGATTTTGTCAATGATTCTCGAATGGGTTTAGATCTGGACCTTGACTGGGCCTGTCAGGATCTGTCTGTTAGGTTTGTTTACTTTTTGCTCACCCAGGTGCTTTTCTGTTCATTTCTGGTTCTTTAGATTCCTTCTGGTTAGTTTTGTTGTTTTTCTGTGCTTTGGTGTTAGATACTTTTACTCATATTCTGATAGATCTGGTTCTTCTTTATGTTCTTAGTCTAGTCATTGTTTTCCTGTATTCTGGTCACCTCCATGCTCTACTTGCTCATTTGTGTTAATTAGTCACTCCCTCTGTCTCGCTGTAGCCCTGGTCCACACCTGTGCCATATTGCTCCTGATTAGCTTCTCTCCCAGTTCATTGGTTCTCACTTCACTTCCTTCAGTTTCTAAACTCTCTGGTTTGTATTGTTCTCACTTGTCTGTTGCCTGGATTTTTCTGTGCCTGCTTCCTACCTGTTGATGTTGCTTTTCACCTGCCTGAGTTCCTGTACCTGGTCCATTGTAAGTGTATTTCTCAATTAAATCTGTTAAATCATCACTCCACTCAATTCTGGACTTGGGTCCTACCTTAAAACAAATCATAACAGGGCCATTCTGACACATGAATATGTTTTATTTTAAACCATTCCATTGAAGTCCCGGCTTTATGTTTAGGTTCGTTGTCCTGCTGGAAGGTGAATCTCTGCCCCAGTCACAAGTCTTTTGCAGTTTCTTCCAAGATTGCCCTGTATTTGGCTCCATCCATCTTCCCATCAACTCTGACCTCCTTCCCTATCCCTCCTGAAGAGAAGCACCCCCAGAGCATTTAACCAGATTTGACAGTGGGGATGGTGTGTTTAGAATGATGCGTCGTGTTAGTTCTCTGCCACACATAGCGTTTGGCATTTTGGCCAAAAAGCTCAATTTTGGTCTCGTCTTACTAAGGCACCTTCTTCCACATGCTTGCTGTGTCCCCAACATGGCTTCTGGCAAACTGCAAACGGTACTTCTTATGGTTTTCTTTTAACAATGGTTTTCTTCTATTTTATTTTTATAGCACCAATTTACAACACAGGTCATCTCAGGGCACTTTACAAAGTCAATTCACTTGAATCATACAGATTTCAAATCAGGTACACACATTCCAATTAATCCTAACTATCAAATAATGCTGTCAGATTCAGTTTATTATTCAGTCTGTTATTCTCCTTCTCACATATAAAGCCCTTAATGATCTACCTCCATCATACATCAGAGATCTGATTGTTCCATACATTCCTAACAGAGCACTTCGTTCTCAGACTGCAGGCTTACTGGTGGTTCCTAGAGTCTCTAGAAGTAGAATGGGAGGCAGATCCTTTAGTTATCAGGCTCCTCTCCTGTGGAACCAGCTCCCAGTTTTAGTCTGTGAGGCAGACACCCTGTCTACTTTTAAGGCTAGGCTTAAAACCTTCCTTTTTGATAAAGCTTATAGTTAGCTCAGGATAGCCTAAGCCACTCTATATCTGTAGTTATGTTGCTATCGGCTTAGGCTGCTGGAGGACATAATGACCACTTTCACTCTCTCTGCTACATTCTCATACTACTCTCCAATTTTACATTATTTGCTGTTATTTCAGCTTTTAACTCTATGTTCTCTGTTTTTTCTCTTTCTAGAAGCTATGCCTGGCCTGACTCTGTGTTTAGCTGTGGCACCTTCCTGGAGGGGGGCATCGGCTGAGCTGCTGCTGCCAACAACTTAATGTTCGACTTATATAGTAGATGATACACTTGGCCCCGTCTTTCAGTGTTTAACCCTGTTTGTCCTAGACATGCCTACTGGCTGAGCTTCTACTGTGATTAACTCTGTGCTCTCTTTCATACTACAGACTTGAAAACTGGCTCAGAGTTCATCTACTTTAGCTGTCTTTCTCTCCTAGATGAAGCCAGTAAATAGGCTATAACCAATAATGTTTCACTATACTTTCCTATAGAAAATACTACTGGAATACTCCACTGGAAGAACCATCAGGAGCCAAAGCATCACCCAAAACAGGAGAAGATACCAGTGTAACTGTGCAGGATGAGTCTTTTAATCCTGTACCCTGCCAGGAGTGTTACTGTGGACCCAAAAGAAACCTCACCACCAAACTCAACATCATCACATGCACACCAGTTGTTTATAACACAAGCTGCTCTGAAGTAAGACGATTCATCCAGACATCCCTCAGAATACTATTACACACATTATTGTAGTTCATTAGTCACAAATGACCCCTCCAACTAGGCTAATACAGGTTACCATAGAGGACAAAACATAGGTATTCATTCAAAAAGCTTCGCAGTTGGTGACTGTAAACAAAAGCACCAGACTGCATCCAAGAGAGCTGCCTTTCTCATTCATGCCAACAATAAAGCATTATTTTCACTGAATGAGAACAAATATTTTTTTTAACACATAAAAACCTAATACTGTTGAAAAACAATGAGTAAGTTAAAATGTCAAAGGTCATTTAAGTCTGGAAAACAAACTTTGCAGTAACTATAACCTACCTGGAATCTAAATTTAAACCTAGGGTTTTAATCCATTAACTAAAACTGTATCAGAAAAATGTAATTAATAAAAAGGGACCAAACATTTAGCAGATGCATTTCCGCACTATTGGCCCATGGAGTCAGAGTCTGATGTCCTCTGTTTGGTTGTCCTGATCCTAACTGTCTGCAGGGTTTTGAATATCAGACTACTACAGATGAGTGCTGTGGGACGTGTGTACAGAAGAGCTGTATTTTCACCACTTCTAAAGACCAGACAGTAAAGATCCTTGAGGTCAGTGAAAGAGATCTGTTTTTATACAATGCCATAAAAATAAAAAATAGCCTTATTATTCGTAGCAGTATAAAGCACTATATCCTTTTGTTATATTATAGTGCATCTTTTCTTCAATACCTCATTGTTCATACTCAGCAGTTTTTGTGTTTCATAAATCTTGTAGTTTTCTTTCCCATAGAAAGTACTCCTGGATCAGTGCTTCTGTGTTCTTTTTGTGTCTCTGCTCTGTTCTCTCAAACCCCCAGTCAGTCGTGGCAGATGGCCGCTCACACTGAGCCTGGTTCTGCTGGAGGTTTCCTCCTGTTAAAAGGGAGTTTTTCCTCTCCACTGTCGCTACATGCATGCTCAGTATGAGGGATTGCTGCAAAGTCAACGGCAGTGACTGTCCACTGTCTCTACAAGCTCATTCAGGAGGACTGAATGCTACAAGTCACTGACTGGATGCAATCTGCTGGGTTTCCTTAGAGAAAAAAAACTTTTGACCAATTTAAACAAATAACTGAATCTGAGTGCACTGTTTGATAGTTAGGATTAATTGGAATGTATGTACCTGACTTGAAGTCTGTATGATTTGATTGAACTGACTTTGTAAAGTGCCTTGAGATGATATGTGTTGTGAATTGGTGCTATATAAATAAAACTGAACTGCATTGAAACAATAAAATAATCAGCTCAGCGTTTAGTTAGCTTGAAACTGTCTACTGCCTGTTCTGACAGGTGTAGCATCCATTTTCAATGCTACAACACAGCATACTATATATGACATCACCCCTTTTTTATGCAGGTATGCAAGTCATTTTTGTAAAGATTAAAGCACAGAGAATCTTACATACACACAAATATTCACCATGCCAGTAATAAATATTATGTATTTTTTAACTGGCTAAAATAGGGTCATTACTTTATATCAACACAATTTGTTTTTAATTTTATGACCAGCACTACGTGAAACAAATGGCACTGGGGTACTGTTTCAAAGGGATCTAAATGTTAAATCACTTAAGAACTATTATGAATTCAAAGTGTATAAACTAATACCACATGAAGTGGAGAAGCAGGAGTCTGTGTTAGTGGCACCCAGTAAAGAAAGGAAGAGGCCAGCACTAGCAAGGCATTGTTCTTCGCTTTTCTTCTGTACACATGGAATACATAAAGTTTGCCACGACATAGCTAAATGCTTTAGGCTCCTGTGCCAAACAAGTGTGGATTTAAATTTTCGTGGTTCTAGCTGCAGCTGCTGTTGGGTTATGTGATATGATGCCCCATATGTTCCACCTGACTAATTACACTATAGAAAAGGAGGGGAGAAGAAAAAGCGCCAGGGTAAGGAGAGGGGGTGGTGGGAAGAACAATGTCAAGGAGCGTACAGAGACAGAACAAGTTTTGTGAGGAGAATGAGAAAAGGGCTGATGAAATTGAATGAATATCGTCATTAGTTCCTGTTCCATCAGCTTATATCACCAGTGTGATCGGCCTTGTAGCCAGTGTCTCGCCGTCTACAGCCCCACTGTTCTCAAATCAGTCCAAATGGATTGTGATAGCAACAGGCTTTGACCTACTTTGAAGAACAATAGCCCCCCCATGGCTGTTTGGGACATTCTGATAGTTTAGTTTGGAGGTCACGCAGGCTTGGGTAGCTTGGACAGAGTGGATGAGGAGGAGGGTAGGTTGAGGCCAAGCCCCTTCACCCTTTCAAATGCTCTACAAACCTTTTTCCATTAAATTAACAAAGACTTTAAAGGACCAGATCCCAGGACTGTCCAATATTGTTTTTTTCTAATCTACCTCCATACCTCCACTTCAGTCAGATATAGTAACAAGACTAACATGCCTCTCAAAGAGTTTATCTGACCTCTGTGCCATCAAACTGTACCAACGCTTTTTCTTGTAAAATTTGCCCCCTTGACATCCATTCAAAACTACTGTTGCTATTAGCACAAATGTTGGAATGTTTCTATAGTGTAGCAAATTGTGCTACACAGTTTAATTATGTTAATTTTTCTGCCAAATTCTGAATTTGGATGACAAATTAAATAAATTCTCTTACCTCTTGGGTATAGTTGTTGTCTGAAGCGTAATAATACTGTTCATATAAATAAATTAATACATTTTCATAAATTTATACTTTATTGAACTCTCCCTGGAGAAATTGTCCTTTGCATTTAACCCATCCCTTAGGGAGCAGTGGGCTGACATTGTGTGGCTCAGGGACCCAGAGTGGCAGGCTCTGAGATTCAAACCAGGGTACCTGTGTCTTTCAGGTCACGAATACCCTGCTCTCTAACCACTAGGCCTCTGCTCCCCCCATATGAGTGGTGTTTTGACACAGATGGAGATTTTACTTTTTATGGGCAGCAATGGAGCCCCCATCTCATCAGTTATGACAGATATTGAAGCTATTGCTCAAAGTAGCTTCGTATTGCATCTTCTCATTGCTGTTAAAGCAGTTGAAATATGAACTTATCTGAATACAACACTGTAAAACCTAAAAAGTTAATTGAACTCAAAGAATCTGAGGAAACGGATTGCCTTGAACCATTTAAGTTTAGTAAATTAAACAATTCAGAATAAAACAATTCAATTTAAGTACAGTTAATTGAAATATTTGTTTAGGTAACAGATAAAAAAGGATCAGCTACTGCACTGCAATACATTTTGGTTAGTCTAATGTTTTAATGGAGTTACCATGTCCATATTAAAGCTGTTTAAATGTCATATATGTTGTAGAACCTATTAGAATGGAGACATAATAAACAAAATATCAAATACATCTAAGCTGTCTGCGTGCACAAAGATGATCTACAGTGAAATCATCTGCTGCTGAAGCACATAACTGATCATTTGCCAGAGAAGTAACTTATGTTTGAGCTGCTTTCTTCTATCAAGGGTGATGGGAGAAAGGATATTCAGTTTTGTATTAACTTGGAACATTTTGCTCCAAAATTGAATTCAAATAATCTAGTTGCCATATATGTGAGGAGAGATAATTCTTAAGCACATTTGAAAAATACACTACCAGTCAAATTATACACTTTCCTATTTTATTGTTTTCTTTATTTTCATGACTATTTGTGTGGTACATACTGTAGATTCTCACAAAAGGCATCAAAACTGTGAATGAATGAATTAATCAAATTTTATTTGTATAGCTCATTACAACAGTCAATACTGAGCCAAAGTGCTTTCCATTAGTTCAAGAATAAAAACACAAACAAGAATAGAGACAAATGAAAACGATTTGTCAACTTTACTAAAATCCCCAATTCAGAAGGTAAGGAGTTCCACAAATTTGGACCAGCTGCAGCAAATGAATGGTTACTCCACAGGACTTTGACATGGGGATTTCCAGAAGATGGTGGTCAGCAGACTGAAGGACTCTGACTGGATGATGTGCTTGTAAATGGTAAGATAGATAAGAAGGTGCCATGCCATCGAGAACTTTAAAAACACACAGTAACACATATGGAATTATGTAGTAAACAAAAACGTGTGAAATAACTGAGAATCTGTTATATTTCAGATTCTTCAAAACAGCCACCCTTTGCTTAGAGTGTAGCTGTTTTGTCTTACGTGTTGCTCTGCACTCTTTACATTATCTCCATGAGCTTTATGAGATATGGTCACCTGAATGGTTTCCCAAAGAGTCTTAACTTTCTAGAGGTGCATTCAGAGAAGGTCAAATGTTAATATTTCAGTCATCAAAGCGAAGGGTGGCTACTTTGAGGAATCTAAAATATAAAATACAAGCCTGGCAATCAATGACCTGACATCAATAACTCACGGAAACCAGGAAAAAAGAACAAAGTTCTCATGTGTGGAGGACAAACTCGTCTGTGTCCTGAACCAATGATAAACACACATGTCATGTTGTTGGGTCTTTTCCATTACAACTCTGTCCCCAACACGTCTCTCTCCATTTGAAACAAGTGCACCAAATGATGTTGCATTCACGTGGTCCTGGATGGTCCGGCAATGAGCACTTCAAAAAATGCTGTATTTTACTGCTCAGAGCGTTTAAAACAATATGTACATTAACTAAAACTAATTAAATAGGGTTGACACTAACTAAACATTTAGGATAGCCTAGTAATGTTTTTTTCCACTTGTTTCTTTATGCACTCTAAAAAGAGTATTTGGGCTCATGTTTGGGACTTATTTACATCTCGCTTAATTCTTTTGTTTAATAATTACATGTTTATGTAGCGACAAGCTGTACATTTGGTGTCAGTATTTAGATCTTATAATCAGGTGGAGGTGAAAATTCAATTCTGATGCGACTAGCTTATTTGGAAGTCTACCTTCGTGTTCCAGTAGAAAGGCGCTAGACTGCATCAATGCCTGGTAGTGGCTCATGTGTTGTAGTGGTCACCTGACTTGACTTGACTATATAAGGACATGCTACAATGCGGACACAGTGGTAGATTTTCAAGGGTCAGCTTTCCTGGACTTTGCGGAGGTGACATTGATGTGTGGGTGTTCTTTCTAGTGTGTAGTGCAAAGCTAATTTAATCTGATGCAACTCCATTGTGCCTATTAGTGAGAGCTGCTGCTGCAGCCAGTGAAGCCGTCTCTCAGGTGCTGCTAATACATGATATGACGTATAAAATACATAAAATCCCGACAGTTATCTCTAAGCTGGCATTTTGCTTAAACAAATGTGACCACTTGTCAGTATTCAAAATCTGATTTTCTGACAGGGATCCAAGCTAACCTATTGGCTACTCAGAAAGCAGCCATGATAAAAGGCATTTATTTTCATAATGTAAACCAAGTTGGACCCCAATGATCATAAATTAATTATAATCTATAGTTGCAAAACATCACTGGTAACAACCAGTCTGAATAAATATCTGGACTTCAACAAAGTTTTGCATTCTTTGAGGCTAAGAAAATGTCACATAATAATATGTAATTTAAACATTCATGTCAAGTTTCATTATTAGGTTTGAGCAGTTTGATGTGACAACATAAGCATGACAAACTCTTCCACAATCTAGAATGATGCTGACCAAAATGTATTCTTATATACTTAAAACCCAACTTAAGGAAAAAAGTGAGAAAGGAGAAAAGTGAAGTTTCAAACTAAGAGTTGTGTGGTGCCGCAGTTGGTAGCACTGTTGCCTTGCAGCAAGATGTTCCTGGGTTTGACTCCTGGCCGGGGGACTTTCTGCATGGAAGTTTCATGTTCTTTCCGGGTACTCCGTCTTCACAGTCCCAAAACATGACTGTTAAGTTAGTTGGTCTCTCTAAGTTGCCCTTAGATGTGAATGGTTGTCTTTTTGTGTTGCTCTGGACTGACAACCTGTCCTGGGTGTACCCCGCCTCTCACCCTTAGACTGCAGGAAATATAGGCACCAGCTCCCCTGTGACCTTGTACAAAAGAAATGGATATAGAGAATGGGTTGAAGTTTGAAAACAAATGTCTAGTATGCTTAATAATTTGTGCAAGACTTTATGAATTTGTGATGTCTTTACAATAAAATCTCACATTTCTTTTATTCAATGGAGATTTCTTTTTTTAGTCAACTTGAATTTCTAATTTCCATAAAAGTATTTTATGCCTATTAGAAAAATCAAATAACATGCCAAAACACACATTGAAGATGATTTACATTCAAGCTGTGTTTTATTAATATAGTGTGAGAAATAATGTAATATTTTGGATAATTCCATTTTTTATTTTGGAACAACTTATATATTTTGAGTTGAGTTTCCATAAAATTAGGTCAAAGGGATTTGAATTGTTTATTTGAAAGAACAAGAAGGTTCTGGGTTCAACCCTTGGCCAGGGGTCTTTCTGCAGTTCTGGAGTTTGCATGTTCTCTCCAGGTACTCCAGCTTCCTCCCACAGCCCAAAAACATGAATGTTGCCCTTAGGTGTGAATGAGTGTTTGCATGGTTGTTCGTCCTGTGTGTGTCTGTGTTGCCCTGTGATGGACTGGCGACCTGTCCAGGGTGTACCCTGCCTCCCGCCCATAGACTGCTGGAGATAGGCATCAGCTTCCCCATGACCCACTATTGAAGAAGTGGTAGAAAATGACTGACTGACAAAACATGATTTTATCAAGTAGAAGCTACATGTTAGACTGACAACCAGTTTTCTTTTTTTGAGTGTATATGCTGATGATATGTTGCTCTTTCTCAGAAATGCCATCCCATCTCTTCTAGAGACAGTAATCCTAATAAATCAAAGTCTTGGGATGTGGGCTGATGGACTTTGCAGGCAAGATCCTCGCTTTAATTGTCCTCATCTCTAATGTTCTGACTACAAATGTCAATACATTAGATACACATGGAGCTTTGGGGCAGGGTCATAGCACTATTTCAGTCCAAAAGCAACACACATGCATACACCGGGTGCGGGGGTGGGAGGGTGCAGGGGGAACGGTGTGTCCGTCCTTTGTTCCTGGCAAGGGTTTAGTGGGGATTGTTCCCATATTGCCCCTATTGGTGAGGTGTTGTTTGTCTGTGGGCTTGGCAATGTCATGGCATGGTGGGTTCCTGGCTGGCAGCTTTTGGCTTTCTGGGATGTGCTGAGCTGGCAGTGGGCTGACGGGAATAAACCTAGGCTTCGGTGGAAATCCCTTTCTCTTAGTAGAGGGGTAAGGTCAGAGTGTATTAATTAAGGTGCTACATGACAAAAATATGTATTAGAGACTAACAGAGAGAAACTGTTCAATTCCATTATCTGGTCCACATACAGATTCCACATCCTCAATCAGCAGGAAACCAAAGCAGGCCTGGCTTTCTGCCTATATGAGGCTGAGACAATGAGTCACTTCTGGCCCATTACCAATAACACACTGTTGAGACCAAAGCATCCTGGAGGAGTAAGAGCTGAAACACACACAATCACTCACAAACAGAACACATATGATGGTGGAGGGAGACAAGAAACTATGAACCGGATGGTTGTGAGAAACGCCCTGCACAATAATGGAAAAAGCAGAAGTAAAGAGTAAAGGAAAAGAAAAGCGTCTACACCAGTGCAGCAGTGTATAAACAGACAGACCAGACATGGGCAGTAATAAACATGCAATCAGTTGGAGAGGATTGTGGTGCAAAGATAACGTCATTGCTAATTTGTTTTAGTTTTCTTGGCAGTGAATAAAAGTAAACAAACATCCATGGTTACAGTTTAATTATCCTCTTCCACTGCTGAGATAAAGCAATTCTTTGAAAACACACATAACAACAACTAAACATTTGACATATAATTTTAAGCTTTCTTCATGAACTAACAGTAATACCTAAGTTTTGAAGTAAAAATAATAAGAAAACTGTTTTTTGATCAAAATTATTGTGCTAACATTGGATAATGTCAGACATGCAAGACAAGCAATTTCATTTTTTGCATGGAGAATTTGCACAATGATTTGTATGCAAAGATGTCCTGTATGAGGTAACCATTGTTCTAATATCAAAGTTTTCAAAGTTTAGAATATCTTTTGATCCTGAAGCAAGAACATGTCATAACCTTTTAAACAGTATTTTTAGACAACAGCAAGAACTTATTTCTGAACTGACTCTGGCGGCCACTGCGTGATTTTGGTGAAAAATGATATGAGTTTGTCATTAAGGTGGCATATACTTGAAACAGAATTAACACTGTAACTCTGAAATGAGTTCCTTGGGGAAGGAAATGGTAAGGACAATGCAGTGTCAGGCACGCAGTCTCTTTTGTTACATTTAGAGTGATCTTGAAGAGAAAAAGTGGTGATTGTGTATGCTGTGACACACAGTGAGAAACCACCACTGAGCAGCACACACATGCTCCTTCACCTGCTCCCCCACTCCATTCCTCTTCCAGCCTCGATTTTCATGAATGGAGTTACAGAGTGTAATCCTCTCATTGGCTGAAAGGTCAACCAATCAGAGAGATATGTGAGCTTTGACGTTTGGTCATTCACAAAAGGTTTTACTCACATTTTCTCTTTGACCTTCTCACGTAAAGATACCTCAAAACAAGATTATTGAAAACACAGAAATAAGCATTCTTTTCATTTGCACAATAGTTTTTTTTCTGCCAAAAAGGTTTGAAAGGTTTGGAATGTTACAAAGGTATGAACCCTTGTAAGAGTTTTGAGATGGAGTTGTTCTAATATGACAGAAATTCACTTTGATCTTGGCCCAACTCTGATCAACTGCTGATTCTGAAACTAAACTAGAAAATAATCTAAAAGAGCCATCTTGTGTTATTGACTGATTATATTTGTCTAGATCTGAAATTCACATAAAAAACTGGAATTATTCTTTTAAACTCATCTCAGAACAAATATTTATGTACAGAGCTAATTAATGTATATCCACACTTGTACAGCTACCTTTCAACTGGTAGTTCAGTTTAGGTTCTAAACTATACTACATTTTGCAACTCGCCTCATGTAACTCTGGTCGATTCAACAAGTATGAAGAAAAAACTAAGTGGAATCACTATAAGGAAATACATGAACAGCTTTCAACAGAAGTTTCACTTTTACTTATGTTTGTGCCTTTAACACAAAACCAAAAACTCAAAAATCCATGATACTCTAATGTCATATTAAAATATATTATTCCATATTTTCTTGTAATGGTTTGTGCAAATAGAGAAACTTTTCCATTTATCAGTAACTGAACAGGAAGTCAAGTAAAGAGTTGCCAGTATCACTGACAAAATTTTCTTCTGCTTAGACTTAACTGACATTCAAAGTACTGACGATAAAACAGAAGTGTCCTACATTGATGCCACATGTACATGTATTTACATAACTGGCACCAAAACTTTATCAAGCATGGCTGCTGTCAGTAATGAACCCACCCATGCCGTGCAGCAGCATGAGTGTTGAGATGTTGAACAAAATATCTTTGTACTCATTACCACGCCTCTGGCCCAACTGTAGAAGCTGTGTGTTATCTGTGGTTGCTCCCGCATGTTGTCCCTGCCCAGCTGGATAAGCTCACTGCAGATAAAATATTTTCTGCAGAAGTGAGGTGGGACTGAAACTAAAATGAGATAACACTAACTAAAAGGTCTCTACTTTTTTCTTGAGGGTCTGGTTTCTCAGTATTTTGATTTAAACAATGTCAGGCTTTGCATTTGTCTCCCATATTACAAAGATACTAGTCTGAGGTGTGACATTGAATTTGCATACACCAACATGCTCTTAATGGAAATGCTGTACACATAGATGTTGGAATCTGCACTGAGCATTATTGCAGTCAGGTACAAATAGTATTTATTATCAAGCCTAACTCCCTTCAAGCACTAATTGTCCCATCAGTGTACATGAGAAATGATGCCACAATAACGAATTATCATTTGTATGAAACTGACGAGTACAAATTTTACTTTAAAATTATTCTGAAGACCTTCTTCCTGTGAGACAACAGGACTAACCCATGTGTAATTTATACCTCTGGCTCAAGTTGTATTCACTTTAAAGTTTATGACAGTACAATGAGGAAATTACAGAAGGAATAATGCTTGTTTGAAAGGCGTACCAGGCAAAAGCCTCCTCTCTAAAAAAAAAAAAAAACATGGCAATAAAACTTAGGGAGAAGTCTGAACAAAACATCTGTGGACATTTGGCCATAACACAGAGCAGCATGTTTGATGAGAACCAAACATGGTCTTTCAGCACAAAATACCTCATGCGAACTGTCAAGCATTGTGGTAGAAGGCTAATGATTTAGGCATGTTTTGCAGCCACAGAACCTGAGATGATTATGAGTTTATCTCTTTTCCATGTTATCAAATGTCATCTGTCCCACAGCTAAAACCTGGCCTGAACAGGGTCTTGCAACAGGACAATGATCACAAAACCAAAAAGATCAAAAGATTGAAATGACCCATTGAAATTCTCTGGGTGGTAACATTTTACACTTTAAAAAGGATTGTCTAATCATAGCTGCACTGTCATCTTTCAGAGATTGGGAGGATCTTGTTAGGCCTTTGCTTAGATGCTGTGGGCGGGTCCAGGGCTGTGTCCCTGGGCAGCTTGGGGTCTGCTGTAGCTCCTCGGTGGCTGCCTGTGCACCCGGTTGGATTAATAATCCACTATAAGTGTAAGGTGCATGCACCTCCTACAGCCACAAGCTTCATCAAGTAACAAATGTGTCCAACATGTGTATAAGCATGTAATTATCCAAACAGACAAAAAAAAGAAATTATCTAAACTGCAGCAACACAGCTTCGGGTATATGATCTGCCATCAAAATAACTTTCACTGTAATGTCATTTTATTATCCAAAATCTATTAGCACAATCTATCAATTTGATTACTTCAGCAGATTTATATAGCACCAATTCACAGTCTCAAGGCACTTTCTGAAAAAAAAAAAAACTACAGGATTTCATACTCCATTTAGTCCAATCACAAAGACAGAATAAAGGTCAATTACTATCATTCCAATTTGATTGAAGTTCTTAAACAATGTAGACTTGCAGCATTCACTCCTCATGGATGAGCATGTAACAACAGTGGACGATTGATTGCATTGAGTCTTTAACTTGCAGTCAACTGCAGTATTTCCTCATACTGAGCATTCATGTAGCAAAAGTGGAAAGGAGAACTTCCTCTTAACAGAAAGAAACCTCCAGTGGACCTGGATCGGTTTGAGTAGCCTCTGCAGTGACTGACTGAGGGTTTGAGAGTACAGCACATGAGCAAAAAACCACTGGTCCAGGAGTATTTTAAATCTTAAAGATGCTATTGCAACAGGTATGTTGATGATTGATTCTGATCAAAAGAATGAAACACAATTGCCTATGAAAAAACCTTGAGACTAGATGTTTACTTTTGTATTCAGTTGCCCCTTTCACACAATACTATGAAACCATGCTGGAGATGCCTTCTCTCCACATTGGTGTGACATGTGAAGTACCTTAAGCATAACTGGGAACTGAATCTAATTGACTGCTGGTATGCCTCAGACCTTATAGAAAATGTGCAGTCCAAGAACCAAACATATGTTCAGTGAAAGAGGGCAGAGCTACACTGTAATCACTGTCCTTCCAGAGGTTTCAGAAAGCCATTCATATGTGTGCAAGCATACATTTACACAGGACTTGGCTGGCTTTATTGTTATTCTGTGGATGACCATGGGAGTCTTAAAAAGAAATCATAAAATCAGTGACACTATGTTGTGTAATCATAGAGTGAAGGAGGTAAGTGAGTTAAAAGAATGTGAAAGGTCTTTACTGTGAAAAATTCAAACAGAAATCAAAACGTTTGGATGGCATCAGCAATTTAAAGAAGAAAACTGGCCAAACAAAAATCTGAAAAGAGTTATTATTGATGTCTTATCTGTCTGGTGAAACAAAGGTGCAGTACAATTATAATTAAGAATGACCTTTGAGTTGTTTGTTCAAAACTGACCCAAGGCATGTGGTGTTATGAGATGTATAGGTCAGAGGTTATCTACACAGCAACTGTTTATGTGTGGATGTGAGTGTGTGTGTGTGTGTGTGTGTGCAAGTCAAGGGTCATGAGAACAGGGAAAGAGAACCTAAACGACGCCTAAGTTATGTGAAAATTGCTGACATGTTTATATTAAACAACAGTTCCATAAGAGTCAGAATTGATCATTTTTAAATCAGGATCTTTAAATCTGGATTTTTGCAAAGACAGATGTAGGTAAATGTTAACAGCATTTAAACTCAACTGCAAGGTTTTAATACACTATCAAAAGCAAAACCATTAATAATTTCAATGACTATATTTCGAGTGCTAGTGCATAGATGCTCACAAAATTCATATACACCTTTTTAATGCATCTACGTCAGTCCTTGATCGTACTGCACCTTTTACAATATGGAAGCTACACACGATTCTGTAGAGCAGTGTTGGAGCAGTGTCCTTTGCAACTTGAAAATTATTGCCCAGGTTGTAAATAAAATATAAATATACATTAAAATAAGCATAAGTCTAATCTTTCTTTGCAGCGGTTTGATTAATTACAAGATTGTGCAAAATCTTTTCTTCTCAGAGAGAATTCTCATAAAGGGTATCAAAGTGGCAGATATTGCAGTTCAGTCTTTATATTTCCCACCAGCCATACTGCTCATTATTCATGAGAGATCCATTTGATATTTGATCTTAAAACTGCTTGTTTTGTCAATAGGTAGTAGCCCCTTTTAAATCAAACCTTCCAGGATCTGTACTTGTTCACTTGAAAGGTGCATCTTCAAACTCCCATTCCCAACACAGAATGGAGGTCCACCAGTATTACCCACTGATTCACTTCAGGGAGGCAGACACAATTCCATAACGACTATTACATGAACTGTTGGTATGGTATGGGATTGTCAAATGAGAGTGAGGTAGCGATATGATATAAAGAAGCAGCTGCGCAGTCTGCAAGCATGCTTAGAACTGAGCCACAATCATCCAGTGTCTAGAAGATGTGATAAATGAACTGAAAAGCAGAATCTGATGCAAATAACATGTTGAGGATGACTCAAAACAAGTGTTCTTTTAAAACACTGAATGCATCTAGACAGTCTGCATGGCCAATACATATTCTCATGGTGTGTTTGGGAATGGACCCAAGCTCAGACAGAACCAGAGGTGAAGTAGAGAAAAAATGTTATTTATTTAAAGGCAAACTTACATGTTAAAACCAGAGACAAGAGACTTCGGTGGGAAATAACTACCATGGTTCATGAGGAGGAGCAATGGACATGGAGCAGGTCAGCCAACAGTAGAATCCTGCAAACAACAACAGAAACAGAGAGCTTATATACAAGGGAAAACAGAGGAAAGGGCATTACAAACAGATGAGGGTGATCAAGGTAATGGGCAGGCACAAGTGGGTAGAATAGGCTTAATTGCAAAGGTGGCAGTGCAGAGGGAAGGCTAAGCAAATGAAGGAAGACACTGCGGAACTTTACAGACATTTCCAGAACACTAACTAAAAAAAAGGAAAGACCAATGTAAACCTAAGGGGAAATAAACCAGAGTACACATAGAATACACTAAGAACATAAGCACAAGTAATAAATAAGAAAACAACATCTAACTAACGATGACCAGTGAGTATAGCAAAATAAGAAACACGATGAACAATTATGAAAACCATAAATAGGAACCAATGCCTAACACCCAAGGATCATGACAGATATAGTGGAAATCCCCCACACATATATGCATATTGCTCAAGTCAGTGTTGCAAATTGTTCATCACTCCCCTTTGATTCCAGAATCCCTGATGCACATTGTGAAATCACACAGGCCCGTTACCCAGAACCTCCTTGCTCCTTTTTTCCATTCAACTTAATCAATTTCATTCCAAGAGAACCGAAGAAGAAAATTTAAAATAATTCTGGGCCGACTGTGGCAGTGGTGGTAGGGGTTCATCCTGTAACTGATGGGTTGCCGATTCGAATGGGCCTCCCACTCTGTCCGTCTCAGTCGTTGTATCTTTGGGCAAGACACTTCACCCACCTTGCCTGCTAATAGTGGTCATTGGTCTCGGTAGAGCCGATATATGGCAGCCTCACTTCTGTCAGTCTGACCCCAAGCAGCTATGGCTACAATGCCAGTTCGTGAATGGGTGGATGACTGATTGTAGTGTAAAGCCTTTGGGGTCTTTGGGGACTTGATAAAGGGCTTACAAGTGCAGGCCAGTTGCCATTTTGTGCTCTATGGGCACATGTTTTTTTTTTTTTACATTTCCCTAACAAGACAATTAATATCTCAGAGTCAGGTTACTTATGTGTTGATAGCTTTGGCATAAAAACTACATAACACCATGATTCTGCAAATCAAAGGAAAAAAAGTGTGAAACAAGTGGTTCTTTTTAAAATGTAAAGGTTTTTGTATCTAGTGTTGAGGCTAACATGGTGGCCTCCACATCTCCTTCTTCTCTGCACCTACCAGCAACCCACTGAGCCAGAGTGTGGTGAAAAGAACAAGTTTATTCAGTTAGGGAGCCTATTACCCCCTGAAAGACAACCAACAACCCATGTTAGCACATAAAAGTGATGATGACTGGACACCGGCACAAAATGTGTGTATGTGTGTCTTTGTGAATCTGTATGGCCTATTGGGAAGGGTGCCTGCACTTGAACTCAGTCCATTCATTCGGGTTAGGGGGTTTTCTGGTCTTTAATGTGACCCGAGCAGGCCAGAATGACCTCTTTGGGACTGGCCGGCACCACTGCCTTAATCCTCCTCCTCTCTCTCTCTTTCTCTTTCTATTCTTTTGCTTCTTCTGTGTCAAAAGAGGGTTCTGACTTTTTTCTTCCTTTGCCTTTCTCTCTTATAAATGGTAAATGGACTGAACTTATATAGCGCTTTTCCAGTCATACAGACCACTCAAAGCACTTTACACTAGAGCCACATTCACCCAATTGCACTCACTAACGCTCACACATTCATACACTGATATGCAGATCAGTAGGCAACTTGAGGTTAAGTGCCTTGCCCAGGGGCACATTGACATATGGCAGGAGGAAGCTGGAATCAAACCCACAACCTTCTGATTGCAAGACAACTACTCTTACTACTGAGCCACAGTCGCCTCTTGGTCTTTCTGCCCTCTATATTCTTAAACAGATTTTACACTGGCTAAAGAATGTCTTAAGTGTTTACATTTTGTTAGATCATACTCACCATGTAGCAACATTTGCAAACCCAAAAGGTTTGGAAATGTTGATGTCAGGAGCTTTAAAAAAAACAGAAAATATTTATTTTTATGGGTTAGCTATCCCATAAACAGTTATGGAAAATAATGAAAGTTTAGGTTAATGTTGATATAGTCCACTCCTCTCACATTAGAAACTAGTGTTAGGAATAGTAGACAGGGAACATTTTTTCCAGGAATTTACCACAACCATCTTTTTGTATTCATTTTCAGTGTGGGGTCTAAAGCATGGGCCTTGGTGCTCCTTACACAACAGCAGTGCCAACAGTGTCAAGCTGTGGTCGCCCAGCTGAATATTGAAGAGGAAGTCTTCCATCACGGAATTAAAAGCTGTGATGAGAGGCGTCTTGCCATTTTGCTGCCCTAGGAGGGATTATGGTTTGGTGCCCTATTGGCTGCAAAATACCAAAATAATAGGTGTGTAATATAGGTTTTTCATATTATTGTTGGTATTCGTAAATGGAGTCCTTTTAAAAAGGTCAAATACATATGGCAAAACTGTTTTCACTGAAAATTAAAATCTGTGTCTAAGCTACAATTCAAATAGCTTTCCATCTCTAAAGTTCAAAGTTTGACAATTTATTGGCACAGTAACAATAGACTTTTATAGGCTCCATGAGTGGACAGATGTCCATGCATTCTGTCAGATTTGACCTAAGGAGTAGAGCTCAAATAACAGGTTTGACACATTCAGAGCAGACTCAGGATTTTAAATGGGATTGATCAAGCCATATGTGGAAAATACAGTTTTTGTCTGAGTAGGTACACTTCCGCCCAGATGATCGGCTGAGATAGACAAATATTCAAAGCGAAGCTCAACATTGGAAGCAGCTGTCTTCTGTCTGTGGATATTTCTTTTTACCTTAGGCAGCATGTCAGTTAGACATGGATAGCTATAGCATTATACCTTCAAGCTAAACACACCACTTCCCTAATGCAAATTAACTAAGCTCTCTCTATGTGTGTGTGTGTGTGTGTGTGTGTGTGTGTGTGTGTGTGTGTGTGTGTGTGTGTGTGTGTGTGTGTGTGTGTGTTTACCTGTTTGTTGTAAAGTGAGGACATTTTCATGGTTCTCACTTGCTATTTTGCTAAGGGTTAGGTTTAAGACTAAGGTGTGAATTCAGTTTAGGTTAGGGTTAGGATTAGGTATGTCAGGGGTTACACCATAGAAAGGGTTGAAAATAAATGGAAATCACTGGAAGTCCATGACAGTCAATGCAAGGTCCTTACAAAATATCTTAAGACAAGAGTGTGTGTGTATTTTGAAATTATCTGCATTCTATATACTTAGATATGAATTGGACCCTTTTGTCTTACGAAGTGCTTCAAGATGACATTTGGTCATGTGTTATAATATAGGTCAACATATACAAAAACAAATTGAATTCCTATTCGAATTTGTTGAAGCTGGATATTTTAGAGAATTTGTTCGGATGCCCTGACCACAAAGAATCACACTAATTCAGCTTCAAAATAAAAGTGTGATCAACTTTTTCTGCACAGGTGCTTAAAACGTGTAATACTGACAAAATAATACAATAAATCCTGCTTTATATGTGTTTTAAAGAACAGAAATAATAACTCCAAGTTGTCTCCCACTTTTACAGCAGGCTCACCTAAGGATAAGTAAACAAAACATGGCGGTTTGATCCAAAAGTGCTCAGATTCAAAAGGCAAGATCTGTCTTGTATGAAATTAGCAAGAATACAAATTAGGAAAAAGAAAAGTAATCTAAGTTTGTATGTCATGGGTTTAACCATCAAACAGGTGCTTGAGTACACAAGAATATCATTCATATGGTAATTTCATCTGTTTGTTTCTGTTGGCAATTTTTAAAGGCTTCGCAACAAGAGATTTCGTCAACACAGGTTTTGTTTTATACATAGCAACTTTAAATCCCTCAGTTCACTAAAGAATAAAATGTAATAAAATCTGTGAACAGTTTAGGGATAGGACATAACAAACAATTGTATGGGGTAGATTTTTGATAACTTGGATATTGTTTTTAGTTACTAAACCTTTCTCAACTGACAATGAATCACAGATAGTACTGAAGATATCAAACTTTGTCTCTAATTGCTTCTAATTTAAGCATGTAAAATTTCAAGATATCAGTCCAATGTCAGAGGTAAAGGAATATATGGCTCTGTAGAGTTATGACTCATTAGTCTGGCTAAGCAACATAGTAAGAGGCTTTTGAATCATTAGAGACAATAAAGGAAAACAAGACAGTCACACAATCAAACTTTCAGTTTCCGTCAAATGCTTCATTAACATAATCCTTTAACATATAAGTTATATTTTTAACTTTCTCTGTTATTTATTACAGAACTAGATGTCAGTTTGTGCTTTGCTAATGGTAGCTTCAGTAAGGAGAGAAACAGTGACTATTCTTGGAGCCACCCTTTTCCTGCTTCCACTCACTGCTGATACTTTCAAGTTCCTGTTGGGAAGGACTATTTGGGTCGCACACATGCCAATACTGTAAGAGTCGCGTGGCAGCCAGGCACAACTTCTGAGGGAAGTAGGATCGGCGTGTCCTCTAACACAATAAATACTGTGAGGCTTGTATTCCTTAACATCCCGTGTTATTCTTCTACAGATGCAGAAAACAGTAGGAAGGAAAGTAAGACACAATGCTTTTCCTGTGACACTAAAGACCTTGTGCATTGTAACCATCGGGTTCAATACTAAGGATGCACTCATGTTTGTTTTTCCTCCCTTTCCGCCCTAGCACTTGTTTTTACCAAGATGTAGCAACAGAGGAAAGTAAATGAGAATAAACTAAACAAGAGTTATTTTATTACAAACAAAACAAATCCACAAAAATTTGCTGAGACTCTCCACGTATATTCACGTGCAGCCCGGAATTCAACAAACATAACTACTACTACTTGAATTTAAATGGTTGCTCTGAACACACAGCAATTAAAGGAAACAGAAAGTCAGATTGTGAGCAGAACCCTGTTTACGAAGAATGCAGTCTAGAGAGATTCTGCTCTTTTTCTCACTTTGGGTAATTTATCACTTAGGAGTCACAGGGACACAAATCTCCTGGTGAGACATCACTTTATTTTTTTATTTTTTTCATTTCTTTGCTTCTTTTCTAGGTTTTAGCTGTAAGTTATAGGGCTGTAGGAAAATTGGACATATTTGAGTGAAAAGCTGCAGTTTAACGGAGCTAACAATTGTATGATTACGAGCACGTCCATCTCTGAGATTCAAGTAGCTTGAGTACAGTAACATGTAAAGGTATGTCAAGGCCCTAAGCCTAAATCATACCTCCCTGCTTATTCTACTGTCCACTTGTTAGATTTATGATTATTGATTAATTAATCTTTCTCAATAATTATAATTAAAAATCATAATTTGACAAAATTAATTTCTTAACCAAAATACTCATTTTTGAATCGGGACCAGAGATGTCTTCTGGTGTTGTAATTGTGGCTCAACGCCTTTGATAATTCCGACCGTTAAATACTCAGTAATAATTGATAACTATTACCAGAGATGTCACTGTTTAATCGACCGTTTCTGCCGAAACGTGTGGAACTTTTAACCTTATCTTGACTGACGAATCACTCTTGCACAAAATAAACACAGAAATGCCTTCTCTTATCTATGTGAACATTTATTAAATCACAGCCCTGATACAATCCGTTCTTCCGATTTAATAATCTTCACGTACTCAAACATGCAAAGTTCTACACAAAAAGGGGGTAAAATATCTAACTAAACAAAATAAAGCAAACAGCAGTGGGTGCGTATGGGATCAAACCAGCAGTTATGGCAAAAATGATAATATGACAAAAGGGATGTGGTGGTGAGTGGAGGGTGGGAGCAGAGCTCAAACTGCAACTCAGTCATAAAACATCCCCCAACTCTGTGCGGGGTGAGCACACAAAGTGTTATAAAACTTTTGGCGGCAAGCTAGTAGGCAGTAAAATTGAAGAGAAAGAAAATGGTGAATTTCACCATGAGGTTATTATAACACTTCAGTTTCACAGCACACCTGCGCACAGGTGTTTGCATGGTAAAGACACTTGCGAGACACAGCGGTCTCCGAAAGTACCAACAATGGCATGCACATACACTCAGAACACATTAGACTCTAAATGGCGACTCTAATCGCACTAAAAATCTCCTCTACCTTGCCCGGCTATTCCTAATAAGGAAATAAAAAAAATAATAAAAGGATGTGTTTTACTTTGTTGAAGCCTTCTTTCTGGACAGAGTTGAGAGAGAGTGGGGTGGAAGTTGAAAGTTAACTTCAGGAAAAACGGTCAATCTTTGTCCTCTGGCCTCCTTGGCAAAAGGGAAAAATATGATGTGACCGTTACAGTCGACTAGAACACAAAACAAGGTGGCGTTCGTCTCCTTGAAACTCTGTGTTTTTTTTTAGTTACGTGTTAAGCTCACGTCTTCGATTGGCAAAGTGAAATGTCTGGCCTTCTCATTCCAGAAACCTCAGTTATTAATTTTTCGTTGGCCAACGAAGGAGAATAAATGAAATCCACTCGGGACTCTTCTCCAGATGATGCTTCAGTTGCGTGGTCACCGCGTCATGGTCTCCAGCTGAAAGCGAGCCCTCAAAATGGGCGCCTTCCTATATAGCGTCTTGTGACGTCAGACTTGGGACGCCCCGTCATTTCAGTCGTAGTGTCCGATGGGATTTGTAGGAACGGACTGTCCTGGATACAAAATGGCTGATGATGTTGGAGAGGCACAGTGGCGTCCAGCAACGTGCAAATGGTCCAATATTCAGCAAACAAGTGGTCCAACACACTCAACAGCACAGCCTGTGTGAGTGGCTTCAGCACCTGGCCGCTTTTTCACACATTGTAGAGAAGAAACAATGTATGAAAAAGACTAATTTGCCAGATGTCTTGAAAATGTAGGAAGTCAAAGAACCTACACAAAGACTGTCCTCTGAAACATCTGCAGTGCATGGATAATAAAGCCTGTGACCTTTTTGCCTGCACTCTTGCACATACACTTACACATACATTTCTCAGCATTGGAAACCTCTGCTCCGAGCTTTTATAGACTTACCAAGGTTTTTATAGCTCAATACTCCACATCACTGTGGAGGACCGAACCTGCCCTAATTAAGAATACTTTCAAAAATACATATATGACTCAATAAAGTAATTACTGGGCCAAAAAGTAGCTAGACATATAAAGTGTGTATGTCAGTAATTGCAACAAAATAGTAACAAGACAATTATTCAATTACTGATTAATTAATTAGATATAAATATATTTCATTTTCATTTACTATTTTTATTTAGACCATTTATTTTCAAATCGTATATTTTTTCTTGAGCTCTATATTATACATCTATATACCACCCACATATATTTAATAAATTTTTTTTTTTTTTTTACTGTCCTTTTATTTGTTAAGAACTAATATATTTTCCCCTCTAATATATCCTCCTTGTATTATTTTTACCCAACGGATTTCCCGGAGCCCATTTATTTCTTTTTTACATTCCATGGTTGCTGCATTATCTGTTCCCCCTCAAAATGCAGCTGAAAATGTAATGAATGATGGTCTTTATGACCGCATCACCAACTTAGCTTCTCCTGTAGGCTGAGGTCAAGCCTTTAGGAAGTAGGTGCAGTGCCTCGTTATGGCTGCCTGGTTCTGAAAAGGAGCTAGCACAAACTGCTAAGTTAACTTCTTTCATGTTCTTCAAGCGTTTTAGGCAGGAGTAAAAAAAATGCTGTAAACATAGAATGCTTTCAAAAATGGAAGTGTTAATCATTTATTTTCATCAATCAACAAAATGCAGTGAATGAGCAAAAGAGAAATCCTCATCTGATGTAGCTTATGCGAGATCAGCACGCATCAGGCGTGCAGAGCTGGCAGGGGAAATCCGCTTCACTAGATATGATTACCAAGGTTTTAATATTTTTGCAAGTTTCATTAGCTTTTATTTTTATTTAGTTTTGACTTTACATTTTCAATTCTATTTTAGTTTTAATTAGTTTTTAGCAATTGTTTGCTAGTTTAGTTTGGTGTTATTTTTTGAAAATGCATAGTTTCAGTTATAGTTTTAGTTTTTTTTCTGAAATTTAAATCCGGGGACATTTCCAGCTCAGAGATTAAAAGAAATAAATGTTATCAAGATACAAAGAAAATATTGGTACAGTTACAGTTTCATTTATTTTAAAATATTTATTCATAATTAAACAATAAGCATCAACTGTAATAGCAGGAAAGTCTATCCACACTGTTGTTAGCATTTCCTAAGAGTAATAAAACAAATAAATAGCAGTAGTAATGTCGGTCTTCTTTACTTCTCTTTTTTCTAACACTCATCTGCTCTTTTCCTGCTCTTAGCTTTAGTCTTCTTTCTATCAGTGTTTCTATTTCCTCCTCTCTCCTCTTCTATCAGATGTTTACTATTATAAAAGAGACATAATATTATCACAATCCTATCAAAAAACATTAGAGCGTATAACATACTGAATAATTGCAATTTAACAAATAACACAGGATTTTTGTTTCAGATACCCTTTAGTAGTTGGATATTTTTAGAGACTAGGTTAATCCTTTAAATATTAACTTTTCTTTAAATATTTAACTATTTTCCTCAGTTGATGAAATACCAAAATCGCCATATTTAGCAAAAAAAAAATAATTATTTTTTCTTGGAGCTACAGGCTCATACAACAAAAAAATTGCAGATTTAACCAGGTGATTCTCTCTCCCTTCTCATCATTCTCAGTTCATGCATTTCTTGCCTCATTCACTTTCCCTGTTACTGACTCCTTTCAGTAACTTTCATATGGCCAAACTGAGTGGAAAACACCCCTCAGCCTGAGTTCACAAATCACTAGAATAAATTAGCAAAACAACTAATAACTAACTCAGAAAATATAAACTAAAGGTCACCAATCAATTCTAAAACATCTGAATTTGGACAAATCCTTGTTGACACTGTAGCTCCAATTTCCCAAATCAGGGAGTTGTGCTCTCGTCTTCCTATTAGCTGTTCTGTTCGTTCATTAAAACTTGGTATATTAGCAATTGTGTCCTCACCTTTAGTAAAACAAAACACATTAAATTCAATTCAATACAGTTTTATTTATATAGCGCCAATTCACAACACATGTTGTCTCAAGGCACTTCACAACAGTCAGGTACATACATTCCAATTAATCCTAACAATTGAACAGTGCAGTCGAAGTTAGCTTTTTATTCAAATTGGATAAAAAGTTTTTCTATATAAGGAAACCCAGCAGATTGCATCCAGTCAGTGACTTGCAGCATTCCCTCCTCCTGGATGAGCATGTAGAGACAGTGGACAGTGACTGGCGTTGACTTTGCAGTAATCCCTCATACTGAGCATGCATGTAGCGACAGCGGAGGAAAAACTCCCTTTTAACAGGAAGAAACCTCCAGCAGAACCAGGCTCAGTGTGAGCGGCCATCTGCCACGACCGACTGGGGGTTTTAGAGAACAGAGCAGAGACACAAAAAGAACACAGAAGCACTGATCCAGAAGTACTTTCTATGGGAAGGAAAAGTAAATGTTAATGGATGTAGCTCCTTTAGTTGTTTCACCTAGAAAGAAAGAACAGATGAACTCTGAGCCAGTTTTCAAGGTTAGAGTCTGAAAGAGAGCACATAGAGTTAGTTACAGTAAAGCTCAGTCAATTTCCATGTCTAGGAGAGAAAAAGGGTTAAACACTAAAAGACAGGGCTATGTGGATCATCGGTAGAGGGTGAGCATTAAGTTGTTGCCAGCAGAAGCTCGGACAATTCCCCTCTCCAGAAAGGTGTCACAGGCAGACACAGAGCCAGGCCAGGTGTAGCTTCTAGGAAGAGAAAAGAGAGAACAAGGTTAAAAGCTGAAATAACAGCAAACAATGCAAAATTGGAGAGTAGTGTGAGAATGTAGCGAAGAGGGTGAAAGTGGTCATTATGTCCTCCAGCAGCCTAAGCCTATAGTAGCATAACTACACAGATAGTTTCAGTTCAGATTATTTAGTTAAACGGCGCTTATTTACAACAATGTCATCACAAGGCACCTCACAAAGGGTCCCACTGATAGTCATTGTTATACTAAAAACCACAATGATTGGGATACCTCCCTCTGTCAGAATGATTATAACCATTGGAAAAGAGAAGGGGTCATACAGGTAGCAGAAATTGAGGGTGTGTTTGCACCTCAACCATAACTGAACCGGTTTAGGCTAAACCTGACTCCCCCTTACTCCAACCAACAGGGAGGGAAGAAGACGGAGGTAAAAAATAAGGAAGATAGCTCAAGATAAACTAAGCCACTCTAACTATAAGCTTTATCAAAAAGGAAAGTTTTAAGCCTAGCCTTAAAAGTAGACAGGGTGTCTGCCTCACGGACTAAAGCTGGGAGCTGGTTCCACAGGAGAGGAGCCTGATAACTAAAGGATCTGCCTCCCATTCTACTTCTAGAGACTCTAGGAACCACCAGTAAACCTGCAGTCTGAGAACGAAGTGCTTTGTTAGGAACATATGGAACAATCAGATCTCTGTTGTATGATGGAGCTAGATCATTAAGGGCTTTATATGTGAGGAGGAGAATTTTAAATTCTATTCTGGACTTAACAGCGAGCTAATGAAGGCAAGCTAAAATAGGAGAAATATGATCTCTCTTTTCAATTTTCATCAGAACTCTTGCTGCAGCATTTTGAATCAGCTGAAGGCTTTTAACTGCATTTTGTGGACATCCTGATAGTAACGAATTACAATAGTCCAGCCTTGAAGTAACAAATGCATGGACTAGTTTTTCAGTGTCACTCCTAGATAGGATATTTCTAATTTTGGCAATGTTCCGGAGATGAAAGAAGGAAATCCTAGAAACCTGTTTAATATGGGATTTAAATGACATGTCCTGGTCAAAAATAACACCAAGGTTTTTTACTTTATTATCAGAGGTCAATTTAATGCCATCCAGGTTAAGTGATTGACTAAGCAGTTTCTTTTTTAAAGACTCCGGTCCAAAGACGACAACTTCTGTTTTGTCTGAATTTAGAAGCAAACAATTTAACTTGATCCAAGTTTTTATATCTTCAAGACATGCTTGTAGTCTATCTAACTGCTTGGGCTCATCAGGATTTATGGAGAAATAAAGCTGCGTATCATCAGCGTAACAGTGAAAATGTATCCCATGCTGCCTAATAATTTGACCTATTGGAAGCATATATATAGTAAAGAGAATTGGCCCAAGTACTGAGCCCTGTGGTACTCCACAATTAACCCTGGAGTTTAAAGATGATTTATCATTTACATGAACAAACTGGAATCTGTCAGACAGATAAGATTTAAACCAGCCTAGCGCTGTTCCCCTGATCCCTACAGCATATTTCAGCCTTTCTAAGAGAATTTTGTGATCGACTGTATCAAATGCAGCACTGAGATCTAACAGAACCAGAACAGACACAAGTCAATTATCTGAGGCCATAAGAATATCATTAGTGACTTTCAGCAGAGCTGTTTCAGTGCTATGATGAGCTCTGAAACCTGACTGAAACTCTTCAAACAGGTCATTGCTGTATAAATGCTCACACATTTGATTAGCAACAATTTTCTCAAGAATTTTAGATAAGAATGGAAGATTGGATATAGGTCTGTAATTTTCCAAGTCATCTCGATCAAGCGAAGGTTTCTTAAGTAAAGGTTTAATTACAGCTAACTTAAAAGCCTGTGGTACATATCCATTTACTAAAGATAGATTAATCATATCTAAAATGGGGCTGGTAATCAGAGGGAACACTTCCTTAAATAATTTGGTTGGGATTGGGTGTAACATACAAGTTGAAGGTTTAGATGAAGCTAATATTTCTGATAACTCAGGAAGCTTCACAGGATCAAAACAGTCCAAACACAAATCAGGTTCTGCAGTTATTTCCAATGTTGTCTCACTTGCTGAGGATGAAGTAATCATCTTCGGGAGTATGTCAAAGATTTTATTTTTAATAGAATCAATTTTATTTAAGAAGAATCCCATAAAGTCATGGCTGCTAAGAGCTAAGGGAATGGATGGCTCAACAGAGCTATGACTCTGTGTAAGTTTAGCAACTGTACTAAAGAGAAACCTAGGATTATTCTTGTTCTCTTCTATTAATGATGAGAAATAAGCTGTTCTAGCTTGGCGAAGTGTCTTTTTATACAACAGTAGGCTATTTTTCCAGATTAAGTAGGAATCCTCTAGGTGTGTAGAACGCCATTTTCTCTCCAATTTTCTAACATTGTGCTTTAAAGTACGCAGCTCTGAATTAAACCAGGGAGCCAGCCTCCTATGAATAATTACCTTCTTTTTCAAGGGGGCTGCATTGTCTAATGCACCACGCAATGATGAAGAAACACTATGAACAAAAGAATCAATTTGTGAAGGGGCAGAAACAGAATTATTGCCCTCCACTGGCTTTTCAGTGATAATGAGGAAATTAAAAGTGGAACAGATTCTTTAAAGCCATTTGTTTTTTTTTTTTACCATTTGTTTGAATGTTGACAACACTAATAACATTTCCCACCACAAAACAAACCTTCATCATGGCCAGGATCAGCCCAGTCCAAGGCGGCGCACTCAGCTTTTCTTCTTTAACAGCATCGCAACCAGCTACCGTAACAGCAGTTGTTGCGAGCAACATGCTCACTTGCGCTTTCTAACCCCGGTTACCGTAGTAGAAGTTGACGCACATTTCTCATTCACAAAACACAAAAATCAGCAACATTTCTGGGGACAGCTATAGCCAGGGACAGGTCGTCTAAATCTGTCAGGTCACCCTACACTACTACTGGCTTAATGCGGCACAGCAAAAAAAAAAAAAACAACAACCCGAGACTAAACTTCATACTTATGCATGAGACACACAAACAAAAACTGAGCACATTACCTCTATAAATTCAGTTAATTTTAGTTAATTTTGTGAACACTCATTACAGTTTCAGTTAGTTTTCGTTTGTTTGCAAAGTCTTGTTTTTATTTTTATTTCAGTTAACAAAAATGTTTTTTTTTACTTCTAGTTTTTGTTATTTCTTGTTAACGATAAGAACCTTGGTGATTACAGACACAAATCATCTGGAATAATCTTTGGCTCAGATTTATTTCTTGCAGAAGCTGAGAAAGAAAGGTTAAAGACAAGATTGTCTTAATTGCCCATTTAGCATGAATGCTAGATGCTCGGACAGCAGATTATCACTTGACTTTTGATTGTTTTTCAATCGATGTGTCCTCCAAACAGTTGATTGTAGTCAACTCAGCACCCAAGGATTCTTCGCAGAAGTAGAGTCTTACCTGCCAGTGAGTTTCAAAGACTTTTCAGTTTACGTGCTACCCCCCCCCCCCCTACTTTAATAAAGTAGTTTTGAATTGAATTTGAATTGAATTGAATTGCTACATGCTCTTACACGCACTACTGAAATGTGCTCACATGCACACTAATAAGATGCTCTCACACGCACTACAAAAAGGCAATTCAAATTCAAAGCCTCCTCCAAAGGGGCCCAACAAATGCATCTTTTTCCCCAGATTTGAAGGATGGGTCCGGTGTATACTTCATGGTCCACCCTATCCATTGATTCATTGATGGCCAAAGCGGATTGCTGAAACGGAAGTGGCATTGGCAGAAGAGTGAGAATATAAATTAATATTGTTGGATATATTATGATTTCTGTGAAACATAAATTCCTTTTACAATGTCTTAGGAGAGAATGTAGTTGTGTAAACCTGAAATATCTGCTCCGTTTACCAGGATATTGCCTAATTGCAAAGGTGCTGCAATGTGTTCGGTGATGTCTGCTCCTGCTCCTCTTACAGCCGGCTCACCTCACCGACCGTCAGTTGATCAGACTGTCGAGATTCGCTATACTGGGGGAGGACGTCTGAATCCCAGCCCATCGTTTCCAAACTCCTGCTGTGTTTCCCCAATGGGTGGAAGTTAAACACAGATATCGTTTAGTTATGTCATATTTAACAGTTAATGTATGGTCTAGTTAATACTATTATTATGGTCTACAAATAAATGTATTTAAACTTTGCTCAGAAAGTTAATATTTAAGTTGTTAAAAGTTTTACCAATAAATTAAATGGTATTTGTCATTATCAATATACTTTATTTACGGTGTGATATTTTTTATATCTATGAACATAAAAAATGTTTTGAACATTTTAAATGGCTGACTGAACAAGAATAAAATGAAAAGATAATAAAACAAGAACATTTTAAGGAAAACAAGCTTATAAGCCATCAGGAATATGCAAAAGGGGTAAATATAGATCATGTGCAGTTATTTACAGTTATTTATAGTTTAGTTAGAAAATTATAAAACTACAATGAAATACAAAAATAAAATAACAAAATCCCCTGCTGGAAGTACTTCTTTTACCACATGCGGAAATGAGCTGAAGGCAGGAATGGTGCTTCGGGTAGATAGCTATCATTGATTTTTTTTTACACTTTATTGAGCAAATAGCAAGTATATAAAAAACGAATGATAGAGCTATACAGAACGATACATCACTTACCTGAACAAATAATCAGGGGTGTTAATTAAACAAATAAATAAAAAAATTCACATAAATTAATTGTTCAGAGCGCTTGTTTTGTTGGTAGTCTGATTTTAAGTTTATGTACTGTCCACATCTTTAAGAAAATTAAGAAAGTCCAGAGGAAAAACAAAGCAGTGACAAAGCTTGCAGTTTATCTGAAGGTCTTTCCGTTTCTACTAAAACACCTTCTGTTTATATTGTAATAAGTAGTCTGTGTTAGAGCATTTCAATGGTGCATGGTAAGAGGTTTTAATTTATTAAGGCAAAGAAAAACTGTTTAATTTTACTTGCCACACCCAGACCTGTAGACTCAAGAAATCCTTTAAATAGAACCCGTCTTACCAAAGTAGGCTGAAACATTTAAAAAAGAAACACACCATGCCCCCATATAAAGAAATTAAAGAACAGATGAGTAAGAAAATCACTGACATCTGTCATTCTGTGAGGATGGCGAAGCCATTTCTAAGGCTTTGGGACTTTACCAAACCACAATGAAAGCCATGATCCACAAATGGACAAATCACAGAACAGCGGTGAACGTTCAAAAGAGTGGCCGGCTGACAAAAATCACTTGAAGAGCACATTTATGGTGATAGCGTGATATCCTTGGTTTGCTTTGCTGCATTAGGACGTGGGTAATGTCCCTTAACAGAACTCCAAATTCTGCTCTCTTCCTAAATTGGGATGATGTCTGACCCCCAGTTTATAACTTTCAGCTTAAGCACAACTGGTTTATGCAGTAGAAAAATTTTGCAAAGAGGAACAGGTCAAAAGTACCTTCCCTACAATATTGCCCTACTTTGTGTTGTGTAGTGGTTGTAACATGACAAAATGTGATATGGGTAATTTATCATCACATGTTTTATTGCTTTAATGTGTTGCAGTACTATAAATACCATTGTCTTCTTTGCTTCCTGTACAGGTCCTTCTCAAAATATTAGCATATTGTGATAAAGTTCATTATTTTCCATAATGTCATGATGAAAATTTAACATTCATATATTTTAGATTCATTGCACACTAACTGAAATATTTCAGGTCTTTTATTGTCTTAATACGGATGATTTTGGCATACAGCTCATGAAAACCCAAAATTCCTATCTCACAAAATTAGCATATCATTAAAAGGGTCTCTAAACGAGCTATGAACCTAATCATCTGAATCAACGAGTTAACTCTAAACACCTGCAAAAGATTCCTGAGGCCTTTAAAACTCCCATCCAGGGTTCATCACTCAAAACCCCAATCATGGGTAAGACTGCCAACCTGACTGCTGTCCAGAAGGCCACTATTGACACCCTCAAGCAAGAGGGTAAAACACAGAAAGAAATTTCTGAACGAATAGGCTGTTCCCAGAGTGCTGTATCAAGGCACCTCAGTGGGAAGTCTGTGGGAAGGAAAAAGTGTGGCAGAAAACGCTGCACAACGAGAAGAGGTGACCGGACCCTGAGGAAGATTGTGGAGAAGGGCCGATTCCAGACCTTGGGGGACCTGCGGAAGCAGTGGACTGAGTCTGGAGTAGAAACATCCAGAGCCACCGTGCACAGGCGTGTGCAGGAAATGGGCTACAGGTGCCGCATTCCCCAGGTCAAGCCACTTTTGAACCAGAAACAGCGGCAGAAGCGCCTGACCTGGGCTACAGAGAAGCAGCACTGGACTGTTGCTCAGTGGTCCAAAGTACTTTTTTCGGATGAAAGCAAATTCTGCATGTCATTCGGAAATCAAGGTGCCAGAGTCTGGAGGAAGACTGGGGAGAAGGAAATGCCAAAATGCCAGAAGTCCAGTGTCAAGTACCCACAGTTTAGGGTGCCATGTCAGCTGCTGGTGTTGGTCCACTGTGTTTTATCAAGGGCAGGGTCAATGCAGCTAGCTATCAGGAGATTTTGGAGCACTTCATGCTTCCATCTGCTGAAATGCTTTATGGAGATGAAGATTTCATTTTTCAGCACGACCTGGCACCTGCTCACAGTGCCAAAACCACTGGTAAATGGTTTACTGACCATGGTATCACTGTGCTCAATTGGCCTGCCAACTCTCCTGACCTGAACCCCATACAGAATCTGTGGGATATTGTGAAGAGAACGTTGAGAGACTCAAGACCCAACACTCTGGATGAGCTAAAGGCCGCCATCGAAGCATCCTGGGCCTCCATAAGACCTCAGCAGTGCCACAGGCTGATTGCCTCCATGCCACGCCGCATTGAAGCAGTCATTTCTGCAAAAGGATTTCCGACCAAGTATTGAGTGCATAACTGTACATGATTATTTGAAAGTCGACGTTTTTTGTATTAAAAACACTTTTCTTTTATTGGTCGGATGAAATATGCTAATTTTGTGAGATAGGAATTTTGGGTTTTCATGAGCTGTATGCCACAATCATCCGTATTAAGACAATAACAGACCTGAAATATTTCAGTTAGTGTGCAATGAATCTAAAACATATGAATGTTAAATTTTCATCATGACATTATGGAAAATAATGAACTTTATCAGAATATGCTAATATTTTGAGAAGGACCTGTATATTGGTTGACCAGCTCTAGATACTGTAAAAGATATTTCTGTCATAATATAATTTCCATGACTCAGGAAGTGACACAGCCATGAGGACAAAAACAGAGTTTTAACAGTTTATTTAGAAAACACGGGTTGAAATTAATCACAGCCTGGACTGGATCTGCCTGAGGGATCAGGATTGCCACTGAGGAAGGAGAGGAGAGAGGTTACTGAAGCTCCAGGAAGGAAATGGCAAATAGAGCAGAGAGGTTCTGAGGCTGACTTACAGATTATGATACTAGAGACTTGTTGGGGAGAAAAAGTCTTTTCCACGGTGGCTGAGGTTGGCAGAGAGTGAGGAATGGAGTGGTGAGATTCTTTAGTTCTCGCTGTGTGTTTCTTGGGTAGCTCCGCTGTTTTCAGGTAGGCAGTGTTGGAGAGTGGACAGGCAGGTGAGCGAGAGTCAGATGTCCCCATGAGTAGGCTCTTGAGCAGCTGGGCTGTAGGTTAGAATGGAACGAAGATCCATGGCTGGATCAACAGGGCCTGGGTTCAGGTGCTCGTCTGAACATGACACGAAGAAACAGAAACCAGGAATCCAAAATTGTCTCCACAGAATCAGATCTGCAAGGCAGGGAAAAACAAGGAGATTAGAAAGGTTTCAGGAGACCTGCAGAGCTGCAGCTCACAGTCAGTTTACCATGCTGGTTAAGACAACAAGCTGATGCCCCCTTCCAGGTTCCAGCTCTACAGGTCCTTCTCAAAATATTAGCATATTGTGATAAAGTTCATTATTTTCCATAATATCATGATGAAAATTTAACATTCATATATTTTAGATTCATTGCACACTAACTGAAATATTTCAGGTCTTTTATTGTCTTAATACGGATGATTGTGGCATACAGCTCATGAAAACCCAAAATTACTATCTCACAAAATTAGCATATTTCATCCGACCAATAAAAGAAAAGTGTTTTTAATACAAAAAACGTCAACCTTCAAATAATCATGTACAGTTATGCACTCAATACTTGGTCGGGAATCCTTTTGCAGAAATGACTGCTTCAATGCGGCGTGGCATGGAGGCAATCAGCCTGTGGCACTGCTGAGGTCTTATGGAGGCCCAGGATGCTTCGATAGCGGCCTTTAGCTCATCCAGAGTGTTGGGTCTTGAGTCTCTCAACGTTCTCTTCACAATATCCCACAGATTCTCTATGGGGTTCAGGTCAGGAGAGTTGGCAGGCCAATTGAGCACAGTGATACCATGGTCAGTAAACCATTTACCAGTGGTTTTGGCACTGTGAGCAGGTGCCAGGTCGTGCTGAAAAATGAAATCTTCATCTCCATAAAGCTTTTCAGCAGATGGAAGCATGAAGTGCTCCAAAATCTCCTGATAGCTAGCTGCATTGACCCTGCCCTTGATAAAACACAGTGGACCAACACCAGCAGCTGACACGGCACCCCAGACCATCACTGACTGTGGGTACTTGACACTGGACTTCTGGCATTTTGGCATTTCCTTCTCCCCAGTCTTCCTCCAGACTCTGGCACCTTGATTTCCGAATGACATGCAGAATTTGCTTTCATCCGAAAAAAGTACTTTGGACCACTGAGCAACAGTCCAGTGCTGCTTCTCTGTAGCCCAGGTCAGGCGCTTCTGCCGCTGTTTCTGGTTCAAAAGTGGCTTGACCTGGGGAATGCAGCACCTGTAGCCCATTTCCTCTACACGCCTGTGCACGGTGGCTCTGGATGTTTCTACTCCAGACTCAGTCCACTGCTTCCGCAGGTCCCCCAAGGTCTGGAATCGGCCCTTCTCCACAATCTTCCTCAGGGTCCGGTCACCTCTTCTCGTTGTGCAGCGTTTTCTGCCACACTTTTTCCTTCCCACAGACTTCCCACTGAGGTGCCTTGATACAGCACTCTGGGAACAGCCTATTCGTTCAGAAATTTCTTTCTGTGTCTTACCCTCTTGCTTGAGGGTGTCAATAGTGGCCTTCTGGACAGCAGTCAGGTCGGCAGTCTTACCCATGATTGGGGTTTTGAGTGATGAACCAGGCTGGGAGTTTTAAAGGCCTCAGGAATCTTTTGCAGGTGTTTAGAGTTAACTCGTTGATTCAGATGATTAGGTTCATAGCTCGTTTAGAGACCCTTTTAATGATATGCTAATTTTGTGAGATAGGAATTTTGGGTTTTCATGAGCTGTATGCCAAAATCATCCGTATTAAGACAATAAAAGACCTGAAATATTTCAGTTAGTGTGCAATGAATCTAAAATATATGAATGTTAAATTTTCATCATTACATTATGGAAAATAATGAACTTTATCACAATATGCTAATATTTTGAGAAGGACCTGTATATAAAGCCCAGCCTATTACACTCAGATGAGGAACACCTGTGCTGCAGCACCTGTCAGTCACACCCTGAGCAGAGAGAAAAAACACAGAACACACACAAAAACTGCACACAGCCACTGTGGATCTGACAATTTTAAAATAGGGCAAAGGGCTTCATCCCAGCTTTTGAAACAGTCACTAAGAAATATAGTATACTGCAATCTAGGCATAGGCACGTCATGATCTGTGGTAACTAATTGTAAAAACCGTTTTAATCTACTCTTGTAAACTGTGCATTGCATATCTTAATCAGGCATGTATGAACCCACAGATATGGTCTGCATGCTTGTAATTCCTCAATAGGTGTTTGGTGCAGACCAAAGTTTAAAACGTCAAGATAGTGGGGGACCTATCTGTTCCAACTTGTTAATATGCTCAGCCCAGTTCAATGGAAAGCAAGCTGGTAGCTCAGGTATGATAAGTGAAACTACTGTGTCTGCTGAAATGGAAGAGAAACACCTAATTTGTTATGTCATTGCTTTTATTTCTCTAGGTTTTGACTGCCAAAGTTATTTACTACTGAACCCAACCATATATTTGAATTATACAGTTTCAAGTTTGGAATAATGTAATATGTAAAGACAATGGTAATATGCACTGAGAAACTCAAACCATGTACCAATTAGAACATTTTCCTGTCATAGTCTCTGTAAGGCTTTTAAAGAGCCACACCTGTTCTGTTGGTGCTGTTACACATCCTGGCTTGTGGGACTTGCGGGGGAGTAGTGTGGAATGAATGGTAATGCATACCAACACAATGAAAAAGATCAGGTAGTTGCCAGCAGGCTGTTAGCTTGAGAATGTGCCTCAGACAGCCCATTACCAAACAAAGTCCGAATTTCTTAGAAAAAGGTAAGCCATACCTGCCACTCAAAGTAGTTCCCCAATTTATTTGGCTGAAATACCACCAGTCACTTTCTGCCCTCTGGTTGGGTTAGATATCATGCAGTATATGGTCAGTATATCACCCAAGCAGAAAGTTGTTTTGTGGCACAAGGTATTTCTATGCAGTTTTGGTATTTTCTACAACTCATGCTAAAATGCATGCGCAAGAGCTCAGTGTGTGCAGGTATGCCCAACATTTTTCACAGCCCTGGCAAATGTATATGAACTCTTTTAATTTCACCAACATTTTTCTTCTGACTGGAAGTAATATGAACATTCTGAAATGGCCCAGACAGAGTCCCATCATGAGTATGATGGAGAATCTATGGAGGGAACTAAAGATTAGGGTAAAGACAAGGACGCCTTCCAACCTCAAAGACATTGAGCTAATTGCAAAAGATTTATCATCTAAAATACCAGTGGAAACATCCAAAGCGCTGCTGAAGGGATGAGATTGGAGTTCACTGGTGAGTTGGGACTGTTTTGTCCTGGGGTGGCTCTGGTTTTCTGCCAGTTTGGGTCTTGGGCTGACCCCTCATATGCATCTTCTTAGGCACCCCATCAAATGGGAGGGCTCTGGGGGGCCTTTGAATGTCTGTGGCTCTGATCTCCTCTGTGTCTGCCTCAACTCCTGGGGGTCAGGTCTGTGGCTCCTCACATCCACTATTGAATATTTTTTAGATTGAAATTTATCGAGAAACCTTATGAACACAAGCGCACTCACACATACATCCACAAGTGTTTGGATTAGGGTGTTTACACAGATACACAGACATATCTTCGTTCTTTCTCACTTTCTGCAGATGTAGAAGCAGACTATTATGGTGTTATATTGTATTCTTTTTATCCTCTCTCCTCTCCCTTTTTACTTTTTTCCCCGACCTCTTTCCCTTTCTTTCTTCTTTGTTTCTGTTTTGTTCTCCATGTCCACTACGTTTGAAATAATCCCAAAGCAATTTCTAATGAAGATTTTTTATATATGTATGAATTGGAGCATTATAAAGAAACCTGTAATGCTCCACTTGTGAAAGTTAATCTGTTGGGCTTCTTCTTGGCACTCAGACAACAATTGTGAGTGCTACTCTGCCGGACAGAATGAGAGAACAGCGAAAAGAGAACAGCGTAGGAACTGCCAGCATTGCACACCTTCCTGCCTGCTGGTCCAGGTAGCAGGTACCCATAAACACCTAAATATTGGTATTAATGGTATTTTAAGCACATGTAAAACTAAAAGGGTTGTTACATAAACCGTTTTTTCCTTTCTTAGCCAAAACCACTAATGCTAGCACCAGCAAAGTCACATATTTACATACGACTTATCGCCATTTTGTGAGAGTCAATAGACGCTCCATTCCGCCATTTTAGTAGTTCATTACTCCATGTGATCGCTAGTTAAAAGTACCAGTGGCCGAGTAAAAAGATTATTAACTTCTAAAGTGGCAAATCATTCTTTAAAATATTATTTAAATAAAATAATATTGTATTTACCTTCTGATCTTGCATTGTGACTGGTTGTTGACATGCTAATTGTTATACTTAATTAGTTTTAAAACTATAAAATGTATGGATAAAATGTACCCAAAAGGTTCTGAACATTCTTAGAAAAAATATCAAGGCTCCCCAGTCCATATCTAAGGCCGGCTTGTTTGAAGGGGGGATTCTGAAGTCATTTTAGCCAGATTCAGAAAAAGCATGTGTTGATCTTAACCAACTATTATAGGTTTTTGCAGCTGAAAAGTTATTTGATGTCACATTAAGAATAGTCACATCTTAAAACACAACCTGCAGATTTGTAAAACTTCTTCATAAAAGCCACTAAAGAAATAAAATGTGATAAGATATTGTCAAATTAATATACATGTTTGCAGGCAACTATGTTAGGGGGCATTCTTGGGACAAAGGAAAGGTGGGAGCAAGAAATGAATTTTGTGATTAATGATCAAGAGTGGGAGCTAGTCTGAGAAAATGGAAATAAACTAACTAACAGTTCAACATGGAAGGAATTTTGCTGGAAAGTGAATGTTAAATATTTCAGACCACGTTTATTATTTCCAAATTTGATAAAACTAAAACAAATTTGTGCTTGAGACAATGTGGACAAGTTATAGATCACACATATCCAATGATTAAAACATTCAGGGAGGGAATTAGGGAGGACATTTCAAACATTTTGCACATTTGTGTTGAGTGGAACCCCCTTGTCTTTGTCCTTGGAATGCCTCCAAGTAATTTGTTAAGTAAAAACTGTACCAGTTTGGGATCCTTGTACTGGTAGCTAAAAAAAAAATTATCACTGTATTTTGGTATAAGCCTTCACTCCCCACAGTAAGTCAATGGAAAGAGCGAATTGTGAGGCTCTATACTATGGAGAAAATAACAGCAAATATAACCTAACTATTGATTTATTTAAGAAAAGGTGGTACCCTTTTCTGTAAAAACTTCTGTATGACTGAGTGTGTGCATGGTTGTTTGTGTGTTGCCCTGCGATGGACTGGGGACCTGTCCAGAGTGTACCCCGCCTCCCGCCCATAGACTGCTGGAGATAGGCACCAGCTTCCCCGTGACCAACTATGGAATAAGGGGTAGAAAATGACTGACTGACTGACTGACTGAAGGTGGTACCTGATAGCATATTTTGAACTGTCATCATAGCACTTTAGTATTTCTGTGATATTAATAAATGTACTTATAATTATTTAGACATATCTCATATGTAGTGTTGTTTTTATTCTTCCCTCTCATTCATAATTCATTTAGATTTATTAAGAGATCAGTTCACAGAGACGTTCACCTATGTTCCTGTTAATCTATCCTATTTTATTTTATGTTGTGTATCAAAAACAAAAAAGAGTAAAGTATTTATAGCTTCATCCGTTATGAAAGAAAACGGAAACATTATTGCTGTGATGCTTAAAAGAAAAATTATGGATGTCATCAGCCTTGTATAGACTTATCAGGGACTAAACCCATCTACCAGTTAAAAAAATAAGTACCCACTTCCCCTTCTTCCCTTTGCTTTTCAGACAGTCCATAACTCAACCACCTTTTCCAAACTTGACCTGAAAAATGTTTACCATGTTGTCCACATCGGAGATGGGGAAGAGTGGAAGCCCACCTTCAGAACTCCCTTAGGTCTCTTCAGGTATTTGGTTTATGCCCTTTGGGACAACCAATTACCCTGTGTCTTCAAATCTGTAGGGAACAATATCCTATGTGACTTTCTCAAGCATTTAAATTCTGTCTACTTCGATGACATCCTCATCTTCTCAAAGTCCCCAGAGGAACACCTGAAACATGTTCTCTTCTAACGACGTCTTCTAACGACTGCCAGAAAAATGATTTTCAAAACAGAAATATTTGACTTTCATGTTACCTTCCTTGGGTACATTCTAGAGCATTGGCAGGTGATGACGGGTCCAAAAAAGATTTAAACCATCCTTAACTAGCCCACTCCATCCACCAAAAAACAACAGTGATTTCAATCAAGGATTTGCTATTTTCTACTGGAGGTTCATAAAAAACTACAGTCAAATCACAGCTATCCTGACATCAGTCATACCATTGATCTGTTGGCCATCCTAGAATAAGGACATCAAGGAGTATGTTTCTGCTTGCCAGGTTTGTACTCGCAGCAAGGCTTGTAAACAAACCCCAGGTAGCCTACTCCAACCCTTGTCAATCCCTAAGCAAACTTGGTCGCACATAGCCCTAGATTTCGCTACCTGACTCGTGCGCAAAATCGGATATGCGCAAAACAGTCATGTTTCCTTGGCTATCTGAATGTCTCCTTTTGAAGCATCCCTTGGGTTATCAACCACCTCTTTTCCTAGCTGATGAAGGAAAAATCTCTGTCACATCCATCCATCATATGCTACGCAGTAAAAAGACCTGGTATAACACCACCGCCACCCTAAATTGGATTGCTGAGCATAATTGCCACCTAGCTAAACGAAAAAAAACGACCAGATCCACAATACTTACCTGGCCACAGGTTTGGCTTTTGACTAGCTGGTCCAAAATGCTGCTGCCGGTCTGCTAACGGGAATAAGCAACATGAGCACATTTCCCCCATATTGTCCTCCTTGCACAGGTTGCCTGTACTTTTTAGGATTCCTTTTAAGATTTTATTTTGGTTTTTAAATGTTTAAGCAGTCGGGTTCCCCCTTATCAAACAGAACGTCTGCACAAGCACATTTCAAAGAGAAGTTTGAGAGCAGAACCTCTGTTGCTTTTAGATGATCATGGGACTTATGTGACCTGAGGAGACAGAGCCTTTTCTGTTGCTCCCAAACTCTGAAAAAATCTTCCTCTTTACTGTAAGGATGGCTAATACCTTAAATGATTTAAACGTTGCGTTCTGACCGAACGTGAATGACACGATGGGAGCAAGTGCTTTACATGTTAACCCTATGTAAAAGCAGGTTCAGGAGAGAAGCGACACCAAGGATGCCAAGGACGCGAAGTGAAACCCGTGAAGCGAAACCTACAAAGCAAGCTATGCGAACAGCACGATTCAGGGGAATGGAGCGAAGTAAAACCCAGGATGGACACGAAGCGAATTTTGCTGGAGTTGAAAAGTCTAAACTTTTCTGTCAGTTTTCTGTCAAGTATTTAATTTTTAGATGCATATGTCAGCAAGGCTGATTTCTAGGTCGCCGATCAGCCGTTATTACATAATTATTCAATACTTATGGCTACCATGCTACATTCTGTTGTCATATCAGCTCTTGTCTGGTGTATTTTGATGGTCCTCGTCCATATGTTTAGGCATACAAATGTTTATTATATTTAGAAAATGTGGACAGTACAATTTGGCTGTTTATCTTTTGAGCTAAGATTTATTTATTCACTTAAGACACATGAACAGACGTTCTGCAGCAGGGATACAGTGCCTGTCGTTGGTGTCCCAGAGGTTGATTCGTCACCCAGCGCAGGACAGCAGGTCCTCAACCTGGGTCCTGGATAGACGGAAGTACCGCTGAAAGCGACTGTCATCCAGACGCTGCTCCTGGAGTGGGTGGTAGTACACTCCAAATTGGTTCCGTTTTTGGTGAACCCAGGATCGTTGACACTGGCGCCGTTGTTCGGGGAGACACGTTGTCTCTCATTGGCCACGTGAATTGCTGGCGAAATGTCATGGTGCATTCAGACTGACCACGATTTCAGCAAATTTTTCACAATGCTGTGGTATTAACTTTTATCTTTAAAAAAAATATATATTTTTTAATGATTAATTAGGTATGGTTATCAGCTGCAAGGAATTTTGAAAACCTATCAAGTTCCAATTTTATTAGAAATATGAGTCTACGTTTAGGTCTAAATATGCAATGCAGGCATACCCTTACATAAGTCACTTCCTTGGTGAGTTAGGGGTGTAACAGCAGTGGGTTGACTTCACCAACTTTGCTGCCTTGTTCCTTTCAATGACACACACAAAGATGGTAAAGTCTTTTGATTAAGGTTTTTTTTGCAATAACACATCAAACTTACTAGCGAAAGAATAAGAAGTCCAAGGTATATTAAGTTCATATTGCTTTGAAATAGGACAGTCTTTCAGATAAACATGCATTCTCATTGTTACAAACCTATTATAAGCTATAATAAACCTGTAAACCTATTATAAGCCTTATTAACATTGTTATAAAGCTACACCAAACAGCAAAAGATTGTTAAAAACCCATGATCTGTGAACTTGCCAAGCTAATAATTTAAGCACACCTTTTCTCAAAATATTTGTGTATGACACTTTTAGCTTTAGTAGCTACACAACAGCGTTTTTTTCACTCTTGATTAGATGAGAAAAAGAATTTTAGTGCGACTCTAGTCAATTGTCCAATCTTTATGGTACGAGTCTCAGTCAACTCAAAGGTCTTTGTTATTGTGAATGGCTTGAGTGAAAGTCTGAAACTCGAGTCACAATCTCCACCATCAGTGAAAGGTCACAATTATGCAAGTTTCAAATGTGGCTATGGTTGCAACTAAACAATGATTGCATTGTGAAACATAAAATGTATATGCACTGTATTATTTGGCTTGCTGAAGGACTACATGTGAACTAGCTTGTAGTTTTAATATGGTATGATGGACCGGACATTAGTTTTGATAAAACTGCATTCAACTGATTTTAAATGTATTTTAGTGTTGTTTCCAATTGGGTTTCTGTTTTTACCATCCTGATCTTGTGTTGTCCTCTATGTGTGTTTTTATTTTGGTTCTTGTGTGTTGGTGGGCCTGGCCCCTCCCTTCTTCTCCTGTATGACCTGTTGCTTGCACACCTGTTCCTCATTTCCTCACCAGCATCTGCAATATATTATCTCCAGCTTTAGTCTTTAGTTCATTGTTCTAAAACCTTGAGTGGACGTTAGAGCCTCTAAGATCAATGGGGATGATTTTCTGTGATTCCTCCTGTGTCTGAGATATTTCCTTTGTTTACCCACAATCTTGACAACTATGCTCTCCAATCAAGCACTTCACTATTCTGTTTGACACACACTGTAATCTTCAATCTCCTACCAGAATATTCTCAATTGCCAGTAAAAGCTAAGAATTGTCTGTCAAATAACTCAAAAACTCTTTCTCCTGCATCCAATAAAATTTTTAAATGTAATTCCAAGACAGGTCAAAAAATAAAGATTGATATGATGAAAACTAAAATGCAACTTAAAGTAAAATAAAAATGTACATAGAAATTTATATATTCTATAAAGCTGGTTTATTTTGACTCAAAGCACAATAAAATATTATGGAGTTTTATTGTGTATTACCAAGTAATATTCTTCTGGATCCAAATATTCACATCTACCTTGGATGTTATGACACAAACACTGCTTGCCTAACAATTATTTCATGGTTCACTTGTCCTATCACCACCTCTCCACCCCCCTGTAGCAATGTACCTTAATATTCAGTCCAATATTGCTCTTCAGATACAAAGTGGCATGTCATGATTTAGAATATTATCAGACTTACTATATCATCTTTGTTAGCTGTGACCTCAGTAGAAATGTCCAAAATAAAATTGCAAGTTTCATTTCTTCTTCATAAGAGGATAATAGCCATTTTGAAAATGTTTGTTAGGGTTCCCATGCAAGGCATGGCCATTCGCCTGCTCCTAGCTGAGCTGGAAACTCTATTGTTAGAGATCCTGATAGAGGATGAGTTATTGTGCCTGTACATTTAGTTTGATGCATATTCAATCATAGGGGGCGCTATAGGCACCAAACGTTTATATCTGCATAATGGATTGATGGATTGACACGCAACTTGGTACATATGCTCAGAACCTTTGACCTTTGAACTCAGTGAATTTGAAAGATTTTGTTGGGGAAATTACACACTGTACGCAGAATTGTGCTACCTAGGAACATAAAAAAATTCAGACTTTTGCTACTAGATGGCACGGTTAT
The DNA here is from genome assembly GCF_021462225.1 of Girardinichthys multiradiatus. NCBI lineage: Eukaryota > Metazoa > Chordata > Actinopteri > Cyprinodontiformes > Goodeidae > Girardinichthys > Girardinichthys multiradiatus. The sequence goes on from NC_061797.1 coordinate 3,265,247, forward strand.
AACGTAAAATGCATTTTGGTGATTATATCTGAAACTGCTACTTGCAGTACTACTACCTATTTTCGTTAACTCCTCCTTAGGGCCGAGTCGAACCAAAACTGGGCATGGTGAGACTGCGGACATAGCCAATAAAACGATATGGAACAGATTTCAAAAATTTTTTTCGGTTTCTGAGTTATACGCGATCAAACCTTTCTCAAGCAAAAAACAAATGTTTCTTTGGCCCAAGTTGAAAATAGATCTACAAATAATTTTCATATCAGTAGTTGATAAGGTCAAACTGAATGTTTTCAGGGATCCAAGCCTTGGGGCTGCTATAAGCAAGATAAATTTATATAGCCAAAATGGCTGAATGGATTTTCATAAAATTTGGTACATTCCTTCAGGATACCACCTAGAGACTATGTTATTAATATGGTGATGGTTGGCCAAAGTGGGCGTGGCTAATTGGCATAAATGTACCTCCGAACTTTCGCTCATAAAAGAATTCCCCAAAAATCACTCGTGGTACCTAGAGAGCTTAAACCTTCAGCATGTCTTTTAATCCTGAAAAGTACATACTCTAGCTAAAATTCCATCTCAAAGCGCGTCACTACAACATATGACGTTTGGTAATAAAGCTAGCGGCTGTATCTTCAGTTCGGTTAAGCCAAACACCGTGGAATTTCGCACAATATCTAAGTAGATAATGCCTATAATCCCCAATAAACATTGTTCACTTTGGACTACCCACCTGTGTACAAATAATTTATAAGGACGTATGCTAATCAATAATGACGATTAAAAGGTTGATTCTTCATATTAAAGATGTTCTTGGTGAATTTTTAGAGATTTTTCTGACAAACTATGGATTTTTCATGTATTTTTAAATTCTGGTCATTGTTACTAATATCATTGAAATGATAGTTAACAATTCTTTTTTATTATTATTAAAATTAGGGACATTTAGAGAATTTTATAAAATACCATGTATTTTTTATAAATGTTTCAATTGGGCTAAGTACTATGGAAATGAAGGTTAACAATTTTTGCTTGAAAAGGAAATTAATTCAAGCACTTGTAAAAACACTCAAACTGTTCCTTGTACAGTCATGGTCATCTCAGAATATTTTGGGAATTTTATTATGAAATATGGATTTTTAATTAATTTCCTAATTCGGGTCATTATATGCTTGTTTTCAACGAACAACTATTTATTATTTTTTTGTAGAAACGTCATTACATTCAGGGGCATTATAAACAATGGACATTATTGTAGATATGGATGTGGTTAATTCAGAAAAGTTTGGTAATTTTATGACAAACTACATAATTTTAAGGATTTTTTTTTTAATTGGCCAAGTAATGTAGAAACTATGGTTAACCGTTTTTGGTGGATACAGCACAAAATCCAGGGAGTGGAATAAACACTCAAATTGTTCCTTCTACCATCATGGTCATCTGAGAATATGGGAATTTTATGATGAAATAAAAAGTTTATTGAATATTTAAATCTGAGTCCCTATAAGCTTGTATTGTATAAACAACGTAATTTTTTTTTGTTGTTGTTGAAAAACCATTACATCTACGGACATTCTAAACAATGCATTGTATTATTGTACCTATAGACCTGGTTAATTGAGAATATTTTGGTAATTTTAAGACAAATTATATATTTTAAGGAATTTATAAAAAATGGCCAAGTACACTAGAAATGATGGATACCCATTTTTGGTGGTTAAAGCACTAAGCACAGGGACTGGAATAAAGACTCATATTGGTCCTTCTTCAGTCATGGTCATTTGAGAATATTTTGGCAGGGTCACAGCTCATTAGACAATCTTTTTACACAACAAAGAGAGGCAGTTCACAAATTTGGGAGGATTTCACTGCAGACTAGAGTCTGCACTTTGGAACTTCTAGTGTTAAGCCAATCCTTTGTGGCCCTTCACAGGGGGTCTGGTAGTGTAGTGGTTTACATGTCTTAAAGACTTTTCCAGCATTCATCACACACTCACTCCACAAATCCTACTTCAAGAGGATTGCCATATAACATTCTATCTCTAATCTTCCTGTTGAGGCTACATTAATTGGGTAGTCAAATGGTTAGGAATGTAACCTGTGGTATGAAAGGTTGATGGTTCATAGCTTACAATTGACAGTTTTTTGTTTTGTGATTTTTATCACACAATTGAATTATAAGACTCTATTTTGTGGATTACGTTTTAAAGGTTGCTTCAGCATTTTTCCACACACATTAAAAAAAGCAGTTTTCATTTGTGTTTTCTCACACCAGTGTTGTGGTTTGCCTTACATTACATATGACCAATCACAGAGTTGTCAAAACCGCTGCAGACCACACTTGTCAGCATTTTGTGTGAAGCCTGCCATGTGAAGGGGCCAGGAAAGGGACCCAGAGGATCACCCATGCTACTTCTTCATAAACTGTGGCAGATCAGTGATGTCGCTTGTGGTGAAATATGGATTTTCAGTTAATCAATTCCAGTTTTCCCCGCCACATGACTTGTGAAATCCTAAGCTGATCACTGACACTACAAATAGGTGGGTGCCAATAGGTCAACTTGTACTACAAAAGCACTTGGTAGAATTAAAAACGCACCATGCAAGATCAGTCTAGCTATTGTTGTAAAATCAGAGGAGGACAATGCCAGTCATCAGTATCCAGCATATTCGTGATGTTTCTCTGCTTTCAGAACTTGGTGAGCTTAGGAGATAATTCAGCTATTTGGTTCAGGTGTGTTAGAGAAAGGACATAGCACACCGAAGAAGAGTGTTCATTCAAATAATCATAAATAATTCAAGTCAGAAATATGTGAAACACATAGATAAACTGTATTTCAGTTTAATTTTCACAGGGCACAAGAGGTGCAAATGTGAAAATATCCTTAATTTTCTAATTTCCTGGACCAGTGCTTCTGTGTTTTTTATGTCTGCTTTCTATCCTTTCTCTCCTTTTAATCTCCAGTCTGTTGCGGCAGATGGGTGCTCATTCTAAACCAGGTTCTGCTGGAATTTTCCTTTTATTAGAGTATTAGAGTTAACTTTATTAGAGTAATTTCTTCACTGTCTCCATAAGGTTGCTCATGATGAGGGATTGTTGCAAAGTTAACAACTAAGTCAATCGACTATGCTTCCTTAGATCGACCACTTTTTACTAATTGGTATTATTAACTAAATTAGGTTTTATTGTACAGTAATATAACTAGAATCTAAACAAAATTCTTGAAGCACAATTTGTATCTGTCAGTATCAATAAATTGTATTGGTTTTATCTGATTAGATATTTTGGGCATGAACTGGACCAGAGGACATTTGTTGTGAATTGGCACTATATAAGTAAAATTAATTAAATGATTTGGTATTATTCGAATTTAATTTTGACAAAATGATGGAGCCGTCTACAAGAAGGGACAGAACAAACTGTACTTCTAGAGGAAGCTTAGGTCTTTCGGTGATTCCAACAAGATCTCTTCTACAAGTCTGTTTTTTTTTATTGTTTTTTTTTTTACCGTCTCCTGTCTGGCAGAGTAGCACTCAGAATTGTTGTCTGAGTGCCAAGAAAAAGCCCAACAGATTTAATTTCACAAGTAGAGCATTACAACTAATGCTTTAAAGCTCTGCTTGATATTTGCAAAACAAACTTTATTAGAAACCGCTTTGGGAATATTTCAGTTTTTAAGGAAATGGAGACAGAAATGAAGAGGAAAAAAAGGAGGAATGAAAGAGAGAAAGGGGGGCAAAAAGGAAAAGGGGAGAGAAAGAGAATAGAATGGAGGAAAGAAAGAAGGATGAAGACAATACAAGATAACGCCCTGCTTGCTTCTACATATGCAGAAACAGACATAAAAACAGCATTTTTACCGAAAAGTGCACAGCAAGATGTATTTAGTGGTAAATGCTGCTCAATATAGAACATTTGTGTATCTGTGTACCTGTGGGTCTGAGCGCGCTTTTGTATTCAAGGTTTCTCCATAAAAATATGCAATAGCGAGTGTGAGGAGCCACAGACCTTTACCCCTAGACCTGGGACAGATACGGAGGAGATCTGAGCCACAGACATCCAAAGGCACCCCAGAGCACAAGAACCCCAGGAGAACCACCGGCGGGAATACCGCAACCCCCCCCACAGATGAGCAGGGGAGAGTCCCAGGGGAACCACACCACCCAGAAGCCCCAGGGAGGAGCCCCAGGGAGCTGTAGCAACGTGCCCACAGGCCCCGCCGGCAGCCGTCTACGCCCAAGCAGATCCAGCCATGGACCCAGAGACCCGAGACCCCGGAACATATCACTCCCCAAGCAGAGGCCCGACAGAGCCCAGGGTCCCAGGCCTCGGCAAGCAGCCACCCGGAGTGAGCCAGCACACATCAAAGCACCCAGCATCGGACACCGAGAACCACAAGTACACCAGCGGGCAGAGACACAAACCACCGGCAGGTAGTTTGGCAGGGAGGAAATAGGCCCCACAATTGATAGGGGGCCTAAACTGATCCAGGAAAGGGAGCAATCCAAGACCCAACCTTACACAAAAAACAGGCAAACGCAGTCACAATCACACATAACCACACGCATGCGTACACATAAAAACACTCACACCCATGCACCCAACGTTAAGACAAACAACAATGGACATTGTACACTCACTCACACTCCCTATACATACTCTATACTCCCAGGTCCAGGTGCTGATACCCCATAGGGGCAACCAGCCCCCCGGACCCAGGAGGTGGTTCCCTTCCCTCTGGGGATGGAGACAGACAGACCGCCAAAGGACCTGAACCCAGGGTGAGGTAGCCTCGGCTGGTGCCCGAACCTGAGTGACCCCGGCCCGGACCCCCCGCCCCCACCCCAATCCCTAACGACCCCCATCCTCATCCGGAGATGGGGCCATGTACAAAATAGGGGTCTACATCAGAATCAGAATCAGCTTTATTGCCAAGTTCGTACATATACACAAGGAATTTGCCTCTGGTACACTTTGCTCTTTTGTTCTGTTTTTGCATTACAGAATATACAAATTTACAATTTACAATGTACAATATGCAATGTACAATGCAATATTCTGCATTACAGAATATACAAATTTACAATTTACAATGTACAATATACACATATCTAATAAAAAAAGTGCATTTGCAACATCTGTATGCTGTTGTTCTGTACTCTATTGAATGTTCATCAGAGAAACAGCCTGGAGGAAGAAACTGTCTCTGTGGCGGCTGGTTTTAGTGAACAGTGCTCTGTAGCAGCGGCCTGAAGGTAAAACTCTAAACAGTTTATGTGCACGGTGTGTGGGGTCGGCAGAGATTTTGGCAGCTTTTTTCTTGACCCTAGACCTGTATAAGTCCTCGATGGAGGGAAGGTCAGCTCTGATTATTCTCTCTGCAGTCCTGATTATTCGTTGCAGTCTGGACCTGTCCTGTTTTGTGGATGAGCCAAACCACATTGAAATGGATGAAGACAGGACAGACTAAATGATGGCAGTGTAGAAGATGACCCATGGTCCAAACTAGCCCGCCAACCAGAACTGCCACAGGATGAAATAGTCCCAACTCCCGAATGAAATCTGATCCTAACCCCATGAGCCCCCCACCCCTAATGAACCCCAACATGAATTTCCTCACAGGGCCACCCACAACCAGGACACAAATATCGAACACATGCCCCAGAACCCAAACGCCATGAATCCCCTCCCCACAGCACAGGGGCATACCCCCATAGGTGAGCTTCATCCCTGAAAAGCTGACGAAGCCGCACACACACAGCGCAAGCTCCACATACAGCCCTGCTCCAAGCGCCTGTGACACATCCTGCCCCCACTACACAGCACACTGCGATGGCAACGCAAGGGCCCCGTGCAACACTACCCCAGCCCCCGCCCCCACGGGCGCAACAGGGCAGACACCATCAAGCACTGTGCCCACCACGGAACCCCCGACCCCACACCAAGATGGGACAAACTCACCTGGCAAGAGGTTCCCCGGCCAAAGGCAATCACTCGGGGCCGGTGTTCCCTACCATGCCCCCGCAACCACAAAAACACACCATATCACTGCCACTGTAACGATAGCCCCCCCCCAGACACAACAGCCACCAGAGCAGCACACCGCCGAGCCCGCCCAACCATCCGGCCAGAGCCAGCAGCCCCAGCCTATCAGTTCATGAGAAGGAAACATCCACCAGCCGGGTAACCGGGCTGGACACGCCAACCGTTCCAGGCCAAAAACAACCCGCCAGCCAGCCCAGTGCAGGCACAACACATGCTCTAACGCCCAACCCACCTGATCGCCAACTGCAGCCCGGCCAGGGGCTAGAGCCCCAGGATGCCGGACACCCACCCTCCCACACGGTACACCCTGTTGCGTCAAGCCCCTCCACTAAAGCAAAGCCACATCTCAATCAACACTGCACACTACCCAGCCAAGACCCCCTCGCCGGAGCTCGGCGCCCCCCCCAACTGACAGACCGGGGATCGAAGCCAGGGACCGAGATATAAGGAAATCCAAGCAATCCTGGGAGAGCCGAAAAGCCAGCCCCAGCACCAGACAACCCCCAGGACCAAAACCCCAACCCCAGCCCAGATTCCGCCCAGAAGGCCCGCTTCTTCTCCTGGCCTCCGACCCCAGACTGCAAACAGCAAACGGGGGTGTGAAAAGACCCTAAGCCTACCTCCGTCCGCTCAAATGTGGTGTTCATGCATGTTGCTGGGGTAGCAGCATTAGAGCCAGGGTCTTCAAAAACCTCAACAAGCTAAAAAAGAAGGCTGGCTCTGTTCTGGTGACTGCTCTGGAACCTCTGGAGATCATAGTGAAAAGAAGGATTCTTCATAAAATGAAGAACATTATGGAGAACCCTGAGCATCCCATGAGACTGTTGTACAACAACAGAGTGTCTTCAGTCAGAGGCTTCTTTCTGCTCACAGTCATCAGCATCTACAACGACACTTTGAAGAAACCTGGATAATATGAGCTACAACAGCAATGAATTTCCCTTTGGGATTAATAAAGTATTTTTGAATTGAACTGAACTGAACTCAATTGAATTAAATTTAATTATAGGTGTTTGTATAAAGGGCTGCTTACTTTTTTTGTGTCTTAAAGAGATTTAAACTCTTATCCATAAGGCTTCTTCAGAAGGTGCCAACAGCTGCTAAAGAAGGCTTCAGAGTTCTCAAGAAAGTATTTTGTCTTCTGTTTTTGGTAAGTACATTTTTGAGAACACTTTCAGCTAATATAGTTAATTAGCACAAGATATTTGCACCAAACTGAGTATATAAATAACAGGTATTTACTTTTATTCCTGCAAAAGCTAATTAAATAACCATTAATAACCATTAGGCAATGATAAAATTATTTAAATTATGAGTTATTTACAAAACTTTCACCCATACCAGAGCTATCTCTATTGAAGAATATTATCAGAATCAAAAAATTACAAAACTTCAGTAGACTGCTTGAAAATGTGTATTGGAAGTGGTAGTACAAACAAAAGTTCTGAATAGCCTGGCTTTCTCCCTTTAAATAAAAGACCAGGAGTGAGTGAGAGGGATGAATGGGGAAAGCAAAATGAGAGAGGAGGCCGTGTGCTGCTACGGCATGCAGTCCATGAATTACCACAGCAGATGGTGTGTGCATGTGTGCGCGCGCGTGTGTATGTGTGCCTATCTGAAACACAAAGGTCCCAGGAAGTGGCGGATGAGTGGCATGCTGAGGCTCGAGCCAGAAGACCTCCTGCCGATCAGGCCCTTTACTGCCTGTCTCACTGAGCAGCTGGACATGCTGTCTGCTACCGTCACTCACAAACGTGTCTCACTACAGTTAGCCTCTTAGAAGTTTGTTTTACACTTTGTGGTATAAAGTTTATTGATTATACCAAAATGGATTCGGTGGTGGACTTTACCCAACAATCTCACCTTATTCTAGAGCTTTAAAGTATGAGTCCATGCTGCTGCACCATAAATTAGAGCTATATTGAATTATACTACCATATGCTGTGACTATGAATCTGAAAATATTATTTAATATTTAATATTAATATTTTAATATTTTTTGAAATAACATTTTGGTCTGTTAAGGGTTGTCCTGTGAATACCAGCCCAGTAAGGTGATGGTATTAGGACAAAATAGAAAGGTGTGAGCCAAGCTCTGACATTATTGAACAGCACAACTCTGCACACACGTGGAATGAATTCACACAATTTCTTAAAATACAAGAATTTATTAACAAAAATAAGTCAACTCAAAGTCAAACATATTTCAATCAACAAACTCTTCACTATGCTAAAACAATCCAGCTAAACTACCAAGCAGAATTAAAGAATAACGAAGACTAATGGGCTATGTACAATATAAACAAGTTGATTAAAGATGGTTAAAAACCGTGACCAAAAGAGTGATGCAACATTACCATGCAGTGTTTGTGTTTGAGAACCAAGGATTATCTTGAAGAATCTGGAAATTAAGTTAAGTTAGTCTTGGAACCAACTTAGGCAATAATCAGCAAACGTTTACACAGCCATTCACAATGCAAGATCAGATAAAATATTATTTTATTAAAATAATGTTTTAAAGAATGATCTGCTGAATAAAACCAACCTTCTGGATGACTAATTCTCAACGGTGTCTAATTAGCTGCCTTTATTTATTAAAAAAATATTTAAAGAAATATTTAGGAAATAGTAAAATATTTAAAGAAATATTTTGGAAAAGAGCCAAATCTCTCTGAAGAAATGGGGCTTAATGGTGTTTATTTAGTTATCAAGATTAGTAAAATAATGTTTTTAGGGAAATATTATTACCGGATTGAAAAATTAACAACCTTTCCGGGTAAATACTCCTTAGCAGCAAGCACGTGTTCTTAGCTGTTAGGAGTTAAAGGTAACAAAAGAAGCTGATAGCTTAGCAACAGAATCAAACACACACCTTTAAAATACCATTAGTAAAAGGGTTAAATGCATAAGCGCAGACGGCGCGTTATGATCAATCTTCTTTGTTTAAAATCACCCTTTAAATAAAGTTTGTCTTAACTTTAAAAACACACGAAACACAGAACACAAAACTGAGCATGTGTGTTGCAGATCGCCTGCTAGCATCAAGATAGCACAGTTTCACAACAAAACCAAACTTCATAAAATGAAAAACATTTAGATTATTTCATTCTAAATTCTTCCATCTCTCTGCCCAAACCTAACTTCTGAACCCTGCTGAGGAAACGTTGTCCGGGGCGACGAAGTTTGAAGAAACATCCACTTTTAACGAAGGGGGGGGGGGCGCGACTCGCTGTCCAACCGACAAAAACTGCATGTTACCGGTCAGCACAGTGATGCGGTCCCTGTTGTCCTCCTTTCAGAAACTGCTTTACTCGGCTTGCTGGGAACTCTCTGGAAACAGTTCGCTTCTGCAGATCTCAGAGAGAAAGTCAAGCAACGCTTGTACCTATATTTATCCCTTTTTATGAATGAATACCAGATACACATACACTGATTCATTCGTACTAAACTAGTGCATATGATCGCGTGATCTTATGACACCCTTGGATCCAGTTGAAGAGTTATGTCTGTTTTCCAGCAAAAGGACATTAGCGCGCTGGGCCTTTCCTGTCCCGGTCGTCACTGTTGTGGAAGAGAGCGACTTGTGAGAGAAATTAGGGTTTTATACGGGCAGTGGCATCATGGGAAGTCCGCTCTTACAGTTTGCTTGGCTGTGCCGGAAGTAGGTTAAATGCACTTTATTTTGAAAGTTCCAGAAAAGTTTGTACCGGATTTTAATGTTGCAATCCATGGCTGTGGGTCCCAACACATATAATTAATGAGTAAGTCAGTACCAGGTATTTTACTATTGTTTAAACATTTTAATCATCAATCTGACATGAATTATTTTCCAATCCCATTCAACTATCACATCTAGACATATTTAAAATGTTAGCACTGTAATTTATTTTCAATCAAATATAAAAACACATCTTCCACAGACATAGAGAAAAATAACAAAAAACTACTAATTATATCAAAGTGTAACTTTATTATTAATCAAACTAATCTATATTTGCATGCATTTACTGAGGAGGAACAGATGTAATGAACTGACCTAACAAAAACACAAAGACAATAAAGAACAACCAATATACTTTTGCTGATCAGGATAAAAAAGGTTTTGGCTAATTCCTTACAGAATTTCTGCAAATTATTCAACTTACTGAACCTCATGAGCTCTAAGATATTTGCCAGAATTTTCCAAAAATTCTGTGTAGAAAAATGTCTTTCTCTTCTCATATCTTATTATCTTTCAGTGGAATACAGACTCTCCTCTGTAAAGGTGTCACATGCTTTCAGTGGCTCTGGCGCCTCGCCTCCATCTTTCGAAGCTGGGAAATATTTGCACAATCTTATTTGAGTTGGCTTTGGGAATTGCTTCACAGGGGGCCAGCCAATTTATCTCTCTCAGCAAAGATTTTTGACACATCAGGCCCCACTGGTTTGCTGCAGTTATCAGGGAAATAAGAGACTATTTTGGTAAAATCTCTCATCACCAGAATTCAAAACACGTGAAAGTTTCTCTCTTCAGGATAGAAAGAATGGACAGCCAAAGGCACATTTTCCATGTTATTTTATGGGCCCAGCTGATCAGAAAGTCCCTAAAGAGGGCATATGAGCAAATTTGTTTTTTAGCTCTTACAGACTGTCTTTTGCTCTTCAGGGGCAAAAATGTCTATTTCCTCATGGTAGTCCAGATCACGTCAGGAAGAGCAAAGCAATGACTTGCCAACATACAGTGTACCTAAGGAGAGTCGTTTTTTCCGCTGCACACCAAAGATACTCCCATAGAGTGATCATCTCCTCGCCTGCTGCTTGGTCCTTTTCTTGGCTGGTTCCTACTGTCAACGTTGTGGGTTTGGAGGCAGGACCAGGATGCAGAACATGGCGAGGCGGCCGTATGGTGAGTAAATGATGTTTTAATATTGTAAATGAAGACAGACATACAGACAGGTAATCCCAAGAGCAAAGTTCAGGAGGCAAACAGAAAACAAACCAAGGAGAAGAGAAGCTCGGGAAGATAACTAGGGTTGTTGACTTGAGGAACCATCGGGGAACAATGAAAACTAGAGAGCTTATAAACTGAGGTAAGTGGAGTGTGGACCAATGAGACAGGGAGGCAGGTAATCAGAGGAAACATGTAACAGGTGTGAACCAGGCTGCAGGGAACTGTGGGAATAAGTTACTATGGCAAAGGGAGCTTAGGAAACGCAGAGATAGGAAGGGAAACTAAACTAAACTAGAGACAACTCTAGGGGAAACAAACACTAAACTAACTGGGAGGTACAGTGAGAAGAAACCTAAACATAAGCTTACATAAATAGTAACTCTAGAAAGAACTAAATCTAAGGACATGTGAACAAGCACAAGAATCTAAGCAAATAGACCCTCGGGATGGTCTAAGAGGCTTGGGACCAAGCAGGAACTCAGGAGGCTTGGGACCAAGCAGAAACATCGGAGGCTTGGGACCAAACAGAAACTCAGGAGGTTTGGGACCAAGCAGGAACTCCGGAGGCCTGGAGTCTAGTCGAAAGTCTGGTTTAAAGTCAGTCGGCGAATCGGTCGTAGTGTCTCGATGCTTGGAGTGTGGAGCCTTGGAGTCGGGCAGAGAGTCTGATGCCTTGGTGTCGGGCAAAGAGTCTGATGCCTTGGAGTCAAGCTTGGAGTCAGGGTCAAAGTCTGAATCAAAGTCTGGGTCAAAGTCAAATGTCTCAGAGTCGGGCTGAGGTTCAGAAGACTTGACCGCAGGCTGAGGCTCTGAAGGCTTATCAGTGTGCTGAGGCTCTGGAGGCTTGGCTAGAGGCAGTTTTGCCTTGAACCCTTCTCGGAACTCGGGAACTTGGGTGAGAGGCAGTTCACTCTTGAACCCCTCTCGGAACTCGGAAACTACTAGCTGGAGTTCAGTGGTCTTGTCAGCCGGCCAGGCCTCTGGAAGCCTCACAGCCAGTTGTGATGCAGGAGACTTGCACTTACAGTCAATCTGGGATGCGGTACTGAAACCGCTACAGTCCTGGGATGTGGTACAGAAACCACTGGAGTCAGGGGATACAGCTGGTGACTCCTGAGATGCAGCCGGTGACTCCTGAGAGGCAGCCGGTGACTCCTGAGATGCAGCCGGTGACTCCTGAGATGCAGCCGGTGACTCCTGAGATGCAGCCGGCGACTCCTGAGATGCAGCCGGTGACTCCTGAGAAGCTGCAGGTGAGCCCTGAGAAGCTGCAGGTGAGTCCTGAGAAGCTGCAAATGAGCCCAGAGAAGCTTCAGGTGAGCCCTGAGATCTGCAACGGAGCCCTGAAGAACCCTCGAACCCCTCTCGAAACTTGGGAACAGGAACTGGAGCAACTGGCCAACCTTCAGCGGAGACAGGAGGTGAGGCGTCGGGCCGACCCACAGCGGAGGCGGAGGCAGGTGCTGGAGCATCAGCAGATCCATCAGGAGGGACTGAGGCTGGATGAGATAATGGAGGTGATGGCTGAGTAACAGAAGGCAACAGCTGAGAAGATGGCTGATTTTCAGGATATGAATGACCCACGGAGACAGAAGCACTGAAGACCTCTGAGATGATACCCCAGAGAAACCCAAGGAGATATCCAGGAAAAAGAGGCTGAGCAGTTGCAAGTGGTGGCTTATCCAGAAAGGCTGAAGCTGGCACTGACGTGCCTGACTGATCCCCAGCGGAGACTGAAGCTGGAGCATTGGCAGATCCCTCAGAGAGGTCAGGAACAAGAACTAAGGCAGCTGACGGACCTCCAGTGGACACTGAAGCTATAGCGTTAGGCTTACGACATCATCTGTGGCGTGCAGAAGAGGCTGCTGGCTGTGCCACGGTGCTCTGGAGACCTGGTATGAGCGGTGCAGCAGTGATACTGGACTGAATCCATGAATGGGCGGCAGATTTAAGTTGGGGACAGGAAACAGTTTGTACAGCAGCTCCAAGCTGCACAGAGGGAGCAGAGGCTAACATAAGCTAACATAAATAGTAACTCTAGAAAGAACTATATCTAAAGACATATAAACAAGCACAAGAATCTAAGCAAATATTAACTAAACAAAAGTAAACTACTAATCAAAGGAACAGGGAAAGCCTTTAACGGCAAAGTAAACAAAAACAGTGAACCAAATGGCAGATGTTGACAGTCGTACTCTAAAGCTTGTCTTCTCAAGGTGTTTAGCTCTTGGTCTGTGGCAAAAACAAGGTTATTCTGTTGCAAGAAATAATCACAACCTGGAAGGGAAAGATAGCACATCTTGGGGTTACCTAATGATACACCGCCTAATCCATTTTTCTGACTGCCTTTGGATATTTTTGTAGATTCCGCAACATTAGAACCACCGCAGCATTTTCTGATCGTCCTTTTGTTTCGAGAACTAAATGTGTTTCTTCTGCCTCTCGATTAACTGAAAGGTCTTCAGAATAGAGGATTGAGGTCAACCCACCAATATTACAACCCTGATCCACATCAGAAGGTAGTCATTAATGTGTAACTACTATGACATTTAAGGGTGTAATGCAGGAGTCCATGCACAAAGCAGACACATTGTATCATCCTCCATTGTTCATCTGATCTAAGAAATGTGTTGATCTGCAGAGTCTGATGTATATATTAACAGGCTGAGGATGGCACACGACAATTTTGCTTGTATTTAAAGGCCTTATATCCACCACTTTAAACATTGTTTAATACTTTGTGTATTTTTGACTAAACAATAGGATTTTGACACTAGCTAAACACCCTGTGCACTGGCTGTGAAAAAAGAGAAGAAATCTATGGCAGAGAAACATGAAAATAGCTGCATACTTGGTTGTCACTGGGGGGGTAACCCGAAAGAAGGGAGCTCGGCTGTTCCTTTGGGAGCTTTAAGACTTTCTGCTTACAAGGTAAGCAATAAGGCTATGAGGTAACTACTCTTCTCGCCATTGTAGCATCTTAGCAATGTCACATGACAAACTAGCACATACACCTACTCTACACACACACGTTCTCTCTATTGCACCCATATAAACAATCAATACGTTGAGGGTCATACAAACACAGGTTCCTATTTTATTACAGCTACCTGTCTACTACCAGATGCAACCCTAATTTAATGCTATTGTAAACAAACATATTGAGTCCCCTGGCGAAGTGGTAGTACTTACAGCATGCTCCTAAACTCTGTCTTTAATGATTACACATTTTGCAGAAATTGACTGAGAATTATTATTGAGGCAGATTACTGAGTTACTGAAAGACTTTTATAAAATCTACCAATCTAAGTGGAAATATTGAATTAAAGGATGTACATCAGCTTTCAGCATTTCCACAAATATGAAGAGAAAGAGAAATCCCTGCATCAAAATCTTTGAAAATATTTTAACAGTAAAAGTTAAAATACTTTTCAGAACTATTATATATGAAATATAATTTATGTTCTGAGACACAGATAACATCAATCACAACTGCCCAGAATTGTTGTTCATTCACCGTAGTACAAGTAATATTTGTAATTTTTCACTATAGAAACCTGCCTGTGACATAAAAACTAAGTTTGTACCTTATTATACTTTATCATTTGTACCTTAGTGATCAAGCAGACACAGGTAAGAGTGAGCAATCCAGTTTTAAGAAATCTGACAGTTGAAAAAGGAAGTGTAACCTTGCTGGTTGGTAGCTGGCAGAACAAACAGCTTGAGGCCGTCTTGGGTTGCCTCAGAGGGATGTGGTAAGAGCTGAAGGGGCTAAGGAGGAAAAAGGAAAGCTCCACTGAAACCAAAGGAGGCAACCACAATTTACTTATTTTCTATGTCTAACACAGTTCCATGTAAGTGACTGCAGCTAAAGTAAAAGGCACTGCATGTTTGTAATCCAGCAATACTAATTAAAGAATTCTCTAAGACCAGTCAGTCAAATGGGAAAAAATAAATTCTGATTCTTTTTTTAATCTTATTTTAATTGTAATTTGTATTTTGCTCTCATGATGGGATGTACGTGCACTACATTTATACTGTATACCAGTACAGTATATAATGCAACAGAAGATTTTATGAACAATATGATAATCATGCAGTGGCTGAAAATGATGACTTTCCTATATAATTTATAATGAGCCTATGATGTATGTTATGCGAAGCAATAGAGAATGTCTGATCACTTCAGTTATTTGGTGTGTGCCAGTTTTAGACGCATCCAGTTTAATATTGATGTGGAACAGAACATTCATTTTCATGATAAAATATTAAATTTTTCTGGAATTAGCTAAATCTTTCTACCCAGTTCTTTTTCACCTAAATGTAAATGTTCACAAGAGAATTAAAAGCATAAAGGCAAAGAGATGCTTGCTAATGATGACCTGATTTGTTGCTACAATGAGTATTTCTCATGTTCAGATACTGAGTTCAGTGGAAATCTAAACTAAGTGAATATATCCATTGATCTCGCAACAAAAGGGTCTCCTTTTGTTGCCCTTAAATAAATCTGGTCTTTTGTCCAGCTGAATGGTGGTATGCATATAAAGAAAAAAAAATGCATAAGAGTATAATTCAAAGACATATTCTGTAATGGCAGCAGGACTTTAACATTTGCATGTTTTTCCCAGTGAGATTTTCTGCTTGTATTTCTACAATTATCACTTGACACAGTCCTATTGCATTGCACCTCTTTGAGTCTATATGGCTTTTATGGTTGTATGGCCTTGTCTGATGGCCTTCTACGTTATCATCACCTGTCGTTCAGCGCTGTAAATCAGTTCCTTTTATTGTTCTCGGTGTGGTTTGGAAGCTAAAGATAATCTAATTTAGTTTCAGAATAAGTTGGTAAATTACTGGCATCAGTGTATTGTCAGTTTGCATTAAGTTTTTTTTTCTATACCGCTTCTTCCATAGTGGCTCGTGCCTATCTCCAGCAGTCTATGGGCGGGAGGCAGGGTACACCTTGGACAGGTCGCCAGTCCAAACAGACACACAAAGGACAAACAACCATGCACACACTCATTCATACCAATTAACCTAACAGTCATGTTTTTCGACTGTGGAAGGAATCCAGAGTACCCACAGAGAACCCACACAATCACAGGGAGAACATGTAAATTTCATGCACAAAGACCCCCAGCCGGGAGTCAAACCCAGAACCTTCTAGCTTCTAGCTGGAAAGCAACAGTGCTACCAACTGTGCCACCGTGCAGCCTGCACATTTGTTTTATTTCATGGTCACTCTCAGTTGGTCTTAGCACACTCCACACTTGTTGCTTGCTGGCTTCAAGTAGGCAGGTATAAATATAAAAAAATCAGACTAATACAATGAGAGCAAGATGCACACTGTTTGCTAACTTCCTTGCATAGCTCATTTCCTGTCTTCTTGATCAGCCTACTTACCTACAAAACAGTTTAGTTATTGTAAAAGGAAAGCCATCCTTTAGTTCTAAGGTTTTATGTGTCAGAAAATACTTAAAAAATGTTTTTTTCCTATAGGCTTATTTTTCTATACAGCCTTGCTTTAGTTTATTTAGCTTTGTAGCATCCCTTTATCAACAACTCTGTTTAGGTACTGCCAAACATGCTCCTGAAAATGAGAAGAAATATGGAAAAGCACACGTGAGATTATGAGCTAAGGCAACTGCAGGTTTGGATCATGAAAAAAAGTAGCTGTTTGTGTTTTCCCACTGACCTACCGCATGCAGAGCTCCTCCATCTTGATATAAATAATCAAAATTGGAAGGTTAACTACTGCATAATTATAGTGAAACTGCTGTTCTAGAATTGTGCTGCTCAAAGCGGCAGCATGTTGGTGACGCTCTGTTACTTTCATTCTGATATATGCATTTCAGGAAGTCTAAGTCCTCTTGTTGTGGATAATTGTTGATTGTTTGGATCATTGTCCTTTGCGGTATTGGATGCTGTGCAGCTGGAAGGATTTTTACTGATACGTTTTTACTATTGGACGTTTGTTATGATGCAAACCCATAGGAAAAAGGTATTTTTAAAGCAGGAGCAGTTGATTAATATCTTTCAAGTTCAAATAATACTTCAACTACAACCCCAAATCCCAAGTGAGTTAAAAAGGAGGTCCCATGGAGGCAGAGCAGGAACAAAGAGAAGTGGGCGAAGGAGGCTCTTCAAACTATCTCTTCCAGCGATTATGATGGGCAATGTGAGATTGTTGGGAAATAAGGACCCAGCCAGAGTATCGGGAATGCAGTATTATGTTCTTTACTAAGACATGGCTGACTCTAGCGTCTCTCTGCCAGGCTTTCTGACCATATGAGCAGACAGAGATTTAAGGAGGAGCGGCAAACGCAAAGGAGGTGGATTAGCACGGTTGAACAACAGATGGTGTCATCCAGGTCATGTTACTGTGAAGTGTTGTCTCTGCAGTCCAGGTATTGAACTGTTAGTAGTAAGTTTTCGTCCATGTTATTTACCCTGAGAATTCACTAGTGTAATTTTGGCAACAGTTTACGCTGCACCATCAGCTGTTGCTGACAATGCATGTGATGTCATTAGCTCAGTTGCTAGTAAGCTACAGACACAATTCCCCAATCCGTTTATGGAAATATCTGGCGATTTTGAACCATGTGTCACTCTCTGCTATACTTCAAATGTTTCAACAGTTGGTCTAACAGAGAAAACAAAATGTTGGATTTGTTTCATGCAAATGTCAAGGACTCAAACATCTCTAAAGCAAGACCTCCTTTTGGCAAATCAGATCATGCTCTTGTTTTTTTCTATTTTAAAATATAAGCCCCTTGTTCAGAGGCAACCTGTAAAAAGAGAACTGTGAGAAGATGGTCACAGGAAGCTGAAGAAGCCCTGTGAAGTTGCTCTGGGGCTACAGACTGGGAAGAACTATGCCAGCAACATGGAAAGGACATCAATGCTATGACCAAGTGTGTAACTGACTACATAAACGTCTGTGTGGATAACACCACCCCTACCAGAACAGTGAGATGCTTCCCTAATAACAAACCCCAGGATCACCAGTGACATGAAGGACCAGCTTAACAAGAAAAATAAGCATTCAGAGAGGGAGACAGGGAATTATTACATATACAGAAGCAACTTTAAGTCAAAATAAGAGACAGCAAGGAGGTGTACAGGAAGAAGCTGGAGAGCAAGCTCCAGCAAAATAATATCAATAATGTGTGGTCAGGGATGAAGAAGATCACAGGCTTCAGCAGCACCTCTTCAACCTTAGCCTGGCCCAGAAGATGGTTCCAGTGTTGTGCAAGACCTCCTGTCTTGTTCTGGTACCAAATAAAACTCACCCATTGGGCCTCAATGACTATAGACCTGTTGCCCTGACATCACGCATAGTGATGGTCCTCGAGAGACCTCTGTTGGCCCACCTGATTAAACAAACAAGCAACATTCAGGAACCCCTGCAGTTTGCTTATCGCCATGGAGTTGGAATTGAAGATATCATACACCTTCAACAAACCCACTGTCATCTGGACAAAGCCAGCAGCAACGTGAGGATCATGTTCTTTGATTTCTCCAGTGAATTTAACACAATTCAACCTGATTTGCTTTGTCAGAAACTCCAGAAGTCTCAGGTGGAGGCCTCAAGAATATCCTGGATTAAAGACTACCTGACAACCCACAGTTTGTGAGACTGAATGTCATTGAATGAGACCAGGAGACTCTAGTGCAGAAAACCACCATAGAGACGGAAACATTTCAGATTTATTATCAGGAACTTATTGCTACTGGATCCAGGTCACAGCGCATCGGAACACTGAGGAAGAGACAAGCGTGAGTTGTAAAGGTAAGATTGAGAGAACTTGGAGGTGGAAAGGTGAGTAAGCCACAGAAACTGGGTTTGACAGGTTAGCGTCAGGTTCAAGGAGTTCCTTCCAGGAGGTGAGTGGTGTTGGAGGGGGGATAGGCAGAGCGTTGAGCATAAGCTGGGATTCTCAGGTTCTGAGTTATTTCCTTGTGCTTGCTTCTCCAGGGAAATGAGAGGAGGCTTTCAGCAGAGATAAAGAAACTCAGGTATTCATCTACCAGACAGGAGATGGATCAAGACAGGTAAGCCAGGCCAGGGTCTTCAGAGCAGAAACCTTAGGGAAAAGGAGCACAACCAAGGTAAGAATCTGAAATGACAACACACAAACCAGCGAGAGAGCTGGTCTGATTACCACTCTGAGTGAGCAAACAATCTGATGCCTCCTCTTGGTTTCCAGCAGCTTAAGAGCTCTCTTGATTGTTTCTTGATGAGCAACAGCTGTGAAGTTGCACCTGCCTGTCACACCCTATGGAAAGAGGTGAGAGGGAAACTCCACACAACACACTATCAACCTGCATCCAGCTTTGTGGCCTGATACTGAAGGGTTGTGTGTCAAATCAGGCAGTCAGCAGCACGGGAGCACCACAGAGGACTCTACTCTCACCATTCCTTCTCACTCCTTTTCACAATGAGGGACAGACCTGACTGCATTTACTGAGGACGCTTAGCTCATTCAGTGTTTGCAGTAAGATGCTGTATATCTTCTATAAGTCTTTTGTGGAGAGTGTGATCTCTTCTGCCATCATCTGCTGGGGTATCAGCATCAGAGCCAGGGACTTAAAAAAGCTCAACAATTTCATAAAGAAGACTGGTTCTGTACTGGGGACTCCTCTGGAACCTCCAGAGATCATTGTGCAAAGAAGGGCTCTTCATAAAATGTAGAACATCATGGAGAACCCTGAAAATCCTCCTCATGAGACTGCTGTACAACAACAGTGTCTTCAGTCAGAGGCTTCTTCAGATTTGTTGTAAGACAGACCGCTACAGGAGATCCTTCCTGTCCACAGCCATCACCATCTACAATGGCTCTTTGACGAAATCTGCATAATATGAGCTACAACAGCATTTAATTTCCCTTTGGGATGAATAAAGTATTTTTGAATTGAATTGAATCACAACTTCCCATATCAGTAGATTACATAAAGTATTACATCCACATATGTATTTTAGACTAACTAATTGGCCCAAAAGCCTTTATTTGTAGCTAAACTACATTTGGTAACAAATTAAATATACTGTTTTATCATTACTTCAGTCCTATTTGCCTTATAGAACAGTATACACAACTCACCAATATTATGAATGCACACTCAAAGATACTACATAAACTGCATCCAAACTCAGCTTCTGATGATTCTCACTGCTTTGTTTATATATGTTCTTAACATTACTCACAAACCAGCTGTGCCCCTAGTGGCGAGCTCAAAAACTGCATCACAGTTCTACCTTCAGAACCACACTTTTCATTGTCATAAAATGCTAAATAAAGATGAATAAACCAGATAATGTGTGCCATGGTTGCATTCCAAGTCACAAAACCAAACACTTGTATATTGAATAACAAGCAAACTTAAGAACAATAGAAAACATAACATTGCTTCGCTAAAATTTTCTAAACTTCTGCAAACATGTAAACCATGGGTCTCTCACAGGCGGAATGCAGCTGGCTGGAGTCATCATAAGAGCTAAAGTACCTTATGGATGCAAAGTGTAAATATATAGATGGTTTACCTCAGTCTCAAAGTGAACATACTAGACACAGCAACATAACTGACAGGCACCATCAGACTTTTAGACAGAAAAGACTAAACAAAAGACTTCAACCCACCACCCAACTCTGTCTTACACAGATTACCAGGCTCACCATCCTCACTGTGTTATACATGTTAATGGGCCGACAGCTCAAACGCCGATAATTTAAAGAAACAGAAAAATAGTTCATTATACTACGAAGGCATATTAGGGCCATTCAAAGGCGATTACATTTTCGAGTTTAAAGTGGTTAATTTATGAGAATAAACATCCAAATTTCCGAGACAAAACGTGTAAATTTGCTAGATCATAAACCTGAAAATTTAGAAGAAAAAACTAGCAAATTTACGAGCAAAAACACGCAAATTTATGAGATCAAAAACATGCTAATATACAAAAAAAAAAGTAGCCAATTCATGAGAAAAAAATGCAGCACAGGGAATCAGCATATTGAGTCTTGGTGGGGTTTTAAGGAAACAAAGTGTCCAGTTCTAGATGAACATAACCAAAACCCTTCAAGATGATAGACACTTTTTTGGGGACTTTTTGGATAAAAGTCTGATAGTTTGCTTTCTTGACATGGTTCAGGTGAGTTCATTAAATTATATGCCCATTTATATATGAAACTAAATGGTTAAATTATTTTTTAATCATACTCTTTATTTTTGTTTTTGTAGGAGTTGGATGAGGTAGTGCAAACATGGAATACACAAGATCACACCTGGTCAAGATCTGCATGGTGGTCATCCTGTACTAATGTACAACGTGCCAAGTTTGTATGATGCAGAGGATAAGCTTAAACTAGTGGACCCTGAAGAAGAAGATGTGTGTAAGTAAGGGTGCACACCAAAAAGCCATATCCCTTGTGATGAGACTGTTTATGAGCTATCTGTGTTACTCATGCAGTAGAATCAATGGGCCCATCCTTCGGATGCATTTGAAGCAGCAGAAATGTACACTTCACTTAGAAAGTGATATTAGCTAATATCTACCTGTATTTAAGTATAAAGTAAGCTGTACTATAAAAACAAACCTCACTTATTTCTCAGAAAGTGATTCTAGTTGCTGTTTTGAATTTTTTTTTTTTATTTGAAAATGATATAAATACTGCTCTTGTGTATGATTATAGTACCTGCTATACTTAAATGTGTTAATCAAGCAAGCAAGTTAGAAATACTTTAGAATTACTTCACAAACTATTCCCTTTTGCTCAACCACCCATGAACCAGAATCCATTTTAGGTGCCCAATTTAACATTAATTTTATACAGTCCAGAATACACTAAAATTAAGATGCAACACTACAGCTTTATTGCAACACTTTTGTTTATTTATCCTGCTAAAACATCTGTAAATGATTTCTTCATCTGTAAGTGATACTCTTTAAGAGACTATGTAAATGTGTTATTATCACAAACATTCACAAAGAGATGATACAATAACAGTGCAGAATGGAAACACCATAAAAAGTTACTGAGTAGTGAATGCTTTACTCTTTAAGAGAACCAAATGTAACTGTGTAAGTGTGTTTTCTCATTAACATACACAAAAAGATGATACAATAAAAGTGCAAAATGAAAACAAAATAAAGTTGTGTTGTGTCTTTGTATTTAACAAACTCAGCTACATATTTAATCTCCCCTTTAAACAATTATCTGTTGCATCCAACATGAACTACACAATGTAGTGTTATTTTCTTCTTCATTAACTATACAATGTCCATGATCCATTTCTTTCTCTCTTAGACAGCATTTAACTCAGACCGGAAATCAAGAAATCCATTGTAACAATCAGCAATTTCCACAATACATCCATATGTTCTTCCAATACCTCTTCTTGTAAATTCAGACTTTTTGAAAAGATGACTTTTATTTTTTTTTTAGATATTATGAGTTGGGATCCATAATATCTAAAAAAAAAAAAAAGAAATATGAGTTGAGATCCCCCCTCCTTGAACCGGGGGTTTGAGTGCTCAAAATGATCGTAGAGGCTATGTTGTCTGGGGCCTAAATGCCCCTGGTAGGCCTAAATGCCCCTGGTAGGGTCTCCCATGGCAAACAGGCTCTAGGTGATGGGTCAGACAAAGAGTGGTTCAAGAATCCCTCATGAAGAACAAAATATCGAGGCACGTGACGTCGCCCGGTACGGCGGAGCCGGGGTCCCACCCTGGAGCCAGGCCTGGGGTCGGGACTCGTCGGAGAGCACCTGGTGGCCGCGTTGCTCCTCGCGGGACCCGGCCGGGCCAAGCCCGAATGAGAGACGCGAGGCCATCCCCCAGTGGGCCCACCACCTGCAGGGGGAACCATGAGGGACCGGTGCAAAGAGGATTGGGTGGCGGACGAAGGTGGAGACCTCAGCGGCCCGATACCCGGATGCTTAGGCTGGCTCTAGGGACGTAGAATGTCACCTCGCTGGGGGGAAAGGAGCCTGAGTTTGTGCGGGAGGTCGAGAGATATCGACTAGAAATAGTCGGGCTCGCCTCCACGCACAGCGCGGGCTCTGGAACCCATCGCCTTGAGAGGGGTTGGACTCTCTTCTACTCTGGAGTGGCCCACGGGGAGAGGCGGCAGGCTGGTGTAGGTTTACTTGTAGCCCCCCAGCTCAGCCGTCTTGTGTTGGGGTTTACCCCAGTGGATGAGAGGGTCGTATCCCTGCGCCTTCGGGTTGGGGAGAGGTCTCTGACTATCATTTCAGCCTACGGGCCGAGTGGTAGTGCAGAGTACCCGGCGTTCTTGGTGTCCCTGTCGGGGGTGCTGGATAGTGCCCCTCCCGGGGACTCCATTATTCTGCTATGGGACTTCAACGCCCACGTGGGGAACGACAGTGACACCTGGAGAGGCATGATCGGGAGGAATGGCCTCCCTGATCTGAATCCGAGTGGTGTTTTGTTATTGGACTTCTGTGCTAGTCACGGATTGTCCATAACGAACACCATGTTCAAACATAAGGGTGTCCATCAGTGCACTTGGCACCAGGACACCCTAGGCAGGATGTCGATGATCGACTTTGTTGTCGTATCATCAGACCTTCGGCCGCATGTTTTGGACACTCGGGTGAAGAGAGGGGCTGAGCTGTCTACTGATCACCACCTGGTGGTAAGTTGGATCCGCTGGAGGAGGAGAAAGCCGGACAGACTTGGCAGGCCCAACCGCATAGTGAGGGTCTGCTGGGAACGCCTGGCGGAGCCCTCGGCCAGGGATGTATTCAACTCCCACCTCCGGGAGAGCTTCGACCAGATCCCGGGGGATGTTGGAGACATAGAGTCCGAGTGGACCATGTTCTCCGCATCTATTGTCGATGCTGCTGCCCGTAGCTGCGGCCGTAAGGTCTGCGGTGCCTGTTGCGGCGGCAATCCCAGAACCCGGTGGTGGACACCGGCAGTAAGGGATGTTGTCAAGCTGAAGAAGGAGTCCTATCGGCTGTGGTTGGCTTGTGGGACTCCTGAGGCGGCTGATGGGTACCGTGAGGCCAAGCGTGCTGCGGCCCGGGCTGTGGCAGAGGCAAAAACTCGGGCCTGGGAGGAGTTTGGTGAGGCCATGGAGAAGGACTACCAGTTGGCCTCGAAGCGATTCTGGCAAACCGTCCGGCGCCTCAGGAGGGGGAAGCAGTGCTTTGCCAACACTGTTTATAGTGGGGGCGGGAGACTGCTGACCTCGACTGAGGACATTATCGGGTGGTGGAAAGAGTGCTTCGAGGATCTCCTCAATCCTGCCATCACGCATTCCGTGGTGGAAACAGAGGCTGGGTACTCGGGGTTGGACTCGTTCATTACCCAGGCTGAAGTCACCAAGGTGGTTAAAAAGCTCCGTGGTGGCAAGGCTTCGGGGGTGGATGAGATCCGCCCTGAGTACCTCAAGTCTCTGGATGTTGTAGGGCTGTCATGGTTGACACGCCTCTTCAACATTGCGTGGCGGTCGGGGACAGTGCCTCTGGACTGGCAGACTGGGGTGGTGGTCCCCCTTTATAAGAAGGGGGACCGGAGGGTGTGTTCCAACTACAGGGGGATCACACTCCTCAGCCTCCCTGGTAAGGCCTACGCCAGGGTATTGGAGAGGAGAGTCCGACCGATTGTCGAACCCCGGCTTCAGAAGGAGCAGTGTGGTTTTCGTCCCGGCCGTGGAACACTGGACCAGCTCTATACCCTCTACAGGGTGCTCGAGGGTTCATGGGAGTTTGCCCAACCGGTTCACATGTGTTTTGTGGACATGGAGAAGGCATTCGATTGTGTCCCTTGTGATGCCCTGTGGGGGGTGTTCCAGGAGTATGGAATCGGGGGCCCTTTATTAGGGGCCATCCGGTCCCTGTACGAGCGGAGCAGGAGTTTGGTCCGCATTGCCGGCACTAAGTCGGACCTGTTCCCAGTGCATGTTGGACTCCGGCAGGGCTGCCCTTTGTCACCGGTCCTGTTCATAACTTTTATGGACAGGATTTCTAGACGCAGCCAAGGGCCGGAGGGGGTCTGGTTTGGGGACCAGTGGATTTTGTCTCTTCTTTTTGCGGATGACGTGGTCCTGCTGGCCCCCTCTAGCCAAGACCTACAGCATGCGCTGTGGCGGTTCGCAACCGAGTGTGAAGCGGCTGGGATGAGGATCAGCTTCTCCAAATCCGAGGCCATGGTACTCGACTGGAAAAGGGTGGCTTGTCCTCTTCAGGTTGGAGGGGAGTTCCTGCCTCAAGTGGAGGAGTTTAAGTATCTCGGGGTCTTGTTCACGAGTGAGGGAAGAATGGAGCGGGAGATCGACAGACGGATCGGTGACTTATGACCGTCATCTTATGAGCCCACAGGCTTTGTCGTCACCAAGTTAAGGATTATCTATCCAGAAAGGTTGATAGTTTCCAGTCTAGAAAAATAATATTTCCTTAAATATTATTTTACAAGATGTGATTGCTAATTAAACACCATTAAGACTCGTTTATCCAGAAAGGTTTCGTCCTTATTCAAAATAATATTTCATTAAATATTATTTCAGTATTTCCCTAATAATAGTCTTTAAATATTACTGTACTAAATAAAGGCAGCTTATTAAACATTATTGAAAAGGCTGGTTTTATTCTACAAATCAATCTTGAAAATATTGTTGTTGTTTTTTTTATAATTTTTTGTCTGATGTTGGATTGTGAATTGTTGTTTGAAGGTATACCAATTGTTGCCTAAGTTAGTTCCAAGACTAACTTAACTGTATTTCCAGATTCCTCAAGAAAATCCTTGGTTCTCAAATTAATTAACAATGGTAATGTTGCATCATTTTATTAACAAAATAACAAAATATGAATATTAAATAATATAATTCATACAATCATAACATAGGATATCCCATCCTGTTGTAAATGTCAGGAACCTGTCTCCACAGTTTGTCTTCGTTTAATTCTCTTATGTATCTTTTAAGGTGGTTGTTTACCTTTTCTAGAACAGTGTGTATCCCATATTGTATTTCAAAATCCAAGGTTCGAGTGCTACCTCCTTGTTTGGCTCTTATTTGCTTAAACTCTCCCTTCTCAAAATGAAGCCGATCAATTTCAATTGTCCAATGGCTCGTTTTACTTCGTTTTTGGCAGGAGCAGAGCATTAATTGCGCTGTACTATTCCTTCATTTTTATTTGCAGCAATTCCTTTTCTCTGCTGTCTTGACCACAGTCTTTCAAAAAGTCCAGTCTTCCTCCTCTCAAGAGACCTTTGCAAAAGTTTTTCAATGCCAGATGATCCCCATATGATGGAATATATTAAGCTAGATCATTGTCTTCCATAAGTTGGATGACACATATGTCAATCTGTGAAGGTATAGCACATAATACATCAGTTAAAAGATTATTCACGGAAGTGTTACAATTAGGATTACTGCCTGTAAATATACATATGAGTATGACTTTGTATTGTGTGTATGAATGTCTTGTTTAGTAATACTGGTACCTTTTCATTCTCCAAATGGTTAATAACATACCTCTGTGACAGCACGGTCTCTCAAAAAATCAGTGACTGTCAAGTCTCTGCCCTTTGCTGTAAAAAGACAGCACAATGTCAGTCAACAACCTTAAATAATACATGATTTGAAATATCTGACATATGACAAAGACCCAATATAATTGAAAATTATAATATATAGAAAAAAACCTAAGCAGGTTCTCTGCTATGTATTATAATTTTGAATTATATCGGGTTACATTAGTTGGTTGCCTTATCTTGCTAACAATCCTAATATTATGTTATTTTGTAGCCAATTTTTTTAAATTAATAACTAATGTAATTGGCTATGGCAATATTTTGCCTATGCAGCATACATAGCCTATATATAAAATAAATCTAGCGCTACATCAGTTTGATAACTAGCCATATCATTTAGCTAACATTTAGCTGTTGACTGTGCATTTACATTAACTGCAAGCACAAGCAACATTACTTAAAATTAGTCCCTCGGACATAAAATATTCATTTTTACTGTAAAAACTCACATGATGAAGCCATTGTACCATCTCAATCCATTGCTAAAGCACCAATTAATGATGCATTTGCATGTGCTTTATGTAGTTTAACGTGTATTACAATCTTGCGTTGTCTTGCAAATGTGCATGTTTAAATCTCGCAAATTTTCTACTTTATTCTCATACATTTGCTACTTTAAACTCGAAAATTATATCTCCAGTTTTTTGTTGTTGTCTTTGAATGGTCCCAATACACTGTCGTATTATACCAAACAAGTAACCTAAAACATTATAAGCAGGGCAAACTCTAGCCATCGTTTGATGCTGCATATAAAGACAGTAACAAGGTCGGCCTTCTATCACCTAAAGAACATCTCCAGGATAAAAGGACTAATGTGTCAGCAGGACGTTGAAAAGTTAATTCAAGCGTTCATCTTTAGTAGTATTGATTACTGCAACGGTGTCTTCACAGGTCTGCCAAAACAGTCGATCAGATAGCTGCAGTTGATCAAACAGCTTCAGTTGATCCAGAACGCTGCTGCCCACGTCCTCACTTGAACTAAGAAAGTGGAGCACATCACCCCAGTTCTAAATTTTGTACACTGGCTCCCCGTATCTCAAAGAATAGACTTTAAAAACTTCTGTTAGTCTATAATTTACTGAATAGCTTAGCACCAGAATACATTAGACTTGTTGTCAGTGTGTCAACCACCCAAACCTCTCAGGTCTTCTGGCCATTGTTTTTTCAGGGGAGGGCTGTGCCCTCATCCATCAGTCATTAATCTGGAAATTCAAGTTACACTGTACATGATTTTGAAACGAACTCTGGTCCATTTAAAGCAGACCAAAAGTGGTAGGTATGAATACACACTTTATCCTATGTAGTGATCTGCCATTCCTATACTTTTAAATTTCATTTATATTTGCGCGTGTGTCTCTCATTCACTGCTTTTGTGTAGAGCACACAAGATGCTAGATTCCATGCATGATAATATGCAGTTATGGTGACATAAGATTCCGTTGCAATGACTGCCCATGCATCACATTCATCCCAACCAAAGTTCTTGCAGAACTTCTTAAATTTGCTGCTCTTACCTTGATTAATAATTCTTATCATTACATAAACTGCATAACCCAGAACCTTGAAGCCCTCTTTGCTCATAATATTTTCATAGCTTTGCATATTTCCATATTATTTGCATATCTGTGTCATGGTACAAATTTTCAGGGGAAAGCCCACTGGCTGTTACTAATCACACCTCCAGGAGGTAATAACATCAGCTGGACAAGTGCCTAGACCCATAGGGAGAAACATTGTTCCTGAGACAACTTCCACCAGGCAGCTGGACTAAACTAAACAACTGAAGTCACGGTTATGAAAAACCTGTTCTTCCTCTTTGCTGTCCATCATAGTTTGGTAACTGTTATATCTAATCTTTAGCAGAAAGTCACAAAGAAACCACTGAGCTTTTTCATGTCTGAACTGATGATAATGAATGTCACTAAAAAACACAGCATATGGAGATATGCAGAAATTACAGCAGATATGCTGTACTTGCACACGCACAACATGTATATATATATATTTATATATATGTATATATATATATATACATTTTTATTTATTTATTTTTTTTGTCCGGAAGTATTTGATCACATTACCAAATCAATGAATTCTTGACTGACTTGCTCAAAGTTCTGACCTTAACCTTCTTGAATACCTTGGGGAAATTAGAGCAGAGGTTGCAGTTCTGGTTTTCTCAGTTTACTATGAACACACTTCTGAACTTTGTGGAAGGTGATTAAAGAATAGTTAAGCTTGCTAGATCATTTACTGACAAATACGTTTTACCAAGTTTAACACCCAATACCAGGATAATACCAGTTAATTGTCCAATTATTTGGACCACAGAGCTAGCACATCTAAATCAGAATCATGGGACACTGATTGTACTGGACAAATCATGGAACACAGAAATCCCTAACAAGACATAATAAACACCTACATAAATGCCAACCTAGAAATACACATAAACTTAATTCCACAAACAGAATAAATACACTGGGACAAAAAAAGAACAAATATCTACTGAGAACAAATGTAACTAAAACTGCAACTTAGTGCAAAATACAAATACATAAAAAATACATATGTATGGAACAAAAGCAAGAAGAATCTTAAATCAAAGGAATTGACAGAATCTGGAAATGAAAGACCGACAAATCTCAAAATGAAGAAAAACACAAAACCAAAGTCCCAAAGATCATGACACTGTGTGCAATGATCTCAAAAAGCAATACCAAAAAAGTCAAAAAGTGAATGTTCAACATGCTACATTCATTGTCCATAACACACCATGGCTCTCTTCTCTTCTCTTCTCTTCTCTTCTCTTCTCTTCTCTTCTCTTCTCTTCTCTTCTCTTCTCTTCTCTTCTCTTCTCTTCTCTTCTCTTCTCTTCTCTTCTCTTCTCTTCTCTTCTCTTCTCTTCTCTTCTCTTTTCTTCTCTTCTCTTCTCTTCTCTTCTCTTCTCTTCTCTTCTCTTCTCATGACATGGCTTTAGGTGTTGCTGTACAAACTTATTTTGATTATTGATTAATGGTTTTGGGCTTTTTATTTTTTTTTATAATCCACATTATTAATATAAATAAACAGGGGTTGGACAATGAAACTGAAACACCTGGTTTTAGATCACAATCATTTATTAGTAGGGTGTAGGGCCTCCATTTGCGGCCAATACAGCGTCAATTCGTCTTGGGAATGACATATACAAATCCTGCACAGTGGTCAGAGGGATTTTAAGCCATTCTTCTTGCAGGATAGTGGCCAGGTCAGTACGTGATACTGGTGGTGGAAAACGTTTCCTGACTCGGTCCTCCAAAACACCCCAAAGTGGCTCAATAATATTTAGATCAGGTGACTGTGCAGGCCATGGGAGATGTTCAACTTCACTTTCATGTTCATGAAACCAATCTTTCACCAGTCTTGCTGTGTGTATTGGTGCATTGTCATCCTGATACACGGCACTGCCTTCAGGATACAATGTTTGAACCATTGGATGCACATGGTCCTCAAGAAGGATTCGGTAGTCCTTAGCAGTGACCCGCCCATCTAGCACAAGTATTGGGCCAAGGGAATGCCATGATATGGCAGCCCAAACCATCACTGACCCACCGCCATGCTTCACTCTGGGCATGCAACAGTCTGGGTTGTACACTTCTTTGGGGCTTCTCCACACCGTCACTCTCCCAGATGTGGGGAAAACAGTAAAGGTGGACTCATCAGAGAACAATACATGTTTCACATTGTCCACAGCCCAACCGACGTTTGGCATTGGCATGAGTGACCAAAGGTTTGGCTATAGCAGCCCGGCCGTGTAAATTGACCCTGTGGAGCTCCCGACGGACAGTTCTGGTGGAAACAGGAGAGTTGAGGTGCACATTTAATTCTTCCGTGATTTGGGCAGCCGTGGTTTTATGTTTTTTGGATACAATCCGGGTTAGCACTCGAACATCCCTTTCAGACATCTTCCTCTTGCGTCCACAGTTAATCCTGTTGGATGTGTTTGGTCCTTCTTGGTGGTATGCTGACATTACCCTGGATACCGTGGCTCTTGATACATCACAAAGACTTGCTGTCTTGGTCACAGATGCGCCAGCAAGACTTGCACCAAGAATCTGTCCTCTTTTGAACTCTGGTATGTCACCCATAATGTTGTGTGGATTTCAATATTTTGAGCAAAACTGTGCTCTTACCCTGCTAATTGAACCTTCACACTCTGCTCTTACTGGTGCAATGTGCAATCAATGAAGACTGGCTACCAGACTGGTCCAATTTAGCCATGAAACCTCCCACACTAAAATGACAGGTGTTTCAGTTTCATTGTCCAACCACTGTATAACATAAATATACAGCATAATGTCTCATTAAAAAGTGCAATAGTCATTATGTATTATAATGTCATGGATCATGTCTGCATTAAGTGAAGTTTTAAGTTTTTTAAGCATCAACACTATTTTATTCTACTGACATATTTTGATATATTATCATTACAATGGCATTTTTTGAGTTTGGATGGAAATAAAACTGCTTTGTAAAACCTCTAAATAGCTGGTAACAGGTTGTTTTCAGTGCTTTTGTCAGGTCTGATGTAGTGAGGGGTAAAAGGGGGGGCTCTTATGCCTTGTTATTGCTGATTCTAAAAGATATTGGTAATTTTTCATTGCACTTGTCTTCTATATGTGTGGGAAACCTAACAGGAATGTGCTCTAACTTCCAACAGAGGATTCTCTCACCACTTTAGCAGGCCAGACTGTTAACAGGTTCATTCCTGTCTATACAGGCTCATCAGAAGGCTTGGTTGCTAAACTTTAACTCTGGCATGTGGGAAAGGTGACTTTAAAAGCTGCAGAGACAAACAAATTACTATCAGTCAAACAGAAGCCTACGACCATTTGTAATGGCCGGATTTACAAGATATTCTCCAAACAAAGACACTTTTTATCAGCATCAAATCTTTCCTCTCACATTTCAGCTATTATAGGCAATAGTTGTTGAGGCATTAAACAATGTGAACATTAAAATAATAAGCTTTGTTTATGAATCAGCCACTTCCTTGGCATTTTTAATGTTTTATTGCCTCACAAACTAGAATTAAAATTATTTTTTAAGAGTTTGCACCATTTTATTTACAGAACATGTCTTCAACTTTGAAGATGTACTAGTTTTTTAATGTGAAGTAAACAACAAATAGGACAAAATAAACGTCAGTGAACATGCCTGTCAATATACTTACTATTTTGTGCCTAGAAACATACGAATCCTCTCCGCTCCTTTTCAGTAAGGCGGCGGACTGAATTCCTGGAACATTTATTATTTAGACATCCAATAAAACATAAAATATTACTCTGTCTCCCCTGTTTCCTACTCTTGAGTCAAACTGTACATGACTACAACATTTTGCTTTTAATGTTTTTGCAGTAGGCTAGGCATACTTAATTTAAATCTAGAGAGTGAAACATGGTGACCTTTACATTTTAGTTGCTTGTTGGGTTCCATTCTTTTCATGCTGGCCATGTCACTTTCTTCCACTTTTTATACTTACAGCAGAACTTTCTAATATGGTGTCTCTTTACCTTTTTACTGACTTCTTGGAGTGTGTTGTATGCATGTGCAAGTGCAAAAGCAGAAAAGTAGTCAAGCCCTGCTGAAATGAACTATTTTAAATGGAATATTACAATAACATAACCTTTTGAAATCCAGTAGTTATTAACCCAGATTTGGGTCTGGGTCAAGACCCAAATCAGTTCACTTGTTGATAATCTTTACTCTCTGACCCTTATAGAAATAAATGCACTTGAAATGAGAGCATAGATGTCTTTATTCTATTTGGGTGACCACTTTATTAGCTTTCCTTCTTAAATAAAATTGGATTTATCCTAAACCAACATCAACCTCTTTGTGCTTAAAAATATGGCTGTCATGCTTTTTGGAGTATGAGTGTGCTGGATGTGTTTGTTTACTTGTTACCTAAGTTGCAGATCTTCCCCGGGGTGTGTTGCAGTCGCACCTCTTCCAATCCACCACTGAGCATATAAGTTTCTGCCTGACAACCACTCGGCACCTGATGGTCAACTGGTACAGGTAGATTAATACGGACTTTCATTCATTTTCATTCAGGTAAGCTAATGTTGTCTTATTCTTCGTGTTTCCATAGCAAAGCCCCAAGGAAAGACTTGCCTGATTCCTCTGACACCTCTGACTCCTCAGGCAATTTTTTAACTGGTGACCTCAGATCCAAGATGCTCACTCTTCTGAGCCACATTCAGATCCTCTATGGAACCCTCTGGATATCTCCTCAGTTCCCACGGCCATCATATGCAGGTCCTGCCACCTCTAAGTCCTCTATCTGCCCGCTCTCAAACTTCCTAGAAAGCATCCAGTATCTCACCTACACACCAGACTGCATCCTCTCCCTCATAACAATCTCTGTCCTTCAGATACTGTAAGCACACTGTAACATTCTTTTATCCAAATATCTTCACCATAAAATCCTCATCAAGAATAATTAACTCTTCCCCCTACAGAGGACCAGAACCAACCGAACCATGATTACCATCTTTCAATGAACAATCTTAAACAGTTTTTTCTTGTCTTGAGTGGTTTTCTGCATGTGGATCATGAAAGTGTCCACAATGCAAAATAAGTAATTCAAGGCAACTTTTAAATCAAAACTTCACATTTGGCTTTAAAACTGGAACTAAAACAGGAAAAAATGTAAACTTCTATTCAAATGCAGTTTGATCAAAGAAAACAGGAAATAATTGAACATACGTAAATAAGATGGCAAAGCCCAAGTTGTAATTAATATGCCTAACTGATACATCATGATCTATATATTTCTATAGACGTTATTTCATGAAAAGATTAATAAATAAATAAACTAGTTCAGGAGGGGCCGCCAAATAGTTCAACATGTTCAGGTGGTGGTGTAAGAACAGAAATGAAACTGTTTGAACTGGGCTCAAAACTCTTGTAAGGGGGGTGGGGAAGTACACTTTCACAAAACTATGACCAGTCTTAACTTTTTGCATGTATTCGTCCTGCATGGCTTGCTACTTGGGAATGTGCTAGTTGGAATATTGTCAATTGTTATGCTATGTCTGACTAATTGTTGAGAAATACCTGAGTGAAAGGCAAATGTCAACATTGTCAAGACATACGTCTTTATGGGGCGATGGTGGTGACTGTACTAGTGGTTCGTTCTGTAACTAGTTGGTTGCCGGTTCAAACCCCCACTCTGTCTGTCTATCTCAGGGCAAGACACTTCATCTGTCTTGCCTGCTGATGGTGATCAGAGGGCGCGGTGGTGTCGATTGTGTGGCAGCCTCACTTCTGTCAGTATGCTCCAGCGCAGTTGTGGCTACAATTTAGCTTACCACTGTCAGTGTGTGAATGACTGATTATAGTGTAAAGCGCTTTGGGGACTTGATAAAGCGCTATACAAGTGCAGGCCATTCTTTAGGGAAGATGGTGGGGAAGAACTGCGCATATGTTTGTCACAGGTAATTTTTAACGTTATATTAGAATGATTTCTAGGGACACCTGGTATAAGTGGGCTATTGGGCCAAGACTCCCTGGTGTTTACAATAGAAATGTTAAAATACCCAATAAACAAAGAAAAAATTATTGTATCACATTTTGTGAAATTTCCAACAATACTGGTGCCAAACAGTCACAAGTAAACCCCAGAATATTTCCAAATGGCTAACTTTTCACAGCTGAAACAGCCCTGTTAGATTTAATGTGTTTAGTGGTACCGAATGATTGACAGATGTCTTAACACACCTCCTCAGTTTGCTGCTCATTGGGGCTAATTTTGTTCAGCCCAGAGCCATTTCAATGCCTGTGGCATTGGGATGGCTAAGGATGTACGTACAATAATGTGGAAAAATAGTAAATGCCCTACACTTGTATAGCACTTTATCAAGTCCGAGGACCCCAAAGTGCTTTACACTACAATTATTGTCCACCCATTCATATACACATTAACAGAGGTAGGCTACATTGTATCCACAGCTGCCCTGGGGTAGACTGAGAGAAATTTGGGCAATTAGCCTTGCCACACAATCAGAGAAGGCTGATGACTTAGCAAACAGCATGACATATTTATCTACTTGATAGTATAGGGCCCAGAGAAACAATAACAAACCAGATCATAACCAAACGCAAGAATGACAAGATCTAAAATAGAAATATAATGCCAAAAGGACAGAAAATGCAAAAGCAATTGACAAAACAAAATCAAAGTCCAAAATATGACAAGTCTTGAAAATGCATAATGTTGGATCAAAAAGTGAAAGTAAATAAACACAGTGGTTGCCTAATCTGTGGATTTGTGTTTGGTTGTATTCCTTCTTAAACACGCCTGAGTCAAATGGCAGGCTTCCCTTATCAGCATGTCATTTAGTTTTGTAGAGGCCTGGTAATGAGCCATTCTTTTGCACTGCTGCTGATGGCTGTAAACTTGTGATGAGGCACACCTTTAACACATGTTGCTTATTGTCTGCATACATTATCTCTTTCACTGTATGGTATGTCAGAACATCCTTAACCATAAATGTTAAACTTGTCACATTCACCCGAGTGCTCTAAACATCAGCACCTTTTTGATCATCAAGTACGGTCAGTCCCATCCTAAAATGTTGTGCAAAACCCATCTCACTTCACTCATTCAAGAAGGCTGAGGGAGAGGAGCTGGATTTGTCCTGTTTGATATTTTATCTGATTGATCAAGCCATATACCCAGTATCCTGACCCCCAGCCTCCCTCTCCTTTTTAAACTGCTCTGTCTATCTACCACTAAGTGATCAGAACGTCTGCTTAAATTTATAAGTAGGTGTTTCAGCATTTTATATCTGGCATTTTAAAGTAACAGACATAATACTCATCTGTAGCTTCTGCTTTTGCCAGCAGAAAACTAGCACAGTGTGGAATCACTTTGGGATGCTTTACACAGGTATGAGACACTCTCTACATGTAGCCTTCACACAGCTTATTAAGTCAATTCATCATGACTTCCTCATGAAAAATATATGCATCTATCTACTAACTAAAACCATGCCACTGAAACTGTTGAGATAAGTCATATCTGGACTTTCTGAAACATAATAATGGGATCTAGCTGAAATACTTGCTTAAAGCACAACATTTAATTTTTATCACATTTTTATTTTTTGCTGTTTTATTAAATATAGGGCTTAGAAGGAGCATTGCAAATGCTACTAAATTCTCACACCCCAATATATTTATGTTTGCATGATTCAGACACCCGTTACAGTCCTTAGAAGTGGCAACATTTTCTATCCTGCAAAAACAATGTTCTTAACAGCCCTGCAAACCTCTCTTGAGTTTCTTTGTCTTTGTAAGCCATCAGCCACAGTGCATTACTGACCCCAGCATTTCCACAGCAGCTCTGAAAGTCATTAAAACCTCCACAGACACACAACTGGCTTTCATTTAGTCATTATGGCCCCCGTGAAGTCCCTGATTGTTGGTGTGGAGCCTCAGCCAGTGAAACAGTACCATAGGGAGGGGGGGAATCAGGGGACCACACATGTCAACATGGTCAGGGGATCCCCTGACACACTGTGGACTTTACTGTTGCCAGAATCGGCTGTCTCCATCAAGCTGGGAAGCAGAATGTAAACTGTGTACTTTCTTTTAATGTGTTTTATATTTTGAAAATTTGAAAGTCAATGTTTCTCAGCCATGCATGTTTAAAGATAAGTTGAGAAGCTTAAAAAAAACTCAACTAACACTTTTTTCTAGAATTTATCATTTAAATTAAAAGGTTACTTAACAGAGAATAATGAATATGTTTCATGTGTCTTCAGTATCCAACAACTGTCAGAAATGTTTAAAAAAGTTAATAGATGCAAAGGAAGCCTGATAAGGTAACTGACATGGTGCAATAGTTTTCCTAAAGTTTTTATAATCAGCAAACTAATGTATTACAGGGAACTATGTATGTATTGTCCATAAAACAACATCAACCAAGAGTAGTTTGGCATCACTCTCTGCATTACTCTGTCAGAAAATCCTCAGTAAGGTAAAAAAACATATTTTGTGATATAAGAATTGCAAAAAATGCAACCAGGTACGTCGTTAGATCTGGGCTTTGGAGAAGAAGTACCAGATGTTTTTGTCAAAAGCCCCAATCAAAATCATACTAAAGTCAGAGGCAAGTTTAATTTATCCTCATCTGACAATTGTGTTAAATATGCATCCCAAATGTTCATATTATCCATCCCTGCACAGGAGAATGCGCTGTGCCAGCTCTCACTGTGCCCACACCATGGGGAGTGTGCGCCTTCCCTCACAGTCTATAGTCGAAGATGCTCTTTTATACTTTCCCCCCAGTTTTTGCTGATCCTGTGGCTCCTGGTGGAACAACTGTCCCTGATTCTCATAGCCTCATAGTGCAGAGGTGCACAGTGGTTCCCAAACCTACACCTGCACCGTGGACAGTCTAACACCATCTGCATGGACGTGGACTCTATTTCATGTCAGCCTGTGTATTGTAATTTCTTCACCAGCTGATGAACAGCAATGTAACTTTCAGAACAATTAAAACATATGCTGTGTCTAGTTCCTCCTGTCATGAGGGTTTTGGTGACAGAACAGTCTTTTTTGTAAGCCAACGATTTCACTCCCACTGAATAGTTAGTGTTATTCTTTACACGCACTGCACGCACTGGTTAAAGCTCCGATAGAGCCCTTAGATTCAATTCAATTCAACACATGTCGTCTCAAGGCACTTTACAAAGTAAATTCTATCAAGTCATACAGATTTCAAGTCAGGTACATACTTTTCAATTAATCCAAACTATCAAACAGTGCAGTCAGATTCAGTTTATTGTTCAAATTGATTAAACATTTTTCTATCTAAGGAAACCCAGCAGATTGCATCAAGTCAGTGACTTACAGCACTCACTCCTCCTGGAAGAGTATGTAGCAACAGTGAACAGTTGCTTGCATTGACTTTGCAGCAATCCCTCATACTGAGCATGCAAATAGTGACAGTGGAGAGGAAAACTCCGTTTTAACAAAAAGAAACGTCCAGCAGAACCAGAACCAGGCTCAGTGTGGGTGGCCATCTGCCACGACTGACTGGGGGTTTGAGAGAACACAGCAGAGACACAGAAGAACAAAGTAGCACTGATCCCGGAGTACTTTCTATGTGAAAGAAAACTAAAACATTAATGTTATAGCTCCTCTAGTGGCTTCATCTAGGAGAGAAAGACAGCTAAGCAGATAAACTCTGAGCCACTTTTCACGTCTAGAGTATGAAAGAGAGCTCATATAGTTAGTCACAGTAGAAGCTCAGCCAGTAGCTATGTCTAGGAGAGAGAGGGTTAAACACTGAAAGACAGGGCCAAGTGTATCATCTGTATAAGTTGAGCATTAAGTTGCTGACAGCAGCAGCTCAGCTGATGCCCCCCCTCCAGGAAGGTGTAGCACCTTACACCAAAAAACATCACAAGATCATTTAGGTCAAGAGTGATAACTGAATGACGTTTAGCTTTCTCCTCATAACTCTGAGAAAAAAGTCACATCTCATCCCCTCTGTCTCGTGCACTCGCTCTCATGTTACATATTCTATGTGTCATGGACCCAGTGAGGCAGAGACTAAAACCATCTTTGCTTTTAACCCACTAGTGATAGCCTTAAAGGGCAAAGCTTTAACCCTAACCCTATGAATAGTGGTTACGTACTGTAACCCTAGATTCTGAGTATATTCACAACCCTTTAAGCTCTGGGCCCCAACGGTTCCTAAATGGCTGAAGAAAAAAACACTATTTAGGTGCCAATTGTCCACTCCCAGCATAATTTATATTCTACAAAACTCTTAATGGAGGACAGTTGAAAAGGAATGTTCTCAAAAGCCATGTCTCACTGAATCAAAACTACGAAAGCAAAATGCTCAAAAATAGGTACGATATGTCAAGACTGTGGAAGCTGCTTTCTAGACTTTTGCTCATCGAGCCATGTCGCCAACTTCTCCATCATGTACAGAGACTTTTTATGAGGGTGGGGAGAACTTGAAGTTTTTACTCAAGCAGTATTCGTTTAAAAACTGCCTCCCATGACACTTCCACCCCTGATAACAGTTATCAGGGGTGGAAGTGTCATGCAGAATAACATTAGAAGAGAAAGGAGTCACCCACCTCTCTAGATGGTTACATTTTTACAACTGTGCTATTGAAAGATTAAATAGCCATGCGACTCTTGAGTGTCAGTCTGCACTTTGGTCCAACCAAACCAGAACAAATCATGACAATCTCCCCTATTAACAATCATGCATACCTCGGTCTCATGACATCAGCAGCTCTAAAGTTGTATGTCTGTCCTATCTGTGGATATTAAAATCATCATCATACTCCTGCCCCCTTAGCCCACTTAGAAGCTCCCTGTACCTTTTCTCCATCCATAAACACTCCTAATACCATGTTTTTCCACTAAGTAAAAAAAAAAAACTACATGTCTACTGACAAAGCATTGACTCCCTTACTGTTAAAACAGACTAAGTAACATCCCAATGGGAATTATATAGCTGAAGTGAAAAATTGCTTTTCATAGTTTGCTTAAAAAAATGAACCTTAAATTAAAAGATTTCGAATTTGTTCTTTTAAAAAATTGTTTGAAGACTGTGTCAAGACTGGCTGACTCTTATACAGGTCCTTCTCAAAATATTAGCATATTGTGATAAAGTTCATTATTTTCCATAATGTCATGATGAAAATTTAACATTCATATATTTTAGATTCATTGCACACCAACTGAAATATTTCAGGTCTTTTATTGTCTTAATACGAATGATTTTGGCATACAGCTCATGAAAACCCAAAATTCCTATCTCACAAAATTAGCATATCATTAAAAGGGTCTCTAAACGAGCTATGAACCTAATCATCTGAATCAACGAGTTAACTCTAAACACCTGCAAAAGATTCCTGAGGCCTTTAAAACTCCCAGCCTGGTTCATCACTCAAAACCCCAATCATGGGTAAGACCGCCGACCTGACTGCTGTCCAGAAGGCCACTATTGACACCCTCAAGCAAGAGGGTAAGACACAGAAAGACATTTCTGAACGAATAGGCTGTTCCCAGAGTGCTGTATCAAGGCACCTCAGTGGGAAGTCTGTGGGAAGGAAAAAGTGTGGCAGAAAACGCTCCACAACGAGAAGAGGTGACCGGACCCTGAGGGAGATTGTGGAGAAGGGCCGATTCCAGACCTTGGGGGACCTGCGGAAGCAGTGGACTGAGTCTGGAGTAGAAACATCCAGAGCCACCGTGCACAGGCGTGTGCAGGAAATGGGCTACAGGTGCCGCATTCCGCAGGTCAAGCCACTTTTGAACCAGAAACAGCGGCAGAAGCGCCTGACCTGGGCTACAGAGAAGCAGCACTGGACTGTTGCTCAGTGGTCCAAAGTACTTTTTTCGGATGAAAGCAAATTCTGCATGTCATTCGGAAATCAAGGTGCCAGAGTCTGGAGGAAGACTGGGGAGAAGGAAATGCCAAAATGCCAGAAGTCCAGTGTCAAGTACCCACAGTCAGTGACGCTCTGGGGTGCCATGTCAGCTGCTGGTGTTGGTCCACTGTGTTTTATCAAGGGCAGGGTCAATGCAGCTAGCTATCAGGAGATTTTGGAGCACTTCATGCTTCCATCTGCTGAAAAGCTTTATGGAGATGAAGATTTCATTTTTCAGCACGACCTGGCACCTGCTCACAGTGCCAAAACCACTGGTAAATGGTTTACTGACCATGGTATCACTGTGCTCAATTGGCCTGCCAACTCTCCTGACCTGAACCCCATAGGGAATCTGTGGGATATTGTGAAGAGAACGTTGAGAGACTCAAGACCCAACACTCTGGATGAGCTAAAGGCCGCTATCGAAGCATCCTGGGCCTCCATAAGACCTCAGCAGTGCCACAGGCTGATTGCCTCCATGCCACGCCGCATTGAAGCAGTCATTTCTGCAAAAGGATTCCCGACCAAGTATTGAGTGCATAACTGTACATGATTATTTGAAAGTTGACGTTTTTTGTATTAAAAACACTTTTCTTTTATTGGTCGGATGAAATATGCTAATTTTGTGAGATAGGAATTTTGGGTTTTTGTGAGCTGTATGCCAAAATCATCCGTATTAAGACAATAAAAGACCTGAAATATTTCTGTTAGTGTGCAATGAATCTAAAATATATGAATGTTAAATTTTCATCATGACATTATGGAAAATAATGAACTTTATCACAATATGCTAATATTTTGAGAAGGACCTGTAGATGTAATCTAAATCAAAAATGGCTGCTGGACAAAGTACTTATTAAGTACGTGGGGGAAGAAATAAACCATTATTTCAAAGAGAACACAACACAAACGTCTGCAGCTATAAGGTGGGAGGCCTTTAAAGCATGTATAAGAGCATATATCATTAGATCTCATTTAAGACTAAAGAGACAAGACAGAAAAGACAACCATTGGAAACTTGAATACAAACAATGTTGTTTTAGTAATAGAATCCCCGGAGAAGAAAATGAGCTACTAATATTGAGAGCTGAATATGATAAGATGTCAGCAGACAGAGCAGCTTCTAGTATGCTCAGGCTAAATCCAACATTTTATTAGCATGGGGGGAAAACTGGCAAGCTTCTGGCCTGGCAAATTAAACAATTGGAAACAAGACAGAGTATAGCCTCTATTGTCAACAAAAATGGCGAAATTATTCCAGTTCCCAGGGAAATAAATGAAAAATTTCAAATTTATTACACAAACTTATATATATCTTAGACTGAGACTAATCACCAAACTCACCAAACTTACAGGGGCTAAATATTTCAACCATCTCTCAGGAGCTTGGCAAACAACTGGAGGCAGATCTAACAGAAGTTGAGTTAAGTGCAGCAATAGATGGCATGAAGTCGGGTAAAACGTCAGGGCCTGATGGTATCCCAATTCATTTCTATAAAATATTTAAAGCTAAACTACTTAAACCATTATTAGATGTTTTTATTGAAGCATTTTAAACTGGAAGTTTGCCTGAATCTATTGCAGATGCAGTGATAACACTGCTCCCATAACCAGGAAAACCCAGCGACAGATGAAACATGCGACCAATAAGTCTCCTAACCTTTGACCTTAAAATCTTGTGCAAAACCCTCACCAACAGGTTACAAGATCTGATGCCAAGCATAATACATAGGGACCAGAATGAATTTATTTTAGAAAATTCCATAACGTCTGAAGGATTCTTATTATTATTCAGAGTCCAGCAGAATCTCCAGATAGAGCCCTTTTGTTTTTAGAGAAGGCCTTTATTAAAGTAGACGGGGCCGGGATCTTTTCAGTGTCCTGGAGCAATTTGTTTAAAACAAAAGATTTATATAGTCAGGACTGATTTATATAATGGATTCAGTTACTATATTATAACCCTAGTGGTGAAATAATAACAAACAAAAATACATCGGACTCAATTACAATTAAAAGGGTTTGTCACCGAGGATGCCGACAGTCACCACTATTATTTACTCTGGCGATGGAACCACTGGCTATAGCCGTGAGGGCACACAAAGGAATTACAGGTATTACAACTGGACCAATGGAGCAAAGAAATGCCTTGTACGCAGATGATGTCATTTTATTTATTGCACACTTCAAAAAGTCTATCCTGGCTCTACTACATTTAATTGATAAGTTTACTGAAATTTTAGAATACGTAATAAATTACTCCAAATCATCCGCTTTGCTACTTGATAACAAGAAAGGGGAACACTTACTACCAAAATAATTCTCAGTAGTACACCAGTTGACTTATTTGGGAATACAAATTGGGCGTACACTGGATTCAGTAGTAGCAATCAATTACATACCTGCAATGGAAGAAATAACATACTTGATTAATAAATGGACACCATCGCCTTTATCACTGATTGATAGAATAAATGCCATTAAAATGAGTATTTTATCTAAAATACTGTATTTGCTTCAAAACATCCCACTCCATCCACCTGAAGATTATTTCCATAAAATAAATAAACTATTTGGAGGATTTATTTGAGAAAACAAAAAAGCCAGAATTACATGGTCCTTATTATACTTACCTTGCAATAAGGGAGGTTTGAAGTGCT
This sequence comes from Girardinichthys multiradiatus, assembly GCF_021462225.1. NCBI lineage: Eukaryota > Metazoa > Chordata > Actinopteri > Cyprinodontiformes > Goodeidae > Girardinichthys > Girardinichthys multiradiatus. Next base: position 3,307,893 of record NC_061797.1, read on the forward strand.
GGAATATAATCTGGTACTACTGGACTGTGCAATTAAGAACATTAAAATTCCATTTTGAATCAGGCTTTATCCCACAATGGCAGGAAATGGAATCTTAAAGCCTAACTTTACCTCTTCCACAGTATCTAAACTCTAATAAACCATCAAAATTAATCACACACACAAATAATTCAATAATAAGGAACCTAACTAAAGTGTTGTTTGAGGTGAAAAAGAACATCAAAGAACCTAACAATGTATCCTAGTACACCCCAATATAGGGAAATTATAACTTTGCCAAGGAAGAGCAGATGCTGTGTTTAGGAAATGGGCATCCAATGGTTTAAAAAAGGTTCAAGATTTGTAACCAACCAGATCCGATATTATGATGACATTTGAAGAACTCAAAACGTAAATACAGTTTGAAAAACAAATATTTCTATAAATGTCTACAACTCAGAAATTACATCAGGACTAGTCAAAATTGACTAACCAAATCCTTAGAATCACCACTGGAAAACCTTATGGTTAAAAATGACTTAAGTAAAGGAGCAATACCAGAACTTTACAATCTACTAATGTCAAATTAGTCAAATTCATCAGGAAATTCCAATATAGTACGGACAATATGTTGTGAAAACCTGGGGCTGGAGATTCTTCCAGAAAAGTGGGCTGCACAAACATTCATACTCAATCCACTAATACAAGACTTAGATCAAATATTCCTGACCTTTGCACAAAATATGTGGAGACAGGGACACTAGTACATTGCATGTGGCAATGCAACAAAATTAAGACTTTCTGGGAGGAAGTCAGAAAAATAATTGTGCAAATTATTTCAAAACATATTTCAATAGATCCTGTTCTATTAATTTTGGGATTATATCCAAATATTCACCAATACAGCCAGAAAGACCACATAACTTGACAAAACATGAACAAGAAGACAGAAACTAAAGCATGACCAGAAGCATGATTCAAAATCCATCAATAATAATAAGAAGAAGAATAAGAAACCAAAAACACCCACAAATCATGACATTTTGATAGATAGGTTCCTTTTACATGCCAAAAAAAGCAATCGCACTCTATTGGAAAAACACAAACACTTTAAGTGTTAAATTTTGGATTAAACAAATTTTAGCAACTTTTCCTCTGGAAAGAATAACATATACACGGAAAGGGAAGAAGGAACAGTTGAAGAAGTTTGGACGCCATTTTACTTATTTGTTAAAGATGCAAATGTTGGGAGTTGAAGGAGATTTGGTAATTTTGGTAAGATCAACGCGACCCTGATAGATAAGATTCTAGGATTTTTTATTAAATCTTTTGTTATTTTTTGTCTGAGAGCATCTGTTCTTTGTTTTATTTATTCTGTTACTCAATGTTTTATTGGATTTGTTCTGACTATATCTGTTCTATTAGAATGTGGAACAATTTTGGGCTAGTAAAGTGTAACTCATATGATTAAGTATCTCTTAACAATCTTTACTGTACGGAAATCACTGCATTGTATGTATGGTTCTTTTGTAAATCCACAATAAAAATAACATTAAAAAAAGAACATCCACCCACTCTTCAGTTGTAGATCCTGCTCTCCATCTACTTGTTAAATTGTTAAGCCCTTGACTGCTTTCACTCTCTCACTCACATTATTGCACTCTTTCCTTTCCACTTTTTTTTCTACTCCTCACTGTTTTGTCTGCTTATGCAATAAAAGCCTGCATCCCCCAGCCCATGAAACCACCCTGGTAAGTAGTGGGTTAATGTGGGTGGAGACTGTGGAAGAATCTCACTTTGTGGACACACATGCTAAAAGCATTCTCTGCAGGCTGCCACTTGATGACAGACAGATCTAAGTGATAGTACTTCACAGAATAGAAGTGAATGGACAGGATGCTTCCTCCCATGTTGCTTAAAGCTGAGCAGACCACATTAGAAGGGTAAACATGAGGACATGGTAATATGATGAAATAAAGACAGAATGTCACCAGAATGTTAGTTTTGACGAGGTGTAGAAAGTATTTCTAAGTTATTAATTAAAGAAATGTAATGAAGCAACAGGCTTGTGTAACAAGTTTAACAGCAGTTCCTTTTACAGTTCCCTTTAGTTTACATGTTGCTTCTGTTTCACCATGAGATTGCTCAATATTTTCTCATATCTTAACACAGGCCAGACACCTACATGTTACACCTACAGGAAAAAGCATGACTGTTGTGCTGTGGTGTGCTCCATTTACTTCAAAACTCAGAACTTGGAGATGAGAATAATTCCACACCATATATAATTCAGTCAGACAACTCACATATAAATATTTAAATACATCTTTATTAACCATTCTAAAATACATTGGTAACTAGGCTCCGATCTCATCACCCAATGAACAAAATGTCATAAAGTGATAAGGTCGTCTCTAGACCCTGAACATGTCTTATGTGTGTCAGGAAGAAAAGAGAGGGTCTCTGCTGTCTGAGCCCAAAAGGGCTGCTGGGGTGGTGGAGAGGTAAAGGAAAATTGAGCAGAACATGGCAGCAAAAGCTGGCAGGCAGCAGGGCATTGAATGCAGAATTTAGCGGGATGCTTTGCAGCTTGACTGTGGAACTGGTGGTGGACTTTCGGAGAACACCACCCCCATACACCCCCCTCAACAACACTGTATTGGCCGTGGACCACTTCAGGTTCTTAGGAACCACCATCTCTGAGGACCTGAGATGGTCTTCATACCTAGACACTGTTCGAAAGAAGGCCCAGCAGAGACTGTACTTCCTGAGGCAACTCAAGAAGTTCAACCTTCCACAGGAGCTGCTGGTCATCTTCTAGACTGCCATCATTCAATCTGTCCTGACTTCTTCCATCTCAGTGTGGTTTGGCTCATCCACAAAACAGGACAGGTCCAGACTGCAACGAATAATCAGGACTGCAGAGATAATCATCAGGGCTGACCTTCCCTCCATCCAGTACTAATACAGGTCTAGGGTCAGGAAAAGAGCTGTTAAAATCTCTGCAGACCCCACACACCCTGCACATAAGCTGTTCAGAGCTCTACCTTCAGGCTGCCGCTACAAAGCACTGTTCGCTAAAACCAGCTGCCGCAGAGACAGTTTCTTCCCCCAGGCTGTTTCTCTGTTGAACATTCAATAGAGTACAAAACAACAGCATACAGATGTTGCAAATGCACCTTTTTATTATTATAGGTGTATATTGTACATTGTAAATATGTATATTTTGTAATGCAAAAACAAAACCAAAGAGCAAAGTGTACCGGAGTCAAATTCCTTGTTTGTTTGTACTTGGCAATAAAGCTGATTCTGATTGACGCTCTAGCTTGACTGCCTGAGCTAGCTCTCAAGCATCACTTTTGAGTTCCAGTTGCAACAGATAAAGCCAATAAGGTTTCTCACTGACCAGGGTAGTTGGATTAATAAAATAATCCAAATAATCTTCCTAATGTGTATTAAAAAAGATATGCTGACATCTTTTCCAAACTTGACATCTTGCTTACATGGCATATACAGCCATTTTTGTTATATGTCTGTTTACAATAAAGAAATCAGGAACAAAAGAAGTGTAGACCTCTTGACAGGATGGCCCATTTCTTAATGGTATATTTTTGACAAGCATTTAGGACATCAAATGAGGAAGATGTATTCAGTTCCTTGGGTGGTTACCCACACAAACACCAATTATCAGTATGTTGCTTGTGCAGCCAATTAAGCAATAAAATACATGAGCTTCACTGCCACATCAATAGTCAAAAGGATATTAGGAACTATTGTGTGTTTTGTTTTTTTGAAACATGGCTAACCCCAGGCATTCCGGACAGCATCAAACAACTGCACAGATTATCTGTGCTTTGTCTGTATAGATAAAGGACGGAGGAGTTTTAAACTAACAGTGGACTAAAGTGCAGATAATTTCCTACTTCGGTTCTTAATCCCTGAAACGCCTCACAACCAAGTGTCAGCCAGTTTACTCTCCTAGAGAATTCGCCTCTGTCTTGTTTATTGCCAGTTGTATTCCACACCAGGCCAATGCTGCAAGAGCATATAATAATCAGCTCCATCAGGCCTTCTAATGTGGCAGGCCTGTTTAACAGATGTCTTGATTCAGTTTTGTCCAAATATTATCAACATGGTCGCTGCTGCACAAGGCGGGTGGGGGGACTCTGGATCATTGTTATTCCATCATTAAAGTAACCTACCGTCATGAAACTGGCTTGTGGTAAGACCACAGTGCAGAGAAGTACTCCAGGAAACACGGTGAATGAAGGTAAGTTGAGATTTAATTTTTGCCCAACGGAATCCAGACAGCTGGATTACATGACCAAGACACCAGACCAGACAAGTGAGCAAATCATGGAATACATGACTCACAGAATTAACACAAGGAACTAGTGGGGAACAATGAAACGAAGGAGCTTAAATACAAACTGAAAGAACAGGGAGAACAAATGAACAGAGGGACAGTGTAATCAGGTGTGGGTCAGACTACTGGGAGACAGAGGGAGTGAAACAAATGAACAAGTCAAGACACAGAACTAAGGGTAAACAGAGAACCAGACCAGGTATAAATGATTCAAAACACAAACTCAAACTAAGACACAAACAGATCCTGACACCTACAGGTTTGCAGTTGTTGACTACATATAACTTTGGGCAGATACCTGTATTCTCTCTTTTACAAAAACGAGGTATCCAAATCAAAAACTTTAAAAGTAATGGCATTGTTCAACAAAAGTTGAAAGAAATGACAGCTACTTTTAAAGCAAAGAATATGGAGCTCTACAAAGTAGCTAAGGATAGTATTCAAATTTTCATGCTGTACATCTCAGACTTCCAGTACAAGACAGACTCCTGTCATCTGCAGAAATACTCAGATGATTCTGCAGTCGTGGGGTGGATCAGAGAGGGAGAAGAAGCTGAGTACAGGGAGCTGGTGGACCGCTTTGTGGCATAGTGTGGAAACGTGAATAAAACAAAGGAGAGGATTGTACATTTTAAGAGAAACAGGAATAGGTCAGACACTGTTTCCATCATGGGAGAAGAAGTGGACATGGTGGAGGAGTATAAATACCTCAGTGTTCACCTGGACAACAGACTGGAGGGTAGGTGCAACTGTGAAGCAGTACAACAGTGTCTTCAGTCAGAGGCTTCTTTAGATCTGCTGTAAGACAGACCACTACAGGAGATCCTTCCTGCCCACAGCCATCAGCATCAACAACAGCCCTTTGAAGAACCCTGCATAATATGAGCTACAACATTGTTTTTTTTTTCCTTTGTAATTGTTAAAGTATTTTTGACTTTTAAATTAAATGGAAAGGACATGATAAGTAGCTTCCATCAGGAATGTCCAATTTACTCCAAACTGAATATGGTTGATCTTTGTCAGCCCCCAAACAGCTCTATTGGATTACATTGGAATTTGGATCAACACCGCCCCCTACGACATTTCAAGTGCTCTATCTCCCTCATACATCATCGAATCCACTTGAAATGTAGTATACATCATCATGGATCAATGCTGAACATCTGGCCACAGTCAGTTCATGACATCACTTCAGCTTTGCCCACTGATACAAAAACTGAGCATGGGCCAGAAAACCTGGAGTGGAGTGGACTTCGCCTGAGTAAAGCCTGTGGAAAAGGGGCATACATGATAAAAAGGGCACATAACATACCTTATATTTTAAGGGGTTAATAAATTAGAGACATAGCCACAACATTTTCAGCAATTATGTCTGGTCTAGAAATAAAAGCTAAATATCTGGATATATACTCGCTTAGTTTAAGAATTTAAGAACAGGGCAACTGTGAAAAAATTATTGGCATGCCACTACCTCATCTACAAAACATCTACACGTCCTCTGTAAAATAAAATTACAATTCACCAAAAAGGATTCCAGCCATTCTGAAAATTATTGTATTTATCTTCAACAGCGATGCATCAATTACCCAACCTTACACCTCAGACTCCTCTTTTATTCAGCTGTACTCATGAATAAAAATTTTAGTCTAAAAAAATCTCAACATATTGACTTTGTTGTGTAGGAAATATTAAGGGAGCTGGGTTGATTAAAATACAGGTCCTTCTCAAAATATTAGCATATTGTGATAAAGTTCATTATTTTCCATAATGTCATGATGAAAATTTAACATTCATATATTTTAGATTCATTGCACGCTAACTGAAATATTTCAGGTCTTTTATTGTCTTAATACGAATGATTTTGGCATACAGCTCATGAAAACCCAAAATTCCTATCTCACAAAATTAGCATATCATTAAAAGGGTCTCTAAACGAGCTATGAACCTAATCATCTGAATCAACGAGTTAACTCTAAACACCTGCAAAAGATTCCTGAGGCCTTTAAAACTCCCAGCCTGGTTCATCACTCAAAACCCCAATCATGGGTAAGACTGCCGACCTGACTGCTGTCCAGAAGGCCACTATTGACACCCTCAAGAAGAGGTGACCGGACCCTGAGGGAGATTGTGGAGAAGGGCCGATTCCAGACCTTGGGGGACCTGCGGAAGCAGTGGACTGAGTCTGGAGTAGAAACATCCAGAGCCACCGTGCACAGGCGTGTGCAGGAAATGGGCTACAGGTGCCGCATTCCGCAGGTCAAGCCACTTTTGAACCAGAAACAGCGGCAGAAGCGCCTGACCTGGGCTACAGAGAAGCAGCACTGGACTGTTGCTCAGTGGTCCAAAGTACTTTTTTCGGATGAAAGCAAATTCTGCATGTCATTCGGAAATCAAGGTGCCAGAGTCTGGAGGAAGACTGGGGAGAAGGAAATGCCAAAATGCCAGAAGTCCAGTGTCAAGTACCCACAGTCAGTGACGCTCTGGGGTGCCATGTCAGCTGCTGGTGTTGGTCCACTGTGTTTTATCAAGGGCAGGGTCAATGCAGCTAGCTATCAGGAGATTTTGGAGCACTTCATGCTTCCATCTGCTGAAAAGCTTTATGGAGATGAAGATTTCATTTTTCAGCACGACCTGGCACCTGCTCACAGTGCCAAAACCACTGGTAAATGGTTTACTGACCATGGTATCACTGTGCTCAATTGGCCTGCCAACTCTCCTGACCTGAACCCCATAGGGAATCTGTGGGATATTGTGAAGAGAACGTTGAGAGACTCAAGACCCAACACTCTGGATGAGCTAAAGGCCGCTATCGAAGCATCCTGGGCCTCCATAAGACCTCAGCAGTGCCACAGGCTGATTGCCTCCATGCCACGCCGCATTGAAGCAGTCATTTCTGCAAAAGGATTCCCGACCAAGTATTGAGTGCATAACTGTACATGATTATTTGAAAGTTGACGTTTTTTGTATTAAAAACCCTTTTCTTTTATTGGTCGGATGAAATATGCTAATTTTGTGAGATAGGAATTTTGGGTTTTCATGAGCTGTATGCCAAAATCATCCGTATTAAGACAATAAAAGACCTGAAATATTTCAGTTAGTGTGCAATGAATCTAAAATATATGAATGTTAAATTTTCATCATGACATTATGGAAAATAATGAACTTTATCACAATATGCTAATATTTTGAGAAGGACCTGTAGGAGTCGGGTGAATCAGTTTCCATGCAAACAGCAGGATATGAATGCATAGTATAGTATGTATGCAAAAGCTGGTCGATGTTTGAAGTATGCTCTCCTCTTGACAGGGATAAATTGTTATGATTCTGGCCCGTCTGCCTGCTCTGTCTTCATGTAATCGGCTAATCTGCTTCACCTGTCTGCTGCTGCACTGGAGTGTAATCAATCATGCCATGCACCTGCAGTTATATTCAGCCCTCAGACAGGCAGAAAGTGCCAGATTTTCGAAAACCTACCAGTTAGTAGATGTCCAGCATTCCTTCCTGCCTGACCATGTTTTTGCATCTTGGATTTCCCTGCCTTGCCTGACCCTCATGGATGTCTCTCCCCTCTGGATCACGACCTTGTTTCTGCCTCTCGACCAAAGCCTCCTGCCTCACCCCTGGATTTGTCTGCCTTAGTCTGCCTCCCTGGTTTCACCCAGTAACTGCCCCCCCCTTGACTACCGAGCCTTGGATCTTTCCCCCTGTCCGCAATCCGACTTCTGGCTGCGGCGTGTTCTGCACCGATCCTCCCGGTCTGGAGACTGCCAGGACCGCACCCCGCAAAGGAGCCTATTCTGATTCCTCCGTCCTACACGGACTCTGTTAAGGTGGGTGGCTTCTTTGGAATCATATATATTTACCTAAACGTTTTCAAGCCACTAACCTGCCTCTCCGTTCCCAGTGATCCCGGGTTCCCGGCTGGTGGAGTCCTGAGTATTTGTGCGCTGCTCCTGAATAAATCGTTTAACTTTTATTCTGTTTCTGGCTGAAATTCTGGGTCCTCCGTCCTGAACCTCACATAAATAGTGCAGCATTTAATTGCTTGTAGCATGTGTGTGTATCAAATTATACATATTTACATCTACATAGTTTGCCTTTTTTCTTCACCACTGTGATGTCTGAATGACAACCAGCCTCACTAAAGCCATAACACATGTCTGAAGAGTTTCTGCTGTCTTTCTCACTTTCTCTGCTGTCTGTGAATCGATTTTCATCATTGCAGTTCGTTTTAGGTGTCAGGGGTCAAGTGTTTTTTTTTTTTTTTTACATTTGCTAATGTCCAGTGCTTAGATGTGGCTCTTATGTTCCCCCTAAAGGCATTCACACATAAAAAAAAAAGCATATTTTAACCCACTGGTCATTGCAAGTCTTTATTAATCATCTGTAGGTTTTATCATTTTCACCTTTGACAGGGAGCATTGTCTAAAGGTACTCCTCATATGTTGGATACGGCTCGCAAAGCTTAATTTTCGGTTTAGGATTCCTGGAAATGTAGAACATTTATTGCATCTGCATAGTTAGGCATTAAACATAATCAACTTCATCTTGGGATGCAGATAAGGGACGGAGAGCTAGAAATGAGCATGGCCTCACCCTTCTCAGTGTTTGATGTGCTGATAGCTTGAATGTTACATGAGGCTGCCGGCATTGATAAAACAATTCACTTCACTTTGCATTACAGTTGTAAGGAACCAAAGTGCTCATCAAACAAAGCCAGAGCAATGTGAGAGGAAACTATGCTAATATAACCAAGGCGTGGGCAGAGAACTGATCCGCCCACACTATGTAGGTGAAGAGGTGGTGTGACTGTACTTTGAGGACTATAAAAGAATGTTAATGTTTTGATTCTGATTGAGGTTTATCTTAATTAAAAAACAAATCTATTTAGCTGAATTCTATAACAATCCAATTCAGGAGAGGTTTAGTAGATATTCTGAGCAGCAGTCCAATTATTACTTTGGTGACTGGCTTGTGAGACTCATGATATTTCTACTTTTGTTTTCAGTCAGTCTGTCTGTGCCTCTACAATAGAGGGGGTGGGCAACTGAAGAAAGACTTCTAAGGCTTTTTCAGTGTTTGTTTTTGACCTTTCAGTCCATTTTAAAACCAACTACCTTTGGGTTTTTTCCTCATCAGCTTCTCTGCTGCGCTCTACTCACAAAACAATTAGGTGTGTTTTATTCATCAGAGATAGCTCAAGTGCAGTGTTTATTCTCATGCTGTTTCTGCTGCAGTTAAAGGAGATAATGGCCCTCTCGTTCACTTGCTGTTGCTGCGGCAGTTAAAGAGATAATGACACCTCTCATTCACTATCTCCAAATGGTGAGGCCAAACCCTGTGAGGGGATTCCCTCTGTAGCATTATTTATCCAGCGAAACATTAATAACTTTAGATACACTCATATCAACTCTTTGAACATTTATCCTAACAGTGCAGCTTTATGTTTGGAACAGAAGGGAGGTTTTGGTAAACCAAATAAATTTATTTAGAAATTTATTTGAACAATTGCTAAGATATGCCAACATATTGCCACGGAAACAGGATATGATACCTCAAACAACGCTGGTTCTTTCTATGAGTGTCAAAGTCTTACAAGATAACACCCTAGAAAACTGATTCTAAACCTGCGAAAACACATGTATAACAACAGCATAGTTACCGAAAAATGCCTGGTACAAATTAACGCAACATTTATTTAGTGGCAACTGCACCTCAATATAAAACGTCTGTGTATCTGTTAACACCTGCATCCAAACACCTGAGGATGTATATGTGAGTGCACTTGTGCATACAAGGTTTTTTCATAACAAATATGCAATATTGAGCATGAGGAGCCACAGACCTGCCCCCCAGGACCCTAGACAGAGAATCAGAATAAGCTTTATTGCCAAGTTCGTACATACAAAGAATTTGACTCCGGTACACTTTGCTCTTTTGTTCTGTTTTTGTATTACAGAATATACAGGGGTTGGACAATGAAACTGAAACACCTGGTTTTAGACTACAATAATTTATTAGTATGGTGTAGAGCGTCCTTTTGCGGCCAATACAGCATCAATTCGTCTTGGGAATGACAGATACAAGTCCTGCACAGTGGTCAGAGGGATTTTAAGCCATTCTTCTTGCAGGATAGTGGCCAGGTCACTACGTGATACTGGTGGAGGAAAAGGTTTCCTGACTCGCTCCTCCAAAACACGCCAAAGTGGCTCAGTAATATTTAGATCTGGTGACTGTGCAGGCCATGGGAGATGTTCAACTTCATTTTCATGTTCATCAAACTAATCTTTCACCAGTCTTGCTGTGTTCATTGGTGCATTGTCATCCTGATACACGGCACCACCTTCAGGATACAATGTTTGAACCATTGGATGCACATGGTCCTCAAGAATGGTTCGGTAGTCCTTGGCAGTGACGCGCCCATCTAGCACAAGTATTGGGCCAAGGAAATGCCATGATATGGCAGCCCAAACCATCACTGATCCACCACCATGTTTCACTCTGGACATGCAACAGTCTGGGTGGTACACTTCTTTGGGGCTTCTCCACACCGTACCTCTCCCGGATGTGGGGAAAACAGTAAAGGTGGACTCATCAGAGAACTATACATGTTTCACATTGTCCACAGCCCAAGATTTGCGGTCTTTGCACCATTGAAACCAACGTTTAGCATTGGCATGAATGACCAAAGGTTTGGCTATAGCAGCCCGGCCGTGTACAGGTCCTTCTCAAAATATTAGCATATTGTGATAAAGTTCATTATTTTCCATAATGTCATGATGAAAATTTAACATTCATATATTTTAGATTCATTGCACACTAACTGAAATATTTCAGGTCTTTTATTGTCTTAATACGGATGATTTTGGCATACAGCTCATGAAAACCCAAAATTCCTATCTCACAAAATTAGCATATCATTAAAAGGGTCTCTAAACGAGCTATGAACCTAATCATCTGAATCAACGAGTTAACTCTAAACACCTGCAAAAGATTCCTGAGGCTTTAAAACTCCCAGCCTGGTTCATCACTCAAAACCCCAATCATGGGTAAGACTGCCGACCTGACTGCTGTCCAGAAGGCCACTATTGACACCCTCAAGCAAGAGGGTAAGAGACAGAAAGAAATTTCTGAATGAATAGGCTGTTCCCAGAGTGCTGTATCAAGGCACCTCAGTGGGAAGTCTGTGGGAAGGAAAAAGTGTGGCAGAAAACGCTGCACAACGAGAAGAGGTGACCGGACCCTGAGGAAGATTGTGGAGAAGGGCCGATTCCAGAACTTGGGGGACTTGCGGAAGCAGTGGACTGAGTCTGGAGTAGAAACATCCAGAGCCACCGTGCACAGGCGTGTGCAGGAAATGGGCTACAGGTGCCGCATTCCGCAGGTCAAGCCACTTTTGAACCAGAAACAGCGGCAGAAGCACCTGACCTGGGCTACAGAGAAGCAGCACTGGACTGTTGCTCAGTGGTCCAAAGTACTTTTTTCGGATGAAAGCAAATTCTGCATGTCATTCGGAAATCAAGGTGCCAGAGTCTGGAGGAAGACTGGGGAGAAGGAAATGCCAAAATGCCAGACGTCCAGTGTCAAGTACCCACAGTCAGTGATGGTCTGGGGTGCCGTGTCAGCTGCTGGTGTTGGTCCACTGTGTTTTATCAAGGGCAGGGTCAATGCAGCTAGCTATCAGAAGATTTTGAAGCACTTCATGCTTCCATCTGCTGAAAAGCTTTATGGAGATGAAGATTTCATTTTTCAGCACGACCTGGCACCTGCTCACAGTGCCAAAACCAATGGTAAATGGTTTACTGACCATGGTATCACTGTCCTCAATTGGCCTGCCAACTCTCCTGACCTGAACCCCATAGAGAATCTGTGGGATATTGTGAAGAGAACGTTGAGAGACTCAAGACCCAACACTCTGGATGAGCTAAAGGCCGCTATCGAAGCATCCTGGGCCTCCATAAGACCTCAGCAGTGCCACAGGCTGATTGCCTCCATGCCACGCCGCATTGAATCAGTCATTTCTGCCAAAGGATTCCCGACCAAGTATTGAGTGCATAACTGTACATGATTATTTGAAGGTTGACGTTTTTTGTATTAAAAACACTTTTCTTTTATTGGTCGGATGAAATATGCTAATTTTGTGAGATAGGAATTTTGGGTTTTCATGAGCTGTATGCCAAAATCATCCGTATTAAGACAATAAAAGACCTGAAATATTTCAGTTAGTGTGCAATGAATCTAAAATATATGAATGTTAAATTTTCATCATGACATTATGGAAAATAATGAACTTTATCACAATATGCTAATATTTTGAGAAGGACCTGTATATTGACCCTGTGGAGCTCCCGACGGACAGTTCTGGTGGAAACAGGAGAGTTGAGGTGCACATTTAATTCTGCCATGATTTGGGCAGCCGTGGTTTTATGTTTTTTGGATACAATCCGGGTTAGCACCTGAACATCCCTTTCAGACAGCTTCCTCTTGCGTCCACAGTTAATCCTGTTTGGATGTGGTTCGTCTTTCTTGGTGGTATGCTGACATTAGCCTGGATACCGTGGCTCTTGATACATTACAAAGACTTGCTGTCTTGGTCACAGATGCGCCAGCAAGACGTGCACCAACAATTTGTTCTCTTTTGAACTCTGGTATGTCACCCATAATGTTGTGTGCATTTCAATATTTTGAGCAAAACTGTGCTCTTACCCTGCTAATTGAACCTTCACACTCTGCTCTTACTGGTGCAATGTGCAATCAATGAAGACTGGCTACCAGGCTGGTCCAATTTAGCCATGAAACCTCCCACACTAAAATGACAGGTGTTTCAGTTTCATTGTCCAACCCCTGTACATATTTACAATGTACAATATACACATGTATAATAAAAAGGTGCATTTGCAACATCTGTATGCTGTTATTCTGTACTCTATTGAATGTTCAACAGAGAAACAGCCTGGAGGAAGAAACTGTCTCTGTGGCGGCTGGTTTTAGCGAACAGTGCTCTGTAGCGGCGGCCTGAAGGTAAAGCTCTGAACAGTTTATTTGCAGGGTGTGTGGGGTCTACAGAGATTTTAGCAGCTCTTTTCCTGACCCTAGACCTGTATTAGTCCTGGATGGAGGGAAGGTCAGCCCTGATTATTCTCTCTGCATTCCTGATTATTCGTTGCAGTCTGGACCTGTCCTGTTTTGTGGATGAGCCACACCGCACTGAGATGGATGAAGACAGGACAGATTGAATGATGGCAGTGTAGAAGATGACCGGCAGTGCTTGTGGAAGGTTGAACTTCTTGAGTTGCCTCAGGAAGTACAGTCTCTGCTGGAACTTCTTTCAAACAGTGTCTATGTGTGAAGACCATCTCAGGTCCTCAGAGATGGTGGTTCCTAAGAACCTGAAGTGGTCCACTGCCGATACAGTGTTGTTGAGGATGGTGAGGGGGGTGTATGGGGGTGGTGTTCTCCGAAGGTCCACCACCATTTCCACAGTCTTGAGTGGGTTGAGTTCAAGGTAGTTCTGACTGCACCAGTGTACCAGCCGATCCACCTGCGGTCTGTATGCAAACTCATCACCGTCCTGGATCAGTCCAATGACAGTGGTGTCATCTGCAAACTTAAGGAGTTTCACGGACGAGTCTGCTGAGGTGCAGTAATTTGTGTACATAGAGAAGAGGAGTGGGGATAGAACACACCCCTGGGGGGCACCAGTACTTATTGATCTGGTTTGGGAGAAGATGCTCCCCAGTAGACAGAGAAGGAAGAGATCTGAGCCACAGACATCCAAAGCCCCCCAGAGCATTGGAACCCCAGGAAGAACACCGCCGGGATTAGAGAAACTATACAGCAGCCACATTGCAGAAGCCCCAGACACCTGCAGTGATGAGCCCACAGGCCCCGTGGCAGCCATCCAGCCATGGACCCAGAGACCTGAGAACCCGCACACAGTTAGAGCCCAACAGAGCCAGGAGGCACAGGCCATCGGGGGTTAGCTGGCACATACCAGAGAACCCAGCCCTTGACACAGAGAACCCCCCACCAATACACCAGCATGCAGAAGATGGTGAGGAAATAGGCCCACATTTGATGGGGGGCCTGAGGTGATCCAGGTGAGGGAGCAGACCAAGACCCAACCTGACATGATAATAGGTGCACACAGTAACAATCACACGTTCCAACCCTCATGCAGACACATAAAAACACTCACACCCACACACCCAACAAAAAGACATACAACAATGGACATTGTACACTCACTCACACATCCCATACATACCCTATACTCCCAGGTCCTGGTACCGATACCCCAGAGGGGCAACCAACCCCGGGACCCAGGAAGTGGTCCCCTTCATTCCGGGGTGGAGACAGGCAGACTGTCCGAGCAGCAAACAAGACTAGTGCCGGCACCGCCCTAACGAACGACACCGGCCCAGACCCCGACCCCTGCTAAGACCCTGGCCCCCAATGACCCCAATGACAATCAAAAGAGGGGTCCACCTGCAAAGGGCCAGCCAACCGGTGCTGTCGTAGGACAAAACAATCCCAACTCCCCAATAAATTCCAATCTGAACACCATGACCCTCCAACACCCCATGAACCTGAACCAGGACACAGATATCAAATACATACTCCCGAAGCCACATGCCATGAAACCCCTCCACACAGGGGAACACCCACACAGAAGAGCTCCACTACGAAAAGCCGATGAAGACATCAATATAGTGCGAGCTATGCACACAGCCCGATATGTAGCCCCACCACATCCTGTCTTTCACCACACACCGCACTGCAACGGCACGGGGAGAGCCCCACACAACGCCACACTAGCCTCTGCCTACAAGCGCAACAAAGCAGACACTACCGAACATCGTACTCACAATGGATCCCCTGATCCCACACACATGGCGAGACAATCTCACCCGGCAAGCAGTACCTGGCAGCACCCATCCAGGCTAGACAATCCCTCCAACCCCTTGTATAAATTGTAAACTGGGTTTACTAGTCGTTTTAAAACTTCTTAAACATATCTGAGACCGACATTTTTGGTCATAGATGACTGATAAATCCACTTCCCATATCTAATGCACTTGATGATGTTTGTATCCCAGCCTTATTGAGCATAAATACATTTTTTATTTTAGATTTAATTTCCCCTCCTTGAACCGCCACCTTAACATGGTGGAGGGGTTTGAGTGCTCAAATAGTCCTAGAGGCTATGTTGTCTGGGGCTTAAAGGCCCTTGTAGGGTCTGCCATGGCAAACAGGCTCTAGGTGATGGGTCAGACAAAGAACGGTTCAAGACACCTTCATGAGAACCATAAAATTGAGGCACGTGATGTTGCCCGGTACGGTGGAGCCGGGGTCCCACCCTGGAGCTAGGCCTGGGGTTGGGACCTGTTGGACAACACCTGGTGGCTGATTGCTCCTCACGCGCCCTGGCCGGGCAAAAACCAAACGAGAGATGCAAGACCATACCCCAGTGGGCCCACCACCTGCAGGGGGAACCATGAGGGACTGGGGAAAAGAGGATTGGGCAGCAGACGAACGTGGAGACCTCGGCGGCCCGATCTCCGGATGCTTAGACTGGCTCTAGGGACATGTAATGTCATCTCAGTGGGGGGGAAGGAGCCTGAGCTTGTGCAGGAGGTCGAGAGATATCGACTAGAAATAATCGGGCTCGCCTCTATGCACAGTGTGGGCTCTGGAAGCCATCTCCTCAAGAGGGGCTGGACTCTCTTCTACTCTGGAGTGGTCCACAGGGAAAGGCGGCGGGCTGGGGTGGGTTTGCTGGTTGCTCCCCAGCTCAGCCGTCTCGTGTTTGTGTTTACCCCAGTGGATGAGAGGGTGGAATCCCTGCACCTTCTGGATGGGGACAGGTCTCTGAGGGTATGTTCCAACTATAGGGGGATCACACTCCTCAGCCTCCCTGGTAAGGCCTACGCCAGGGTATTGGAGAGGAGAGTCTGGCTGATAGTCAACCCTCAGCTTCAGGAGAAGTGGTGTGGTTTTCGTCCCGGCCGTGGAACACTGGACCAGGTCTACACCCTCTGCAGGGTACTGGAGGGTTCATGTGAATTTGCCCAAATGGTCCACATGTGTTTTGTGGAGCTGGACAAGGCATTCAATTGTGGCCCTCATGGTACCCTGTTGGGGGGGCTCCAGAAGTATGGAGTCAGGGGCCCTTTATTAGGGGCTCTGTACAAGTGGAGCAGGAGTTTGGTCCGCATTGCCGGCACTGAGTCGGACCTGTTCCCGGTGCATGTTGGACTCCGGCAGCGCTGCCCTTTGTCACCGGTCCTGTTCATAACATTTATGGACAGAATTTCTAGGCTGCAGCCAAGTGCCGGAGGGGGTCTGGTTTGGGGACCAGTGGATTTTGTCTTTTCTTTTTGCAGATGATGTGGTCCTGGTGGCCCCCTCTAGCCAAGACCTAGAGCATGCATTGGGGTGGTTCATAGCCGAGTGTGAAGCGGCTGTGATGAAGATCAGCTCCTCCAAGTGTGAGGCCGTGGCTCTCGACCAGAAAAGGGTGGCTTGTCCTCTTCAGGTTGGAGTAGAGTTCCTGCCTCAAGTGGAGGAGTTCAAGTATCTTGGGGTCTTGTTCACGAGTGAGGGAAGAATGGAGCAGGAGGATTGGTGCAGCTGCCGCAGTAATGGGGACGCTGTGCGGTCCATTGTGGTGAAGAGAGAGCTGAGCCGAAAAGCGAAGCTCTCGATTTACCGGCCGATCTACGTTCCTACCCTCACCTATGGCCATGAACTTTGGGTCATGACCGAAAGAACGAGATCCCAGATACAAGCGGCTGAAATGAGCGTCCTCCATAGGGTGGCCGGGCACTCCCTTAGACATAGGGTGAGGAGCTCGGCCATCCGGAAGGGGCTCGGAGTAGAGCCGCTGCTCCTCCACATCGAGATGAGCCAGTTGAGGTGGCTCAGGTATCTATACCAGATACCTCCTGGACACCTTCCTCGGGAGGGGTTCCAGGCATGTCCCACCGAGAGGAGGCCCAGGGGACGGCCCAGGACACGCTGGAGGGACTATGTCTCTCGGCTAGCCTGGGAATGCCTTGGGCTCCCCCTGGCGGAGCTGGAGGAGGTGTCTGGGGAGAGGGACGTCTAGGTGTCTCTGCTGAGTCTGCTGCCCCTGCAACCCGGTCCCAGATAAAGCGGAAGACGACAAGTACGAGTAGATTTTATTTGTTGATATTCTAAAAATTTATTCTTGTCCATTCCATATTGTATAATTAATCTTTTAAATGGGATGAACTGAATTGCTTCAAATATATGTTGCAGGTATTCAATTCCTTCCAATCTGGAAAGTTTATCATATTTTATTTTTTTGTAGGATGTCAGTACTGTACCAGATGGGTGTACATCTGGATGGGAATAGTAAAGACCCTGTCATTTTTAGATACTCCCACCATGCTGTCAGATAGTAGCTGATATTGAGGCTTTTATATATTTTTCATTTTATATTTGAGCTATTAAATAGTAAGTCTGAAATCTTAATATTATTGCATAATGTCTTTTCTACGTCTATCCAGGGTTCATCTCAAGGACTGTGCTTAAACCGTTTTGAGATGTATTGTAGCCTGTTGGCTAAGAAGTAATGGTGAAAGTTATGCAGATCTAATCCTCCTTGATCTTTGGTCTTCTGTAGCATTTCTATACTAATATGAGGGGGTTTATCATTCCAAAGAAATTTAGTTTTGGAGTCCGAAGATCGAAACCAGTCAGATGATGGTTTATTTGGGATCATTGAGAATAAGGGATGGATTTTTTGCAAGACCATCATTTTTACTGAAGCAACCATCACCATGACTGATATGGGTAGACATTTCCATCTAGCAAGATCATCTTCCACATTATTTTAAAGTGAGATGTGGTTTAGTTTTGTTACATCTGTCAATCTAGGAGAAACATTGATACCCAAATATGTAATATTCCCTGACTGCAGTTCTGTGTTAAGGGAATTGTGGAAAGGACAATTAATTGGAAGAACTGTAGGTTTTAACCAATTTATAGAATAATCTGAAACTCTTGAGAAATAATATATCAATCCAATTACCTGAAAGACATAGGTTTGTCAATGCTGGAGAAAAGGTAATACATCATCTCCATAAAGACTGATCTTATGTTCAATAGTCATGTATTTTATGGCTTCGAATTCTTTAGTTTGCCTGATTGCTGCTGCTAGTGGTTCAACAAAAGTAGCAAATAATGAGAGGAGAAGTGGGCATCCCTGCCTGATGCCCCTCTAAAGATGGAAAGACGTACAAATATCTCACGAAAAACTTTAGCAGACATTCAAAAAGGCTGGAGAACACTGTCATTCTAAATTAATGCAAAGACATATGTCTCTGAAAGTAACATATTTAGAAATGATGCTATCAAGACAAGAACCCTGAATCCATCAAATGTGGGCCTTATACCATTAATTACTGCACTGGCTTTTTAAAACATTCCCTTAAAACACTACCACTCAAAAGTTTGGGGTCACCTAGAAATGTCCTTATTTTTCAACAATAAGCACAACTTTCTTCAATTAAAATAACATTGAATTATTTAGAAATACAGTCTAGAGAATATTAATGTGGTAACTAACCAATATAGCAGGATACGGGTGATCTTTATTGTTTACATGGGTGTACAGATGCCCATTTTCAGCAACAATCACTTCTGTGCTCCAGGGGCACATTCTGTTAGCCAGTCCAAGTAAATCATGTTAAAAGCTTAATTGATCATTTTAAAAGTCTTGTGCAATCATGTTAGCAAAGCTGAAAGCTGTTTATACAAGCCATAAAATTAGTCTTCATTTGGCTAGTTGAGTATCTGGAGCATCAGCATTTGTACATTCAACTATAGCCTCAAAATGGCCAGAAAAAAAGGAATTTTCAACTGAAACTGATCAGTTTCTCTTGTTCTGAGGAATGAGAGCTATTCCAGGAGAGAAATTGCCCAGAAACTGAAGATCTATAGTGTGTACTACTCACTTCAAAGAAAAGCGCGAACTGGCTCTAACCAGAATAGGAGGAGAGGTGGGAGGCCCCAGAGCACAACTGAGCAAGAGAATAAGCACATCAGGTAGTTCGGAAAATGGTGTTATGGACAAATAGATCTAAATTTGAGGTGCTTGGATCACAAAGAACATTTGTACAGAATTTGTACAGAATAAAAGGAACATTTAAAAAGAAAGGCTATCACTCCATTTTGCAACGCCATGCCATAACATACCATGTGGTCATCGGTTAATAGGCGCCAATTTTGCTCTACAAGGCAATGACCCAAAGCATAGTTGTAAACTATGCAAGAACTATTTAGGGAAGACGCAGTCAGCTGGTATTCTGTCTTTAATGGAGTGGCCAGCACATTCACCAGATATCAACCCTATTTAGCTGTTGGGGGACCAGCTTGACCATTTGCTGCGTAATAAGTGCCCATCAAGCCAATCCAACTTGTGGGAGGTGCTTCAGGATGCATGGAGTGAAATTTACCCCGTTTACCTCAACAAACTGAAAGCTAATATACCAAAGGTCTTAAAGCTATTATTGCTGCAAATGGAGGATTCTTTGATGAAAGAAAATTTGAAAGACAAATTTATTATTTCTGACCTAAACAATGGCTTGACTATGTTTTCTATTCATTTTTCAACCCATTTGGTTAATAATATGTGAGTTTTCTTGGAAAAACATGACATTTTTGGGTAACCCCAAACTTTTGAACAGTAGTGTAAGTTAACAGCTTTATCTTTCTGAGTTTCCTTTGAGTACACAAGGTCAGGTGACAGGCTCTGCCACATATTTATGAATGAACAAGTGATGAACGCATCAGGATAAATGCATGTTAGTGTGCATGTGTGTGTGTGTGTCTGTGTGTGTGTGTGTGTGTGTGGAGGGCTGTCCATTCATACCTCCCTTCTTCCCTCTGTAACCTGAGCTTTGTTGGGGGAGGGATGTGAAGTGGGAGACCTGAGTGAGAGACAGAAAGGCCAGAGTCTCATTCTGTGTATAGTTCCAGATATATGACTCAACTTTCCATTCTGCTAAGTAAACTTAAATCAAGCATGCAGGGCTGATGGAGAGCAACTGTGAGATAAAGAGGCTTCTTCAACTATGGGACATTATATGAATGTCATATTTAACCCATAATTATGTCTCTAAAGGGCAATTTTTACATTTTTTGTTACAGTGCATGCTTTGCCTCCAAAACAATTATTTTGGCTGTTTAAGCTTCACAGGCACATAGGCACATGGCTTCAACTTTGATCACTTGGATCAAAACATACCTGTAAAATAGTTGTATTTATTTAATCATAGCCTCTTTCTACATGAGAGAACAATCATTATTTAAGAGCAATGCATATAAGTGGACTCATCAGGCAGTGACAAAAATTAAAAAGTTGAAGGAATCAGTTGTTTTATGAGCTGCAATTGAAGGGAGTTTTTATACCTGCTCTATTAAGAAGAAAGAGTAATGTGTGGCAAACTGTTTTTCATAGACTGGATTCTTTATCTCTGTCACCACATTTGACACAACTGAAAAGGTGGCTGTTGATGGTCATACTTATTAATGCTAGAACAGAGAAACACACAAATTGTTGTAAAGAATCAAAAGAATGAAGAACATAGCATTCAGCTACCTTTAGATGTGACCGTTCGAGGTTGTCGATTGCTCCCCAGGTCAATTCAGACTGTTCCAGTTGTTTCACGCCAAATCTTTGGAATGCTATTTACCTTACCATAACCTGCTTTCTGGAGCGGAACATGCCGGTGTGAACCCATCCCGGACCCTGAAAAAGACCAGAGAATCGTACCCTGGCATGGTTACAACTGCCAGTCGTTTCATGATTTATCCAGATTCTGGAGTGGCTCACTTGCAGTGTGAAAGCCTATCTTTCCCAGCGGAACGGATATGATGTCCGACAAAAAATTATGAAAATGTCTTGTGGGGCTACGTGGAGTAGTGAAGACGTGCAGGTGCACAACTACATTTGAAATCCAAAATAGCAACACAAACCCAGATGAGACGGACATTCTTCATACTTTTTGTCTTCTTCATCGGTGCAATACTGGAGCAATAGTGTCTCTGTAACAGTTCTTTGCAACTGCATGACATTGTTTGGTCCGATCTAAAAATCTGTGTGAAACCAACCAACACCAACTGAAGGTGTCAATTTTCCCTGGACAGGACCAGCAATGTGAATGAGCCCTTAGTTCTAATTCTATTTGCATCTTAGGCCCTGGGGTAATAAAGAAAGGTGATAGAGTATTGTTGTACAATCATAAAGCATTAAATGAGAAAACTATAGGTAAAATTGACACAAATATAGAGCTAGCTCTGGGGGGAAATGTTTATGATGAGCAATTTTTGATTGAGCCTTGGCTGCTGGAGCTTGTAGTGAAAAAAGAGCTGAGCCAAAAATCAAAGCTCTTGATTTCCCAATCTGTCTACCCAAATCAATGATTATGAGATACAAATCATGATCAAATGAATGAGACTTACCAGAGGTTGAAATGAAATTAAGCTTTAGGTTGGCCAGACTAAACCTTAAAGATAGGACAAGGAACTCAGTCATCCAGAGGAGGCTCAAAATAGACGCTCCACATCAAATGGAACCAATGGAGGTGGTTTGACCCTCTAATACCAGATGCCTCCTGGGTGCCTCCCTTTGGAGGTTTTCTGTGCAATTCCCAGGATGCCCAAGGAGAGACCTAGAACTTGCTGGATGGATAATATATCCCTTGTGCCTTGGAAACATGTTGGGATCCCCTAGAATAAGTTAAATAGTTTGAGTTTCCCCCCTAGACAAGTTACCCCCATGACCAGATCTGGAATAAGCTTGAGGTGACCGATGGAGGGATTAACTGACCTTTTGACATGTGATCTCTAATATTATTTTACTGGATTCTCCATTTTGTTCAGTTTCTTAAGCACATTCTATGTACATTAAGCTTTAGTTATTTTTGGTCTGTCTTGTCTCATGATTGTGTTTTTTAATTATATAATAAATGATCAAGCTTAAAATACACATAAAACGTTATCCACGTACACACCTTTATGTTTCTGAGAATCCTGATTGAACTCTTGAGAAAAAAAAGAGAAAGTTCAGGGAGAAGGCTTACTCCTCCTCCAGCAGTGTGCTTTAGAGACTGCTGAGATGGCAGGACAACATAATGCTGGTTAAAGCAGCATGGCCCCCGCCTGTGGCTCCCCTCCACTATGTCTGGTTGCAGCCCTCCTCCATCCTGTGACCTGGAGGCATTTAACCTCTGACCTGCAGGGCCAATATTAACTCTTGTGTGATTGTTCCAGGCCAGCCGACTTCCCCTGGCCCAGGCCCTGAGAACATTCCTACGCTCCGTCGCTAGGAGAGCCTCGCTGTCACACTGCTGACCTCCTCTATGCTCAGGGTTACCCTTGATCTTCAATACACACTCACACACAAGAACTAACATGTACAAAGGACTCACACACACCACCATAGCTCCATCAGCACCCTGCCCCCCACACAAGAGTCCTGATGGAGGCTGCTGGTCTGTCTGGGAGCTGAGGGCCACCCAGTCCGCCTATGAGCTGACAGTTTGACTTCACATTGCTAGCACACAGCACCTGCAGTCATCAGTAACTGTTGCTGTCAATGGGAGAAAGGATGATTGAGATGTTTACTCTCCATGAATGTGTTCACGTGAACTTTATTTTTCAGTTTAACGATGCCATCTGTTATTTCAGGGTCTGACATAATATGTAAAACTGAGATATTCTGCTCCTAATTTTAACAATTACTGTAAAGAGGGCTCTGATAACATCAAACTCTAAAGTCCTTATTGACACGCATGATCAGATACCTGGATTATACATTTACATGTAAAACGTGTCTATGGATGTGCTCCTGGCAGCCAAGGAAGTTTATAGTGACAACACAAAATGACTCAGGGGTAGTCTTCACACAAACAAAATGAATGAATCTGCAGAGTAAGAGAAACCTATTCAAAAACAGATGTGAGGTAATACTAATAAGTGGTTTTTGATCCTTTAAGCTCTTTTAGACTACTCATACTCATACTCGTTGCATTCCACTTCATCCAGGACCGGGTCGCGGGGGCAGCAGACTCAGTAGAGACACCCAGACGTCCCTCTCCCCAGACACCTCCTCCAGCTCCTCTGGGGGGAGCACAAGGCGTTCCCAGGCCAGCCAAGAGACATAGTCCCTCCAGCGTGTCCTGGGCTGTCCCCTGGGCCTCCTCCTGGTGGGACATGCCAGGAACACCTCCCGAGGAAGGCGTCCAGGAGGCATTCGATACAGATGCTTGAGCCACCTTAACTGGCTCCTCTCGATGTGGAGGAGCAGCAGCTCTACTCCGAGCCCCTCCCGGATGGTCAAGCTCCTCACCCTATCTCTAAGGGAGTGCCCGGCCACCCTACGGAAGAAGCTCATTTCAGCCGCTTGTATCCAGGATCTCGTTCTTCCGGTCATGACCCAAAGTTCATGGCCGTAGGTGAGGATAGGAAGCTCACCTCTTTTTAGACTAAATGGACAAATATGAAAAAAAAAGAAAAACAGTTACAAGCCAAATATATTGTCAGGAGAAATATTTCATCTTTAAAATAAAACTACTTCAAGTCTGTACTACGATATTAATCACGTCAATATGCACTCTTAAACCAGCTATTATCATATGGACATGCTTGCATTGCCAAAATGAAGAAAATCCAATTTTATTATTTGAAGGCACATTGAGTGACATTAAAATAAACTGCAGTTTAAAAAAAAAAGAGGGCAGAAATGTCACTGAAGGTGGAATTTGTCCACTTTTCTAATAAAGCATGTCTGACATTGCTGCAAATAATTTCTAGAAACTTTTATTCTTCCTTTTTAGTTGTTTTCTCCGTTTTCTCTTCTGAATGGAAAGTTTAAAAACCACCACATTATTGCTGGCTGTAAGGCTTTAGAGAAAACTGTATATCTCAGAATAGAATACTGTCATTCAACTGAGCAAAAAGTCATATTCAATAAAGTAGTATTTGTTCTGATGAGGCTTTTTTGTCAGATTAAAAGAACCTTTTGCAAAAAATAATAACATTTAAGCAGGTATTAAACATACTTTAAAACATTTACAATATAGCCAACATTTCTATATTGTAAATGTTTTTTATTGGTCTGATGTAATATTTTATTAAATGTCGTGTTTTCATTAACTGTAAGCGGAAAATCACCATAATTAACAAAAAAAAATAAGGCTTAACATCAGTCTGTGTGTAATTAATTTATAGTTTTATTTTGTGAATTGAGTGACTCCACAAATAAATTAACTTTACAATAACATTCTAAATTATGGAATATGACTGCTATACACACTTGTGTTCCAAGTGTCTAGGTGATCGAGCATGGTTGAGGACCTAAGTAAGCCATACCCCTCCAACACCATGCAATACCAGTGTTATAGCATGGTGTTAAGAAAGACTAAAATAAAATAAAACAACTTTATTTTGTCATCTGTCCAAAGGACAGTGTTTTAGAAGTTTTGCATTTAATTCAGATACAAATTTGAAGGAAACATAGTTTGTCAGAAACCAGTTTTTCCTACTAACCCTTAGAAACAATTTATAATTTTTTTTTTTTTGTCATGCAGTCATATTGAAAGTGCAATCTCATTAACTGTAACACTGAACTTACTAACTAAGGCAAGTAAAGTCTGAAATAGCCCTCGGATGTTTTGTAGTTTCT
Organism: Girardinichthys multiradiatus; assembly: GCF_021462225.1. NCBI lineage: Eukaryota > Metazoa > Chordata > Actinopteri > Cyprinodontiformes > Goodeidae > Girardinichthys > Girardinichthys multiradiatus. Next base: position 3,332,954 of record NC_061797.1, read on the forward strand.
CTGAGCATTGCTTAAGCAAACATGTAGGCTTCAGACCAGCAAACCAATGAAACCTCCTTCTGTAGATGTGGTCCCACCTGCTAATAATCAGGAAATAAAGTGCCTTTCATTATCAGTTCCTAGCTTCTATTTTCACTCATACATCCTATGGAAGAGCATTTTCTTTTTACAAAAGAAAAGAAAATAACTTTGTCTGCATTCTTAAATCTTTTTTTAAGCTTGAAAGATTTTGTGAAGAATAAAAACATGAATTATTTATTCTGTTAAAGAAGGGACGAACAATGCTTTAAGCATATTTTACATGAAAGAATTTTAGCAGGTGTCTGAATCAGACACATAATAATTATATACTTGTTTTAAAACATAAAGAGACACAACATATTATAGATTTCTGTTTTTTCTTTTTGATCACACACTGTAAAATGGAACATGTTGTTTTAACTCAAAAAAACAATTCCAAGGGCTGCCTCAAAATTTTAGATTAAGTCCAGTAAAAGTGTACTGTATAGTCGACTCAATGTTGTTAGTTTACTAAACTGTCAAAGATTGTTAACAGAAAAATAGAGGCACGTGACGTCGCCCGGTATGGCGCAGCCGGGGCCCCACCCTGGAGCCAGGCCCGGGGTTGGGGCTCGTCGGAGAGCGCATGGTGGCCGGGTTGCTCCTCGCGGGACCCGGCCGGGCCAAGCCCGAACGAGAGACGCGAGGCCATCCCCCAGTGGGCCCACCACCTGCAGGGGGAACCGTGAGGGACGGTGCAAAGAGGATTGGGTGGCGGACGAAGGTGGAGACCTCAGCAGCCCGATCCCCGGATGCTTAGGCTGGCTCTAGGGACGTGGAATGTCACCTCGCTGGGGGGGAAGGAGCCTGAGCTTGTGCGGGAGGTCGAGAGATATCGACTAGAAATAGTCGGGCTCGCCTCCACGCACAGCGTGGGCTCTGGAACCCATCTCCTTGAGAGGGGTTGGACTCTCTTCTACTCTGGAGTGGCCCACGGGGAGAGGCGGCGGGCTGGTGTGGGTTTGCTTGTTGCCCCCCAGCTCAGCCGTCTCGTGTTGGGGTTTACCCCAGTGGACGAGAGGGTCGTATCCCTGCGCCTTCGGGTTGGGGAGAAGTCTCTGACTATCATTTCAGCCTACGGGCCGAGTGGTAGTGCGGAGTACCCGGCCTTCTTGGCGTCCCTGTCGGGGGTGCTGGATAGTGCCCCTCCCGGGGACTCCATTATTCTGCTGGGGGACTTCAACGCCCACGTGGGGAACGACAGTGACACCTGGAGAGGCGTGATCGGGAGGAATGGCCTCCCCGATCTGAATCCGAGTGGTGTTTTGTTATTGGACTTCTGTGCTAGTCACGGATTGCCCATAACGAACACCATGTTCAAACATAAGGGTGTCCATCAGTGCACTTGGCACCAGGACACCCTAGGCAGGAGGTCGATGATCGACTTTGTTGTCGTATCATCAGACCTTCGGCCGCATGTTTTGGACACTCGGGTGAAGAGAGGGGCTGAGCTGTCCACTGATCATCACCTGGTGGTGAGTTGGATCCGCTGGAGGAGGAGAAAGCCAGACAGGCTTGGCAGGCCCAAGCGCATAGTGAGGGTCTGCCGGGAACGCCTGGCGGAGCCCTCGGCCAGGGATGTATTCAACTCCCACCTCCGGGAGAGCTTCGACCAGATCCCGAGGGATGTTGGAGACAGAGTCCGAGTGGACCATGTTCTCCGCATCTATTGTCGATGCTGCTGCCCATAGCTGCGGCCGTAAGGTCTGCGGTGCCTGTCGTGGCGGCAATCCCAGAACCCAGTGGTGGACACTGGCAGTAAGGGATGCTGTTAAGCTGAAGAAGGAGTCCTATCGGCTGTGGTTGGCTTGTGGGACTCCTGAGGCGGCTGACGGGTATCGTGAGGCCAAGCGTGCTGCGGCCCGGGCTGTGGCAGAGGCAAAAACTCGGGCCTGGGAAGAGTTCGGTGAGGCCATGGAGAAGGACTACCGGTTGGCCTCGAAGCGATTCTGGCAAACCGTCCGGCGCCTCAGGAGGGGGAAGCAGTGCTTTGCCAACACTGTTTATAGTGGGGGCGGGAGACTGCTGACCTCGACTGAGGACATTATCGGGCGGTGGAAGGAGTACTTCGAGGATCTCCTCAATTCTGCCATCACGCATTCCGTGGTGGAAACAGAGGCTGGGGACTCGGGTTGGACTCTTTCATCACCCAGGCTGAAGTCACCGAGGTGGTTAAAAAGCTCCGCGGTGGCAAGGCTTCGGGGGTGGATGAGATCCGCCCTGAGTACCTCAAGTCTCTGGATGTTGTAGAGCTGTCATGGTTGACACGCCTCTTCAACATTGCGTGGCGGTCTGGGACAGTGCCTCTGGACTGGCAGACTGGGGTGGTGGTCCCCCTTTATTAGAAGGGGGACCGGAGGGTGTGTTCCAACTACAGGGGGATCACACTCCTCAGCCTCCCTGGTAAGGCCTACGCCAGGGTATTGGAGAAGAGAGTCCGACCGATAGTCGAACCTCGGCTTCAGGAGGAACAGTGTGGTTTTCGTCCCAGCCGTGGAACACTGGACCAGCTCTATACCCTCTACAGGGTGCTCGAGGGTTCATGGGAGTTTGCCCAACCGGTTCACATGTGTTTTGTGGACCTGGAGAAGGCATTCGACTGTGTCCCTCGTGATGCCCTGTGGGGGGTGCTCCAGGAGTATGGAATCGGGGGCCCTTTATTAGGGGCCATCCGGTCCCTGTACGAGCGGAGCAGGAGTTTGGTCCGCATTGCCGGCACTAAGTCGGACCTGTTCCCAGTGCATGTTGGACTCCGGCAGGGCTGCCCTTTGTCGCCGGTCCTCTTCGTAACTTTTATGGACAGGATTTCTAGATGCAGCCAAGGGCCGGAGGGGGTCTGGTTTGGGGACGAGTGGATTTCGTCTCTTCTTTTTGCGGATGACGTGGTCCTGCTGGCCCCCTCTAGCCAAGACCTACAGCATGCGCTGTGGCGGTTCGCAGCCGAGTGTGAAGCGGCTGGGATGAGGATCAGCTCCTCCAAGTCCGAGGCCATGGTACTCAACCGGAAAAGGGTGGCTTGTCCTCTTCAGGTTGGAGGGGAGTTCCTGCCTCAAGTGGAGGAGTTTAAGTATCTCGGGGTCTTGTTCACGAGTGAGGGAAGAATGGAGCGGGAGATCGACAGACGGATCGGTGTGGCTGCCACAGTAATGGGGGCGCTGTGCCGGTCCATTGTGGTGAAGAGAGAGCTGAGCCGAAAAGCAAAGCTCTCAATTTACTGGTCGGTCTACGTTCCTACCCTCACCTATGGCCATGAACTTTGGGTCATGACCGAAAGAACGAGATCACGGATACAAGCGGCTGAAATGAGCTTCCTCCGTAGGGTGGCCGGGCACTCCCTTAGAGATAGGGTGAGGAGCTCGGCCATCCGGGAGGGGCTCAGAGTAGAGCCGCTGCTCCTCCACATCGAGAGGAGCCAGTTGAGGTGGCTCGGGCATCTATACCGGATGCCTCCTGGGCGCCTTCCTCGGGAGGTGTTCCAGGCACGTCCCACCGGGAGGAGGCCCAGGGGACGGCCCAGGACACGCTGGAGGGACTATGTCTCTCGGCTGGCCTGGGAACGCCTTGGGCTCCCCCTGGAGGAACTGGAGGAGGTGTCTGGAGAGAGGGACGTCTGGGCGTCTCTGCTGAGTCTGCTGCCCCCGCGACCCGGTCCTGGATAAGCAGAAGATGACGAACGAACGAACGAATTTTAGCAGGTGTCTGAATCAGACACATAATAATAATATATTTGTTTTAACACATAAAGAGACACAAAATATTATAGATTTCTGTTTTTCCTTTTTGATCACACACTGTAAAATGTAACATGTTGTTTTAACTCAAAAAAACAATTCCAAGGGCTGCCTCAAAATTTTACATTAAGTCCAGTAAAAGTGTACAGTATAGTTGACTCAATGTTGTTAGTTTACTAAACTGTCAAAGATTGTTAACAGAACATGCCAATTTCAATCAATTTAAACTTTTCTTTGAGTTGAGCTAATCTGCATTAATACATTAATCACTGTTATTCATTGCATAATGGCAGCTGTAACTGCGTAGAAATTAAGGAAATAATCAAAGATGTAAAATAATTACAGTGTGCTTCACTGATAGTGTCATTGTTTTAACCAACATTAACATGGCAAATATTATTTTGTAGTGGAGATAAATGGCTCTTCATCAAGCCACATTTGTACCTTTCTATGTGTGTGTTTACTGAAATATGACTAAATTGTGTGTTTATGAATACATTCATTGTTACCTATTATTTTTAATGGCTTGCAACGCGCAAGGGCAAGCGCTGCAATGGGCAAAGCACAAGCACAAAGCAAAGCGCACCGCGTTGCGAAGTCCCACGCAAGCTGCGGTCAAAGTTCAAGATATTTCAACTTTGCGCTGAACACAGCGGCAAGCGCAGCGCAAATCGCGCCCTGTCTAGCCCTTTAGTTTCACAAAATGTATACACCACATGTGCTTGAACCATGCACGGTCTGTGTTTATTTAATCATTGTTTTTTTTTGTACAAACGCCATTACAAACAGCACCAACATGGCACCTTTTTCCAACAGGAAATATGTGCATTACACAAAACATTAGCTGTGGCGAGAGTTATGTTCAGCAAAGACAACGAAAAATATCTTAAAAGTTACTTGAATCCTAATTGCAGTCAAGTGAAGTGTACCAGGAGCACATGCCCTGACATATCGCCAGGAATGCTAAGCTACATAAACTAGCTAGGCTCGGTTATTTGTAATAGTTATTTAGCGTTAGCTAATTTTATTATTCAGTATGTTAAAATGTGTTACTTTACTCACCTTAATAGCAAATGACGACGAAAAACTCCAAAATATGCGAAGAGGCGAAAATAGTGTCTCTCTCTCTGCCTGCCTGCCTGCACCCATTGCCCTGTCTCCAATAGTCAGATAAAGGTGATGCCTTTTTTTAAATTAGACACGCCCATAATTGCAGAGGTAGTTCAGTTGAAAAACATTTCAGAATTCACTCAGTGTGAAGTTCCATTTTTTACTTTTTTGAGTAATTGAACAGTTTTCAATGAAAAAATGTGTGTTATCACAATAGCTCAATAAAATACTTGCCAAACTGACTCAGAATGACATGTTGACATAATTAAAGTGCAAAATTACAATTTACAGTGCACTTAAATGTTTCAGATCCTTAAAGAAATTTTAATAACAGACAAAGACAACCTAAGCATATAAAAAAAGATAAATTTACCAAAAGAATGAATTGAAGAAGAGCTATTAGAACGAAGCCGGCCCTTTATGAAAAAGTAATTGACTCCTAAAACTAATAACTAATAACATTGTGCTCCCCTGGGTGGCAGTAACTCAGCCATGTAAAGTCTCTGTCTTTTACCTGTCTATGGAGGTATTTAGGCTCATTCTTCTTTGCTAACTAATTTGATTCAGCCACAGTGAGGGATTTTCAAGTATAAACAGCCTTTTTTCAGGTCATGCTGTCACACCTTAATCTGATTTACATTAGGGAAATAAGTATATGGTCAACCGTTGATTTTCTTAGTTTGCTTGTTCACAATGAAAAGCCCAGTCTCTAAAATTATTGTCATGTAATTTTAATCCAGTGAGACAGAATATCAACAAAAATCTTAGAAACAATTTAATTATATAAAAGGTAAAATCTGCCTTTAAGATCAATCAGTGAAAAAAAAAAGTATCCCCAGAAACACAATCAGAAGTCCACAGATTGGTTATGGACCAATGCTGTATATAAATATAGTGTTTTCATTTACATTTACTCCTGACCCTACCAAAGAGGTTCCAGTTCTTAACCAGGGCTCGTGCAACAGCCAGTTCCTAACTGGTTTTGTAAAAGCACTGTTTTGCTTTTCCACCACCTGAGAGCCAAGTCAGAATCGTTTTGTTATGCCATTATAAACCTTTGATTTGGTTACTGTTTGATTCTGCCCATTGGTTTTGTGAAGGATTGTACTGCACAGAGACAATTTATCCACATACATAATATTCATTATTCCAGTTTGCCTGCAAAAAGATGCCCTGGTATCACACCTTAGTTTATTAATGCTGCTTTAAACCACCAGCAACAATTGTGAATGCTGCACAATCAGCTGATCAACATAATCTCAATTAGCCCACATTTCTATATTATAAATGTTTTTATTTGTCTGATGTAATATTCTAATATTAAATATTGTGTTTTCATTACCTGCAAGCAGAAAATCCCCATAATTAGCAGAAAAAAAGGCTTTGGCATCAGTCTGTGTGTAATTAATATATAGAACGCATGAGTTTTAAACATGGCAGATGGACCCAAAACAAGATCTTTTGCTTCTAATGAAGCCACTGTGTTTGGAGGAATAAGAAATCTGAGGACAGCCCTTAGAACACCATACGGTGGGTTAGTTTTTCTGCTAGACATACAGAACAACCTTCCTTCGAAGAGGAGCCAATTAATGGTGCCATTTGCTGTGAAAGGCTGAGAACACTAGATGGGTCATAGATGGTTGTTCTAGCATGACAATAACTCAAGATACATCCCTAGGAAAACAATGGCACAATCAAAGAAGAGGCACATTTTTGGTTATGGATTTGCCTAGTCAGTCTCCAGACATTAATCCTACAGAGAATCTGTTGAATGGAGGGTGAAGCTTTCAGTTACCAAGCAGCAGGAAGAAGAAACCTAAAGGTTTTCAGAGATTTTCTGTAACAGAAGGGGATTAAAACGCCTTCTTAGATGTGTGAAAAACACAGAGAGCAGCTACAGAAAATGTCTTAGACCTGTGCTTGCCAATAAGATTTTTCAACCAAGTTTTAAGTCATACTTTGTTAAAAGACTGTTTTGTTTATAAGTTAGCAAGCTTAGAAAATCTGCAGGGGATCAAGAACGTATTTCCCCCACTGCAAGTCCACACTTTGATTCAGTCACTCTAAAACATTTAGCTTTTTTTCATCAATTCAGACGTGGCATTGTTGGTGTGCTTCAGATTATTGTTCTGCTGCGTAACCAAATGGAGCTCGGACTTAAGGTCAAGAACTAATTGTTGGACATTCTTCTTCATTATTTGTCTGGTAGAGGGCAGAATATGTGCTTCCACCAATTACAGCAAGCTGTCCAGGAGCTGAAGCAGTAAAGCATCCCCAGATCACTACACTACCAGCCCTTTGTTTGACTGTTAGTTTAAAGTTTGTTTTCCTAAGAGCTATGTCAGTGTTATTATGTCAGATGTGACTGGACCCATGTTTCAAAAAGTTAGATTTTTGTCTCGATATGCCACAGATAATTTTCCCAAACATTATGGTTATTATCACAACGTTTATGGTCAAGTTTTAGATGAGCCCTGATGTTGTTCTTGGTCAGCAGTGGTTTTCACCTTTCACCCACTCTCTTTTTTTATCGTTTAATAAACTAAGGGTCTAAACATTTCCAGGGTGCAACTGATTTTGCCCTATCTGATCACTTTTCTATTATTTTTGAAAGCATCATCTCCAATGACTCAGTTAGCCAAAGAGACATTATAAGAAAGTGCATCTTTAAGGACAGTGCTACTGAAACCTTTAACCAGATTTACTCTTCTACCTCCACTTTGCCCTGTAACACTGTTGATGAGCTGGTAGATAACTTTCATTCTAAAATCTCGGACATCATTTATTCAGTTGCTACAATTAAAGTGAAGATCGTTTCTGGGAAGAAAATGTCTCCGTGGAGAAGTGCTCCACCAGTCAGAAGTGAAAAAAAGGAGTGTCAAAAAGCTGAACACAGGTGGTGAAAGACTGGACTCCAGGTTCACTATAACATCTGTAAAGAAAGACTATACAGATATAACCTACAACTGAAAAATACAAGAGAATGTTTCTTTTCTCAGATCATCAGCAAAAACATTTACAATGCTCGTGCATTATTTAACACGGTCAACAGGTTAACAAACCCTCCGGTAACTGTAGCATCAGAACTCCACTCTACCAGGGCCTGCAATGAATTTGCTAACTTCTTCACTGAAAAAACCCAAAAGATCAGAGAGGCAGTCAGCACATCCACATCATCTCCAGTACCAATGTTGTCTCCAACTAGAACTGATTTTGACAACATTTCCCAATTTCACCAAATAAACTACGAAAACTTCGTGCGACAACTAAGCTCATCTTCCTGCTGTCTTGATGTTTTACCCACAGCTTTCCTTAAGAAAGCTTGGCCTGTCATAATGTCTGATTTAACTCAAATAAAAAAACACGTCCCTTTTGTCTGGTGTTTTCTCCCAGGTCCTGAAAACAGCAATTATCAAACCATTGTTGAAAAAGAGCAACTTGGACTACAGAACTACAGGCCTATCTCAAACATCCCCTTCATCAGCAAGATTATTGAAAAAGCTGTGTTTCAACAGTTAAACAACTCCCTAACAATGACCAACTGCTTTGATGTCTTCCAGTCAGGCTTCCATGCTCACCACAGTACAGAGACTGCTCTTCTCAAGGTGTTCAATCAGCCTTCTATCACCTAAAGAACATCTCCAGGGTTAAAGGACTAATGTCTCAGCAGGACCTTGAAAAACTAATTCATGCGTTCATCTTTAGTAGAATTCATTACTGCAACGGTGTCTTCACAGGTCTGCCTAAAAAGTGGATCAGACAGCTGCAGTTGATCCAGAACGCTGTTGCCCGCGTCCTCACTAGAACTAAGAAAGTGGAGCACATCACCCCGGTTCTAAAGTCCCTACACTGGCTCCATGTAGAATCACTGAATGGCTTAGCACCAAACTTGTCGTTAGTGTATCAACCACACAGACCTCTCAGGTCTTCTGGCTCAAATCTACTTTGCATACCCAGAACCAGAACCAAACATGGAAAAGCAGCTTTTAGTTCTTATGCTCCAGTAATCTGGAATAAACTCCCATAAAACTGTAAAAGCGCTGAAACCCTAAGTTGCTTTAAATCAAGATTAAAATCTTATTTGTTTAGAGTGGCCTTTGACTGTGTTATCTAAACATTATTAGTTAAGTTTTCAGTCCAACTTTCCTTTCACTTTATCGATCATTTTATCATAAATGTTTTTATTATTTATTTTTTTATTATCATCTTTTTAATTTTTTATTCTCTAGTTAATTACATGTCTCTTTTTATTTTTTTTTCATGCAAAGCAATTTGAATAGTCTTGCTACTGAAATGTGCTACAAAAATAAACTTGTCTTGTCTTTTTCACAGTACTGCACAGTTTTCCTTTTTTTGGAAAGTAATGAAACATGCTTTTATTTTGCCAGTCTTGTTGGAATGTTTTAATAATGTAATCAGCAACAATGAGCAAATGCCTGCTAGCATACAACTTATATGATAGCAGGCACAGTTGGTTAATGCGTTTGTTAGCTTAGTAAAAGTAATATTTTCTACAAGTAGTGGAACTATAAGAATATTCTTGAACTGCTTCTTTTGCCTCTTTGAAACTGATAACAAAAGCATGCTAATCAACCAGCTTTCATTGGTCATTAGTCTAAAAGCCTTGCCAGACTATAGATGTAGGAGATCTTAATGATTTGTGAAATGTCATCAGTCATTGTGTTACAGGGAATAATAGAGGACAAAGGTTCATGTAATGTAGAGAAATTTCAATTTGAAAGTGAAAGCAGAACTTCAAAGTGTCTGATATAAAGGCTGGAAAAGTCCCCCACTCTTAACTCAGATGGTGGGTTTGAACCACAACTGCTTGTTGAGTTTACCATCAAAAAAGGCCTTTTTGTGGTGACCTAATTTCTACGTGTTTTAAAATCCTAAAATTACATTTTATAATATAGTGTTCTTCTTGTGTTTTAGTCCTCTTTTTTTGGAGGGAGGGGGGGAGGGTTTGTCACACATAAAAATGTTGTAGAAAAGCAAGAATTTTTACCTATGCATAACAAAACCCTAATTACATCTTCGGTTAGGCCCAAAGTTGTTCATACACCTTCAGGTTTAAAATGATCTGTTAAACTTACTAATGGGTTTTTCTAACTGGAAGTAGTATTAGAATTTTGGAGTGGCCTTGCAACCTTAGAGACTAGAAGATCAGCCAAAAAGATGAATCTTTGAAAGTACATGTTGAAAAAGCTGGTGAGCAATGATGCGTGCTAGATTGCTGTAATTCCAGTAAAGGTTTTCCATTGATTAATGAGAAAGGCATAAATTATTTGACAAACCATTTAGAAATTTCTTGGTTGAATGAAAAATACATTTTCAAAAAGTAAGGTAGAAATAATAATAATAATTCTCATCTCTCAATTCTGCAACATATGCCCTTGGCATGTCTTGCAAACGTTTCAGTTAAGAGAGATGTTTGCTTCCACTATTTTTCAGTGTTTGCTATGCTACCTACACTCACCTGACAGGTTTTTCCCTAAACACTGTGCAGATGTTGAATGGTCATGGGGGAAGCAACCTTAAAGCAACAACAGCCGTCTGTTCATCACCTGATCCACACTGCTCACCTACAGAGGAAGTTTGCTAAGGGCGATGGTAGCATATTTGTCCCAACTTCAGTATATGCCTGTTAGGAGATTATCTGTAGTGTTACATAACAGTTGGACACTATGAAGACAAGAAGATCTGAATTCCATTGTTTGACCTTTGGGAAAAAAATTACACACCCAAAAACTTTAATGCAAGAGGTTTGTCACGCTCATGAAATCTTTACTGTGAGGCAACTGTGGCTCATTGAGGAGTAGTTGTCTTGCAATCCAAAAGTTGTGGATTTGATTCCAGCTTCCTCCTGCAACATGGCACATAACCCCAAGTTGCCTACTGATCTGTGTTTTAGTGTATGAATGTGTTTGCAATTGTGAGTGCTCTAGTGTAAAGCGCTTTGAGTGGTTGGTGTGAGTGGAAGAGCGCTGTATTAGTTTTGTCAATTTACCATATATTTATAGGCTTCCATTTGGTAAAATTATCAAACAACATGGAATAAATTTCACTGTTTATTGTGAATATTCCAATCAGTTAGGTAGTCCACAGGCACGTTTTGAAGACATGAAAACTTGGATGACCTTAAATTTTCTGCTTTTAAATTCAGACAAGACAGAAATTGTCATAACTGGTCCAGAGTCTTAGTCCAGATTAACTGACTGCTCAGTCAGCTAATTTGGATGGCATTAATTTGGCCTCCAGACATATACCTTGGTGTTATTATTTTTACCAGGACATGTACCGGAATATTTTCAAAATTAGAAATATTCTGTTGAGGAGTGACATTGAAAATATATTTACCATTCATCTTATGGACTAAATTGACTCAGCACTTATCTGCTTAGTTGTGTTTCTCTCCTAGATAAAGATAATAAAGGAGCTACTACAGAGCTACTGCTGCTACTCATTTTTTACTTTTAAAGTAATACTGGATCAGTGCTTCTGGGTTTTATTTTTGTTTTTATGCTCTCTCTTCTCAATCCCCCAGTCTGTCATAGCAGATTGCCATTCAAACTAAGCCAGGTTCTGCTGGAGGTTTGTTCCTATTAAAAGGGATATTTCCTTTCTGCTGTCGCTACATGAATGCTCAGTGTAAGGTATTGCTGCAAATTGGCAACATAATGCAAGTCACTGTCCACTGTTGCTACCTTATGGAGGTAAATCTGGGACAAAATGATCTGTGCATTTTAGTAAAGTAAAATGCACAGTAAAGTAAAACTGTACAAATTGTGTTCTTTGAGTCTCAAATCAAAATATTCAGTTTTGCTCCAACTGATCCAAAACAAGTTGTTCAAAACAAATTCACACACCTGTATTGACAACAATTTTTTATCATTTCTTACACAATCAGTGAATACAACGGCACAAATCTGCTGCTGTGATTCAAAAATGCTGCTTTACAAGTCACATATTCTTCTGTTATTTATACCCCAAATATACTGCAGACAGTGGAGCAAAATGATCTGTGACTTGAAGGTAATTCGTGTAGCCGAACAGTAGAGGGCGTTTTTAGTTCAAGACTCATTAAATATGCCCCAACCAGAAATACAAATACCAGCATATTGTTAAGGACTACAGGTACTCAAAAGTTGGGTCGGGAATCTGCTGCTGGACGTCACCTATTCAGCACTCAATATTGATAGAGAAAGCGCTATGTCTCCTAACCAGCTTGCCAAAAGGATTTGAACTCACATAGAGATGGGCGTGGGCCTATTGAGAGATGAGGCCAATGTTGCTTTGTAGCAAACTGCTTCTGTTATTAATGTTTTCAATGTTAACGGGCTAGCATTGAAGGCACAACCGTCACTGTATTCCAGGTGTTTGGCGTAAATATGTCACTCCCATGAATACATACGAGTAACATATCGACTGGAAGTGGTGAATAAAATAGTACTACCACACATAAAACAATGTTTAATGGGCAGAACTAAACGACATTGTACACAGTGCTAAACATGTGCTATCATCAGACAGACTGCACAGACTGGCGCAGGGCTCAGCATTGTTATAGTGTATTGCTCTGCTTCCACTGAAACATAAAATGCCCAGTGATATCTTGTCTTTTTTAGACAAAACAAACTGTATTGAGATTGTTGACAACCGTAATTGTATTTTTTTACCGATTCCAGTTGGCACAGGTGGTTATAGAAACCGTGTGAACCGTGTTTTAGTTGTCCAATGAATAGGTTAAACATGTGGAAATTCTCGCAAAGGTCTCAAAATGTGTAATGTAAAAGTATAATTTTACCAAAACACATGCATGGGACATTTTTAATGGTAGGGTGTCTTGAAAATAAATTTAGAATATTTCCTATGTTGATGTGAATGCTGACTTGCTTTGCAGGCACCAGTAATGAACCCACTGAAATAAAAACATAATGTAAAATTAAAAGTCATTATTGAGCACGTCCAGCAACATACAGTTGAACCTCTGACACAGATACTGTATATGACAGAAACAAATAGACCACCAGCTAGTAAGTGTGTGGAGTTACCTAATTGCTGAAGTAAACCAGTTGGCAACTTATTCAATTGATGACCAGTCTGTTTTATTTATTTAACACATGCATTTATCTTTTATATTTCAACAATTTTGTTCTTATATGGAATAAATTCTAGACCTTTGGTTTCAACAGTTAGGGCTGTATAAATGTTTAAGTGAGTCTGCAGTGAGTTTATCTTTGAGTCCAGGTGGTACAATGCACATGAGTGGGTTACAGACAGAAGGAATAACTGTTTTTCCTCGTGTTCAGGTTTGCTTGCTGAGGAAAAACACAAAATATAGCAAGTGGAGGAAATAGTGGAAATTTGTGATTACTTATACTTCCGTTTTGCATCCTTTCCTAGTCACTGCATTGTTGGATATTTAGAGGCGAGTATGTTAACCCATTGCAATTCAGGAAATCAAGACCATGTCACTAATAACTACTGTCTGATGAAAATAGTTAGGAGTTTGTGATGCTGCTCTCATTCCTCCACCAAACAGCTTCCAGTATGTGAGTATTTCTTCATTTAATCAATTCAGACTGCTTTTCTGCAAATTTGTGAAAAAGGTGTCCAGAGGTCATAAACCAACTGTATTGTGGTGGCTTTCACTGACTTCTGGACAAAATGTATTTCCACATTAGGGTTAGTGCAGGTTTGCTACAGGACCAGTCATACTCATTGTCCATCATCCTTTTAATATTTTTTATATGTTTAACAACAAACAAAACGATCCAATTTTTGGTCACTTATTATTTTTCTCTTATGTTGTTGTTTTACACAGTTAAAACTGTTTTGTCTTTGTGCTTCTATTTTGCAGGAAAAAAGGTTTCCAGACCTCAGTGTTATGATTTGGGGTTGTTTGGTTTTTGGTTTCTGTTTTTTTCTTATGTTTCTCACAGTTAAGGTTTTGACTCGTTCTTTTGTTATTATTCTTCTTAGATTTTGAATCATGCTTCTGTTATTTTCCTGGTCATGCTTCAGTTTCGTCGTCTTGTTCATGTTTTGTCAAGTTTGGTTTTCGGATCTGGTTATGCTTTTGCTTCATGTTTTTTCTAGTTTCTGTTAGTTTGTGTTTAAGAGTCTCTGTTTGTGCCGCAGCCACGTTTTGTTCTGTCTGTCAATTAAGTTTATTCGGTTCACCTGCCCAAACTAATCTGTCTCCTAGCTCCACCTGGTTTACTTTCCATACATACGCTCCTGTTCAGTTCTTCGTGGAAACATTTTTCACATGCTCATGTCTTGTTCTCACACCAAGTCTTGTCTTTTTGATCATGCCATGCCTGTCTTGTCTGCCCGTTTGTTTTGTTCCTGCCTCCTGCTGAGTGTGAGTTTTCGTAATTAAACCTTTTTTCACTTACCATCACGCTGCCTGCTCGTCTGCATTCTGGGGTCCTATATCTCACAAGTCATAACACTCAGTGAGTGTTGGCAAAATTAGTTCCTTCCAGATCTTTACATCGAATAGAAGAAATCACTCCTGCGACATGAGGCTGCCACCCTTGTACTTCACAATTAAAATGGTGCAAGCTTTCACCTTCTTTCACCAAATTTGATAAAAGTCCTAATGATCTGTCTTTTTTTCTCTTTTTTTCTCACTTTACACATCTTTGAGAAGTTCTTCATCTCTTCAAAACCCTCATTACAGTAAAAGAATTTTTCTCAAGTGTGTCTTTGCATCACACCATGATAAGAAAGTGATCAACTGACTATGTAGTTGTTGTCATTTACATTTCTTTAGTCAGGCCCACTACTATTACATTAGGACTGGCACCTAGAAGTGGAGGATCAGTGTGGATGACAACAACACCAGGATAAACTTTTACATTAACATGTCTGCATCGCAGCAAACAACCTCTGACACAAGTTCCACGACACTCCTCATCCCCTCAGTATGGAGGGTGGGCAGGACAATGAAGGGTCCAAGTTGATTCTGATCTCACATGAGCTGCAATCTAAATTTTGTCTGGAGTTAGAGACATATTCTTCTAACCATAAAATACAATTGCATTTATTTTGTGTTTCCTACTCCATGAAACCGGACAGTAAATATACCTAAATGGTATGGTGGAAATCTGTATTTTAAAATAGCAAGACCTCACCTCAATTCAATTCAGTTTTATTTATATAGTGCCAATTTACAACACATGTCGTGTCAAGGCACTTTACAAAGTCAATTCAATTGAATCATACAGATTTCAGACGGGTACATACATTCCAATTAATCCTAACTATCAAACAGTTCAGTCAGATTCAGTTTCAGTTTATTTTATTATTAATTCTGATTTGGGTTGGTGTTATAGTAAAAATATAAAAAAGAAATTTGAAATTGCTTTGCACTATTTGTTTAGGATTCTTTGGAGCAAAACTTTGAATGCAAGAGGTTTTTAATGTGTGACTCACAGAATATACGTTGTGTGATTATACTTAAGAATCTGATGAGGTGCAAATGTTTTGTATTTGTGAAAGACAGAAAAATTCTACAATTGCAAAACTCCTATAGCATTTCTTTCTTTTATTTCAAATTCACAGTTACAATGCACAGATACCTATGCTTCAGATTTACCTTCATCCCGGAGGAGTGAATGCTGCAAGTCAATGACTTTGAGCAATCTGCTGGGTTTCCTTAGATAGAACATCATTCTAACCAATTTTAATAAAAAACTTAATTTTACTGCATTTTCGTAACAAGCATCAATTTGATTGCCTGTACGTGACTTGGAATCCATGATTTGATTGAAATTACTTTTTTATGAAGTACCTTGAGACAATGGCTTGTGAATTTGTGCTATATACAGGTCCTTCTCAAAATATTAGCATATTGTGATAAAGTTCATTATTTTCCATGATGTAATGATGAAAATTTAACATTCATATATTTTAGATTCATTGCACACTAACAGAAATATTTCAGGTCTTTTATTGTCTTAATACAAATGATTTTGGCATGCAGCTCATGAAAACCCAAAATTCCTATCTCACAAAATTAGCATATCATTAAAAGGGTCTCTAAACGAGCTATGAACCTAATCATCGGAATCAACGAGTTAACTCTAAACACCTGCAAAAGATTCCTGAGGCCTTTAAAACTCCCAGCCTGGTTCATCACTCAAAACCCCAATCATGGGTAAGACTGCTGACCTGACTGCTGTCCAGAAGGCCACTATTGACACCCTCAAGCAAGAGGGTAAGACACAGAAATACATTTCTGAACGAATAGGCTGTTCCCAGAGTGCTGTATCAAGGCACCTCAGTGGGAAGTCTGTGGGAAGGAAAAAGTGTGGCGGAAAACGCTGCACAACGAGAAAAGGTGACCGGACCCTGAGGAAGATTGTGGAGAAGGGCCGATTCCAGACCTTGGGGGACCTGCGGAAGCAGTGGACTGAATCTGGAGTAGAAACATCCAGAGCCACCGTGCACAGGCGTGTGCAGGAAATGGGCTACAGGTGCCGCATTCCTCAGGTCAAGCCACTTTTGAACCAGAAACAGCGGCAGAAGCGCCTGACCTGGGCTACAGAGAAGAAGCACTGGACTGTTGCTCAGTGGTCCAAAGTACTTTTTTCGGATGAAAACAAATTCTGCATGTCATTCGGAAATCAAGGTGCCAGAGTCTGGAGGAAGACTGGGGAGAAGGAAATGCCAAAATGCCAGAAGTCCAGTGTCAAGTACCCACAGTCAGTGATGGTCTGGGGTGCCGTGTCAGCTGCTGGTGTTGGTCCACTGTGTTTTATCAAGGGCAGGGTCAATGCAGCTAGCTATCAGGAGATTTTGGAGCACTTCATGCTTCCATCTGCTGAAAAGCTTTATGGAGATGAAGATTTCATTTTTCAGCACGACCTGGCACCTGCTCACAGTGCCAAAACCACTGGTAAATGGTTTACTGACCATGGTATCACTGTGCTCAATTGGCCTGCCAACTCTCCTGACCTAAACCCCATAGAGAATCTGTGGGATATTGTGAAGAGAACGTTGAGAGACTCAAGACCCAACACTCTGGATGAGCTAAAGGACGCTATCGAAGCATCCTGGGCCTCCATAAGACCTCAGCAGTGCCACAGGCTGATTGCCTCCATGCCACGCCGCATTGAAGCAGTCATTTCTGCCAAAGGATTCCCAACCAAGTATTGAGTGCATAACTGTACATGATTATTTGAAAGTCGACATTTTTTGTATAAAAAACACTTTTCTTTTATTGGTCGGATGAAATATGCTAATTTTGTGAGATGGGAATTTTGGGTTTTCATGAGCTGTATGCCAAAATCATCCGTATTAAGACAATAAAAGACCTGAAATATTTCAGTTAGTGTGCAATGAATCAAAAATATATGAATGTTAAATTTTCAACATTACATTATGGAAAATAATTAACTTTATCACAATATGCTAATATTTTGAGAAGGACCTGTAAATAAACTGAATTTATTTGAATTGAATCTGCTGTTCAGAAAGCACCCACACCCCACGTGTGCAGGCCATGCACAGTGTCAATGGGTTGAACATTATGTCAGATTGTAGGTAGATCTAATTACCTTTTTTCATTAACATTGCCTACCTTTGCCACAAACCATTTTCTTCCTGTTCTCTCTGACTTTACAAAACTTATCAAGAGCAACCAACAGGATGCTGAGGTTAGCATCCTATTCATAGTTTGAGTAAAGGACTATTTCACTCCTTTTAATAAATCTGATCTGTTTGATTATGATTCAAAGTGCATAAATTGTTAAACGAAAGACAGATTACTTAAAAACAATCAATGTTCTCTCAGCTGAGTTTGTTTGCACATTATGTATTCTATATGTGAATCTTGATTACAATACATTTAAAACAGTTATAATGTTTGCTTTACAAGCAAAACCAATGTTCCACACATTATAAAATGTGTTTTAAAAATCTGCCATTAGTTAGAACAGGAAGTCACCTGCTTCACTGGTGGATGTCCTTCTTTTACACTTTGACAGGTAAGCAGAGTGCCATCACACAGTTTAGGATGATGCTGAATCTTACTGAGAACAGTTATTGTTGGCTGGACTGTGTAGGCCTGACGGCATGGCAAAATATCGTATCTCGCCATTTAAATATGTTTGCCTCTAAATTACACATGTATTGTCCGATTCACTCCAAACTGAAAATGGTTGATCTTAGTTAACCCCCAAACGGCTCTTTTGGATTATATGGTCAATTGATGACATCACTTTAGCCTGCCCACTGACAATCGAATGACAGGTTTCCTAGCTGATTGAACTTCCTTGACAGTCTGTAGAAGTTTCAAACTTTGTCTAAAGATACATAATAATTTTAGATATCATTTTCACAACACAATGACATTTTTAATATTCCTTCCCCACAAAACAGGATGGTGGAATTTCGGCCAAATTTTAAATGCTTCGTGCCGGAGGAGAACTTGGCACGTCTGAAGGTCATATGAAAGCTTGCTCACAGTACTGCCTAATTGAGACGTGCAGAATTGAGTGGCAGGCTTGTCAGTGGTGTGGAGGCGATGATGCAAGACTCCCGAGGTCACGACACGGGCCGAGTGGCGCTAAGCTGCGAGGGATGCCGAATGTTGCTTGCAGCTTTAATTCTTCTTGATCTCACTGTTGACTTTGACACAGTAGATCATCAGATTTCATTATCAGAACTGGAATAGTCTGTTGGTGTGAAGGTCACATCACTTAAATGGTTTAAGGCCTACTTATCTAACAGACGTTTTTCTCTCCAAATTGGAAAGTTTTTTTTCCGCGGAGGCCCCACCTAAACATGGGGTGCTTCATGGCTCTATTTTAGGTCCCATTTTATTTTCTCTCTATTTGCTTCCACTGGGTTTCATTGTTGTCCAGTTGAGATCCACATTTGTTTACCTTTAAAATCTGGTAGGGCCCAGTGTTTCGAGAATCTACAGTGTTTAAACATGGATGGAGCTGAATTTTGTCTGCTTAAATTAAGATAAAACAGATTGGATTTAGGAAAAGTGACTTGTTGATAGGATGCAGCAGTGCTGTTGGCTCCTTTGACTCATCAGACTGTCTTTTCATTATTATTCTTGGGGTTATTTTTGAAAATAACCTTACATTTGACAGACAGGTCCATGTGGTATTTATGTCTAGTTTTTATCATCTAAGGCTAATTATCCAACTGGTGCCTTATCTTCCTCATGATGCGCTTGAAAGGGTCATTAATGCTTTTATCTTTTCTATCCTGCACTACTGCAACTCTCTTTATGGTGAGATAGACATTAGCCCTATATTGCATTCTCTTCACTGGCTTCCTGTTTCTTCTAAAGTTGTTTTTTAAATGTTACTCTTGGTTTTTAAATGTTTAAGTAGTCTGGCACCTCCTTATCTTTCTGAGCTCCTATATAGTTATAATCCTGACAGAGCTCTGGGATCTAAAGATCATTGCTCTCAATTTAATTGAATTGAATCCAAGGATTCGACTTGTGAGACTAGGGGAGACAGCCTTCTCAGCCACAGGTCCTAAATTCTGGAATGGTCTTTGTCTTTCTGTGAGGTCTACCAGAACTCTGAATAATTTTAAATATATAAAGAGACGGAAGGCCACTGTCCTGTCAGTTTTGCAACATGAACCTGTTGTGCAACAATGGGTTTGGTTTGGGCAGTGATTGGTTTAACTATTAGCAACTATTAATAAATATCAGTAATTATTAACACAATTACTTTTAAAGACAGAATATACATTTTTGTCATACTAACAAATCAGGAATTATTAGCCAAACAACTTTCTGTCTGGTATTGGCCTGTGAATTCCAGCCCAATATGGCGTAGTATTATAGAAAAATACATGAAAGGGAAGACTGGAGCACTGCCGTTTGGTAACAGCAATTCCTGCTCAGATATACAGCATAAACAAACAAAATTTAAGTTTATATACAGAATAATCCAACTCCAAGAACACATATACACTTTTTTGTTTTTTTAATCTTTATTTTACGGTGGCCGGGGTACGTTGGCCGGGGGGTGCAAAACACTTTTACAAGTACCAAAACAAATTTACATTTCAGAAAACAATTTAACAAGATGCAAAACGCTTTTACAAGTACTAAAACAAGTTTACATTTGACAAAATCAACCGGAAAGGGAATGTACCAACACCGAGGCTGACCCGGAAGTCAGCCTCAGGGGCTGCATCCTTCGAAGGTCCCGGTCTACGTGGGCTGGGTCCTTCGTCGACCGCTAAAACCAGCGCCATAGAAAAAGAAAGGGTCCTTCTATGGCGTTGGCTAAAACCACGGAGGCCGGAAATGAGCAGCTGTGGATTGGGACGGTCTAGCCTTTACCAGTTGTTCCCGCCCTCACCTCAGCGTAACAGCTGTCGCCTAGCAACCGTAGCTGCGAGGAGAAAAAAGCAGTTAAAGCACAATGGAGCCGAAATTCTGGTAGATTTATTTTTAATTTTTGAGGAACTTCAGCAGTTTTATCGTCGTCGCAGACATCTCCTTTATTTTATCTCCGGCTGGGACAATCATGTTCAGGTAAAAAAGATGTTTGATTTAACTAGCCAATAAACAAAGATAGCAACTTTGTGGCTAAAGTATATCGACATATTATATATATATATATATATATATATATATATATATATATAAACAACTTTCAATTTTAAGATAGATGGGAATTATAAAGTATTTGATCCCCTCTGGCTGTTCTTAGATAATTATATAATAATGCAGTGTTTTTGGTGTATTAGTATCTACTTGCTTTGATCACTTAAAATATCCAGAAGTATGCCTTAAAAATAAAGTGTTTTTCCATCTCCATTCTTCCCATTTCTAGACCAGAACCCTTTACTGCAGGATCAACCTGAGTGTCCCAGTCCTGATTGCTTCTTCAACCAGGAGGACACTAGGCCTGATTTTCGGCTGAGCAGGGAGTCTCTGACAGTGCTGCTTAATCTTTTGCACCAGGATAGGCAACATGGATGGGGTGCTACTATTGAGACCTTGGTTTTTCTTTTCTGGCTGGCAAGTGGCACATCCTACAGAGTGGTCTGCAGAGTGTTTGAGATGCCTCGCTCTACTGTCCATCGCATCGTCCACAGAGTTACAGAGGAGATCGTGGCTATTCGTCACCAGGTCATCTACCTTCTAAAGACCCCTGAGGACTTGAACGCAGTGTCCCGTGAGTTTGCAGGGCTGGCACGCCACAGAGGTTTTCTTAAAGCTGTGGGTGCAATTAATGGCTGCCATATCCGCTTCAGGTGTCCAAGCAGCCCTGATGGTCAGTTCTACAGGAACAGGAAACTCTTCCCTTCCATAATCCTGCAAGCAGTTTCTGAGAGCCATTTTATTGACACGTTTGTGGGCTGGCCTGGGTCAGTGCATGACTCCACGGTGCTCCGCCACAGCCCACTACAGTTTATCCTCCTCCAGGGCATTTTATCCTTCCTGATGGAGGGTACCCATGCCTCCAATATCCACTCCCCCTCATCACTCCCTACAAGAGGACAAGACAGGGTGTGGAAGCCCAGCGCTTTAACAGCCATCATTCCAAAAACACGCTCTATAATAGAGCGTGTTTTTGGGCCATCTTCCTACAAGCGCTGAAGGTGTACCACACCTTTGTACCTCATGTAAGTTTTGACCTAGATCCATTTTAATATATACGTTATACATAATATATACACATACACATATATCTTTTAAATTGTTTTCAGGTCATAATAGCATGCGCCATCCTCCACAACATCTGCCTTGGTGCTGGGGATGTCATGGCCCCAGAAGATGACCCAGAGGAGGCTGTAGAAGAGGATGAGGGTGAGGTTTGGACTGAGACAGTCAGCGTTGCTCTCTGGTGGGACCAGCTTTCAGCTGAGGTGTTTGCCCTGGAGGAGGTACCACCAGAACATGACTACTGTGTCAGCCAAGTATTTTATTATAGATGTGATTAATTTTTTAGGGGTATAACTAATTGTAATATTTTGTGAGCACCATCTTCTAATTCTGCATTTTTCCGATTAGCTCTTAGTGATGTGGCAGCCGTCAATTCAGCCAGCCCTTTAAACCCACTTGATGGACGATACCGTGGACAGTGGAGAGAGGCATCACAAACATCTGCAGACCACCTGTGTGACGCTTCGCTCACCATCCAGAAAGACTAACCACAGGTCTCAGTTGCAGCGTCCCATCCAAGTCTCTGACCTTGTGAGAGATTTAGCCACACTGCCAGACTTTCTGTTCAGAAAGACATCTGCCTCTTTGTTCTGTTGAAGAGGTGATCCTGGAACCGGTCACTCAGGTTAATCCTGCTGTCGCCATTGTAAATACTTGTACATAGTTTTATTTGATGCCTTTTGTCTTGTAATCTTGATCTGTTTGAATGTTTTCTTCCCCCATTCTGTTTAAAGTGCTGTTTGTATTTTTCATAATAAATTCTGTTTATAACTTTAAATGAAGTTGATGTATTATTAGATCAAATGGAAAAAACATTAGTGACAAAAACAATTTTGAAATGTATTAGAACGCCTTAAAACTTTAAGAAACAATCTGAACAAAACTTAATATTTCTTATGTAGCACCTTATTTTGGTGCCATTCTTTGGAAAACAGTCTGTGCCCTCATGTCCTCCCTGATTAAATCCATCATCTCCTCATATCTGTCCCTCTTTCTTTTCTGACCTCTTCCTGCTGGCTCACTGTCTTCCTTCTCCATCTGGTTGCCCACCACTCCGCTTGGCCCTGGAGTATCCGCGAAGGATACTCACGACCCATCCTTCAAATCGGGCAAAAGAAGGACACATTTGTCTGCCGCATTTGAGGGAGTCTCGGAATGATTCATGAATTGGGACAGCCTTCGTCGCCGCGCTGTAACGTAATCGGCCTACAAATACGGCCTTCGAAGAATGCAGCCCCTGAGGCTAACTTCCGGGTTAACCTCAGCGTTGGTACATTCCCTTTCTGGTTGATTTTGTCAAATGTAAATTTGTTTCAGTACTTGTAAAAGTGTTTTGCATCTTGTTAAATTGTTTTCTGAAATGTAAATTTGTTTTCTGAAATGTAAATTTGTTTTCTGAAATGTAAATTTGTTTTCTGAAATGTAAATTTGTTTCGGTACTTGTAAAAGTGTTTTGCATCTTGTTAAATTGTTTTCTGAAATGTAAATTTGTTTTCTGAAATGTAAATTTGTTTTCTGAAATGTAAATTTGTTTCGGTACTTGTAAAAGTGTTTTGCATCTTGTTAAATTGTTTTCTGAAATGTAAATTTGTTTTCTGAAATGTAAATTTGTTTTGGTACTTGTAAAAGTGTTTTGCATCTTTTTAAATTGTTTTCTGAAATGTAAATTTGTTTCGGTACTTGTAAAAGTGTTTTGCATCTTGTTAAATTGTTTTCTGAAATGTAAATTTGTTTTCTGAAATGTAAATTTGTTTTGGTACTTGTAAAAGTGTTTTGCATCTTTTTAAATTGTTTTCTGAAATGTAAATTTGTTTTCTGAAATGTAAATTTGTTTCAGAACTTGTAAAATTGTTTCGCATCTTGTTGTTTTTTAAAATGTTAATTTGTCTTTAGGTTTGTAAAAGTGTCGTAGATTTTGTAGTGTTGGTTTGCACCCCCCGGCCACTGTATTATTGAATATATATATATATATATATATATATATATATTTATACAAAAAATAACAGGGCACACATTGTAATGGGACAGCACAACAAAAAAGTGAATAGTGATAGCGTGTTATAAAGCATAGGAAAGAGAGATAATTATGCAAGCTGAAGGCAAATATATCAAAATCTGAAGACCAGTTAAAAATTGCAAAATGTTGCTTATTGCACTTTTGGTCTACCCACTGGTGGTGCCTCTCAATTCAGCTGTCTGGGGGGCAATGTCTGCTCCTCGGACTGGCACACGCAGGCAGTGTGAGGTGCTGGAATGAGAGTCTGACCCGTTGGCATGCAGTGCTGTGGTTAAGATGTTGTCTTCTTCAGGGAATGGGGAAAATCACTTCAATAAGAGACATTGTCTCTTCTTTGGGAATCTCTACCTCTGATTTTTGCTCTGCAGAAGGTCAGAAAGAAGGGTCAAGATGACAAGTCTTATTTTGGCTGGTTTATGATCAACGGATACACAAACAGAATGTTTCCGCCAACAATGGACCTCGCGGATGACCATCAGGCTAGCTCCATGGACCTCTTTACTTTCCTGTCTCGGGAGGCGGAGAAGCCGTTGCGCCGTTCTGCAGGGCTGTCAGTGCCGCAGTGGGCTTATGATGGATCCAGGTTGGCGATTCCATGTCCGGGGGCAGGTCCCCTTCGTCGCTGTTCTCCGCCTGTTCCTCTGGCTGCGCACTCTGGTCCGGCAGTGAAGCCCTCGCCCTCCTCCCGCCGCAAGAAACGTCGAGTGCCTTCCTGTGGTTCGGCTGCCAAGGAGGTGGATTCCCTGCCAGCCTACGTGAGGGCTGCGGCAAGTAAGCCCGAAATTCAGTCATGAGGCAGACAACCTGTCTACTTTTAAGGCTAGGCTTAAAACTTTCCTTTTTGGTTATAGTTAGAGTTGCTTAGGTTATCCTGAGATACTTCTGTAGTTATGCTGCTATAGGCTTAGACTGCTGGAGGACAGAATGACTACTTTCGCTCTCTCTGCTACATTCTCATACTACTCTCCAATTGTGCATTATTTGCTGTTATTTCAGCATTTAACTTTATGATGTCTTACTTTTGTTTTCTCTTCCAAGAAGCTACACCTGGCCTGGCTCTGTATTTAGCCATCACACCTTCCTGAAGGAACTTCCAGCAAATATCTTTCTCATTCAAACATTCACTATAAAAAAGCCAATATTCAAAGAGGAAGTCAGTATCCATGTTTACTGCAGTGTTTGAAACATTTGCCCAGTGTGAGCAGACGGCCCAGTTCTTCTTGACCAGTGACCCGTTAACCTTTTGTGTATGTAAAATTAGGACATTTGTGTGTCTTCAGACTATCTATCAGATGTCTTTGGAAGCAAATGCAAATGATTTGTTTGGAAATGTGCCTGTAGTAATTACCTTTAAAATTCTGCAGCTAGTTCATTTCAGTCTCCTACTAATTGCAAATAGTACATCCATATGTATAACTTGTTTGTAGGTGTCTGTAAGAAACGCCATAGAAAGATTCTACAATTTAATTTCAGTATTTAAATATTTGCCAGTACGCAGCTTGAAAAGGTTTGCACACAAAGTGCCGACGTTTGCCTTAAATAGAAAAAAGTTTGCAAAAATCGATTCATAAGATTTAAAAAACAGAATTCATCTTCACTCAGGTATCACTGCTAAAACAGGTTGCCAAAATGTAAAAAACTAGGCTGCATAGTTGCCAACTATATGGTATCGTTGTATGGTACTAACTAATGAGCTTAGATGCAGGTCATCTCTACAAGAGGACAGAGGCCTCCTGGTGAGAAGGACTCATCAGTTCACTATGGTCATGCTTCAAGACACAAACCCACAAGCATAAGGAAGTTGATCAAGTGTATGCAATGAGGTCAGAGGGATGTGTGGGAAGACAAGGATGGCGTGAGAACACAAGGCGCAGAGTAGGAAAAGAAACCTCGTACTTTTTTATGGATCCATATTGTTCTGCAGAAGTGACCACAGGCTGGACACATGTCTGAAATATGGGCAACAGGTGGCAAGACGTTTTTGCTGTTGTCAGTATACATAGGTAATTTAACGATGATGCCAACACCCAACACAGTGAACAATGGGATAGGAAATTGGGTTTTATATTTGAATATGATCAAGAATTGGAGACTTTTTTTTTTTTTACAAAAATAGAATTTTCTTCTCAGACTTTTATTACTCACAGCCATTGTTTTGAAGAAATTTACTTGTACAAACTCCCAGTTCCTAGGCCCCTAAAAACATCATATCAATTTCTGCTAATTAATCACAAGACTTGTTGCATTTCTGGTAAATTCTCAAATCTAAATGAAATCAAATAAAAAATTAAATTTGTCAGAAACATGCAACTTCTCAGTTGTAGCATAATATAATAAATACTACCACAGAAATTATGAAATGAGGAAGTTAACGTAATGTTAAGCTGACCTAAAATGCATGCCACTCCCTGAATCTGTCTCTCGTGGGAGGAAAGCAGGCACAGATGGGTATTCTCATGTAACACTGAGATTGAAAGTCATGCATAAGCATAACTCGGGTCAAGGCAGACCGTATGTCAAATGTTAATGTTTGTTTCTGCTGAGAATAATCTTTACCAAGAAGAGAAAACAACACTGACAAGTCACATTTCAAAGTAAATAGTAAATTTCAACACAATACCGACTTCTACTGCTCAATATCATTAGACCTTAGATGATAAAAGGTACTGTTCACATTGTCTGCGATCTAAACTTATTCTATTATCCACACTTTCATGAAGGCTATCTGATTTTTGGTACCTAATTTTACACAAATGTACCGGAAAAGTCCAGCTACAGGACAAGAAAGAATTGCTCCTCTTGTAGCTTCTCCATCCCTCATTTTATCAGATCATTTGCTACTCGATTACAAATGCACAAATTCTCCAGAGTGGGCTTGCCAGCCATCCTGTTTGTCTGATGAATGGTTCCCGCCAACATGACAAGGCAGCAGGCTGCAGGCCACAGGGCTGATAGGCTGCGATATTGTGTTGAACGCAACTGCTTGCTTGAACTATTGTCTGAATAAGCGCTACTGTCTCTGAGACAAAAGAAGCACCTGCCTGATCTCCTCAAAGCATGCACACACGCAGGCACACACACACACACACACACACACACACACACACACACACACACACACACACATACACACACACAGACCGGTCTGCCGTGTGCCGAACACAAGGCCACTTTTTGTCAATACAAGGGATCTGAGAATTGACATGAAACACACACTCCAGGCTTATGTGTTTCTGTGAATTTGCATGCAAAGGTTATGGTCATTGGCAGGAGAGGGATGGGGTTGTGTGTATGGAACCTGGGTGTTTTTGTGTATGTGCATGGGGGTGAGAATGCTCACAGTTGGAGTCAGTTTGGCGGGAAAGTCAGGCTTGTTGAATCTACATCTGTTCTACAGTGTGCCAGACTGCACACCACACTGTAAAAAACACACATGCAATTTCACCCAGCCATTTGTGAGTAACAGAAAAGCATCATGTTGTCATGTGTCTCATTAACAGCAGGTCAATCCATCCATCTGTGTGTGTGTGTGTGTGCAGCGGAAGCAACACTAAAACACTTGTTGCACATCTGTCCTCCAATTACAAGCTTCTGTAGTAAAAGAGAGGCTGTGTTGATTCAACCAGCCATCTATTGACAGTCATCCAAGGAGAAATAGACAGACTCAGCTATAGCTGTTTGGCTTTAGCATCTGCCATTATTTAAAAGAGTGACTGTGTTTTCATTTGCTCTCATTAGCATCAAAATCCCAATCTTAAATCTGTTTAATAAGCAGTTGTTGCAAATAAATAAAAAATTTAAAAGTAGTTACACTCCTGATGGAATGGTTTGTTGATTAGAGTGACAAATAAAGACAGAATTTTAATGTGGGGCTAAAGATTCCAAGATTATTTTTGGCAAGAGATAATAGTTTTGTCAAAATACTAAAAGTCAAACCAAAACAACTCTAAAACAAAGATTATCTGCCTGCCAGAAATGGTCTATATCGGGAGTCTCAAAACCCCAGTCTCTAGTCCAAATCCAGACCCAGAAAGCATTTTGTCCAGACCGCAAAGTATTTTCTCATTTATTATGTAGATATAGACATTTTATTCCTGCTGGCTGCCACGTTTGAATTCTGAACTTACATGACGGGCAGCTTTGTGTGTCAGCGACATTCCCGCCCACACTCTAAGCCAGCTGGTGGCAGTAATGCACCACATCACCGTATGACAACCGCAGAAAACAACAAAGAAGAAGCTATTCGGGGGGTCCTTGAACGTGGGTTACTAGCTTGAGAGCTCAGGCTTGCTGACAGTACAATGATTTGGTGGTACACAGATGAGTGAGTTAAAGAAGAGGGCTTTGTCAAAAATACATAAAGTGGACTATGAACATCGCACATTTAAAGATGAATGGACGGAAGCCTACACTCATTTCATTGGGTGTAAGGCCAGTCTGCCTTAAATGTTCTGAATCAGTTGAACTTATAAAGAGTGGAAATCTAGAGACATTATGAAACCAAACATAGGAACTTCAACCAAAGCTATCCACCTGGGTCTGACGGTAGGACAAGGAGAATAAGTGAACTCGGGACAGTATGAGCGAGTAAACACAGTCTCTTAAAGCACAACAGCGAGCATACGAGTGTTCACTGCGAGTACAGTGGATTTTAGGAAAACACAAAAAGCCTTTCACTGACTAGGAAATGATAAAAGAGTGCATGGAAGCTGTGACAGAAACACCTTTAGATGGAAAAGAAGAACAACAATTTAAGGAAAAGATTAAGCAAATTGCCATGCCTGCCACAAGCACAAGGAGAGCAGAAATGTTGTACCAAGATGTACAGACCCAGCTAGACTGTGCCATTCAAAGTATATTGAATGTATATTCAAAGCATATGAATAATTGATCAGTAGTAAAATAACAAAAACTGCAGTATTAAGTAAATGTTAAATAAAAATGAAAGAAAATATTTTTGCCAGTAGATTTAAAATGTTTGGATCCTAAAGTGATTGTATGATGGAGGTAGGGGACCCCCACAGCCAGTTTTAGTGTGGAGAAACACGTTCATGCTGTTAAACTTAAATTTCATTGTTTCAGTATGAATAAATATGGAAAAATAAATAAAACTGTAACTGTCCCAGTTTCTTCATTTTATCTTGATAACATTTATCCCTCATTAAACCGCCACCTTAACGTGGTGGATATCATGAATTGGTTAGATAGTCAAAGTAGAACAAAACCAGAGGATGAAACAGACTCAGCACACAGGATAAGACGGTAAATGAGGTTTATTTCTACTGTAGACTTTGTTTAAGGAATCTTGAGCTAGAGTTGTCCAGAAGCCAGAGGAGGAGGAGGTAAACCCAGGAATACAAGGAGAGAGAGAGAGAGAGTACTGGTGATGAGAATATTTACAGTGCAGTCCTTAGGAGGGAGTATTACCAGATGTTGGCAGGCAGATAGGCAGATAGGCAGGTCGACAGGCAGACAGGCAGGCAGACGGATGGGCAGACAGACAGGAGTCCACATAACTGAGGTTATGTTCCAGCAAAGGTCTGTATCAGCAGCTACCTTAAGAAGCCCATGAGCTCATTAAGAGAATGTGTTGCAGCTGCAGACAATGAGCTGCCAGAACCAACCAGAAGGGGAGGAGCAGAGATCCTACAGTGGAGGGGTTTGAGTGCTCTGATGATCCTAAAGGTTATGTTGTGTGGGCCTTAAATGTCCCTGGTAGGGTCTCCCATGGCAAACAGAATCTGGGTGAATGGTCAGACAAAGAGCGGTTCAGATGCCTTCATGAGGACCACTAGAAAGAAGCGCCTGACGTTGCCCGGTATGGCGGAACCGGGGTCCCAGTCCCACCCCGGAGCCAGGCCTGGGGTTGGGACTTGTCAGCAATTGCCTCGTGGCTGTATTTGTCTCTGACCCTGCAGGGCCAAGCCCAAATAAGAGATGCAAGGCCATCCCCCAGGAGAAACCATGAGGGACTGGTGCAAAGAGGATTGGGCAAAGATGAAGGTGGAGACCTCAACAACCCAATCTCCGGATGTTTAAATTGGCTCTAGGGATGTGGAATGTCACCTCGCTGGGGGAAAGGAGTCTGAGCTTGTGCGGCAGATTGAGAGATATCGGCTAGAAATAATCGGGCTCACCTCCATGCACAACATCGGCTTTGGAACCCAGCTCCTTGAGAGAGGTTAGACTCTCTTCTACTCTGGAGTGGCCTGAGGGGAGAGGCAATGGGCTGGTGTGGATTTGCTTGCTCCCCCCAGCAAAGGTGTCACGTGTTGAGGTTTTACCCAGTGGATGAGAGGGTCGCATCCCTGTGCCTTCGGGTTGGGGACAGGTCTCTGACTATTGTTTTGGCCTACGGGCCAAGCGGTGGTGCAGAGTACCCTGCCTTCTTGGCGTCTGTGTTGGGAGTGCTGGATAGTGGCCCTTTTGGGGACTCAGTCATTCTGCTAGAGGACTTCAACACCCACGTGGGAAACGACAATGACACCTGGAGGGGTGTGATTGGGAGGAATTGCCTCCCCAATCTGAACCCAAGTGGTGTTTCATTATTGGACTTCTGTGCCGGTCAAGGATTGTCCATAATGAACACCATGTTCAAGCATAAGGGTGTACATTTACATTTGTACGTTTGGCACCAGGACACCCTAGACAGGATGTCGATAACCGACTATGTAGTCGTGTCTTTGAACCTTCGGCTGCATGTCTTGGACACTCGGCTGAAGAAAGGGGCTGACCCTTCCACCAATCCACCAAGAGGACGAAGCCAGACTTGGCAGGCCCAGCCGTATAGTGAGGGTCTGCTGGGAACTTCTGGTGGAGCCTTCAGCCAGGGATGTATTCAATTCAGTTCAGTTCAATTTAGTTGTATTTATATAGCGCCAATTCACAACACATGTTGTCTCAAGGCACTTCACAAAGTCAGCTCAATCTAATCATACAGATTTAAAGTCAGGGACATACATTCCAATTAATCCTAACTATCGAACAGTGCAGTCAGATTCAGTTATTTTTTCAAATTGGTTAAAAAGGTTTTCTATCTAAGGAAACCCAGCAGATTGCATCGAGTGAGTGACTTTTAGTATTCACTCCTACTGGATGAGCATGTAGCGACAGTGGACAGTCATTGGCGTTGACTTTGCAGCAATCCCTCATACTGAGCATGCATGTAGCGACAGTGGAGAGGAAAAACTCCCTTTTAACAGGAAGAAACCTCCAGCTGAACCAGGCTCAGTGTGAGCGGCCATCTGCCACGATCGACTGGGGGTATTTGAGGGCAGACACAGAAAAACAACACAGAAACACTGCAGGAGTAATTTCTATGGGAAGGAAAAGTAAAATGTTAATGGATGTAGCTCCTTTAGTGGCTTCATCTAGGAAGAAAAAAACAGATAAACTATGAGCCACTTTTCAAGTTTAGAGAGTATGAAAGAGAGCACATATAGTTAGCCGCAGTAAAAGCTCAGTCAGTAGCTATGTCTAGGGAAAAAATAAGGTTAAACACCGAAAGACAGGGCCAAGTGTATCATCAGTAGAAGGTGAGCATTAAGTTGTTGGCAGCAGAAGCTTGGACACGCCCCCCCCTCCAGGAAGGTGTCACAGGTTGACATAGAGTCAGGCCAGGTGTAGCTTTTTGGAAGAGAAAAGAGAGATAACATAAAGTTAAAAGATGAAATAACAGCCAATAATGCAAAATTGGAGAGTAGTATGAGAATGTAACAGAGAGAGTGAAATTGGTCATTATGTTCACCAGCAGACTAAGCCTATAGCAGCATAATTACAGAGATAGCTCAGGATAACATAAGCAACTCTAACTATAAGCTTTATCAAAAAGGAAAGTTTTAAGCCTAGCCTTAAAAGTAGACAGGTTGTCTGCCTCATGGACTAAAACTGGGAGCTGGTTCCACAGGAGAGGAGCCTGATAACTAAAGGATCTGCCTCCCATTCTAATTCTAGAGACTCCAGGAACCGCCAGTAGTTAGGAATATATGGAACAAACAGATCTCTGATTTATGATGGCACTTGATCGTCAAGGGCTTTGTATGTGAGAAGGAGAATTTTAAATGCTATTCTGGATTTAACAGGGAGCCAGTGAAGGAAAGCTAAAATAGGAGAAATATGATCTCTCTTTTAAATTTTCATCAGATGCTACTGCATTTTGGATCAGCTGAAGGCTTTTAACTGCATTTTGTGGACATCCTGATAGTAAAGAATTACAATAGTCCAGCCTTGAAGTAACAAATGCATGGGCTAGTTTTTCATCGTCACTCCTGGATAGGATATTTCTCATTTTGGCAATGTTCCAGAGGTGAAAGAAGGAAATACTAGAATCCTATTTAATATGGGATTTAATTGACATTTCCGGGTCAAAAATAACACCAAGGTTTTTTACTTTATTACCAGAGGTCAATTTAATGCCATCCAGTTTAAGTGACTGACTAAGCAGTTTCTTTTTCAAAGACTCCGGTCCAAAGACGACGACTTCTGTCTTGTCTTAATTAGAAGCAGAAAACTTAAAGTCATCCAAGTTTTTATGTCTTCAAGACATGCTTGTAGTCTATCTGACTGGTTGGGCTCATCAGGATATATGAATAAGTAAAGCTGAGTATCTGCATAACGGTGAAAATTTATCCCATGCTGCCTGATTATTTTACCTATTGGAAGCATATATATAGTGAAGAGAATTGGCCCAAATACTGAACCCTGTGGTACACTGGTAAGAAAGAAAAATCTGTCACAAATGCAGATGGGTTGGTGGTGACTTGTGGGCTGGGATCTGGGACTATGCATTCTACATACCATCACCTGATTGGCCTGAGGCCCCGGCTGTGTGGGCTCTGCTGAAGGACTGCTATGGGGAGCTGCCCTTGGTGGCTGCACGCTGGCTAAGGGGCCTCGGCTATCTGCTGGTTTTTCAACACCCTCGCCTCCAGAGCTACAAAAATGCTACATTTATTACATGTACCATTATCACTAAAGGAGGCAGAGGAGTAACTGAACATCTGACACAGAGAGCAGGAGAGAGGAGGAGACTCAGAGAGAGAAACAGCAGAAAAGGTAGCCATGGTGGAGCTAACGCTCAGCTAGCGACCCCTCACCACCACAAGAAAAACCGTGTAGGCCACAGAGGGTCCCCAAACATTAAATGCAGAAACACATGTTTTGGACACTCGGGTGAAGAGAGGGGCTGAGCTGTCCACTGATTACCACCTGGTGGTGAGTTGGATCTGCTGGAGCAGGAGAAAGCTGGACAGACTTGGCTGGCCCAAGCGCATAGTGAGGGTCTGCTGGGAACATCTGGCAGAGCCCTCGGCCAGGGATGCATTCAACTCTCACCTCCGGGAGAGCTTTAACCAGATTCCGAGGGATGTTGGAGACATAGAGTCCGAATGGACCATGTTCTCACATCTATTGTCAATGCTGCTGTCCGTAGCTGCGGCCGTAAGGTCTGCGGTGCCTGTCGCGGCGGCAATCCCTGAACCCGGTGGTGGACACCGGCAGTAAGGGACGCTGTCAAGCTGAAGAAGGAGTCCTATTGGCTGTGGTTGGCTTGTGGGACTCCTGAGGCGGCTGACGGGTACCGTGGGGCCAAGCGTGCTGCGGCCCGGGCGGTGGCAGAGGCAAAAACTCGGACCTGGGAGGAGTTCGGTGAGGCCACGGAGAAGGACTACCGGTTGGCCCTGAAGCGATTCTGGCAAACCGTCCGGCGCCTCAGGAGGGGGAAGCAGTGCTTCGCCAACACTGTTCACAGTGGGGGTGGGGAGCTGCTGACCTCGACTGGGGACATTATCGGCCGGTGGAAGGAGTACTTCAAGGATCTCCTCAATCCTGCCATCACGCATTCCCTGGTGGAAACAGAGGCTGGGGACTCGGGGTTGGACTCTTTCGTCACCCAGGCTGAAGTCACCGAGGTGGTTAAAAAGCTCCGCGGTGGCAAGGCTTCGGGGTTGGATGAGATCCGCCCTGAGTACCTCAAGTCTTTGGATGTTGTGGGGCTGTCATGGTTGACACGCCTCTTCAACATTGCGTGGCGGACGGGGACAGTGCCTTTGGATTGGCAGACTGGGGTGGTGGTCCCCCTTCTTATGAAGGGGGACCGGAGGGTGTGTTCCAACTACAGGGGGATCACACTCCTCAGCCTCCCTGGTAAGGCCTACGCCAGGGTATTGGAGAGAAGAGTCCGGCCGATAGTCGAACCCCGGCTTCAGGAGGAGCAGTGTGGTTTTCGTCCCGGCCGTGGGACACTGGACCAGCTCTATACCCTCTACAGGGTACTCGAGGGTTCATGGGAGTTTGCCCAACCGGTCCACATGTGTTTTGTGGACCAGGAGAAAGCATTCGACTGTGTCCCTTGTGATGCCCTGTGGGGGGTGCTCCAGGAGTATGGAATCGGTGGCTCTTTACTAGGGGCCATCTGGTCTCTGTACAAGCGGAGCAGGAGTTTGGTTCGCATTGCCGGCACTAAGTCGGACCTGTTCCCGGTGGATGTTGGACTCCGGCAGGGCTGCCCTTTGTCACCGGTCCTGTTCATAACTTTTATGGACAGGATTTCTAGGCGCAGCCAAGGGCTGGAGGGGGTCTGGTTTGGGGACCAGAGGATTTCGTCTCTTCTTTTTGCAGATGACGTGGTCCTGCTGGCCCCATCTAGCCAAGACCTACAGCATGCACTGGGGCGGTTCGCAGCCGAGTGTGAAGCGGCTGGGATGAAGATCAGCTCCTCCAAGTCCGAGGCCATGGTTCTCGACCGGAAAAGGGTGGCTTGTCCTCTTCAGGTTGGAGGGGAGTTCCTGCCTCAAGTGGAGGAGTTTAAGTATATCGGGGTCTTGTTCAGAGTGAGGGAAGAATGGAGCGGGAGATCGACAGACGGATCGGTGCGGCTGCCACAGTAATGGGGGCACTGTGCCGGTCCATTGTGGTGAAGAGAGAGCTGAGCCGAAAAGTGAAGCTCTCGATTTACCGGTTGGTCTACGTTCCTACCCTCACCTATGGCCATGAACTTTGGGTCATGACCGAAAGATCGAGATCCCGGATACAAGCGGCTGAAATGAGCTTCCTCCGTAGCGTGGCCGGGCACTCCCTTAGAGATAGGGTGAGGAGCTCGGCCATCCGGGAGGGGCTCGGAGTAGAGCCGCTGCTTCTCCACATCGAGAGGAGCCAGTTGAGGTGGCTCGGGCATCTATACCAGATGCCTACTGGACGCCTTCCTTGGGAGGTGTTCCAGGCACGTCCCACCGGGAGGAGGCCCAGGGGACAGCCCAGGACACGCTGGAGGGACTATGTCTCTCGGCTGGCCTGGGAACGCCCTGGGCTCCCCCCAGAGGAGCTGGAAGAGGTGTCTGGGGAGAGGGACGTCTGGGCGTCTCTGCTGAGTCTGAGTCCCGGATAAAGCGGAAGACGACGAGTACGAGTACGAGTACGAGTAAATTGTTATTTTCAAAACTGTTACCCCTTTTACATTCTATTAATATCTTTTGATAGCTCTTTGTTCCATTTCCTATCAGAAACCAATTTTTTGGTTAAATGAAAAAACATTGCCAGGGGAATTAATAATTTTTTGGCTACACTATGATGTGTTGATTTGTATGAAATGTTCCCTACTTCATGTTGTCAAACAGGTTTTATTCAAGATATTTTTTGAGTCTGCAGGTCTGGCAGTAATCAGGCCTGGATGTGGTGAGTGAAACTGAACTTAGCTTTTGTGGTCATTAACATTTAATTCATGATAAACTATGGTGATAATTACTGTTTTATTTACAATAAGAGTTGATTGGATACCCTTTTCAATTAATAAAAGGAATATTCAAAAACTACCCTTTGTATTTACCGACTTTATCTGTTTGATGATCTGAAACATTTAAGTGCTACAAAAAAGCAAAAGCAGAAAAAATCTGTACGGGGCATACACTTTTTCCTGGCATTATTTGTAAATGTGCTTTTGTAAGCAGAATTAAAGTAATTATTTTAATGGACATCTACCAAACTTCATCATCTACAAGGTTTGTGATGTGTAATATGAAGACTGTAGCTACATATACAGCAGTAGTATGGAATTTAAAAATTTGAATAAGTCAGCTTCCCCATTATTTCCACAAGAGCTACATAAAAACATGATGAATCTTTTGGGCATTTGTGTTGTCAGATTCCCCTAAAGCCCAGTTGGCATTAGAATTCTTCATAAAATGAAGAACATTATGAAGAACCCTAAGCATCCTCATCATGAGACTGTTGTACAAAAATAGAGTGTCTTCAGTCAGAAGCTTCTTTAAATCTGCTGCAAGACAGACCGCTAGAGGAGATCCTTCCTGCCCACAGCCATCAGCATCTACAACTGCTATTTGAAGAAACTTACATAATATGAGCTACAACAACATTTAATTTCCTTTTGGGATTAATAAAGTATTTTGAATTGAACACCTGCTGGTGCCTTTATTAGGAACTTAATGAAAACCTTTTTTTTTCATTGTAGACATTACATTTCTGCGGGATAGTCCTTTGTAAGAGTCTCTGTAACAACAAACAAAAACCCGTTTGTTTCAAGGCCATTTAGGATGTCCTGAATGTACAATTGAATGAAGTTAAATGCAACCAAAGCAAAGACACATTGACCAGTAGAAGACACATGCCCGAAGAATAAATTCCATATCTGTTTGTTGGGGTGTGCAAACAGTGACACGTTAGCGAAAAAGTGGCATTGAACAAATTACCAATAAACTCCCACACAATAGCTGTAATGTTGGCAGAGACATCAAGACTGATGTTTGGTAATAAACTGCCAATGCAGTGTGAGTTAAACAGGGAAAGCATGGGGAAATTAAAAGTATTTAGAAATGCTGTTAGGGGGGATACAAGATGGCAGCTGGTTAGGAACTCTCTGTCTTTTGACATGTTGATTTACTAGTTATTATATGTGTGGGGCTTCCATTAATGCCAGTCTCCTACGTAGCGCTACATAAAAGGGTTGCTGTCTTTTCTGAGAAGAAATAAGATGGTTAATCTTGGAATGGCTACCTTAAAACAGTCTAAGGGATCGGGCCGCATAGCTACTCGAAGCAGCCCTCCACATTTAATGGAACATGATGAAACCCTCCTAATTTGGCTAGATTTACTGAAGTTGTAAATTGAGTAATATGCTACAAAATGTAGCTGCGGACGAAAATTGACAATCAGGCAGACAATGTATGAATTGAATACAGCAGTGGTTGCAATGCAGGAGAGGCTGAGCCATGTATCTCCTACCTCGAGGGTACCTCGAAGCTCCTACAGTCCACAGGAGGTGAGAGAAGTATCCTGGCGGATGCTATGTGGGATCACCTTCAAGCTCTCAGAAACTACAGTAAGAGGAATAATGTTAGAGTTATTGGGCTAAAAGAGACTGTCGGCACTGACGGGACACTTTCAAGGTGTGTTCAAAGGATACTAGTTGAGGGACTCGGAGTCGGTGATTGTACCAAGTTCAAGATTGAATGAGCCCACCTTTCCTTCGCGCTGCTACCCGTCCCAAACCGAGCTCTGAAGGCAGTGCTTATCCGCTTCCTGACACGGTCAGCGAGGAACACAGTGACTGTGGCAGCCAAAGAGTAACGTGGGTTTGATTGACAAGGATGCCGGCTGACCATGTTTCCAGATATGACTAAAGAGCTGGCAGAAAATTGAAAGACTTTTACAGCCGCAAAGCGGAAGCTGCAGTAGCGTAATGTTAAATACACCCTGGCATTTCCAGCAATACTACGTGTTAGGTGGAAGGGCTAAAATGTTAAGTTCAGATTTGCAAAGGCAGAGTTTTCAGTGAGGAGGATGAGCGGGAGGAGATCTCAAATACAACCGACTGATGTTAATTCAGAAGCCTTACACTAGATGCGATGACTGACTGTTGGGAGGGAGTAAACCTCATCACCTGTCATCATAGAATGAAGAAAGAGGAGCAGTGTTCCATGGACCTGATAAGGTTTTTTTTTTAAGTTTTGTCTTTTTCCCTGGCTGCATTAGGCAGCTCTAACAGGGTAGGTTTTTAAAGTTTTGCAGTTCTTTTTGTTTCTTTCTGTTCTATTTTGCATTGTAATGTTTACACAATGGAATGTTCCTCAAATGGGTTAAATATGGGTTAAATAAATATGAGCTGGTGATTTTAACAGAGTTATGGGTCCTTTTCTTGATAGGAGTACCTTGGGGTAGGACCTAAGGCGTTTTTTGAAATGAGTATTGGTAGCATAGACCATGTTCAAACTGTCTGGAAAGCCTCTAAGGCCTATGTGAGGGGCAAACTTACAGCACATGCTTCAAAAAATAAAAATAAAAGCCTTTTTAAAATTTGAAGGGAAAAAATAGAAAGGGAAATAAGACTAAAAAATAATTTTGTGGAAAAATATGATGAGTTGCTGCATCAAGATATTTGCAGACTCAAATCTCAGTTAAATGAGAATAAAATAAAAAAAAACACAGAATATTCCTTGTTTAGGTTGAAAACTACTCTTCACGAAGGATGGAAAAAAAACAGGAAAGGGGACATTTTCCTCTTACATTTAATAAATCACTGATATCTTTGATCCCAAAACAAGATAGGCATAGTACGGACCCATCAAATTATAGGCCAATCAGCTTGTTGAATTTGGATTGTAAAATGTTTACAAAGGAGCTGGCTCTACACTTACGAGTTCTCCCCAGTATTATACATCAAAAGCTGACAGGTTTTCTAAAAACCGTTCTTCCTCTGACAACATTAGAAAACTGTTGCACTTGATGTGGCTGAGCCTGCCAAAAAATGAGCGAGTATTTGCTAATTCCTCGGATACGGAAAAGGCGTTTGATAAAGTTAAATGGGACTTTCTTTTCTCGGCCTTGTCAAATCTTGTATTTGGACTACAGTTTACGAAGTGGATTAAAATATGTACAAATAACTTACACACTGCGGTTATAACTAACGATATTATTTCAACTTTTTTTGTTTATCACGTGGGACTTGTCAGGGTTGTTCTCTCAGCCCTTTGTAGTTTTATTTTTGGCAGTTAGGATTAGGGCAAATAATTAGAGGGATACTCATGGGTCAACAAGAACATAAACTACTTTTATATACGGATGCTTTAGTCCTCAGCACTGATACATCTACATCCTTGTCACATCTGATGGACACTATAAAGGCTTATTCAAGGGTTTCATGTTACACAAAAAATTGGGCTAAGTCTGACCCATGCCATTATCCGTTTCTTGTTGTTAACATATGGTAGGAAAAGTCTTGGAGGTTTTGAGGGCCTGGTCTGGTTTAGGGGTTAGGATTAGGGTTGAAGCACGCTTCATGTTGTCTGATTTGTTTTTCAAAATATTCTTAAAATTAATCAAACTTAAATTACAAATAAAATGCTGTTAGGCATTTCTTTTACTTACATCAAATTATTTTATTTTATTTTATTTGACCTTTATTTATACAGGCCAAATCTCATTGAGAAATAAATTCTCCTGGTCCAACATTTCATTCACTGTTTCAACAAACAAACCAAGCTAACCAAACCAACCAAAAACAGGAAATAAATCATCTTTGTTGTGTATATGTGCTACACTGTTTCAAAATGTAAAGAAAGCTAATCATATCTTGTTAATACAATAAATATTGTTAACATAAGAGAGGAAAATCTGATTATTAAGCTTTTTTTTGTGGGGGTGGTTATATGCCCCTTTAATAGGATATACAATATACAATCCTCATTAGTGTCTTCAGACAGACTGAAAAGTATTCTCATTGGTTCCAAGTTGTAAAGTGAACTTCAAAATCCAAAAGGAAGAAAATGGGCACAAGACACAAAATAACAAAGTACAGCTGCTTTGCATTATTTTGGTCATTATTTTCTTTTTTAAAGCTACTCATACAGTCTGCTGACATTCAGTGATGCATTTTATGCAGTGATGCATTTTATTTTGAGACATACAGTACAGACCAAAGGTTTGGACACACCTTCTCATTCAAAGAGTTTTCTTTATTTTCATGACTATGAATATTGTAGCTTCACACTGAAGACATCAAAACTATGAATTAACACATGTGGAATTATATACTGAGCAAAAAGTGTGAAACAACTGAAAATATGTCTTATATTCTAGGTTCTTCAAAGTAGCCACCTTTTGCTTTGATTGCTGCTACGCACACTCTTGGCATTCTGTTGATGAGCTTCAAGAGGTAGTCACCTGAAATTGTTTTCACTTCACAGGTGTGCCCTGTCAGGTTTAATAAGTGGGATTTTAAGCCTTATAAATGGGGTTGGGACCATCAGTTGTGTTATGCAGAAGGTGAATACAGTACACAGCTGATAGTCCTACTGAATAGACTGTTAGAATTTGTATTATGGCAAGAAAAAAGCAGCTAAGTAAAGAAAAACAAGTGGCCATCATTACTTTAAGAAATGAAGGTAAGTTAGTCCGAACAATTGGGAAAACTTTGAAAGTGTCCCCAAGTGCAGTCGCAAAAACCATCAAGTGCTTAGGTTAAGGCACTTGAGGCCACATTTCCCACACATCCCCCACCCCCAATCTTTGCAGTCATACTGTTTCTGAACAGTATTCTTATGCCCTAAGTAATAATGTGTCAACGGACCCATTTGTCGGGCTGCTGCCAGCCACCTTTTCAGGCCTTCTTCACCTAGGAGACAACTATATGTTTAGGGTTGTTGCTCACAGCAGACGATATATTGTGGGACCACTCTTTATTAACCTTTCCAGAAAAATCATTTATTCCTTAGTATTGTGACCTGCAAAGTTGATCATTAAGCTATCCCAGTACAACCATGTAACAAAAACAAAAATCAAAACTTGGGTAGCGAAATCAGCATTTCTTCGGCCTCTTCATTTCACAACACATAATCATGATTGTATATAATAATAGTGGGACTAACAATGTACAAAGAAGACCAAAATAGACGACAATCAAGTTTAGTTGCATTCCAGTTCATGAAGGAAAAAGGAGATGAACGGGCAGATTAGTAATAAAGGGAATCATTCCCTTTAGAAAAAGGAAAGGTATTCTGTCTAGCAGGGGCCGCTTGTTACCCTTTGGCGCCATCAAGTGGTGAAGGTTGAAAAATGAATTTGTACTAATGCCTGCTACAATAAAACTATTTATGCGTAAATAAGTCAGTACAATTGTTTTTTACTGCCATCAATTAAATCAAATGTATTATTTAATGCACCTACCAGTTTCGGTGAAAAGCCAAGTCTTAAATATGGGACATTATTCCTAATCTGGTCAGAAGGCAATGGTTGGTGTATTCTCTTGAAATTATAGAAAGTTAACAGCAGTTTTCCTCCAACCTGTAAGTCTTGAATGGCTGAAAGTTTTGCCAAGTTTTGCAACTGTAATTATTTGTTGTGAGGTTTTTGAAAAACACAACTTTTGGATTTGGGCAAAACTAAAGGCTAACTGGTTGTGCTGAAATCCTTAATGTTAATGTCATCTGTAAGCTCGTTGCCTTAAAATTGTCACATTATCATTCTGTAGAATGTTTTTCCTCTCCAGTTCGTAGAAGAGTTTTCACACAACTGATGCCGCAAGTTCTATAAGACACAGATGTTATTTTGTGTCATTACTAAACTTCATCATCTCACTGCTGTATATAATAGTCTCTGTAGATTTATTTATTGATTTTTGCGGTGTCTATTTAGGACTCTTCACTGCCTTATGTACGATTCACTTGTACAGAGACCGGATGGCTCCTAATAAAGGGCCTCCGACTCCGTACTCCTGGAGCACCCCAGCAGGGCACCACGAGGGACACAGTCGAATGCCTTCTCCAGGACCACAAAACACATGTGGGCAAACTCCCATGAACCCTCAAGTACCCTCCAGAGGGTGTAGAGCTGGTCCAGTGTTCCATGGCTAGGACGAAAACCACACTGAAGCCGAGGTTCGACTATCTGCCAGACTCTCCTCTCCAATACCCTGGCGTAGGCCTTACCAGGGAGGCTGAGGAGTGTGATCCCCCTATAGTTGGAACACACCCTGTTATGCAGGGGGACCACCACCCCAGTCTGCCAGTCCCCTCCTTGAACTGCAACCTT
The DNA here is from genome assembly GCF_021462225.1 of Girardinichthys multiradiatus. NCBI lineage: Eukaryota > Metazoa > Chordata > Actinopteri > Cyprinodontiformes > Goodeidae > Girardinichthys > Girardinichthys multiradiatus. The sequence goes on from NC_061797.1 coordinate 3,374,577, forward strand.
AACGTGGTGGAGGGGTTTGAGTGCTCGAATGATCTTAGAGGCTATGTTGTCTGGGGCTTGAATCCCCTGGTAGGATGTCCCATGGCAAACAGGCTGTAGGTGACGGGTCAGACAAAGAGCGGTTCAAGACACCTTCATGAGGACCACAAAACGGAGCCGGGGTCCCGCCCTGGAGCCAGGCCGGGGGTTGGGACTCGTCGGTTTCATAACAGTTCGAGTTGTATCCATCTGCGAGATTGCAATGACTCTGGATGTTTTCATTCTTCTTTAGCTTTATTTAGTTGTATCTATATTTTCCTAATGTAGTTAGTCCTTATTTTTAAGAATGGGGTATCTAGTTTTATTTGTTGCTATTATTTTAATGTTTTCATATCTCAATTAGTCTCTTTTTAGATGCAGAATTCAAAAAGGGTCAGAGTATTGTATTCATTAAATTGTGAATATAAGTATTAAATCTCAACCCTAGATACCATTTTCAAAATCTGGTTCCTTTTTCCACATTAGTGTATAAGACTTCATAAAATTGATAAACACTAAAATGAAGGGCATATATCTTATAACCTTAATTTGTCTTAGCCAGTTTTATAAACACACCATACAATTTTAACTATAATAAGCCTGTCCAGTAATTCTGTTCAAGCATGTGTTTGATTTGTGTTGAATTTGAGTCTAATTTGATCATTCTGAACCTGACTGGAAAAAGTCGGAACCTTTGTTAATCAAAGTCCTGTTGTAAGGGGAAAACTTGTCCCTGTCTGGACTTCCTTTTGTTTTACCATAAAGAGCTGACCTAATGTTATTATGATACTGTTGAGGATCAGACCTGCTTTTGTAGTTATTGTGATAACCCTGAGTTGGCATAAAGACAATTTTAATCAGGCATCAGACATTTTAAAATGTTGTAACCCCTCAAGCAGGCGGTCCATGGGATGGCCAGGACCTTGTTTACCTCTTTGCAACTGCTCCCCAGACCTGAAAAACTCAAAATCCCAATTTGTCTCAGAGCAGGAAACAATGTAAAATTAAATTCATCATGCCATGTATACCCTAATTTTCAATTAGCATGAAACAGTCATTCATTCCACATAAAGGAAAAGACGAAACAGACAGAGATTGGCCACATAAAAGTTCGATTAAACTAAATACCAATTTTGGAAAAATAAAATTATAAATCTCTCCACCACACATAGTGTCAGCAATGCTGGATTCGACGTCATCTTGTTTTAATTTAGAATCCTGTATAGAAATAAGTGTGCACAACTTTAGAGACTGGAACCACTTTTTTCTATTAATAGTTAAAAATAGTTTCTTACCATTTTTCAGTGACTCCAATTATTGATTCAATTATTTCGGGACCTAAACACGCTCCATCAATCTCTTGTTTTAAATTGTTAAAGTATCTTTGCGGGGAAAGATCGCTGATATACTTTTCCTCCCTGTTTCCCTTTCTTGGTAGGCAGGAAACTAATTTTCTCGTGATACCTCAGTCATTCTTCCACTTCTCACATACTTTCAGACTTTCGTTGTCCGATGAGCTAACCCCTCCCTCCTACTTCCCTATGTCTAAAGGGATTGCTCAATCCAGCTCTCCATCCAACGGGTCCGGACTTCCCTAAACCTGAAAGATCTTACTAAGCAGGTTTACTGAAAGTTCTGTTTAAGCTGGTGTCGGGAAATGACTCACCTAGCCTCTGACAGCCTTCATACAAAAGTCTCGCCCTTCTTCAACTTCGGAGGTCTGGACGACTGAGTAGCCCACAGCAGTCATTCACACTTCAACAGTCACTTCTGTTAACAGCTACTCATTCCCTAATATTAGGGAATGAGCAGCCGTTTATTAGGGAATATTAGGGAATGGCTCTTGGTATATGGGTTAGGTTAATTTTAGTGGCCCGGCACAAGCCCCAAGGGTGCTGTTTTAACAAACTTGGCTAAGGCAACCTATAAAAACCTCCTAAAAAATCTTAGAACCAGGCAACAAAACTTTTTACCACCAATAAAAAACCAAAAATATGGTGACTCAAATAATTGAATGTTCACGATTTAAGTAGAATTTTATATGCTTTCTTTAATTAGTAAGGCTTATGCAGGGGTCAGTAACAGCTTAAATTTGGCAACACATAATAATTTCAATAATAGAAATGAATCAATCAACTCAACCTGTCTTTCCCTGATGCTGAAACTAGTGAGTTTGGAGAGGCTTTGAAGACGGAGGCTCATCCATGCACCTGATGGAGATGTTTCTTCTGGTAACAAGTGGTTTCTTGAAGGGAATATTATTTAATCTTCAGTTTTCTTCCTTTAAGTGGCAGGCACTGATACTCCAGGCTTCGATGGTTAAACAGGATCTTTGTCGTCATACGTCTCCGAAGACAGTAGTTTCCAGAAGCTGAAGAGTTGAAGGAAACCTGGAGACATAAATGGGGACTTTCAGAAGCCTGAAACCTAGAGCAATCAGCTGTTCACCAATCAAGTTCACTTCTGTTGTCTGGATAAAAAGGCTTTAGATGAAATCAGATTCTTAATCTTGAGGCACAGTCCTTCTGGGGAACACGGGTTGATCCTCTTTTTTGATCAGTTGGGCTGTGTCTCTGTTCCTTTTCCATCTAAGCTTCTTTTCTCTGTCCGATCTTGTTCGCTGGTCTTCTGCAAGGAAACAACCCCGTTCCCTCCCTCAGCTTTGCCTTTATAGAGCAGATGCTCTAACCAGTCAGCCCCTTGTTAGGCTTCTCAGTTTTTGCACTGCCTACTTTGCTCAGCTCCTTGGTTATTGCTCAATACTTTAGTCATGGTCATCGTGACCTTCTGATGCTGTTTTTCGGCCTTGGAGATGCCGGTAATAGCCACGCAGCTGGCTATAGTCGCATCCTCCCTTCCTCCCGTTAGCCTTCAAAAGGTTCGCTGTCAACATGCAGCTGGGTCTCATCACTCCTAGTCATCCTACAGTTATCTCCCTAATCTGCTCAGTCTTAAACTTTACACAATATTACACATTCCATTATCAGCTTTCTGCATTTACTTTGAAACACAGTTACAAAACCATCACTTCATTCTTGTCATTCATGCTTCTCAAATGATTAACGTTATATCTCTTTCATATATAGCTGAGTGAGAAAGTCAAACCTTAATGTTTTTTACTTTAATTCTCAGTTCTTAACCACATTTCAATCATACATCTTTGAACTCTATAATCAAAGATTACTAATTTCATTTAATACAATGTGAAAGAATGTAAAATCATCATACATCATTTCTTTGGATACATTTGTTTATATTTTTGAAAAAGATAAGACAGATAATATGTGGCAGATAATATGTGGCTCCACACAGGCCTCTCCAGTCTCTCAGCTCCAGAATATGAGAACATGCTTGTTTCACTCTCCACTGCTTCAACTGTGTATTTTAATTATTTTTGCATGGATTACACATAAGGATATAAGGATATTTATTGCAATTTTTATGGAGTTAACTGTGAGCAGTTACTAAATGTTGCATGGATTACATGGAAAGATCTCACCTTATTTTGACACCCCTTCTTGAGATCACACTGTCTCCATGCCTAAAGTCCAAAAGTCAGAAAAAATCAAGGTCTGTATCTTAAACACACAAGGAGAGGACCTCATCTTCCCAAGAAGTCTGAGTAATAGGGTGATCGGGGAACCTGCAGGCGGGGACCAGACGTCGAGAATCTCAATCCCGTCGATGAAGTCAGGATGCATCAAAAGGGGAGATGACACAGGCTCCCTCTGGAGGACAAGTGGTGAGGGAGACCCAACAGCAACGGGGATCCGCTGCCTTCCACGTGAGATGGTGTCAACAGGGCTATGCAGAGGCGAGAGGATTGGGGGTAAGAGCAAAGGGGGGTAGAAGGGTTGAGGAGGGATTGCCGACATGACCTCAGCCAGCAAGCCATCAGACAGCTGGCTAGGACCCGTCTCCTCTCGCATGGAATCACCTGTTGCAGAAGTCAGGGAGACTAGCTCCTCTAGCCAGGAAGGCTGGTGTTGCTCTTCATCATCACCGGCAGAGGTTTGACAGGTGACGGTCTTGGTGGTGATCAAGGTTTGAGTGCTGCCTTCTGCAGTAGTGATTGACACCTGGCATCCTTTGACGTCGGTGACTGGAGGAGGCGAATCAGGGGAGCTATGGGTACCAACAGCAACAACCCTCCCATTGAGTAGATGGAGGGTGGGCAACCAGAATCGATCTTTAGGATCTTCCCAGATGTAACTGATGATGGGGAGATACATTCCCCCTTGCTGTGTTTTTATCCTAAAAGTGTGAGCAGCAGCCCCAAAGGCCGATGTCCAGGTCACCTTGTATCGTGTCTGAAGAGTTTGGTTCATGGTCACGGAGATATAGGGAAGATCCCCAGGACCCTTAATGCAGAAAACACTTGTCACTATACCATAGTCGACAGCAATAGAGAGACAGTGGTGACACCAGTGCACCTCAGGCGTAACCCACAGGTATCTGAGCACTGAGGCTGAAATTCCACATCTGGAACAGGAGACTGTGTCCTGGAAAGATATTTTGGAGGCCCGTAAGTGGATTTTTCAGGAACATAATGTTGACCCCGGATAATGACCTCCAGGGTTAAAAACTAAATCAAGAGATTTAACTAATTATAGAAGCATGCGTTCTAGTGGGTGAAAATCAGACTGTAGTGCTAGACTACTTCTCTGTTCCATCTCTGGGCTGCCAGCCAGGGGGAGCGAAAAAGTGCAGGTTGAGTGTCACTCGACGAGGCGTCGGGGGAAGCAGCGGAGTAATGGAAGAGAGCTGCATAGATCATAAGCCAAACTATAATGGCTAGATCAGAAGTGAGTTGCAGACAATAAAAGAGAGAGAGTACTTCCCATCCTAAGCTCCAAGCCCCCAAGCTAGCTAATTTTGTGAGCCAAATCCATTTGCCTTGTCCTTTGAGAGAGAGAGTTAATTGCCCTAAATATGCGATGACGCCAAAAGCTAAGAGTGCCTCCATTATTGCAGTTACTATCTTAGCAGGTGCGCGATGGAAGACACGAGGTCCGCTCAGCAGTATCTCAAGCACTAAGGCAATGGTGTCGACACAAAGCCACAGTGCTACCATCAGGCTTCTCCTCCAGTCAATGCTGACCCTTCCCATAAGATAGGACGCAGAGACAACGCCACTTCCCATCTGCGTATCCAGAAATGGCCAAAGATTAGTTTAGCATATCCTTGAAGCACGATGAGAAATCGTAATGGTTGGTTGACCGACCAGGACCCATTGTGGCAATAGCATAGCCATCCACAGTGAAGCGCATAAAACTCCACTGTACTCACTTGGACAGGCTTGGAGATAGTGGTGGAAGTGGTAGTCATGATGATAAGCGACTGCAAAGGCTTAGGCTCAACTGCTGTCTTCAAACCCGGAACGCAGAGTGACCCAAAACTCCCCAAGCCCTGGGTTTTATACCCGGAGTGGCCCCTCCTTCAAGGGGAGGGGCTGATAACTCCTCCTTCCAGGGCTGCGCATGGACCGAATAAATTGTTGCGCAAGGACCTTACATATTATGACTACAATAATCACTCCTACAGTAGCGAGCAAATAAGGCCAAAGCATCATAAACAAATTAGCGATCCAACCTTCAACTACTGACACCCCTTCCAATAATGTGTCTGGCTTCCTGGGTAACTGTAGTAACTACATTGCTGAGTGAGTGTCCTGATGTCTCATACCAACTACAACCATGCTGATACGCTCCTTCCCCACTATTCTTCCAGGTTTCTTTAGGTGGCTTACATGTGAGGTTGGATTAGAAAATATTACATCCTACCCAGTCTAAACCCTTATCTATGCTCCCAGAGCATAAATGCTGTTTGAAAGCATACAATTCGGCTAGAGCAATTACTGAATCAGGAATGAAAGGCACAATAACATCCATGATGCTTTTCCTATGCCTGAGATTGTGTCCCAGTACGGTCTCGGCACAGTTCGAGCCTCCACCGAGGGATCTTATCCACACTCCTCCAATTTTCTTCCACACAATTTCATGTGCATAGGTGTTGTACTCGTTATCATAATGGGATTGGCATAATTCAGTCCAACCTGTGAGCTCTTGGCAGGGTCTGCGGGCAAGGCCTATGGTGCACTGAGTACGGGCAGTGTTACACTCCATACGCCAGGGTCGTGGGTGAACAAATCTTTCTGGCCAATAGAAGGGTTGCAGCCAAATGTCTCGCTCTTTGGAGTAAATCGTTGCTAAATATTGGTATTTAACCCAGTAGTTATCAGTCTGAGACAAACAGGGAATAACCCATTCTTTAACTTCATACTCCTGTAATCCCCACCAGGTTCGGGACCAATCTCTGCTGTGTCCTTCAGCCCAGGCCTGCAGGAGCATCTTTGCTGTTTTGATTTTATTTAGGATGGAGCAGTCATATCGCCATGTTGACATGACTGAAATGTCAGCTTGCCATATGTCACATCGGGGGGAAGCTCCATTGCTTGACCAAACAGAGTTGTTAAGACTGTCAAAAACTTGATGTGCCACACACTGGTCAATTTTATGAAAATCTCCTGCTGTTACATTCAATAATTCATCTAGCTTAGGTAGTTTTTGGACATACATATCTGCATAATAAGGTCCTTTCAAACCTTCATTTGTTCGACTTTCACCCTCTGGGAAGTCTCCTTTGAAGTGGGGAACACCATAAGCCTTCCATACCTAAGGAAACGTCGTGCTCAGCCATTCTTTGTGTTCAGTCCAGATGGTTTTTGACCAGGAGGTTATGAAGGAGAGGTAGACTCGATGAGTGTAAAGAGGAGCTAAGGGCAGATAGAGTGCGGCATTGAGTGAATATATTCCAAAAACAGCTGGGCAAATGTCTGAGCTTGGTATTAATACATTCCTGCAGGGCTTCTCAATTCCAAAAAGCCAATGGGTAATTTGTACGGTTTCTGGTTGACGAAATGTTTTTAGGCCTAGGAGTGTCAGGAAGGCGTGTGTGATTCGGCGCTGTGGTGTTGGCCCCTATTGCGGAGATGACGAGGCCCCAGTTGGTGTGGTTGCTGGTCTGCGTCTGGTTTAGTGGACACATTCTCATCACAATTTAACTGATATTTCCCCCAAAATTCCCAATGGGGAAACCAGGCTGGGCAACTCACAACTCTTGCAGGAGCCTTGTGGATAACTTCAGGCTCCCAATAACCGTGGCCTTTAAACTGTACGAAGGGCCGACAAGCCCAGTCGCAGTGCCACTCAGGGACACCTCGGTCAGGGTGAATCCAATTGCAGCAAATTGTACGGCGGATGAGTCGGTGCAGGATTCTCACCCATATTATTACTTCTTCGTCAGTGAGTTCAAGGGTGGAGATTGTTGGAAAATATTTAAAATACTTAATAGGGTCTGCATTGCTATGCTCAAGTTAGGTTTAATAATGTGTGAAATGAAATGTACTGTGTAACTTAGTGGATTGCTCAAAACAGGTGTGTGTGTGTGTGTCTGACTTGGCTGTGGTCAGCCTGGCACCAGTGAAGATATTTCTGTACATGTCTCAGATAACAGACAAAAGTAGAATAACAGGAATGTTGTGAAGGTCTGAACAGACAGCTGAATGCCAGGTGTAAGAGTTCAACCAGACACTCAGCTAAAAATATGTGTTTTTCTTTGTAATTGTACACGCCTTGCTTTTGAATAAAAACCCTGTCTTTGGGGAGGAAAAGTCAGAAGTGCTCTGGTGACTCAGCTGACACGTCTCCCGGGCCGGGCGAAAGAAACTGTGTTTCCTTTTATTATTTAGTTTTACTAAAACAGTATAGCATAGGACTTAGCTTTACCAAAACAAACGAGCACGCATGAGTTTCTGGGAACAACTCCATCCACTTGGTGACTCCCGACGTGATTTGGGAAAAGCGAGGACTTTCGGCTAAATCAGAACTTCACCAAAAGACTCTGACACCAGGTACCCCCGCACATTTACCATTCATTATAGCCTCGCATAAACTTATAAAGATCCAAGGTACTATATTTGCTAAATATTCAAACCAAATTTTACCGTCCTGTTCTTGTGATAAATGATAAAGATCTAATCTAAATCTAATTTGTTATTTGCTGGAAAGCACAGCTGTGAACTGCAGTGATGATCACAAGTATCAATATTTTTATTAGACTAAAATCTTTCAGTTTTGCTGTTCTGAACAGCAACAATTTGCTCTTGTCAAGATATGCTGTTCCTTGACCCATCCCAGCCTGTGTGTTCATGCATTTCTCATGCTCTTTTGAGGTCTTCTCTATTTATTTTAGCAGCAAATAAAATACAACTTCAAGAGGTTTAGGCTTATTGGCAGGCACCAGAGATGTAGTAGGGAATCGCCTTTTTCCTCTCCCTCTTGAGATTCAGTTGCAATGCAAACATATCAATAACGCTAAATACAGAATACAATAGATAACATAATTAACTGCTTTCTAAATTTCATGCATATGCAGAGGTTTGACACACACTTTACACGGTGGTGCAGTTGGTAGCACTGTTGCCTTGCAGCAAGAAGGTCCTGGGTTCGATTCCCAACCAGGGGTCTTTCTGCATGGAGTTTGCATGTTCTCCCCATGCATGCGTGGGTTCTCACCGGGTACTCCGGCTTCCTCCCACACTCCAAAGACATGCCTGTTAGGTTAATTGGTCACTCTAAATTGCCCTTAGGTGTATGAATGAGTGTGTGCATGGTTGTTTGTGTGTTGCCCTGCGATGGACTGGTGACTTGTCCAGGGTGTACCCTGCCTCTCGCCCATAGACTGCTGGAGATAGGCACCAGCTCCCCCACGACCCACTATGGAATAAGCGGTAGAAAATGACTGACTGACTGTATATGTATAATATCATGAAACAATGGACAACATCTGAAAATGTTCTGAAATTATGCTTACTTAGCATTCGACATACCCAAATACCTACCTCGACCAGTCTCAAAAAAATAAAGGGAACACTTGTTGGGACCCACAGCCATGGATACAACGTGAAAGGCCAGTACAGACTTTTCTGGAACTTTCAAAATAAATTGTATTAACCTACTTCCGGCACAGCCAGGAAACGGAGTAACTACGGACTTCTTTGTGACGTCACTGTCCAAATAAAAGCACCGCTCTTGATACATCCTGTCTCTACTACCCGGACTCCGCTGCGAGACTGGCCAGAGAGGCAGTGTGCAAATGTCTCTTTGCTGGCAAAAAGACATAAGCTCTTCAAACTGGATCCAAGGGTGTCATAAGATCACGCGATCATATGCACAAGTTAAGTACTGATGAATTACTGTTGAAATAATCTGGTATTCATTCATAAAAAGGGTAAATTAAGGTATAAGCATTTGTTTAGTTTCTCTCCAAGGCCTGCAGAAGCAAACTGTGTTCCAGAGAATTCCCAGTAGAGAGGCTGTCTCTACAAGCCGAGTCTGAAGGAAGGACAACGCCGTGGTTACGGTAATGTGCAGTTGGTTGGCGGACAGAACGAGCCGTCTTTCATCCACAGCTACGGAGGTTAGCTGGAAGCTAACCCTTTGTTCATGGAGCTTTCTTCAAACTTTGTCGTTGCCTGGACAGCTTTTCCTCAGCATGGTTCAGAGGTTAGGTTTGGGAAGAGTAATAGAGAGATATTTAGAATGAAATGATCTAAACGTTTTTCATTTTATGAAGTTTGGTTTTGTTTGTGTTGAACTCTCCTATCTTGGTGCTAGCACGCTATCTGCAGCACACGTGCTCAGCTTTGTGTTCTGTGTTTGTGTGTTTTTAAAGTTAAGACAAACTTTATTTAAAGGGTGATTTTAAACACAGAAGATCAGCCATAACGCGCCCCCTGTGCTCATGCATTTTAACCCTTTATTAACGGTATTTTAAAGGTGTGTGTGTTTGATCAGCTTCTCTGTCTTTCACTGCTAACAAGCTAAGAACACGTGCTTGCCTGCTCAAGAATATTTAACAGAAAGGTTGTTAGTTTTCAAGCTAGTAAATAATAGTTCCCTAAACATTATTTTACTAAATCTGATAACTAAGTAAACACCATTAGGCCCCATTTCTCCAGAAAGATATGGCTCTTTTCCAAAATATTTCCTTAATAATATTTCTTTAAACATTATCTTAATAAATAAAGGCAGCTAATTAGACACTGTTGAGAAAATGTCATCCAGAAGGTTGGTTTTATTCAGCAGATCATTCTTTAAAACATTAATTTATTAAAATAATATTTTATCTGATCTTGCATTGTGAATGGTTGTCTAAAGGTATGCTGATTACTGCCTAAGTTCGTTCCAAGACTAACTTAACTTCACTTCCAGATTCTTCAAGATAATCCTTGGTTCTCAAACATAAACATTGCATGGTAATGTTGCATCACTCTTTTGGTCATGATTTTCAATCATCTTTCATCCTCAGACCCCTTGTGAGACCATATGCTGGTGCGGTTGGCCCCTGGGTTCTTCCTAATGTAGGACAATGCTGGACCTCATGTGGCTGGAGTGTGTCAGCAGTTCCTGCAAGATGAAGACATTGAAGCTATGGACTGGCCCACCCGTTCCCCAGACCTGAATCCGATTGAGCACATCTGGGACGTCATGTCTCGCTCCATCCACTAACGTCACGTTGCACCACAGACTGTCCAGGAGTTGGCGGATGCTTTAGTCCAGGTCTGGGAGGAGATCCCTCAGGAGACCATCCGCCGTCTCATCAGGAGCATGCCCAGGCGTTGTAGGGAGGTCATACAGGCATGTGGAGGCCACACACAATACTGAGCCTCATTTTGACTTGTTTTAAGGACATTACATGAAAGTTGGATCATCCTGTAGTGTGTTTTTCCACTTTAATTGTGTGTGTGACTCCAAATCCAGGCCTCCATTGGTTAATAAATTTGATTTCCATTGATTTTTGTGTGATTTTGTTGTCAGCACATTCAACTTTGTACAGAACAAAGTATTCAATGAGAATATTTCATTCATTCAGATCTAGGATGTGTTATTGGAGGGTTCCCTTTATTTTTTTGAGCAGTATGTATGTATATATATATATATATATATATATATATATATATATAGATAGATAGATAGATATATAGATAGATAGATAGATAGATAGATAGATAGATAGATAGATAGATAGATAGATAGATAGATAGATAAAGAGATAGAGAAAAATACGTATTTGAACACCCTGCGACTTTGCAAGTTCGCCAACTTAGAAATCAAGGTGGGGTCTGAAACTTTCATCTTAGGTGCACGTCCACTGTGAGAGACATGGTAAAAAAAAATAACAATGATTTTTTTTTTTATGATTTATTTGTGTATTACTCCTGCAAATAAGTATTTGAACACCTGCCAATCAGCAAAAATTCTGGCCCTCAAAGACCTGTTAGTCCGCCTCTAAAAAGTCCACCTCCACTCCACTTATTATTCTAAATTAGAAGCATCTGTTTGAGGTCGTTAGCTGCATAAAGACACCTGTTGGCCCACCTTCTCCAGAATTGTCCTAAACAAGCAAAACGACAGAGGGAAAATCAAACGAAGTATGTTAATCACTGGATGGATATTTATGAAAGTTAGAAAGATAGGAGTTTTTGAAACTGGACAGAAACTGACTGCAAAGAATGTTGTTATTGTACCTCCAAGCCACGGTGGCTGAGTTTTGAGCTCCAGTAAAAAGTTGGTCATTCTCAACCCTGAGCTTAATAAACTGGCCCGTCTGCTCCTTTGTCCCTAAAAACAAAAACAAACAAACAAACAAACAAAAAAAAAACGCTTCGACCCGGGAAAAAGAGAGACAAGGAAATGTAAAAAGAATAAAGGCATGTGTAAGGAAAAGGAAAAAGAAAAAATATACATTTCTTGATGAAAACGCATGTCTAAGGAGAAGGAAAAAGAAAATATATACATTTCTTGATGAAAACGCATGTCTAAGGAAAATCGTAAATGGACTGAACTTATATAGCGCTTTTCCAGTCGTACAGACCGCTCAAAGCACTTTACACTAGAGCCACATTCACCCAATCGCACTCACTAACACTCACACATTCATACACCGATACGTAGATCAGTAGGCAATTTGAGGTTAAGTGTCTTGCCCAGGAGCACATCGACATATGGCAGGAGGAAGCTGGAATCGAACCCACAACCTTCTGATTGCAAGACGACTACTCTTCCTACTGAGCTACAGTCGGAAAGGAAAAACAAAATATATACATTTCTTGATGATAACGCATGTCTGAGGAAAAGGAAAAACAAGATATACACATTTCTTGATGAAAACGCATGTCTAAGGAAAAGGAAAAACAAAATATATACATTTCTTGATGAAAACGCATGTCTAAGGAAAAGGAAAAACAAAATATATACATATTTCTGCTTTTATTTTTAATTTTGTCGGGATTGGTCCTCCATAGCCACCTGTTACGAGACACTACGCATTCCATACCATTATGAGCACTACTTGACCTTTAAGGGAAACCTCCTTGCCTGCATTGAAAGTTGCTATGCAGGGTTTGGCCTTATTTGAGTGTTGCCTTCTCCAGTGCATAATTTTTTGGTTGTTTAGAAGTTGTTGTTGTTCAAGGTTTGAAATGTAAATGTAAACGTATTCAAATCATCCTGAAGTCGAGGTGGTGTGCACGTTTACCTCAGGGTAAATTGAAATCAGAAGTAGCCTATTGATACCCAAAGGGAAATTCTTTATATTTCTTTGTGTGAAAAAAAAAGGAAAATTTTTACTTCAGTCGGGAAAACAAGCGGTCTAGAACTGCGGGTCTGAATGTGCAGGCGGTTTTACAGTCATCCAGCAGATGGCACTGTCGCAAAAACAAGCAGTCTAGAACTGCATGTCTGAACGTGCAGGACTGAAACTGTGGTTTCCAGTCTGCAGAGACATACTATTAGATTTTGTTGCCCTGCTCTGGTACAGATTTGGACATGGTGATTTCCAACCATCTCTGAACCCAATCTTCGTGCTCTCATTTTGTCTCGGGAGCAATGCACACTGCTCCCTAACGTACAAGATGCGTAATGGTGCGGTCTGGGGCAGGAGAAGAAGAGTTTCCTCTGACGTCACTCTGTTGCACCGCTAGTAATTGCGAAGTCAAATTGATTTATGGAACACTTTTTGTGGGCACAAGCATGAAAACAAAAAAGCATTTTGCTCTTAGTTTGCTCTTTAGTTGTGTTACACAATGAGCAGTCTTGAAGAAGAAAATGAAAACGCAGTTTGAAAGATCTATTAGCAATTTCATTTATGAGTCACAAAATGCAGCTATGATTTTAAAATGAAAAAGCATTTCTGTTAATACATTTAAATTTTCAAATTTGTACTCGTACTCGTACTCGTCGTCTTCCGCTTATCCAGGACTGGGTCGCGGGGGCAGCAGACTCAGCAGAGACGCCCAGACGTCCCTCTCCCCAGACACCTCCTCCAGTTCCTCCAGGGGGAGCCCAAGGCGTTCCCAGGCCAGCCGAGAGACATAGTCCCTCCAGCATTTCCTGGGCCATCCCCTGGGCCTCCTCCCGGTGGGATGTGCCTGGAACACCTCCCGAGGAAGGCGTCCAGGAGGCATCCGGTATAGATGCCCGAGCCACCTCAACTGGCTCCTCTCGATGTGCAGGAGCAGCGGCTCTACTCCGAGCCCCTCCCGGATGGCCGAGCTCCTCACCCTATCTCTAAGGGGAGTGCCCGGCCACGCTACGGAGGAAGCTCATTTCAGCCGCTTGTATCCGGGATCTCGTTCTTTCGGTCATGACCCAAAGTTCATGGCCATAGGTGAGGGTAGGAACGTAGACCGACCGGTAAATTGAGAGCTTTGCTTTTCGGCTCAGCTCTCTCTTCACCACAATGGACCGGCACAGCGCCCCCATTACTGTGGCAGCCGCACCGATCCGTCTGTCGATCTCCCGCTCCATTCTTCCCTCACTCGTGAACAAGATACCGAGATACTTAAACTCCTCCACTTGAGGCAAGAACTCCCCTCCAACCTGAAGAGGACAAGCCACCCTTTTCCGGTCGAGAACCATGGCCTCGAAATCCACTGGTCCCCAAACCAGACCCCCTCCGGCCCTTGGCTGCGTCTAGAAATCCTGTCCATAAAAGTTATGAACAGGATTGGGTGATGAAAGAGTCCAACCCCGAGTCCCCAGCCTTTGTTTCCACCACGGAATACGTGATGGCAGGATTGAGGAGATCCTCGAAGTACTCCTTCCACCGCCCGATAATGTCCTCAGTCGAGGTCAGCAGTCTCCCGCCCCCACTATAAACAGTGTTGGCGAAGCACTGCTTCCCCCTCCTGAGGCGCCGGACAGTTTGCCAGAATCGCTTCGAGGCCAACCAGTAGTCCTTCTCCATGGCCTCACCGAACTCCTCCCAGGCCCGAGTTTTTGCCTCTGCCACAGCCCGGGCCGCAGTACGCTTGGCCTCACGGTACCCGTCAGCCGCCTCAGGAGTCCCACAAGCCAACCACAGCCAATAGGACTCCTTCTTCAGCTTGACAGCATCCCTTACTGCCGGTGTCCACCGCCGGGTTCTGGGATTGCCGCCGCGACAGGCACCGAAGACCTTACGGCCGCAGATACGGGCCGCAGCTACGGGCCGCAGCTATGGGCAGCAGCGTCGACAATAGATGCGGAGAACATGGTCCACTCGGACTCTATGTCTCCAACACCCCCCGGGATCTGGTCGAAGCTCTCCCGGAGGTGGGAGTTGAATACATCCCTGGCCGAGGGCTCCGCCAGGCGTTCCCAGCAGACTATGCGCTTGGGCCTGCCAAGTCTGTCCGGCTTTCTCCTCCTCCAGCGGATCCAACTCACCACCAGGTGATGATCAGTGGACAGCTCAGTGGACACCCGAGTGTCCAAAACATGCGGCCGAAGGTCTGATGATACGACAACAAAGTCGATCATCGACCTCCTGCCTAGGGTGTCCTGGTGCCAAGTGCACTGATGGACACCCTTATGTTTGAACATGGTGTTTGTTATGGACAATCCGTGACTAGCACAGAAGTCCGATAACAAAACACCACTCGGATTCAGATCGGGGAGACCATTCCTCCCGATCACGCCTCTCCAGGTGTCACTGTCGTTCCCCACGTGGGCGTTGAAGTCCCCCAGCAGAATAATGGAGTCCCCGGGAGGGGCACTATCCAGCACCCCCGACAGGGACGCCAAGAAGGCCGGGTACTGTGCACTACCACTCGGCCCGTAGGCTGAAATGATAGTCAGAGACCTCTCCCAAACCTGAAGGCACAGGGATACGACCCTCTCATCCACTGGGGTAAACCCCAACACGAGACGGCTGAGCTGGGGGGCAACAAGCAAACCCACACCAGCCCGCCGCCTCTCCCAGTGGGCCACTCCAGAGTAGAAGAAAGTCCAACTCCACTCAAGGAGATGGGTTCCAGAGCCCACGCTGTGCGTGGAGGCGAGTCCGACTATTTCTAGTCGATATCTCTCGACCTCCCGCACAAGCTCAGGCTCCTTCCCCCCCAGCGAGGTGACATTCCACGTCCCTAGAGCCAGCCTAAGCATCCGGGGATCGGGCCGCTGAGGTCTCCACCTTCGTCCGCCACCCAATCCTCTTTGCACCGGTCCCTCACGGTTCCCCCTGTAGGTGGTGGGCCCACTGGGGGATGGCCTCGCGTCTCTCGTTCGGGCTTGGCCCGGCCGAGTCCGCGAGGAGCAACCCGGCCACCAGGCGCTCTCCGACGAGTCCCGACCCCTGGCCTGGCTCCAAGGTGGGACCCCGGCTCCGCCGTACCGGGCGACGTCACGTGCCTTGATATTTTGTTCTTCATGAGGGATTTTTGAACCACTCTGTCTGACCCATCACCTAGAGCCTGTTTGCCATGGGAGACCCTACCAGGGGCATTTAGGCCCCAGACAACATAGCCTCTAGGATCATTTGAGCACTCAAACCCCTCCACCACGTTAAGGTGGCGGTTCAAAACTCACAAATTGAGTAGTCTTGGAGAAGAAAATGAAAATGCAGTTTGAATGATTTATTTTTAATTTTATTTACGAGTCAGAAAATGCAGCTTCATTTTGACAATGAAAAAGCATTTTATTAATACATTTTAATTTGAATATTGGAACACATTTGCTTCCATAGAATCCAACTTCAGCTTCATCTTGAAATATAATGATATACAAACCGAAGAACTGCCCGGGATTGCCGCAGCAATTTTGCCCCTTCCTTCTGGGTCAAAAGAAGAGCCTGTGCTGACACGAACTTTTGTGTCACGAGATCAGATGAGTGTAATTTCATTGGTTAAAGCCACTCGACCATTCTTCTTGGTCTTTTTTCTGGCGGGTGGCATTAAATCTTTCTACATAGTTGGATTTGTTGGATTAGATATTTCTGTAAATCAATACGATCTGTCTGTAAAGTGCTTTGAGATAATATTTGCTGTGAATCGGTGCTATATAAAATATCTGAATTTAATCTGATGTTGTCTGTGTGCTGCTTACTTCACAATTGTGTAACCTGTACTTTGTTTTGTTCAATCACATAACATCAAAATATAATATATTGAAGTTTGTGGTTCTAATGTGACAAAATGTAAAAAAGTTCAATGACTAGAAATATTTCTGCATGACACCATATGGCACCAAGGCAACTACTAACATTGTTAATTTTACAGGCATTCAATAAACACCCTTGGTGGACAGCAATTGTGAATCCTACTATAAAAAAGCGGACAGCTGTTTTAAGGTAAACTCTTCCTTTGCTTTCTCACTGTATTACTGCTCTCACCTATGGCCAATGTAATAGCTGTCTGCTCATCTTTAGCAGCAGAGAGGAAAGTTCACTTTCGTGCACAGGCAATTCACTGCTCCCTCCTATACTTACTTCCCCTTTGTTGTTGTCACCTCTCCAGGGCTCAGGCCTTTATGGTGACATCTGTCTACCGCATTCCAAAGACATTTCCTGATTTATACCTGTGGATCTAGAACAAAAGGCATATTTTTGGAGATCAATAAAACATCCTTTTAAATGGTACAAATTGGGAAACTAAATACATTTTTGTTTTACACAACATAGGAAGACACATTTTAAACTAGAAAATCTTTTGTAGCAATTATTGTATAATACAGGTGGCAGCTCTGTATATACTGCATTGTATGGCATTACTAAACCTTATTTGTTTGGGGTTTTTTGTTTCTTTATTTCATTGAGGATTGTTTTAGGTGCTATCCCCTAAGGACCTTGAGGTGAGAACACTAGTTGCCATTTGACCTGCTCATACGTTGGTTTTACCCCAAACTTATTAATGTTAACAATCACCCTAAAACTGTCATTCGATCATTTTCTGACATTGGGCACATCTCTTAGCCCCTCCTTATTGTTGCACGATACCCTCCCCTTTTCATCCTGTCTCGTAGTTCCTCTCGGTTTCGTCCCATCAGTACAGATAATTACTTCGTTTATGTTTGCAGTTTCTCTCCTCACGAATGGTGACTCATGTCAGAAACACAATGATGTATAGTAAGACAAATATGCAACATTATGACACTTTTTCCAATCTGTCTGGTTAAGAAATCACTCATGTGTATCATGAATTGCTTAGATAGTCGAATTAGAACAAAACCAGAGGATGAAACAGACTCAGCACACAAGATAAGACGGTAAAGGAGGTTTATTTCTACTGTAGACTTTGTTTAAGGAATCTTGAGTTGGAGTTGTCCAGAAGCCAGAGGAGGAGGAGGTAAACCCAGGAATCCAAGGAGAGAGAGAGAGAGTAGTGGTGATGAGAATATTTACAGTGCAGTCCTTAGGAGAGAGTATTACCAGATGTTGGCAGGCAGGTAGGCAGATAGGCAGGTCGACAGGGAGGCAGACGGATGGGCAGACAGACAGGAGTCCACATAACTGAGGTTATGTTCCAGCAAAGGTCTGTATCAGCAGCTACCTTAAGAAGCCCATGAGCTCATTAGGAGAATGCGTTGCAACTGCAGACAATGAACTGCCAGAACCAACCAGAAGGGGAGGAGCAGAGATCCTACAGTACCCTCCCCTCAACGATTGCCTCCAGGCAATCCAGAACGCTTTTCAGGATGGCGTTTGTAAAAGGACGTGATGAGAGCAGGGTCCAGGATGTGAGAACGGGGAACCCAGGTTCTCTCTTCAGGTCCATATCCTGCCCAATCCACAAGATATTGAAAACCACGCCCCCTACGCCAAACATCCAGGATACGATTGACCGTATATGCAGGGTGGTCATCAATGAGTAGAGCAGGAGGAGAGGGCTTGGTGGGAGGACTCAGGGGGCTTTCCGAGACTGGCTTGATCTGGGAAACATGGAAAGCAGGGTGAATGTGTATGGAAGATGGTAGTTTGAGTCTCACCGCAGATGGGTTGATGATCCTCTCGATGAGAAAAGGGCCAATGAAACGGGAGGCCAACTTTCTAGAAGTATCTTTTAATTTAATATTCCTGGTGGAAAGCCAGACTCTCTGATTTATGCGGTAGACAGGTGCAGCAGAACGGTGACGGTTAGCGAACATCTTATTTTGTTCCAGGGTGCGTAGGAGGGTCCTCCTGGTCTGTTGCCAGATCCTACGACACCTGGAAACATAATGCTGAACAGAGGGGACCAGGATGTCAGATTCAACACTGGGAAACAGCGGGGGTAGATAGCCCAGTGAAGCCTCAAAGGGGGACAAACCAGTAGCAGAGGAAGTATGTGTTGTGAGCATATTCGATCCATGTGAGATGTTTGCACCAAGAAGAGGGGTTGTCATGTATTACGCACCTCAAGGCGACTTAAAGTTCCTGGTTGCATCTTTCTGTCTGTCCATTAGATTGGGGGTGGTATCCAGACGAAAGACTTACGGAGGCACCAAGAGCTTTGCAAAACTCCTTCCAAACTTGCGAGATGAACTGCGGGCCTCGGTCAGAAACAATGTCCAAAGGCATGCCATGGAAGCGGAAAACGTGGAGAACCAGGAGTTGGGCAGTCTCCAATGCAGACGGAAGCTTGGGTAAAGGAACAAAATGGGCTGTTTTAGAGAATCTGTCAACAACAGTAAGGATGACTGTGTTACCGTCAGATGGCGGGAGACCAGGGATGAAATCAACGGAAATGTGGGACCAGGGGCGGCTAGGGATGGGCAGAGGTTGAAGAAGACCAGCAGGGGGTTGATTAGTGTTCTTGTTTCGAGCACATGTGGGACAAGCTGCAACAAAATCTTTAATGTTGAGGTTCATAGTCGGCCACCAGAAATACCTTTTGGTAAATGTGATCATACGAGTCACCCCAGGATGACAAGTCAATTTATTGTTGTGCACCCAATCCAGAACTTTATTGACAACAGAGTTGGGAACGAACAGCTTGCCCACTGGGCCAGTACCTGGGTCAGGTTCGGACCTCTGTGCCTCCCTGATGTCCTTTTCAATGGCCCAGGTGAGGGCGCCCACAATACAAGAATCCGGTAGGATGGAAGCTTAAGTCTTGAGTTGGTCAGAATGAGAGAACTGGCGAGAGAGAGCGTCAGGCTTAATGTTCTTGGAACTGGGTCTGTAGGAGATAGAAAAATTAAAACAAGCAAAAAACAGAGACCAACGGGCTTGTCTGGGGTTAAGTCTCTTGGCATTTTGAATGTAGGAGAGGTTCTTATGATCAGTCCAAATGAGAAAAGGGACTTCAGTACCCTCTAACCAATGCCGCCATTCCTCAAGCACCAACTTGATGGCTAAAAGTTCACGGTTGCCCACATCATAATTTTGCTCTGCTGGAGACAAGCGATGAGAAAAATAGGCACATGGATGTACCTTATCATCCAGAGGAGACCGTTGAGAAAGAATAGCCCCTACTCCAATGTCAGAAGCATCAACCTCTACAATAAATTGTGCACATGGATCAGGATGGGTCAATATGGGTGCTGAAGAAAATAGAGTCTTTAATTCTCCAAATGCCCTTTCTGCCTCAGGAGTCCAATGGAACGTTTTCAGAGAGGAGGTGAGTTGAGTGAGAGGTGCAGTGACCTAACTGTAGTTCCTTATAAACCTCCTATAAAAATTTTGAAAGCTGTTTTCCACTCATCACCCTCTCGGATCCGGACCAAATGGTAAGCATTGCGCAGGTCGAGTTTAGTGAAGATCTTGGCAGAATGTAATTGTTCATGTATGGAATCAATAAGTGGTAGTGGGTATTTATTTTTAATAGTGATTTGATTCAATCCTCTATAATCAATACAAGGTCTTAATGTGCTGTCCATCTTACCCACGAAGAAGAATCCGGCGCCAACAGGTGACGTAGACGGACGAATGATCCCAGATGCTAAATAATCCTCAATGTACTCTTTCATGACCCTTCTCACGGGTCCAAAGAGTTTAAAGAGTCTGCTGGATGGTAGCGGAGCACCTGGGAGGAGATCAATAGGGCAGTCATAGGGGCGATGCAGAGGTAAAGAAAGAGCCCCTTGTTTGCTAAACACAGGTGCGAGATTGTGGTATTCAGGTGGAACTTTGGACAGATCAACAGGCTCAGAAGGTTTGAGTTGTTTGATAGAGTGAGAGACAGCAGTTCTTAAGCAGTTCTGGAGACAGAGATTACTCCATCTCTCTACTCTGCCCTCCACCCAATTAATAACGGGATTATGTTTCTGCAACCAGGGAAACCCCAAAACTAATTGTGGAGAGATGGAAGAGACAACAAAGAACTCACCCCATTCATGATGGTTACCAGAGGTGATGATGTAAAGCTGAGGCATTTTAATCTCACTTGAGACATGGTTTGACCAGTGATGCCAGTGACAGAAAGGGAATTGTTGAGAGGCTGAGAGGGTATTTGAAGTTTATCAACCAGATCCGAGGAAATATGATTCTGTTCAGCACCAGAATCAATAAAAGCGTCGAAACTTCTCTTGGCCAACAATAATAGTGACCGGAAAACACAGACGAGAGACAGGGGAAGAATGGGATATGCTCATCAAAGTCCCCTGACCTATTGACGAGCCCTCTCTTTTCCCTTCTTGGGGCATCTTGTGATAAAATGTCCTCCTTGTCCACAATATAGGCAAAGACCACCCTCAATGCGGCATTGTCGTTCCTCTGGGGAGAGTCGAGTGTGACCAATCTGCATCGGCTCCGGTTCTGCATATCCCTCTGAAGAGGAAATGGGTGCGTCGAGGAAAGTGGTTCGAGGCACCAGAGAGTGCTGCCACTGTGAATTGTAGTTCCTTTCTGTTTGTCTCTCTCTTAGACGGTTGTCAATGCGGATCGATCGGTTGATTAATTCATCCAGTCTTTCGGGTTCATCTCTCAAAACCAACTGGTCCTTTACTTGATCTGCAAGGGAATTAACAAAAATACCCTTGAGTGTCGCTTCATCCCAACCCAACTCCTGCGCTGCCACCCGGAAGTCAATGGCAAACTCAGCCAACGCTCTCCTTCCCTGTTTGAGGGTGAGTATCTTCTTAGCCGCTGCCTCCTGCTGGAGTGGTTGATCGAAGGCTCTCTTGAAGTGACTGAAAAAAATGGTATAACTAAGAGACTCAACAGGGTTAGATGCCAAATAGGCGTGCGCCCAGTGCAGAGCAGATCCCTTTAGCGAGGTAACAATATAAGTAATCTTGGAGGCAGCAGTAGGGAAAAGGGAGGGGGAACGACTAAATGCTAATTCACACTGGAGAGAAAAACCACCAAAGTTATTAGGATTACCATCAAATAGTTCAGACGGACGGAAGTCAGGCTCTCGGATCCCAGAAGATAGAATTGTGGGTGGCTGAGGATTCTCTAAACGAGCTGGAGGATTGGAAGAGGCAGGTGAGAGTTTGGTTATGATTTCGCTTAAAGCATGAACCATACCACCAAGTTCTGTGAGATGAGAATCCATAGTTCTTTGTTGTTGCAGTAGCTGTTGAAGCATGGTTTCAGTAGATTGTAGGCGTTCCTTTAAGGAAGTCTGTTCATCATCTGAATTGTTCTTCGACATGTTAGATGGCTGGAACATACTATCATGAATTGCTTAGATAGTCGAATTAGAACAAAACCAGAGGATGAAACAGACTCAGCACACAGGATAAGACGGTAAATGAGGTTTATTTCTACTGTAGACTTTGTTTAAGGAATCTTGAGTTGGAGTTGTCCAGAAGCCAGAGGAAGAGGAGGTAAACCCAGGAATCCAAGGAGAGAGAGAGAGAGTACTGGTGATGAGAATATTTACAGTGCAGTCCTTAGGAGAGAGTATTACCAGATGTTGGCAGGCAGATAGGCAGGTCGACAGGCAGACAGGCAGGCAGACGGATGGGCAGACAGACAGGAGTCCACATAACTGAGGTTATGTTCCAGCAACGGTCTGTATCAGCAGCTACCTTAAGAAGCCCATGAGCTCATTAGGAGAATGCGTTGCAGCTGCAGACAATGAGCTGCCAGAACCAACCAGAAGGGGAGGAGCAGAGATCCTACAATGTGAGCTTTTTTGGGGAGCACAGCCGGTCGCTTCAAGGTTGAGACATACCCATTTTTGTGACAGTCTGTGTGTAGAGCAACTGGAGTTCACCAAAAAGGAAGACCAGCAAAGTATGAAAGTCAATTTTTACAAGCAAATGGGGGGTAGTTATTACTAAATGATAAAAGCATCTAAAAACATTCCTAATGAGGCCAAACGTAGTTAGAGTTAGGAATTAGGAATGCCCTTCCCCTTAGACTTTTGTTCTGCTCCCAGTTGTTGAATACAGTAGTTGAAAAAAAGGAAAAAAAATGTGGCAACGAGATGATTCAAATTCAATTCAATTCAATTCAAAAATACTTTATTAATCCCAAAGGGAAATTAAATGTTGTTATATATTATGAAGGTTTCTTCAAAGAGCCGTTGTAGATGCTGATGGCTGTGGGCAGGAAGGATCTCCTGTAGCGCTCCGTCTTACAGCAGATCTGAAGAAGCCTCTGACTGAAGACACTCTGTTGTTGTAGGACAGTCTGATGAAGAGGATGCTCAGGGTTCTCCATAATTTTATTCATTTTATGAAGAATCCATCTTTCCACAATGATCTCCAGAGGTTCCAGAGGAGTACCCAGAACAGAGCCAGCCTTCTTTATCAGCTTGTTGAGCTTTTTTAAGTCCCTGGCTCTGATGCTGCTTCCCCAGCAGATGATGGCAGAAGAGATCACACTTTCCACAACAGACTTGCTGCAAATGACCTAAGCTTCCTCAAGAAGTACAGTCTGCTCTGTCCCTTCTTGTAGATGGCTTCACAGTTGCATCTCCACTCTAGTCTGTTGTCCAGGTGAACACCGAGGTATTTATACTCCTCCACCACCTCCACTTCTTCTCCCATGATAGAAATAGTTTTTGACTTATTCCTGTTTCTCTGAAAATCTACAATCATCTCCTTTGTTTTAGTCATGTTCAAAATGAGATTATTGTTTCCACACCATGCCACAAAGCGGTCCACCACCTTCCTGTACTCAGCTTCTTGTCCATCTCTGATCAACCCCATGACTGCTGAATCATCCGAGTATTTCTGCAGATGACAGGAGTCTGTCTTGTACTGGAAGTCTGAGGTGTACAGAGTGAAAAGGAATGGTGAGAGTACAGTCCCCTGTGGTGCTCCTGTGCTGATGACTACCTGGTTAGACTCATAACCATTCACTCTCACAAACTGTGGTCTGTTTGTCAGGTAGTCTTTGATCCAGGAGATTGTTGAGTCCTCCACCTGAGTCTTCTGGAGTTTCTGACAAAGCAAATCAGGTTGGATTGTATTAAATGCTCTGGAGAAATCAAACATGATCCTCACAGTGCTGCTGGCTTTGTCCAGATGACAGTGGGTTTGTTGAAGCAGGTGTATGATGGCATCTTCAACTCCAACTCCACAGCGATAAGCAAACTGAAGGGGGTCCTGATGGTTTACTGTTTGCTTACTCAGGTGGGCCAACAGGAGTCTCTCTGGGACCTTCATGATGTGAGATGTCAGGGCAACAGGTCTATAGTCATTGAGGACTGATGGGTGAGTTTTCTTTGGTACCGGAACAAGACAGGAGGTCTTCCACAACACCGGAACCTTCTTCTGGGCCAGGCTGAGGTTGAAGAGATGCTGCAGAATCCCACAGAGCTGCTCTGCACAGCCCTTCAGGACTCTAGGGCTGACATGATCTGGACCTGCCTTATTCCGATTCAGTCTCTCCAGTTGCATCTTCACTTGACTTCTTGAGACACACAGGTGGAAGGGGGAAGCAAAGGAAGCATCAGCATCTTCTGATATGGTTGAAGGCAAACATGTAGAAGCAGAAGGGTCTAGGGCTGAGGTGGAAGATAAAAAATTTGAGGTGTTAATGGACAGCTGTGGGTCCTGTGGGTCAAAGGAGGGTGGAATGTCTGTTTGGCTGTGAGCAGGAGAGGAGGATGCGAAGCTTGTTTCTGAACTGAACCTATTGAAGAATGTGTTCAGTTCATTGGCTCTGTCCAGACCTTCATCGGTCCGATCATCCCTCTGCCTGAAGCCCGATCATCATCATCAATCAATATTTGGGATTTGGGGTTGTAGTTGAAGTATTATTTGAGCTTTTGAGATATTAATCAGCTGCTTGTAAGAAACAACCCCGTTGCCATGGCAATGCATCATAACAAATGTCCAAAAATAGAAAGTATTAGGAAAAATCCTCCACGCTGCACAGCATCTGACACCGGAGAGGACAGTTGTCCAAAAAAAAAAATCAACTGTAACCACCACAAGAGGAATAGTTCCCAAAAAAGAATAAATCAGAATCAAAAGTAACAGAGCTACTCCAACCTGCTGCCACCTTGAGCAGCGCAATTCTAGAATTCTAGAAATGTGAATTCAATTCAATTCAATGCCCCCCTCCAGAAAGGTGTCACAGGTAGACACAGAGTCAGGCCAGGTGTAGCTTCTAGGAAGAGAAAAGAGAGAGAACTTAAAGTTAAAAGCTGAAATAGCAGCAAATAATGCAAAATTGGAGAGTAGTGTGAGAATGTAGCAAAGAGGGTGAAAGTGGTCATTATATCCTCCAGCATCCTAAGCCTATAGCAGCATAACTACAGAGATAGCTCAGGATAACCTAAGTCACTCTAACTATAAGCTTTATCAAAAAGAAAGGTTTTAACCCTAGCCTTAAAAGTAGACAGGGTGTCTGCCTCACAGACCAAAACTGGGAGCTGGTTCCACAGGAGAGGAGCCTGATAACTAAAGGACCTGTCTCCCATTCTACGTCTAGAGACTCTAGGAACCACCGGTAAACCTGCAGTCTGAGAATGAAGTGCTCTGTTAGGAACATAGGGAACAATCAGATCTCTGATGTAATGGTGGAGCTAGATCATTAAGGGCTTTATATGTGAGGAGGAAAAATTTCAATTATATTCTGGATTTAACAGGGAGCTGAAACAAAGCTAAAATAGGAGAAATACGATCTCTCTTTTTAATTTTCATCGGAACTCGTGCTGCAGCATTTTGAATCAGCTGAAGGCTTTTAAGTGCATTTTGTGGACATCCTGATAGTAAAGAATTACAATAGTCGAGCCTTGAAGTAACAAATGCATGGACTAGTTTTTCAGCGTCACTCCTGGATAGGATATTTCTTATTTTGGCAATGTTCTGAAAGTGAAAGAAGAAAATTCTAGAAACCTGTTTAATAAGGGATTTAAATGACAAGGTTTTTTACTTTATTACCGGAGGTCAATTTAATGCAATCCAGGTTAAGTGATTGACTAAGCACTTTCTTTTTTAAAGACTCCGGTCCAAAGACGACAACTTCTGTCAGAAAATTTTAAGTCATCCAAGTTTTTATGTCTTCAAGACATGCTTGTAGTCTGTCTAACTGGTTGGGCTCATCAGGATTTATGGATAAGTAAAGTTGAGTATCATCAGTGTAACAGTGAAAATTTATCTTATGCTGCCTGATAATTTTACCTATTGGAAACATATATATAGTAAAGAGAAATGGCCCAAGTACTGAACTCTGTGGTATTCCACAATTAACCCTGGAGTTTGAAGATGATTTATCATTTACATGAACAAACTGGAATCTGTCAGACAAATAAGATGTAAACCAGCCTAGCGCTGTTCCCCTGATCCCTACAGAATATTCCAGCCTTTCTCAGAGAATATTGTGATCAACTGTATCAAATGTAGCACTGAGATCTAACAGAACCAGTACAGACACAATCAGATGTCTCATGTATGATGGAGCTAGATCATTAAGGGCTTTATATGTGAGAAGGAGA
This sequence comes from Girardinichthys multiradiatus, assembly GCF_021462225.1. NCBI lineage: Eukaryota > Metazoa > Chordata > Actinopteri > Cyprinodontiformes > Goodeidae > Girardinichthys > Girardinichthys multiradiatus. The sequence continues at coordinate 3,400,735 of NC_061797.1, forward strand.
AATTTTAATTATATTCTGGATTTAACAGGGAGCCAATGAAGGGAAGCTAAAATAGGAGAAATATAAAGTATCACAGAATACAAATGAAAGTGAAGCAAACTTCTGTGCTATGAACTACATTTACTGTTTATCTTCGATCCTTGTGCAGTTCTTTTTCAAGAACACTATGTGAGGACTTATACAGGTCTAGGGTCAGGAAAAGAGCTGCTAAAACCTCTGCAGACCCCACACACCCTGCACATAAACCGTTTAGAGTTTTACCTTCAGGCCGCTGCGACAGAGCACTGTTTACTAAAACCAGCCACCACAGATAAAGTTTCTTGCCCCACGCTGTTCCTCTGATGAACATTTAATAGAGTACCAAACAACTGCATACTGAAGTCGCAAATGCACCTTTGTATATGTGGATATTTGTATATGTGTATATTTAAGGACATAAAGATATACAGTACAGACCAAAAGTTTGGACACACCTTTTCATTCAAAAAGTTGTCTTTATTTACATGACTATGAATATTGTAGCTTCACACTGAAGGCATCAAAACTATGAATTAACATATGTGGAATTATATACTCGTACTAGTACTCGTCGTCTTCCGCTTTATCCGGGACCGGGTCGCGGGGGCAGCAGACTCAACAGAGACGCCCAGACGTCCCTCTCTCCAGACACCTCCTCCAGTTCCTCCAAGGTGAGCCCAAGGCGTTCTCAGGCCAGCCGAGAGACATAGTCCCTCCAGTGTGTCCTGGGCCGTCCCCTGGGCTTCCTCCCGGTGGGACGTGCCTGGAACACCTCCCAAGGAAGGCGTCCAGGAGGCATCCGGTATAGATGCCCGAGCCACCTCAACTGGCTCCTCTCGATGTGGAGAAGCAGCGGCTCTACTCCGAGCCCCTCCCGGATGGCCGAGCTCCCAGCCACCCTACGGAGGAAGCTCATTTCAGCCGCTTGTATCCGGGATCTCGTTCTTTCGGTCATGACCCAAAGTTCATGGCCATAAGTGAGGGTAGGAACGTAGACCGACCAGTAAATTGAGAGCTTTGCTTTTCGGCTCAGCTCTCTCTTCAGCACAACGGACCGGCACAGCGCCCCCATTACTGTGGCAGTCGCACCGATCCGTCTGTCGATCTCCCGCTCCATTCTTCCCTCACTCGTGAACAAGACCCCGAGATACTTAAACTCCTCCACTTGAGGCAGGAACTCCCCTCCAACCTGAAGAGGACAAGCCACCCTTTTCCGGTCGAGAACCATGGTCTCGGACTTGGAGGAGCTGATCTTCATCCCAGCCACTTCACACTCGGCTGCGAACCGCCCCAGTGCATGCTGTAGGTCTTGGCTAGATGGGGCCGGCAGGACCCCGTCATCTGCAAAAAGAAGAGACGAAATCCTCTGGTCCCCAAACCAGACCCCCTCCAGCCCTTGGCTGCGCCTAGAAATCCTGTCCATAAAAGTTATGAACAGGACCGGTGACAAAGGGCAGCCCTGCCGGAGTCCAACATGCAATGGGAACAGGTCCGACTTAGTGCCGGCAATGCGGACCAAACTCCTGCTCCGCTCGTACAGGGACCGGATTGCTCCTAGTAAAGGGCCCCCGATTCCATACTCCTGGAGCACCCCCCACAGGGCATCACGAGGGACACAGTCGAATGCCTTCTCCAGGTCCACAAAACACATGTGAACCGGTTGGGCAAACTCCCACGAACCCTCGAAGCTCTCCCGGAGGTGGGAGTTGAATACATCCCTGGCCGAGGGCTCCGCCAGACGTTCCCAGCAGACCCTCACTATGCGCTTGGGCCTGCCAAGTCTGACTGGCTTTCTCCTCCTCCAGCGGATCCAACTCACCACCAGGTGATGATCAGTGGACAGCTCAGCCCCTCTCTTCACCCGGGTGTCCAAAACATGCGGCCGAAGATCTGATGATACGACAACAAAGTCGATCATCGACCTCCTGCCTAGGGTGTCCTGGTGCCAAGTCCATAACGAACATGGTGTTCGTTATGGACAATCCGTGACTAGCACAGAAGTCCAATAACAAAACAACACTCGGATTCAGATCGGGGAGGCCATTCCTCCCGATCACGCCTCTCCAGGTGTCACTGTCGTTCCCCACGTAGGCGTTGAAGTCCCCCAGCAGAATAATGGAGTCCCCGGGAGGGGCACTATCCAGCACCCCCGACAGGGACGCCAAGAAGGCCAGGTACTCTGCACTGCCATTCGGCCAATAGGCTGAAATGATAGTCAGAGACCTCTCCCCAACCCGAAGGCGCAGGGATACGACCCTCTCATCCACTGGGGTAAACCCCAACACGAGATGGCTGAGCTGGGGGGTAACAAGCAAACCCACACCAGCCCGCCGTCTCTCCCCGTGGGCCACTCCAGAGTAGAACAGAGTCCAACCCCTCTCAAGGAGATGGGTTCCAGAGCCCACGCTGCGACAGGGTTTGTCGTTGTTGTAACTCACCCTGGTGCATGATGGTACACTGCTGTCCTCACAGAAGCTGATGTAGGAAGTCACAGCCTCTGTGTACTCGTCCAGACTGTTGGTAGTAGTCCTGAACACATCCCAGTCTGTACAGCCTAAACACGCCTGGAGATTCTCCACAGCCTCACTGCTCCACTTCCTTGTCGTCCTCACAACAGGTTTGCAGAGCTTTAGTTTCTGCCTGTATGCAGGAATCAGGTGGACCATGATGTGGTCGGATTGGCCCAGTGCAGCACGTGGGACGGCGTGATAAGCGTCTCTGATGGTGGTGTAACAGTGATCCAGAATGTTGTCCTCTCTGGTCGGACATTTTATAAACTGTCTATATTTGGGGAGTTCGTAGGTCAGATTACCTTTGTTAAAGTCACCAGCGACGATTACTAAGGAGTCCGGGTTGGTCCGCTCCACACTCAGTATCTGGTCGGCGAGCATGCGCTGTGCGACCTGCACGTTAGCTTGCGGCGGGATGTAAACACCGACCAGGATGAACGAAGCGAACTCACGGGGGGAATAGAAAGGCTTACAGTTTATGATGAAGGATTCCAGGTCTGGAGAACAGTGCTGCTGAATCACTGTCACGTCGTTGCACCAACCACTGTTGAGGTAAAAACAGATTCCTCCACCTTTCGCTTTGCCGGAGAGTTCCGTGTCTCTGTCCGCTCTGTAGAGCTGGAATCCTGCCAGCTGCAGCGCAGAGTCCGGTATTAATCCACACAGCCACGTCTCTGTGAAGCACAAAACTGCCGATGAATAAAAGTCCCTGTTTTTCCCCAACAGCAGTTGTAGTTCCTCAATTTTGTTGGGAAGTGAGCGCACGTTAGAGAGAAATATTCCAGGTAACGGTGTTCGTAGTCCACGCTGGCGAAGTCGTACCAGCACCCCAGCCCACTTCCCTCTCTTCCGGCGTTTCACCGCGTGAACAAACGCCTTTGACCAGAATGTCCAAAAATTCCAGAGCAGTAGGCAGAAAAGTGGGAAATAACTCCTCTGGTGTAGTAGCCCTGATGTTCATGAGTTCTTCTCTGGTGAGAGAGCTCCGGGTACCATCACAGAAGACCGTTTTAAAGCAAAAAACAAAACAAAACAATGCGCACCAACACGCCGAGGCGACCATCTGCGGCGCCATCTTGGATTTTGAGATTCGGAAATGCTGCTGAATGAGACCCATTCTTAATCAGCCCCCTGTTGACTGGTTCCCCTCCATAGATCTGAAAGATGCATATGCTGACAGCCCTGTTAGTTATGTGGTTACTGGGAATGATGTCGGCAGCTCACATGATTGTACTGCTGGGTCTGGTCCATATAAGACCCTTTCAAAGAGTGCACCCACCAGCACATAGATCTTGTGCGTCAGAAGAGGCAGACAATTTCTATTCCTTCTTCAGGGGGAGCCGATCTCTCCAGTTTACATCCCCAGGGTCCTGAACAGAGGAGAGGACATCATGTGCAACGGGGGTCCTTGACAGGGAGACTGGAGCCTCCATCCCGGCCTGATTTCTTAAATCAGGAGTAGATTCGGTAGAGCAGCAGTGGATCTTTTGGCGACACAGGAAAACACACAGTGTCAAGCGTGGTTCTCACTGAGCCCATGGGAGGATTTACCACTAGGAGTGGACGTCTTTAATCATGGTCTGTGGCGAGATAGACCTTTATGCTCTCCCTCTGGTTCTGCTGAACCCACGGATCCTGGATTGGGTTCGGTAAGAACAGCTTTCAGTAATTTTCATAGCCCCCGAGCGCACAGGCACTCCATGGTTTCCGAATCTGAAGCAGTTGCGGTCAGGCCACCCATGGCAGCTGCCATGGAAGTAGGGTGCGCTCCTCCAAGCAGAAGGGGCGATCGGGAGCTACCCAGAGTTTTGCCAGCTTCTCAGAGTCTGCTGCTGAACGGGAGCACTTAGAGAAGCTCAGCCTCCTGGAGGAAGTCCTGTAACCGGTGGGTTGCCAGTTCGAAACCCCTTCATCTGTCTCAGTTGTGTCCTTGGGCAAGATATTTCACCCACCTTGCCTATTGATGGTGGTCAGAGAGCCCAGTGGCATCAATTGTACGGCAGCCCCATTTCTGTCAGTCTCCCCAGGGCAGTTGCGGCTACAATGTAGCCTACTATTTTCAGTGTGTGAATGTGTATATAAATGGGTGGATAAGTGATTGTAGTGCAAAGTGCTTTGGAGTCCTCTGACGCTATACAAATGCAGGCCATTTACCATTCCTGTCTTAGAATACAGGGTGACGGCAGCTCAGCCCTGCTGTGTCCTAATTCTGCTTTTACACCCAACAGCATCACAAGCTCAGTCAGGTCCAGAGTGAAAACTCTTGATGGATTCTATCCCCCTCCTCATAACTCAGATGAGGAAGCCAGGTCTCATCTTCTCTGTCTTGTGCATGCACTCTCACATTGTGTGGCGAGCACAGCTACGCTGTGGTGCACCCAGAATCTGTTCATTCAATACAGAAAGAACTCTGCTGGGCAGCTGCTGTCTGCTCAGCGCCTTTCACATGGGTTATGTGAGGCTGTTTCACATGTTTATACTTCTGCACTGCATCCTCCAGAGAAGCTCAGTGTTCACTCCACCAGGGGAATTTCATCCTCCACAGCTCTGCACAGAGGAATTACCGTAAAGGACATTTGCACAGCAGCTTCCTGGTCATGTCCATTCTTATTTATTAGGTTTTTACATGTACAATATAAACAAGTGAAAACCATGACCAAAAGAGTGATGCAAAATTACCATGCAATGTTATTTATGTTTGAGAACCAAGGATTATCTTGAAGAATCTGGAAGTGAAGTGAAGTTAGTCTTGGAACTAAATTAGGCAATAATAGGTATACCTTTAAACAACCATTCACAATGCAAGATCAGATAAAACATTTTGATGAAACATTTTTTTAACATCATTTGCTGAATAAAATCAACCTTCTGGATGACCAATTCTCAACGATGTTTAATTAGCTTCCATTATTTATTAAAATAATATGTAAAGAAATATTAAAATATTAAGGAAATATTATCTTGAATAAGAATCAATCCTTTCTGGATAAATGGGTCTTAATGGTGTTTAATTAGTTGCCTTCATTTATTGAAATAAAAGTTATGGAAACATTATTAAGAAAATATTAAAATAAAGTTTATGGAAATATTATTTTGAATAAGAACCAAATCTTTCTGGATAAATGGATCTTAATTGTGTTTAATTAATTATCAAGTTTAGTAAAATAATATTTAGGAAAATATTATTTCCTAGATTGAAAACTAACAACCTTTTTGGTAAATGATCTTCAGTTGACTCATAGTAGGCAAGCATGTGTTCTTAGTTGTTAGTTGGAGCTGACAAAAGAAACTTGTACCTTATCATCAGAATCAAACACATACCTTTAATATATCCACCAATAAAGGGTTAAAATGCATAAGCGTAGACAGCACGTTATGGCTGATCTTCTGTGTTTAAAAATCACCCTTTAAATAAAGTTTGTCTTAACTTTAAAAATACCAACCCTGGACACATAAACTGAGCATGTGCACTAAGCAGCAAATCTGCTAGCCCTAAGATAGCTGAGTTTCTCCACACCAACCAAAACCAAACGTCATAAAACGAACACTGTTTAGATTACAGGTCCTTCTCAAAATATTAGCATATTGTGATAAAGTTCATTATTTTCCATAATGTAATGATGAAAATTTAACATTCATATATTTTAGATTCATTGCACACTAACTGAAATATTTCAGGTCTTTTATTGTCTTAATACAAATGATTTTGGCATACAACTCATGAAAACCCAAAATTCCTATCTCACAAAATTAGCATATTTCATCCGATCAATAAAAGAAAAGTGTTTTTAATACAAAAAACGTCAACCTTCAAATAATCATGTACAGTTATGCACTCAATACTTGGTCGGGAATCCTTTGGCAGAAATGACTGCTTCAATGCGGCGTTGCATGGAGGCAATCAGCATGTGGCACTGCTGAGGTCTTATGGAGGCCCAGGATGCTTCGATAGCGGCCTTTAGCTCATCCAGGGTGTTGGGTCTTGAGTCTCTCAACGTTCTCTTCACAATATCCCACAGATTCTCTATGGGGTTCAGGTCAGGAGAGTTGGCAGGCCAATTGAGCACAGTGATACCATGGTCAGTAAACCATTTACCAGTGGTTTTGGCACTGTGAGCAGGTGCCAGGTCGTGCTGAAAAATGAAATCTTCATCTCCATAAAGCTTTTCAGCAGATGGAAGCATGAAGTGCTCCAAAATCTCCTGATAGCTAGCTGCATTGACCCTGCTCTTGATAAAACACAGTGGACCAACACCAGCAGCTGACACGGCACCCCAGACCATCACTGACTGTGGGTACTTGACACTGGACTTCTGGCATTTTGGCATTTCCTTCTCCCCAGTCTTCCTCCAGACTCTGGCACCTTGATTTCTGAATGACATGCAGAATTTGCTTTCATCTCAAAAAAGTACTTTGGACCACTGAGCAACAGTCCAGTGCTGCTTCTCTGGAGCCCAGGTCAGGCGCTTCTGCCGCTGTTTCTGGTTCAAAAGTGGCTTGACCTGGGGAATGCGGCACTTGTAGCCCATTTCCTGCACACGCCTGTGCACCGTGGCTCTGAATGTTTCTACTCCAGACTCAGTCCACTGCTTCCGCAGGTCCCCCAAGGTCTGGAATCGGCCCTTCTCCACAATCTTCCTCAGGGTCCGGTCACCTCTTCTCGTTGTGCAGCGTTTTCTGCCACACTTTTTCCTTCCCACAGACTTCCCATTGAGGTGCCTTGATATAGCACTCTGGGAACAGCCTATTCGTTCAGAAATGTCTTTCTGTGTCTTACCCTCTTGCTTGAGGGTGTCAATAGTGGCCTTCTGGACTGCAGTCAGGTCAGTAGTCTTACCCATGATTGGGGTTTTGAGTGATGAACCAGGCTGGGAGTTTTAAAGGCCTCAGGAATCTTTTGCAGGTGTTTAGAGTTAACTCGTTGATTCAGATGATTAGGTTCAAAGCTCGTTTAGAGACTCTTTTAATGATATGCTAATTTTGTGAGATAGGAATTTTGGGTTTTCATGAGCTGTATGCCAAAATCATCTGTATTAAGACAATAAAAGACCTGAAATATTTCAGTTAGTGTGCAATGAATCTAAAATATATGAATGTTAAATTTTCATCATGACATTATGGAAAATAATGAACTTTATCACAATATGCTAATTGTTTTAGAAGGACCTGTATTTAACTCTAAACTAATCTCCTCTGGTCAAACACTACCTCTTACATGAACCGTGCTGAGGAGAACTTGTCCGGGCCAACGAAGTTAAGGGAAGCATCCACGGTGAACAAAGAGTTAGCTTGCAGCAAACCTCCGTAGCTGTGGTGTGGGGGGGCTCATTCTGCCGACCCTGGGAGAATTGCACGTAGAGCGGCGTATTGTGTTGCGGTACCTTTGCCCTTCCTTCAGACCGGGAAAAACTGCTCCACTCAGCGTTGTAGAGACAGGGTCTCTGCTGGGAACTCTCTGGAACACACTTTGCTTCTGTAGACCTCAGAAAGAAGAGTCAAGCCAAGCCAAGCTTGCACCTTAATTACACCGTTCATGAATGAATACCGGATACACAAACAGGAATTAATTCCTACTTAAGTTAGTACATATGAACGAGTGACCGTATGACACTCTTGGATCCTGTTTAAGGAGATATGTCTGTTTGCCAGCAAAGAGACATTAGCACGCTGTGTCTCTCCTCCCAGTTCCGCTGGGGACCTGCGTGGAAGAGGTCTGTTTGTTGGAATGCAGGGTTTTTATTCAAACAGCGACGTCATGGGAATTCCGCTGTTACTCTGTTCTTGTTCCTGTTCCTGGCTGTGCTGGAAGTAGGTTAATGCGATTTATTTTGAAAGTTCCAGGAAAGTTCTTGCTGGCCTTTGATGTTGTAACCCATGGCTGGGGTCCCAACAATGCAGCGATGGAAGAGAAATCAGGAAAGAATGATAGACAAATTAACTGCGCTCTATCAGTCTAGAAAATGTAATAAAGCCATTTCTAAAGTCGTGGGACTCCAATGGACCTTAGTAAGAGTCATTATCCACAAGTAGCGAATACATAGAACAATGGTTAAACTTTCAAGGAGTGAGCGGCTGATCAAAGCTACTCCAGCATTGCAGTAACAACTCATCCAAGAGGTCACAAACGCCACAGACAACATCCAAATAACTGCAGACCTCACTTGCCTCAGTTAAGGTCAGTCATGACTCCACAAGACAGAGACTTAGCAAAAATGGCCAGCAAGCTGAATTATAAAACAAAAACCAGCGCTTAGCAAAAGGAATATAAAGGCTCGTCTCAGTTTCGGCAAAAGAGGTTTTGATTATTCTTAACACTTTTTGGGAAAATACACTGGAGCGACAAAAGTTGAACTGTGTGGAAGGTGTGCATCTTAATATATCCTGCATGAAAGTAACATGGCTTTTTTGAGATGAATACAATAATATTAAAATATTGTTGTGGTAGTGTGATGGTCTGTGGCTGTATTCCTGCCTCACGACCTGGAAGACTTGAATAGTATATGGAACCATGAATCCTGCTGTCTATCAAGACATCCTGAAGGAGAATGTCCGGCCATCCATTTGTCATCTCAAGCTGAAGCACACTTGAAATCTGCAAGAGGAAAATGAACCAAAACACACCAGCATGTCCACCTCTGGATGACTTAAGAAAAATAAAATAAAATATTCACAATGTCCTAGTAAAAATCCTGACCTGAATCGGTCCATGCATTTGTTACTCTAAGACTGGACTATTGTAATTCTTTACTATCAGGATGTCCACAAAATGCAGCTAAAAGCCTTTAGTTGATCCAAATTGCTGCAGCAGGAGTTCTGATGAAAAATAAAGAATATAGATCATATTTCTCCTATTTTAGCTTCCCTTCATTGGCTCCCTTTTAAATCTAGAATATAATTAAAATTTCTCCTTCTCACATATAAAGCCCTTAATGATCTAGCTCCATCATACATGAGATATCTGATTGTGTCTGTACTGGTTCTGTTAGATCTCAGTGCTGCATTTGATACAGTTGATCACAATATTCTCTGAGAAAGGCTGGAATATTCTGTAGGGATCAGGGGAACAGCGCTAGGCTGGTATACATCTTATTTGTCTGACAGAGGCTTAACAAGCAGAAGAAATTCTATATTTTTTCTCTTTCCAGAATCTACATCTGAATTGGTGATGTGTTTACCTGTATCACCTTCCTGGAGTGGGAGGTATTAAGTTGCTGCTGTCAACAACTGAAGACTCACCTTAAACAGATAACACACTTGGCCCTGTCTTTCAGTGTTTAACCCTGTCTTTCCTAGACATAGCTACTGGCTGAGCTTCTACTGTGACTGATGTGCTCTCTTTCATACTCTAGACTTGAAAACTGGCTCAGAGTTCATCTGCTTAGCTGTTTCCCTCATAGATCAGGCCTTTAAAGGAACTATAACCATTAATGTTTCACTTTTCTGTAGAAAGTACTACTGGATCAGTGCTTCTGTGATCTTTTTCCTTCTCTACTCTGTTCTCTCAAACCCCTAGTCGGTCGTGGCACATGGCCGCTCACACTGAGCCTGGTTCTGCTGGAGGTTTCGTCCTGTTAAAAAGGAGTTTTCTTCTCCACTGTCGCTACATGCATGCTCAGTATGAGGGATTGCTGCAAAGTCAATGCAAGCAACTGTCCAATGTCGCTACATGCTCATCCAGGAGGAGTGAATGCTGCAAGTCACTGACTCGATTCAATCTGCTGGGTTTCCTTAGATAGAAAACCTTTTAACCAATTTAAATAATAAACTGAATCGGACTGCACTGTTCAATAGTCAGGATTAATTGGAATGTATGCACTTGACTTGAAATCTGTATGATTCGATTGAATTGACTTTGTAAAGTGCCTTGAGACAACATGTGTTGTGAATTGGTGCTATATAATTAAAACTGAATTGAACTGAATTGGCATGACTTATAAATACAATTCAAGCTAGAAAACCCTGATATGTGGTAGAATGGAGACCTCAGCGGCCCGATCCCCGGATGCTTAGGCTGGCTCTAGGGATGTGGAATGTCACCTCGCTGGGGGGAAGGAGCCTGAGCTTGTGAGGGAGGTCGAGAGATATCGACTAGAAATAGTCGGGCTCGCCTCCACGCACAGCGTGGGCTCTGGAACCCATCTCCTTGAGAGGGGTTGGACTCTCTTCTACTCTGGAGTGGCCCACGGGGAGAGGCGGTGTGGGTTTGCTTGTTGCCCCCCAGCTCAGCCGTCTCGTGTTGGGGTTTACCCCAGTGGATGAGAGGGTCGTATCCCTGCGCCTTCGGGTTGGGGAGAGGTCTCTGACTATCATTTCAGCCTACAGGCCGAGTGGTAGTGCAGAGTACCCGGCCTTCTTGGCGTCCCTGTCGGGGGTGCTGGATAGTGCCCCTCCCGGGGACTCCATTATTCTGCTGGGGGACTTCAACGCCCACGTGGGGAACGACAGTGACACCTGGAGAGGCGTGATTGGGAGGAATGGCCTCCCCGATCTGAATCCGAGTGGTGTTTTGTTATTGGACTTCTGTGCTAGTCACGGATTGTCCATAACGAACACCATGTTCAAACATAAGGGTGTCCATCAGTGCACTTGGCACCAGGACACCCTAGGCAGGAGGTCGATGATCGACTTTGTTGTTGTATCATCAGACCTTCGCCCGCATGTTTTGGACACTCGGGTGAAGAGAGGGGCTGAGCTGTCCACTGATCATCACCTGGTGGTAAGTTGGATCCGCTGGAGGAGGAGAAAGCCAGACAGACTTGGCAGGCCCAAGCGCATAGTGAGGGTCTGCTGGGAACGCCTGGCGGAGCCCTCGGCTAGGGATGTATTCAACTCCCACCTCCGGGAGAGCTTCGACCAGATCCCGGGGGATGTTGGAGACATAGAGTCCGAGTGGACCATGTTCTCCGCATCTATTGTCGATGCTGCTGCCCATAGCTGCGGCCGTAAGGTCTGCGGTGCCTGTCGTGGCGGCAATCCCAGAACCCGGTGGTGGACACCGGCAGTAAGGGATGCTGTTAAGCTGAAGAAGGAGTCATATCGGCTGTGGTTGGCTTGTGGGACTCCTGAGGCGGCTGACGGGTACCGTGAGGCCAAGCGTGCTGCGGCCCGGGCTGTGGCAGAGGCAAAAACTCGGGCCTGGGAAGAGTTCGGTGAGGCCATGGAGAAGGACTACCGGTTGGCCTCGAAGCGATTCTGGCAAACCGTCCGGCGCCTCAGGAGGGGGAAGCAGTGCTTTGCCAACACTGTTTATAGTGGGGGCGGGAGACTGCTGACCTCGACTGAGGACATTATCGGGCGGTGGAAGGAGTACTTCGAGGATCTCCTCAATTCTGCCATCACGCATTCCGTGGTGGAAACAGAGGCTGGGGACTCGGGGTTGGACTCTTTCATCACCCAGGCTGAAGTCACCGAGGTGGTTAAAAAGCTCCACGGTGGCAAGGCTTCGGGGGTGGATGAGATCCGCCCTGAGTACCTCAAGTCTCTGGATGTTGTAGGGCTGTCATGGTTGACACGCCTCTTCAACATTGCGTGGCGGTCGGGGACAGTGCCTCTGGACTGGCAGACTGGGGTGGTGGTCCCCCTTTATAAGAAGGGGGACCGGAGGGTGTGTTCCAACTACAGGGGGATCACACTCCTCAGCCTCCCTGGTAAGGCCTACGCCAGGGTATTGGAGAGGAGAGTCCGACTGATAGTCGAACCTCGGCTTCAGGAGGAGCAGTGTGGTTTTCGTCCCAGCCGTGGAACACTGGACCAGCTCTATACCCTCTACAGGGTGCTCGAGGGTTCGTGGGAGTTTGCCCAACCGGTTCACATGTGTTTTGTGGACCTGGAGAAGGCATTCGACTGTGTCCCTCGTGATGCCCTGTGGGGGGTGCTCCAGGAGTATGGAATCGGGGGCCCTTTATTAGGGGCCATCCGGTCCCTGTACGAGCGGAGCAGGAGTTTGGTCTGCATTGCCGGCACTAAGTCGGACCTGTTCCCAGTGCATGTTGGACTCCGGCAGGGCTGCCCTTTGTCACCGGTCCTGTTCATAACTTTTATGGACAGGATTTCTAGACGCAGCCAAGGGCCGGAGGGGGTTTGGTTTGGGGACCAGTGGATTTCGTCTCTTCTTTTTGCGGATGATGTGGTCCTGCTGGCCCCCTCTAGCCAAGACCTACAGCATGCACTGTGGCGGTTCGCAGCCTAGTGTGAAGCGGCTGGGATGAGGATCAGCTCCTCCAAGTCCGAGGCCATGGTACTCGACCGGAAAAGGGTGGCTTGTCCTCTTCAGGTTGGAGGGGAGTTCCTGCCTCAAGTGGAGGAGTTTAAGTATCTCGGGGTCTTGTTCACGAGTGAGGGAAGAATGGAGCGGGAGATCGACAGACGGATCGGTGCGACTGCCACAGTAATGGGGGCGCTGTGCCGGTCCGTTGTGCTGAAGAGAGAGCTGAGCCGAAAAGCAAAGCTCTCAATTTACTGGTCGGTCTACGTTCCTACCCTCACTTATGGCCATGAACTTTGGGTCATGACCGAAAGAACGAGATCCCGGATACAAGCGGCTGAAATGAGCTTCCTCCGTAGGGTGGCCGGGCACTCCCTTAGAGATAGGGTGAGGAGCTCGGCCATCCGGGAGGGGCTCGGAGTAGTGCCGCTGCTCCTCCACATCGAGAGGAGCCAGTTGAGGTGGCTTGGGCATCTATACCGGATGCCTCCTGGACGCCTTCCTCGGGAGGTGTTCCAGGCACGTCCCACCGGGAGGAGGCCCAGGGGACGGCCCAGGACACGCTGGAGCGACTATGTCTCTCGGCTGGCCTGGGAACGCCTTGGGCTCCCCCTGGAGGAACTGGAGGAGGTGTCTGGAGAGAGGGACGTCTGGGCGTCTCTGCTGAGTCTGCTGCCCCCGCGACCCGGTCCCAGATAAAGCGGAAGACGACGAACGAACGAATGTGGTAGAATTACAACAATTCTGCAAAGATGAGTGGGCCACAAATTCTCCATGGCACTGCAAAATACTCATTTCAAGTTAGTGTAAGTTGCAATTGTTATGTCAGATTGTTCTGATCGATTTTTGGTATACCCCAGGGACCTGTCTTGGGCCCATTCTGCCACATGAAAAAATTCATCCAAAACCTTTTTTCATCATTTGAGAAATATTTTTCAGACTAGAAAGTTGATGTCAAACCAAGAACACTAGATATTTATTTATACTTCTATTTCCTCTCTTCTAGACTATGCACTTTCTTTATGTATCAAGAAGAGAGCTCTTCATCACCTTCAACTCAGCAGCAGCACCTAAATGGTCTACAACTCAGCAGTAGCACTCCTAACTGGAACAAACAGAAGGTCCCATACCACTTCGATTTTAATATCTTTGCACTTGTTACCTTCTCTTTTTAGAAGGAATTTTAAAATCCTGACTAACTTTCAGGGCCCTGCATGGTTAAGCTCCTTCCTATATTACTGAATTATCAAAGCTACAGACTCAAACTTGAGCCATCAGTTCCTGAATCCAAAATCAACCCATAGTCCCACGAACCAAGTATAAAACTCTGTGGGGGGGTTTCATTCTTTCCAGACAGATTCTGACATCATCTAAAAAGCAAAGTAATGTGCAAATAATTCTTCTTTGAACATGCTTTTCCTGAAGACATCTTTAAAGAATATTGTATATTTGTTTTTATTTCTCTGCATGAATTAATTAGCTTTTCTTTTTAATCATGTCTTTTATGCTCTGTTTTTGGGGATCACTTATTATTGCTATTTTTATCCTTGAAATGTACTATTTGAATAACATTTACTTACTTACTTACTTACTTACTTACTACTTACGTACTTACAGGGGTTGGACAATGAAACTGAAACACCTGGTTTTAGACCACAATAATTTATTAGTATGGTGTAGGGCCTCCTTTTGCGGCCAATACAGCGCCAATTCGTCTTGGGAACGACGTATACAAGTCCTGCACAGTGGTCAGAGGGATTTTAAGCCATTCTTCTTGCAGGATGGTGGCCAGGCCACTACGTGATACTGGTGGAGGAAAACATTTCCTGACTCGCTCCTCCAAAACACCCCAAAGTGGCTTAATAATATTTAGATCTGGTGACTGTGCAGGCCATGGGAGATGTTCAACTTCACTTTCATGTTCATCAAACCAATCTTTCACCAGTCTTGCTGTGTGTATTGGTGCATTGTCATCCTGATACACGGCACCGCCTTCAGGATACAATGTTTGAACCATTGGATGCACATGGTCCTCAAGAATGGTTCGGTAGTCCTTGGCAGTGACGCGCCCGTCTACCACAAGTATTGGGCCAAGGGAATGCCATGATATGGCAGCCCAAACCATCACTGATCCACCCCCATGCTTCACTCTGGGCATGCAACAGTCTGGGTGGTACGCTTCTTTGGGGCTTCTCCACACCGTAACTCTCCCAGATGTGGGGAAAACAGTAAAGGTGGACTCATCAGAGAACAATACATGTTTCACATTGTCCACAGCCCAAGATTTGGCTCCTTGCACCATTGAAACTGACGTTTGGCATTGGCATGACTGACCAAAGGTTTGGCTATAGCAGCCCTGCCGTGAATATTGACCCTGTGGAGCTCCCGACGGACAGTTCTGGTGGAAACAGGAGAGTTGAGGTGCATATTTAATTTTGCCGTGATTTGGGCAGCCGTGGTTTTATGTTATTTGGATACAATCCGGGTTAGCACCTGAACATCCCTTTCAGACAGCTTCCTCTTGCGTCCACAGTTAATCCTGTTGGATGTGGTTCGTCCTTCTTGGTAGTATGCTGACATTACCCTGGATACCGTGGCTCTTGATACATCACAAAGACTTGCTGTCTTGGCCATAGATGCGCCAGAAAGACGTGCACCGACAATTTGTCCTCTTTTGAACTCTGGTATGTCACCCATAATGTTGTGTGCATTTCAATATTTTGACCAAAACTGTGCTCTTACCCTGCTAATTGAACCTTCACACTCTGCTCTTACTGTTGCAATGTGCAATCAATGAAGACTGGCTACCAGGCTGGTCCAATTTAGCCATGAAACCTCCCACACTAAAACGACTGGTGTTTCAGTTTAATTGTCCAACCACTGTACTAGACAAGACTCTCTACAACTACAAGACCTTAACATTCCTGGCTGAACTTCAGAGATTGCCAAAACTCTTTATTTGAGAAGTTCTGTGAAGGACCACTTGGCTTCAAAGTTTTTGTTAATTAAACCAAGAATGTCTAAGCAGTGTCTGTCAGGCAATCGGTCTTCAGAGGCCTTCCTCTACGTTGTAAGTGTGATAATGTTTGCTTTCTCATGAAGACTCATTGAAAACACTGCTTGACATAATCCTGCAGGCTTCTTAAAGTTGTATCTTCCACTGTACAGTGGTTTGTAATTGTAATTTAGATCAGTAGCAGGCCTTCAACTTATTTATTTTCCTCATGAGGAGCCTTGTAAGCAGAAGGTCTTCCTGTTCAAATTACTGAATGTCATTTTTGAGGGTTGCATGCAGGGCCGACCTACTAGCTGCACACATGGATGGTGAGCCTAGTGGCAGTATTGTTGGCACCCTTAGTGGTGACACAGGCCAACACTCTACCCAGGTTCAAGGGTCATTCAAGGTTGCTTTTGGTATTATTTTATTTATTTATCTATTTTCACTTAAACTCAGAATTTGTGCTGAATACCCTGATCTGCTGTGAGACTGAAACATTTTATTGAGGTCATGAAGCTAAATGAGCAGAGTCAGTAAAATACTAACCTTTGATTTTATCAGTTTTGTTAACATCCTGTACAAGCTGCAATATTTAAAGTAATCTGTAGGAAAAAGTAACTTGTTAATTCATGGTGTGTGGGTGAATGTGTGTCTGACTGTCTGTCTGTCTATGCATGTGTGTAAACATCCTCCTCCCTCTGATAACAATAATAGCTCTGTGGAGGGTACACACCACTACAACCCTTGATAGAGATACAGAGAGTGAGGGAGCAAGAATAGAGAGCACCAAAAAAAAGGAGGTCTGATTTGTGGAGTGTGCCTCACACCCTCCTGTGGGTGCCCCTCTCCTCTCTCTCGCTCTCTTTTCTCTCGTTCCTTTCTTCTTTGCCACTCTGATGTAATCCAAAGGCCTCCACAGGAGCAGCTGCACAGCGAACCAGCCTTCCCTCTTTCCCTCTCCCTTTCTCTAAATCTCTTTCTCTCTTTTCTTTGCACATTCAGAGGCATGTGAGGCGAGGCGAGGCGAGGGAGAGGAGGGCGCTCAGACACAATTGGGGTCTTTTTCTGTCCTGAAAAAAGGGGGCTATCACCTCACATCTCCTTCTGTTGCGTCTCTACTGTACTATATTGAAGATGGGTGGATGGTGAAGCCCAGTGTCTTGGCATGAGTAACTTAAATTTATATTAAAATACCTGTTTTTTGGCTCACAAAATAAAGAAGGGCAAACAGTCAGGTAGAAATTATTTTGTAATAATCTCTTTAAGCTATGTCGAATGCAGTGTTTTACAAGATATTGGCATCTGTATTTAAGTGAGGCGTGTAACATTTTTTAGCATGTTATTGGAAAAATCTTTAAAACTAATCTAGCAGCCCCTAAAGTAATGCACACTGCACCTCATGTTTTAGAGCGACTGGATACAGTGGCTTGAAATCTGCTTTGCAGGTTGACTACAACAGTTGCACCTTTTACCTGCTGATCTCTTGTTAATTACTAGATAATTGGATATTTTTGTATAGACCTGCAGCCAGTCCTTAAAACAGTCACTGTATGTACACTATAAATCATTTGTATGACAATTGAGAGCTTTTTTAAAAATCCACAGAGGTTCTTTAAAATTTTAAATATGTCAGGAAAAACTAAACATGTCAAGAACAAAAGAAATTGACAGCAGATTTGATCTGAAACGGAATGTCATGTCTACGGAAGGAAATGTTCAATTTAAAAGTGGTCATAAAAAAATAAAGATTTTACAAAATATATCATTATGACACCCTTGTTAAATTGCCAGACGATCATTATAAATATTTTCTAAACTTTTCCACCTTTAAATATGAGTATATATATCCTGTAGAATTAAACTGAAAAACAAATAAATCGATTAGTTAGACACAGCTGTTGGGAGTTATGATTATTGATTGATTAATCTTGATCAATAATTATAATTAAAAATCATAATTTGACAAAATTAATTTCTTAACCAAAATCCTCATTTATGAATCCAGACCAGAGATGTTTCTGGTGTTGTAATTGTGGCTCAACGCCTTTGACAATTACAACCGTTAAATACTCCTCAATAATTAATAACTATTACCGGAGATGTCACTGTTTAATCGACCGTTTCTGCCGAAGTGTGTTGAACTTTTAACCTTATCTTCACTGACGAATTACTTTTGCACAAAATAAGCACAAAACGCCTTCTGTTACCATCTATGTGAATGTTTATTAAATCACAGCCAGATACCATCCGTTCTTCCGATTTAATAATCTTCACCTACTCAACATGCAAAGTTCTACATAAAAGGGGTAAAATATCTAACTAAGCAAAAATAAAGCAAACATCAGTGGGTGTGTATTGAATCAACCAGCACTTATGGCAAAAATGAGAATATGAAAAAGGGGTGTGGTGGTGAGTGGAGAGTGGGGGGCGCAGCTCCAACTGTAACTCAGTTATGGTCAGTCATAAAACCTCCCCCAACTCCTGAGCACACAAAGAGTTATAAAACTTTTGGCGGCAAGCTAGCAAGCAGTGAGGTTGAAAACAAAGGAAAATGGGGAATTTCACCATGAGAATATTTTAACAGTCCAGTCTCACAGCGCACCTCTCAGGTGTTCAATACCCCACAAAACACGCACCGAGCTGGGAGCGCAGCTGCTTCCAGGCATCAACACAGCACATCAAAGTTTCAATAACAAAGTTACATGCACATATCATTCAGAACACATTAGATTCTAACTAGCGAATCTTATCGCACTAAAACCTCTTACCCTGCCCAGGCTTTCTAAGAAAGAAATAAAATAAAGGATGGGTTTTACTTGTTGTCGGCTTCCTTCTGAGCGGGGTCGAGCGAGGAGGGGGGGGGATCCACAATTAACTTCAGGGAAAGCGGTCAGTCTTCGTCCTCTGGCCTCCTTGGCAAAAAGGAAAAATATGATCTGACCACCAAAGTCGACTTGGGATGAAACACGGTAGCGGTTCGTCTCCTTGAAACTCCGTGTTCTTAGTTACGTGTTAAGCTCACGTCTTCGATCGGCAAAGTGAAATTTCTGGCCTTCTCATTACAGAAACCTCAGTTAGGAATTGTTCGTTGTTCAACGAGAGAGAATAAATGAAATCCGCAAGGGACTCTTCTGCAGAAGTGATGCGCTTCAGTTGCTGGTCCTGTCTCCAGCTGAAGGCCGGGTGTTCAAAATGGGTGCCTCCATATATAGCGCCCTGTGACGTCAGACTTGGGGCGTCCCGTCATATTAGTCGCAATGTCCTGGATACAAAATGGCCGAAAACACCAGGAGGCCTGGTGGCGTCCCACACCGTGCAAGTAGTCCAATATTCAGCAAGTGGTCCAACACAGCCATTAATGTCTAAACTGCTGGCAACAAAAGTGGGAACAGCCCCGAGTGAAAATTTGCAAATCATGGCCAATTTGCCATTTTCCTTCCTTGGTTTCATGTGACTCACTAGTGTTACAAGGTCTCAGGTGTGAATGAGGAAGAGATTTGTTACATTCCGTGTTATTGTTCTCACACTCATACTGGTCACTGAATGTTCAACAAGGCAAATAACTCTGAGGATATGAAAAATAGAGAATTGTTGCTCTACATAAACATTGCCAATTCTATAAGAAACGTAGCTGCAGCACATTGTCCCAGACCATACATCGATTTAACAGGCCAGATTCCACTCAGACCAGGCCTCGTTATGGTCGTCCAAAGAAGTTAAATGCAGGTGCTCAGACTATACACCACACAATGCATCAAATTGGTCTGCATGTGGACGCCTCTTCTAAAGATGATGCACAAGAAAGCCCACAGCAGAATAAGGACAAGGATTACTAGAACCATGTCCTGTTCTCTGATGAGACCAAGATAAACTTAGTTGGTTCAGATGGTGTCAAGCGTGTGGCGGCAACCAGTGCAAAGACAAGTGTGTCATGCCTACTGCCAAGCATGGTGGTGGGAGTGTAAGGCTTTGGGGCTGCATGAGTGCTGCTGGCTGTGGGGAGCTACAATTCATTAAGGGAACAATGATTGCCAACACTGTATGTACTGTGACATACTGAAGTAGAGCCTGATCTTCTCCTTTCGGAAACTGGGCCACAGTGCAGTATTCCAAAATGATAATGTTGTAATGACAACCACTGCCTTGCTAAAGAAAGAGTAAAAGTGCTGTAATGGCCAAGCATGTCTTGAGACCTAATCCCTTTTGAGCATCTGTGGGGCATCCTCAAATGGAAAGTGTTACACCACAAGGTCTCTAACATCCACCAGTTCCATGATGTCATCCTGGAAGGGTGGAGGAGGATTCCAGTGGCAACCTGTGAAGCTCTAGTGAACCCTATGCCAAAGAGAGTTATGGTGGCACTGGAAAACAATGGTGGCCATACAAAATATTGACACTTTGGGCACAATTTAAATATTTTCACTTAGGGGTGAGTTTTTGTCAGCCCTTTAAAAGTTTTTAATTAAATGAAATGATATTTTTAACTACTGATTATGGCAGCTGTGTTGTTTATGTGCTTAGATTTGACAGTTGCGTTTGACAGAGTTGATCATGCCATTTTAATCTCTTGTTTGTAGCAGTGGGTTGGCAGCAAGGATATAGATCTAAAGTAGTTTAGGTCCTACACTGGGGAGAACAGGTATTTGGTACAAAGCTGATTTAGCAGGCTTTCCACTTGCAAAGCATGTAGAAGTCTTGAATTTTATCATAGGCACTCAAAGATGCAAAACTTAATATTTGCTACAGAAAGCTTTCTTTGCAATTACAGATATCAGATGTTTCCTGTGGGTCTTTATGAGGTTTAGACACACTGCAGCAGGGATTTTGGACTACTCCTCGAGACAGATCTTCTCCTGATCCTTCAGGTTTCGGGGCTGTCACTGGGCTACATGTACTTTATGCTCCCTCCAAAGATTTTTGATTGGGTTCAGGTCTGGAGACTGGCTAGGCCACTTCAGGACCTTGAGATGCTTCTTACAGAGCCAATCCTTAGTTGCCCTGGGTGTGTGCTTTGGATCGTTGTCATGCTGGAAGACCCAGCCACAACCCATCTTTAATGTCCTTAATGAGGGAAGGAGGTTGTTGGCTGAGATCTCCTGATACATGACCCCATCCATCCTCCCCTCAATACGGTGCAGTTGTTCTGTCCCCTTTGCTGAAAGGCATCCCCAAAGCTTCCTTTTTTTTTTCTTTTTTTTTTTTAACCTTTTCTGTCCGGCAGAGTAGCCCAACAGATTTATTTTCAGAAGTGGAGCATTATGGCTACCACTTTAATGCTCAGCTTAATATTTATAAAAGAAACTTTTTTACAAACTGCTTTGGGATTATTTCAATTGTTATGGACATGGAGATGGAAACAAAAAGGAAAAAATAAGCACAAAAGAGGGAGAGGCGGGGCAAAAAGGAAAAAGGGAGTGAGGGAGAAGAGAATGGAGGAGAGAAAGAAGGATGAAGAGATTACAAGATAACACCCTCCTTGCTTCTACACCTGCAAAAACAAAGAACAGGAGGGCTTCTTAAAGAAGAACTAAAAGGCCTGTGAGAGCCGGGGTTCTTATTGGTTGTTAGGGGATCAAATACCTGATTTTATGTAATGCAATAAAATGCAAATTAATTACTTAAAAATCACACAATGTGATTTTCTGGATTTTTGTTTTAGATTCCGTCACTCACAGTTGAAGAGTACCTATGATAAAAATTGAAGATTTCTACATGCTTTGCAATTGGGAAAACTTGCAAAATTCACAGTGTATCAAATACTTGTTCTCCCCACTATACTTGATGGAGCAAACTTTTGTTTCAGTCTCAGTGATCATGTGTCCTCCGCTGCTCCTCTGTTGTGTGGAGTCCCACAGGGCTCAGTTCTAGTCCCCCACCTCCTATCCTTGTATTTGCTCCCACTTGGTTTTATACTTAGAAAACATGACATCAAATTTCACTTTTATGCCGATGACGTTCACATCTATATCCTTCTAAAGAAAAAAGTGACATACTCTGTGCATACTTTGTGCAGCCACTACTTGATGACATTAAAGCCTGCATGGCCCCCAACATGTTTTTAGGTTCCTAAAATAAGCCGGTTGTCACAAATCTGGGGGTCAAAGTGAACAATAAAAAATGTACCACGCATCCTCAGTGCAGTGTCATGATTCTCAGGATTTAGGTGTTTGAGTTCTGGGTTTCTTTACATACATACATACACACATATATACATGCATACATACAGTATATATATATATATATATACAGGTCCTTCTCAAAATATTAGCATATTGTGATAAAGTTCATTATTTTCCATAATGTCATGATGAAAATTTAACATTCATATATTTTAGATTCATTGCACACTAACTGAAATATTTCAGGTCTTTTATTGTCTTAATACGGATGATTTTGGCATACAGCTCATGAAAACCCAAAATTCCTATCTCACAAAATTAGCATATTTCATCCGACCAATAAAAGAAAAGTGTTTTTAATACAAAAAACGTCAACCTTCAAATAATCATGTACAGTTATGCACTCAATACTTGGTCGGGAATCCTTTGGCAGAAATTACTGCTTCAATGCGGCGTGGCATGGAGGCAATCAGCCTGTGGCACTGCTGAGGTCTTATGGAGGCCCAGGATGCTTCAATAGCGGCCTTTAGCTCATCCAGAGTGTTGGGTCTTGAGTCTCTCAACGTTCTCTTCACAATATCCCACAGATTCTCTATGGGGTTCAGGTCAGGAGAGTTGGCAGGCCAATTGAGCACAGTGATACCATGGTCAGTAAACCATTTACCAGTGGTTTTGGCACTGTGAGCAGGTGCCAGGTCGTGCTAAAAAATGAAATCTTCATCTCCATAAAGCTTTTCAGCAGATGGAAGCATGAAGTGCTCCAAAATCTCCTGATAGCTAGCTGCATTGACCCTGCCCTTGATAAAACACAGAGGACCAACACCAGCAGCTGACACGGCACCCCAGACCATCACTGACTGTGGGTACTTGACACTGGACTTCTGGCATTTTGGCATTTCCTTCTCCTCAGTCTTCCTCCAGACACTGGCACCTTGATTTCTGAATGACATGCAGAATTTGCTTTCATCCGAAAAAAGTACTTTGGACCACTGAGCAACAGTCCAGTGCTGCTTCTCTGTAGCCCAGGTCTGGGGAATGCGGCACCTGTAGCCCATTTCCTGCACACACCTGTGCACGGTGGCTCTGGATGTTTCTACTCCACATTCAGTCCACTGCTTCCGCAGGTCCCCCAAGGTCTGGAATCGGCCCTTCTCCACAATCTTCCTCAGGGTCCGGTCACCTCTTCTCGTTGTGCAGAGTTTTCTGCCACATTTTTTCCTTCCCACAGACTTCCCACTGAGGTGCCTTGATACAGCACTCTGGGAACAGCCTATTTGTACAGAAATTTCTTTCTGTGTCTTACCCTCTTGCTTGAGGGTGTCAATAGTGGCCTTCTGGACAGCAGTCAGGTCGGCAGTCTTACCCATGATTGGGGTTTTGAGTGATGAACCAGGCTGGGAATTTTAAAGGCCCCAGGAATCTTTTGCAGGTGTTTAGAGTTAACTTGTTGATTCAGATGATTAGGTTCATAGCTCGTTTAGAGACCCTTTTAATGATATGCTAATTTTCTGAGATAGGAATTTTGGGTTTTCATGAGCTGTATGCCAAAATCACGTATTAAGACAATAAAAGACCTGAAATATTTCAGTTAGTGTGCAATGTATCTAAAATATATGAATGTTAAATTTTCATCATGACATTATGGAAAATAATGAACTTTATCACAATATGCTAATATTTTGAGAAGGACCAGTATATATATATATATATATATATATATATATATATATATATATATATATATATATATATATAAGTGAGCCATGTATATTTTTTGAGCTGCTGGCAAACAGGTCACTTGGAGTTCCTAACATGTGTGTGGAGGTCACAACTGCTTTTCCACCTTCTGACTAAATCCACCTAGGGTTTTAAAGACTTCCTTTAACTTTTCTACAATATAATATTACATTCAATAAATAATACAAGAACTATCCATCCATGTCATGATTTAAAGCTGTTTGAGTTTTGTTTTGAGTTTTTCTCTGATTCCATGTTTTTGTAGTTGTGTTTTGGATCTTGCTAGTGATCATTGTTTTCCAGGTCATGCTTTAGTTCTTTATTTAGGTTTAGTTTCTTATGATTCTTGTATTCTGTTTACAGTGCATTTAGTTTATGTTCTGCTTTATCTGTAAGATGTTCCTCAGGTTTGACTGTGTCCTGTATTCCTGTTTAGTTCCAGCTATGTCTTGTTTCCACTCCCTGCCACAGTCAGCTTGCAATCAGCTTCATTCAGTCCACCTGCACTGTGTCAGTCAGTCTCCTTGCATCACCTGTGCCATGCCCCATAAATACTCCTCATTTCGTTTGTTCCTGACTGGCCTCTTTTTTTTGTCCTCCATTTATGCCAAGTCTGTATTCCACGTCTGCCTATGCTGGTTTACCTTGCCAAGCCTATCCATGTCCATCCCTGCAACTGCCTCCACTGGCCAGCCTGTAAGTTATGTCAAACTAAACCTTGCTACTCACCAAGCCACGCTGTCTTCTGCCTGTCTGCATTTGGGTCCACTCCAAGAGCCTTTCATGACAATCCAGCTATTTTCTATTTTTGCTTGTTCTTTTTCTGGGTTATGGGTCTGGGTTATGGGTCTGAACTGTATGTAGCATCAATATTACCTTACACTGTTCAAGTGTTTTCACCCAAGAATATAGGGCCCTTCCATGTCTGTAGAGAACACAACTTAGCAAGTGTTGATAATCTGATCAAATAGCCAACAGGATGAATGAAATTCCTGTGTCTGACTTTTACGTCACCTTGTGAGGTACCTCCAATGTCACAGTTTGCTATACAGGGGAACATGATTTTAAGTGAGACTGCAACTTGAAAAGCAGGTTACAATCATTGACCTGTTTATTGAAGTAGATACTACTTCCAGGAACAGTCTGCAGAACTGAACATGTTTTTCAGGTTGATCTACCTTTGTATTATGCAACTACTGTGCCACTGTAGCATTGGAAAGTTAGATTAAAAACTATAATTCTAAGTTAGGATATCAGTAGATGTCTAAAATTAATGTCATGCGTAATGCCATGTGTGTGCTCCCAGCTAAATCTGAATTTGATAAAGGGGTGATTATGTAAAAATGCCTCTTATTTTTTTTATACAGTCAGTGACAAAAAAGCTGCTATAGTTAAAACTAAATCAGTCATCAGTCAACCAACCATACATTGGAAAAAGACATGAACCTAATTTTGAAATATCTAAAAATTAACACAATCCTGTTAGTTGTGACAAAAACAAAACAGCAAAAATCAAGTGGACAGAAGGGATGGAAAAAGGGAAAATTAAGTAACCAACCAAGGATCAAGTTCCCTGCTAATTCTGCATAGCTTATAAAGAATGTGTGTGTGTGTGTTTGTGTGTGTTTGTGTGTGTGTGTCTGTGTGTGTGTGCATATGCCCCTGCATATGTGTTTGTCTGGGTTACCATCCAAGCCCAAAGCTCACAGCCAAAGAAGTGACTTCCACAGTCAGGATCGGTGCAGGGTGGCACACTTCACAGACAACATGACACTGTAGCCAGTGAATGTGTGTGTGCAGGATACAGCTCCATGGGTGGGCTGGCCTGTTCAGCTGCCTCTTTGGCATCATGGGCGTCTGAACAACAGCATTTCAACCAGACAAACGCAATACCAATGAAGAGTCTTTGATTTGAGGCACTAGACACTTGAGCTAGTTCAGGCTTGTGCAGAAAGCCATGCAGGTTTGATTGGTATACATACTGTATTGTTCTGTGCCTGCAGTAAAAGTCTTTACCCAACATGTTTCTAAACAAAATGTTTTATTTTAGGGATGGATTCCTGTGTTTTACTGTAGCCAAAAAATAAGCTGGGGAGCTGTTTAAGGACATCAGGAATAAAAGAGTAGACCTGCACAAGGCTGGGATGGGCAGGACAATAGCCAGCAAGTTGGTGAGAAGGCAACTGTTGTCAAAATTATGTGAACAAGGAAGTAGTTCAAGATAATGGTCAGTCTCCCTCGGTCTAGGGCTCCATGCAAAATCTCACCTTTTTGGGCATCAATGATCAATGAGGAAGGTGAGGGATCAGCCCAGAACTCCATGGCAAGACCTAGTTAATGACCTGAAGAGAGCTGGGACCACAGTCTTAAAGTCTTAGTAACACTACGCCATGAATTAAAATCCTGCAGCACTTCAAGGTCCCCCTGCTCAAACCAGCACATGTCTAGGCCCTTCTGAAGTTTGCCAATGACCATCTGGATGATCCAGAGGAGAAATGGGAGAAGGCCATGTGGTCTGATGAGACAAAAATAGAGCTTTTTGGTCTAAACTCCACTCACCGTGTTTGGAGGTAGACGAAGGATGACTACTACCCCAAGAACACCATCCCCAACGTGAAGCATGAAGGTGGAAACATCATTCTTTGGGGATGCTTTTCTGCAAAGGGGGCAGGACGACTGAATCGTTTTGAAGGGAGGACGGATGAGGCCATGTATCAGGAAACCTTACCCAACACTTTCCTTCCCTCAATAAGGACAGCAGAGTCTTCCAGCATGATAAGGATCTGAAGCACACAGCAAGAGCAAATAAGGAGTGGCTCCGTAAAAAGCATCTCATGGTCCTGGAGTCGCCTAGCCAGTCTCCAGACCTGAACCCAATCGAAAATCTTTGGAGGGAGCTGAAAGTCCATGTTGCCCAGCGACATCCCTAAAACCTGAAGGATCAGGATAAGATCTGTATAGAGGAGTGGTCCATAATCCCTGCTGCAGTGTGTGCAAACCTCGTCAAGAACTACAAGAGACATCTGATATTAAATATCCAAATATGTACCAAATGTACCAAATATTAAGTTTTTTTTTTTTTCTAATGTCTGAAATACTTACGTCATGCAATAAAATACAAATGAATTACTTAAAAATCACACAGTGATTTTCTGGATTTTTGTTTTAGATTCCCTTACTCACAGTTGAAGAGTACCTATGATAAAAATAAAAAGACTTCTACATGTTTTGCAAGTGGAAAAACCTGCAAAATCATATATATATAGGGGTTGGACATTGAAACTGAAACACCAGCTTGGTAGCCAGTCTTCATTGATTGCACATTGTACCAGTAAGAGCAGAGTGTGAAGGTTCAATTAGCAGGGTAAGAGCACAGTTTTGCTCAAAATATTGAAATGCACACAACATTATGGGTGACATACCAGAGTTCAAAAGAGGACAAATTGTTGGTGCACGTCTTGCTGGCGCATCTGTGACCAAGACAGCAAGTCTTTGTGATGTATCAAGAGCCACGGTATCCAGGGTAATGTCAGCATACCACCAAGACGGGAGCGGATGGAGCTTGCGAGTGAGTGACATGGAAGAGGTGATCTTATTTAATGACAGTTTTCACCTCCCGACGGACAGTTCCAACAGAACTGTCCGTCGGGAGCTCCACAAGGTCAATGTACACGGCCGGGCTGCTATAGCCAAACCTTTGGTCAGTCATGCCGTGTATCAGGATGACAATGCACCTATACACACAGCAAGACTGGTGAAAGATCGGTTTGATGAACATGAAAGTGAAGTTGAACATTTCCCATGGCCTGCACAGTCACCAGATCTAAATATTATTGAGCCACTTTGGGGTGTTTTGGAGGACCAGTATCACGTAGTGACCGGGCCACTATCCTGCAAGAAGAATGGCTTAAAATCCCTCTGGCCACTGTGCAGGACTTGTATATGTCATTCCCAATACGAATTGACGCTGTATTGCCTGCAAAAGGAGGCCCTACACCATACTAATAAATTATTGTGGTCTAAAACCAGGTGTTTCAGTTTCATTGTCCAACCCCTGTATATGGCTTCAATAAATTTTCACATATATATATATATATATATATATATATATATATATATATATATATATATATATATATATATATATATATAAAAAAAAGAAGCGTTTGTGTTTCATTTGCGCAAGAATGATTTATCTGTCAAAATAAGGTCAAATTTCCCCCACCTTCGGTGAAGTGGTTGAATAAACAGTGACATTTACTGGTTTTGGTTAATAATTTTCAATTATTAAGGAGTATTATCTACTTGATATTATTAAGGGCTTTGAGCCCATAATCACAACATCAGGACATATCTGATTTCTATTCGTAATTAAGGATTTTTGGTTAAGACAAGGAATTATTTTTCTGAATTATGATTTTTAATTATAATTTTTGATATATATTAATCAATAATCATAATCCTTACAAGAGGTCAGTATGACGTGTGAGCTTGCTGCTGAGTATGACCTTACGTTGCACCTGAGCTTACACATCTTGCCCAGCAGCACATTGGATGGATCTTCCATCTACCTGTCTTTGTCAGTTCTATGCTTCTAACATCCTGCACAGCTCTGTCTAGGACGAACATTGTTTAGGATAAGCCGACTTTTACCTTGTGTTATGTGATGGTCTTGTTCTGTTATGGTTTGTTCTGTCCAGTCAGTCAGTCATTTTCTACCACTTATTCCATAGTGGGTCGCGGGGGAGCTGGTGCCTATCTCCAGCAGTCTATGGGTGAGAAGCAGGACACACCCTGGACAGGTTGCCAGTCCATCACAAGGCAACACACAAACAACCATGCACACGCTCATTCATACACCTAAGGGCAATTTAGATTGACCAATTAACCTAACAGGCATGTCTTTGGACTGTGGGAGGAAGCCAGAGTACCCAGTGAGAACCCACGCATGCACGGGGAGAACATGCAAACTCCATGCAGAAAGATCCCCAGCCAGGAATCGAACCCAGGACCTTCTTGCTGCAAGGCAACAGTGCTACCAACTGCACCACCGTGCAGCCTTGTTCTGTCCAATACTGAGGTTAATGCAGATTTGCCCACCAGTAACAAGCATAAGGAAAGTGAATTACTTTGTGTTTATATTTTATGCTGCTTAAGATTAATACACTGTGACAAAGTAATCAATGTTAAGTGTAATTGGGGCATAATCATCCAAGCACTGTTATGATTTGGAGTTGTTTGGTTTCTGTTTTTTTCTTATATGTTTCTCACAGTTTTTGAATCATGTTTCTGTTTATTATTTTCCTGGTCATGTTTTAGCTTTTTCTTGTTCATGTTTTGTCAAGTTAGGCTTTTGGATCTGGTTATGCTTTAGTTTTATGTTTTTCTACTAATATTCCTATTAGTTTGTATCCTTGAAGTTCTGTTTGGTCCTGTCACGTGTTCTGTCTGTCAATTAATTTTATTCCGTTCACCTGCTCCAAGCTAATCTGTCTCCTTGCTCCACCTGGTTAACGCTCCATAAAAACACACCTGTTCAGATATACATCATGGAAACATTTTCAGATCATGTCACCTGTGTCCTATTGTTCACGCCAAGCCTGTCTTGCCAGCGTGCCCATGTCTGTTTCTGCCTGTCTTGCCTGCCTGTTTATTGTTTCGGTTCCTGCCTCCTCCTGTGAGTTAATTTTTTGTTGTTAAATCTTTTTCACTTACCGTCATGCTGCCTGCTCATCTGCATTCTGGGGTCCTACGCTGTACAATTCCTAACAAGCACAATGTTAATTAAAGCTGCAAGCAGCCTTGAAGGCCCTCGCACCTCAGCGCAGCTCGGCCTGTGGAGTGACCGCAGGAGCCTGGCATCGCCTCCTACACGCCACCGACGATGACACTGCTTCACTTCAACATGTCGCCACTAGGTGGCACTGTGAGCAACATGTCATATGATCTTCGGTCATGCAGAGTTTTGGTCTGGTGAGAATGATTCAAAATTTGGATTAAATCAGACCTTCCAGATGGAAGCTGCACTCACTTGTTTGTTAGTGGGCGGGGCTAAAACAATGTCATGAATTGCCTGTCCCAACATGTTCAGCATTGATCCCTGATGATGTATACTACATTTCAAGTGGATCCGATGATGTATGAGGGAGATAGAGCACTTGAAATATCCTAGGGGCGCTGTTGATCAAAATTCCAATGTAATCCCATAGAGTTGTTTAGGGGCAGACAAAGATCAACCATATTCAGTTTGGAGCAAATCGGACCTTCCTGGTGGAAGCTACACTCATTTGTTTCTTAGTGGGCGGCGCTAAAGGAATGTCATCAATTGACTGTGTCACCATGTCCATCATTAACTCATGATCATGTATACTACATTTCAAGTGGATCCGATGATGTGTGAGGGAGATATAGCCCTTGAAGTGTCCTAGGGGGCGCTGTTTATCCAAATTCCAATGTAATCCAATAGAGGTGTTTGAGGGCTGACAATATAAACCATATTTATTTTGGAGTGAATCGGACCATGCATGTGTAATTTAGAGCCAACATATAGCCGTGGTGTGACATCAGAATTCGCCACGCCATCATGGCCACATCATGGCCACACCCTCCAGCTAAAGCAGTCAGTACTGGCGACTGTCTAAGACCATCATGTTATCTGTTACTTGGGACAGTTTCACATTGATTAGGTGAAGAACATCAAAAATTGACCCTCTAAAGGAAAACATGACATTTCCTGTTCTCAGGGGGGCGGGGCTTTGATGATGTCACCATCTGATCAGTAAATATTGTTCAGGGGCAGAGGCAGCTCAATCTCAGAAGGTTTCAAGTCTCTGTGACTTTCCTTGTAGGAGCTATATCAATTTCGTCTTTTATGGCGAGAAGTCATATTTTGAGGCGTGGCCACGCCCACACGCTTTCATGTATCAAAAAGCTTTTGATAACTTTTGATCCCCAGTGCCTTAAGAGTATACTGTGTGATTTTCCAGTCTCTAAGTCAAAAGCTGTAGGAGTTCGCTCAGATATGCGGGCTAGAAAGGTCAAAACCGGGTCAAAATGGCAACTTCAATCCAAGATGGCTGACTGTCTGTTGGGTTTGGATCAATGCTCCAAGAGACGTTTTTGTAGGTCCTGACAAGTTACATATGTGTACTGAATTTCAGATTCCTCCGTGAAAGCATGGCTTGGGGCTGATTTTTTTTCATTTTCAAGGGGGCTCTGTGGACGAAATAGGCCACGCCCACCAAAAATGTAATCAGATCTCTGTTGGGGACTGGACTAGGATCATTCACATTGAATTTGGTGCAGATCAGATAATGTATGTGGACATTAAAGCCAAACGTATGGCCATGGCGTGATGTCCAACTTCGCCACGCCACCACGGCCACACCCTTTTATGAAAAGTCACCGTGCTTCAAACGAAGTTAGACCCACTAGTTATCAGTCACCTGACACAGGTTTAAGTTGATTGAGTGTAGACAGCCAGATAGCGACCTTTCCTAGTAAAAATAGTGACTTCCTGTTCTCAGGGTGCGTGGCTTCTATGATGTCAGCATATGACCCCATAGTATCGTCAGGAACCCGAAGGTCCTCCTTCATGCCAACTTTGGTGTAATTTGGTGTTTCTTTGGGAAAGTTATTGTATTTTTTAACTTTGGGCGCGAACGCCATTTTCGTGCCCCGGCCACGCCCCCTAAACATGGCCGAAAACTCACAATTTTGATAACTTTTAATCCCCCATGCCTTAAAGGCATATTGACCAAATATGAAATCGATAGCTCAAAATCCCTAGGAGGAGTTTGTTAAAGTTCGAGGTGAGTAAAAGTGAAAAATGGCCAAAAATTGGCCTTTGACCCAAAATGGCCGACTTCCAGTGTGTTTTAGGGCATACCCCCAGGAGACCTTTTTTCTTGGTTTAAGGAGCTCTCGCAGTCTGCCAAATATCAGATCTCTACAACTTACGGTTCGGCCTATTTTATGGTTCGGTCTATCTCACGTTTGTGGGCATGGCTAAGTGGTTTGGAACAAAAACTTTCATTGGGGGACAACGTTGGGTAAAATCGTGTAAGTTCTGGTGCATGGCAAAGTCCCCAAATTGCCCCGCAAAGAAAGAAAGAAAGAAAGAAAGAAAGAAAGAAAAATCCTACAATTACTATAGGCCCTTGCAGCTGCTCGGGCCTAATTAATGTAAGTGCTAAAATTAATTGCTGGTTAAACTCAACGCTTTTATATGAGATGAAAATTAGTTCTTTAAATGAACGTAGTCGTTGGGCACAAGAACCAGAAAGTGCTGGGAAAAAAAATGACATAACAGCCTAGTAGAAAATGAAGACCGCTACTCAGATACTAAAATTCAGACCCCTTATAACTGGAGGGTGCCATTGCGTATGACAATGCATTTTGGCTTATAACTTCCAAACAGTAAGTCCCACACTCAAAGTCAATATCATATATCACTCCTCCTACGTTTTAGGGTCAACCAAGATAAAACTCTGCACATACCATCTACAGAGTTGGCGGGGCAAAGTGTTATTAAAACATTCTCAAATATTTGAAAATTATCAAACCTATGAGCGGACAAACTTCTTTTAATCACAAAATAGCACAAAAGTTTATTGACTATATCTCCACCATATTTTATGATTTCCATACAAAATTAGGGACTGATAGGGAATTAACTGTTGTGTCAATATATAGTTTTATTCATTTTCAATCATAAGGGGTGCTGTAGTCTATAACTCCATAATATATTGATATGCAATTTGGTATACAATGGGGAGAAAAAGTATTTGATACACTGCCAGTTTTGCAGTTTTTTCCCACTTGCAAAGTATGTAGAAGTCTTTAATTTTTATGATAGGTACTCTTCAACTGTTAGGCTAGGGTTAAAACTTTTCTTTCTGATAAAGCTAATAGTTAGAGTGGTTTAGGTTATCCTGAGCTATCTCTGTAGTTATGCTGCTATAGGCTTAGGCTGCTGGAGGACATAATGACAACTTTCACTTTCTTCGCTACATTCTCACACTACTCTCCAATTTTGCATTATTTGCTGTTATTTCAGCTTTTAACT
The DNA here is from genome assembly GCF_021462225.1 of Girardinichthys multiradiatus. Lineage (NCBI taxonomy): Eukaryota > Metazoa > Chordata > Actinopteri > Cyprinodontiformes > Goodeidae > Girardinichthys > Girardinichthys multiradiatus. The sequence goes on from NC_061797.1 coordinate 3,433,388, forward strand.
TTATGTTCTCTCTTTTTTTCTCTTCCTCGAAGCTACACCTCGCCTGACTCTATGTCTACCCGTGACACCTTCCTGGATGGGGGCATCGTCCAAGCTTCTGCTGCTAACAACTTAATGCTCACCTTCTACCGATGACCCACTTGGCCCTGTATTTCAGTGTTTAACCATTTCTCTCTACTAGACATAGCTACTGACTGAGCTTTTACTGTAACTAATTATATGTGCTCCCTTTAGACTCTGACCTTGAAAACTGGCTCAGAGTTGACCAGTTCCTTCTTTCTAGATGAAATGACTAAAGGAGCTACATCATTAACATTTACTTTTCCTTCCCACAGAAAGTACTCCTGGATCTGTGCTTCTGTGTTTTTTTGTGTCTGCTTTGTTCTCTCAAACCCCTAGTCGGTTGGGCAGATAGCCACTCACACTGAGCCTGGTTCTGCTGGAGGCTTCTTTCTGTTAAAAGGGAGTTTTTCCTCTCCACTGTCACTGCTCAGCATGAGGGATTGCTTCAAAGTCAACACCAGTGACTGTCCACTGTCGCTACATGCTTATCCAGGAGGAGTTACTGCTACAAGTCTCTGACTTGATGCAATCTGCTGGATTTCCTTAGATAGAAAAACGTTTTATCCAATTTGAATAAATAACTGAATCTGACTGCACTGTTCAATGGTTAGGATTAATTGGAATGTATGTACCTGACTTTGTGAAGTGCCTTGAGACAACATGTGTTGTGAATTGGCGCTATATAAATAAACTGAATTGAATTGAATGATCATGAGGAAGGTGAGGGATCAGCACAGAACTATATGGCAGGACCTAGTCAATGACCTGCAAAGAGCTTGGACCACAGTCTCAACGAAGACCATTAGTAACACACTATGCCGCCATAGATCAAAATCCTGCATCACACGCAAGGTCCTACTGCTCAAGCCAGTGCATGTCCAGGCCTGTCTGAAGTTTGCCGATGACCATCTGGATGATCCAGAGGAGGAATGGGAGAAGGTCATGTGGTCTGATGAGACAACAATAGAGCTTTTTGGTCTAAAATGCTAGAATGCTTTTCTGCAAAGGGGACAGGACAACTGCACCGTATTGAATGGAGGGTGGATGGGGTCATGCATCAGGATATCTTAGCCAACAACATCTGTCCCTCAGTAAGGGCATTGAAGATGGGTCGTGGATGGGTCTTCCAGCATAACAACGACCTGAAGCACACAGCCAGGGTAACAAAGGAGTGGCTCCGTATGAAGCATCTCAAGGTCTTGGAGTGGCCTAGCCAGACTGCAGACCTGAACCCAATTGAAAATCCGAAGAGGGTGGTGAAAGTCCGTATTGCCCAGCGACAGCCCCGGGACCTGAAGGATTTGGAGAATATCTGTATGGAGGAGTGGTCCAAAATGCCTGCTGCAATGTGTGCAAACCTCATCAAGAACTACAGGAAACATCTGATATCTGTAATTGCTAACAAAGGTTTCTGTACCAAATACTAAGTTTTGTTTTACTGATGTATCAAATACTTGTCATGCAATAAAATGAGAATTACTTAAAAATCACACAATCTGATTTTCTGTATTTTTGCTTTGGATTCCGTCACTCACAGTTGAAGAGTACCTATGATTTAAAAGTTGGCATGACTTATAGGCTATATGGCCTTTGAACTCTGAGAATTTTGACTGGGAAATCTAAGATCATATAGAGAATTGTGCCCCCACAGGATGAAAAAGCAGACACCAATACGTACCACAAGGCGGCATTGTGCGGTGATGGACTAGATACCCCAAGTGTCCAAACAAAAACAACCCAAACAGGGTGGGCAGAGGGGATCTCAGAAGGACGGCCAGAAAGGAAAAACAAATCAACTTGAACTCGGTGGGCGGAGGGGGCCTTAGAAGGAGGGACAAAAAACACAAACACAGAGTTCAAGTGACTGACAAGGAGGTCGTCCCGTGTGGGCACAGAGTTCAGGCGGGTGACCAGGAGGTCGTCCCTTGCGGGCACAGAGTTCAGGCGGGCAACCAGGGCAACTCAAGTTGGCGAAGACATGGAGGCCGACAGAGGCGTAGGGACCTGGGCAGCCAGCGGTGGTGACGTTGGCGAAGACATGGAGACTGGTCTGAAGGCTGGCGACAAAGGAGCAGGCTGTCTGGAGGCCGGCGACGAAGGAGCAGGCTGTCTGGAGGCCGGCGACGAAGGAGCAGGCTGTCTGGAGGCCGGCGACGAAGGAGCAGGCTGTCTGGAAGCTGGCGACAAAGGAGCAGGAGTCTGGGCAACGATGAAGGCGAGAACCTGCAGGCTGATCGTCCTTGATCCTCACTGAAGGGGCGCCTGGCAAACCCTCACAGGCAGAGATGATGCCTTGCAAACCTTCAGAGGCTGAAGCGGCACCTGGCGAAACCGTGGAGGCTGAAGCAGAGCAGGCAGGACTGATGACTGGGGCCGAGGAGGGATGCTTGTGGCGGCGTCTGGGACGTGCAGATGTGGTAACAGTGGATCCATCAATGGTGCTTAGCAGACATGCTGTGGACTGAGCTGCAGCACCGCTTTGGAGACATGGCGTGGTCTGCGCTGCAGCACCGCTCTGGAAGTAAGTCCAGAACAGGCTGGTGTCTATTTCAGCTCGTTTTCTGGTAACAAGCTCATAGGTCCTGCTCTGCTAGCAGCTGAACAAGGAGGAGGCAGATGAAAGCTTATGGAACTTTATTCCTCTTCTTGGCAAGATGAACTACCACAACACTACAACTTTAGTCTCTCAAGCTCTTCTTCTACTCCCCCGCCCCTACCTGTCGCTCTCTGCCGCCCCCCCTCGTTCCAAATTTGACTGTCTCCACATGAAACTGCATGGGCCGGCAAACACTGAGATGGATGATCCATAGTTGACTTCTCTATCTCTGAGAAGCCATCCCAGGGATTTAAAGGCCCATTACCACTTGGCCGTCGGATTGGGGGCATAATGGGGTAGTTCATGTTTTGTTTTTTCGATGCCCAGCAGCTCACACATGCTCTGGAAAACAGCACATTCAGAGCTGTGGTAAGAGTGTGGTAATACTATCTGCGGGTAGAAAACTTTGCCCTCACTGCAATAAAACTTTCTCAACATAATTCCATCTTTCCTGTAAAGTCTCTTCCACTGTGACCATAGAGCTTTGGTGGCCGGGCTACATGCTGCTATGCTGGCCCAGGCAGGACGACCTTTCCCTTTATCCATCCATTCCCAAACTGGTCCTATGTCGGGGTCGTTCTTTTGGGCAGCAGCAAGCTGCTCGTTAGTCCAACCACGGAACAAGTTAGGCTGAGGTGCTTCGCTCACTAGGTGGATATTGGGATGAGTGGAGTCCTGCCTGTCGCCATTTATGTAGTTGCCCACTACCCCCACTAGAGGTCGCCCTGGGGAAGTCGAAAAGTTGGTTTGGACTGATGAGCTATCTGTTAGTTCACACTGCGTAGCCCTGTGTTGAAGCTGTTTCCCGCTCAGCTCTGGATCTGGTATGTTACATGCACAGTTCTCACGGCAGGGCTTCCTGGAAAGAGCATCCGCATTTAGGTGTTTAATTCCTGGGCGGTGAAGCACTTGGAAATCATACTCTGCCAGTTTCTCTACCCAGCGAGCGAGTTCACCCTCAGGTTCCCTCAGTCTGGTGAGCCATCGTAGGCTGCTGTGGTCAGTTCGAAGAGTAAAGTGTCGGCCCAACAGGTACTGTCTGAAGTGTGAGGTGAACTCCACCACAGCTAAGAGTTCCAATCTGGTGGTGCAATAGTTCCTCTCGGTAGCCGACAGACATCTGCTGCCATATGCCAGGACTCTCTCCTTCCCCTCCTGTATCTGAGAGAGAACGGCACCAATACCACAGTCACTAGCATCAGTATCGAGGAGCAACTCACCACTATCCAGAGGGTAGCCGAGGACCGGCGCTGATGTCAGGCGTCGTTTTAGTTCGTCAAAAACCTCCTGGCATTGAGTTGTCCAGTAAAAACGTGCATACTTTTTGGTGAGCTCGTGGAGTGGTTTGGCAATGGTGGCAAAATTTCCCATATAACGGCGATAATGTGAAGCCAGCCCCACAAACTGCCGCACCTCCACCACATTTTGAGGTGTGGGCCACTCCTGTACCCGCTGAATCTTCTGAGGGTCTGTGGCAACACCTTCAGCTGAAACTTTGTGACCTAGGAACATTACTTGCTCCCGAAACAGGCAGCATTTGGACGGTTTGAGCTTGAGGTTAGCTGCACGCAGCCTGGCGAACACATGCTCCAGTTGCTCCAACATCTGACCAGTATCTCATCCTAGAACTATAATGTCATCGAGATAAACCAAACAGGTCTCCCATTGCAGCCCTGCCAGGACACGGTCCATGAGCCTTTGGAAAGTGGCTGGAACATTACACAGTCCAAAAGGCATCACGTTCCATTCGAAAAGCCCTTTACGTGTGCAGAATGCAGTGGCTCTTCTCGCCCTAGGTGTCATCTCCACTTGCCAGTATCCAGATGTTAGGTCGAGTGTGCTGAAGAACTTTGCAGTGGAGAGGGTGTCCAGGGTGTCTTGAATCCGAGGCAGTGGATACGCATCCTTAATTGTTTGTTCATTCAGGGCCCTATAATCTACACAGAGCCTAGAGCTCTGATCCCTCTTTCTCACCATCACAATTGGTGCTGCCCAGCTGCTATTACTGGGTCGGGCAAGACCAGCCTCCAAGCTCTGAACCACCTGCTGATCAGCTGCTTCTTGTTTCTGCCGAGCCATTTTCCGAGGGGGCTGTTTCACCGGAAGTCCTACAGTTGTCAGGATGTCATGTTTCACAATGCTGGTGCAACCCAAATCATTTGGACCAGTGGAGAACACATCGCCATATTGTTGCAATAATTGGCCCAGTTGACGACGGTCCTCCTCCAACAATCCATCACAGCTGTCAGCATACAATTCCTGGAGATAGTTCGGTATAGAAAAAGAGACAGGGTTAACAGGTTCATGCAAAGTATTGGCCCTATCGACTCCAGCTGCCTGGAGCTCCTTTCCTGCAACAACCTGTACTGGCTGAAGCACTCCAGCCACCGCTGCCCTCTTTACCTTAACAGGGATGGTGCCAGGGTTGAAGATCCTGATGGGTAGGCTGGCTGACTGTTGCTGCTGGACAACAACATGGGCCACAAGGACATTGTGCTCTTCAATGAAGGCTTTAGTGGGGCTTAACATGAGAACCTCACTGGCTGTATGGCAGGGTCAGGAGAGGCCAGGCACCACATACTCATGCCCAGGCTCCTGGATTGCGGTATGGGCCACCATCACAATGTGTACTCCAGCCTGGAGGTCAAAACCCAACTGGGGAACCTTCTCACTAAACAGAGTTATTTCCTTACGCCCATAGTCCATGCAGGCACTTGACTGCTGCAGGAAGGGTTGACCCAGAATGACCTCTGTGCTCTCGGCTGTGTCAGCAATGATGAAGTTCACATCCACCATCTTGCTTCCAACATGGACTGGGAGGATGACCTCTCCCAACACAAGCAGCCCCTCTGGCCCGATTCCCTGCATTGTTTGTGCAGCTGATGGCTGGATGGTGGATCTACACTCTAAAACAAACGAGTTAAAGTCACGCAGGGACAGCACATTTCTCCGCGCACCAGAGTCTAAGAGGGCACATATTGTTTTTCCATGGATCAGAATTTGAATGCACATTTCCTCTTTCCCATTTTTAGTGCAGATAATCACAGTGTCTGGTGCAGATGGCTTTTTGGGATGAGTGTGCTTGACTTTTGGTTGGTGTGGTGAAGGGCAGCTTCTCCATAAATGACCCATGCCAGAGCAGTTATGACATATAATATTGCTTAAATGTTTGTTCTTACTTGAGATGAATTGCTGTCGATGTTTCTCGGGTGGCTCCCACTGTACTATTGCTAGCCTGGCCCCCTGAGATGTTAAATTGCGTGCGGTGGGCCGCATCAATTGTGTGACTGCATGGGCAGCCTTCCTTGTAGCTTCATATCTTTGGGCGATTTCATAAGCCAATGCAAGGGTGCGCGGTCGCTCCTCTAACAGTTTCTGGATCAGATCAGGGTCTGCTAGAGCATTAGTGAAAATCTCCACACTAATGCGATCTTCCTCCCTCTCTGTACAGTTGGCATAAACAACAGCGACCTTCTCATAGATGTCATCTCTTAGTACATGTAGAGCTTCTCCAGTTTTCCTGACTCGTTGCCACAGTTCGATGCCAATAGCTGCAGCATGTTCCGAACAAGGCCCGTAGGCAGCTTCGACCTCCTCAACAATCCGCTGATAGCTCCAATCAGCTGATCTGGGATTCTTATGGACAATGGCTCCAGCCGGACCACTGAGGCAGAACTTTAACTGGACAGCTTTAGTCTTTTCAGTCCAGTGATTAGCCTTAGCACAGCATTCAAACTGGTAAAGCAAGCCTTTCCATGAGCCTGCTCCATCAAAATGGCCTGGCTGCAGTATTGGGATCTTCTCATTACCTGTTTGACACTCACTGCTGCCTATATCATTCAATCCATCCACCAGATTACAGGAACCGTAATGCTGATCGCAGTGTTGCGGCTGGGGTGAAATACAATACACGAGCACAGCCGTGACTTCACTGCTTTAGTCACTCATGAGGGACTCTTCAGATTCTGCCATTTCCCCTGTGACCTTGTTTCTGCTCCTTCTGCCTTTTACAAAATGCTAGCCACAGTTATGGAAGGACTACCAAACAACCTTGATGACATCATCATCAGTCAAACTGAACATGATGATGCATCGAGAGCTGTGCTGCAATGTTTAAATGAATACGGACTGCTCCTGAATACATCAAAGTGCAATTTCCACAGATCCAGTATGCCTTTTCTTGGACACACAGTGACAGCAGATGGAATTCAGCCTGACGAGATTCACATCTCTGCTGTTCATGTTCCAGCACCTACAAATGCAGGTAAGCTGCTATCATTCCTGATGTCTGTAATCATGAAGTGCCTGGAGCAATCAGTCTTCCAACACATCAGAGACTACTTTCCTTCCTCCTTAAAATCCCACTAGTTTGCATACAGGGCGAACCAGTCTACAGAGGATGCCATCGCCGTCACACTCCACACAGAGCTGAGCCACCTGGAGTATAAGAAGAGCTATCTGAGGATGCTCTTTGTGGACTAAAGCTCACAATTAACACCATCATTCCAGACATCCTCACCCCCAAACTACTGGAATTACAGATCCCCTTACCCACCTGCAACTGGATTAAAAACTTTCTGACAGGCCGCCCACAAGCCTTGAGACTCGGCCCCTACCACTCCTCCACAATCACACTAAGCACTGGTTCCCTTCAAGGCTGCTTCTTGACCCTCTACTGTATACCCTGTACACACACGACTGCTCTCCAACACAACCAACCAACCAACCAACCAACCGCATTATCAAATATGCGGATGACACGACATTGGTTGGTCATATCAATGATGAAGACGAGACCGACAGACAACTCCACAGACAATTCCGGGACCAACAATATCAGAGCCCTGGTAAAGAAGGCCCAACAGCTGCTCCACTTCCTGTGTATCCTCAGAAAGAGCAACCTGGACACAAAGCTGCTGCTGAATTTCAATCATAAATACTGCCCAAAAGATCAGTGGCTGCCCTCTTCCCAGCCTGGAAAACATCACCATGTCCTGCTGCCTCAGGAGAACAACAGCCATCACAGGTGATCCCTTACACCCCGCCAACCCCCTGTTGGGCCGGCAATATGCACTGCAAACAAGCACGCACTGCAAACAAGCACAGATACACAACCACCCCCCATCCCTACAAACAGACTCACTCATAGACATAAGCACCAACCCCCTCAAACCATAACCAACACAAACTTCACTTTGCCTTAATTAATGTTTATAGCTGCTTTAAATTTTAACCTTGCATTTCTAATTTTATTTGTCCTACAACTGTAATTTATTCACTTTGAAACTATTATGTATTATTACATCCTCTGATAGCATTTAACATGTACATATTTATATACATATAACTTCTTACATAAATTTACTGTTTACAGCATATTATATAGTATGTCATTTCAGTTGTACATATCATGCCTTCTGCAGTGTATATTACACTTCGTCTATCATATCTCTATTTTAAGAAAAAACTTTCTTGATATTGAATGAGAACGGCGTGATGGAATGAGAGTTGCGTGATGAACGGTTGAGATCTCATGAGATCTGTGCGTAAGTAATATGGCAGAAAACTGGTTAAGAAACACGACACAACTCAGGTAAAACAAGCCAATAAATTCAAGCTGAACATAGAAAAGTGTAAAATACTAACTCTCTGGTTCAGAGTGTTTGGGCCAGCCCCTCCACAGAGGAAGGCTACGCTGATGTCCTGGACTCTATCGACAAGAAGCTAACCTGTCTGGATGCTTGTCTCACCCTGGTGGAAGTTCTCCACATTGAATTTCAAGCTCTGAGCAAGCCTCTGGAGTTTAGCCAGGAACAACTCGCTTTGCTCACAGCTGAGAACCAAACTCTGAGAGATAGCATGAAAACACTTACCGATGGAATGACTCACCTGTCCGGAGAAAATAAAAAAATTAATGAAACCATCCTGGATATATAAGCTCGGGGCATGTGGGACAACAATTCAATTCATTCACAACACAATTCAATTCAACTCACAACACATTCACACTTACACAAATATTTCTTAACATAACTTACTAACATATCTCTCACCCCCTCTTATCCCCAGCACCTTCTTAATTTTCAGTTTTTTTCTCTGCTATATCTCTGTTTCTGGACTTCATATCAGGAAACCCCACACACTAACTATGATTTCTGTGGTGACATGCCCTATCCAACTTTACCTACACATGCACAACTATGGACACACCAAGGTTTGTCACATGGAATGTGCATGGAGCCTGACCCAGAGATAAAAAGTTAAAGATATTTAATCAGCTTAAAAGACTACAGGCAGTCTTATTTCAAGAGATTCATAAATCTGCCACAGCTGCAAATGATATTAAATCACCTGAGTTTCCTAATTTGTTTTCTGCCTGCTATAACTCTAGGCAAAGGGGAGTAGCAATTTTAATTCACAAAAATGTTAACTTTACAGTATTGGACACAGTTACAGATCCATACTGTATATTTATAATACAAATATCTATACATAACTAAAAGATATGCATCATCAGTATAAATGCCCCAAATGTTGATCACACCCACATTCTTCCATTCTTTTTTCTCTGCACTGTCTGAACAGTTTGAGTGGTTACTTCTTCTTGGGGGCGATATCAAATTTGGTCTAAATGAAGAAACAGACTGGGTGAGCACATAAGGGACCCAGAGAAGTTGGCAATCAATAAATACAGGTCCTTCTCAAAATATTAGCATATTGTGATAAAGTTCATTATTTTCCATAATGTCATGATGAAAATTTAACATTCATATATTTTAGATTCATTGCACACTAACTGAAATATTTCAGGTCTTTTATTGTCTTAATACGGATGATTTTGGCATACAGCTCATGAAAACCCAAAATTCCTATCTCACAAAATTAGCATATCATTAAAAGGGTCTCTAAACGAGCTATGAACCTAATCATCTGAATCAACGAGTTAACTCTAAACACCTGCAAAAGATTCCTGAGGCCTTTAAAACTCCCAGCCTGGTTCATCACTCAAAACCCCAATCGTGGGTAAGACTGTCGACCTGACTGCTGTCCAGAAGGACACTATTGACACCCTCAAGCAAGAGGGTAAGACACAGAAAGAAATTTCTGAACGAATAGGCTGTTCCCAGAGTGCTGTATCAAGGCACCTGAGTGGGAAGTCTGTGGGAAGGAAAAGGTGTGGCAGAAAACGCTGCACGAGAAGAGGTGACCGGACCCTGAGGAAGATTGTGGAGAAGGGCCGATTCCATACCTTGGGGGACCTGCGGAAGCAGTGGACTGAGTCTGGAGTAGAAACATCCAGAGCCACCGTGCACAGGCGTGTGCAGGAAATGGGCTACAGGTGCCGCATTCCCCAGACCTGGGCTACAGAGAAGCAGCACTGGACTGTTGCTCAGTGGTCCAAAGTACTTTTTTCGGATGAAAGCAAATTCTGCATGTCATTCGGAAATCAAGGTGCCAGAGTCTGGAGGAAGACTGGGGAGAAGGAAATGCCAAAATGCCAGAAGTCCAGTGTCAAGTACCCACAGTCAGTGATGGTCTGGGGTGCCGTGTCAGCTGCTGGTGTTGGTCCACTGTGTTTTATCAAGGGCAGGGTCAATGCAGCTAGCTATCAGGAGATTTTGGAGCACTTCATGCTTCCATCTGCTGAAAAGCTTTATGGAGATGAAGATTTCATTTTTCAGCACGACCTGGCACCTGCTCACAGTGCCAAAACCACTGGTAAATGGTTTACTGACCATGGTATCACTGTGCTCAATTGGCCTGCCAACTCTCCTGACCTGAACCCCATAGAGAATCTGTGGGATATTGTGAAGAGAACGTTGAGAGACTCAAGACCCAACACTCTGGATGAGCTAAAGGCCGCTATCGAAGCATCCTGGGTCTCCATAAGACCTCAGCATTGCCACAGGCTGATTGCCTCCATGCCACGCCGCATTGAAGCAGTCATTTCTGCAAAAGGATTCCCGACCAAGTATTGAGTGCATAACTGTACATGATTATTTGAAGGTTGACGTTTTTTGTATTAAAAACACTTTTCTTTTATTGGTCGGATGACATATGCTAATTTTGTGAGATAGGAATTTTGGGTTTTCATGAGCTGTATGCCAAAATCATCCGTATTAAGACAATAAAAGACCTGAAATATTTCAGTTAGTGTGCAATGAATCTAAAATATATGATTGCTAAATTTTCATCATGACATTATGGAAAATAATGAACTTTATCACAATATGCTAATATTTTGAGAAGGACCTGTATGTTAGCCCCAATCCCAACCAAATTATTTAAGGAAGTGTTCCTTCTGAAAACCAGCAACATTTTAGATATGATTAATCTATCCTTAGTAAATGGATATGTACCACAGGCTTTTAAGGTAGCTGTAATTAAACCTTTACTTAAGAAACCGTCACTTGATCAAGATGATCCATCACAGAGGTCAAAACTTGTATGCCCTAACGGGTTCAACACCATATACTTGAGCCTACAGCGCTATCTAGAGAACAACAGAAAATATAACACATATTAGCCTCCTATACACCAGCCCCTAATTGGCACAATAAACAAACATGCCAATTCCCCAAAACAGTGACAACAAGGGAGACTATATGTGACATAAATACTACATTAACACATTGATTTGGACACCATAAATCATACAAAGTTTAAAAATTGGTCTCTCAATAATACTAGACTTAGGTTTTAACTTTACAGACCTCACAAACCCGTGACCATCTGGAAACACTTCCAAAACCGTCCCAAGAGGCCAGGATCCTTAAGGAGCAGATGGATCCATTATGATAATATAACAAAATCTGTTGGGCTTCTTCAGACAACAACTCGGAGTGCTACTCTGCTGGACAGGACACGGTAAAAAAAAAAAAGAGAAAAACTTCTTAAATGCCTTGTTTTTTTTTGTTTTGTTTATCCCACTGTGACGTATGGAAGCCCAGCGTGAGCACACCCAATTTTGTTGTACCCCTAGTACAATGACAATAAAGACCTATTCCATTCTGTTCTATTCTACTCTAATTAGTCACAGCATAGTTGTTCACAGCATAGTTTTGAGATAGTAAATCCAACTCCTGCACTTTTTGATCCTGACCTTCCCACTATTGTGTCCACTGATGCTTCTGATTATGGACTTGGTGGAGTGATTTCTCAAGTTAGATCAAATGGCACAGAATGCACTGTTGTATTTGCATCCATAACTCTCTTAACCAACTTCTGAGGCCGTGACAGAGCAGCTGTATTTGTACTGAGATTAGATTACACAAAGGTGGACTCTATTTAGTCATTAGCAATCATCAGGCAACTTCTAAAAGCAACTGGTTGCACTCAGAGTAAAGGGGGCTCAATACTTTTGCACACTGCACTTTTCAGTTTTTTATTTGTAAAAAATGTTTTAAATCATATATAATTTTCTTTCCTCTTCACAAGAGTGTCACACCACTACTGTGGCTACCAAACATGATATGCTTTTGACTTTCCCCCTCACTCATCAACACATTGATTTCTACCTTGGTGAAATTGGCTCGTTGCACGATGTGGCTACTCAACATCTGCTAATCGAACGTTGTGAGGTTTGGTTTGTTGTGATTATGAATCTGAGAATATTATTTAATATTAATATTTTAATATTTTATCAAATAATATTTCGGTCTGTTAAGGGTTGTCCTGTGAATACCAGCCCAGTAAGGTGGTGGTATTAGGACAAAATAGAACGGTGTGAGCCAAGCTCTGACATTATTGAACAGCAAAACTCTGCACACACAGAATTAATTCACACAATTTCTTAAAATACAAAAATTTATTAACAAAAATAAGTCAACTCAAAGTCAAACATATTACAATCAACAAACTCTTTACTAGGCTAAAACAATCCAACTAAACTACCAAGATCCTAGTGGCCTAGTTCTAGTGGTTAGAACAGGAGGTTTGTGTTTGTGTTCCAGAGGGTACACAAGGGGCCAGGTTCGTATCCCACAGATTGCAACTCTGGGTCCCTGAGCAAGACCCTTAGCCCCAGAATGCTCCACGGGTGCCGCACAATGGCAGCCCACTGCTCCCTATAAGGGATGGGTTAAATGCAGAGGACAAATTTCATTGTAATGTACATGTGCAATAACCAATAAAGATGATTCTTCTTCTTCTTAAAGAATGATGAAGACTAATGGGCTATGTACAATATAAGTTGATTAAAGATTATTGAAAACCATGACCGAAAGAGTGATGCAACATTAACATGCAATGTTATTTATGTTTGAGAACCAAGGATTATCTTGAAGAATCTGGAAATGAAGTTAAGTTAGTCTTGGAACTAACTTAGGCAATAATTAGCATACCTGGTGACAACCATTCACAATGCAAGATCAGATAAAATATTATTTTAATAAAATAATGTTTTAAAGAATGATCTGCTGAATAAAATCAACCTTCTGGATGACTAATTCTCAACGGTGTCTCATTAGCTGCCTTTATTTATTAAATAATATTTAAAGAAATATAATTAAAGGAAATGGTAAAATATTTAAGGGAATATTTTGGAAAAGAGCCAAATCATTCTGGAGAAATGGGGCTTAAGGGTGTTTACTTAGTTATCAAATGTAGTAAAATGATGTTAGGGACACATTATTGACTGGATTGAAAACTAAACCTTTCTGGGTAAATATTATTTGGCAGCAAGCACGTGTCCTTACCTGTTAGAAGTTGAAGCTAACAAAGGAGGCTGATAGCTTAGCACCAGAATCAAACACACACCTTTAAAAATACCATCAATAAAAGTGTTAAAATGCATAAGCGTGGACGGTGCGTTTTGGCCGATCTTCTGTGTTTAAAATCACCCTTTAAATAAAGTTTGTCTTAACTTTAAAAACCCACAAACACAGAACACAACCTAAACACGTGCTGCAGATATTTGCTAACACCAAGATAGCTGAGTTCCACACAAACAAAACCAAACCTCATAAAATAAAAAACTTTTAGATCATTTCAATCTAAATCACTTCTATCTCTCTTATTCTGCCCAAACATCAAACCTCGTATGAGCGTGTTGAGGAGTTGTCCGGGCGACGACGAAATTTGAAGAATTTCAGCTAACCTCCAGAGTGGTGGCTGGAAGACGGCTTGTTCTGTCCGCTGACCACACTGCACGTTACCACGGGATGCGGCTCCTGTTGTCGTCCTCTCAGACCTGGAAAACCGCTCCACTTGGCTTAGTAGAGACAGCGTCTCTACAAGGAATCCTCTGGGACACAGTTTGCTTCTGCAGGCCTCAGAGACAAAGTAAAGCAATGCTTATACCTTCATTTACTCTTTTTATGAATGAAATCACTGGGTACACAAACAGTGATTCACTCGTACTTAACTTTACATATGATCGCGTGATCTTATGACACCCTTGGATCCAGTTTTAAGAGTTTATGTCTTTTTGACAGCAAAGAGACATCAGCATGCTCTTTCCCCTCCTATCACCGGCGTGGAAGAGATCAGACCAAGTGGGGTTTTATGTGGACAGTGGCATCATGGGAAGTTCGCTGTTAACCCCAATTCCTAAGTTGTGCCGGAAGTAGGTTATTGCAATTTATTTTGAAAGTTCCAGAAAAGTCCGTACCGCATTTCCTGTTGTAACTCATGGCTGTGGGTCCCAACAGGTTATTATATTACAACCGCTGCCTTCAGGACCCCCCAAAAGTTTCAATCAGTGATGTTCTCCCCTTGACATTGACAACTATGAAGGTAAGCATTAAACACATTAAGTCACTGTTTGGCAAACTAGCTTATATAACTTACATATATATATATTTTTTCTTTTTTTTTTTTTTTTTTACATTGAGCCAATGCATGTAAATATTACTACAGTACAATACACAATATGTTAACATAGCATAATTAGCCCACCAAAATACAAACTTACCTGGTATAGAACCTGATTTAGCCGTCTGAGCCTGCAAAGCGCTCCTAACCAAAATGGATCTGCAGCTGCAGCCCTTCCGCTTGGCTCTGTAGCTGTTCAATTCTCTGGTGCAGAGCCGCATTTTCAATCTGTAACTCGATGGCCATTACTCCAGTTGTCAGTTAAACACAACTGAAGACCGGAAGTTACCTATCACCATATTGTGGAACGTTTGAGCGGATGTTAAAGAGTGCCATATTGTGCACATAGCCAATTGTGTTTCTTTGCTCTTTTCTCCTTGGTTGCCATTGTTAACTTCAAATACTATTGATCTGATTATTTAAATAGTGTCAAAATGAGGTGAGATCCCTCCATGTATCCATGCAAAAATTAATTAAACCCTCACAATTAAATCAATGAAATATTAATCAGTAAATATTCACCTTCTAAAGCTGTGAAGTGTGGGAGGTCCATTTGGAGTTATGTATTCAATCTCTTTTCTTTTGCAGAAGTGTACCACTATTATTGAGACAAAAAAAAATGACGTAATGAAATGAGAGATGAATCTTTAGATTATCAAATGAATAATAATCATAGTACATGGATAAGATGTCACAAAAAGGAGAATGAAGGATGATTTCTTTCAAAATCATGTTAACCATATATCAATGATTGTGGATGGAATTATGATTTTTACATTTATGATTGATGAATAGAAATGCAATAGGAATAAGTGCTACTGGATTTTGCTATTCAACTACATGTGTACGAAAAGTACTGATAGTGGCTTGTGATGTATTAAAAAGAAATGATGAAGTTGAAGTAATGGTTTTAAACTGTAAATGAAGTAAAGGATGTAACTAAAAGTTTGAGAAGCACCGATGTAAGAATTAAAGTCTCTATTTAAAAGGAAGTGTAATATTGAGTGGGACAGGAATAGAGCAGATGTTGAGGAACTGGGGAAGTGAGAGCTGTAGCTTACAATACAAGGCTGATGACTGAGGCGAGGGCCAGGTCAGAGGAGAGGCCACCAGACGGCTCAAGACTGAGGTGATGATGGCATGTCTAATGTGAAGCACACGACTCGGGGAATTCCAAGGAAAAGATCACCTTATGTCATGGGTGACCAATGGGACAGCCATGGCCACAACCACTGGCCAGTAAGCACAGCGGATTTGGTGAAAATGCTCTATAAATGGGCAAGAATAGAGGAACTAGTGGGTTGTTTCCTCACAGAAGACCAGCGAACAAGATCAGACGGAGAAAGACGCTACAGATGTGAACCGTGGGTTTTGAAGCTCTTAGTCTCTGTCTGTAGGTTGGGATGAGGTGGTTAAGAGAATGATCCGAAAAACCCAGGATCATTCTCTTATCCACCTCATCCCAACCTACAGACAGAGATTAAGAGCTTCCAAACCCACGGTTCACACTGGACTTGGCGACCACGATCTGACAGAATGTCCTGAGGTATGCCAAGGAGGCGAAAAACATGCTGAACTAAGAGCTGGGCCGTTTGGAAGGCAGATGGAAGTTTCTTTAATGGAACAAGGTGGCAGGACTTAGAAAAACGGTCTACTATCGTGAGAATGACCGTATTTCCCTTTGATATGGGTAACCCAGTTACAAAATCTAAAGCAATGTGAGACCAAGGGCGTTTGGGAGTGCTGAGAGGCTGGAGTAACCCATAAGAAGGCTGGTTGCTCGATATTTGCCTGGCACAGATTGAGCAAGCCTGCACATACTCTTTAACATCCCTGTGAAAGGATGGCCACCAAAATTGCCTGGAGATGAGTGAGATGGTTGTGCTAACCCCTGGGTGACCTGAGAATTTCACTGAATGAAACCAACGGATTAACCTACAGGCCTGCTTTGAAGGCACAGACTGGACTGTTTTTGAAACTTCAGCCACTGACTTAAACCAACTAACTGATGTGGTGACATCAAACATCAGTTTATGTGAGGACATGTGTGTGCAGACCAAGACCTTCTGCACCTTTGGGAACAACAAGCCGTGGTTTACTCCACATCTTAGGAATCTGCGCAAGGACAAGGAAGAAGCCCACAGCAGTGGAGATTGGGCGCAGTACAGGCAGGCCAGGAACAAACTAACAAAGGAGATCAAAGCAGCCAAGAGAAGCTACAGTGAGAAGCTGAAGAACAGCCTTTCTAATGGTGATACTTCGGCTGTATGGACTGGTCTGAGACACCTGACTGCCTACAGGAGCCCCCCCACCCATCATGGACAGAATCCTCACCTGGCCAACCGTCTGGCAGTAAGCCATTCACGCCTCAAATCATCTCCTCCACATCCCATTCAGGAACAAGTTCTTCCCACAAAGCTACCAACCCCCTACCTTCAGATCCTCTGCCTGCACTAAAGATCTCCAAGGAAGATGTAAATAGTCTCTTTCAGGCAATGAAAACAAAGAAAGCTGGAGGACCTGATAACATCTCCCCATCATGCCTGAAATCCTGTGCAAATCAACTCGCTCCGATCTTCACCCAGATCTTCAACAAGTCAATGGAGACGTGTGAGGTCCCCTCCTGCCTCAAACGATCCACTATCATCCCGGTGGCCAAGAAACCCACCATCCTAGGATTAAATGACTACAGGCCTGCAGCCCTGACGTCTGTGGTCATGAAATCCTTTGAGCGGCTGGTGCTGAAGCACCTGAAAGACATCACAGGCCCCCTGTTGGACCCCTTGCAGTTTGCTTACCGAGCAAACAGGTCAACAGATGATGCTGTCAACTTAAGCCTACACTTCATCCTGCAATACCTCAGCCATCCAGGGACGTATGCCAAGGTCCTGTTTGTAGACTTCAGCTCGGCCTTCAACACCATCATACCAGACATCCTCTGCCAGAAGCTCACCCAGCTCAACGTCATAGCCTCCACCTGTCAGTGGATCAATAACTTCCTGACGGACCGACAGCAGCAGGTGAGACTGGGGAGCATCCTCTCCCGAACCAGATCAATAAGTACTGGTGCCCCCCAGGGGTGTGTTCTATCCCCACTCCTCTTCTCTCTGTACACAAATGACTGCACCTCATCGGACTCGTCCGTGAAACTCCTTAAGTTTGCAGATGACACCCCTGTCACTGGACTGATCCAGGACAGAGATGAGTCTGCATACAGACAGCAGGTGGATTGGCTGATACACTGGTGTAGTCAGAACTACCTTGAACTCAACCTACTCGAGACTGTGGAAATGGTGGTGGACTTTCGGAGAACACCACCCACATACACCCCCCTCACCATCCTCAACAACACCGTGTCGGCTGTGGACCACTTCAGGTTCTTAGGAACCACCATCTCTGAGGACCTGAGATGGTCTTCACACATAAAAAACTGTTCGAAAGAAGGCCCAGCAGAGACTGTACTTCCTGAGGCAACTCAAGAAGTACAACCTTCCACAGGAGCTCCTGGTCATCTTCTACACTGCCATCATACAGTCTGTCCTGTCTTCATCCATCTCAGTGTGGTTTGGCTCATCCACAAAACAGGACCGGTCCAGACTGCAACGAATAATCAGGACTGCAGAGAGAATAATTAGGGCTGACCTTTCCTCCATCCAGGACTTATACAGGTCTAGGGTCAGAAAAAGAGCTGCATAAATCTCTGCAGACCCCACACACCCTGCACATAAACTGTTTAGAGTTTTACCTTCAGGCCGCTGCTACAGAGCACTGTTTACTAAAACCAGCCGCCACAGAGGCAGTTTCTTCCCCAAGGCTGTTTCTCTGTTGAAAATTTAATAGAGTACCAAACAACAGCATACAGATGTTGCAAACGCACCTTTTTATTTATATATGTGTATATTTGTATATTGTATATATGTATATTCTTTAATGCAATTTAGCAACGTTTACAACTCTCAATTCATTGTGTTGTGAGAGACGTTGGACAGTCCACTCAGGGTGCCCCGACCGGTCCAGGGTGGGTGGTGGGGATTCGGCCGGAGGGCAAGAAGTACTGGAAACAAAAGGTTTGACTTGGGACACATGAAACACAGGATGGATACGTAGGCTGGAAGGCAGGCGCAGACGAAGAGCAGAGGGACTGATGACTGAGTCAATAGTGTAGGGACCAATGAAGCGAGGAGACAGTTTCTTGGACATAGCCTTCAATGGGATGTCCCGAGAGAACAACCAAACCTTTTGGCCAGGACTGTACACTGGAGCAGGTCAGCGTACTTCTCATTTTGGTCTGCTGTGCGAAGGAGGGCTCTGGTAGCGTTACTCCAAATTCGTTTACATCGACGCATATGGTGACGAACGGATGCTATGGCTATGTCCCTTTCATCCGCGGGAAACAGAGGAGGTTGGTAACCCATGGATACCTCAAAGGGTGAGAGACCAGTATGAGATTTGGGAATTGATAGCGTATTCAACACAGGGGAGATAAATACACCAGTCCAAAGGTTCTGTAGCGGTCATGCATGAGTGTGGTCTCCATCTGTTGGTTCATTCATTCGGTCTGACCATTAGATTGGGGGTGGTAACCAGACGTCAGAGAGGCTTTGGCTCCAAGAGCCAAACAAAAAAGTTTCCAAAAGCGAGATAGAATTGGCGACCACGATCTGACAGAATGTCCTGAGGTATGCCAAGGAGGCGAAAAACATGCTGAACTAAGAGCTGGGCCGTTTGGAAGGCAGATGGAAGTTTCTTTAATGGAACAAGGTGGCAGGACTTAGAAAAACGGTCTACTATCGTGAGAATGACCGTATTTCCCTTTGATATGGGTAACCCAGTTACAAAATCTAAAGCAATGTGAGACCAAGGGCGTTTGGGAGTGCTGAGAGGCTGGAGTAACCCATAAGAAGGCTGGTTGCTCGATATTTGCCTGGCACAGATTGAGCAAGCCTGCACATACTCTTTAACATCCCTGTGAAAGGATGGCCACCAAAATTGCCTGGAGATGAGTGAGATGGTTGTGCTAACCCCTGGGTGACCTGAGAATTTCACTGAATGAAACCAACGGATTAACCTAAACCTAACAGATGTGGGAACATAAATCCTGTTGGTAGGGTCAGTGCCTGGGTCTGGTTCGTTATGTTGGGCTTGGTTTACCAGGTCCTCCACCTCCCAAACTATGGCTTCAAAAGTCCAGTGGGAAGGTACGATGGGTTCTGCCTCTTTCTCGGTGGTGTCTGGTGAGTAAAGCCGGGAAAGAGCATCTGGTTTGAGGTTCTTGGAGCCAGGCCTGTAAGAGATGGTGAGATCAAATCGAGAGAAAAACAGTGACCAACGTGATTGGTGTGAGTTAAGTCTTTTGGCTGATTGCAAGTAAGCCAGATTTTTATGATTGGTCCATACTAAGATGGGGTGTTTTGCACCCTCTAGCCAATGTCTCCATTATTCGAGAGCTAATTTGATTGCAAGTAGCTCTCTATCTCCCACATCGTAATTCTGCTCAGCGTTTGTTAGGCGGCGAGAAAAAAAGGCACATGGGTGGAGTTTTCCATCAGAGGAAGAGTGCTGAGAAAGTATGGCTCCAACCCCTGTATCTGAGGCGTCAACCTCCAAAATAAACTGTCTGGAGGAGTCGGGGTGAACTAATATTGGAGCCTGAGAAAACCTCTCTTTTAAAGTCCGAAAAGCCTTATCTGCCTCTCCAGAACTGCCTTGATCTTCTCCGGGTCCGAGCGAACCTGTCCACCATCCAGGTTGTAGCCTAAAAATGTGACTGATGTCTTATGAAACTCACACTTTTCAGCTTTCACAAACAGTCTATTTTCCAAAAGTCTGGAGGACTAAACGGACGTGACGAGTGTGTTCTTTAATGTCCTTAGAATAAATCAGGATGTCATCAAGGTAGACAAAAACAAAAACATTCAAAAAGTCTCTAAGGACATCATTAATTAGTGACTGAAATACTGCTGGTGCGTTACACAGTCTGAAAGGCATAACCAAGTATTCAAAATTGCCCAACGGGGTCTTGAAGGCGGTCTTCCATTCGTCCCCCTGGCGGATCCTAACTAAGTGGTAGGCATTATGGAGATCTAACTTAGAAAAGATGGTTGAGCCGTGAACTGGTTCAAAGGCCGAGGAAAGGAGTGGGAGAGGGTACTTATTTTTTACAGTAATTTGATTTAATCCCCTATAGTCGATACAAGGGCGGAGTGAGCCATCCTTCTTTCCTACAAAGAAAAAACCTGCTCCGAGTGGAGATGAGATATTATAAAGCCTACTAGAAGACAGGGGGGCTCCGGGAAGCAAATCTATGGCAAAGTCATAAGGTCTCTGCGGAGGCCATGATAAAGCCTTAGATTTGCTAAACACTAACCTCAGATCATGGTACTCAGGAGGGACGTTTGAAAGATCTGAAATCTCATTTACTGCAGGAGCTGAATCAGAGGGGAGTGAAGCAACTGCTGACTGTAGGCAAGGGGAATGACAGTTAGTGGACCAGGATTCAAATCGGTTTTCTGCCCAGTTAATGTGAGGATTGTGTTTTTTGAGCCAAGGAAAACCTAAAATGGAATTTAAGGCAATGGGAAACACAAAAAAAGAAATCTCCTCCCTATGATTTCCAGAAAGGATTAATATCAAAGGTTTGGTACGATGAGTGATTCATGGTAGATTTTGTCCGTCTAATGAGGACACTAACTGGGGTGTAGGAAGTGGCTCAGTCTCGATCTGTGCTTCATTAACTAACCTCTGATCAGTAAGGTTCTGATCACTACCAGAGTCAATAAGGGTGGAAAGGTCCTGAAAAGGGCGGTGTGAAATTATTGTGGTGGGTAAACAAAGTCTAGGGGTAAGTGGACGGTCCGTCAGTCTCCCCTTACTTACTGACGGACCTGGCCTTTTGGTCCCGTGGGACGAACAGAGCAGTCAGCCAGGAGATGCTCAGATGAGCCACAGTAGAAACACTGATTAGTCTGGCGGCGTCTCAATCTTTCCTCTGGGGAAAGTCGAGTCCGCCCAATCTGCATGGGTTCTATTTCTGTATTATGTGAAACTGAGGTGGGGCGAAACGTTTCAGTGATTTGGCTAGGAGGACGGATCCAAACGGTGCTCTGTTCAACTCGGGCTCTTTTTTTCTCTCTCATTCGGTTATCGAGTCTGACGGCTAAATTGATTAGCCCATTCAAAGTCTCGGGCTCATCAATTAATGCTAACTCATTCATTAACGGATCGTTTAAAGACTGGAAGAAGGCTGCTCTGAGTGCGCAGTCATTCCACCCAGAGGCTGCTGCGAGGGTGCGAAAATCAATGGAGAACTTTGCCACTGACTGGTTTCTCTGTTTAATAGACCATAATATTCGTGCAGTGGCAGTTAAATCAATCTCACAGGAAAAGACCTGTCGAAACTCCTCCTCAAAATCAGAGAATGTACAACCAAAATCTAAACAGTTAGAAAAACGCGCCTCCGCCCATCTCAGGGCTTTACCGGTGAGTAACCCCAGGACATAGGAAATTTTCACTGAGTCAAGTGGAAAAGACTTTGGGGAGCGATTAAAGACAAGAGTACATTGGAGAAGGAAACCCTTAAAATCAACTTTCTCCCCGGATAATTTTTCAGGATTTGGGGAAGTGACGTCACGTGAGTGCGGAAGTTGCTGAGAGACCAGAGAGGCCGCAGCGCCCTCTAAGGTTGGGGCGGTGAGGTTGCTCAGGGTGTGCTGAAACAATGAGGTTAGCTGTTCAATCTGCTGGTTAGTTTGTTTTTGCTGTTCAAAGAGAGAACGGAGGGAAGAGTTGTGTCAGGGGTTGTGATTTGATGATGTTGTTCTGATAGAGTTCTCCTGAAAGCTTCTGCTGGGTCGGGTTGGCCAAAGTGTTCTGTCATAATGCTTCGAACAGATTTGACCCATATGCAGAAAGCAATTCAGGAGACAGAGTTTAACGGTAAGGAGTTTATTTACAGTATGTTAAAATGTGCAGGAAACTGGATCCGGGATACCAACTGTAAAATAAACAGAACGGTAAGCAAGGGGAAACTCTGGACCTATATTCTTAAATGATAATTCTGTCTTACTGATTTGAAGAAGAGATCCGCCAGAGGGGGGTGGAGAGACCAGGAGGTTGTTTACCCAAGGGACTGGAGACTGTGAATACTGGGTGTGCCAGGATGATAGATGGTCCAAGAGTTTCTGTAGTTGGTGCAATGGAAGAAGGAGGGTGGACAGGGTTCGCAGAAGGAGATCCACGGAATGAAGGAATCAGGAGACTGCCAGCTGGTTTGATCCAATGAGGTAACAGGAGGCTTGAGTCTTGGTTCATGGAGCTGGATAGTTTCTTTCCAGAAGACGGTAATCCAGGCAGGGTTCGATGCTGAAGGCAAAGTCAGGTTCAGGTAACCTGCAAGGCAACAAATCCAAAATTACAAAGAGCAAGCAAGGTCAAGGCAAAGGCAAAGGTAATGCGGCTTGAGCTGTACTACAAAGGGCAACAGTCTGGCAGTGAGTTGCTGGCAGCCTCCTCCTTAAATACTCCTCAGCAGATCATCAAGAAGATAGAGAACACATTTAACCTCTCCTCCGGTTCCATCGCCATCTAGAGGCTAAGAACAGTAACAGCACCAAACAGACAGACATGGCACAGATCCTGACACCCACAGAGGTTTAATTTCCAAGGAGATGAGTTTCCTCCTTGTTGATTGTGTTGACTAAATGGTTCTTTATATTTTCCCCTCTTGGACGGACGGGAAGTTTACCGTTTTTTTTCCTTGAGGTGATCACGGATGCGTGATCCCCCCTCCCTCGTTTTTCTTCAGACCTGACCCAACTGGTGAAGAGAAGAAATCAACGTCAAAGTAATTTCGTTCTTTTTATATTAAATTGGATAGGTGCATGTAGAAGTCTAGGCAGTATGAGGCATAGTTAAGGTGATTTAGAATCACCATTAGTTAATCCAAGGTATCAACTTGTTGCATGCAATACTGATTGAAGTGTTTTATGCTGAGCTGTGTTTTGATTTGCTGTACAAGCGCTGCTGAATCGTGCGTGTTCATGTTTTTTTCCAGCTGATCCCAAATCAGCCAGGAGTTAGAAGTTGGATTTTTAAAAGTTTTGTCATTCAAAGCAACTGCGGTCCGGGCCCCGCCTGACCACTCCTTTGTTCCAGTTTTATTGATGGAGTTTTTCCACTGAGTTGCCACCTCAGTTTTATGACTCTTTGTTCGAGATTTGGGGCAATCAGCTGCTAGAGGCTAAAGAGGTGTGGCCCCACCGTTTTATCAGCTGATCACTGCAATCGAGACATTGGCACACCAGGAGGACTTCTCTTTCCATTTAACCCAAATTGCACATTGCACATAGACACTAAATGCACATATATTTTTATTTTATTATTATTGTTAGGTAGTCATTTTTATCCCCTTTGTGTAGAATAGTGCTTCTTAGTTAGGTGAAGGTTTTTTGACCAGAATAATGGTATATCAGAATTATTTGGCTTCAATAAATCTTCATATATATATACTTAAGAGAAGCATTTGTGTTTATTTCATGCAAGAGTGATGTATCTGTCAAAACAAGGTTGAAGTTCCCCCACCTTCAGTGAAGCGGTTGAATAAACAGTGACATTTTGTGGTTTGGTTAATAATTTATTAATTATATATGATGAATAGCTAATCGTAATTATTAAAGAGCTTTGAGCCCATATTCACAACACCAGAGGACATCTCTGATTTCTATTTGTAATTAATGATTTTTGGTTAAGAAATTAATATTTTTCAAGGTACAAAATGGGCAGGGGTCATCAGTCGTAGGCGTCGCGACTTAGAGTTTCCACACTCTTCCAGAAATTACTCAAGACTGCAGGTGCAGAAAAATCCATGAAACACTTGACAAAGCAGGATCTGTATATCAAGGATAACAAACGAAACGATTCATTTTTAAGGACAGCAAAAACTGCATAGAAGCAGGGGTCGAGCTGTTTACCACTGAGTGAACAAAAACGAGCTGACGCCTTCCTCTGCCTCTCCACTCCCTAAAGAAGCCCAGCTGATTACTCTCAGTTGCGGAACACCTGTGCAGAAGCACCTGCCCATCACACCCTGAATGGAGAAGCAGAAAAAACAGCACAGCACACATCTAACCCGCACACAGCCACCGTGGATTCTGACATTACCCCCCCTCAACGGAGGCCCCCTGGAAGCTGACTGGTGGATGGAGTAGAAGAAGCTTCGAAATCCGAGATGAGAGAGGGGTCCAAGATGAAGTTGCGAGGCACCCATAAGAGGTGCTCTGGGCCGTAACCCTCCCAGTCCACAAGATACTGCAGACCACGATCTGGGATACATGAAAAACGGGGTGAACTCAGTAATGAGAGGGTAGTTTAAGGCGGATTGAGGAAGGACTGAAAACAGTGTCCACCTTGAAAGGACCTAAGAAGCGGGGTGCAAGCTTCTTAGAAAAAGCCTTGAGGGGAAAGTTTTGAGAACATAGCCATACTTCTTGGCCTGGGTGGTAAACTGGGGCAGAAACTCTCCTCCTTTCTGCGTAACATTTATTCTGGGTGGATGTGCGCTGGAGAGCGGATTTGGTTTGGTCCCAAAATATCTTGCATATTCGTAAGTGGGCCTGAACAGAGTGAATAACCCAATCAGGGATGATAGTGGGAAGAAGACAGGGTTGGTAACCACAGAAAGCCTCAAAAGGAGACAGACCTGTGGCTGCGGAGACATGGCTGTTATGAGCATGCTCCACCCAGACCAGATGTTTGCTCCAAGAAGTTGGATTGTGGTTACATAAACACCGTAGGATGTTCTCCATATCAAGCTTCGGCCTAAATTGGTTTACTGAGGGAGAGCATGGCTCTACTCACCTCCTCAAACAAGGCTGAGCACATCAGGGTGATCTCTGATCCTGTTTTACAATGGAAACTCAGTTTGACATGTCCTCCTATACTGGTGAGACAGTACTGGCGACATGCATGTTCATTTTGGTTCAGTTTACCTAAGAGCCTTGGAAAAATGGTTTTTGGTGTTTGTCCTGGAGAGGTCCCAAGGGGTTCTTGGAGTTTCCCAGATGTGTCTCCCCATCCGATCATATAGACTCCCATGGCTGTGGAGAATGGGCCCACGCCTAGTCATGCTGGCGGGTGTTTTGGGTCCGGTTTCACTGGATGGTCAGCTGCCTCTAATCATGGTGGAGGTTGGGCGTATGCCTGGCGCACTGCTTCTGTCAGAATCTTGCGGAAGGCATCCTCCATCTCTTGCTTCAGGTTCCATCCTGCATGTTGACTCCAGCCATTACCATCAGGCTTACCTCTGGGCATTACGTGATGTCAGATTGTCTGTTTGACCGGATGTGGTCTAGCAACTTGGACTGTGATTGATACTCAGTACCACCCCCCGGTCCAGCTGACCAAACCTATGTTGTTCCCTTAACCTGTTCTTAACATGGGTTCTGTTTGAAGGCATTTCCCAGCCTTCTAAGACAAGAATGTCTTATTCTGTGTGCACCTGTAAAACTCTTACCTCACCTTCTGATCCATTAGTGGGGCGTGCATGTGTTTCCCACGGCATTTGAGCATATTTACAGATCTCTTGCAAGGTGAGGGTTTTTGTTCTACAGTACATAGTAATGTATCGTATGCTTTCATGAAAGTTGTGGAGGAATAATGACTTAAAAGCATGGTCCTCCTCTATGCCAGGAGCATTACGTCCTTGGAAGTAAGCGGTTCTCAGGTGCCGGTAATAATCTCTGGGTGCTTCGCTTTTCTTTTACTGGATGGCGAAAGCACCAAGAGTTGCAGAGGCCCGGTCCGTGAACACAGAATATTCTTAAAGCTTCACAGAGGGTTGAATAACGGTCTTGGACTCTAGAGGCCGGCTCTCCATTAAAATATGGACGCTCCTGGTTGTCATCTTCCAAATGAGCTTCAACTTTTCCCGTGCTGATGGGCAGTACAGATCTAAAAGACAGCGTTCAACTTCCCTGAGATAATCATCTTAGGGAATCATGTTTGATTCTGCATCATTAGGGTAAAAACACTCTATGTCTCGGGCAAGAGACTCAAGTTGGCGTGTGCGCAATCCACTCTCAGGTATTGGTGCTGGCCCATCTGAGTCATCACCTGATGGGTCCCTCCTGCTGCATCCCCTGTGTGTCAGGGCATCACACTTCACCCTTGGGGGAGGCACCGGAGGTTGCTCATGGTACACTAAGCTGTTCAGCTATGATAAAGTAGTCAAGTAGCAGTAATTCAAACAGACCAAACTTTTCAGTTATGTATGATCACTAAAGTCAACTAGCATTAATACAAACAGATTAAGCACTCAGCCAGCTGTCTGATTCATATATATATCTTGCAGGTATATGGGTTGTACTTAAAATGGGCACACAGGTTTGAATTCAAACTGTGGCTTACCCAAGTCTATGCTTTAATGGTATAAACAAGCAAAACACACACACACAAAAATGTAAATAAAAAAAACTAATTTTAAAATTAAATTTTAAAAGTGGGATAAATAAAACTAAAAGTTCAAGCACTATTCTTTGCTTCAAATGAATACTAGTGATGCATACTATGGGTTATTTACTTTCTTTCAGGACCTACCAAGTTAGACAACTAAAGTTAGTTATATGAGTCTGGTCAAAATATGTTTCACACACAAGAAAAACCCAGAAAAAATGCATACATTTCAGAGGTGACGTGGCAATGAATGATCAAGAACTTGATTTTAGCTCAAGCTATGTCCTTTGATCATCGGTGATGGGATCATCTGCCTGTGTTAATAAAACTAATCAAATTAGTTAAATTCTGTGGCAGCAACTGCAATTCTCACTAGTGACCACAAGATGGCACTAAACACCTGTCTGCAGCGGAGAAAATCCTGTTGTAACTGCAATTCACTCAATGGCCACCAGACGGTGGTGTTGCTTCCTCCGTGACTGGGAGAGTGTTAGTTACAGCTGTAGTTACACCAATGGACACCAGAGGCAGATAGGATGCCTCCTACTGTTACAGGAATTTGGTCGCTATGATAACATGCTGACTGGTAACAAGCTGACTACAGCTCTAAGCCAGCAGGGTGTGCATTGACCCACTGGAAATTATTATTACTATTAGGAGTATATTATTACTCCTCTGCAGTAGAATTGAGCGATATTAGTCAAGATACATCCTCTAGCTTACAAGAATTCCTACAAAATTTCACCAAATCTCACAACAGAGGTCATAAGCTTCCAGGATATCACAATTGTGTTACTTTGTGCAATAGTGGTATCTGTTATTTCAAGGCCCACCCAGGGATGCCAATAATGTAAGGATTATGATTACTGATTAATTAATCATTACTTACGAATAGAAATCAGAGATGTCCTCTGTGTTGTGATTATGGGATCAAAGCTCTTAACAACTACAATTAGTTAATTATAATTAATAATTGATAATTATTAACCAAAACCACTAAATGTCACTCTTTATATAACCTCTTCACCAAAGGTGGACGAACTTAGACCTGATTTTGACAGATAAATCACTCTAGCACGAAATAAACACAAATGCTTCTTTTACTTATATATGTGAAGATTTATTGAAGCCATATAATTCTGATATACCATCATTCTGCTCAGAAAACTTTCACCTAACTAACAAGCACTATTCTACACAAAGGGGAAACAAATGACTACCTAACAATAACAATAAAAGAAGATTTATACAAATTGAGTGTCTATGAAGATCAAACCATCAGTTTTATGGACAAAATGTGCAATTTGGGCTAACCTGGAAAGAGAAGTTCTTCTGGTGTGCTGATATCTTGACTGCGGCGATCAGCTTGTAGACGGTGGGCTGTGCCCTTAGCCACTAGCAACTCATTGCCCCACATCTCGAACAAAGAGCCATAAAACTCTGAGGCGGGAACTCAGTGGAAAAACTCCAGTAATAAAACTGGAACAAAGGAGTGGTCAGGCGACGCCCAGACCACAGAGCTTTAAATGGAAAAATTTTAAAAGTCCAAATTCTAGCTCCTGGCTGATTTGGGATCAGCCGGACAAAAACATGAACATGCACTTTGCTGATCGCATCCGCGCTCCACGATTCAACACATTGCACAGCAAATCAAAGTGCATAAAGCACTTCTATCAGTATTGCATGCAACAAGTTGATACCTTGGATCAACTACTGGAGATTCTAAATCTCCTTTACTGTGCCTCATCCTGCCCAGACCTCTAAATGCACCTATCTGATAAAAAATAAAATTAAAAAAATTAAATCACTTTGACATTGATTTATTCTCTCCACTGGTAAGGTCTGAAGAAGAACGGGGGGTGGGGGGTTGAATCAAGCGTCCGTGATCAACTCAAAAAAAAAAAAGGTAAACTTCTCATCTGTCCAAAACGGGAAAAAATATGAAATACCGTTTAGTTAACTGATCACAAGGAGGAAAACCCATCTCCTTGGAAATAAAACCTCTGTGCGTTTTCACGTGCACCGGGTGTTGGTGGGGTCTTCGATCGGCATATGAATCTTCTGAATCGTCCTTTTTGTATCAGACAGATTTACCAGCTTTCAAGCTGGCCTTGTAGAGAAAAGAAGTTCGCCTGCGAGCTTTTGTCTCTCCAGATATGTGCATCCCATGCATCGTCCGGTGAGACACCCTGGAAATGGCAACGAAAGTTTATTTTCCGCGGGTTTTATAATCCTGGGTGACATCAGAGCTGCGACATCTGTTAAGCTGCGCATGTCGAACTGCCCGACCAAAATGGAATACTCCAGCATGGGTGTTTTCTGTAGCATTTTGTTCATAGTCAGCCAAGTCTGAATGACCTTTAAATGTCATTGCATTTCTTTAATCAGAGTCAGCTTTATTGTCAAGTTTTTATTAAATTATATTTTGGTCTTGTCATGATTCCAGCCCTTCAGCTCACCTTGACTGTGCTGATTACTCATTGCCTTCACCTGCACTGGGCTGCTCCTATTTAATCAGCTGCTCGTCACCAGCTCAGTGCGAGATCGTCTGTTGCCTCTGTCGCAGCTTTCAAGCCTTGATTCACGTTTCAAGAGAGTTTTTTCTGGTTATCTGATCCTGCCTGTTTTTTGACCACAGATTTCTGCCTTGTCCGTCTGCTGTTCAGAAAAGTCCTGACCTCACGTTGCTGAAACCTGCCTGTCTCTGACTCTGTCTCTGGATTACTGGACTATCCCTGCCTGAAACCCTCCAGTGCTTTACTTTGGATTGTCTCCCGCTTCTGCATCTGGTTGGTGGAAATATTCTCTGTCTCCTGTTTGTTCCTGGAACCCCCAAGACCTCCTGTTGTCCATTTCCCCTTCCTCCCCGGCTGGATTTCAATTCCCTGATAAACCTCCATTCCTGTCCTTCCTGTCTGACCGCTTCAGTGGAACCACTTGTACCCAATTATTATTATTATTTTTTATATTAAAACTTTTGGTTAACCATTCTCTTGTCTGGCTGCGTTTTGGGTTCTGGTTGAGTTGCATCATCGTTACAGTACGATCTTGCCAGTATGAACCCACAGCCGAATCCCGATTGGTGTTCTAAAGTAGAGGGGGCTATTACTGGCCTAGAAAGAAATGTCCAGGAGCTTTTACGGGGACTTTCTTCTCTTAAAATCACCCAGGTCCAAGCTAGTTCCTCAGTTGCTCAACCACTCCCCTCTACTGTTACTCCGACGGCTAACGCAAGCAACGAGCCTAAGCTTCCCCCCCTTGAGCATTTTAATGGGGATCCTGAACAATGCAGACCTTTTTTGACCCAGTGTTCCCTGCTATTTGAACTCCAGCCCACTGCCTTTCCTTCGGAACGGGCCAAGGTGGCCTATACAATCTCTCTACTGTCTGGTAAAGCTAATCTTTGGGGAACTTCTGAGTGGGAGAATGATGCTGACTGCTGTGACTCATTTATAGAGTTTTCTGATGAGATGAAGAGGGTTTTTGATCCTATTCGACCTGAGAGAGAGGCTGCCAGGAGACTGTTCTCTCTCAGACAGGCCTCTCGACCTGTTACTGACTACATTATCAATTTCCATGCCTTGAAGTCTAGTTGTTTTTGGAATAATGAAGCCCTGTTTGACGTTTTTTACCAGGGTCTGTCAGATGATATCAAGGGTGAAATTGCTACTCGTGACCCTCTCAAGACCCTCGAGGCCTTAGAAAGGCTGGCCACACGGATTGACCAACGCCTTCGTGAACGTAAGAGGGAGAGGTCATCATCTAACTATCAAAGATGAGTCTCAACCGTCCAGGTCAGCTCAAGCACTATGCCCCAAGTCTTCACTCCTCCTCCTGTTAACACTGAGGAGCCCATGCAACTGGGCAGGACCAGACTCTCCACTGAAGAGAGGGATAGGAGATTCAGGAATCAACTATGTTTTTAATGTGGAGAGAGGAATCATCGGGTCTTTAACTGTCCGTTAAAAGGGCAGGCTCAGTAAAGTTCGGGAGGTCTTTGCTGAGCCCTATCCTCAGGTCTCAGAACCCTCCCCATAATCGGTGCACCATCAGATTTCCCGACTCTCCTGAAAATAAGGAGGTACCTGTTTTCATTGACTCTGGGGCTGATGCTAACTTTATTGATGTCAGCCTAGCTCATAAACTTGCACTGGAGTTGGAACTTCTAGAGAGACCACGTGAGATTTTTGCTATTGATGGGCATCTGATTGATCAAGTAACTCGCTGCACTAAGCCTGTTTCTGTACTCATTTCAGGAAACCACCACGACAGGATCATGTTTCTGCTAACCAGGTCTCCAGAGATTCCTGTGATTCTGGGACGCCCCTGGCTCATCAAACACAGTCCAGTCATCAACTGGCTCACTGGTGAGGTTCAGTCTTGGGGGCCATCATGCTCTACTAATTGTTTGAGGGAAGCCCCTATCATGACATCTCCCCGTGAGATCAACCTTGTTTATCCAGACTTGTCTAAGGTCCCTAAGATTTATCATGATTTGTGTGAGGTATTTAACAAATCTAAGGCCACTTCTCTACCACCCCATAGAGTACGACTGTGCCATTGACCTTCTCCCTAGT
Organism: Girardinichthys multiradiatus; assembly: GCF_021462225.1. Lineage (NCBI taxonomy): Eukaryota > Metazoa > Chordata > Actinopteri > Cyprinodontiformes > Goodeidae > Girardinichthys > Girardinichthys multiradiatus. Next base: position 3,464,885 of record NC_061797.1, read on the forward strand.
ACTACCCCTCCTCGAGGCAGAATCTATTCCATTACAGGTCCTGAGAGAGAGGCAATGGAGGAATACATTTCTGACGCCCTCAAGGCAGGACTTATCAGAAAGTCTTCTTCTCCTGCAGGTGCAGGATTCTTCTTTGTTGGCAAGAAGGATGGTTCACTTAGACCATGCATCGATTATTGAGGTCTAAACGAAATTACAGTTAAGAACAGATACCCTCTACCTCTCATGACTTCTGCTTTTGAGCTCCTTCAAGGTAGTACTGTCTTCACCAAACTGGATCTGCGTAATGCCTACCATCTGGTCCGCATAAGAGAAGGAGACGAATGGAAGACAGCTTTTAACACCCCTTCAGGTCATTATGAATACTTGGTCATGCCTTTCGGGCTCACCAATGCCCCAGCCGTCTTCCAGGCATTAATTAATGATGTTTTAAGGGACATGCTAAACAGATTAGTTTTTGTATACCTTGATGACATCTTCATTTTTTCAAAGGACCTTTCTACCCATATCAAACATGTTCGTGAGGTTCTTCTCAAGCTTCTCCAAAATAAACTATTTGTTAAGGCCGAGAAATGTTCATTCCATCAATCATCTGTATCCTTTCTGGGCTTTGTCATAGCTCCTGGCAGAATTCACATGGACCCCTCAAAGGTGGCTGCTGTCCTGGAGTGGCCTGACCCATCCAGTTTGAAGGAATTTCAACGTTTTCTTGGGTTTGCCAATTTTTACCGCCGTTTTATCAAGGGTTATAGTTCTGTGGCCGCCCCTCTTTATCAACTCACTTCTATAAAGACTCAGTTCAAATGGTCCTCAGAAGCCAAACAGGCCTTTGACAAACTAAAACGTCTCTTTACCTCTGCTCCTATTCTGCGTTTTCCAGATTCATCGAACCCTTTTGTTGTGGAGGTTGATGCCTCGGAGACTGGGGTTGGCGCTGTCCTGTCGCAAAGGTTTTCAGACGATGCTAGGTTACATCCTTGTGCTTTTTTTTCTCGCCAGCTATCGACCTCCGAGAGAAACTATGATGTTGGGAACAGAGAACTATTGGCTATCAAACTAGCGTTAGAGGAATGGAGGCACTGGCTTGAGGGATCCACACATCCTTTTACTGTGTGGACAGACCATAAGAATCTGGAATATCTCAAATCTGCCAAGAGACTTAACCCACGCCAGGCTAGATGGTCACTATTTTTTAGTAGATTTAACTTCACCCTAGCCTATCGACCTGGCAGCAAGAACATCAAGCCTGATGCACTTTCTAGACTTCATCAGTTTTCTGTCTGTCCTTCTGATTCTGTTGAGCACGACTACATCCTTTCCCCCAAGACCAGGCTAGCTCTTACCAGTATCGAAAGCCTGCTCAAGAGGAGTCATCAGAGAGAACCACCTCCTGTTCAGTGTCCTAAGGGACCTCTGTATGTTCCTGAGGAAATGGTGTCTAAAGTCCTTCAGTTCTGTCATGGCTCTAAACTTTTCTGTCACCCAGGTATTACTAGGACCCTGGCAGTGGTCCAGTCAGGTTTCTGGTGGCCCACACTCAGAAAGGACACGAGAGAGTTTGTGTCAGCATGTACCACCTGCTCCAGAGTTAAGCCCTCAAGACGCCCTCCAGCCGGTCTACTAAGGCCTCTTCCTATTCCACACCGACCATGGTCCCACATCTCTATGGATTTTGTCACCGGCCTACCTCCTTCTCATGGTAACACTGTACTCCTCACTGTGGTTGACAGATTTTCCAAGATGACCCACCTCATTCCTCTCCGCAAGTTACCCTCAGCTCCTGTACTCGCTGATGTAATAACCCGAGAGGTGTTTAGACTTCATGGCATTCCCCGTAACATCGTTTCAGATAGAGGACCTCAGTTCATTTCCCGTTTCTGGGGTGAGTTTTGCACCCTTCTTGGCATTGACGTCAGCCTTTCTTCAGGTTTCCATCCTCAGACGGACGGCCAGACAGAAAGGATGAATCAGGAAGTTGAGACCAAATTACGCATCCTATGCATGGATGCTCCCAGTCGCTGGTCACAGAATTTACCATGGGTGGAGTACGCCATCAATGGATTACCATCAAGTGCCACAGGTCTGTCACCATTTCATGTTGTTTATGGCTATCAACCGCCTATTCTCTCTGTTCAGGAAGAGATTACCCAGGTTCCTGCTGCCCATTTAACAGCACGTCGTTGTCTCAGAGTCTGGAGAAAGGCCAGAGCATCTCTCTGCAATACCTCAGCTGTCTATGCCCGTAATGCCAACCGTCACAGATCCCAAGCTCCAAGATACCTGGTGGGTCAGAAGGTCTGGTTATCCACTAAGGATTTACCCATCAAGGTAGAGAATCGCAAGTTGGCACCCCGTTTTGTGGGTCCTTTTCCTATTGCCAAGGTCATTAACCCACTAGCTGTGCGTCTCAGTCTACCTTCTTCATTACGTGTGCACCCCACTTTCCATGTCTCCAAGGTCAAGCCTGTAAGGTCATCCAGGTTTTGCCCTCCTTCCAGACCCCCTCCACCCCCCCGACTCATAGATGGAGCCCCTGTCTTCACTGTAAAACGCTTGCTACGTTCCCGACGTTGGGGCCGTGGCATCCAATACCTGGTGGACTGGAAGGGCTATGGTCCTGAGGAGAGGTCTTGGATACCTTCTCGCCTGATCCTGGATAAGGGCCTTATCCGCGATTTTCATTGCCAACATCCGGACCAGCCCAGAGGGGCGTCAAGGGCCGCCCCTTGAGGAGGAGGTGATGTCATGATTCCAGCCCTTCAGCTCACCTTGACTGTGCTGATTACTCATTGCCTTCACCTGCACTGGGCTGCTCCTATTTAATCAGCTGCTCGTCACCAGCTCAGTGCGAGATCGTCTGTTGCCTCTGTCACAGCTTTCAAGCCTTGATTCACGTTTCAAGAGTTTTTTCTGGTTATCTGATCCTGCCTGTTTTTTGACCACAGATTTCTGCCTTGTCCGTCTGCTGTTCAGAAAAGTCCTGACCTCACGTTGCTGAAACCTGCCTGTCTCTGACTCTGTCTCTGGATTACTGGACTATCCCTGCCTGAAACCCTCCAGTGCTTTACCTTGGATTGTCTCCCGCTTCTGCATCTGGTTGGTGGAAATATTCTCTGTCTCCTGTTTGTTCCTGGAACCCCCAAGACCTCCTGTTGTCCACTTCCCCTTCCTCCCCGGCTGGATTTCAATTCCCTGATAAACCTCCATTCCTGTCCTTCCTGTCTGACCGCTTCAGTGGAACCTCTTCTACCCAATTATTATTGTAATTTTTTATATTAAAACGTTTGGTTAACCATTCTCTGGTCTAGCTGCGTTTTGGGTTCTGGTTGAGTTGCATCATCGTTACAGGTCTGTTAACACTAGAACTCTCAGGGCCGTCATTTTGACGGTTTTGAAAGTTTGACATTCCATGACTCTGGTTTATTAAAACTCTTATCTTCCTGGCATCCTGACTTTTTCTAAACCTGTGTCTTGTGTATTCCTTTGTCTCTTTTTAAAAAAATAACAAAGTAAATAAAAGATCTAAATATTTCTACCTCTAACTATTTTGACGGCCCTATTATTTACATTGATTTTTTTTCTCCTGCGGATAAGTATAAGTGCGAGCGTTGCCTTGCAACCGTCACTCTAGAATGCAGTCCGAGAAAGAGATTGTTAGCATCCTACATATTGGCTTCTAGAAGGATATTTTCTGCTAAAGAGGCATTGGAAATGCTTCAAAAATTTGATTATTCTGATGGCTCTTGGTCAGCATTCAGTTCCAGTGACAGCAGGTCAGAGAGTGAGCCTCCCCCGGCTAAAAAAACACGAGTCGTCACATTAGCAGGAGGTTGTGGCGCATTATTTCAAGGTAGTAAAAGACTAGCCTATGTAATGATTTTATCATTTTAGGCTATAGTTTACAAATTAGTAAAGTAATAATATATGAACTATTTATATACTAACAGTGCCACATTCAGCACAGGGTCAGAGACAGGGAGATGAGCCAGGTTCCCAGTGCCCAGGTATAAACCAAGCAATCCAGCTCCCTGGCAGGAGAGAAACTACAAATCAAGGTACTTATAATGAAAAAAGAAATAAACAATAAGTTATGTCATAGATATAGTAGTCCAGTAACAACAATCTATTCTGTGCTTTACAACGTTTTCATCGCAAGACGAACGCACATCCGGGAAGGAGGAGGAGATAGGAAAGGATGGCACTGTGTGGACAGTGGTAGGGGAGGAAGAAAGAAGAGGGAGGCGTCATAGCCAGAATGTGTTGACAGAGCGCCAAATCCAAGATGCCCAGACTGCGTTCTTCTGCTTGGTGGACGCTGAAATGCTCATCCACGTTCAGGGCTGCGCTGTGGATGAGGCCCGCAGAGTTTTAGGAGATGATTCCTCCTGGGACATGAGTCTGGATGAGCTGAAGGCATTTTTAGCACTAGTTTATGTTCGCAAAGTGAAAGGGAGGCGTAACATGGAGCTGTCCAGCTTTTGGTCAGATTAGTAAAGCTTTTTTTTAAAATGTACCCGCTACTCTGTATTATTTTTCAGTACTATTTATAAATAATAATAAAACATAATAGGTTTTGATCAAATACTATTATTAATTCTTGTCAAAACCATAATTTTATAGCGTGCAAGAAGACCTGTAGCATTCTGACCGCATGTAATGCGATGACGTCATCACCGCCCTCGCATCCAGAATGCTCGCAGTCAAATTGACAGGCTTGGGAGTTCTAGTAGTGTTAGAACTCTGGGGGTCCTAGTGTTAAGGGTTGTCCTGTGAATACCAGCCCAATAAGGCGATGGTATTAGGATAAAACTGAAAGGGATGAGCCAAACCTTGGCATTATTGAACAGCAAAACTCTGAACACAGAATAATTTCACACAATTTCTTAAAATACAAGAATTTATTATCAAAAATAAGTCAACTCAAATTCAAACATATTTCAATCAACAAACTCTTTGCTATGCTAACACAAACCAACTAAACTACCAAGCACAATGAAAGAATAAGAAAGACCAATGGGCGATGTACAATATAAACAAGTGAATCAAAGATGGTTGAAAACCATGACCGAAAGAGTGATGCAATAGTACCATGCAATGTTTATGCTTGAGAATCAAGAATTATCTCAAAGAATCTGGAAATGAAGTTAAGTTAGTCTTGGAACCAACTTAGGCAATAATTAGTATACTTTTTAACAACCATCCACAATGCGAGATCAGATAAAACATTATTTTCATAAAACAACATTTTAAAGAATGATTTGCTGAATAAAACCAACCTTTTAGATGACTAATTATCAACGGTGTTTAACTAGCTGCCTTTATTTATTAAAATATTTCAAGAAATATTAGGTAAATATTAAATAATATTGAAGGAAATATTATTTTGAATAACAACCAAACATTTCTGGATAAATGGGTCTTGATGATGTTTAATTTGTTATCACATTTAGTGAAATAATATTTAAGGAAATATTACTTCCTAGAATGGAAACTAACAATATTTCTAGGTAAATGATCTTCAGCTGACTCAAAGTGGGCGAGCAGGTGCTCTTAGCCGTTAGCGGTTGGAGCTAACAAAAGAAAACCTATAGCTTGATATCAGAATCAGACACATACTTTTAAAATACCACTAATAAAGGGTTGAAATGCATAAGCATGGACGGCGCGTTATGGTGCGTCTGTGTTTAAAAACCACCCTTTAAATGAAGTTTGTTTTAACTTAAAAGAACAAAACACAACACAGAACACATCTTTAGCTGAGTGCTAGTTTGCTAGCACTTACTGTAGCTGAGTTTCTCAACACAAACCAAAACAAACGTTATTAAACAAACATTTAGATTATTTAACTCTAAACTAATCTTCTCTGCCCAAACCATGCTGAGGAGAAGTTGTCCGGGGCAATGAAGTTGAGGAAAACATTCACGGTGAACAAAGAGTTAGCTTGCAGCAAACCTCTGTAGCTGTGGGGTGGGTGGCTCGTTCTGCTGGCCCAGGCTGAACTGCATGCAGAGCAGCGTGCTGTGTTGCGGTACTATTGTCCTACCTTCAGACCAGTAAAACCACCCTACTCGACGTTGTAGAGACAGGGTCTCTGGTGGGAACTCTCTGGAACAGTTTGCTTCTGTAGACCTCAGAAAGAAAAGTCATACCATGCGTGCACCTAAATGACCCCATTCATAAATGAATACTGTATACACAAACAGCAAATCACTCCTACCTCACTTAGTACATTTGATTGCGTGATTGTATGACACTCTTGGATCCAGTTTGAAGAGTTTTGTCTGTTTGCCCGCAAGGAGATGCTTCTTTGTCTCTCCTACCAGCTCCTCTGGGGACTTGTGTGGAAGAATCTGGTTTGTTGGAACGCGGGGTTTTTATTCAAACAGTGATGTCACGGGAAGTCCGCTGTTATTCACTGTTCCTGGCTGTGCTGGAAGTAGGTTAATGCGATTTGTTTTGAAAGTTCCAGAAAAGTTCTTACTGGCCTTTAATGTTATAACTCATGGCTGGGTCCCAACAGTACACTTTGCTCTCAGTGAAGATTTTTTTTCCAATATAAATAAATGGAAATAAAAATATCTTAAATGTACATATATACACAAGTGACTTTATAAGAGAAGATAATGTGAGATCAATCCAAGTATGCATGGTGTTGTTCATCAGAGAAACAGCCTGGGGGAAGAAACTGTCTCTGTGGCGGTTGGTTTTAGCAAACAGTACTCTTTAGTGCAGACCTAAAGGTAAAAGTCTAAACAGTTTATATGCAGGGAGTGTGGGGTCTGCTGAGATTTTAGCTGCCCTTTTCCTGTCTTGAGTCTTGAGTGGGTTAAGTTCAAGGTGGTTCTGACCACACCAGTGTACCAGCCAATCCACCTCCTGTATGTGTGCAGACTCATCACTGTCCTGGATCAGACCAATGACAGTGGTGTCATCTGCATTATGTACAGGGTGAAGAGGAGTGGGGAGAAAACACACCCCTGGGGGGTGATAGTGCTTATTGATCTTGTGTGGGAGAAGATGCTCCCCAGTCTCACATGCTACTGCCGGTTCTTCAGGAAGCTGGTGATCTAGTGACAGGTGGAATTTGAGCTGGTTGAGCTTCTGGTGGAGGATGTCTGGGTTGATGGTGTTGAAGGCCAAGCTGAAGTCCACAAACAGGATCCTGGCATCTCTGGGTGGTCGAGGTTTTGCAGGATGAAGTGTAGTCCCAAGTTGGCTGTAGGTTTCTTTAAAGTGCTGTAAAACTAAAAGTATTGTGTATTTTGTGAACATTAAAGCTTTTTGCGAGGGATTTAGGAAGAAAAACCTGCTGGTGTTTGACCTAAAAAGAAAAATGAGTCCTATTCCTCCCTCTGCTGTCAACAGCACTCAACTCCCTCACTCAAGCAATCGTTTTTACCAAACTGTATCTACACTCCGCCTACACTTTGGTCTGTGTTAGAGAAGCAGACATGGAATGGAAGACAGCTTTTATCCCCCCTAATGATCATTAGGAGTACCTAGTTGTGCCGTTCAGTCTGTGAACTAAATTAAGGAAATGAAAAATGGGAGCTGCTGGCTGTTTCCCAGAGCTTTATCAATGACGTCCTAGGAGATATGCTTGGCTGGTTGGTCTTTGTCTACTTGGAAGATATTCTGATATACTCACAATCTGAAGTTGTCCCAGTACACCATGTCAGAGCGATGCTGAACAGACTAAATGAGCACCAGTTGTTGTGTAAATTGGAGAAATGTGCCTTCCACCAAGCGCTCCACAACCCTCCTCGGTCTTGCCATTCCTTAAGATGGCTTAGCCATGGATCCACAGAAGGTTCTAGCAGTTGCTCATTGACATCAGCCTGGAGAGCTTTTTGGGGTTCCACAAGTTTATTGACACTTATTCGAGGCTTTAGCTCTGTTTTTTCCCCTTTAACGTCTCTCATCAAACCTGCTAACCAGCCTAAACCACTTCCACTTTCATCAGAAGCTGTAGGGGCATTCCAGCACCTCCTTCATTTGTACACCACAGCTTCCATCTTGCTCTATACCAACCCTGCTAAACCTTTAGTGGTGGAAGTTGATGCCTCCGATGTGGGCGCTGGTGCTGTTCTTGCTCATCAACGTCCAGATAAGAAACTCCACTCATCCTTTCTTCTCAAAGAAGTTCTCCCCACTCAGCAAAAATACAGTGTTGGGGAATGGGGGCTGCTGGCCATCAAGCAGCTCCTTGAGGAGTGGAGGCACTGGCTCCTTGGGATGAAGCATACCTAATCTGGATCAGAATCTCATACACATTCAGACCGACAAACATCTCAATCCTAAACAGGCACATTGGCTACTTTTTTTTAATCCTATAATTTCCATCTTGGCTTTTGCCCTGGTTCCAAGAATGCTAAGGCAGAAGCTCTCTCCAGACAGTTTTTCAATTCCACTCAATCTTTAACCTGGAACCACTCCTACCCTCTCATCGTTTGGCAGCCCTTCAGTGACCGTTGGAGGACTTGATCCATGCTGCCCTGCCTGCCAAACCTGCACCTCCTGAAAGCGCTGCTGATCGTCTTTTTGTTCCCTCCCAGTGTCGCCAGGTGGCCTTTGTCTGGCTCACTCTTCCCCACTCTCGGGATGTCCTAGCCTGAGTAGGACCCACTCCTCAATCATGCCCTTTGGTGGCCTCCATGAGTCGAGACATCGAGAAGTTTGTTTTTGCCTGTTATGTCTGTGCTCAAGCAAAGTCCTCCACCCAAACCGCAGGGGATCTTTTCAGCTCCTCCCTGATCCTGAAATGTCCCTGGTTCCATGTCATGCTTAAGTTCGTTACGGGTCTCTTGTCGGAGGATGGTCTCGACACCATCCTCACCATTGTGGATCAGTTCTCCAAGGCAGTGCACCTAGTGGCTTAACGGGCAGAGAAGACATAAAATAATTTACATAAGAATAACTTCAGAGTCTAAAGGTAGAGAAACGAAAGCCGAATCAGGCAGCAAAATGTAAACTGTGAATCTTGGTCAGGATGGTGAAAACAGAATGGAAGCATGGAAACAAGAAGATCTGACAATGAATTGAGAAAACTGGGGAGTATAAGAACTTGTAATGATAATTCTTGAGGGATTGCAGGTCCAATCATTAAGAACAAATGTGTTTATTTGTCTTGGAATACGGAACTTTGATCGAGAAAAAGGGCACACCCAACCATGTTCCATCCGCAAGTTAAAAATTAAGCTTACAATGAAACTGAAACACCTGTCATTTTAGTGTGGGAGGTTTCATGGCTGAATTGGACCAGCCTGGTAGCCAGTCTTCATTGATTGCACATTGCACCAGTAAGAGCAGAGTGTGAAGGTTCAATTAGCACGGTAAGAGCACAGTTTTGCTCAAAATATTGAAATGCACACAACATTATGGGTGACATACCAGAGTTCAAAAGAGGACAAATTGTTGGTGCACATCTTGCTGGCGCATTTGTGACCAAGACAGCAAGTCTTTGTGATGTATCAAGAGCCACGGTATCTAGGGTAATGTCAGCATACCACCAAGAAGGACAAACCACATCCAACAGGATTAACTGTGGATGCAAGAGGAAGCTGTCTGAAAGGGATGTTCGGGTGCTAACCCGAATTGTATCCAAAAAACTTAAAACCACAGCTGCCCAAATCACGGCAGAATTAAATGTGCACCTCAACTGTCCTGTTTCCACCAGAACTGTCCGTCGGGAGCTCCACAGGGTCAATATACACGGCCGGGCTGCTATAGCCAAACCTTTGGTCACTCATGCCAATGTCAAATGTCGGTTTTAATGGTACAAGGAGCGCAAATCTTGGGATGTGGACAATGTGAAACATGTATATTTCTCTGATGAGTCCACCTTTACTGTTTTCCCCACATCCGGGAGAAGCCCCAAAGAAGCGTACCACCCAGACTGTTGCATGCCCAGAGTGAAGCAAGGGGGTGGATCAGTGATTGTTTGGGCTGTCATATTATGGCATTCCCTTGGCCCAATACTTGTGCTAGATGGGCGTGTCACTGCCAAGGACTCCCGAACCATTCTTGAGGACCATGTGCATCCAAAGGTTCAAACATTGTATCCTGAAGGCGGTGCCATGTATCAGGATGACAATGCACCAATACACACAGCAGAACTGGTGAAAGATTGGTTTGATGAACATGAAAGTGAAGTTGAACATCTCCCATGACCTGCACAGTCACCAGATCTAAATATTTTTGAGCCACTTTGGGGTGTTTTGGAGGAGCGAGTCAGGAAACGTTTTCCTCCACCAGTATCACGTAGTGACCTGGCCACTATCCTGCAAGAAGAATGGCTTAAAATCCCTCTGACCACTGTGCAGGACTTGTATATGTCATTCCCAAGACGAATTGACGCTGTATTGGCCGCAAAAGGAGGCCCTACATCATACTAATAAATGATTGTGATCTAAAACCAGGCGTTTCAGTTTCATTGTCCAACCCCTGTATGTGCGTCCAGTTTCCAGGCAACATCCTAAGAAAGGCATAACAACAAATTTAGTGTTATGTTCACTTCCAGATGGATATGTTCATCTGATTTAATGTGATGCAAACCATTAGAAACACAAATAAAGTTTAACTACTTTTTATTGTCAATGCAGCCCTATTGGACTTTGTGTCTGGGGTTGGTGAGAAACCTAAATGTTCATTTTGACATGGAAATGTTTTTTGACATGTTTTAGTTGATTTTTAGATTTAGATGTTGAAAATACAAACTTCCATGTTTAAATGATTTATCATTCCAAACCAAAAATACTTAAAACCCCACAAAACTAAAATAAATAAAACAGGAATACATACAAAACCAACCTAGAAACCTCAAAGTAAAGCCATTTGTTTAATATTTATATGCAGATGTTTATATTTCGTAGTTGCACTTCAAAGGAAAAACTCTTCAAATATTACTAATGCCTATTATATTGGAGAGTTACAAAATCGGTGAGCCCAGCTTTAGCTTTAAAATCCATATCTGATTTGTTGTTGTGGACCCCAGCTACAGTACACATTGTGCTGCATGACTTTTGGACAGGTTTAGAGGCCAATTTCAGTCGTGCACTAGAAGACCACACTGGATCTGAATTGTCTGGTTATTGTTGCAGTTCTACAAATATGTTTAGCTGTACTTCATCTGTACTTCATCTTAAAGAAACACTCTCACCAGCTTACACTGTGTACTGTATGTTTATGTTAAAAACTCATGAGAGGTTTATATCCTGCAGTTTTGTGTATGTTTGTGTTTGCATATGTGTGAGGATCAGTGTTTTTTTGAGTGTGTAGTATATAGGTAAGGGGGTTGAATGACTTGATCTACAGCAGGTTGAGGTGAACATGAGAAGGGTCAGTAATCCAGCGTCTTGGGTTTCCATTTAATCGCTCTTAAAGGAAGTGTGCAAAGGTTCCCACACAAACAAGACAATGAGACCACTCTGCTGCTGGAATGCTGTTAAAGTGACTTGCTATCCATCCATCCATCCATGCATCTGTCTTTCACAGTCCTCCTCTCTTTATACTTTATTAGTTGCTCCATGGTTCTTATTCTCCTTCTGCTGGACTGAAAATGTTTTTAAGTGCAGGAGCAACACCAGTGTTCTAAGTACTTCCATTCAAACAGAAAAATAAATCATGTTGTAAACCATTCTTTACTCCATCTTCCCTGCCACTTTCAATTCAATTCAATTCAGTTTTATTTATATAGTGCCAATTCACAACACATGTTGTCTCAAGGTACTTCACAACAATCAGGTACATACATTCCAATTAGTCCTAAGCATTGAACAGTGCAGTCAGAGTTAGTTATTTATTCAAATTCGATAAAAAGTTTTTCTGTCTAAGGAAACCCAGCAGATTGCATCCAGTCAGAGACTTGCAGCATTCCCTCCTCCTGGATGAGCATGTAGAGACAGTGGACTGTTACTGGCATTGACTTTGCAGCAATCCCTCATACTGAGCATGCATGTAGCGACAGTGGAGAGGAAAAACTCCCTTTTCACAGGAAGAAACCTCCAGCAGAACCAGACTCAGTGTGAGCGGCCATCTGCCACGACCGACTGGGGGTTTGAGAGAACAGAGCAGAGACACAAAAAGAATACAGAAGCACTGATCCAGGAGTCCTTTCTATGGGAAGGAAAAGTAAATGTTAATGGATGTAGCTCCTTTAGTCATTTCACCTAGAAAGAAAGAACAGATAAACTCTAAGCCAGTTTTCAAGGTTAGAGTCTGAAAAAGAGCACATATAATTAATTACAGTAAAGCTCAGTCAATCGCCATGTCTAGGAGAGAGAAAGGGTTAAACACTAAAAGACAGGGCCATGTGTATCATCGGAAGAGGGTGAGCATTAAGTAGTTGCCAGCAGAAGCTCGGACGATGCCCCTCTCCAGAAAGGTGTCACAGGTAGACACAGAGCCAGGCCAGGTGTAGCTTCTAGGAAGAGAAAAGAGAGGACAAAGTTAAAAGCTGAAATAACAGCAAATAATGCAAAATTGGAGAGTAGTTTGAGAATGTAGCGAAGAGCTTGAAAGTGGTCATTATGTCCTCCAGCAGCCTAAGCCTATAGCAGCATAACTACACAGATAGTTTCACTTCAGATTATTTAGTTAACGGCGCTTATTTTAATTCAATTCAAAGATACTTTATTGATCCCCGAGGGGAAATTAGAATTCCAGTACAACCCATCCAAAAATACATCATGACACAAGACAAGGGGGACGGGTCACCGAGGCTTTGCTGCCCACTCACAGGCGCTGCCCTTGCTAGATGAGAAAAGAGGCCACATTAGGTAAGTAGAGGGGAAAAAAATCATATTTCACACGTTATCCTTAGCAGGATACAGTTTGAGATTGCAAAAAACCTCAGCACAAAGAAGCAACAAGTTGACAAAACAACACCATGCCGGGAACGGTGAAGGTGGTGTGAGGGGTGCATATGTTTATCTTGAGCATGTGTGTGTGCAAGTAAGTCCATGAAGCACTGTCACAGAGGCCATTGTCCTTGATGGTTCGTTGGAATGTACATCGACCGGCCAAGTTCTGAGCAGGTCCACAGATGTCCTCAGGGAAGGGAGGGGGCAGAGGGAGCAGAGCGTCATGTTTACATAACTTCCAGGAGAAGTTGAAGATAGCCAGCCATCAAGGCCGTGCAGGGGAGCCAGATTCAGAAAAACAATACTTACAGGTCCTTCTCAAAAAATTAGCATATTGTGATAAAGTTCATTATTTTCTATAATGTAATGATGAAAATTTAACATTCATATATTTTAGATTCATTGCACACTAACTGAAATATTTCAGGTCTTTTATTGTCTTAATACGGATGATTTTGGCATACAGCTCATGAAAACCCAAAATTCCTATCTCACAAAATTAGCATATTTCATCCGACCAATAAAAGAAAAGTGTTTTTAATACAAAAAACGTCAACCTTCAAATAATCATGTACAGTTATGCACTCAATACTTGGTCGGGAATCCTTTTGCAGAAATGACTGCTTCAATGCGGCGTGTCATGGAGGCAATCAGCCTGTGGCACTAAGGTCTTATGGAGGCCCAGGATGCTTCGATAGCGGCCTTTAGCTCATCCAGAGTGTTGGGTCTTGAGTCTCTCAACGTTCTCTTCACAATATCGCACAGATTCTCTATGGGGTTCAGGTCAGGAGAGTTGGCAGGCCAATTGAGCACAGTGATACCATGGTCAGTAAACCATTTACCAGTGGTTTTGGCACAGTGAGCAGGTGCCAGGTAGTGCTGAAAAATGAAATCTTCATCTCCATAAAGCTTTTCAGCAGATGGAAGCATGAAGTGCTCCAAAATCTCCTGATAGCTAGCTGCATTGACCCTGCCCTTGATAAAACACAGTGGACCAACACCAGCAGCTGACACGGCACCCCAGACCATCACTGACTGTGGGTACTTGATACTGGACTTCTGGCATTTTGGCATTTCCTTCTCTCCAGTCTTCCTCCAGACTCTGGCACCTTGATTTCCGAATGACATGCAGAATTTGCTTTCATACGAAAAAAGTAATTTGGACCACTGAGCAACAGTCCAGTGCTGCTTCTCTGTAGCCCAGGTCTGGGGAATGCGGCACCTGTAGCCCATTTCCTTCACACGCCTGTGCACGGTGGCTCTGGATGTTTCTACTCCAGACTCAGTCCACTGGTTCTGCAGGTCCCCCAAGGTCTGGAATCGGCCCTTCTCCACAATCTTCCTCAGGGTCCGGTCACCTCTTCTCGTTGTGCAGCGTTTTCTGCCACACATTTTCCTTCCCACAGACTTCCCACTGAGGTGCCTTGATACAGCACTCTGGGAACAGCCTAATTCGTTCAGAAATTTCTTTCTGTGTCTTACCCTCTTGCTTGAGGGTGTCAATAGTGGCCTTCTGGACAGCAGTCAGTCAGGCAACCTGCCTGCGATCCTGTGTAAGGATCACATCCAGTCTGTGAATCAGCTCACGTAACACAACAATGTCGTCACAAAGCACCCCACAAAAGGTCCCACTGATGGTCATTGTTATACTAAAAACCACAAGAATTGCGATACCTCCCTCTGTCAGACTGATTATAACCATTGAAAAAGAGAAGGGGCCATACAGGTAGCAGAAATGGAAGGTGTGTTTGCACCTCAACCATAACTGAGGCGGTTTAGGCTACACTTGACTCCCCCTTACTGGTACACTTAAGGGTACCATGCTACTTTCAGCTGATCTCGGTAGTCTGTTCATGTATACTATACTGCAAAAAGTATTTGTCTGTCTACTTTACATGTACATGAATTTTGAAGACATTCTATGCATAATCTATAAGGTCCAATTTGTTGATGGACCCACCATTGCCAGGAAAATCAACTCGAACTATTCTGTAAACATTTTCCACAAGGTTTAGGAGTGTGTTCATAGTTAGATGAGAAAACCAGAATCAAGGCCTCTGCTCCCAAAGGTTGTGGTCAGAACTCTGTCCAGGCCAGTGAAGTTTCTCCACAATAAACCTTATACACCCACATCAGTAGAAGTAATTGTAACATAGGAATTCATTGATTTGGTGGTGTGACCCATTACCTTTGGCAATAAAGTGTATGTTTTTTTCAGGGTTGGAATTTCTGGTAGTAATTATTTCACTTTTACTAATTGTTATGATGCATTTTTTGTCTTCATAGAAGCTACATCTGGCCTGGTGTTCTGTTTAGCTGTGACACATTGCTGGAGGGGGGCATCGATTGAGCTTCTGCTGCCAATAACTTGTTCTCCTTCTATAGATGATACACTTGGTCCTGTCTTTCAGTGTTGAAAGCTGTCCACCCCCCCTAGACATAGCTACTGGCTGAGCTTTTATTGTACACGTGCTCTCTTCATTTGACTTGAAAACTGGCCTAGAGGTTATCTGTTTAGCTATGTCTCTCTCCTAAGGAAAACCATTAAAGGAGGTACTACCATTTTTTACTTTTCTTTAACACAGAAAGTAATCCTGAACGAGTGCTTTGGTGTTTTTTTTTTTTTTTTTGCATGAATGCTTTTTCTCATATCCCCAGTCAGTTGTGGCAGATGTCCACTCACACTGAACATGGTTCAGCTCCAGGTTTCTTCCTGTAAATGGGAAGTTTTCCTTTCCACTGTCGCTACATGCATGCTCAGGATGAGGGATTGCTGCAAAGTCATAACTGACCTGACCTGGCATTGTTCAATAGCTAGGATATGATCAATTTAAAGATGTATGTACTTGACTATACTCTGTTTGCATGATTTGAAAATATGAAAATATTTTCTGCTGTTTAGCTATAGGCTGCACAGTGGAGCAGTTGTAAGTTCTTCCTTGCAGCAAGAAGGTCTTGTGTTTAAATCCCAACGTGGGTTCTTTCAGCATGGAGTTTTCATGTTCACCACATGGACACGTTAGTTCTCCGGCTTTCTCCCTTAGTACGAAAACATGCATGTCAGGTTAAATGGTTTCTCTAAATTGTCCTTAGGAGTAAGTGTATGTATGTGTGTGCCGGGCTGTTTTTCATGTGTGGTTGTCTTGGCCTATGTTGGATTAGTGTCTTGTCCTGGGTGTATCAAGTCTACCACAAAAATATTAGCCTAAATTTAAGTTCATATTGCCGAACTTAAGTCAATGAAAATATTTTTTTCTTTAAAAAGAATAGCACAGTTGTCGTTACTGTTGCCTTACAACAAGGTCATCCAACAGTCCAAGAAAGTATGTCTATTATGTTAACTTGTCACTCTAAATTGTCCTGTGTAAGCATGTATTTGCATGGTGGTTTTTGCTGTGTATCTCTGTGTAGCCAGGTGTTGGACTAGCGACCTGTCTAAGGTATACCCTGCCTCTTGTTCATTGAATGCTGGAGATAGGCATCTGCGACCCTGCAAGGATTATTTGGTACAATGGATGTTTAGTTGCTTGTAAGGCCTGACTTTTTGTTTTTTTATGTGTGAGTTTATTTTGTTTGTGACTGAATGTGTAATACTTTGCAAGATCTACATAGTTTTTTGACAGAATAAGTTCTCTGGAGGGCATATTCTCATCAGAAAATCCTGGATTATTATTAACCTTGATTTATCTAGCATTTTCAACTGTTGGAGTCTCAGTAACAGTTACTGGCTAGTAAATAGCCACCAGCTCTGACTACTTGCCTGCTGCCATCAGCCCACCTTACCTGCCTCCAGCCTTCCCTCCTGCCAGAGCCTCCAGCCATCAGTTCTATTTGCTTGACTCCAGGCCATTGACCCAAGGCTCTAGTCATTGGCCCAGCCTGCCAGTCCCGAGCCACCAGCCCAGCCTGCTAGCCTCCAGCCAACAGCCAAGACAGCCAGCAGCTGATCCACGAGTCCTCTTTGGGATATCCAGGTGGAGTGGCGGCAGCTGGCCCACCAAGCCTCTCCAGAACACAGACTGAACCCTAAAATGTTACGGTCTCTAAGGTATTTTTTCCTGGATTGCTCATTAATTTCTAAAAGGAGATATTATTACTCCTAACTACACTATGTCAGTTTTACCAGTGTGGCTCTAACAGTGTTTTTTAATAATTATAAAGCCTTTGTTGTACCACCAATTACAGTCATGCAGACTTTGTTTTTACCTGACTGAAGCGTAGGTGCATTCTGCTGCCCTTCATGAGGCAAGGCATTATTTTTACCACCTCCAGCCTACAACAGCTCTATCTCCTTGGTTCACATAATCAGCCTGTTGATCTCACAGGACAAATTCCCCATGCACTCACATCCTAACACAAGAAACATTCAGGAGATGTCTCAGTATCCTTTTGCTGCTGTTATCAGGGAACATTTAACTGAACCCTGGTCCACCCAAATACTCACATTCTATAGGCTCTGTAAAAAAATATTTTTGTTCCGATGTGCACTCGGTAACCTTTGTTAGTTTTTGTTACTGTAAAAGTGTTGATATAATGCAAAATCCGCGAGATGGTTGTACTGCAAACCCAGATATTCTGGTGATATTCAAAATGTAGCTTAAAAATCCTTCACTAACTCTACTGTTCTCATCCCTTATATATATATATATATATATATATATATATATATATATATATATATATATATATATATATATATCTTTTGTTGAGGCAGAGTCTGAGGCAGGGTCTGCAAAGGTGGAGGAGTACAGTAGCTATCTACTGCAAGAATGATCTACAGTGTTCTTTAATCACCTCTAAATCAGTTGAAAATGAGTTTGAGCTAATGCTTCATAAGATCTAAAAAAATTCTCCATCAATTCGTCTGGCTGTTATAGACATTCCTCTGCACCTGCCTTTACCCTCCATGCTTTGTGTAAAATAATTGTTCCTTCCATCTCCTCTGAGTTTATCATGCAGGATTCTTTCTAGGAATCCTACAGACTACTGAAAGACCAAACAAGATGAAGGTGGAATAAGGTGGAGCAGAGCGCGTTTGATAAGTGCAAAGAAATGTTAACCAGTGATAAAGTGCTAGTTCAAATAGAAAAGGAGGCATTGGGCCTAGTGTATGGTGTAAAGAAATTCCATCAATATCTGTGGGGGCGGAAGTTCAACTTGATCACTGACCATAAACGTCTGCTCTCGTTGTTGGGAGAACATTAATGACTTCCAACAATGGTGTCAGCATGCATACAAAGGTGGGCTATTGTATTATCTGCCTATGATTATCACATAATCTACCGCCAGTCAGCAGAACATAGCAATGCAGACGGTCTGTCTTGTGTTCCACTGCCTGTGTTCCACTGATACTAGAGATACCTGAACAGGGAAAATGACAGCATGCCTAAATGCACTGATCTGTGAACACCTAGAGGAGGTGCCACTGAGTGCAAGACAGATTTCCAGAGTGACACACAAGGATGCAGAGCTTTCCAGTCTGCACAGATACATCATGGAAGGGTGGCCAAAAGAAGTGTCAGAGGAATTGAAGGCGTACTACAAAAAGAGAGGAACTATCTGTTGAGCGGGGCTGCGTGCTATGGGGGACTACAGTTGTGGTTCCTACAAAGCTGATAAAAGCAGTGCTTAATGAGATCCCCAGTAGACACCCAGGCATTGTAAAGATGAAGATGATTGGAAGACAATATGTCTGGTGGCCAAGTGTAGACAAAGACGTTGAAAAGACCTGGAGGCAGTGTTACAGGTGCCAGCTGGAGCATCGTATGCCGTCGTATGCTGAGTCCCACTCCACCCCTCGGAGTTTCCTGGAGAGGTTTGGAAAAGGCTTAATATTGAATTTGCAGGTCCATTTATGGGTCACATGTCTATGATAGTGGCAGATGTTTACTCTGGCTAGAGGTTTTTAGGATGGCGAAAACAACATCCTCCGCAACTGTTTCAAGGCTTAAGAGACCTTTTGCATCATGGATTACCACAGCAAATTGTCACAGACGACGCCACTACCTTCATGTCAGATAAGTTTCAGCTGTTCATTAAAATAAATAGTATCTTTCACACAACTGGTGCACCATGGCATCCATCCACCAATGGCCTAGCTGAGCGGTATGTTGCCATTTTCAAGGCAGGCATGAAGAAGCTGGATGGAGAGGACTTGGGTGTTGAGGACAAAATCTTGCACTATCTGCTGCGTTATCGCACAACTGCCCACACTGTGACTGGAAAGTCACCAGCAGATTTGCACCTAAAGAGGCATGTGCGTTCGTGGTTGGACTTCCTAAAACCAAACATCACAATGAGGGTGAGGAGAAAGCACTATCAACAGGAGAAGGAACATGACAGTAGAGCGGTGGAGAGGCAGTTTGTAGTGGATGATCTCATGTATCTGCACAACACTGCAGGAGACAAACCAAAGTGGATCCCAGGTGTGGTTACACAGCAGACAGGGCCGGCACGAGACCGGCCCTGTCTGCTGACATACTCCCGAACATACTCCCTGTCTGCTGACTTTGAGGCGCTCAAAGCGCACAATTAGGCAGCCGTCATGTTACTGAGAATGAATGTGATACTGGCGCTATTCCATTCATGTGGGTTAAAGGAAATTGAGTTTCTTGTAAGGGTTAATGCACTGTGTTGGGATTACCTTTTAAAATAATGGGGGAGGTAATGTGGTGTCTTAATTCTGTATTCAGTTGCATTCTGTTTGGTCCTACGGGTCTGTCGTACTTTTGGGGTGGGCCCCTTTTAGGCTCATGTAGGGCAAAGTTGGTTGTTGGACTTTTTCCCTTATAAGGCTGTCACGTTGCTCTGAGAGAACCGCCATTAAAGTTGTTAAACATGTGCTCCACCTCTTATTGAAAGACAACCACAGTGTCATTTATTTTTACTTCATATTAGAATTTTTAGAGAAACATTTATTTAAATATATCTTATGCACCTGTAATTTCTCTTATTTTAATAATAATAATAATAATTTGGGATTTTTAATTATTAACAATAACTGCTGATATCTAAATGTACTTTTGCAACAAGGAAGTGTTACCTGCTGAGCCTTGATCTGTTTATCAACAGCAATAACAACCTTTTCTTTGGCGATCTTTTCCCATCAGATGCTCTGAACAGCGTGGCTAGAGACTCTGCTTCAACATTCTCTGTCTGTAAAATATCCTGACCTCTGACATAATTTCTCTTGTGAATTCAGAGGTTTCTTGTTCGAAGCAGTTTGCTGAGAAGTCCTCCGATCACAACTGGCTGTGTTTGGTGGGATCCTCTTTGCTTCAGGACAGTAGTGCAGACTAACGGCTGCTGTCGTAGTATTGCTGCCACCACCAGCAATGCACCGTTTGACTGTATTATGTTTTTAACGCAACTTGGGTTCTACCTGAACAGTTTATCATTGATGCTCACACAGTGAATGACCGAGACTTCCCCCTAGGCGTCATATCTGGTCGACTTCGGACTTTAACATTGAAATATGCTTATTTTGTGTCACGATTGTCTTTTTTTTTTACGTCTTTAATCCTAATATCATGTCAATTACTGCCCAATTCCTTCAATATATAGATATTCCCTGTCAGTTGGCGACAGCAAATCTTACCAAAAACTGCTGGCTAAGGACAAATATAAATACAGTAAGATTATTATTCTCGCTGGTGGTATTGACTCCTAGTTACGCCAATCAGAGGTCACAAAGTTAGTGTTACTTTGGTGTGTAAATTTGCCAAAACAATTTTGGACACCGTCATTTTCTCTTGTCCCTTACCTGATCTGACCAGTGACAACATGTTTAGCCGCATGCTGTCATTCAACCACTGGCTGTCTAGGTGGTGTCCTGAAAATGATGTGGGCTACAATGATAATTGGCGAACATTTTGGGGAAAACCTAGACTGATCCATCCCGCTTTGAATGGAGCACCTCTTCTTTCTAGGAATCTGGCCAAATATATTAGTTCTCCAAAACTCTGAAAAACCAGGGTTCAGACCAGGAAGCAGGGTCGTAGTTTAACACTACTCTCTGCAGCTTCTGTACTGCTACCCACCCATTACCCTGTTAAGAAAGTGTTTTGCCCAAGGCCAAAATTGAATAGATTAAAAAATAATTTAAAAGGAGGATGCCATGAAAATCTAATAAAAATAAACACAACGTACACTGAAAGGAAATATAAAACAATTAAATGTGGCTGATTGAACATAAGATCTCTCACTTCAAAGTCTTTGTTAGTTAATGACTTGATTTGTGACAATTAGATTGATTTATTTTCTCACAGAAACCTGGCTGCAGCAAGAGGATTATGTTACTATAAATGGGTCAACTACTTCTAATTATTTAAATTTTCACATTCCTCGAAATACATGGTGATGAGGAGGAGCAGCAACCATCTTTCAGCCCGATTTATTGATTAGTCCCAGACCAACTAATAGCTACAACTCTTTTGAATATTCTTAGTTTTCTTTATATAAATTGCAAAGCACTAAAACCACTTCTGTTTGTTGTCTTGTATCGTGTACCAGGCCCTTATTCTCAATGTTTAGATCAGTTCTTAGTCTTCTCATCTGATTTAGTTGTAAATATAGATAAGGTTATTATAGTGGGGGATTTTAACATTTTAACATATTGACACTGAAAGTGATAGCCTAAATATAACCTTTAACGCTATCTTAGACTTATTTGGCTTTGCTCAAAACATTAACAAACCTGCCCACCTTTGTCTTCATTCTCTGGACCTTGTGTTGACATATGGCATTGAGTGTACAGAAATAACAATATTGCTTCATAACCCTGTCCTGTCTGACCATTTTTAATAACCTTTGAGTTTAATTTAACTCAGTACTCCACACCTGGAGTACCCATTCCACACCATGAAAATTTCATTTTAGTAGATCATTATCAGACAATGCTGTGACAACCTTTAAAGTTCCACTTTTAATTTCCTCATTATCACAGAAAAACACAGTGGGGGGCAATCATTTTATTTCTTCTCCTTCACAAATTGATTCCCTTGTTCATAGTGTTACTTCCTTATTGCGTGGTGCATTAGACAATGCAGCCCCCCTGATAAAGAAGGTAATTATTCATAGGAGGCTGGCTCCCTGGTTTAATTCAGAGCTGCGTACTTTAAAGCACAATGTTAGAAAATTTGAGACAAAATGGCGCTGTACACACCTAGGAGACTTCTACATAACATGAAAAAATAGACTACTGTTGTATGAAAAGACACTTCGCCAAGCTACAACAGCTTATTTCTCATCATTAATAGAAGAGAAGAAGAATAATCCTAGATTTCATTTTCCTACAGTTGCTAAACTTTCAGAGTAATAGCTCTGTTAAGCCATCTATTCCCTTAGCTCTCAGCAGTAATAACTTTATTGGATTATTTTTAAATAAAGTTGATTCTATTAAAAGTAAAATCATTGGCATACTCCCGATGATGATTACTTCATCCTCAGTCAGTGAGACAGCATTGGAGGTAACTGTAGAAACTGATCTGTGTTTGGACTGATCCTGTGGAGCTTCCAGAGTTATCAAAAATATTAGCTTCATCTAAACCTTCAACTTGTATGTTAGACCCAATCCCAACCAAATGATCTAAGATAAGGTAAGGTAAGTTTATTTATATAGCGCTTTTCAGTAACGAGACACTCAAAGCGCTGTACATATAATTACAATACAATCACAAAGAAAATAAACACAGATACAGACACAGAAAAACAAATCAAATGATACTACAATCCTTCTAAGAATTCTAAAAATCTATGAATCCTTCTGAGAAATCTAAAAATTAATAATTAATAAGTTATTTCCATCCATTGAAATTTAACTAAGCAATCACTGAGTTCTAACTAAGGAAGTTGAGTCACTGGTGCAAAATCAACTTTTGTTCATGTTGGATGGGTGCAAAAACTTGTTATCACTCATGTAAAAACTTTGTGTTGCAAGGCACCTGCATTATGCCTTCCTCCCTGTGTGTGTGAGATCATTGTTATCTCTGTGTGAACCAGCCTCCTTTCTGTCTCACACACACCCTGTCTGAACTGTCTGTTGAACTGTGCATATAAATAAAGAGATAGGGTGTCAAAAACTTTGTAGTTTCACTGCAAAGTGGGCTACCCTTGCTGCAAGTAACTATGACTGTATCGTTCTTACCTCTGAGTTGACTAAATAATACCTAACATTTATTGGTCCTTCGTAGCCGGATTAATTCAATAACCTTATTTCTCTTTGCTTTAACAGTGACTCTGGGATCCGTGGGGGAAGCCTGACGTCGAGTGAAGCACCGCTGCACAGCCTCCATTAGCCGGAGTGGCTGAAAGTCCCGGTGTGTGTGAATTCACACCTGGCCAGTGGGTTATTGCCTTCCTCGGCGCGGGGTGACTCTCACAGGGTCCAGAGAGTCACCAAGAAGTCAACTCCGAGGTGAGACAGTTTTAAAATACAGTTCATAGGAAAAGTACTTAACAGTCGTTGGTAGTGCGTCGCCGGTAAGGACGCTGCATTCGGATGGTTTTATTCCACCGTGAAAGGAATAGTGACAAATTTGGTACAATCCCGCCATGAAGGGGATTAAAGAAAACGACTGAGGATTATTCCCCTGCGAGGGAATAGAGTAAGCGCTATATAAATAAAAGAAGAAAAGTACTTAAAAGTCGTTGGTAGTGCGTCGCCGGTAAGGGCGCTGCATTGGGATGGTTTTATTCCACCGTGAAAGGAATAGTGACAAATTAAGGTAGGGCCCCGCCAAGAAGGGGGCCACATAAAACGACTAAGGGTTATTCCCCTGCGAGGGAATAGAATAAGCGCTATAAAAGTAAAAAGAACGGAGTAAATTGAGCTCATAAAATAACACCAAGTTAACTTAGAAAAATTACAAGGTACCTGAAACTAACTGTGTGACTGTGTTGTGTGTGTATATGGAGGACTAAGCATTTTAATAGAATCATAGCAGGATTCTGCTAGTCCTGTGTTTTCTTTTGCCCAGATTAAAACTACGTACTGGTGACTTTGGAGATTCAGGTCGGATTTCATTCCAGAAAATTAACACCGCTGCGAATTTGTCGCAGTAGAAGGCCGTGTTAATGTCCTCTCCATAAGTCTCATGTCAGTGACCTTTTATCTGGGACATTTATACTACAATTAAACTAACATAAAACATAATGGGGAAGAAACAAAGTAAACTAATTGACTTAGAAGGGGAGGTAAAGTTTATGGAGAACTATGTAAAAGAATCTGTCATAGTTGGAATAAAAAATAAAAAAAACATGGGCAAATTAGATACAAAGGACGTCTTAAAATTACAAGGGGATCTAAAATTAGAAATAATGAAAACTAAAAAGAGAAAAATAACAAAGAACAATGGGGAAAGAACAGAGAAAAATCTCTGATTTAACAGAAATATGTACACGATGGCATAAAAAATACAGATTTTCAGGTAACTTAATTATCACTGAAATCCTAAAACTACACGGGGATCTTAAACTGGAGATTATGCATTCAAAAGATTCAAGAGACAAAAAAACCTTGCCAGATTATAATTTCAAAGGGGACTTTTCAGTCCCTGAGTGCACACAGTTGATAAACAGATTAAAACAAAAAGATGAATTAAAAAAAAAAACAATAAGAGCAGCTTTTAACTGACATAGCCATAATACTGAGGCTTTAAGAAAAGCACAGAAAAAAAAACTTTCAGCTTAACTGAAAACAAATAAAGGGGGGTGGACCGCCACCCATCCCAGGTTAGAATACCAAGGTAGCCCCAAATTATAAAGACTAAGAGGTGGTTTTAGAGGACGTGGTAAAGGAAGTTAAAAGAGGAGGTGACAATGTGGAAACTGTCCAACTGGACAACCCAGTGAACAATGACTAGAGAAGGGAGAACAGAATGTTGTTAAAGAAGTAATCTGAGAGTAAAATATTTTGTAGGCAAGCATTAGTGAGAAACAGGTGCTTTAAAAATCATTCTATGGTGTTATACTACCAACAATATCATGATAAAATGCAAAAGATTCATTTTACAGGGAAATAATTCCATATTTGGCTCAGATTGTGTGCATTCTTGATTTTTCCTCTTTGAGAGAAGTTAAATTTCAGCTCTGTGAAACGACCTTGACAAAGAGATGCAGCTGCCTGAAAACAAAGATAAAACTTCTGCAAACAGCAGAAGCCTATCTCTGCTGAAAGGTCTGAAAAAAATTGTAACTCTACCCTGCATGTGTCAAACTCAAGGTCCGCGGGCCAAAACCAGACCCCAGAAGTTTAGTGATTCTCTAGACGTTGAGCTTTTAATATGGTGATTGTGTGCTTGAATGTTATTTTGTCAATCAATAAGCAGTTTTGTCTACATTCTGCCACAATCTGCCTTTTGAAAATGTTTTGAATCTTGCTCTTTATGTATAAAAAAAAAAAGAAAAGAAAAATTGGCTAAAGTCTGCAGACACAAAATGAACCTGGATTGAAGCTCTAACTAAGTTTATTTAATCTGAGATCCTCTCCAAATGCAACAGTATATGTCAGTCTACATGAGATACTAACAACTTCACCTACTGGTATAATATAAAGATCTGAGTGAATATGTGAAACAAACAATGATGAAAGTTTTTCAACAGGTGATGCTCATCCAGGAGGAAGACAGTGTTCCTAGGAAATGCAGCTCATTCATTAACAATCAATTTTTCTCCTATAGGTGGAAGTTTTGCTGACTAATCATAGGCTGGATCTATGAAACATTATGTGCACAGACCAAATGACCAAGGTTCTGACTGACTTATGAACCTCACTGACCTGACAATGATAACATGACACCCAACAGATAACACCTTTAAGGTGGACCCACTAAGACCACCTTATTGATTCTTGGTGAATAAAAAAAAAAAATTGAAGCGTTCAAAACAGACCTAGTGGAAACAAAAGGGGTTATGAGGAAACAATGTGCATTTTAAGAATAATAGAAGTCAAATTATGTTCAAATTTTTGCAAATAAAAATTACTCTGACAGAGAAATAAGTAAGTAGTGTGTGAATGTGTGTGAATGGGAATGACGGATTTCATTGTAATACATCTTTGAGGGACCTTAAAAGCGCTAATAAAGGTCTGATGTTCTGATGATCTTTGCCAAATTTATATCTTAATAAGGTTTCCAGAATCTTTTTCGAAAAATCATATAAAGATGGCAAAGGTTCTACCTCTATTGAAAATACTGATAACCATAAGAAAGTTCATAGATCCGTCTTCAATTTTTCCTAATTCTTTTACAAACAGGTCATTTAAACTTGCATGTGGCCAAATGTCTGTATTTGACTTTCTGTTTTTGTGAAATAAATGTCTGTTTCATGTTATGTAAAAATTAGAGTCCTCAACAGTACCATAATAATATTAGGTCAGTTCTCTATGGTAAAACAAAAAGATTTTAACAGATGTTTAGACTTTTTCCAGTCAGGTTCAAAATGATTGAATTAGACTCAAACTTAACATAAGATGAAATGAACCTTAACAGAATTACTGGACTGGACTGAAATAGAGAAAACTTTAGTTAATTGAAACAAACTTTAGTTACTTGAACTAAATACAAAGCTGACTGAAACTGTATGTTGTACCTATAAAACTGGGTAAAACAAACTAAGATTATAAGATATAACATGCCCTTCATTTTTTGTGTTCATCAGTGAGTGAGTTTTTATTTTTTATTTTTAATAAGAACTAAACCAAGCATTATTTATAATAATAGCAACTACCAAAAATATTGATCTCATTTTTAAATGTAATAAGGACTTACTTTATAAAATATGATAAAAAAGAATAATAAGAATTTGGAAAAACAGAGGCTTTAAACCTCTGCAGGAACAGCACTGACACTGTCAAAGGTAGATCCTAATACAGGAATCTGGAAGCTCATTCTGGGGTGGATAGTCAAAGTCCATCCAAGGACACATTTAGATGAGGCAGAGGGACAAATACAGGGCTTAGCTGAGAGCAAAGAGAGCAACATGCATCCTGCCCTAGCTGCTGTCCCACCTGAACTGTGGTCCCAATCATCAACTGATGTAGGGCTTATAAAGTGGTTCCCACCATACAAGGTTAAAACTAACATCTGAAAAAAGACTATTAGTCCGTCAATACCCCTTAAAGCCAGAAGCTGAAGAAGGTATTAAGTCAGTAATACAAGATATGTTGAAGTCAGGAATATTAAGAGAAGCACCTGACGCTACATGCAAGACATATCACACTGACATCGCTATTATTATCACAGCCAAACACAACTCTAAAAAGATGTGCCCTTTAAATCCAAGTACTCTAATACCTACTGCAGAAGATGGAAAACCACATTCTTATAAAGCAAAAGTTGAAGACACCAAACCCAGACAAGACATTTCTCAAACCCTTATACCAGATTCATGTGTTGTGTTTGTAGATGGCTCAGCATCTAAAGATGAATATGGAAAGAATAGAGTTGGTTATGCAATAACAACCATCGATAGGATAATAGAAGCTAAATCTCTACCCAATACATGCTCAGCCCAAACAGCAGAATTATATGCTGTAGTAGGAGCATGTGAATTACATGAGGGACAAATACTTACTATATACACAGACAGCCAATACGTTTTCGGATCAGTACATCACCATGCTAAGATTTGGCAAAATAGAGGTTTTAAAACATCATCAGGGACAGAACTAACTCATTTCAACCTATTAAAGAGAAAATGTCAGATTTGCTATTTATAGACACAGACGTGCTGAAAGACGCCCAACAGTCAGCACCCAAGACAGAAATAAAGGCCTGGCTAAAGAAAGGAGCACAGAGAAAAGATGACATCTATCAGATAGAAGATAAACCAATCCTCCCAAAAACATCTATACAACACAGCGGCTACAGTGACACATTGGGAAGACCCACATGTCAAGGGGGGAATATGTCACATCTGGTAAAGCATTAATGCTACACTATCAATTTTTCTGACTATGCAAATAATTTTTGCAGATCATGCATAATTTGTTGCAAACACGGGGGAAGAAATATTGCCTAGTTGTAATAGATGAACCTAGTGACACATTTCTTCCCCACATATGGTATCCCACAGATTATAAGGTCAGATAATGGAACTCATTTTGTAAATAAATTAATAGATCTAAGTTCTAAAGCATTAGGGTTTCAGTTAAAGATTAAGGAAAACAATGGAAGAAACAGGGAGGCCATGGCCCGAATGCCTATCCCTGGTTAAATTATGGATGAGAATAACTCCAAATCAAACTGGTCTTATTCCATTTGCCACCTACTGTACATCATTGTATGGCTCCACCCACTATATTCTGAGTCTGAGATCACGTGGCACCAAGTTGCTGATATAAATTTGTATTCTCAAAGTAATAGTACATGGCAGACCGTTTTCTCTGCCCTCTGACATGAATGGTCCTGATTAAGACACTCCACTGGAAGAATTGGAGCACTCCTCGGTGGAAAGGGCCGTTTCAAGTACTCCTGACAACGCCCACAGCTCTGAAAATAGCAGAGAGGCCTTCCTGGATCCATAAAAGCCACTGTAAGCCAGTTTTGCCGTTACAGGAGCCAAACCAACCGACGGGGTAGCAGAGGAAGTGAAGTCTGGGTTCAAAGGAGTTGGAGGACCCGTATGGCCCAGCATCTCAAACCGGTGAAGAAAACAGCTGATCTGCACCCAATTATAAAATGGCTCTCTGTAACATGTGGACAGGACTGATAAGCCTGAGCTTAATTCTGGTAGCAGGACTCTTTCTCTATCTAAAGCAGGATCCACAGGAGATGATACCGAACCAGAAGAGATGGACATCAGACGGGACCCATCTCAGACCACTGACGGAAGGACATGACACACACCCATTTCTGCAAAATTACTGGTATCGTTATGTGTATGACACAGCTAAAACTCAAAATAAAACTGATTGTTATGTGTGTTCTATAATGCCCGTGCATTCCCAAGACCCCACCATATATGTCAAAGCTATGAACCTCACCGAGACAAGTATCTCATATCAATGGGCCTGATAGAATATACAAATAAAAAGTTATTTCTTATGCCAGACCAATCTTTCAGTAACCAGAGATTAAATTACAGTTGTGACCCAGAAAACTGCACTTGCGACAGAAAACAATGGCAATCTCTCAACATTACAGGGAAATCAGAACCATTCAAAGCATATGTAACAGACCCCGGAAACCATCGACACTGCATAAGACAAAATATTACAGGGAATCATACTCATTTTGTAGGGAATACTACGAAATGTAACTACTTCTACACTTACAGGAATAATCCCAGAAACGGCACATACTGGATAGAAGGGGTGGCATGGTTATGTGATAATAACGCTTATGTACTTCCACCCAGTTGGTATGGTGTATGTGCCCCAGTTTTCACATCAGATCACACTGTGGTACTTAGTAAGCAGACTATAGTTATACCACATAGGAGATCAAAAAGGGAAATAGATGTTAAACCACATGACCCCATTTGGGGAACAAATGTCCCAGATGAATTTAAACTTTGGTCTAAAGATGATAAAACATTATTATCTCTCTTACCCTGGTTAGGTATGGGCAAATTAATGCTGCGCGTGGAAACTTTAAGTTATTGATTTGGATTGTTTCTAAATAACTCCATAATAGTAGAAGAGGGTCAAAACACAGAAATGAGCGCTATGCGAGCCATGGTAATTCAGAACCGCATGGCTTTGGATATTCTAACAGCATCAACGGGGGGCGTTTGTGTTCTATTGAATAACACCTGTTGCACATATATCCCAGATAATATACACTCTGCAAACATAACGGGAGCATTAAACAACCTACGGAATCTGCAAAATGTCATGACACATGACCACCCAGATCCTAACTCTTCTTGGTTAGATTGGAAGCTCACAGGGGGATGGATAAATCTGTTTTAAGGTTCTCTTAGTTGCAGTAATAGCATGCATGGGCCTTCTGTATCTCCTGTCAATATGTATTATCCCATGTTGCAAATGCATGGTACAAAGAATAGTAACTCAGTCAATCACGGTGGCATATGCAACACTGAACCAGGTAGAAATGCACGAAAATGAAGGGGACGATTATGATGACATGTTGTAAATAAATCACATCAAAAGCCTGAGTGTACTCATACATTGTATTTCATAAAATGACCTTACAGCAGAAAATCGAAAGAAGTTGTTGCTTAAGTGAAATGAGAAAAAGTACAATGATGACATAAACAGAGCAGATTTTTAAATTCTTTTATTTTTATGTTTTCAAATATTATTCTTTTATTTTTATGTTTTCAAATATTATTCTTTTATTTTTATGATTTCAAGTATTATTCTTTTATTTTTATGATTTCAAGTATTATTCTTTTATTTTTATGATTTCAAGTATTAATCAACATTTAACTTTTAATGGTCGCCGAGGGCGGCGGGGCCATATGAGTATTTCCCACAAAATATAATCTGTTTACCGTCCGTGGGTTTTCGCTCATACAAAGTATTTTTTTTATTCGTTTTTATATTAAATGTTTTTACTTGTGATAAAAGGAGGGACTGTTGGATGGGTGCAAAAACTTGTTATCACTCATGTAAAAACGTTGTGTTGCAAGGCACCTGCATTATGCCTTCCTCCCTGTGTGTGTGAGATCATTGTTATCTCTGTGTGAACCAGCCTCCTTTCTGTCTCACACACATACACCCTGTCTGAACTGTCTGTTGAACTGTGCATATAAATAAAGAGATAGGGTGTCAAAAACTTTGTAGTTTCACTGCAAAGTGGGCTACCCTTGCTGCAAGTAACTATGACTGTATCGTTCTTACCTTTGAGTTGACTAAATAATACCTAACAGTTCAAATTTTTAAGAGACTAGTATTATTTTCCTTTCACTGGTAAATCTAAAAATCTATGAAAAGGAGAAGAATACACATTTAGGTAAAAATCAGGACCACGGGAAAGCAACACACATAAGCAAAGATTTTGCAGGGCCATGGTGGACTCATGAGGGTGCCAATATTTAAGTATGATCATGTGTGCACAGAATTACTGTCAACACTGACGAAGGTGCTATTGTCCTTGAAGAAGAGATGGAATTTTAATGAAACGGCCATACAGTTCAGTTCAGTTCACAGGCTGCTGGGGCAGAGCGTCGTATTTACAGGACATCCAGGAGAAATGTTTTGATAAGAAGCCTGTGAAGGCCATATTGGGGCACCTGAATTAGACAAACATTAAATGTTTTGGTTCAGGCCAGCTGTGATTTTCCGCCTGCCTTCAAAGTCTTACTGGCATTCTCAATTTCAAATCCAAATAGCCAAATTTCTGGTACTTTCAGTAGATCCTGAGCAAACAACTTTCTCCAAGATTAAATCATATCACCTTTGAGTCCGAGAAATGCAGCCAGCCTGCGATTCTGTTCAAGGATCGCGTCCAGCTTGCAATTCTGCTCTCTTAACATATCAGTCTGAGTGCTGAGAGCTCTAAAGATCCCTTCAAACATCCCAGGCAGCTTTGGGGTGCTTTGAACAGCTGCTGATATTTTACAAATCTTTCGATAAGCCAGATAACCGCCAACTCCAAAAAGCAGAAATCCTGTTATCAGAAATCCAATTATGTACAAATCTTCCACGTCCTCGACTGACATTGTTGTCAGGCACATAATCTTCCACCGCTGCCAGGAATCAATTGCGTATCCGGAGAAGAACGTCCCGTCTGGACAAGAGGGTTCCCCTTTACCCTGTCTTCCCGTCGAGAAAATTTGATTGATTGGGTTAAGAGACCAGCTGACCAAATCCATAATGAACAAATTAGGAGGATATGCAAACAGAGGCTCTAAGAAAAACATAGACAAAAAGCTGAAGCAGGGCAAAAAATGGGGAAGGAAGTGTTCCCTCTGATTACCAGCCCCATTTTAGATATGATTAATCTAATCTTAGTAAATGGATACCACATGCTTTAAGGTAGCTGTAAATAAACCTTTACTTAAGAAACCTTTACTTGATCAAAAAGACTTAATAAATTACAGACTTGTTTCCAATCTTACGTTTTTCCACTGTCACTGCTTGCATGGTCAGTATGAGGGATTGCTGCAAAATCAATACAAGCGCTTGCCCACTGTCGCTACAGTGGTCATGCTCATCCAGGAGGAGTAAATGCAAGTCTCCGATTCAATGCAATCTACTGGGTTTCCTGAGATAGAAACACTTTTTAACCAATTTGAATAATAAACTGAATTTGACTGCACTGTTTGATAATTAGGATTAATTCGAATGCATGTGCCTGAATTGAAATCTGTATGATTTGATTGAATTGACTTTGTAAAGTGCCTTGAGATGACATGTGTTGTAAAGAATTTAGTAAAAGAGTCTTTTCTCCTGTGGAGAAGTAAGTCTACTCATTGTTCTGTGAGAATGAGCAACCCCTTAACAATTACAGGCAAGATGATTTTGAATATACATTATTCCCACTCTGTTCCTTGACATTAACTCCAGCATTCTGACGATGGCATCTCAATGGTTTCGGTTTTCTGGGAGCTATGTTGAGGGATGGGTTTGTGCTGGTATTAAGGTAATACAAGCATGATGCCAGCCTTGAGGGGCAAATGTTTTGGAGGTCTGTGCTACCATCTAGTGGTAAAAAAAGCCTTACACAGGAAGAATTACTACTACAACTACTAATAATAAAAACAATGTGGACTATACAAATTGTGCTGTTTATAGTTTGTCAAATGGGCTATATAGGATACAACAATACAGAATTTTACACAAAATGCAACTGTTAAATATATACGGATTTTAATTTGGTCTGTGAGGAGCAGTCGTGGACGCATCATAGAAGAAGCAGTCTGTCACTAAATCAGAATCAGAATAATCTTTATTGGCCAAGTTTGTGTGCACAAAAAAGGAATTTGAGTTTGTTTTCCAGCGCTCAAATCATACCAACATAATCTATAAATATGTAAATTTCAGAGGAAATAAAAATAAGAATGAAGGAGCAGTATGTACACTGTATGTTCAGCCAAATTTTATATTTGTTTATAAAAAGAAAAATGAAAGGCAGAAAGTCATTGTGCAAATATCCCTATTTTGTTTGATAACAGTGTATCTGACTACTCTGGCTGTAAGATGTTCATTGTGTTCATCAGAAAGACAACCTGGGGAAGAAACTGTCTCTGTGGCAGCTGGTTTTTGTGAATAGCGCTTTGTAACACTGACCTGAAGGTAAATGTCTAAACAGTCCTGGACGGGTTAAGCTCCAGGTAGTTCTGACTGCACCAGTGGATCGACCAATCCACCTCCAGTCTATATGCAGACTTCTTGTTTTGTTGTGTAAAATAACAGTCCTTTAGTTTTATTGTTGTGCTTATTTATTACCACATGTCCATCACGTTCTGGCTGCCATCTCTGTCTTGTCTCCTCTTGTTCTCTAATCTTGCTCTCACAATAGCACAGCAATATACATTACACTACATTTTCCACCTTGTTTCTAGATTTACTTAGAAGGAAATGTTTTTGTTACAGATCGGTTTGTTCTAATCAAGTCACATTGTTCCATAACTTTCCAAATTAAACAAAAACATTCTTTTTTTCTTTTACATTGACACCAAATTTGTTAACATATCGAAACATATTCATTTCCCTTTTATATTAACAAACCAAGGGTAGCATCTGTTCAAAAAATCAAACTAGGTACTGTTCAATTTACACAACACAATATTTGATGACAGTTAGCCAAGAACCCAGAGGCAAAAGAGGAGAACTGGGGAAGAGCTATATTGAATGAGAATCAGCAGCGAGCTGTTGCAGTTGCTGCACCAGGACCTAGCTGTGCTCAACTAGTTCCACCGGTCTCGTTTAACCTTGGAGTATTTGTTAACAGAAAACAGTCTGTGGAAGGACTCTTACAGCTTTTTCGAAGATGCGAGTGGAACAATAATGCACAAGATTTGGTGAGGACAGCAACTCTGTTGCATTGTATAAGAACTCCTACAAAAAGGATTTCCACAAATCTACCGGGAGACAAAGGTACATATGCTAAGACTGTTGCAGCGCTAGATGCATATTTTACTCTAGGGAGAAATGTAGTGGTAGAGAGGCACAAATTTAGGGAGAGAGCTTAGTGCTCTGATGAGTCTGCGGATACTTTTGTAAATGCATTGAGAGAGCTGGCAAAATCATGTGACTTTGGCATGCTGGAGAACATGATAAGAGATAAGGGATACTGGAGGAGGGACTGAGTTTAGACAAAGCACTGTCAACAGTAGGAGCTGTTGAAGTAGTGCAAGCAGAATCCAAACCTTTCACAGAGATTGCTGGTCACAGATCAAAAGACAACAAGGTTAATTTCACTAAGAAAACTACACATCTGATTTGCGGAAGAAAAACTGGAACAGCACGAGGAAAAGAGAGAAGATTAGGTGTAGTTTTGCTACAGACTCAACCAGATAGACAGAATGAGCCAGTAGCCTATGCAAGCCGTTTATTAACCCCAATGTTGCTATTATGGTGTTGGGTCATCCATTTTGGTTGGATGGACGACTGTGGTGCGAAGCTTGACATACGTCACAGCGATGGGCGTCAAAGCTCTGACGTCATCAGAACTTACAAAAAGCTGAGGAGACAAACTTTTAACTGCCATTTCCAGTCGTAGCTTACAAGATTATGCTGAGGAGGCCATCTGTGGAGAATCAAAAGCACACAGCCGGGTTTCCTTCCATTCTCCATCAGTGGCCAACCTCATGAGAATCTTAACAGAACCAGAAATCTTGTTGGGATAAGAAGACCAGAAGATTTACTTTACCGATCTAGGGGGGGCCGGAAATGTGCAAATCAAGAAAAACCCACAGATGTTTTCCAGAGATTAATTTTCCACTTTTCTTTTGTTCCAGTCGACTGTGGATGGTCCATCATTTTTTCCCTTTTTCTGCCGAAATTGGAGAAGCTGACTGTTCCTGAGTTTGTCACGGACGCGCGAGAAACGAAGCCCCACTTTCTACTTGCTGCTCAGAGAAGATGGCACTAAGTAATCTGGTTCCTTTTTGTTGGTCCTATAGAAATTGCCTGGGCAGAATAAAGTAGGATAGTTAGGGTGTTTTTAGAATCACCATTTATTTAACTCAGACAATTGGTTTAATAAATTATTGCATCGATAAAAAGACCGCTTTTGTGTTTGTTTTGTTAAGAGTGATCATCTGTCAAGATAAGGTTAGCGTTTCACACCTTTCGGTGAAGGAGTTGATAACACAGTGACATTTGCCAGGGCTTTGGTTAATAATTATTAATGATAATTAACTAATTGTAATTATTAAGTGCTGTGAGCCCAATAATCACACCACCAGAGTGACCTCTGATCTTTATTCATTAGAAATTATTTTTGGTTAGAATTTATTATAAATTATAATTATAATTTTTAATCATAATTTTTGATAAATATTTATAATCAATAATCATAAATCTCACAAAGAGCTGTGGAACATTTCAGAACTTTTTGTGGGGGGCCAGGTTTACACTACCAACAGATCA
Organism: Girardinichthys multiradiatus; assembly: GCF_021462225.1. Lineage (NCBI taxonomy): Eukaryota > Metazoa > Chordata > Actinopteri > Cyprinodontiformes > Goodeidae > Girardinichthys > Girardinichthys multiradiatus. The sequence goes on from NC_061797.1 coordinate 3,500,249, forward strand.
CAAACCCCTCCTTTACATAATTAACCCAGAGAAAACAATTCTGTTACCACCGAGAATACAGAGAGTCGGCTTGAGACCGCAACCATATGATTCTAAGATAGAACACATGGTTGTGTTGAAAAAAACCTTTTACTTCTCCTGATGGATCTTTTATTCTGGAAGCAAGACTGGTAGTTAGCAAAAGAAACACAGAAAAATATAATATGTACAAGCAATCAAAATGTATTGGATCAGGAAAGAGTATATTAATTCCTGTATGCATACAAATGACCTTTTTCTCTCCATTCCATGCAGTCAGCTTGTCTGAGCCAAAAGGATACCTAGTGAAAGGGGGACAGCAGTTTTATACAACACAAAGAAACCAGGGTGGGGGTAGAACCAGTTAGAAGAGGTTTCTGTCTTCCCCCACAGGCAACAATGGCAACTTTTTTATCAGGGGACAAATTTGTCTGTGGGAGATCTCTCAGGTGGTTGTAATGACTTCTCTGCAGATGTCTCCGGTTCATCCTGTTGAAAAGAAGAAAAGTTATGTGCATATGTGTGGTCTTCTCTACCTAGATGTCTCTCACGGTTGTTGGGACCCCAGCCATGGGTTACATGGTCCCAACAACGGTGGGCCAGTAAGAACTTTTCTGGAACTTTCAAAATAAATCGTATTAACCTACCTCCAGCACAGCCAGGAACAGAAACAAGAAGGGAATAACAGCGGACTTCCCCTGACGTCACTGTTTGAATAAAAACTTTGTGCGCACAAACAGACCTCTTTTACGGAGGTCCACAGTGGAGCTGGAAGGAAAGACACAGCCCGCTAATGTCTCTTTGCTGGCAAACATAACTCTTCAAACTGGATCCAAGAGTGTCATATAGTCACACAATCATATACACTAAGTTAAGTAGGAATGAATTGCTGTTTGTGTATCTGGTATTCATTCATGAAGGGGGTAATTAAGGTGCAAGCATGGCTTGACTTTTCTTTCTGAGGTTTACAGAAGCAAACTGTGTTCCAGAGAGTTCCCAGTGGAGTAGTTTTTCCTGGTCTGAGGGAAGGACAACAGGACCGCATCACCGGGGCTACAGCATTAACGTGCAGTTCAGCCCGCCCGGCAGAATGAGCCGCCCCAGCCCACAGCTACGGACGTTAGCTGCAAGCTAGCCCTTCACTGTGTGTTCACTGTGGATGCTTTCCTCAACTTCGTTGCCCGGACAACTTCTCCTCAGCATGGTTCATGTAAAGAGGTACTGTTTGAGCAGAGAAGAGTAGCTTAGAATTAAACATTTTTCATTTTATGAGATTTGGTTTGTTTGTGTTGAGAACTCAGCTATCTTAGTGCTAGCAGATTAGCTGCTCAGCGCATGTGCTCAGTTTATTTGTTCTCTGCTTGTGTTTTAAAGTTAGGACAAACTTTATGTAAAGGGTGATTTTTAAACACAGAAAATCAGCCATGATGTGCCGTCCCGTCCGCGTTTATGCATTTCAACCCTTTTATTAGTGGTATTTTAAAGGTATGTGTTTGATTCTGATGATAAGCTACAAGTTTCTTTTGTTAGCCCCAACCGCTAACAGCTAAGAACAAATTCTTACCTACTTTTAGTTAGCTAAAGATCATTTACCCAAAAAGGTTGTTGTTTCAATATAGAAAATAATATTTCCCTAGATATTATTTTACTAAACACCATTAAGAACCATTTATCCAGAAAGATTTGGTTCTTATTGAAAATAATATTTCCTTAAATGATATTTTAATATTTCCTTAATAATGTTTCCATAAATATTATTTCAATAAAGGCAGTTAATTAAACACCGTTGAGAATTGGTCATCCAGAAAGTTGATTTTATTCAGCAAATCATTTTTTAAAAATATTTTCTCAAAATGTTTTATCTGATCTTGTATTGTGAATGGTTGTTTAAAGATATACCAATTACTGCCTAGGTTAGTTCCAAGACTGACTTAACTTCATTTCCAAATTCTTCAAGATAATCCTTGGTTCTCAAACATGGTAATGTTGCATCACTCTTTCGGTCATGGTTTTCAACCATCTTTGATTCACTTGTTTATATTGTACATAGCCCATTAGTCTTCCTTATTATTTCCTTTTGCTTGGTAGTTTGGTTGGGCTGTTTTAGCATTGTAAAGAGTTTGTTGATTAAAATATGTTTGACTATGAGTTGATTTATTTTTGTTAATGAATTCTTGTATTTTAAGAAATTGTGTGAATTCATTCTGTGTGTGTTCAGAGTTTTGCTGTTCAATAATGTCAGAGCTTGGCTCATCCCTTTCAATTTTGTCCTAATACCACCGCCTTATTGGGCTGGGATTCACAGGACAACCCCTAACAGAATAAATTATTATTTAATAAAATATTAAAGTATTAATATTAAATAACATATTCATAATCACAACAAGAACATGTTTGTGAAGTGGGAAATACCACTGGAGTACCACTGCTGAGTTCCAGGATTACTGCCGTTGTGCGCACAACCTCTAGCCCCCATTAACCACAGGCGAACAGGGCCGCAGCCTGACACACATCTTGCTGTGATGTGCTACAGCGCAGAGGCGGAGCTGGGGGGGGGGGGGGGTCAGGGTGGCAGTGGACCCCCTGAAATTGGATTGGCCCCCCAGGTGCCCCCTCAGATAATTCACGTCACGACACCAGGTCATTCCTCTACAGTAGTAAGTACCATGTAACTTCCACCATTTTCACTGTGTAATGAACAAAAGGACCAGCTAGTGGCGGTAATGCACAACCCAAGAAGAAAAGCCAGGTGAAGAAGACGAGGAGACCTCCAGGGAGGAGATACAGAGGATCACAGCGCAGAGGAACGCTGTACAGCCTATTTAAATCCAAGATAACATACCACAGCATCCAAGGTAAGTTTAACGGTGGTTTCCCAATAGGGCAATGTTTAAAATAACTTTGTGTTCAAATAGGAGATCGTTTTTGGTAGTTCAGCAACAACTACAAGTTGCAAGACTCAAACTAACGATAACCGCCGTATACAGACAGCCGCTCCACATTTATGTCTTCATTTAATATGGGTTGTCGCACATTAATGTATGTGTTTCTCTAATGATTTAAGAGCAATGTAACTAGCAGACAATCAGCCTGCTAGCGGATTGTTGCTCTGTTAGGTGAAATGTAACGGGACTATGCTACCCTGTCAAGAAGCTGAAAAGTTTTGTTAAAAGGCTCAGAACTTTCTTGGTATTCCATGCACATAAACTTTACTTACTAACATTTTCAGTACTCAATTTACAGCTAAAGTCTATTTCAACAAGTAGTTTTAAGGTAACATCACCTTGTTACGCTGTTTTATAGCTAATAGTCTTTCTGCTTAAACCAATCAGATGATAGTTTTTCTTTGCTGTTTCTGCTATTTCTACTAATTTATCAGATTTCAGCTAATATTCTGCTGTCAACCTTTGCCACTTTCTGCCAGCTTTCAATAGGAGTTTAGCATTTCTGTTTTCTTCTAATTCATTACATTTCAGCAGATTGTCTACAGACAATTTTAGCTTGTTTCTGCCAGCTTTCAGCTAAAAAATTCAGGTTTCAGCATTCAACTGCATTTTCGCAGGAAATGCACATTTTCTAGTTTACTGCTAAGTTTATTAACAGGTGAAATGAAAACATTTCACTACCCTGCATAAGTTACATGGTAATAACTATTGGTATACTAATCTAAGAAGTCAATGCTTTTCCTTGTCTGCTTAAACGTATTAACAGCAGCACCTACCTGGTAATATGTGGCAATTTACTGCCTAATCAGTTGGTAAATAGTGGGTACTTTACGGAATGTTACACAGTAATTTGATTTTCATTTCCCACTAAAATTGATTTTATTACATAGTAATACACCATAAGTTACCAAGTACTTACTAGGTAACTACATAGTAATTAGTGAACTGTAAAAGAGAAGGTTACCAAAAGGTTAACCCTACAGTGAAATTTAAAAACGGGGCATTTAAGAAAAGGATCTGAAACAAACGTCAACAACAGTGGTGGGTATACCACAACAAATATGTAAATATCTCAATAACGAGTCATGTGCCCTTGAGCATTAATTACAGTTTGGCAACGATGTCTCATGCTGTTGACAAGTCCACTTATTGCTTGCTGAGGCATAGCTTCCCACTCAGCCCTTTAATTACCTAATAATCAGCCCTTAGGTCATGAAGGTTCTGGGGTACAGAGTAGAGGGTGACACAGGAGTGGATTTTCTCTCCTGTCCCATCCCGCTCCCACAGAAAAATGTCTTGTCCCATCCCAATTCCAGGCCAGCATAACAAAAAAAATCCTGTCCCATCCCACTCCTGGTAAATTGCCTCCCACTCCCGTCCCGCTCCCATTCAGAACGACTACCACTCCTGTGCCACTCTCATTTTTGTTTTCTTTATTTAGTCTTTTGGCAATTTCTTTCTTTGAAGGACCAGTTAGGTCCCTGTTTTTAGCTGTAGTAAAGGCCAGTTAAAGTAAAAAGAATAATAATGAAGAAATAATAAAATATCAAACAAGGAAACAGACCATGCCTATCTTAGTTGAATAAACAAAATGTACATAGTTGTATTTTACTCATTTATTAAGTGATTGTTTCCTTTGAACAATGACATCACTTTTATGTTTCAAGTTGCTGAAACAAAAGAAAAATGCACCTAGCAAGAGAACTGTACTTGTTGAACAAAAGGTCAAATAGGCATTACCTTCATAATTTAGAAACTGTACCTCAATGGTTCACAGCCCTGGTCCTCAGGGACCCCTTCCCTGCAAGTTTTAGATGTGTGTCTACTCCAGAACACCTTATTCAAATTCTGACATGACCTCCTATACAGGCATCAAGAATGGAGGGTAAAACTGGACAAAATTAATACAATAAAATCATCATTAAATAAATAAATGTTGTGAATGTCTCATAAGTGAAGTAAATGTAACATGAAAGAAATTTAACATTAAATGTGCCATTAAATTAAAGGTACCATTTATTTATTTAATACATCATTAGAAACAATACATGTACCATTATATCATGAAATGAACTATTATGCAATTAAATGTGCCACTGAATAATTAAGTATAATTTTAAAGACGACATGACGTAATTAGTGGAACACTTAATATTTAATGATGTATTAAATCAATTGTACATTTAATGTTACATTCAATTAATTTCTATTTCACAACATATTTAATATCTTCCCTTGATGAAGCCTTTCTACAGAGTCCGCGAGGGGACAAGGGGGGATTTTTTCTTTTTTGCGTTCTCACGCAATAGTCTTTGCGTTATTTCGCGATACTTTGTGGGATAGTTTCCAAACCAGATAACTGTAAAAATGAAACAAACACTACACCCGTTTTGAGATTTATTGAGTTTTATTTTGAAATCAGCCTTAAATAAAATTATCTTCAAATCAGACTAAAAGACAGTTTTTATCCACAAGCTGTCAAACAAACTACTGAACTCTGGACAATAATGCTGAACAAAACCACATCTGTGACACTTTATTTCCTTATTACTGCTGCATGATGTGTACTTTTTTTTTGTACGCCATTGGTGCTTTTGTTTTTATCGTGATTTGAACGGTTCTTCTTATCCTAAGCATTTTATCGCATTGTTTACTGCGTGTTAACCTGCATATGACAAATAAACCATATCAATGACATATCAGTGTTTGTTTTATGAGCAGTTTGTCATCTGTGCTGCTGTTCCAAAATGCCGAACGCAAGAATATTACGTGGGGACGCAAAAGTAATAAATTTCCCCATGTCCCCTCACGGGCTTCCGTACCTTACCTCTTAAATATTTAGTGCACATGCAGCAATTTTGTTGGTCAGATGAGACTTGACACATGATGGTACTTTTGGTTTGATGAATGAAAAGATGCAGGGCTGATTTAATCCAGAATTTGCCAAACAAGTGTCCCTTAATCACTGGTGAACTTGATTACAACTAAACACGTTTTACAAGCAGCAGACTGCGTGTTAAAACCGCTGCATTCAACTCTCCTGAAGTTCGGTAATATTTGCGACTTTCCTGTCAGCTCTATGAGTTTAATAGATACGTCCTTACTTCTGACTTTACGTTACAAATCCAATTTTACCACGTCCAGTTCTCCACCTGCGTTTGCTCCCTCCATCCTGAACGCAGGTGGAAAACATCGATCAGAAGCACTGTTGGCTTGTGGGTCGTGTAGTTCGTTTGACTCACATTATAGTTTAGGCTTCTTGGAAAAAAACTACACAATGGCGGCGTCGATCCAAGTTTTTTTTTCTTAAAGTTTATAACAAAGTCTCAGTTTTACATTTCCAAAGACAATTGATCCTAGTTTATTTTCCCTCCTATTGGTTAGCTCCCGCTCCCGTCTGCTCCCGTTCATTTTTTATCCTGTACCGTCCCAATCACGTGATCTTTACTGATGCTGTCTCCCGTCCCGTGGGACTGCCGAAAAAATGTCAGCCTCTAGTACAGTTACAAGCTTAGAGGGCAACTTATTTGATCCCATTGGTTTTTCTACAGGATTCATATCTGGAGAATGTCCATGCCATGCCATTCAAGGTACCCCAGTCTACAGCACCTTGTTATTCGAAAATGCTCAATGGGCAATGAAAGGTGATAATGCCTTGTCTAGTGTTGTGGTCAAATACCCTTGCAAGTTATCTAGCACGCAGACAACGCTTATGTAAACAGCTTTGAATGGTCTGACATGAAACTTTGGGTGCCTCTCATCTCCCTTCAATGTGCTGGAGTTGAGTGGCATTCGTCATCCAGTTCCGCAGGGCACTATACACAATGAAGTAGTCATCAATGTGGGATGTGGCCAAAGGACGTCCACTTCTATGCCTTCCAGTCTCTCTGTTGCAACCCGCTGGTGACACTTTGAGCCACTCTAAGCTCAGCGGCCACTTCTGTCTGAGAACGTCTTGTTTGAAGCCATGCAATGGTAGGTACTGTTGATCAAATGTTGTGTTGTCTTGGTCTCATGTCAAAATATGAATAGCTTGATGAGGAGTAGTGTTTAAATACCAATTTCGATTGAACCAGGAAAACTATTGATCAATTCATGGATCAAACTTGCTGTGAATTTCACTGTTAAGCTCCTTGTTAGAGAACAGCAAGTTGTGCAAAAAGTACAGAAACATTTAACAGTTGCATTTTAAGTTCATCCTGAAAAGTCATTTCACTCAAAGATCCCTAACTTTTTGTGAGTAGTGTGTATACCTATGGTGAGAGACAGAGGGATAGAGAAATCTGTGAGAGGAAAAGACTAAAAGATTGATAAATGAATATTATTTGGTTAAATTGTGTATATGTACAAAACTGGCTGATTTACATTCATTTCTGTTAGTGTAAAGAATCTCCTGAGAATTCCAGGATGCCAGTCAAACCATGGTACAGTAGCAGCTAGAGACAACAGTTCAAGTACACATCTCGGTAGTTTTTTTATTTCCATTTTTAGTGAAAAAATAACAGGAGTACCCTTCATTGGTTTTCACTATCAATACTCATTCAGCAAAATCCCAATAAAATTGTGTTATGGACATGTTTTAAAGATAAGTGATATAAACATTTATTTGTAATTTTAAAAAAAAAATCAATAAGTGAAAATTTCCAGGTCAAAGATAATAGAATTACATCCATCATATTATTGAGTTAATACCGATTCCTTTTTGTGTGTTTACAGTCCATCATGATTCTCAGACACGGGCTGAAAGGAGAATATGCAAGGTCAGCAGGAAATGGAAAGTGACTTATCAGCTTCCCATTTTGAATGCCATTACAGCTCCACTTTGAGATTGCTGGCATGGTTTTGGTCCACATCTGGTGTTTTGCTCTCTTTTTTCCTCAATTTTTTCTTGATGCCAACTTCATTTTGCTGTGTGTCCTTTGTTGTGCCTTTCTTAGCAGTCCTGCCTGGAAACACTTGTCCCTCCACTGTCACATCTGCACACCGTTGTTGGGCCACAAGGAAGTCTTTGACTTCCCAAGCCAAACTGCCATCGCGCAGCATGAAGATTACCCTGTTTGAGCCCACAACAAACCTGCAAGAACAAACATGAATCAATACATTATATAGTAACAATACCACCGTTGTAGATTGATGTTATGCTCAGTCATTTTTTTTAAACTGCAGGCCACACGGTGGCACCGTTGGTAGCACTGTTGCCTTACAGCAAGGCTGTCTTTGCAACCCCAGTGTGGAGTCTTTCTGCATGGAGTTTGCATGCATGGGTTATCTTGTGCATGCACGGGTTCTCTCTTGGTACTCCAGCTTACCCCTACTGTCCAAAAACATGACTGTTGGGTTAACTGTCACAGACTTTGTAGCAATACCTCATACTGAGCATGCATGTAGTAACAGTGGAAAGGAGAACTCCCATTCACCAGGGTGAAACCTCCAGCACAACCTGGCTCAGTGTATCCATTTAAGGAACCAACCATGGATGTGAGAAGACAGAGCAGACACAAAAAAAGGAGAGGTACATAATCTTTGAAGCAAAGATGTAGACAAGTAATTTTTTCCAAGTCCATGTAAATTCTCATATCTTTGAGGGGCAAATCCAAGCCAATCCACAAGTCTCAAAACGACTGAAACAAACATTTTCTCTTCAAATCCACAACATCTAGGTCACCTTCTAGCCCAGCATTGCTGTAGGTTAGGACTCCAAACTTGTACTATTTGTCCTTAGACCTAAATTACCACATGAACCTTTATTAATTATCTTCTTTGTCTTTAATTAGGCCCGAGCAGCTAAGTGCCGTGAAGGCCCATTGTAATTCGAATGTTTATTATTATTTTTCTCCGCCGAAAAGAAGTGCCATTTTGGAGGCCTAAACATATACGAAAACTCAATGTTTTGTATATTAGGCCTGGTGAAAATCTACATATTTTAAGGGTTTTGCAAAAGTTGCAATAAAAATTGCTCAACAGCACCCCCGGAAATTTTCAAAACAGCCTCCGCATTAACCTTACTTTGTCATTGAGTTATGAAATTTGGTACACTAATAGAACTCCCCGAGACCTACCTAAAACTCTCTTGCACCCACGGCCTACAACAAACAGGAAGTCGGCCATGTTGGATTGAAGTTTTGATTGTGACCCAATTCTTGCCATTTATAGCCTTCGTATTTGATCAAACCTCTACAGATTTTGATTGATCAACTTGAATTTTGGCCAGTTTGCTCAGAAGGGATGGGGGATCTAAAGTTATCAAAATTGTGGATTTTTGAGCATGTTGAAGGGGCGGAGCCAGGCCTCAAAGTTTGACAACTCACCAACAAAAAAAATTAATTGTTATAGCTCCGACAACAAAAGTCACAGAGACAGGAAACCCTCTGGTACTGATTCACATTTGGCCCCAAACAATATTCAATGGTCAAACCCTGACATCATCTAAGCCCCGCCCCCTGAGAACCCGAAGTATCATGTTTTACTGTGGAAGGTCCTTCACCTAATCAACACGAAGCTGTCCCCAGTGACAGATAACAAGATGGTCTAAGTTGGTTACTAGTACTAAGAGGACTGGTTGGAGGTTGTGGCTGTGGCAGCAACGTCACACCATAATCCTAAATTCCATAGGATTGATATTATTCCAGCTCCCTAAAAATATCCACTGAAATAATTAGTGAGCATGGCCTAATCGCTCCCCAGCGCCCTCTAGAATCACTAAGCCAAGCAGCCCCAAGTCATGCTTTGCCTGAGGTTTATGAAATTTGGTACAGATATGTACCTTCTTAGGACCTACAAAAAAAGTATCTTGGACCGATTGTCCAAACCCCACAGGAAGTCGGCCATTTTGGATAAAAGACACCATTTCCTCTTGTTTACACACGTAGAATCTCAGCGAACTCCTCCAACAGCTTTTGACTTGGGGCTTCACAATCACTCAGTATACTCTTAAGGCATTGGGGATCAAAATTTATCAAAAGCTTTTTGCTACAAGAAAGCAAAGCCTCAAAATCTCACTTCTTGCCATGGAACACGAATCTGTTACAGTACCTACAAGGAAAGTCACAGAGACATGAAACCTTCTGGTACTGACCCACATGAGGCCCTGAACAATATTCAATGGTCAAATCCCCACCCCCTCAGAACAGGAAGTGTAATGGTTCTCTTAGTGTGGTCCATATTTGATCTGCTTCACCTAATCAACACAAAACTGTCCCCAGTCACAGATAACATGATGGTCTAAGATAGTCTCCATTACTAACGTTTGGTTGGAGGGTGTGGCCGTGGCGGTATGGCAAAGTCTGACGTCACGCCATGGCCTTACACTTGGCTCTAAATTACACATGCATGGTCCGATTTACACCAAACTGAATACGGTGGTCCCTTCCCTCCGTGGGATGGAGACAGGCAACAGACCACCCCAGCACCAGCCAAGCACCGCCCGAACCTGAACAACCCCGGCCCTGACCCCGACCCCAGTCCCGAAACCCCCATCCTCATCCGGAGCGGGGGCCATGTACAAAAGAGGGGTCTACATGGGGTCTACAAAAGTGGGTCCAAACTGGCCCACCAACCAGAGCTGCCACAAGTTGAAACAGTTCCAACCCCCCAAGGAATTCTGATCTCAACCCCATGAACCACCCACCCCCAAATGAACCCTAACATGAATTTCCTCACAGGGCCACCCCCAACCAGGACACAGATATTGAACACATGCCCCCAAACCCCAAATGCCATGAATCCTCCCCCACAGCACATGGACATACCCCCAAAGGTGAGCTTCATCCCCGAAAAGCTGATGAAGCAACACCCACACAGCGCAAGCTCCACAAACAGCCCCGCTCAAAGCACCCCCGCTGCAGGGAGAAAAAATATCTAGCCCGGCTCTACCATCGCTGCTCAGCCAATTCAAACCGGGCACCCCGCCAACCCCAGACCCAAACCCCAGAGGTGCCCCTGCACGCCGTCCACACTCCCGCACGGCACACCCCGCCAGCCCCTCCAATAAAGCGAAGCCACATCCCAATCAATGCCGCACACTGCCTTGGCCAAGACCCCCTTGCCGGGGCCCGGAGCAAAATAGTTGTAATGGTGTACCAAAAACGTACAAACTCACATTTCAATGAAATGTGTCTTTGCACTAATATCATTAGTTTATTTAATTTGAATCTGTCCAACTTGACATCAGTTAGTGATAGTCATTGGTTAATCAAGTGCCCCTTTAAACTATATTGATTAATATCAATTGTAAATTGTGAAGTGCATTGGCTTAAAGCCCTTTACTGTTAAGCTTTGACTTGATGCTGAAAGACAGCATCATGCTCAAGGGGAAACTACAAAGAAATATACAGAAAGGAGTGGGAGGCTGATCCAGAGCTAAAATCATGGATTGCCCCTGTCCCAGAGGATGACTAGAAAGCTCGCTGCAAGTAATACAGAAATCAGAGCACAACTTCATTATTTAAAAAACATGGCGCCACATTCTTTATTATGAGGTTCAAGAGGGGTTGAGATTTGGGCTGTTTTTTGAGGTAGGTGGGTTTTATGCTGTGTTTGGGATGGATACTCTCAGTCAGATCTGGTAACTCTGCTCAGGATGAGAGATTGCAGCAAAGTAAATGAGTTGATGCAATCGACTGGGCTTCTTTAGATAAATGACTTTTTTTTTGTGCCAATAGAGCTCTGGACGTCACATGACCTGGTTTGTTTCAATTTTCCACTACGCTGAAATTAGGCCACAACGCTTATTTTTTATGAGTGCATCGGCCCTTTGCCTGATATCTGGGCTCTCACTCCAGGTTGCTTTTATGTTGGCTACTGCGCATGTGCTGAGTCTGATCCCGCTTCCTTTCTCCCTATGAAGGGGGATGCATTGCGCACGTCGCTGAGCTCTAAAAGCCATTATTTTCAATGGCTTGTGCCACACAAGGGCGGTTTTTCACTGTGCCAAGCATAGCGCAAGTGGAGCGCAACACAGATTTGCGAGCTCCTGCGCACGCCGCGGTCAAAGTTTGAGATAGTTCAACTTTGACCGCAGCGCGAATGTGCTGAAGTCAAAGTTTAAGGTAGTTCAACTTTGATCACAGCGCGAATGCGCTGAACCCAGTGGCAAGCTGCTTTTATGCTAGGGTAGTGTTTAACACATAAACTCAAAATCCAGAGCAAGACCCAAACACCCTTTTCAAACCCCAAAATCTTCCCACCTCTGACCCCAAGTGAGCAATCTCAGCTTTACAAAAACCTGTTCCAGTGCTGTACAAAAGATGGCAAACAATAAAACCCTTAGTCCTGTATTGGGGAGCATTCAGAAACATATGTTCCTAAAACAGTGAGCTTAGACCTGCCAGATTCCGTCACAAACCGTAATAAGAAAGAAATTAGAAATTTGAGTAAACATGAGCTACAGAAAAGAGCAGAAGCTTTGTTTAAGCAGTTGCAGTTAAAAGCCTTCAGCTGATCCAAAATGCTGCAGCAAGAGTTCTGATGAAAATTAAAAAGAGAGATCATATTTCTCTCATTTTAGCTTCCCTTCATTGGCTCCCTGTTAAATCCAGAAAATAATTTAAAATTCTCCTTCTCACATACACTGCCTGGCCAAAAAACAATTTGCCACCTGGATTAAACTAAAGAAATAGGTACGATCCTCCCATTGGATAATTAGTGCAAAAGTGATTACGTTTCAGCTGGCAACAAGTTATTTAACCCCAACTGGTACAATGAATTGCTTCTCATTTCTCAAACAACCATGTCGAAAGACACATCTTGTGGTCGTGGAAAAGATGTCAGTCTGTGTCAGATGGGTCAAATCATTGGCATGCATCAAGCAGAGAAAACATCTAAGGAGATTGCAGAAACTACCAAAACTGGGTTAAGAACTGTCCTACACATTATTAAAAACTGTAATGGTAGTGGGGACCCATCATCTTCGAGGAAGAAATTTGGCTGGAAAAAAATCCTGAATGATCGTGGTCGGTGATCACTTAAACGTTTGGTGAAATCAAATTGAAGAAAAAAAAAACAGTAGAACTCGGGGCTATGTTTAATAGTGAAAATAAGAGTCTTTCCACACACACAATGCGAAGGGAACTCAAGGGATTAGCCTTAAGAAAACCACTAATCAGTGAGGCTAACCGGAAAAATGGCTTCAATTTGCTAAGGAGCATAAAGATTGGAGTCTGGAATAATGGATGAAGGTCATAGGCTCTGATGAGTCCAGATTTACCCTGTTCCAGAGTGATGGGTGCATCAGAGTAAGAAGAGAGGCAGGTGAAGTGATGCACCCATCATGCCTAGTGTACAAGCCTGCTGGGGTCAGATCTGGTTTTGCTGCAGTTGGTCAGGTCTGGGATCAGCATCAGTATGTGTTCAAAGACTGAGGTCAGCTGACTACCTGAATATACTGAATGACCAGGTTATTCCATAAATGGATTTTTTTTCCCCTGATGGCATAGGCATATTCCAAGAAGGCAATGCCAGGATTCAATTGTGCTCAAATTGTGAAAGAGTGGTTCAGGGAGCATAAGACATCACATGGATTGGCCACCACAGAGTCTAGACCTTAACATTGAGAATCTTTGGGATGTGCTGGAGAAGGCTTTGCAAAGCGGTCAGACTCAACCATCATCAATGCAAGATCTTGGTGAAAAATGAATGAAACACTGGGTGGAAATAAATCTTGTGACATTGCAGAAGCTTATCGAAACAATGCGACAGCGAATGCGTGCCATAATCAAAGTTAAAGGCAGTCCAACGAAATATTTGTGTGTGACCTATTTTTGTTGGTGGCGACTTTTTTTTGGCCAGTCAGTGTATAAAGCCCTCAATGATCTACCTTCATTATACGTCAGATATCTGATTGTTCCATATATTCCTAACAGAGCACTTCGTTCTCAGACTGCAGTGTTTACTGGTGGTTCCTAGAGTCTCTAGACGTAGAATGGGAGGCAGATCCTTTAGTTATCAGGCTCCTCTCCTGTGAAACCAACTCCTGGTTTTAGTCAATAAGGCAGACACCCAGTCTACTTTTAAGGCTAGGCTTAAAACTTTCCTTTTGTATAAAGGTTATAATTAGAGTTGTTTAGGTTGTCCTGAGATATCTCTGTAGTTATGCTGCTGGAGGACATAATGACCACTTTCACACTCTCTGCTACATTCTCATACTACTCTCCAATTTTGCAGTATTTGCTGTTATTTCAGCTTTTAACTTTATGTTCTCTGTGTTTAGCTGTGGCACCTTCCTAGAGGAGCACATCAGCTGAGCTGCTGCTGCCAACAACTTAATGCTCACCTTATACATTGATACACTTGGCCCTGTCTTTCAGTGTTTAATCTTTTCTCTTCTAGACATAGCTACTGACTGAGCTTCTACTGTATGTGCTCCCATTCATACTCTAGACTTGAAAACTGGCTCAAAGAGTGCTTAGCTGTTTTTCTTTCCTAGATAAAGCCACTGAAGGAGCTACTACTGCCTTTAATGTTTTACTTTTCCTCCACTTAGAAAATACTCCTGGATCAGTGATTCTATGTTCTTTTTGTGTCTCTGCTCTGTTCTCTCAAACCCCCAGTGGTTGTGGCAGGTGGCAGAGACTGGTTCTGCTGGAGGTTTCTTGCTGCTAAAAGGGAGTCTTTCTCTCCACTGTCAATACATGCAAGCTCAGTATAAGGGATTGCTGCAAAGTCATTGCAAACTGTCCACTCTGTCTACATGCTCATTCAGGAGGAGTGAATGCTGTAAGTGACTGACTGGATGCAATCTGCTGAGTTTCCTTAGATAGAAAAACTTTAACCAATTTGCATAATAAACTGAATTAGACTGCACTGTTTGATAGTTAGGATTAATTGGAATGTTTTAACTTGACTTTGATTGAATTGACTTTCTAAAGTGCCTTGAGAAATGTGTTGCAATGCACCAAAAATTCACATGTACTGTGCATTAGGGCTACAATGATTAGTCAACATTATCGATAATGTTGGCATTAAAAAAATGTCGACATGTCTTTTTTATTATCGATGAATCGCCTTTATATACACTGCTCAAAAAAATAAAGGGAACACTTAAACAGCACAATATAACTCCAAGTAAATCAAACTTCTGCAAAATCAAACTGTCCACTTAGGAAGCAGCACTGATTGACAATCAATTTCACATGTTGTACAAATGGAATAGACAACAGGGGGAAATCTTTGGCGATTAGAAAGACACACTTAATAAAGGAGTGGTTCTGCAGGTGGGGACCACAGACCACTTGTCAGTACCTATGCTTTCAATTCAATTCAATTAAGTTTATTTATATAGCGCCAATTCACAACACATGTTGTCTCAAGGCACTTCACAACAGTCAGGTACATACATTCCAATTAATCCTAACAATTGAACAGTGCAGTCGGAGTTAGCTTTTTATTCAAATTGGATAAAAAGTTTTTCTATCTAAGGAAACCCAGCAGATTGCATCCAGTCAGTGACTTGCAGCATTCACTCCTCCCGGATGAGCATGTAGAGACAGTGGACAGTCACTGGCGTTGACTTTGCAGCAATCCCTCATACTGAGCATGCATGTAGCGACAGCGGAGAGGAAAAACTCCCTTTTAACAGGAAGAAACCTCCAGCAGAACCAGGCACAGTATGAGCGGCCATCTGCCATGACCGACTGGGGGTTTGAGAGAACAGAGCAGAGACACACAAAGAACACAGAAGCACTGATCCAGAAGTACTTTCTATGGGAAGGAAAAGTAAATGTTAATGGATGTAGCTCCTTTAGTCGTTTCACCTAGAAAGAAAGTACAGATGAACTCTGAGCCAGTTTTAAAGGTTAGAGTCTGAAAGAGAGCACATAGAGTTAGTTACAGTAAAAGCTCAGTCAATTTCCATGTCTAGGAGAGAGACAGGGTTAAACACTAAAGACAGGGCCATGTGGATCATCGGTAGAGGGTGAGCATTAAGTTGTTGCCAGCAGAAGCTCGGACGATTCCCCTCTCCAGAAAGGTGTCACAGGCAGACACAGAGCCAGTCCAGGTGTAGCTTCTAGGAAGAGAAAAGAGAGAACATAACGTTAAAAGCTGAAATAACAGCAAATAATGCAAAATTGGAGAGGAGTGTGAGCTGATGTTTTGGTCACTTTTGAATGTTGGTGGTGCTTTCACACTCGTGGTAGCATGAGACGGACTTTACAACCCACACAAGTGGCTCAGGTAGTGCAGCTCATCCAGGATGGTACATCAATTCAATTCAAAGATACTTTATTGATCCTCGAGGGGAAATTAGAATTCCAGTACAACCCATCCAAACATACATCATGACACAAGACAAGGGGGGGACGGGTCACCGAGGCTTTGCTGCCCACTCACAGGCGCTGCCCTTGCTAGATGAGAAAAGAGGCCACATTAGGTAAGTAGAGAAAAAAAAATCATATTTCACACTTTAGATTGCAAAAAAACCTCAGCACAAAGAAGCAACAAGTTGACAAAACAACATCATGCTGGGAACGGTGAAGGTGGTGTGAGGGGTGCATATGTTTATCTTGAGCATGTGTGTGTGGGCAAGTGAGTCCATGAAGCACTGTCCCAGAGGCCATTGTCCTTGATGGTTCGTTGGAATGTTCATCAACCGGCCACAAAGTTCTGAGCAGGTCCACAGATGTCCTCAGGGAAGGGAGGGGGCAGAGGGAGCAGAGCATCATGTTTACATAACTTCCAGGAGAAGTTGAAGATAGCCAGCCATCAAGGCCGTGCAGAGGAGCCAGATTCAGAAAAACAATAATTATTTGGGTTAGGCTGACTCTTAATTTTCCGTCAGCCTTGAGAGTCTCGCTGGTGTTTCTCAAAGGCGAATCCAAACAGCCAAATTCCTGGTCTTTTGCCAGATCCGAGCGAACAACTTTCTCCAAGATTTATCCCATTTCACCCTGAGTCCAGGAACCGCAACCTGCCTGCGATCCTGTGTAAGGATCACATCCAGTCTGCGATTCAGCTCACGTAACATTTCAGTCTGAGTGTTGATCGCTCTGAAGATCCCATCACACATGCCAGGCAGCCTTACAATGGCCAGAACCGCTGCTGACATTCTACGAATTTCTCGATATGCTAGGTAACCGCTGACTCCAAAAAGCAGAAATCCTGATATCAAACATCCAATTATATACATATCTTCAACATCCTCGACTGACATTATCAACAAACACACAATCCTCCACTTCTGCCAGGAGTCCATTGTGTATCCGGAGAAAAACGTCCCGTCCGGACAAGTGGGCTCTCCCGACCCCTGTTTTCTCGTCGAGAAAATTTGATCAATTGCATTGAGTGACCAGCTGACCAAATCCATATTTTGGAAGAATTTGGAAGATATGCAAAAAGAGGCTCCAAAAAAGACAAGACACAGAGCTGAAGCAGGGCAGATATGGGAGGGGTGCGGGAGACAGAGAAAAAGCATCCTCCTCAACCGAGAGCAGAAAAAAAAAAAAAAAAAGCGAACTGTGGCAAAAGGGTTTGCTGTCTCTGTCAGCGTAGTGTCCAGAGCCTGGAGGCGCTACCAGGAGACAGGCCAGTACATCAGGAGATGTGGAGGAGGGCGTAGGAGGAAAACAACCCAGCAGCAGGACCGCTACCTCTGCCTTTGTGCAAGGAGGAACAGGAGGAGCACTGCCAGAGCCCTGCAAAATGACCTCCACCAGGTCACAAATGTGCATGTGTCTGCACAAACTGTTAGAAACCGACTCCATGAGGATGGTATGAGGGCCCGACGTCCACAAATGGGGGTTGTGCTCACAGCCCAACACCATGGAGGACGCTTGGCATTTGCCAGAGAACACCAGAATTGGCAAATTCACCGCTAGCGTGAGCGCCCTGTGCTCAGTGGCACAGGGCCACGTCTGTGACAGACGTGACAGAGTCTGGAGAATGATCTGCTGTCTGCAACATCCTTCAGCATGACTGGTTTGGCAGTGGGTCAGTAATGGTGTGGGGTGGCATTTCTTTGGAAGGCCGCATGGCCCTCCATGTGTTCGTCAGAGGTAGCCTGACTGCCATTAGGTACCGAGATGAGATCCTCAGACCCCTTGTGAGACCATATGCAGAAAGAGCCCCCAACCAGGAATCGAACCTAGGACCTTCTTGTTGCAAGTCAACAGTGCTACCAACTGCGCCACCATGCAGCCCTATGCCAAAATCATCCGTATTAAGACAATAAAAGACCTGAAATATTTCAGTTAGTGTGCAATGAATCTAAAATATATGAATGTTAAATTTTCATCATGACATTATGGAAAATAATGAACTTTATCACAATATGCTAATATTTTGAGAAGGACTTGTATATGTGTGTGTGTATATATATTCATACACACACATACCCGGTTGAACATTTATGGACTATGCTTAAAAGCTGGGTCCCCACAAGGAAACAGACTAATCCAAATTAAATTTTCCATTTCTCATTCTCATTATTAGAAGCCAAATTAACCTCAGACCTCACTGATGGCCAAAAAATGTGTGATTTCTCTCCATCTTGCTAAGAAACATTCATCCAAAAAAACCAACCTTATCTTCGACGACTGCCTCTGAGCTATCACCCACCCCCTCGTCTTCAGAGGAACCCAGCCCACAGCACCCCTCGCCCACTACCATCCTATCCCTTTCAACACTTTCAGATGAGGAAGGAACTAAAAAATCTGAAGGTGCAAGAGGCTGCAGGTCCAGACAGCATCAGCTCCAGGATCCCAAGGTCCTGCACAGATCAAATGTGTGGCATCACAGGATACATGAGCCTGAAGCTGTGAAAAGCACCACACCTGTAGAGAACCTCCTGTGTGGTACCTATGCCTAAGACCACACATCCAAAGAACCAAGCAGCTACAGGCCGGCAGCACTGACTTCACATCTGATAAAGACTCTCAAGAGGTTGGTCGTCAACCATCTTCGACCCCTGGTGAGGCCTTTGTTGGATCCACTGCAGTTCGCCTATCGGCCTGGCATCGGGGTAGATGATGCCATTATTTATATCAGACACCAAGCTCTGATCCACCTGGAGAAACCTGTGAGGATCATGTTATTTGATTTGATATCTCCAGAGTTATGAATACCATCCAGTCTGGACTTCTGAGGGACAGGCTGGAGCTGTCAGGAGTGGACTACCATCTGTCCCAGTGGATAGTGGACTAACGCACTGGCTGCCCACAGTATGTGAGGACACGGGGCGGTGCCTCTGATAGGCTGGTCTGCAGACTTCTCCATCAACTCCACAAGTTCCCATCTACAGAACATCTCCAATCACTTCGCAATATTCAGCCGCATCACAGGTGAGGACGACTCAGAGTACAGAGAGTGGACACAGGACTTTGTGGACTGATGCTAGTGGAACCACCTCCTGACAAATGCAGAGAAAACTAAGGAGCTGGTGGTGGACTTCTGCAGGTGCAGACCCACCACACTGACAGTAGTGAACATCCAGGGAACTGACATTGAGATAGTGGACTCTTATAAGTACCTGGGTGTTCACCTGAACAATAATCCGGACTGGAGTCACAAGACTAGTGTTCTTTAGAGGAAGGGTCAGAGCAGACGCCACCTGCTAAGGAGACAGATATTTTGTAGTGCAGGGGTGCTCCTGAAGACCATTATTGACTCTGTGGTGGCACCAGCCATCGCATATGGTTTAGTATGGTGGAGCAGCAGCTTATCTACAGCTAAGAGGAAGCAGTTAGATAAGCTCATCAGGAAGGCCAGCTCTGTCCTAGGAGGCCCCTTTGACTCAGCATAGGTGGTGGGAGGCACAAGGACTCTAGCAAAAATAACATAGTTGACAATGTCTCCTACCATATGCAGGTGTTGCAGAACTGGAAAGCTCTGTTGTTGACATACTGCTGCATCCTAGGTTCACAATGCACTATTACAAATGCACTTTTTGAAAATTTTCAAACTCTATTCAGCTGCACATTTCATTAATCTGAGTATGCCATTTTGAATAACCGTACAGCATTTTTGTCTTATGTTGTAAATTTGTCCTGACTGTACAGTCTCTTATTTATTATTATATTTTACCTTGTGTGAATCTGCATGCTTCCATTTGCCACTTTGCTGTTGGATCACCTGAATTTCCCCCTGAGGGAAATTAAAGGAGATTCTGATTTTGTTCTATTACTATGAATATATACATTATATTTAGGACTGTATGTATCATTTTGATCCTGTGTGGATCAGAAAAATTCACAATAAATGTAAACCTTTGCACCCCGTTCATGTTTTAAGTTACTGTAAGTTTAAACGAGAATGATTCATTGTGAACACCCAAAATTCACATAATTCGAGCTCACATGGAGTGTAGGTACAATTGTAACTAGAACTGGATTCACTGCATGACTACCTCTGAACATCATAGTTGGCATTGAATAGGCTTCCCTGCCACAGGCCTGTGATCTCCTCTGTCTCTTTCTCAGTAGGATCTCCCGAAACTGTTGCAAAGACCATCAAAGTCCTGCCTTTCTTTGACATCTTGAGAAGGTTCTCTGGCTTGGTTGGATCCACCTTGGAAAAATCAATGGGCGGAGGAGAGCGTCTGTGCTCAGGAAGGTCCCCTTCTTCAATATCATCATCCTTCTGTATGAGAGAGAAGAGTTTATCTTTAGCTCATGAAACTAGTTCTCCCTTTTGCAATGTCATCCTTTCATCATGGTTTAAATTAAGTTCCAACTATCAGGCTTCGGCAGCTGACAATTATACTTAGTATTTGCCAGTTGGCACCACAGAGCATACATCACTAGCTTGACTTAGTTTGATAGCAATGACGTGTAGTCTTCAATTCAACCATTCCTTGTATATAGTACTAACTCCCAACACAGTGCTACTGTGCCTCCTCTCCTCCCCGCGTGCCGGAGACGGTTGTACAATAGTTGTGCATGGCCTCGAGCAAACTCCGACTGTCACCCCATCAAATTCATTATGTGCCGATAATGCTGTCTAATGTGTCTATATTGTGTTCTTTGAGAATCCACTGTTTTTCCAACAACTGATGACTGGTATCAGTTTTTTTGACTAGAAATAGTTACTTATAACTAATAGTATCTGAAAATCGTATCAAGCCACTGTTACTAAGGAAGTCTATTAATCCTGGACAGCTAGCTAGCAGGCTAACAGCTAAATGTAGACCAGGAAGTTCACAAACCTCCCACTGCTCCAGGAGCCGCGCCATGTCTGCGTCATTGTAGTCTCGAATGTCCTTTTTCTTAGGTTTACCTGTATTGTCTATTGCTGAAATATATAGCAAACATGTACAAAGCACAATGACTGCAAATGCAAACTTCAAGTGAGATGCCATGTTTACAAATGGAGTGCAGTGATTGGTCGCGAATGAGTCGGTCACGGGCCAACAGAGGCGTTTCTTTTTCTTTTTCTTCTTCTTCTGCTTCTTCATCTTCCTCCTCTTTCTTTATAATGCGGTTGGCAAACAACAAAATTGGTGCATTACCGCCACCTTCTGGTATGGCGTGTGGACCAGAATGTCTCTCAGGAATTAAATTCTATTGGACAGCTGTGTTATTTTTAGATAGCGAAATATTATCTGATGAATGTTACTTTTTGAATTACTTCTAAATAAATCTATAAAATCTAATTTAACTTAAATTCTTTTTAAATTTTGAATTAATTGTTGTCTCTCTTCCTCATATTTTTTAAATGCAGCATAACATGGTCTATGGTTTCATCTCTTCCACAGTATTCACATTTACCATTACAGTGTTTCCCTAAAATAAAAAGACTACTATTTAACCCAGTATGCCCAAATCTGAGACGAGAAATAATTGCTTCTTCCCTCCTTCCCCTTCCTGTTCTTCTCATTTCTCTAGTCTTCATTTGAATTTTATGAAATCAACGTTTCTTTTCTTTCTCCCATTACTTTTGCCATTTATCCTTCATTTTCTATTTAATTAACATTTTCATTTCTGTTTTACTAAAATTAATACATAAATTTACTAATACATTTCTAACAGCTTCCTTTGCTGCCTTATCTACTAATTCATTTTCTTTAACACCATAATGTGCTGGTATCCATAGAAAATGTATCATTAAACCCATCATATTTATTCTAAATAATTTATGTTGAATTTCTATTAAAATATCTGGTCTGCTTTCTGAATGATTATACTGTAAACTAACTAATGATGAACTAGAATCTGAACAAATTACTGATCTTCATGGTCTTATTTCTTCAACCCATTGAATGGCTAATAATATATAGCAATAATTTTTCCTGTATACACTGAAAGTCGATCATTTATTCTTTTCCTTATTTGAACAATGAACTCTGGCATTATGAAAGCTACTCCAACTTTATTTGATATATTTTTAGAAGCACCTGTATAAATTTGAACACAACCATAATATTTATTGATATAATCCTGTACTACATGTGAATTTAAAATGAATTCCTTATCCTCATTTCTCCTTTTCATCAAAGTAAAATCTACCATGGCATCTGGAATTATCCAAGGCTGTATCACTGATAATGGAACTGTTTGACTTATATTAACCTGATCTATTTTGAATTCTGTTATTTTCTTATTCACAATCCAACCAAAACTTCTGATATCTTTTATCTCTTTTTCCCAGCAAGGATTTATTGTTTTTTGGGTTGGATGATCCTGTCTATGACTTTTTAAATTAGCCCAATAATTTAATGTTAATTGCTCTTTTCTAATTTTAAGCGGTATTTCTCCCATTTCTACCAATAACGATGCCATTGGAGTAGTTTTAATGGTTCCTATACATAATCTCAATGCTTGGTATTGAATACGATCTAATTTTTGTAAATGTGTGTCTGCTGCTGAATTATAAACGATGCTTCCATAATCTAGTACTGATCTAATTACGGAGGCGTGTCAGAGTGCCGGAGATAATACGTTTCAAAAACAAAGCAGAGAATACGAAAATAAGGTATTAGTTGTGCATGAAATGTCTGTCACAGCAGGAAAAACGTTTAATTCCGCTTCACCGATGTGTGTTTCAGTTAAACCTAAAAATAATCTGATCCAAAACTCCAGTTTTATTAAATAAAATCTATGTTATTGTTAAAACGGAATAGTCTTCCCCTTGGGGTTCAGTTTGCTACAACGCAAAATAAACATCACATTTCTAAGAAATAAAACAATAGTAAAATTATATCAAGAAAAACAGCACTATAATATTAAACAGTTATGAATGTGAAAATAATACACAAAACCATAGAAAAATGTTTGGTCTTTGAGCAAAATATAAAGACAGAATAACTATCAAAATACGTATGTGTAGGTGTCTAAGTTGGTGGCGGTAATTCAGCTGAAAGTTGTTCGCCAACCCTCGTTAAACAAGAACGCTGTTTGCCCTGCGAAGATCTGTCCCGACATATGGTCAATAAAAAATAAAAAACCTGGTCTTGTTGGTTTTACTGTTTTTATTGAGAAGGACCTGGCTGCGGCAAACAGAAAGAGGCAGGGACCATACGACAGACCCATACCATATTCGGAAATGGTACCATTGCACTCCAGAAACGAAGGGAGCGCTATTTTCTATACCAGTCGCGGTACCTTTTTTTAAATTTATTTAAAACAACATAAAAAGAGAGAACATAAGAACACAGAAACAATATAAAAAACACAGTATGTACATAGATACATTATCTATGGGCAATAAAAACAAATTTAATGTTGAAATCAAACTGGTGCTCGAGGGTTGCAGTTTTTCAAGGACATATAATTTGAATGGCTTTTGCGTTCGTACTTGATTGTAAGGACTGTATATAGATTTTAATCGTAGATAACAAAATCTGCAAATTTGACTTTTGTTGTTGAAATTTGGAGGTGTGGATATGGTATTTACCGTAAATAAAAAACAAAAATAACATAAAAACTAGTCCATGCATTTGTTACTTCAAGGCTGGACTATTGTAATTCGTTACTATCAGGATGTCCACAAAATGCAGTTAAAAGCCTTCAGCTGATTCAAAATGCTGCAGCAAGAGTTCTTATGACAATTAAAAAGAGAGATCATATTTATCCTATTTTAGTTTAGCTTCCCTTCATTGGCTCCCTGTTAAATCCAGAATAGAATTTAAAATTCTCCTCCTCACATATAAAGCCCTTAATGATCTAGCTCCATCATACATCAGAGATCTGATTGTTCCATATGTTCCTAACAGAGCACTTTGTTCTCAGACTGCAGGTTTACTGGTGGCTCCTAGAGTTTCTAGAAGTAGAATGGGAGGCAGATCCTTTAGTTATCAGGCTCCTCTCCTGTGGAACCAACTCCCAGCTTTAGTCTACTTTTAAGACTAGGCTTAAAACTTTCATTTTTGATAAAACTTATAGTTAGAGTGGCTTAGTTTACCAGGGAAGGATCCTTCCTCCCTCCCTGTTGGTTGGAGTAAGGGGGAGTCAGGTTTAGCCTAAACCGGCTCAGTTATGGTTGAGGTGCAAACACACCCTCCATTTCTGCTACCTGTGTGACCCCTTCTCTTTTCCGATGGTTGTGATCAGTCTGACAGAGGGAGGTATCCCAATCATTGTGGTTTTTAGTATAACAATGACCATCAGTGGGACCCTTTGTGAGGTTCCTTGAGACGACATTGTTGTAAATAAGCGCCGTTTAACTAAATAATCTGAACTGAAACTATCTGTGTAGTTATGCTGCTATAGGCTTAGGTTGCCGGAGGACATAACGACCACTTTCACCCTCTTCGCTACATTCTCACACTACTCTCCAATTTTGCATTATTTGCTGTTATTTCAGCTTTTAACCTTGTTCTCTCTTTTCTCTTCCTAGAAGCTACACCTGGACTGGCTCTGTGTCTGCCTGTGACACCTTTCTGGAGAGGGGCATCGTCCAAGCTTCTGCTGGCAACTACTTAATGCTCACCCTCTACCGATGATCCACATAGCCCTGTCTTTTAGTGTTTAACCCTGTCTCTGTCCTAGACATGGCAATTGACTGAGCTTTACTGTAACTAACTCTATGTGCTCTTTTTCAGACTCTAACCTTGAAAACTGGCTCAGAGTTTATCTGTTCTTTCTTTCTAGGTGAAACGACTAAAGGAGCTACATCCATTAACATTTACTTTTCCTTCCCATAGAACGGACTCCTGGATCAGAGCTTCTTTGTTCTCTTTGTGTCTCTGCTCTGTTCTCTCAAACCCCCAGTCGGTCGTGGCAGATGGCCGCTCCCACTGAGCCTGGTTCTGCTGGAGGTTTCTTCCTGTTAAAAGGGAGTTTTTCCTCTCCACTGTTGCTACATGCATGCTCAGTATGAGGGATTGCTGCAAAGTCAACACCAGTGACTGTCCACTGTCTCTACATGCTCATCCGGAAGGAGTGAATGCTGCAAGTCACTGACTGGATGCAATCTGCTGGGTTTCCTTAGATAGAAAAACTTCTTATCCAATTTGAATAAAAAGCTAACTCCGACTGCACTGTTCAATTGTTAGGATTAATTGGAATGTATGTACCTGACTGTTGTGAAGTGCCTTGAGACAACATGTGTTGTGAATTGGCGCTATATAAATAAAACTGAATTGAATTGAATTGAATAAAAGGTCTGTACTACTAAGGTCACTTTTCTTTCCATTCCAAGCAAAACATTCTTATTTGTAAAAGTAATGTTAAAATTTCTTCAACAGAAGAAGTTTGTCAAGTCTGTCCAAAAGATTCTAGTGTAACAACAGTCCCAAAACGAAGAATGTTTTCATAATAAATTTTACAAAAAGTACATAAAGGATCCAAGGTCCATTTATATCTTGTTATCAAGAAACCTTTAACTGGATAACAATTGTGAAAAATTTAAAGCAGGATCTCTCTAATTTTATTGGTTATTAAATATTTCTTTGTTAGCAACCAAGTCCACTTCCAGTTAATATTTACAAAAACATTGGACCAATAGAATACACACAAAGGTGAAAAGGCAATATTTCCTAAAAGAATGTTTCATAAAGTTTTATTTGTTTTCTTACTCAAAAAAGGGCAATCATAGTCAATATAAAGGGTGCTTGGATCAAAACAAGGCATACAATGATCTTGATTTGGAGGTAGCGATGACAGAAGCTTTAAGGCATCATTGGGGATTACATCAAACACTACTGTATATTCTTTTGGAGTAAATCAATTCAATTCAAAAATACTTTATTAATCCCAAAGTGAAATTAAATGTTGTTGTAGCTCATTATGAAGGTTTCTTCAAAGAGCCGTTGTAGATGCTGATGGCTATGGGCAGGAAGGATCTCCTGTAGTGCTCCGTCTTACAGCAGATCTGAAGAACCCTCTGACTGAAGACACTCTGTTGTTGTAGGACAGTCTCATGAAGAGGATTCTCAGGGTTCTCCATAATGTTCTTCATTTTATGAAGAATCTGTCTTTCCACAATCATCTCCAGAGGAGTCCCCAGAGCAGAGCCAGCCTTCTTTATCAGCTTGTTGAGCTTTTTTAAATCCCTGGCTCTGATGCTGCTTCCCCAGCAGATGATGGTAGAAGAGATCACACTTTCCACAACAGACTTATAGAAGATATGCAGCATCTTGATGCAAACACCAAAGGACCTAAGCTTCCTCAAGAAGTACAGTCTGCTCTGTCCCTTCTTATAGATGGCTTCACAGTTGCATCTCCACTCTAGTCTGTTGTCCAGCTGAACACCGAGGTATTTATACTCCTCCACCACCTCCACTTCTCCTCCCATGATAGAAATAGTTTTTGACTTATTCCTGTTTCTCTTAAAATCTACAATCATCTCCTTTGTTTTTGTCACGTTCAAAATGAGATGATTGTTTCCACACCATGCCACAAAGCGGTCCACCACCTTCCTGTACTCAGCTTCTTGTCCATCTCTGATCCACCCCACAACGGCAGAATGATCTGAGTATTTCTGCAGATGACAGGAGTCTGTCTTGTACTGGAAGTCTGAGGTGTACAGAGTGAAAAGGAATGGTGAGAGTACAGTCCCCTGTGGTGCTCCTGTGCTGATGACTACCTGGTTAGACTCATAACCATTCACTCTCACAAACTGTGGTCTGTTTGTCAGGTAGTCTTTGATCCAGGAGATTGTTGAGGCCTCCACTTGAGTTTTCTGGAGTTTCTGACAAAGCAAATCAGGATGGATAGTATTAAATGCACTGGAGAAATCAAACAACATGATCCTCACAGTGCTGCTGGCTTTGTCCAGATGACAGTGGGTTTGTTGAAGCAGGTGTATGATGGCATCTTCAACTCCAACTCCACAGCGATAAGCAAACTGAACGGGGTCCTGATGGTTTACGGTTTGCTTACTCAGGTGTGCCAACAGGAGTCTCTCTAGGACCTTCATGATGTGAGATGTCAGGGCAACAGGTCTATAGTCATTGAGGACTGATGGGTAAGTTTTCTTTGGTACCGGAACAAGACAGGAGGTCTTCCACAACACCGGAACCTTCTTCTGGGCCAGGCTGAGGTTGAAGAGATGCTGCAGAATCCCACAGAGCTGCTCTGCACAGGCCTTCAGGACTCTAGGGCTGACATGATCTGGACCTGCAGCCTTATTCTGATTCAGTCTCTCCAGTTGCATCTTCACCTGACTTCTTGAGACACACAGGTGGAAGGGGGAAGCAAAGGAAGTATCAGCATCTTCTGATATGGTTGAAGGCAAACATGTAGAAGCAGAAAGGTCTAGGGCTGAGGTGGAAGATAAAACATTTGAGGTGTTACTGGACACTTGTGGGTCCTGTGGGTCAAAGGAGGGTGGAATGTCTGTTTGGCTGTGAGCAAGAGAGGAGGATGCGAAGCTTATTTCTGAACTGAACCTATTGAAGAATGTGTTCAGTTCATTGGCTCTGTCCAGACCTTCATCGGTCCGATCATCCCTCTGCCTGAAGCCCGTGATCTTCTTCATCTCTGTCCACACATCTCTGATATTGTTTTGCTGGAGCTTGCTCTCCAGCTTCTTCTTGTACACCTCCTTGCTGTCTCTTATCTTGACTTTAAGTTGCTTCTGTAAACTCCTCAATAATTCTCTGTCTCCCACTCTGAAGGCTCTTTTTTTCTTGTTAGGCAGGTCCTTCAGGTCACTGGTGATCCAAGGTTTGTTATTGGGGAAGCATCTCACGGTTATGGTGGGGATGGTGTTATCCACACAGAAGTTTATATAGTCGCTTACACCCTCAGTCATGGCATTGATGTCCTCTCCATGTGGCTGGCACAGTGAGTCCCAGTCTGTAGCCTCAAAGCAACCTTGCAGAGCTTCTTCAGCTTCCTGTGACCATTTTCTCACAGTCCTCTTTATTACAGGTTGCCTCTGAACAAGGGGCTTATATTTTGAGCAGAGGAAAACAAGATTGTGATCTGATTTGCCTAGAGGAGGTCTTACTGTAGAGATGTATGAGTCCTTGACATTTGCATAAAACAAATCCGATGTTTTGTTTTCTCTGATAGAGCAGCTGACAAACTGCTGAAACGTTGGAAGTGTAGCAGAGAATGAAGTGTGGTTAAAATCACCAGAAATTGCCACAAACCCATTGGGATGTTGTGTCTGTAGCTTAGCAACAACTTACCTGATGGCATCACATGCAGTGTCAGCAACAGCGGAAGGTGGAACGTAAACTGTTGCCAAAATAACACTGGTGAACTCTCTGGGTAAATAATATGGATGAAAACTTATTGCCAACAGTTCAATATCTGGACTGCAGAGATGACACTTCACAGTTACATGCCCTGGATTACACCATCTGTTGTTCACAAGTACTGCCTGTCTGCCTCCTTTACATTTGCCGCTCCTCTTTAAATCTCTGTCTGCTCGTATGGTTAAAAAGCCCGGCAGAGAGACGCTGGAGTCGGGGATATGATCCTGCAGCCATGTCTCAGTAAAACACATAATACTGCATTCCCGGTACTCTGGCTGGGTCCTTTGTAGGGCTTAGAGTTCATCCAACTTGTTTCCCAACGATCTCACATTGCCCATCATAATCGACGGAAGAGATGGTTTGAACTTCCTCCTCTCTCTTCTCTTAGCTCCTGCTCTGCATCTACGGCGTCTCCTTTTCAACTCATCGGGGATTTGGGGTTGAAGTTGAAGTATTATTTGAGCTTTTGAGATATTAATCAGCTCCTCCCGGTTGTAAGAAACAGCCCCGTTGCCATGGCAATGCATCATAACAAATGTCCAAAAATAGAAAGTATTAACAAAAATCCTCCAAGCTGCACAGCATCCGACACCGGAGTGGACAGTTGTCCAAAAAAAATCAACTGTATCCACCACAAGAGGAATAGTTCCCAAAAAAAGAATAAATCAGAATCAAAGTAACAGAGCTGCTCCAACCTGCTGCCACCTTGAGCGGCGCAATTCTAGAATGGTAATGTTATGGTAATGTTCATGGTAATGTTGCATCACTTTTTCGGTCATGATTTTCAATCATCTTTCATCAACTTGTTTATATTGGACATAGCCCATTAGTCTTCGTTATTCTTTAATTCTGCTTGCTAGTTTAATTGGATTGTTTTAGCATAGTAAAGAGTTTGTTGATTGAAATATGTTTGACTTTGAGTTGACTTTTTTTTGTTAATAAATTCTTGTATTTTAAGAAATTGCGTGAATTCATTACATGTGTGTGCAGAGTTTTGCTGTTTAATAATGTCAAAGGTTGGCTCACACCTTTCTATTTTGTCCTAATACCACCGCCTTACTGGGCTGGTATTCACAGGACAACACTTAACAGAAAAAAATATTATTTAATAAAATATTAAAGTATTAATATTAAATAATAAATCATATATTCATATTAATAATCACAACAGAAAAGTACATTACAGTGACATAAAGGTAATTAAAAAAATAAAGAGAAAAGAATGATGGATAAGAAAATGCAAGGAAAGTTGGACTGAAAACTTTAATAATGTTTAGATGGCACAGTCAAAGGCCACTCTAAACAAATAAGTTTTCAATCTTGATTTAAAGCAATTTAGGGTTTCGGTGCTTTTACAGTTTTCTGGGAGTTTATTCCAGATTAGTGGAGCATAAGAACTAAAAGCTGCTTCTCCATGTTTGGTTCTGGGTCTGGGTATGCAGAGTAGATTTGAGCCAGAAGACCTGAGAGGTGTGGGTGGTTGATACACTGACAAGTCTGTAATGTATTTTGGTGCTAAGCCATTCATTGATTTATACACTAACTAATACTAATACTAAAAAGTATTTTAAAGTCTATTCTCTGAGCTACAAGGAGCCAGTGTAGGGACTTTAGAACTGGGGGGATGTGCTCCACTTTCTTAGTTCTAGTGAGGACACGGGAAGCAGCGTTCTGGATCAACTGCAGATGCAACTTTTTAGGCAGACCTGTGAAGACATTGTTACAGTAATCAATTCTACTAAAGATCAAGGCATGAATTGTTAAGAAGAGCCTAGTTGGTGTACGACTTCTTCTAAATTTTTGTAGTTTATTTGGTGAAATTGGGAAATTTTGTCAAAATCCGTTCTAGTTGGAGACAACTTTGGTACTGGTACTCTGATCTTTTGGGTTTTTTCAGTAAAGAATTTAGCAAATTCATTGCAGGCCCTGGTAGAGTGAAGTTCAGATGCTACAGTTACAGGAGGGTTTGTTAACCTGTTGACCGTGGCAAAAAATGCACGAGCATTGTTTATGGTTTTGCTGATGATCTCAGAAAAAAAAGATTCCCTTGCATTTTTCAGTTGTAGGTTATATCTGTATAGTCTCTCTTTATAGATAATATAGTGAACCTGGAGTCCAGTCTTTCACCACCTGCTTTCAGCTTTTTGACACTCCCTTTTTTCACATCTGACTGGTGGAGCACTTCTCCATAGAGACATTTTCTTCCCAGAAACGATCTTCACTTTAATTGGAGCAACTGAATAAATGATGTCCGAGATTTTAGAATGAAAGTTATCTACCAGCTCATCTACAGTGTTACAGGGCAAAGTGGAGGTAGAAGAGTAAATCTGGTTAAAGCTTTCAGCAGCACCATCCTTAAAGATGCATTTTCTTATAATATCTCTTTGACTAACTGAGTCATTGGAGATGATGCTTTCAAAAATGACAGAAAAGTGGTCAGAGAGAGCAAAATCAGTTACAGACACCTTGGAAATGTTTAGACCCTTAGTGATGATCAAGTCCAAAATATGTCCCTGTTTGTGTGTTTGCTGTTTAACATGTTGAGTCAAACCAACATTTCTAAGAGTGTCACATAGTTCTATTGCACTTCTATCTTCAGGATTGTCCATGTGAATGTTGAAGTCTCCCACAATATTTAAACAGTCATAATCAACACATATCACAGATAAAAGTTCATTAGAATCACTGAAAAGGTGCGTTTTGGTCTTAGGAGGCCTGTAAATATTCAAGAACATGGTTCGGACCGGGCTCTTTACCTGAAAAGCCAAATATTCAAAAGAGTCTAATTTTCCCAGAAATACCTTTTTACGCTTTAGTGAATCTTAAAACAAAGTGGCCACCCCTCCACCTTTTCTTTGCTGTCTGCTCTCACAAAGAAAATTGTAGTTCAGAGGCATCGACTCTATCAGAATGGGAGCTTCATTAAATTCATGTAACCATGTTTCTGTTAAAAACAGAACATCAAGATCGTGGTCAGTAATGAAGTCATTGATTAAAAATGATTTTCCTGACAGAGATCTAATGTTCAATAAAGCCAGTTTATATGACTTAGTGTCTGATATTAACTCTGTGTCTGGTTGTACCTGACAGTTTATGGCTTTCGTTGATTGTTTATTACTGTCTCTTATCCTTTTGGCTTTGTTCTTTCTGTCACGTATAAGCACAGAGATTTTACAACTATCTCCTATCAGGGGCCCAAGTTTTTCCTGGACATGCTCATTTCTGATAGAGTTACCACTGGGGCCAAGACTGTATCACAGAGAAGTGATTTAAAGGTCCTGATTAGAAGGAGATAGATTAGGAGGTGGTGGGGCTCTGTGGCTTGTGGAAGATGTTTTAGTAGCAGGGCCTCGGCCATGGGGGGTGTTGAATGGAAAAGATGTCAGATTTGGGTCCCAATCTTAAGAGCTCCTTTCATGTTATCAGAGTCCAGTAAATCAAAAACCGGGCTCAGTGGGGAGATGGGAGAGTTCAGTGCGGTCTGGGATGGGGTCTGGGGTGAGGGGGGTATAATGGAGAGGTCCGGTGGGGCGCTTTTACTTTGGTAATTTAGGAGAAGACTGTTTAGAATGAAGGTTGCTCTCAAACCTTTTATTGTTCTCAGAAGATGGATCATTTTCCTGGTTTTCATTCCGTAGTGGGACAAATCTGTTTTGGAGGGGAATTCCATTTTTTCCAGCTGTCTCACTCCTATCAGTTGTTGTTATGATTTGTGGGTGTTTTTGGGTTTTGTTGGTCTGTTTCACAGTTAAGGTTTTCAATCATGTTTCTGTTTATTATTTTCCTAGTCATGCTTTAGTTTTTGTCTTCTAGTTCATGTGTTGTCAAGTTACGTTTTTGGATCTGGTTATGCTTTTGTTTCATGCTTTTCTAGTTATGTTTCTATTAGTTTGTATTCTTGACTTCCTGTTTTGCTCCAGTCACGTTTGTTCTCTCCTGTCAATTAAGTTTATTCGGTTCACCTGCACCTAGTTAATCTGTCTTGCTTCATCTGGTTCACACTCCATATATACACACCTGTTCTGTTTATTCCTTGCTGAAACATTTTCTAATCATGCTCACGTCTTGTTTACTGGATCATGCTCATGTCTAGTTTTTTTTTGTTCCTGCCTCTTCTATGAGTGAGTTTTTTGTTAATTAAATCCTTTTGCAATTACTGTCATGCTGCCTGCTAGTCTGCATTCTGGGTTCCTCCGTTGCTCAAAGCCTAACAGTTGTTGTGACAGCTGCTCGTCGTCGAAGTCTCCTTTTCCCAGGAGAAACAGGGGCATTTCTCTGAAATTTTGGCCATTCAAATTTATTTAATTACTGAGATCTTCCAGTGAGTCGTCTAGCTTGATTTTGTTGGGTGTGCGCCTAAAACATGCCAGGGGCGTCTGCCTTCTCAAAATATTAGCATATTGTGATAAAGTTCATTATTTTCCATAATGTCATGATGAAAATTTAACTTTCATATATTTTAGATTCATTGCACACTAACTGAAATATTTCAGGTCTTTTATTGTCTTAATACGGATGATTTTGGCATACAGCTCATGAAAACCCAAAATTCCTATCTCACAAAATTAGCATATTTCATCCGACCATTAAAAGAAAAGTGTTTTTAATACAAAAAACGTCAACCTTCAAATAATCATGTACATTTATGCACTCAATACTTGGTCGGGAATCCTTTTGCAGAAATGACTGCTTCAATGCAGCGTGGCATGGAGGCAATCAGCCTGTGGCACTGCTGAGGTCTTATGGAGGCCCAGGATGCTTCGATAGCGGCCTTTAGCTCATCCAGAGTGTTGGGTCTTGAGTCTCTCAACGTTCTCTTCACAATATCCCACAGATTCTCTATGGGGTTCAGGTCAGGAGAGTTGGCAGGCCAATTGAGCACAGTGATACCATGGTCAGTAAACCATTTACCAGTGGTTTTGGCACTGTGAGCAGGTGCCAGGTCGTGCTGAAAAATGAAATCTTCATCTCCATAAAGCTTTTCAGCAGATGGAAGCATGAAGTGCTCCAAAATCTCCTGATAGCTAGCTGTATTGACCCTGCCCTTGATAAAACACAGTGGACCAACACCAGCAGCTGACACGGCACCCCAGACCATCACTGACTGTGGGTACTTGACACTGGATTTCTGGCGTTTTGGCATTTCCTTCTCCCCAGTCTTCCTCCAGACTCTGGCACCTTGATTTTCAAATGACATGCAGAATTTGCTTTCATCCGAAAAAAGTACTTTGGACCACTGCTTCCGCAGGTCCCCCAAGGTCTGGAATCGGCCCTTCTCCACAATCTTCCTCAGGGTCCGGTCACCTCTTCTCGTTGTGCAGCGTTTTCTGCCACACTTTTTCCTTTCCACAGACTTCCCACTGAGGTGCCTTGATACAGCACTCTGGGAACAGCCTATTCGTTCAGAAATGTCTTTCTGTGTCTTACCCTCTTGCTTGAGGGTGTCAATAGTGGCCTTCTGTACAGCAGTCAGGTCAGCAGTCTTACCCATGATTGGGGTTTTGAGTGATGAACCAGGCTGGGAGTTTTAAAGGTCTCAGGAATCTTTTGCAGGTGTTTAGAGTTAACTCGTTGATTCAGATGATTAGGTTCATAGCTCGTTTAGAGACCCTTTTAATGATATGCTAATTTTGTGAGATAGGAATTTTGGGTTTTCATGAGCTGTATGCCAAAATAATCCGTATTAAGACAATAAAAGACCTGAAATATTTCAGTTAGTGTGCAATGAATCTAAAATATATGAATGTTAAATTTTCATCATGACATTATGGAAAATAACGAACTTTATCACAATATGCTAATATTTTGAGAAGGACTTGTATTTGCTGGTTCAGTCGTTGAGCTGGCTGTCACTGTTTGGGATCACAGGCAGAGTTGAATCATCGCTGTACCACATTTTCACCTCCAGATTCACTTCTAGTCGATGGATTTTCATCTCCAAAACAGCCAATTTCTGTAAAAGTTGAAGTCCTGTGTCTTGAAGGGAGGCATCTTGTGCTGATTAGCTGGCGTCAACATGTCCTTCTTTCAGGTTACATTATAAAAACATCAAAATACTTTAAGAAAAAATTTTAAATAATAATAATCCTTGGGAGTCACTGGTAAGAAGTACTTTTAGTCCAATATTTCCGTAATTTTGGCTAAGAAATAAAAAGTTAGGAGTAAAAGAATGCGAGAAAGCAGGGAGCTTAGGAGAAAAGTGTCTGAGCAGGCAGAGAGGCGTAAGTAGAAAAAAAACAACCTTATTGTTAGAGTGGCTTAGGTTATCCTGAGCTATCTCTGTAGTTGTGCTGCTATAGGCTTAGGCTTCTGGAGGACATAATGACCATTTTCACCCTCTTCGCTACATTCTCACACTACTCTCCAATTTTGCATTATTTGCTGTTATTTCAGCTTTATGTTCTGTCTTTTCTCTTCCTAGAATCTACACCTGGCCTGACTCTGTGTCTACCTGTGACACCGTCCTGGAGGGGGGCATTGTCCAAGCTTCTGCTGCTAACAACTTAATGCTCACCCTCTACCGATGACCCACATGGCCCTGTCTTTTAGTGTTTAACCCTTTCTCTCTCCTAGACATGGCAACTGACTGAGCTTTTACTGTAACTAACTGTATGTGCTCTCTTTCAGACTCTAACCTTGAAAACTGGCTCAGAGTTTATCTGTTCTTCCTTTCTAGATGAAACAACTAAAGGAGCTACATCCATTAACATTTACTTTTCCTTTCCATAGAAAGTACTTCTCGATCAGTGCTTCTGTGTTCTTTTTGTGTTTCTGCTCTGTTCTCTCTAACCCCCAGTCGGTCGTGGCAGATGGCCGCTCACACTGAGTCTGGTTCTGGTTCTGCTGGAGGTTTCTTCCTGTTAAAAGGGAGTTTTTCCCCTCCACTGTCGCTACTTGCATGCTCAGTATGAGGGATTGCTGCAAAGTCAACGCCAGTGACTGTCCACTGTCTCTACATGCTCATTCAGACACAGTTGTATTGAATTCAAAAGTACCTGGACCAGGGAAGCTCTCATGTGATATGACCACACACCGAGACGACTTCGGAGCTTCTCACTGGGCTCATTGCTTTTATTAAAACACACATGAAAATGGGCAGCGCCCTGTTTATAGTTTTTTCTCACATATAGTCACGTACAAACCTTTCCTGCCTACCATATTAGGACATGTTCCTGTCTCCCAGCACCTGCACTCGTATCTACTGATATAAGAAGGAAGGAGTGCTTGGCCCGTTAAACTTTTCACATCCTTCTCCCACCCCTACAGTTCTTCACTATTTTTCTGCTTCACCACACTCAAGGCCAAATTTGTGCAATACAATTCTGCAGGCCACTAACACAGGTTATACATTTTATTTCCCACACTGGTTATGAACATAATAATAATAATGCACACACATAATATATCTCCACAGTTTCCTTAGATAGAAAAACCTTTTATCCAATTTGAACAAATAACTGAATCTGACTGCACTGTTTAAAAAAATCTAAATGAAAGAACACCATGATTCAGAATGACAATTATGGACAGCTGTCCCACAGCAAGGGATTTTACTCAGTAACCATGACTCACTCCTTCATTCCCTAACACAACAACAAACCACCTTAACCCATTTATTTGACCGACTATCTCATCAGTTTTTGGACTAAACCAACCTATTCTTGCCTCCTGTCCCCAGAGTTACTTCAGCTCCTTCATCTCCATCAGTTTCTTTAGCTCCACTAGTAGTTCAGGTCTGGGAATTTGCCAGCCCGACTCCAGAACCTTTTTCAGAGGAACTAAACAAATGTAAAGGCTCTCTGCTCCCATGCTCTCTGGCGTTCAGCTGCTCCCCTCGCACCTTCTACAGTGACACAAGTAAGATTTTGTTTATTATAGGTCTTCTGAAAGATGCAGATGGGCAGAGGCCACCGTTTCAGAGAGCACTATATGTCACTTGCTTTATGCAGATTTTCTAGGTTTGTTTAAACTCACTTTTGAACCAAGTTATAGGAGTGAAGAAACTAGTAAGAGATTATGGAATCTAAAAAAGGATCAGGGACTGAGATGGCCATAGATTATCATGCTCTAGCTGCAGAGTCTGGATGGAATGAACCAGCACTTTCTGAATGCTCTATCGGATAAATTAAAGGATGAACTTGCATGCAGAGATGAAATGGTGAGTTTAGAAGAATTTATTCACCTAGCAACTCACATTAACAATCGGCTGAGGGTAAGAAACAGAAAGAAGAGAAATAAATTGTTGCAGTGCTAGACACGAGCTCCCTCAAGAACATAACCCGGCAAATTCAGGCCATTAAACTCATCACTTCTGGCAACCATCATGAGCTTACAACCTTTTTCTTTTCCTTTTAAAGACTCACTTGTACATCTAGGTCACCCCTGACTCGTGGAGCACAACCCCCATATTAATTGGAGAGAAGCCAGAATAGAATCCTGGAGTGAGAAATGCCATTCGACCTGTCTTTAGTCGGCAGTTTCCAGCGTTACCCCTGATCCTGAGGAGACAGAGATACTCCTAGATCTTTCTAAAGTTCCTCCTGAGTATTTACAACGCATTTTCAGCAAAGAACTGGCTCTGTCTCTCCCACCTCATCATCCTTACAATTGTGCTATCAACTTTCTTCCTGGTGCTCCACTGCCCTCTGCACGTCTATTTAACATCTCACGTCTATGGAGAATTACCGTAATGAATCCCTTCAAGCAGGAATCATCTTGTTATGATTCTGGCACGTCTGCTCTACCCTCTCTCCCGGGCTGCAATCAGCAGAGTAGATGCACCTGGTGGCTGCTGCAGTGTAGTGCAATCTGTGGAATGCCAAGCACCTGTGTCTTCCCTGATATATACTGACTCCGACAAGCAGACGGTGCCAGATTTTTGAAAGTTATCGTGTGAGTAGATATCCAGCGTTCCTTCCTGTCTGATCATTGTTCTTGACCTTGCCTTGCCTTTTGGATTTATGCATCTGCCTGCTCCCTGTCGGACTATTTGGATTTTGGTTGTCGACCTTGTTTCCTGCATCTGGTTTATGCCTCTGCTTGCCCCTTGCCTGACGCCTCTTGTTCCGATCGTTGACCCTGTTTCTGTCCTTGGATTATTGAGCCAGCCTAGCCCTCGGATTATTCAGCCTGGAGTCACTTCTTACCTGTGCTGTGGAGATCACCGCCTGCCGCCCACTGAGGTTTCCCCTCTGGGTTTCAGGTTCCACTCAAGACAAAAGCAGGTTAGTGACTTTTCTGATCCCTGCAAAATCTGGAGAGACTACAAGTCACTAATCCCTCTTTCTGCCTCAGTGATTCCTGGAAGCTGTGAGGAGTGTGACCTGTGTGACGTTTTCCTGTGGCCGAATAAACCTTTTAAACTTTCAGTACTGCGTCTGGCTGAATCTTGGGTCTGCCTTTTTCTGATTCATAGCAGAAAAATCTGGCCAAAAATGGACCTATCGCCAGTACAACAGTGGCGAACCCACGTTGATGAGACCCTTTCCTGGTTGGGTTCCGCATGGAAGAAATAATTTCCACATTACGTTCTGGCAATCTTGTCTCCGTCACAAAGAAACCACGCCCAAGTAACACGGACAACAGCAGAGGTAAGGGAGCCACGCCTCTCTCCGCCTGAGATGTTCAGGGGAGACTCAGACCAATGTCGAGCTTTTCTAACTCAGTGTGAAATTAATTTTGAGCTTCAGCCATCATCCTTTCCCACTGAACGTTCCAAGGTGGCATTTGTTATATCTCTGCTGGCAGGAAAGGCAAAACAGTGGGGAACAGCTGAATGGCATAACAGGTCTGTATCTTGTGATCTTTATGAAACTTTTTCCAAGGAACTCATTCGAGTTTTTGACCCGGTCATTCCAAGTCGTGAGGCCGCAAGAGGATTATTGTCCCTCAAACAGGGTGATCAACCTGTCTCCACCTATATAATTGACTTTTATTTGTTGGAATGAGGCAGCACAAATGGATGCATTCATGAAAGGATTAAACGAAGACAGCAAGGATGAGCTAGCGACCCGTGACTATCCTTCTTCCCTGAAACAACTCGAGGATTTGGCTGCTCGCATTGATATTCGACTGGCAGAGAGAAGGAAGGAGAAGCGCCATGAGAAGGGTCGCTCATCATTAACTCAGGTTTCTGCACACCGGTATGAGAGAAGGAGTCAGTCACCTCTCACTGAGGAAAATGATAATTGTGAGCCCATGCAATTGGGCAGAACCAAGATTACTGGAGAAAGATCGCCGGAGAAGATTCAAGCTCTGTTTTTATTGTGAAGGGACAATTAGCACTCAGGTGTCCACTAAAAGGACAGGCTCAGCAGAGGAAGGGAGGTCTCTACTGAGCCGAAGTCAACTATCTGCCTCCTCCTTCTTGTTTCCTGCCCGTTTTCAAACCTCTTCTTTGTCTCTCCAGGGGGCCGTGTTTCTTGATTCAGGAGCAGATACTGAATTCATGGACGAAACATTTGCAAATAAGAACGGCATAAAACTTATTCCGTCAGCTGACACAAGAAATGTGTTAGCTTTGGATGGTCACAGCATGAACAATTCACATCTCAGGATGGAGGAGATTACCTTAACAGTTGGAGGTAATCATCAAGAAAAAGTAACTTTCATGATCATTAATTTACCTGAACGTCCTGTACTCCTAGGGACCTCCTGGTTGCAGAAACACAACCCTCACATCGACTGGAAGAAAAAAGAAGTTTTGGGTTGGTGTGAGTCATGTTCCGCTGACTGTCTTTTGTCTGCTGCTATGGAGGTCAGTGTGGAGAATGAGGTTGAGGTGACCTATCCAGATTTATCCAAGGTACCGCAACAATACCATGATTTAAAGGAGGTTTTTAATAAAATCAAGGCCACAGCTCTGCCACCTCATAGACCTTATGATTGTGCTATTGATTTGCTTCCTGGCACATCAGCCCCTAAAGGCAAAACCTATTCATTGTCTGGTCCAGAGCACAGGGCCATGAAGAGTTGATGAGGCATTAAAGGCAGGGCACATTCAACCCTCTTCCTCTCATGCAGGTGCTGGTTTCTTTTTTGTTGGGAAGAAGGATGGTTCATTGAGACCATGCATTGATTATAGAGGCCTTAATGAGATAACAGTTAAAATAAATATCCCTTACCACTCATGAACACAGCTTTTGATCAGATCCAGGGAGCCAAGATATTTTCTAAGCTGGATCTAAGGAATGCATATCATCTGGTCCGAATCAGAGAAGGAGATGAGTGGAAAACGGCTTTCAACACGCCTACGGGCCATTATGAATACAAGGTCATGCCATTTGGACTTACTAACGCTCCTGCAGTTTTTCAGTCATTGGTCAATGACGTTCTAAGAGACATGGTGGGTCAATTCGTATTTGTTTATCTTGATGACATACTGATTTATTCTCAAGATCTGGAAACCCACAGAAAACGTGTCAGAGCTGTTCTCCTGCGTCTTCTCCAAAACCAGTTGTTCGTCAAGGCAGAGAAATGTGAGTTCCACATAACTACCACTTCCTTTTTGGGCTTCATCATTTCCCCAGATCAAGTGCTTGTCGACCCCTCCAAGGTTAAGGCCGTATTGAAATGGCCTGTTCCAACTGATCGCAAGCAGCTTCAAATATTTCTGGGCTTCGCAAACTTCTATAGGAGGTTTATTAGAAATTACAGCCTGGTTGCTACTCCCCTAAACGCTCTTACCTCTACCAAGGTGAAATTTGTGTGGAATAAGGATGCAGAGAAGGCCTTCAATAGGTTAAAGGAACTCTTCACGTCAGCTCCAGTGTTACGGTCTCCTGACCCAGAGAGACAGTTTATCGTGGAGGTGGATGCCTCAAGCAATGGGGTCGGAGCTGTATTAAGCCAAAGAGGTGAGGATGATCGTGTTCACCCATGTGCCTTCTTTTCAAGGACTCTGTCACAGGCTGAGCGGAATTACGACGTGGGAGACAGAAAGTTATTGACTGTCAAGTTGGCATTGACAGAGTGGAGACATTGGCTGGAGGGAAGCTTCC
This sequence comes from Girardinichthys multiradiatus, assembly GCF_021462225.1. NCBI lineage: Eukaryota > Metazoa > Chordata > Actinopteri > Cyprinodontiformes > Goodeidae > Girardinichthys > Girardinichthys multiradiatus. Next base: position 3,540,784 of record NC_061797.1, read on the forward strand.
ATCTGCTAAGGAGATGGGTGAGATATTGACCGAGAAGTTTTCAGGCTCCATGGAATTCCAAATGACATGTTTCCGATAGAGGACCCCAATTTGTGTCACGTTTCTGGAAGGAGTTTTGTTTGTTGTTGGGAATTTCTGTTAGTCTTTCCTCAGGGTTTCATCCTCAGTCTGATAGCCAAACCGAGCGAGCCAACCAAGAAGCTGAAACCAAACTTTGTATATTATGTGAGTCTGACCCGACCAAGTGGTCACAAAATTTGCCCTGGGTTGAATACGCCATGAACTCTATGCAATCAAGTGCCACTGGTCTGTCTCCTTTTCATGTTGTGTTTGGTTTCCAGCCACCCATGTTTTCAGTTCAGGAGAGAGAAGCTAATGTTCTGTCCGCCCAAGCGGCTGCCCTATGGTGCCAAAGAATATGGAGAAAGGCCAGGAGGTCGATGATCACAATGTCACTGGTTCAGTCAAGAACGGCCAACTGGAGACGGACCCCTGCCCCTAAGTACCAGGTGGAGCCCTGACTTTCAGTACTGTGTCTGGCTGAATCTTGGGTCCGCCTTTTTCTGATTCATTGCACATCTGTCCTTCATCCTCCCCAGTTGGTGCAGGTTTTTTCTTCGTCAAAAGAAAGACGGAACCCTGAGACCCTGTATTGATTACAGAGGATTAAACCAGATCACAGTAAAAAATAAATATTCTCTGCCCCTCATCTCATCAGTCTTTCAACCCGTCAGACAAGCCACCATTTTTCTCAAAAATAGACCTCAGAAACGCTTACCACCTTGTTCGATGGATCTCTCATCCAGATATACAGCACCCCCTTCATTTGGATTCATCCAAATCTGGAACTCCGGCAAGCATCTGTTTGCTTTCCATCTCAAACAGAAACCATTCTAGTCAGAGAGGTAATTTACACTGGACAACATGAATGAATAATTAATGCAAAAACACATCCAGTGTAAATTGCCGCTGTGCAAAATTTGCATTTGTTGCAGACACAGAACGTAGTCTGTGTGAACCTGGGGTAAGAGATGACTTCCAAAATGTAGGTCTCGTTTAACACATTTTGAATGAAGGTGATTTAAAAATATGTGTAATGCCTCTGGTGCTTCTATATGATCTGCTATTGTTACAGTCCATTTTCAAAGTGAAATTAAATTATTCATTGAGTAATTTCTATCATACGTATTTGGCAGAACAAAGGCAAACCCCCCCCCAAAAGAAAACATGCACACACAACTTTAATAATTTTTATTTTCAAAACTAAAACAAAGGAACAGAGACTAAACGGATTTCACTTTGCTGAATTTCAGACCTAGAACCAATGTATAAACAGAACTTACGATCTTTTACTATGTGCAGATCCATACAGTAACATATACTTCAGGTGACTGTACTGAATCTACTGCTGTTCAAAAACATTTCCACCAAATGGACTTGGATGAATGTGTTGTCACATTCTTTCAAATGTATATGTTATACAAGCCCATTTTACTATATACTATATTTATATAGTATATAGCAATTAAAAAAAGGAATCACACAATCCAAATCTTGATTATTTCCATGAATCCCAGGTCGCACTGAATTCACTGAGTGCTCATTTTAAGAAATGGCAGACTTGTGTGTTTTTTATGTTTTTTTAATCTGGAAAACAGATTTAAGAGATTTGTTGGTGATTTAATTAACTCGTATTTGTTAACTATATTTGTTGTGACTTCTTTTAAAAACAGCTAAAATACATTAAAAACAATGAACAAATAAACTGGGCAGACTTTGAAGCTATATTGCTGTTTTCTTTTGTGCCTTATTCACTTGTCATCACCTTCTAGCACAATTATATTCAAACTCCTTGAACTTTTCTACATTTAACCATATTACAACCAAAACATTTAGTGTATGTTATAGGGACTTTAATGGCTCAACTGACAAAACAACAGCTTGCACAGCTATTGAAATTATTGTTCATTATTAATTACAGAACAGCTCAAGCATGGAAATAATTGGATGAAGAGTGTGTTCATTCAGTTTGCTGTTGGTGCAGTGTGATCTATTAAGATCAAAAAATACAATTAGGTTGAATTTTTCCGGTTTGCCGTGTGCATTCCACCACCCTGCAGATGCAGCGTAAATGCTCTTGAAGGGTTCGTACTGTTGCAGAGCGGACACACACACTGTGTACATTGGGGTGACTCATCGCAATCAGCTGGATTTCCTTAGATGGAAAGCTTTTTATCAATTGCTATAATAAACTAAAAAGACTGTGATGGTCTGTAACTTGAACTAAACTTGAACCTGTTTGTTCTGTAAAGTGCCCTGAAACAACAGTTATAGTAAATAGGTGTTATATAAAAACCAAAATTGAACTGAATCAACAGAACAGCTGGATTTTTACTGAGATTAAACAGAGCTGGACCCTCTTTAATAATTAAGTGACTTCTAAAACTAATTGGTTCTGGATTTTATTTTGGTATACCAGAGTAAAAACAGCTAAATAGAAATGCAAGACCACACTATTTGGAATTAAGTATTTTAAAAACATTGTAGAATTTTCATATCACTTGACAGTTGTTTGTTACTTAATTTTGGTTTATACAGTGGGGAGTATTTGATACACTGCCAATTTTGCAGTTTTTCCACTTGCAAAGCATGTAGAAGTCTTTAATTTTTATCATAGGTACTCTTTAACTGTGAGCGACAAAATGTAAAACAAAAATCCAGAGAACATTTGTGATTTTTAAATAATTAATTTGCATTTTATTGCAGGACATAAGTATTTGATCACCTAACAACCAGTAAGAATCCTGGCTGTCACAGGCCTGTTAGTTCTTCTTTTTCAAGAAGCCCTCCTGTTGGCTGTCACTCACAGTTAAAGAGTAACTTTGATAAAAATTGAGGACTTCTACATGTTTTGCTAGTGAGAAAACCTGCAAAATCGGTGTATCAAATACTTGTTCTCCCCCCTCCATATCACATGAATTCCCAACAAAATACACTTAGGTTTTTGAGTATAATGTGATAAATGTGATCAAATGTGTCCTTGGTTTTGCAAGGTGCTGCATGACTTTCATGCCTTTGCTACTTGTGCTCTCCTGATTACAAGTGTAACAGAGCCTTCTGGTAAAGCTTTTATCATGTTCCATGCCTCAAATCGAGTCATATCATGTAGACTCACTCCCATAACCTGTAGAAGTTCATCTCCACATCGCAGACCACTTTGCTCTGCTGCTCCACCTGAAAATACACAGATGTTTCCCTGTCAGCTCCTCTTTTATTCAACATGGCAGTAACTGGTCTCCACAATAAAAATGTTTTTGATTAAAGTGTAACAATAAACATTGTTATAAGAATCCTGAACATACCCTTGAATATTCTGTTGATGACTAAGGGTCTGTCTCCCTGAATTGATCCTCTTCCTCCTTCCAAAGAAAAGCCAATCCCACCAGCACCTTTCTCCACGTCAACGCTCAATGGAGCTTCTTGCTCCCCTGCTGTGACAAAGTCACAACTTTTACGTATACTTGGGGAAAAAGGCTGGTTAAATCCCAGACGTTAGAAAAGTAATAAGGTTTTCTGAGGAAAAATACAGTGAGACTCACTGGGAACACTGACTTCCTCTCCTCTCCCGTTTCCTCCACCTTTGCCCTCTTCATCAGTTCTCTTGCAGATGACTACCACAGCAAGATTTTGATTGCGGGCCTGACGCAAAACAGCAGTGGCATCCATGTGTTTGGCACCACGCAGTGTTAGACCATTTATAGACAAAACCTCATCTCCTTTTTGAATGGTGCCCTCCTGAGCTGCCAGTCCACAGGGAAACACTTTGTGCACCTAAATGGCAGATTGGGTTAGTCTTACACAAGCCGTGTGTGTGTATGTGTATATATATATATATATATATATTGCTCAAAAAAATAAAGGGAACACTTAAACAACACAATATAACTCCAAATAAATCAAACTTCTGTGAAATCACGTAGGAAGCAACGCTGATTGAAAATCAATTTCACAGGCTGTTGTGCAAATGGAATAGACAACAGGGGGAAATCTTTGGCGATTACCAAGACACACTCAATAAAGGAGTGGTTCTGCAGGTGGGGACCACAGACCACTTCTCAGTACCTATGCTTTCTGGCTGATGTTTTGGTCACTTTTGAATGTTGGTGGTGCTTTCACACTCATGGTAGCATGAGACGGACTCTACAACCCACACAAGTGGCTCAGGTAGTGCAGCTCATCCAGGATGGCACATCAATGTGAGCTGTGGCAAGAAGGTTTGCTGTGTGTGTCAGCGTAGTGTCCAGAGCCTGGAGGCGCAACCAGGAGATAGGCCAGTACACCAGGAGACGTGGAGGAGGCCGTAGGAGCGCAACAACCCAGCAGCAGGACCGCTACCTCCACCTTTGTTCAAGGAGGAACAGGAGGAGCACTGCCAGAGCCCTGCAGAATGACCTCCAGCAGGCCACAAATGTGCATGTGTCTGCACAAAAGGTTAGAAACCGACTCCATGAAGATGGTATGAGGGCCCGACGTCCACAAATGGGGGTTGTGCTCGCAGCCCAACACCATGTAGGACGCTTGGTATTTGCCAGAGAACACCAGGATTGGGAAATTCACCACTGGTGCCCTGTGCTCTTCACAGATGAAAGCAGGTTCACACTGAGCACATGTGACAGACGTGACAGAGTCTGGAGACACCGTGGAGAGCGATCTGCTGCCTGCAACATCCTTCAGCATGACCGGTGTGGCAGTGGGTCAGTAATGGTGTGGGGTGGCATTTCTTTGGAGGGCTGCATGGCCCTCCATCTGCTCGCCAGAGGTAGCCTGACTGCCATTAGGTTCCGAGATGAGATCCTCAGACCCCTTGTGAGACCATATGCTGGTGCGGTTGGCCCTGGGTTCCTCCTAATGCAGGACAATGCTAGACCTCATGTGGATGGAGTGTGTCAGCAGTTCCTGCAAGATGAAGACATCGAAGCTATGGACTGGCCCGCCCGTTCCCCAGACCTGAATCCGATTGAGCACATCTGGGACATCATGTCTCGCTCCATCCACCAACGTCACGTTGCACCACAGACTGTCCAGGAGTTGGCGGATGCTTTAGTCCAGGTCTGGGAGGAGATCCCTCAGGAGATCATCCGCTGTCTCTTCAGGAGCATGCCCAGGCATTGTAGGGAGGTCATAGAGGCACGTGGAGGCCACACACAATACTGAGCCTCATTTTGACTTGTTTTAAGGACATTGGATCAAAGTTGGATCAGCCTCTAGTGTGTTTCTCCACTTTGATTTTGTGTGCGACTCCAAATCCAGGCCTCCACAGTTCATAAATTTGATTTCCATTGATGATTTTTGTGTGATTTTGTTGTCAGCACATTCAACTTTGTACAGAACAAAATATTAAATGAGAATATTTCATTCATTCATATCTAGAATGTGTTATTTGAGTGTTCCCTTTATTTTTTTGAGCAGTGTATATAGTCATATTCAATATATTCAATAAATTAGAATCTGTGTTCAGATAAGGTCAGATTAAAAGTACCTTTTGAAAATAACAACCTTTGAGCAGGTATTAAAGATTTCTTTCATTAAGCCCACATTTCTGTAATACAAAATGTTTTTTTTTGGTTTGAAGTAATATTCTAATCTTAAATGTCATGTTTTATTAGATATAAGCAGAACATCAGCATAATTGACAGAAATAAAGGCTTGAACACATCAGTCTGTGTGGAACTTATCTATATAATGTGTTTCAATTAGTGAAACTGGTTACTGAAATAAATGAACTTTTCAATAATATTCTAATTCATTGAATATGACTGTATATAACTGAGTCTAATTCATTCATTGCTGAAATCTCCTGTTAAAAGTATCGGAATCATCTATATTAGCCAAGTTTGTAACCACAAACTTCAGTTTTCCGCGTTTACATGATACCAAGGAGCATTATCTGAGCTGTGTCAAAAAGATATTTCAAAGATGTCCTCTGTGTTCTCCTTACTGTTGGAGCTTTATTCTCCAGGTCACATCCTCCAGCGATGCTGAAGCCTAACCCTGCTCCTACGTCTTTGTGCAGAATCACGACGTGGATGTCCGCAAGTTGCTAAGAAGAACGAAGCAAAATTGTGATCAGAGTTTATTTTTGGTGTTTTTTCCATTTAATGCATTCATTTGTTGTTCACTTAATACAAATAAACATGCAATTTGTTTTAAAATAACAAACATTTTGTTTTCAGAAGCTTCAGGTAAGTCAGTCAGTCATTTTCTACCGCTTATTCCATAGTGGGTCGCGGGGGAGCTGGTGCCTATCTCCAGCAGTCTATGGGCGAGAGGCAGGGTACACCCTGGACAGATCGCCAGTCCATCGCAGGGCAACACACAAACAACCATGCACACACTCATTCATACACCTAAGGTCAATTTAGAGTGACCAATTAACCTAACAGGCATGTCTTTGGACTGTGGGAGGAAGCCGGAGTACCTGGTGAGAACCCACGCATGCACGGGGAGAACATGCAAACTCCATGCAGAAAGACCCCAGGCTGGGAATTGAACCCAGGACCTTCTTGCTGCAAGGCAACAGTGCTACCAACTATGCCACCGTGCAGCCCGCTTCAAGTAAGTTTGGTAGATAATTAATTCAGAAGTGAAAGTTTTTTTTCTGTCTATACTTGGTTTTAAAAATGTATTAGAAGTCTAAACATCACCTTGTTTTAGCCAAGAATTTCTAGGTCATTAACTCAGACATTAACTCAGAACCCTATGATTACCATTCTTGTGATTTTCTATCTGAGTTACTTGACAGGAGCACTACAACTAACTCCACTACCAGAGAATAGAAGACACACACATTGTTAACAAAGGCAAGGCAAGGCAAGGCAAGTTTATTTATATAGCACATTTCAGCAACAAGACAATTCAAAGTGTGTGACAAAAAAACACAAGAAATTACATTGCAGTGGCATGATAAAGTAAAGAAAAGTCAAAAGTGGGCCTACGAACTAAAATTAATGAATACACCTGATGCTTTTAGACCCATATTTTCTTAACATAATATCATACATTTCTTCCTGGGTAGGAGGCAACTCCTTTAAAAGCAAATCTAAACAGTTTTTAACATTGATTTAAAAGAACTCAGGGATTCAGCATTCTCGCGGTTTTATGGAAGTTTGTTCCATAAAACTTCCATAAAAGTGGAGTGTAAGAACTGAATGCTGCTTCTCCATGTTTAGTGGTGGTCCTGCGGATGCAGAGTAGACTTGAACCAGAAGACCTGAGTGGTCTGGAAGAAGGGATTTCTTTTTTCCTTTGACACTAAAACTTCCCTTTTCAAGTTTTCATGCCGAACTAATGGGAAAAATCCCAGATTCTTCAGGGACGGGAACAGTTCGGAGATTACCACCACCTACTCCAGGAGCTGCGCCTGGATGACGGTCGATTTCGGCGGTACTTCCGTCTATCCAGGACCCAGTTCGAAGATCTGCCGTCCCGCATTGGGAGACGAATCGGCCTCTGGGACACCAACTACCGGCGCTGTATCCCCGCTGCTGAACGCCTGTCCATCTGTCTTCGGTGAGTAAATAAACCTCAGCTCAATAAAAAAACAGCCGATTTTTAATGTCCACATCTCCTAAATATAAGATATTTATGCCTTAACATAACCAGGCCAGGTGCTTTCTGTACTTGTCTTGGTAAAAGTAATTATTTGAGTCATACAACTCTGCCTTGCCGCACACCGCCACTATGATCTGGTCCTCCATCTTCACTGACAACCGCTTCTTCTCCGCTGCGGTCTTTCACCCTACGTCACACCACATCCAGTCCCTGATTGGTTGACGCAACGCGAATTTAGGAAAAAGTTCAGATTTTTCAACTCATCCATCGCTCCACTTCCACTTCACTCGGCGCGCCCTCCGCACCGCCTCGTGCCACTCCACTCCTGAACACGCCTCTACATAGGGATAACATGTAAATCGGCCACTCCTATCGCAGAATCCGCGTTCGGTGTGAACGCACCATAAGGGAGTGCCCAGCCACCCTATGGAGGAAGCTCATTTCAGCCGCTTGTATCAGGGATCTTGTTCTTTCGGTCATGACCCAAAGTTCATGGCCATAGGTGAGGGTAGGAACATAGACCGACTGGGAAATCGAGAGATTTGCTTTTCGGCTCAGCTTTCTCTTCACCACAATGGACTGGAACAGCTTCCCTATTACTGCGGCAGCCGCACCAATCCGTCTGTTGATCTCCCGGTCCATTCTCCCGTCACTCATGAACAAGACCTCAAGATACTTGAACTCCTCCACTTGAGGCAGGAACTCCCCTCCAACCTGAAGAAGACAAGCCACCCTTTTTCCAGTCGAGAACCATGGCCTCGGACTTGGAGGAGCTGATCTTCATCCCAGCCACTTCACACTCAGCTGCGAACTGCCCTTGCGCATGTTGTAGGTCTTGGGTAGAGGGGGCCAGCAGGACCACATCATCTGCAAAAAGAAGAGACGAAATCCACTGGCCCCCAAGCCAGATCCCCTCTGGCCTTGGCTGCGCCTAGAAATCCTGTCCATGAGAGTTATGAACATGACTGGTGACAAAGGGCAACCCTGCCTGAGTCCAACATGCACCTGGAACAGGTTCGACTTGGTGCCGGCAATGCGGACCAAACTCCTGCTCCACTTGTACAGAGACCGAATGGCTCCTAATAAAGGGCCCCCGACTCCGTACTCCTGGAGCACTCCCCACAGGGCACTACGAGAGACACAGGCAAATGCCGTCTCAAGGTCCACAAAACACATGTGAATCAGTTGGGCAAACTCCCATGAACCCTCGAGCTGGTCCAGTGTTCCATGGCCGGGACGAAAACCACACTGCTCCTCCTGAAGCCGAGGTTTGACTTTCGGCCGGACTCTCCTCTCCAATACCCTGGCTTAGGCCTTATCAGGGAGGCTGAGGAGTGTGATGCCCCTTAGTTGGAACACACCCTCCACTCACCCTTCTTATGAAGGGGGACTACCCCCCCAGTCTGCCAGTCCACAGACACTGTCCCCAACCGCCACGCAATGTTGAAGAGGCGTGCCAACCATGACAGCCCCACAACATCCAGAGACGTGAGGTATTCTGGGCAGATCTCATCCACCCCCAAAGCCCTGCCACCATGGAGCTTTTTAACCACCTCAGTGACTTCAGCCTGGGTGATGAAAAGAGTCTAACCCCAAGTCCCCAGCCTCTGCTTCCACCAGGGAATGCGTGATGGCAGGATTGAGGAGATCCTCGAAGTACTCCTTCCAAAGCCCGATAATGTCCCCGGTCGAGGTCAGCAGCTCCCCATCCCCACTGTAAACAGTGGTAGCACTGCTTCCCCCTCCTGAGGCGCTGGATGGTTTGGCAGAATCGCTTCGAGGCCAACCGGTAGTCCTTCTCCTTATGGAACCCATCAGTCGCCTCAGGAGTCCCACAAGTCAACCCAGCCAATAGGACTCATTCTTCAGCTTGACGGTGTCCCTTACTGCAGGTGTCCACCACCGGGTTCGGGGATTGACACCACGACAGGCACCACAGGAGGTACTGCTGTGAGGTTTGTTAGCTGGAACATTAAAGGCTTAAATGGACCTGTAAAAAGAGCCAGAATTTTCAACCACCTTAAGTATTTAAGATTGAATCAGATTGAAATCATCAAAGCAATAAAAGCATTGCAAAATGCTGGACCTGATGGGTATCTAATAGAGTTCTTTAAAATATGTGCAGATAAACTATCCAAAATACCACTTCAACGACTCCCTAGCATGTGGGTCACTACCACAAACACTGACTGAAGCATTAATTATTCTTCTCTTAAAACCTGGTAAAGACAGCTTGGAATGCAGCTCTTATTGACCCATCTCCCTTTTGAATAGTGATGCAAAAATATTAGCCAAAGTCCTTGCTATGAGGTTGGAAACCACTCTGCATGAGGTAATTTCTGTAGACCAAACTGGTTTCGTCTTGGGATGTCATTCCTTTTCGAACGTGCATAGACTTTTGAATATTATACATTCCCCTGCATCCATTGCAATACCTGAGGTGCTTATAGCTTTAGATGCAGAGAAAGCATTTGATAGGGTAGAGTGGAGATATCGTTTTGCCTGCTTGATGAAATTTGTTTACGATCCAAATTTTATCTCATGGATTAGACTTTTGTATACCTCACCCAGGGCCTCCATAATTACAAATGGTAAACAATAACAGTATTTCCAGTTATCAAGGGAAACTCAACAAGGATGCCCTATCAGCCCATTGCTTTTTGCCTTGGCAATAGAGCCTTCATCTACAGGTCCTTCTCAATAAATTAGCATATTGTGATGAAGTTCATTATTGTCCATAATGTCATAATGAAAATTTAACATTCATATATTTTAGATTCATTGCACACTAACTGAAATATTTCAGGTCTTTTATTGTCTTAATACGGATGATTTTGGCATACAGCTCATGAAAACCCAAAATTCCTATCTCACAAAATTAGCATATTTCATCCGACCAATAAAAGAAAAGTGTTTTTAATACAAAAAACGTCAACCTTCAAATAATCATGTACAGTTATGCACTCAATACTTGGCCGGGAATCCTTTTGCAGAAATTACTGCTTCAATGCGGCGTGGCATGGAGGCAATCAGCCTGTGGCAATGCTGAGGTCTTATGGAGGCCCAGAATGCTTCGATAGCGGCCTTTAGGTCATCCAGAGTGTTGGGTCTTGAGTCTCTCAACGTTCTCTTCACAATATCCCACAGATTCTCTATGGGGTTCAGGTCAGGAGAGTTGGCAGGCCAATTGAGCACAGTGATACCATGGTCAGTAAACCAGTGGTTTTGGCACTGTGAGCAGGTGCCAGGTCGTGCTGAAAAATGAAATCTTCATCTCCATAAAGCTTTTCAGCAGATGGAAGCATGAAGTGCTCCAAAATCTCCTGATAGCTAGCTGCATTGACCCTGCCCTTGATAAAACACAGTGGACCAACACCAGCAGCTGACACGGCAACCCAGACCATCACTGACTGTGGGTACTTGACACTGGACTTCTGGCATTTTGGCATTTCCTTCTCCCCAGTCTTCCTCCAGACTCTGGCACCTTGATTTCCAAATGACATGCAGAATTTGCTTTCATCCAAAAAAAGTACTTTGGACCACTGAGCAACAGTCCAGTGCTGCTTCTCTGTAGCCCCGGTCAGGCGCTTCTGCCGCTGTTTCTGGTTCAAAAGTGGCTTGACCTGGGGAATGCGGCACCTGTAGCCCATTTCCTGCACACGCCTGTGCACGGTGGCTCTGGATGTTTCTACTCCAGACTCAGTCGACTGCTCCCGCAGGTCCCCCAAGGTCTGGAATCGGCCCTTCTCCACAATCTTCCTCAGGGTCCGGTCACCTCTTCTCGTGCAGCGTTTTCTGCCACACTTTTTCCTTCCCACAGACTTCCCACTGAGGTGCCTTGATGCAGCACTCTGGGAACAGCCTATTCGTTCAGAAATTTCTTTCTGTGTCTTACCCTCTTGCTTGAGGGTGTCAATAGTGGCCTTCTGGACAGCAGTCAGGTCAGCAGTCTTACCCATGATTGGGGTTTTGAGTGATGAACCAGACTGGGAGTTTTAAAGGCCTCAGGAATCTTTTGCAGGTGTTTAGAGTTAACTAGTTGATTCAGATGATCAGGTTCATAGCTCGTTTAGAGACCCTTTTAATGATATGCTAATTTTGTGAGATAGGAATTTTGGGTTTTCATGAGCTGTATGCCAAAATCATCCGTATTAAGACAATAAAAGACCTGAAATATTTCAGTTAGTGTGCAATTAATCTAAAATATATGAATGTTAAATTTTCATCATGACATTATGGAAAATAATGAACTTTATCACAATATGCTAATTTTTTGAGAAGGACCTGTATTACACTTAAATCATTGACATCAGTAAGGGGAATTTATGGGAGGCAGAGGAGCACGGAGTATCTTTATATGCAGATGATTTATTATTGTACCTATGTAGCCCTGTCTAAAATGTACCCCACATTATCCACGCTCTAAAGAGTTTTGGTACCCTCTCTGGGTACAAGCTCAACCTTAGTAAAAGTGATTGCTAGCCTGTGAATGACTTGGCCCTTCAAATACAGGATAATGTCTTGCCATTTAAATGGTCCAAGAAAAGCTTTAGGTATTACAAGGGACCTGCAGAAATTCTACCAGAAAAACTTTTTCCCACTGTTTAAAAAGTCAAACTAGATCTGAAGAGATGGAAATTTATTCACCTATCTTTAGGAGAAAAAGTACTCGTACTTGTACTCGTTCTCGTCGTCTTCCGCTTTATCCAGGACCGGGTCGGGGGCAGCAGACTCAGCAGAGATGTCCCTCTCCCCAGACACCTCCTCCAGCTCCTCTGGGGGGAGCCCAAGGCATTCCCAGGCCAGCCGAGAGACATAGTCCCTCCAGCGTGTCCTGGGCCGTCCCCTGGGCCGCCTCCCGGTGGGACATGCCTGGAACACCTCCCGAGGAAGGTGTACAGGAGGCATCCGGTATAGATGCCTGAGCCACCTCAACTGGCTCCTCTTGATGTAGAGGAGCAGCGGCTCTACTCCGAGCCCCTCCCGGATGGCCGAGCTCCTCACCCTATCTCTAAGGGAGAGCCCGGCCACCCTATGGAGGAAGCTCATTTCAGCCGCCTGTATCCGGGATCTCGTTCTTTCTGTCATGACCCAAAGCTCATGGCCATAGGTGAGGGTAGGAACGTAGACTGACCGGTAAATCGAGAGCTCCGCTTTTCGGCTCAGCTCTCTCTGCACCACAACAGACCGGCACAAGGCACCCATTACTGCGGCAGCCGCACAGATCCGTCTGTCGATCTCCCGCTCCATTCTTCCCTCACTCGTGAACAAGACCCAGAGAAACTTAAACTCCACTTGAGGCAGGAACTTCCCTCCAACCTGAAGAGGACAAGCCAGCCTTTTCCGGTCGAGAACCATGGCCTCGGACGTGGAGGAGCTGATCCTCATCCCAGCCACTTCACACTTTGGAAAGCTGGGACTGTAGCACTTAATACTGCCATATGGAGTCTTAACTCGCCCAAACGTTTATTGGCTGCCCTCTCCCCATACTTCAAGAACTTTACAGTTCCCGTCGTCTCCAAAAAGTCTGTAAAATCATAAAGGACACTGCTCACCAGGATCAGGATCTGTTTAAACTGTTATGCCCCTTTTACACTGGCTCAATTTGGCCCTACTTGACTCCACTTGGCTTGTTTTTCATATGTTTTTTTTTGGTCCCTGCTCCTTTTGTCCCTGCTCCGGTTTGACCGGGGCTGAGTAGGGACTACATGTGACGTGAACAGAATGGGACCAGGATGTTGGACCACTTGTTTGCTGAATATTGGGCCATTTGCACATTGCTGGATGCTACCAGGCTTTCCGACGTTTTCGGCCATTTTGTATCCCAGGACAGTCCATTACTACAAATCCCAGCGGCCACTGCGGCTGATAGGACGGGGGCGTCGCAGCTCTGAGGCCACAGTCAACTATATAACAGAGTATGAGACGGCCCACCATTTGCTTTCATGTTGGAGACCGGCCCAACATCTGAAACATCTCATTCTGGAGAAGAGGTCCCACGTGGATTTCATTTATTCTCCTCGTTGGCCAACGAAAAAGAAAAATTTATGAAAGAGGTTTCTGGAATAAGAAGGCCAGAAATTTCACTTTGCCGATCGAAGACGTGAGTTTAACACGTAACAGAAGAAAAAAACCACACAGAGGTTTCAAGGAGACGGGTCGCCACCTTGCTTTGTTCCAGTCGACTGCTGACGGTCTGATCATATTTTTCCCTTTCGCCAAGGAGGCCATTGGACGAAGATTGACCGCTTTCTTGGAGTTTAACTGCGGAGGCGCAGCAACTCCCCCGACCTCTCTCTCTCACTCGCCGCCCCAGACGGAAAACTTCAACAAAATAAAACCCATCCTTTTATTTTTATTTCTTTATTAGGAATAGCTTGGGCAGGGTAGAGTAGGTTTTAGTGCAATTAGAGTCGCCACTTAGAGTCTAATGTGTTCTGAATTGTATGTGCATGCCATTGTTCTTTTGAAACTTGATTACTGTTGATTTCTGAGGCCGCCGTGTCTTGCAAGTTGTGTCTTTACCGTGCGAACACCTGAGCGCAGGTGCGCGGTAGAACTGAACTGCTATAATAACCTTATGGTGAAATTTCACAATTTTCTTTGTCTCCAACTTTACTGCTTACTGGCTTGCCACCAAAAGTTTTATTATTCTTTGTCCTCTGGGTTTACAACTTTGCTTGGGGGAAATTTTATGACTGCCTGTGTCCCATTGAGCTACACTTTGGGGAGTGGCCTCCCCGAGCTTCGTTCAACCATAGTCCTTTTGTATTTTGCCATAACTGCCATAACTGCTGGTTTGATTTCATACACACTCAATGCTGTTTTATTTTGTTAAGTTAGATATTTTATCCTTTTGTGTAGAACTTTGCATGTTTGATTAGGTGAAGATTATTGAATCGGAAGAGCAAGTTGTATCAGGGCTGTTGATTTAATAAAATTCATGTAGATAAAGAGAAGTTATTTAGGTTTATTTTGTGCAAGAGTGATTTGTCAGTCAAAATAAGGTTAAAGTTCCCCATGTTCAGCAGAAACGGTTGATTAAACAGTGAGTATTTAATGGTTGTAATTATCAAAGGCATTGAGCCACAATTACAACACCAGAAGACATCTCTGGTTTCGATTCATAAATGAGGATTTTGGTTAATACATTTATTTTCTCAAATTATAATTTTTTATTATAATTATTGATAAATATTAATTAATCAATAATCATAATCCCAACAAGGAGAAATGAGAAGGTTTTTGCTGAGGAACTGCAGGGAAAAGTTATTAAAACTCATGAGCGACTACAACAATATTTGGGACCACAATAGCTGGAGCAGGTGTAACCGAAATATAATATTTCTATTTACAAATTATAAACTGTGCCTGAAGACTGAAAGAAAAGAAAAAAGACACATCAGCTTTCTGAATTACACCCAGGCAAGGTGTGTATTTAACAACATCAAAAACCACTTGATCACACATAAAGTCAGCTGTTCAGACACACAAACATTTTCCCCAAAACACACAAAACAATACCACCATGAAACAGTGTGTTTGGTTCAGAAATGTATTAAGTGAAGCAGTGTCTGCAGGAGGATTGAGCAGGAACTAACTATGATTTGAAAATATCTTTTTATTTACTCATATTCATATAATGCTTTTCCAGTCATACCACCACTCAAAGCGCTTTACACTAAAGCCACAGTCACACATCACACTCACTAATGCGCACACATTTATACACCGACAGGCAATTTAGGATTAAGCCTTAACCTTTCGATTGCAAGACAATTACTCTTCCCACTGAGCCACAGTCACCCCTTATTAAAAGTGTTTGATTGCCGGAAATATTTAAGTGTGAATAAAATGCAAAAGCAGAATAAGCCTCTGACTGAAGACACTCTGTTGTTGTGCAACAGTCTCATGTATTGATTACAGTGATCTCAAAACAAGGTCTATCAACTTTGTTGCTTAATTGGTCTACTTTGTTTGAGCACTCAAGATACAACTCTGGAACACCATTGCTGCTGGAGTAAAGTACTGAATTTTAGGATCTCAAAATTAATCCTAGGTTTAGAACAACAACTGTTGAAACTCTTTTATATTAGAATATTATGTTTTTGTTTTTACCTTCAGTGTCTCTTCATCCAAAGCTTTAATTTCCTCAGTCATCTTCTGTATTTCCTGAGAAGGGATGACTGAGATGACAGAGTGAATGCAGGATGCTCTGTCAAAGCTACCCCCTGATTGCTCAATGGTGCATTCACTCAGAGTGGCTAAGCTGTATTAAAGACAGAATATACATAAGACATGAGAAATAATGGGGGTCACACACCTTTGAGAATTGTTGCATCCGTCTGGAAACCTAAACTCATTTCACCAATCTCACCTGACAGAGAATGCCTTATTTGTGCAGATTCTATGCATCTCAGACTCTTGGGGATTACCAACATCCTTAAGTGGGGTGTCAGGGAAGTTTTGGAAATGTGGGTTGCCATCGTTCGAAGTAGGAAGGGAGCGCATTATTGCTTGTGAAACCTAGAACAAACAGATACAATTAAAATTACTGTAATAAAGGAAAATCTGCAAAGTGATTTAAATAAAAGGGAGATTACATTTTGGGAGGAATAAACAATGCAATGCTATCACTTCCTTTTTGTTTACCATGAATTAAATTAAATTCAGTAAAACTGCAATTCTCAACAAATGCTGTCTCAAGGCACTTTACAAAAACAAAGTCAATTCAATCCAGTTATACAGACAAAGTAAATTACATACCTTTTAAATTAATCCTAGTTATAAAATAATGCAGTCTATTTCTGTTTATTATTCATATTGGTTAAAAAGTTTTCTATCAAAGGAAATTGCAGGAGAAGATTGCATCAAGTCAGTGACTTGCAGCATTTACTTCTCCTGAAAGAGCATGCAGCGACAGTGGACAGTTGCTTGCATTGTGTTGATGACTTTGCAGCAACACCTCATACTGCGTATGCATGTAGTGAAAGCTTAAAGTAAAACTCCTCTTTAACAGGAAGAAACATTCAGCAGAACCAGAAACAGGCTCAGTGTGAAAGGTCATTTGCCACAACCAACTGGGGGTTTGAGAAGACAGAGCATGCACACAGATAGCATAGAAGCACTGATCCAGGAGTACTTTCTATGTTAAAAAAGTAAACTGCACTGGATTCACCAAGCAAATTGAACTAAACACGCAGATGAAAACACAACCATCAAGCTCAGTAGATGGGGGGTCATCTATTTTTGCATAAGCACATCAGGTGCCGTGAGTGTAACATAACATAGAATACCAGGTCTTGACCAGACGAGTTATTGCTCAAAATTTCAGGAACAAAATCTGACAGGAGGAATCACATTGCAATCAGGGACATGATCTAACTAAAGTTATACTGCAATGCTCACGGAAACTAGATAAAAACTCAATAAAACTCTATTAAAATGATGATGATGAAAGTGGCCGAGATTTCGAAAACTAGTCAGTGAGATTCAAAGCTCTTGAGCACTAGGAAATGCATGGTTCATTGATTAAGATTTGGTTGCCAGTGAAGATTCTCCCCACAGTCTGCAGGGACCTCATGGACCAAGGCAAAACAAGTCAACATGGGAAAGAAAAGAATGGACATATGAGAACATTTTCCAAAGTTAATATTTCTTATTTTTTTTGTGCTGGATTCTATCATTAGTCACACTTGGATTTCCAAGGCGCAGACCCATCACACGGTGAACATACAGGGAATATTGAGATAGTGGACTCCTATATGTACCTGGGTGTTCACCTGAACAAAATATTTTTGGAGATAGCATACAGCATACAGTATCATATTGTTCAGGTTTCTGGTTGGAATATTGTATTCCCTTTTTTAATAGCATAAGCCATATTGTATTTAACTAATTCACCACTTGCCACTTCTCAAAAAAAATAATAAAGCAAAAAATCAAATAAAGAAAAAGAAATGATATCTCAAGACAATATCCTAATTGCATGATTCATTTTATTAATTCCGGATTCAATCCAGCATTAGAGTTGGCAGGCCACACTGATGTTATAGTAATCTGTGTTTGTATGACCTTCAACCAGTTGAGTAATTGTGTGTTGGTACATGTGTGTGTGTGTGTGTGTGTGTGTGTGTGTGTGTGTGTGTGTGTGTGAGTAGGTGGGAGAGCATATGTGCAGAAATGTGTGTTTGTGTTGAGTGAGTAAGCTTATTCTCTTCATCAAAATATAAAGAATTAAATTAAAGTTTACCTGATACAGGAACATAGTTCCATATTTGCATGACAGCATGTATTCATCAAGTTGTTTCCAGACAAGACTCAACAATGCTCTTTTATCTTTACACCAGGCACTGTATTTCCAAATATCTTCAAACCAGATAAAATATATCACTAAAATGTCTTACTTTGTAACAGGTTACCTGGTTACTGAAGGCAATGATTTTTCCAAAATGTTCTTCATCCCTGCTCTTCTGGAGCTGCCCTTCTGTGGTGGGAGAAGCATTCTGAGCTGTTCTCAGGAGCTCCCCAGAGTCATTTCTAGAACTCACATCTGAATCGTTTACCGCTTCCTCTTGATTTATTCTTACTGATGAAGCACAAGGTTGGACACTGATCTCTGTGGACCTGCTGATATCCACTTTTTCTAACTCAGATTCCTGTTTGGATGGTTGAAATGTACTGTTTGTAGGGTCAGAGGCCAAATTAGCATCATCTATCACCAAGTAATTTTCAGTGCTGATAGTATCAGAAGGTGGGATATTAATAGAAGTCTCATTGCAAGAAAGATGATCTTCAGAGGACTTGGCTTTGGTTTGACAATAATCATTGTAAGTGGTAGATGTAATGCCAGAGGGTGGATCAGAGATGTTCTCATTCACAACAGGTGTGGACTGGTCTGATTGTATCACTTGTGGGAAATCCTGTTTACTCTTGCCATCATCTTTATCTGAGGCAGGATAAGAATGGCAAGGACTTGCAGAGTCCTTTTCTATCAAAGCAAGTGAGTTGGAAAGAGGAGTAGATCTAATGCTGGCTCTTTTGTCCTGAGCTTCCAAACTAGAAAACATTTCAAAAGAGTGAATCTTTTGTTTGATAGACATGTTAACTGCACCTGCGGTAGACCTGCCTCCATAGCTTCTGATGATACCTGCTGAAAGATTTGTTTGCTTCCATTGATTCTGATTATCTAGTATTTTCTTCAGACTCGGACGAAACCAAGCAGGTCTTGGTGCCACTGGGGGGGCTACTTTTGATCCTGAAGCTTTTTGAGTTGTGTTTTCAGATGTCACAGTGAATGGTGGATCATGGTCCATATTACTAAACTCAAGGATGTTCTCCTCTTCCTTCATGGCTGGAAGAATGTGGATTTTAACAGTCTGTCTATTGTCTGTGGTGTGCTGATTTTTCAGGTCTTTTTCAGGCAGGTCTTCAGGAGAAGTCTTGGAAGGGTAACCCACTGATCTTTGAGTTGATCTTGAGTATGTTGATTAGTGCAAGCCTGACTCCTAAGATCTCCTTTCTGTGACCTGGAACAGTGCACATAAGCTGTAAACACAACACAACGAGGAACCAAAAATTATTCAAGACAATTCATGAAACGAACAAATAAATATCACTTTATTTACAATCTAAATTATTTCACTTTCTTGTGTCTGACCTGGTGTCAATCAGTGGAGTTATCTGCCTGTTGCCCCTGTGTTTAGAAACAGTGTTTCTTCTGTGTATAATTTTGGCCTATTTTCTGGATCAAGCTTTTTTCCAAACATGGGATGACATAATAGTTTTTGGCCTGACTACTTGTGAAACAACCCAGTTTGGCCTGAAAGCAGCTCTGGAAGACCAAGGCCAAAGGTTCCTTGGCAATGGGAGAATGTCTTCCAACTTTTTGTTGATTAGACAAGAACTTTTAGTTTCATCTTTTGAGTGTCACATGCTGAAAAGCTGCTCAAACGCCCTCCTGATAAAGGTCTCGACCTGCTTTGTGGAACTCATCCCTAGTTGCTGCTATAGTTTGACATTCCTGTACATGTAGGTCATCCTGAAAGTTCTCATGAGTGAGTCTGGTGAACTTCAGTTTGTTCTCACTTTGTGGGGTTTACCCTTTAAACTCCAGTCTGCTTCTTCTCCCATTTTTATTTTATTTTTTTATTTTAACTGCAATAGCAGCCATTGTTAACAGTTGTCCTACACAACATACAAGGGTTGGACAATGAAACTGAAACACCTGATTTTAGACCACAATAATTTATTAGTATGGTGTAGGGCCTCCTTTTGCGGCAAATACAGCGTCAATTCGTCTTGGGAATGACATATACAAGTCCTACACAGTGGTCAGAGGGATTTTAAGCCATTCTTCTTGCAGGATAGTGACCAGGTCACTACGTGATATTGGTGGATGAAAATGTTTCCTGACTCGCTCCTCCAAAACACCCCAAAGTGGCTCAATAATATTTAGATCTGGTGACTGTGCAGGCCATGGGAGATGTTCAACTTCACTTTCATGTTCATCAAACCAATCTTTCACCAGTGTTGCTGTGTGTATTGGTGCATTGTCATCCTGATACATGGCACCGCCTTCAGGATACAATGTTTGAATCATTGGATGCACATGGTCCTCAAGAATGGTTCGGGAGTCCTTGGCAGTGACACGCCCATCTAGCACAAGTATTGGGCCAAGGGAATGTCATAATATGACAGCCCAAACCATCACTGATCTTCCCCCATGCTTCACTCTGGGCATGCAACAGTCTGGGTGGTACACTTCTTTGGGGCTTCTCCACACCGTCACTCTCCCGGATGTGGGGAAAACAGTAAAGGTGGACTCATCAGAGAATAATACATGTTTTACATTGTCCACAGCCCAAGATTTGCACTCCTTGCACCATTGAAACCGACGTTTGGCATTGGCATGAGTGACCAAAGGTTTGGCTATAGCAGCCCGGCCGTGTATATTGACCCTGTGGAGCTCCCGATGGACAGTTCTGGTGGAAACAGGAGAGTTGAGGTGCATATTTAATTCTGCCGTGATTTGGGCAGCCGTGGTTTTATGTTTTTTGGATACAACCTGGGTTAGCACCCGAACATCCCTTTCAGACAGCTTCCTCTTGCATCCACAGTTAATCCTGTTGGATGTGGTCCGTCCTTCTTGGTGGTATGCTGACATTACCCTGGATACCGTGGCTCTTGATACATCACAAAGACTTGCTGTCTTGGTCACAGATATGCCAGCAAGACGTGCACCAACAATTTGTCCTCTTTTGAACGGGTATGTCACCCATAATGTTGTGTGCATTTCAATATTTTGAGCAAAACTGTGCTCTTACCCTGCTAATTGAACCTTCACACTCTGCTCTTACTGGTGCAATGTGCAATCAATGAAGACTGGCTACCAGCCTGGTCCAATTTAGCCATGAAACCTCCCACACTAAAATGACAGGTGTTTCAGTTTCATTGTCCAACCCCTGTATATCCTAACAAGAGTAATTACAAATGTTAAATAAGTAAAATATTTTTTAAGTAGCAGACATGTAATGTAAATCTGCCAAAAATAAGAAGTAACACCGTACCTTACTCATTAACAAGCCCTCCTCCTCCAAAGCACATCTTTATCATCTTTTTCCTCATCCTAATCGATTAAGCTGATTAGGATGAGATGTCCGAAGAATATTACATTTTGATGTCAATGGTCTGCTCAGTGTCATCTAAAACTTTCAAACTGGTATTTTTCCTCTTCTGTGTCATTATAAGTGATTGACTATCCAGAAATAACACAACACTGGGAGCTAACGGAGAAGAGCTCAAGCTAGCTGCGAGGCCTGTAAATTTGCACAGGCATGCATCTCATATGTACACAAATTACATGACCAGAAAAGGCGCTACAAAGACAAGCCATACCTTGTTGAAAAGGTGAGTTTCTCTAGTTTCTAATGATGCCAGAAATGTTTGTTTGCTGCCAGTCAGCCATGTCTAAAAGACCTTTAAATATTCTTTGTGTTCAAATTGCTGTAAAACCAAGTATTTGTGCAAAACTCATTTGGGGAATTGTTTTGTTAACAATTAAAGCCTCCTCTTACAAGGGATTTATTAAAAAAAAAACTGGTGGCATTTGATCTAGTTTTAGAGACAGGTTAATGGTTGATTTTGCTCTTGATTTTGTCTGTGTTTGTAGTGCATGGATGCATTTTAACTACACTAATCAAATTTATTCCTGTATCCCTGCAAACTGATGTAGCATTATCTCAACTTCTTAATGCTATTTGTAATAATTTGAATCCAGGACCCAGTCAAATGTGTTAACTAATGCACCAATGTGTTGTAGTCCCACATTCATACATTCATGATTTCTTACAGATACCCAGATCAGTATCAACTTGCGAGGAAGTGCCTTGTCCAGTCTGTTGCAGCAAGGAAGCTGGACCAAATTGACAACTTTTTGATTGCAAGATTACTTCCCTTCTGACTGAGCCACAGTCTCCCCCAAAACTGACTTTCTTCTACTGGTTACAAGGAGTCTACTGACCAGACTTGGACCTCGGCTGCAAACTTCAGTAATGGGCAACAGAAGGTGTGGATTCAGTGACCTGCCTCTCACTGTAGACTCCCGGAAGTTGCTTTTTGTTTATTGGACAATTTCTGTTTTCAGGGTGATTAATCCAATGACTATGAGAACCAGACTCCTCAGATAAAGATGAAAGGGCATCCTCTGTTTAATGTCACGTGTATAGTTCCTGTCAAGTAGAGTCCTCAGGTCCTTGCAGGCAAGCCCACCTCTACCCATGCACCCCCAGATTGTGGACTGTAGCCCAGTATACAAAAATGTATTGGTTATTACCAACCAGGGTTATGGATGTTAGTATTTTGGGGTTGGAGGGGTTATTGACCTGAAGAAAGATACTTGGTTTATCTATCAATATCCTAGACCCCACCCTGATTTAGATCTTTAGAAAACAAGATCCAGACCAACCCTTGCCTGTCCAGAGGTGGATGGGGTAAGTTCTGTAATATCCAACTCCACTGCACAGAATGGACCTGATGTCTGCCTGCCATCTCTTTGTTTAAATCATGTACCACTACTATGGTAAAGTAATATGGCATAGTATTTAACATTTTATGGACTTTGCTTTTGCCTTATAGATTTTGGATCATATATTTTTGGAATACCTAACTGTGTACCGACCTCCACAGGCAATGAGGGATTTCAACTGAGTTCAGTGTCTCAGTCGAACATTTGAGTCCAGTCTTTCTGTGCTTGAGCCTGACTGGGTTGTGTTTTTGAATTAATTGGAGTAAATCTGAATTGGAATACCTAGAAATCACTTTTGTGAACTGGTGCTTTGTAGAGAATATGATTTAATCTTTCTATATGCAATTCTGTATAGTTTATGCAAAAATGCAAATGCTGAAATGCAAACATACATATTTGATCAGTCAAAAAGATGCTGTTAATGACTGCGAGTGTATGCCCACTTTTGCCTGACAAACTCACTTATAGGTGCTAGACCATTATTTTAGTGGTCATGTTGGTTGGAAAATACATTTCAAACCATTTCATAATTATGTTTATTTTCCAAAACTGATTCATAATATCCACAGAAGTACTGAATAGATGTTCTAACATACTGCACACAACAGACTCAGCTTGCAAGTCATTAAACTGTTTGATTTTTTTTAAAGTCTGACATTAGAGTGTGAGCTCTTTTACATAAAAAGAACAGTCCTGCAATGTCTGCAATGGAAGAATGTTGGACAGATGACTGCAACCACAACCCAAACTCAAGCTCAGACAGAAAATTCAGTCTGTGTCACTTTCCTCTAAGATATTGTAAACCGAATCACCAAATTCAGCTTGCCACATTTTTTTAACAGTTTTAAAATTGCCCAGGAATTTCTGCATACAAAGTCATAACCCCTGTGTCCTACCTGTGTGTTGAACGTTCGTCATGCACTCTGCAGCATCTGAAAAAATTAATTTTGCACATCCTTCTGTTCTTCCTGCCACAGAAACAGGAAGTGTGTCTCACAACACCCAGCAACCACAGAGAAGTGAAGAAAATAACCTTAAGACACTTGTCAGTTTAAGACACTTATCGTCAGAACTGTTACTTAAATGTGTTCATTCAGTTCATATTCTAACAACTTAACCAGAAAACACAGGCAAAACAAAAAAAGAAAAAGAGCAAAAGTGTAGAAAGAGCAAGAAACATGTTGAGTGTCAAGTGAGTGCAGGAAGTCCGGAGTTAACATTGATCTGCAGCTTTTAGCAATAACACCATACATGGTCTGTAGTACAGTCACAGCTAAGGTCACAAGACAAAGAGCAGAAAAAATAAGGAAGCTAAAATTTTATTTTTAATCCCTGATATGTCAATCACATTAAAAACCCAATAACTTTAGAATAATGAAATTATGTAGAAAATACAGAAAAATGTAAAAAATAAAAACGTTTTATATTGTATGTACCTGCAGTTATTGGCATGTACTTTGTGTGTTTTTTGAACACTTGAGGTTAGATTTAAATATTTTGAGGACCCGATTGGCTAGCTCATTTACATATTAAATCCCTTAGACTGACAGAGGGTGTGCTCTCTTCATTATGACTGTATGATACTGGGCTAAAAGATGTAACTTGCATGTATGGGAGTCACATAAGAAATCTACAGTCCTGTTAGCTTGGTATGGCTGGTGCTGTCTAGCTACATACAGTGGGGAGAACAAGTATTTAATACACTGCCAATTTTGCAAGGCATGTAGAAGTCTTTAATAATAACTTTTATCATAGGTACTCTTCAACTGAGAGTGATGGAATCTAGAACAAAAATTCAGAACATTACATTGTGTGTACATTTTATTACATGACATAAGTACTGTATTTGATAAATCAGATAAACAAAACTTAATATTTGCTACAAAAACCTTTGCTTGTAATTACAGATATGACATTTCCTGTAGTTCTTGACGAGGTTTGCACATTCTGCAGCAGGGATTTTGGACCACTCCTCCATACAGATCTTCTCCAGATCCTTCAGGTTTCAGGGCTGTCACTGGGCAACACGGACTTTCAGCTCCCTTCAAAGATTTTCGATAGGGTTCAGGTCTGGAGACTGGCTAGGCCACTCCAGAATCTTGAGATGCTTCTTACGGCGCTACTCTTTAGTTGCCCTGGCTGTGTGCTTCAGGTCATCGTCATGCTGGAAGACCCAGCCATGACCCATTTTCAATGCCCTTAATCAAAGTCCTCAGTTTGGATCCTGCATGTACTCAAGCCTCAGAAGAAACCCATTTTGGATCAAGCTCCGGCTCACAGCTCAAAATCTTCATCCCCAGGCGAGCAAACCCTGCTCACCCTCCACCAGCTATTTCACTGAATCCTCACCAGGTAACTCAGTCTCTGTAACCAAAATCTGGATAAATACAACTGTCAAAAACTCACCTGAAACCTCCGAGTATTCACCGTCTCCCTGGACAAACTCCCCGGTTCTGCAGCAGCATCAAGTCAGCCCTCCCAGACTCCACATCATTCTTCAACTTCAACCACAACTTCATCAAAATGTAAGCAAATACCCTGATCCAGTTTTTAGTAATCCTCATCTGACTTCTGAGTTCTTACCTGTCCTTCTCCATACAGTGCTGTGCCTCCAGTCCTTGTTCCAGTTCCACATTACGTTCCTGAACAATAATAAAACTTGTTTAACTTTTCTCCTGCCTCCTGAGTGTCTATCTGCATGTGGGTCAAATCAGTTAAGAAAACAATGATACATCCATCCTCCCCTCAATACGGTGCAGTCCTTCTGCCCCCTTTGCAGAAAAGCATCCCCAAAGAACAATGTTACCACCTCCATGCTTCACAGTAGCGATGGTGTTCTTGGGGTACTCATCCTCCTTCCTCCAGTTTAGACCAAAAAGCTCTATTTGCCTCATCAGACCACATGACCTTCTCCCATTTCTCCTCTGGATCATCCAGATGGTCTTTGGCAAACTTCAGACAGGCCTGGACATGCACTGGCTTGAGAAAGGGGACCTTGAAGCGCTGCAGGATTTTAATCTACTATTAGCTAAATAGTCTATTTTGTCCCTGATGTCCTCACACAGCTCTCTGGTCTTGGCCATTGGGGAGAGGTTAGAGTTTGTTTGAGTGTGTGGACAGGTGTGTTTATACAGATAACGAGTTCAAACAGGTGCAGTTAATACAGGTAATGAGTGGAGAACAGGATGGCTTCTTAAAGAAGAACCAACAGGCCTCTGAGAACTGTGATTCTTGCTGGTTGTTTGGTGATCAAATAGTTCATGCAATACAATGCAAATTAATCACTTAAAAATAACAGTGTGATTTTCTGGAAATTTGTTTTTGATTCCTTCACTCACATTTGAAGAGTAACTATGATAAAAATTTGAATTTGCATATATATATATATATTTTCAGAGGTTTGGAACAACAAATATTTAACAGTAAAAGTTTCAGAATAGAAAATTGTTGGTCTTAATAATTGAGCTACAAAACACAAGATGGCCATAAAATGAACATAACTACATTCAAATGATTCTTGTAAAACTTGAAACAGAATTAGATAGAAATTTACAGTATATTTAGTTGTTGACAGAAATAAATATAATGTCAGTCATTTTATACCGCTTATTCCATAGTGGGTCACAGGGAAGCAGGTGTCTATCTCCAGCAGTCTATGAGCGGGAGGCAGGGTACACCCTGGACAGGTCACCAGTCCATCGCAGGGCAACACACAAACAACCACGCCCACACTCATTCACACACCTCAGGGCTATTTAGAGAGACCAATTAACCTCACAGGCATGTGGCATTTGGACTGTGGGAGGAAGCCGGAGTACCCGGAGAGAACCCACGCATGCACAGGGAGAACATGCAAACTCCATGCAGAAAGACCTACGACCTTCTTGCTGCAAGGCAAAAGTGCTACCAACTGCCCCACCATGCAGCTCCATGTACATTTCATTAAAAAAAAAAAAGTTAAAAAAAAAACACCGTGAACCTTCAACAGTTATTTTTTGGCCCAGGTTTTAACAAGACACAGGCTTCAGCAAAAGGCTGGTTAATGCAGCCAGTTAGGGACAAGGGGATCTCACTGTTGAACACTGTCTCACTGTCTGTACTCCTTCACCCTTCTGATTACACGCTCCACGTGAACTCTGAGCCTCACAATGGACTACATCGCCTAACCTCTGCTCCTGATAGCTGCTGCTGTTTCTTCTTCAGGAAGGCAGGTAGGTAGACCTTGCAGGGAACAAGAACCTCCAGAAGAAAACCCTTGTCTAACATAAGAGCCATCATGGGCTTGAGAGGTACCAGACCCCGACTGCTTTAAAAGCTCCTGGTCACTCATGCTGTCTTCGTACAATGGTGACACAAATGTGACGGCACAATGGGGGACCATCCCAATGAGTCCCTTACACGTGCTTTGGGACTTGTAGCTGGAGAACACCTCACTCTGTAGCAGGGGGGAATCCAGTGTCTGGCAGCATATCTCTGTGCAGTCCAGGACGACACAATCTGGTCTGGTAACGGAGCAATATACGTTTTGTTAAAATTTCCTAAAGCTTTTCAGAATGCAGGAAAATAAGAGACATGGAAATTAAGCACTTCGCAATTTTTAGATAAAGATCATGCAATCACTGATCCAGTAGGTGGCCCTGTTTTATTATATTTTTAAATATGTTCATTGCCATTACAAGCACAATGTTTTGCTTTGTCATTGCTTGTCAAAGAACAAATTGAAGTATTTTGACCATAAAACACACAATGACATTATGAACTGTCAGATTAATAATAAAAAATGTAAATAAGGTGTGTGAGACATATAGAGCCCTTGTACATGAACACACTTGCATAGGCCTATGGCCTTTCACCGCTAAACATTTTATCATGATTATATTTTACAATCATGTTTAATGCTAGGTCGTAATGCTACTTCCACACATTTGTGTTTAATTCACCATGTAGCCCATCTGACCTTGTATAAAACTTGATGTCATCATCAGGGGCAGCAAACCTTACCAAGCCAAACTTGTTGCTGATGGCTATGTCCTCCAACTGGCTCCAGAGTGAAGCAATCTTGACCGGAACTTGTCAATTGTACTGAGGGCTAAATTCAATGCACCTCGGGTCGCAGAGGAGGAGCAGTAGTCATTGTCTGGACGTACAACTTCCATTTCCTCCCCCTGGCCATGGTTTGGAGAATCAGAACATTGTCTAAGGGGTTGGAAGACAGAAATTATTCCATTCAAAAAGAACAGGAACAGCTCCACTTAGCAACAGACGCCATCCTTGTGGGTTTGATGACCCCCTCAATTCAGCTGTCACAAATGACTACAGAACTCTGTATGATTTGTAATCACAAAACTATCCCGCCGAGTGTTGACAATTCACTTTTTCCTCAACTCATCTTCTTTAGGGAATAAAAAAAAGCTCAAAGTGGAGTTACATCCTGCTGAAGCTGTACACTTGGGGTTGCAGATGTGATAACTTGATGAGCTATCCTCTCTGCTTTGGAAGGAGAACTTAGTTTTTTTGCATGCCATTGTGTAGACACAAAGCGACATAAACATGTACAATTGAAAAGTTTTAACAAAAACAGCTTAAGCACCCCACTTGACTTCTGATGGTCGAAGGTTAGCCTCTGCTTTAACTGGAAACTCATAGACTATTCTATTTTAAATGGAAATACGTCATGCCACTCTGTGAATATAGCCCATTAGAGACAAAGTGTGATCCTGACCTCAACCTCCTGAGTTCACCAACATATTTCTGTGTGTTGATTACATTCCACCAAGTGGGAACGCCACCAAAGCAGATTTCAGACTGTCTGCACCCCTATTTTCAAAACAAACCGGTTGCAACAGTGCTTATACTGATTTTAGCCATTGCTGATTAAAGGAGTGAGAAGATTTTGGATAAATGTTAGAACATCAAAGGTGCCTATTCAGCCAGGGCAAGACTCCCGCTGGGTAATTCAGATGCAAATACAGGTCCTTCTCAAAATATTAGCATATTGTGATAAAGTTCATTATTTTCCATAATGTCATGAAAATTTAACATTCATATATTTTAGATTCATTGCACACTAACTGAAATATTTCAGGTCTTTTATTGTCTTAATACGGATGATTTTGGCATACAGCTCATGAAAATCCAAAATTCCTATCTCACAAAATTAGCATATCATTAAAAGGGTCTCTAAACGAGCTATGAACCTAATCATCTGAATCAACGAGTTAACTCTAAACACCTGCAAAAGATTCCTGAGGCCTTTAAAACTCCCAGCCTGGTTCATCACTCAAAACCCCAATCATGGGTAAGACTGCCGACCTGACTGCTGTCCAGAAGGCCACTATTGACACCCTCAAGCAAGAGGGTAAGACACAGAAATAAATTTCTGAACGAATAGGCTGTTCCCAGAGTGCTGTATCAAGGCACCTCAGTGGGAAGTCTGTGGGAAGGAAAAAGTGTGGCAGAAAACGCTGCACAACGAGAAGAGGTGACCGGACCCTGAGGAAGATTGTGGAGAAGGGCCGATTCCAGACCTTGGGGGACCTGCGGAAGCAGTGGACTGAGTCTGGAGTAGAAACATCCAGAGCCACCGTGCACAGGCGTGTGCAGGAAATGGGCTACAGGTGCCGCATTCCCCAGGTCAAGCCACTTTTGAACCAGAAACAGCGGCAGAAGCGCCTGACCGGGGCTACAGAGAAGCAGCACTGGACTGTTGCTCAGTGGTCCAAAGTACTTTTTTCGGATGAAAGCAAATTCAGCATGTCATTCGGAAATCAAGGTGCCAGAGTCTGGAGCAAGACTAGGGAGAAGGAAATGCCAAAAGTCCAGTGTCAAGTACCCACAGTCAGTGATGGTCTGGGGTGCCGTGTCAGCTGCTGGTGTTGGTCCACTGTGTTTTATCAAGGGCAGGGTCAATGCAGCTAGCTATCAGGAGATTTTGGAGCACTTCATGCTTCCATCTGCTGAAAAGCTTTATGGAGATGAAGATTTCATTTTTCAGCACGACCTGGCACCTGCTCACAGTGCTAAAACCACTGGTAAATGGTTTACTGACCATGGTATCACTGTGCTCAATTGGCCTGCCAACTCTCCTGACCTGAACCCCATAGAGAATCTGTGGGATATTGTGAAGAGAACGTTGAGAGACTCAAGACCCAACACTCTGGATGAGCTAAAGGCCGCTATCGAAGCATCCTGGGCCTCCATAAGACCTCAGCAGTGCCACAGGCTGATTGCCTCCATGCCATGCCGCATTGAAGCAGTCATTTCTGCAAAAGGATTCCCAACCAAGTATTGAGTGCATAACTGTACATGGTTATTTGAAGGTTGACGTTTTTTGTATTAAAACACTTTTCTTTTATTGGTCGGATGAAATATGCTAATTTTGTGAGATAAGAATTTTGGGTTTTCATGAGCTGTATGCCAAAATCATCCGTATTAAGACAATAAAAGACCTGAAATATTTCAGTTAGTGTGCAATGAATCTAAAATATATGAATGTTAAATTTTCATCATGACATTATGGAAAATAATGAACTTTATCACAATATGCTAATATTTTGAGAAGAACCTGTATAATTCAGCTCCTGCACCACCTATCAATTTGCTTTTAAAATCAAACCAAAAGTACACTCTTTTGTAGTGTGATCAGCTGATAAAATAGGGGAACTGAAAGGATTCTTTATGAGCACAAAATGGGACATTTTCTTTCAGGATGCAGATATCGCCGTTACAAAATCAGTTACATGCTGCATGTCCTTTTGTGTTGATTCAGTCATTTCAAAGATGAACATCAAGTACCAAAACAACAAGTCATACATTGCTAGGGAAATAAAGGTATGCATCAGTAGAAGGAAATTGGCCTTCAAATTGGGGACACAGCAGGAGTCAGGGCAATACAAAAAGACCTGAACCAGCTGATAAGAGTTGCTTGGCTACATCACCACAAATAAGTTCAACAGGATCTTTCAAGGTCTGCCATGAAGATGCTGTGGGATTCTTTCTGCAGCATGACAAACGCTCAAAAAAAAAAAAAAAAACGACTCAAAAAAGAAACATGTGTCTGCTAACCATGACATTTTTAGTGCTAATGAGCTAAATGATCTTGGATTGTTTTGAAAAAGAGAATAAAGATGCTATGAATCAGAAAAAGGCAGACCCAAGATTCAGCCAGACAGTACTGAAAGTTTAAAAAGATTTATTCAGCCACAGGAAAACATCACACAGGTAACACTCCTCACAGCTTCCAGGAATCACTGAGGCAGAAAGAGGGATTAGTGACTTGTAGTCTCTCCAGATTTGCAGGGATCAGAAAAGCCACTAACCTGCTTTTGTCTTGAGTGGAACTTGAAACCCAGAGGGGAAACCTCAGTGGCAGGCAGTGATCTCCACAGCACGGGTAAGAAGTGACTCCAGGCTGAATAATCCAAGGGCTAGGCTGGCTCAATAATCCAAGGACAGAAACAGGGTCAACGATCGGAACAAGAGACGTCAGGCAAGGGGCAAGCAGAGGCATAAACTAGATGCAGGAAACAAGGTCGACAACCAAAATCCAAATAGTCCGACAGGGAGCAGGCAGAGGCATAAATCCAAAAGGCAAGGCAAGGTCAAGAACAATGATCAGACAGGAAGGAACATTGGATATCTACTCACACGATGGCTTTCAAAAATCTGGCACCGTCTGCTTTTCAGAGTCTTCTTCTTCTTCTTGTTGGTTTTATTGGCGGTTGGCAACAAACGTTTAGTAGCATTACAGCCACTTACTGGTATGGAGTGTGGTTCGTGTCGGTCTATCTATTTATATATATATATATTTAATTCTACAAATTAAATAAATAAATATATCTTACCTATATGTATATATACAAATAGACATAGTTACACATTACATTGTATTCTACCCTTCTATATCCTCCATACTTTCACAATTTTATCTACTATAATCAAATTCTATGAAATAATTTTGTTTTCTTTAAAAAACGAATCACTATTTGTACATGTTTACTCCCTAAATTCTTCCTCAAAATATCTAATAAATTAACCTTTTCCTTAATACCTTCAAACTCTCTTCTCATATATCTTCTTTCTCTTTCATATTTATGACATTCTAATATAACATGTTCTATTGTTTCATATTTTCCACAGTAATCACATTTACCAGTATCATGCTTTTGAATTTTAAAAAGTGTATAATTAAGTCCTGTATGTCCAAATCTCAACCTTGTTATCACTCTTTCCTCCTTTCTATTTCGTCTTCCATTTCTTCTTTCTCCTACTATCTTCTGAATTTTATAAAACCATCTTCCTGTTTTTCCTTCATCCCACCTTTTTTGCCATTTTTCCATCAGCTTTCCTTGAACAAAACTCTTTCCCTCAGATTTACTTGTTTTAACTATAAAACTAATAGGATTTTGAATTATCCTCTTTGCTATTTTATCTGCCCTCTCGTTTCCTTCTACTCCAATATGTGCTGGAACCCACACAAATATAACTATCAAGCTCATTTTTTGTATTCTGTATAATGTATGAAATATTTCTAATAAAATGTCCATCCTACTATCTGATTGATTATATTTTAAACTTAATAATGCAGAGCTTGAATCTGAGCAAATGACTGTTTTTAATAGTTTTATGTCTTCTACCCATTGTAAAGCTAATAATATAGCCAATATTTCTCCTGTGTATACTGATAAGCCGTCTGTAATTCGTTTTCCTATTTTTAGATTGAATTCTGGTACTACAAAAGCTATTCCTACTTTTCCATTTATTTTTGATGCATCTGTATATATTTGAATATATCTATAATAATTATTTAAATGTATCTGTACTGAATAACTATCTACTATGGAAGATTTATCTTGCTTCTTTTCCATTATTGACATATCTACTGTTGCTTCTGGTAGAATCCATGGTGGTATAATTGATATTGGTGATGTTTGACTAATTTCTAAATCAATCATTTTAAATTCTTTTACTTTATTTTCAATTGTCCATCCAAAACTCTTCATTTCTTTCTTTTCTTTTTCCCAACATGGATTTAAAATTTCCCAAATTGGATGATCCAAGTTATTACCTTGTAAATTTAACCAATAATTTATTTCTAGTTTTATTCTTCTTAACTCTTATGGCATTTCTCCCATTTCTATTTCTATTGCTGCTGTTGGTGTAGTTTTAAATGCTCCAGTACATAATCTTAATGCCTGATGTTGGATAATATCTAATTTAACCAGATGTGTTTTAGCTGCTGAACCGTAAACTATACAACCAAAGTCTATGTTAGATCTTATCATTCCTGTGTAAATCTGTTTTAGTGATTTCCTATCTGCTCCCCAGTCACTGCCAGCCAAGCATCTCATAATATTTAACATTTTCTTACATTTATCAACAACTTTTTGAATATGTATATTCCATTTTAGTTTTTCATCAAACCATAATCCTAAAAATTTTATATACTTTACTTGCTCTAATTCTTGGTTATATAATTTTAATTTTATTTCCTTGTTTATTTTTTTCTGATTAAATATCATTACTTTGGTTTTTTCAACTGAAAATTTTAATCCCCATTGTAACGCCCATTTCTCTATTTCAATAATAACCTCTTGTAATTTCTTTACAATGAAATCTACATTTTTTCCTCTTTTCCAAACAGCTCCATCATCTGCAAAAAGTGAACATCCCATTACTTTTCCAATATCTTTAAATACATCATTTATCATAATTGAAAACAATAACGGACTTATAATACTCCCCTGTGGAGTTCCATTTTCTACTATATATTTTCCTGAGATCACTTCCCCAATTCTAACTTGTATTTTCCTATTTGTTAAAAAGTCTTTGATCCATTTAAATATTTTCCCTTTAATGCCCAGTATTTGTAATTTAATTAATAATCCTTCCACCCACATCATATCATATGCTTTTTCTATATCAAAAAATACTGCCACTACACTTTCTTTATTTATCTGTGCTCTTCTAATTTTATGCTCTAAGCATAGCATTGGATCATTAGTACTCCTCCCTTTTCTGAAACCACTTTGATACTTTGACATATATCCTTTATTATTTAAATAATATACTAGTCTACTATTAATCATTTTTTCCATTATTTTACATAGATTTGATGTTAAGGATATTGGTCTATAATTTCCTGGATTTGATTTATCTTTTCCTGGTTTAGCTATTGGTACTATAATTGATTCCTTCCAGCTCAGTGGTAATTTTCCCTCCTCCCATATTTTATTATACAATTGTAATATTATATCTTTCGATTTTCCACCAAGTTGCCTTATCATTCTGTACCAAATTTGATCTTTACCTGGTGCTGTATTTTTTGTCTTCCTAAGTGCATAATTTAATTCAGCTTTTGTAAATTCAACATTTAACAGATTATTTGTTTCTTCAACACTCTGTAATACATCTTTATATATAGGTTTTGTATTTTCTCTTCCTTTTCTTCCCTCTTCACTAATATTATTTGAACTGTTAATTTTACTAAATATTCTTGCCAATATTTCAACTTTATCTTCATCTTTTACTATATTTATATTATTTATTTTTAATATAGGATATTCAAACTCTCTCTTTATGCCATTCATTCTTTTAATTATTTTCCAAATTGTTTCTATTTTTGTTTCTTTCCCTATTGTGCTACAGAAATTTCTCCAATATTCTCTTTTTACCTTCTTAATAGTTCTCCTTACTATTGCTTGCTTTCTTTTATAATCAATTAAATTCTTATAAATTGGATTTCCTTTTAGTACCTTAAATGCTTTATTTCTTGCTTTTCAGAGTCAGTATAAATCAGGGATGACACAGGTGCTTGGCATTCCACAGATTGCACTAGACTGCAGCATCCACCAGGTGCATCTACTCTGCTGATTGCAGCCAGGGAGACAGGGTAGAGCAGACGTGCCAGAATCATAACAAAAGAAAAATTTGAAATATTTGGAAGGGGTTAACTGTAATCTGCACCAAGACAGAATTTTAATCAATTGAAGCAGTCCCCAGAGTTTTATAATCATTATGCAATAATAAGACAACAGGGCCAGACAATATCTCTGCTTTTCTTTTAATAACATGCGCTGAGGAACTCACATCAGCTTGGCATCTTTTTTTTCCAGCTCTCTCACAACACTTATTCTGTACCTGAGCTTTGGAAATCATTCCAGTTCCCAAGAAAGTTTGTCCCCAGGTGAACAATGATTATACATTGGCAGCTCTCACCTCCAATGTGATGAAATCCTTGGAAGAACTACAGGTCCTTCTCAAAATATTAGCATATTGTGATAAAGTTCATTATTTTCCATAATGTCATGATGAAAATTTAACATTCATATATTTTAGATTCATTGCACACTAACTGAAATATTTCAGGTCTTTTATTGTCTTAATACGGATGATTTTGGCATACAGCTCATGAAAACCCAAAATTCCTATCTCACAAAATTAGCATATTTCATCCGACCAATAAAAGAAAAGTGTTTTTAATACAAAAAACGTCAACCTTCAAATAATCATGTACAGTTATGCACTCAATACTTGGTCGGGAATCCTTTGGCAGAAATGACTGCTTCAATGCGGCGTGGCATGGATGCAATCAGCCTGTGGCACTGCAGAGGTCTTATGGAGGCCCAGGATGCTTCGATAGCGGCCTTTAGCTCATCCAGAGTGTTGAGTCTTGAGTCTCTCAACGTTCTCTTCACAATATCCCACAGATTCTCTATGGGGTTCAGGTCAGGAGAGTTGGCAGGCCAATTGAGCACAGTGATACCATGGTCAGTAAACCATTTACCATTGGTTTTGGCACTGTGAGCAGGTGCCAGGTCGTGCTGAAAATGAAATCTTCATCTCCATAAAGCTTTTCAGCAGATGGAAGCATGAAGTGCTCTAAAATCTCCTGATAGCTAGCTGCATTGACCCTGCCCTTGATAAAACACAGTGGACCAACACCAGCAGCTGACACGGCACCCCAGACCATCACTGACTGTGGGTACTTGACACTGGACTTCTGGCATTTTGGCATTTCCTTCTCCCCAGTCTTCCTCCAGACTCTGGCACCTTGATTTCCGAATGACATGCAGAATTTGCTTTCATCCGAAAAAAGTACTTTGGACCATTGAGCAACAGTCCAGTGCTGCTTCTCTGTAGCCCAGGTCATGCGCTTCTGCCGCTGTTTCTGGTTCAAAAGTGGCTTGACCTGGGGAATGCGGCACCTGTAGTCCATTTCCTGCACACGCCTGTGCACGGTGGCTCTGGATGTTTCTACTCCAGACTCAGTCCACTGCTTCTGCAGGTCCCCCAAGGTCTGGAATCGGCCCTTCTCCACAATCTTCCTCAGGTCCGGTCACCTCTTCTCGTTGGGCAGCGTTTTCTGCCACACTTTTTCCTTCCCACAGACTTCCCACTGAGGTGCCTTGATACAGCACTCTGGGAACAGCCTATTCATTCAGAAATTTCTTTCTGTGTCTTACCCTCTTGCTTGAGGGTGTCAATAGTGATCTTCTGGACAGCAGTCAAGTCGGCAGTCTTACCCATGATTGGGGTTTTGAGTGATGAACCAGGCTGGGAGTTTTAAAGGCCTCAGGAATCTTTTGCAGGTGTTTAGAGTTAACTCGTTGATTCAGATGATTCGGTTCATAGCTCGTTTAGAGACCCTTTTAATGATATGCTAATTTTGTGAGATAGGAATTTTGGGTTTTCATGAGCTGTATGCCAAAATCATCCGTATTAAGACAATAAAAGACCTCAAATATTTCAGTTAGTGTGCAATGAATCTAAAATATATGAATGTTAAATTTTCATCATTACATTATGGAAAATCATGAACTTTATCACAATATGCTAATATTTTGAGAAGGACCTGTATTGATGTGTGAGCTACATATGCAGGTGGTACCCCAACTAGATCAATACCACTTTGCTTATAAAAGGAAACGGGGTACAACTGATGTCATTTTAATGGCATCGGTTAACTAATGCATCTGGTTTTAAAACACCTTCAAAGTCTCTATGCAAGACAGTTTTTATCGATTGTATCTCTGCTTTTATTTCAATCCAGCCACATAGTTTTCTGGAAAAATTCATTCAGTTGATTGTGCATCCATTCATAATTAAATTCTGTCATTCTTTCCTGTCCAACAGGTCACAGCAGATGAAACTTAACTCCATCTTATCTAACACTGCATTCAGCAATAGTGGCGCTCCTCAGGGCAGCGTCAGTTCACCTTTTTTATTCACCCTCTACACCTATGACTGTGTCAGCTCTCATCCAAATGAATATGTGCTCAAATCCATACTCAGTTTATCAAACACTGATTCTAACTCAAGAAGCCATATGTTGGTAGTTGACAGATGTGTGAGCTGGTGTGATTCTCACCAACTCCAAATAAATACAAAAAAAGAGGGTGGAGATGCTAGTGGAGCCTAGGTCAGTTGAGGATCACCTCCCAGTTGCCATACATAGGCACAACATCCACCAGGTGATGGTACTTGGGAGTTCACATTGAAAATAAACTCAGTTGGCAAACACAAGTGGAAAGTGTTTGTGCTCAGATCCACCAGTGTCTGCACTTTCTCTGCACACTCAGTGTTTGGTGTTTGTAAAGAGATTTTGATACTAAATTTTGCCCTGTTTTTTTCTGTTTTCAATTAATCTTTTTAACCAAATGATTTTAATGGAGTTGTAATGAAAAATTAAGAAAGTAGCATTATTTTATCACCTTATATGACATTAAAAGTATTAATTCCTTTTATTACAGTAGCAGATCTGAGTTATGTTTGTACAGTTGCAAATGCATTCAGCTTAGTTTGGTACAAACTGAGGTCCTCCTCATTGGCACCAAATCCACCTTGTCCAAAGCCGACAGGTTTTCTCTCACTATTGATAATTCCACTGTCTCACACTCCCCCCAGATTAGGTGTCATCTTTGACAGTACATTATCTTTCCAATCCCACAATAACATCATCAATTGCCTCAGCCCCTCTCTTATCCCCCACACTGCTCCAATCCTTGTCCACAGTCTCGTCACTTCCTGTCTTGATTATTGCCATTATCTTTTCTCCTGTCTTCTTCATAAATCTCTTCATAAAGTTCAACTGGTCCAGAATTCAGCTGCCCGCATCATAACTTAAACCTCCTTGTTTTACCACATCACTCCTGTCCTTCAGCAACTTAACTGGCTCCCAGTACAGTAACAAATTCAATTCAAAATCCTCCTGTTAACATTTTAGGCCATTCATAACCTTGCCCCTCCATACCTGTCTTACCCCTTTCATGTTTCCATTCCTTTCTGCTCCCTTAGATCCTCTTCCTCCATTCATCTGTCAGTCCCCTCCACCCATCTCACCATCATGGGGAACAGAGCATTCATTTGCTCTGCTCCTGGTCTGTGTCAAGTCAAATCAAGTCAAGTTTATTTATATAGCGCTTTTCAGCAACAAGACACTCAAAGTGCTGTACATGAGGAAAAACACTACAATGATACAGAAAATCAAACACAGAAAAACAAATCAAATGACATCAATAATCCTTGGGAGTTTACTGGTAAGAGCTGGTTCTAATCCAATCTTTCTAATAGAGGTAATTAGCTCATTAAGTCCTCTGTGGTAAGGAATTAATCCGGTGCTAGAAGAAAAATTATAATATTAATCCTTGAGGTCGCTGGTATGAGGCAGTTGTGGTACCACCATTCAAATAAGCTGGGTCACTGGTATAAAACATTTTTAGTCCAAACTTTTAAAATACTAATAATGTTTGGCTTTCACTGGTATGAAATTGTTGTAATACAATCCTTCTAAGAAATCTAAAATTCTCTGGTCATTGGAGTAAAAACAGCTTTAGTCCAAATTTTCAAATACTAATAATATTTGCCTTTCGCTGGTAATCCTTCTGAGAAATCTGAAAATCTATGAAAAGTAATGAAATCACACATTTAGGTAAAGTAAGATAGAAAACCTCAGCAGGGGTAAGCAACACACACAAGTAAAGATTTAAAGCAACACATACAAAACAACATCATGCAAGGGATCCGGTGAAAGCGGTGTGAGGGGGTGCATATCTTTATCTTGGGCATGTGTGTGTGTCCATGTGAGTGTGTGCAAGTAAGTCCATGAAGCACTGTTACAGAGGCCATTGTCCTTGATTGTACGTTGGAATGTTCATCCACCGGCCACACAGTTGCAGTTGTGCACAGGTCCACAGGTGTCCTCAGGGAAGGGAGGGGGCAGAGGGAGCAGAGCATCTTG
Organism: Girardinichthys multiradiatus; assembly: GCF_021462225.1. Lineage (NCBI taxonomy): Eukaryota > Metazoa > Chordata > Actinopteri > Cyprinodontiformes > Goodeidae > Girardinichthys > Girardinichthys multiradiatus. The sequence continues at coordinate 3,579,657 of NC_061797.1, forward strand.
TTTACATAACATCCAGGAGAAGTTAAAGATAGCCGGCCATCCAAGGCCATACAAGGGAGCCAGATTCAGATAACAATTATTTTTTTGTGTAAGGCCGACCCTTAGTTTTCCGTCTGACTTGAGAGTCTCGCTGGTGCTTCTCAATTGCGAATCCAAACAGCCAAATTCCAGGTCCTTTCCGCAAGATCCCAGCGAACATCTTTCTCCAAGATTTATCCCTTTTGTTTATTTATATAGCGCCAATTAACAACACGTCTCAAGGCACTTCTCAAAAGTCAGGTACATACACTCCAATTAATCCTAACCATTGAACAGTGCAGTCAGATTCAGTTATTTATTCAAATTGGATAAAAAGTTTTTCTGTCTAAGGAAACCCAGCAGATTGCATCGAGTCAGTGACTTTCAGCAGTCACTCCTCCTGGATGAGCATGTAGCGACAGTGGACAGTCACTGGCGTTGACTTTGCAGCAATCCCTCATACTGAGCATGCATGTAGCGACCGTGGAGAGGAAAAACTCCCTTTTAACAGGAAGAAACCTCCAGCAGAACCAGGCTCAGTGTGAGCGGCCATCTGCCACGACCGACTGGGGGTTTGAGAGAACAGAGCAGACACACAAAGAATACAGAAGCACTGATCCAGGAGTACTTTCTATGGGAAGGAAAAGTAAATGTTAATGGATGTAGCTCCTTTAGTCGTTTCATCTAGAAAGAAAGAACAGATAAACACTGAGCCAGTTTTCAAGGTTAGAGTCTGAAAGAGAGCACATATAATTAGTTACAGTAAAAGCTCGGTCAATTGCTATATCTAGGAGAGAGAAAGGGTTAAACACTGAAAGACAGGGCCAAGTGGATCATCTGTAGAAGGTGAGCATTAAGTTGTTGCCAGCAGAAGCTTGGACAATGCCCCTCTCCAGAAAGGTGTCGCAGGTAGACACAGAGTCAGGCCAGGTGTAGCTTATAGGAAGATAAAAGAGAGAACATAAAGTTAAAAACTGAAAAAAAGCAGCAAATAATGCAAAATTGGAGAGTAGTGTGAGAATGTAGCGAAGAGGGTGAAAGTGGTCATTATGTCCTCCAGCAGCCTAAGCCTATAGCAGCATAACTACAGAGATAGTTTCAGTTTCACCCCCCCGAGTCCAGGAACCGCAACCTGCCTGCGATCCTGTGTAAGGATCACATCCAGTCTGCGATTCACCTCACATAACATCTCAATCTGAGTGTTGATTGCTCTGCAGATCCCATCATACATGCCAGGCAGTCTTACAATGGCCAAAACAGCTGCTGACGTTTTCCGAATTTCTCGATATGCCAGGTAACCGCAGACTCCAAAAAGCAGAAATCCTGTTATCAAACATCCAATTGTGTACACATCTTCGAGATCTTCGACTGACAATATCAACAGACACACAATCCTCCACTTCTGCCAGGAGTCCATTGTGTATCTGGAGAAAAATGTCCCGTCTGGACAAGCGGGTTCCCCTTCGCCCTGTCTTCTCGTCGAGAAAATTTGATCAATTAATTGCATTGAGAGACCAGCTGACCAAATCCATAACTCAGAATTTGGAAGATATGCAAAGAGAGGCTCCAAAAAAGAAAGACAAGACTCAGAGCTAAAGCAGGGCAGATATGGGAGGGTGGGGGAGACAGAGGAAAAGTGTCCTCCTCCACTGAGAGCAGAAAGAAAAGCTGTGGACTTCATTAACATCCCAACTTTCAAACATTGAGTCACTCCTCCATTTCAAATTGCAACTCAAAACACCTCTGTTTTATACTGCCTGTTCCATCTGATGGTTAATGCTCTGTCTATTTTAGTGATTTTGTTCATTTTTATAGTTTATTCTTTTTAATGATGTGTATTATTGTAAGGTGGCCCACTGGGTTTCTACCGGGAATACATGTCAATTAGGGTTTTCCACCTTGGAACTGACATTGAAAAAGAGACGTTCACTGTCTGACAGCGGAAAATAGATGTTCATTGTCCAGAGTGGGCTCCCCTAGAACAGGTAACAGTTTCTGGGTGGTAGGGTTTTAGAGGTACCTAAACTTCAGACTCCTGTGGAGATATTCGCAGGTTTAAAATGAATTTTCCCTCATTACTCACTAACACGTTTTGAAAAAAGGTATGTTTAATTTGTTGGAAGGATGAAGCTGAGAGGGGAAATGGCAGGTAGATCGGACGGCAGTAAGGACGTGTGTGGGTGACAGGACACTTGCTCTATCCCTGAAAACTACTAAAAATTCTGAAGCACACACACATAAATAAACCTCCTCCTTACAATACTTCTGCAAAATCTAACCCCCCTTTTACTTCTTCTGTTTCCTTCCCCCTGTATCCCGATCTACGAGTTCTGGTGACTGTGGTGGACCCCGATTTAGAAGCCTGTACCTTTGCCTGACCTGTTGAGAACAGTCAGCAGCCTAACAATACCTCCTCTGCAGGACCTGCGGCACCCAGCCTTCTAGCTACAGGTCCTTCTCAAAATATTAGCATATTGTGATAAAGTTCATTATTTTCCATAATGTCATGATGAAAATTTAACATTCATATATTTTAGATTCATTGCACACTAACTGAAATATTTCAGGTCTTTTATTGTCTTAATATGGATGATTGTGGCATACAGCTCATGAAAACCCCAAATTCCTATCTCACAAAATTAGCATATTTCATCCGACCAATAAAAGAAAAGTGTTTTTAATACAAACAACGTCAACCTTCAAATAATCATGTACAGTTATGCACTCAATACTTGGTCGGGAATCCTTTTGCAGAAATGACTGCTTCAATGCAGCGTGGCATGGAGGCAATCAGTCTGTGGCACTGCTGAGGTCTTATGGAGGCCCAGGATGCTTCGATAGCGGCCTTTAGCTCATCCAGAGTGTTGGGTCTTGAGTCTCTCAACGTTCTCTTCCCAATATCCCACAGATTCTGTATGGGGTTCAGATCAGGAGAGTTGGCAGGCCAATTGAGCACAGTGATACCATGGTCAGTAAACCATTTACCAGTGGTTTTGGCACTGTGAGCAGGTGCCAGGTCGTGATGAAAAATGAAATCTTCATCTCCATAAAGCTTTTCAGCAGATGGAAGCATGAAGTGCTCCAAAATCTCCTGATAGCTAGCTGCATTGACCCTGCCCTTGATAAAACACAGTGGACCAACAACAGCAGCTGACACGGCACCCCAGACCATCACTGACTGTAGGTACTTGACACTGGACTTCTGGCATTTTGGCATTTCCTTCTCCCCAGTCTTCCTCCAGACTCTGGCACCTTGATTTCCGAATGACATGCAGAATTTGCTTTCATCCGAAAAAAGTACTTTGGACCCCTGAGCAACAGTCCAGTGCTGCTTCTCTGTAGCCCAGGTCAGGCGCTTCTGCCGCTGTTTCTGGTTCAAAAGTGGCTTGACCTGGGGAATGCGGCACCTGTAGCCCATTTCCTGCACACGCCTGTGCACGGTGGCTCTGGATGTTTCTACTCCAGACTCAGTCCACTGCTTCCGCAGGTCCCCCAAGGTCTGGAATCGGCCCTTCTCCACAATCTTCCTCAGGGTCCGGTCACCTCTTCTCGTTGTGCAGTGTTTTCTGCCACACTTTTTCCTTCCCACAGACTTCCCACTGAGGTGCCTTGATACAGCACTGTGGGAACAGCCTATTTGTTCAGAAATTTCTTTCTGTGTCTTACCCTCTTGCTTGAGGGTGTCAATAGTGGCCTTCTGGACAGCAGTCAGGTTGGCAGTCTTACCCATGATTGGGGTTTTGAGTGATAAACCAGGCTGGGACTTTTAAAGGCCTCAGGAATCTTTTGCAGGTGTTTAGAGTCAACTCGTTGATTCAGATGATTAGGTTCATAGCTCGTTTAGAGACCCTTTTAATGATATGCTAATTTTGTGAGATAGGAATTTTGGGTTATCATGAGCTGTATGCCAAAATCATCCGTATTAAGACAATAAAAGACCTGAAATATTTCGGTTAGTGTGCAATGAATCTAAAATATATGAATGTAAAATTTTCATCATGACATTATGGAAAATAATTAACTTTATCACAATATGCTAATATTTTGAGAAGGACCTGTATGTCCTTTGCAGTACCAACTACACCTGCAGCCCCACAGCAACAGTCAGTGAAGGCTGATAACAGCCGCGATGGTGACACCTGCTGTACCCCACAGCACCTCTGGTCCTTCTGGTTTTCTATTGCCAGAACCAAACTTCTGCTCCGTAGGAAAACATACTAGACAACAGACCTCTGCACGCACCTTCACCTTCATTGTTGAAATAATGGGGCTGACTGGACCTCACCTGGCTTTCAGAACGTAGGGTTACTTTCAGGGCATTAATAAAGGTGTGAAACACCTCCCTGACCCAACTCATTCGGGCATGTAATTCTGTACCCATTTTACTGACTTCTGCAGAGAATTTGCAAAATCTTGGAATGCAAAATGATTATATCTGACCTCACTAAAATCCATAACTAACTCCCGGATGTAAAGGCAAGTCTGATAAACCCACATAATGCTGTCCTGTGATGCCGACAATGACACCTATCAAACTGCCATTGTGCTAGCAGACCTGTTGCTTGAATTGCAGCTAGCCAAATCAGAGGGTTACTCATCTGGTCTCGCCTTTTTGGACACACCACGTGAAGTTAATCCAATAGTTGAAAAAATGCCTTATGGACTGCAGGAAAATGGATGTCATGGGCACCAAACTTCAAACTGAACTACAAGGTTATGTTCCCACTGTTTTCTGCCTTTTCACGTCAAGTCATGATGAGGATCCTTTTTTCTCCTTTTTGACAGAAGTTGCAGGGAGAACAGAGAGACGTGAGAAACAACAAAATGCAAATATCTGCAAGAAAAACAGATGTTGCACACAAATTTACTGTGAAGAAACTTGACAAGTGTGATAACCTTGATAAAGAATGCCCCATACATAAGAAATCACACCCCCTAGAAATGTCGCAGTTTCCACAGCAAACCTCTTGATGAAAGCAAAACATATCTGAGAAAAAAGATCTGCTTAAAATGTTGTCCATCCATCAAACATATAGCTAAAAACTGCAATGTAAACGTCAGCGGCAGTGAATGTGAAAGCGAAAGACACATTCCTGTGCATCATCCATGTCCAACAACTCATGACACCAGACCGTCATCAGAGACAGAAGAGCATTGCAGAGTCTCAAGCACACAAAGACTCGGCAACAACAATGTGCACTGAAATTTGTGCAAAAGGACACAGCTTAAAATCATTAGTTAAAATTTGCTTGGCTAAGGTCTATCCAGCAGGTCAGATGCACAAAGCAGTTAAAGTATACATGGTCATAGACAACCAAAGCAACCGCTCTCTTGCACGCTCAGAGTTCTTTGACCTATTCGGTGTTGGGAAAGGTGCAGAATATTACACTCTCAAGAAGTGCTCGGGAATATTGGAGACTGAAGGATGGAGAGCCAAAGGCTTTATCATAGAATCAATAGATGAGCATGTCAAACCGCCTCTTCCTACACTCCTGGAGTCTGATGTGATTCCAGAAGAACGTTCGGAGATCCCTTCACCTCAAGTGGCACAGCACCATCCACACTCAAACTGCATCACTCATACAAAAATGCTCAGATCCTTCTTCTCTTGGGCAGAGATGTCATAAGACTTCACAAGGTGTGTGAGAAAGTCAAATGTCCACAGACAGGCCATTTGCTTAGCACATTGACCTTGGCTGGGTCATGATTGAGGATGTATGTCTCGGTCGTACACACAGATCAACATCTGTCATGACTTATAAAACAAACACATGACTCAATGGGATGCCATCATACAGGTCCTTCTCAAAATATTAGCATATTGTGATAAAGTTCATTATTTTCCATAATGTCATGATGGAAATTTAACATTCATATATTTTAGATTCATTGCACACTAACTGAAATATTTCAGGTCTTTTATTGTCTTAATACGGATGATTGTGGCATACAGCTCATGAAAACCCAAAATTCCTATCTCACAAAATTAGCATATCATTAAAAGGGTCTCTAAATGAGCTATGAACCTAATCATCTGAATCAACGAGTTAACTCTAAACACCTGCAAAAGATTCCTGAGGCCTTTAAAACTCCCAGCCTGGTTCATCACTCAAAACCCCAATCATGGGTAAGACTGCCAACCTGACTGCTGTCCAGAAGGCCACTATTGACACCCTCAAGCAAGAGGGTAAGACACAGAAAGAAATTTCTGAACGAATAGGCTGTTCCCAGAGTGCTGTATCAAGGCACCTCAGTGGGACGTCTGTGGGAAGGAAAAAGTGTGGCAGAAAACGCTGCACAACGAGAAGATGTGACCGGACCCTGAGGAAGATTGTGGAGAAGGGCCAATTCCAGACCTTGGGGGACCTGCGGAAGCAGTGGACTGAGTCTGGAGTAGAAACATCCTGAGCCACCGTGCACAGGCGTGTGCAGGAAATGAGCTACAGGTGCCGCATTCCCCAGGTCAAGCCACTTTTGAACCAGAAACAGCGGCAGAAGCGCCTGACCTGGGCTACAGAGAAGCAGCACTGGACTGTTGCTCAGTGGTCCAAAGTACTTTTTTCGGATGAAAGCAAATTCTGCATGTCATTCGGAAATCAAGGTGCCAGAGTCTGGAGGAAGACTGGGGAGAAGGAAATGCCAAAATGCCAGAAGTCCAGTGTCAAGTACCCACAGTCAGTGATGGTCTGGGGTGCCGTGTCAGCTGCTGGTGTTGGTTCACTGTGTTTTATCAAGGGCAGGGTCAATGCAGCTAGCTATCAGGAGATTTTGGAGCACTTCATGCTTCCATCTGCTGAAAAGCTTTATAGCTTTATTTTTCAGCACGACCTGGCGCCTGCTCACTGTGCCAAAACCACTGGTAAATGGTTTACTGACCATGGTATCACTGTGCTCAATTGGCCTGCCAACTCTCCTGACCTGAACCCCATAGAGAATCTGTGGGATATTGTGAAGAGAACGTTGAGAGACTCAAGACCCAACACTCTGGATGAGCTAAAGGCCGCTATCGAAGCATCCTGGGCCTCCATAAGACCTCAGCGGTGCCACAGGCTGATTGCCTCCATGCCACGCCGCATTGAAGCAGTCATTTCTGCAAAAGGATTCCCGACCAAGTATTGAGTGCATAACTGTACATGATTATTTGAAGGTTGACGTTTTTTGTATTAAAAACACTTTTCTTTTATTGGTCGGATGAAATATGCTAATTTTGTGAGATAGGAATTTTGGGTTTTCATGAGCTGTATGCCACAATCATCCGTATTAAGACAATAAAAGACCTGAAATATTTCAGTTAGTGTGCAATGAATCTAAAATATATGAATGTTAAATTTTCATCATGACATTATGGAAAATAATGAACTTTATCACAATATGCTAATATTTTAAGGACCTGTATATGAACCCATGCACGAACAGCATGTACGCAAAAGAAACTCTTCCAAATGGTAATCCAAGGCCTTACACTCAGAACAACCTAGACAACACTAACAAAAGCCTGATAGATCTCCTCATTGATGCAATATTTACCAGAACGAGAGATGATAAAAAACCTGCCCTGTCCATGGAAGAAAAATGTCCTTCTCTACTAAGTTTCCTTCACATCATGCATACGCAGAGGCGCGGGCAAATGCGGGTTGTATTTGACTCTAGTGCCACAAAAGAAACAAAGGAAAGAAGCAAGACGGTTTGTGTCAAGGAACTTTTATGTTGATGATGGCCTGACTTCACTCCCAACAGAGGAACAGGCTATCCGTCACCTCCCAAATACTCAGAAGATGTCAGTGGAGTCTAACTTGCGTCTCTACAATATAGCCTCGAACAGCCGGAATGTGATAGAGGTGTTCTCAGTTGAAGATCTAGCAAAAGAGCTCAAAGACTAAGACCTAGGATGTGATCCTTTACCTCTTCAGCGCAGCCTTGGCTTAAGCCGAAGCTTGGACTTTGATGTCTTTACATTCAAAGTTTCTAAAGAGGAAAGGCACTTTACTAAACAAGATGTCCTCTCAACAGTTAACAGCCTGTATGACCCTTTAGGGTTTGTAGCCCTCATAACCATTCAGAGAAAAGTTCTCATCAATCACTGGAGAGCAATGTGATTGGGATGACCCCCTCATTTGCCTCATTCTTGGCCATTGCTGCTGTTGCTTATATCAGAGTCCTCGACAACTAAGGTCAATACTCTTCTGGGTTCATCATAGAGAAAGACTAAACTAGCCCCAAAGCCCACAGACACAATACCACGTTTGGAGTTGCGCACAGCAGTTCTTGCTGTAGAAATGGCAGAACTAATTGGCCAATAAATATACATGGAATTCCAATCGGTGAGTTACTACACAGAAAGCAGGATTGTCTTAGGATACATTTATAGTACAAAATGACGACTCTATGTCTATGTAGCAAACAGGGTCTTAAGGATTAGAAAATCCACGACTCCGCAACAGTGGTATCATATCGCCACAAATCAGAACCCTGCTGCTATAGCAACAAGACCAATAACTGCAAGCCTTCTGTAGCACACAAGCTGGTTTGTTGGACCGTTCTTCTTAAGACAAGACCCACAGCAACCAAGCTTTTCTGTCTCATCAATGAGCAAATTTGAGCTCATTGAACCAGAACAAGATTTAGAGGTTCGCCCAGAGATCTACACCTTTGCAACCAAAGTCACCAACGAACTTCTTCACCCTCACAGATTTAAACATTTCTCTTCTTGGAAACAACTATCAAGAGCAATAGCAAAGTTTATCTTTGGCTGAAGAAACAAGTCTAAAGATCCAATGCAGAATTCTGAAACGTTGCAGACACAAGCTAAGCTACAAATCAAAATCACAATCAGCTTAATTGCCAAGTTTGTACATACAAACAAGGAATTTGACTCCGCTGTACTTTGCTCCCAATAATAAATTATATATTTTTAAATGTACATATATATACAATTGACTTTACAATAGAATATAATGTGAGGTCAGTCCAAGTATGCATGGTAGCGTTGGGTGGTATCCAAATTCTGATACCTTCATACCGTCTCCACATTTTACTTCGGTAAACGGTATTACCGTGACAAATTAAAAATTATGACTTAAGGCTCAGACAGCGTCACCAAACTGTTGTCTTGTGCCTACACCGTTCAAAAAACTAAATACCAAACACTAATAATGAAACAATAACAACATAATGTGCACAATATTAACAACTTTCATAGTAACAGCTTAAAAAGTGCAAATATAAGTCAACAAAATAGACTATCCAAAACAGTTTTTGCGCAGAATGCACACACAAATCAATTAAATTAAATCCCAGCCTGAGCAACTTGTAAGAAAAGTGGAAAAAGTAAAATAAACAAATGATACACACACACACACACACACATTGCCAATGTGAGCTGTGTGTTGGCATCAGTCTCATATCCTCCATGGCAATGAGGGTCAAGGAAAGTGCATTTTTGCATTAATTTGCGCACTGAATCGGGTTCATACTTGGCCTCTTAGCTTTTTTAGAATTCCAGTTTTGAAACCCTAACGCCTAACCCTAACCCTAGCTGGAGGTCGTTTTCTGACACAGCCAACACATTGTCCCTACATAGCTGGAGTATGTGGAGGATAGAGGAACTGGTCACATGATGTTCTCCTGACAAAATATCAGTGAAGTCACTAACTGGTTTCAGAACATTGTGAACAGCTCTCAAGACGTCTGTGTCCTGCCAGGTCAGTGACAGGCTGGTCCTTCTGTCGTCAGACAAGACGTGTCTGATCCCCTGGGTATGCTCCAGGATACGCTTCACCATTGCCAGTTTGGAGCCCCAACGAGTTGCGCAGTCCTGCCGATGGATGAATGAATTAATGAATTATTTAATTAATTAATAAACAAATGAATTAATAGATGAATAAACAAATTAATGAATTAATAAATAAATGAATTAATAAATAAGCCCCTTCATGTATATGATTCTATTCTTAGTTTGCCTACGTCATAACAGATTGAGATATTTAGATACAAATGTATGCTTACCGTTGTGAGACTATGTTCTGGGAGTACCAACTTCACTTGCTTCTGGTGGAGTTCAATCTTACCTTGCCAGCTGTGTGAGAAGGCCCCGACAATACTACAGCACACTCCGAGGGTGCGCTCGGTTTTTCGCCTATTGTCATGCAATGCATTTGTGACAACCGGGTTTAGATTGTGACCAAAGCAGTGAAGCCACGGCCAATGCAGGGATCTGACTGCGACAGAAATGTTGGCGGCATTGTCAGTGGTTATGGCACCCACAACTGCAGAATCATCAGAGTATTTCTGCAGGTGACAGGAGTCTGTCTTGTACTGCAAGTCTGAGGTGTACAGAGTGAAGAGGAATGGTGAGAGTACAGTCCCCTGTGGTGCTCCTGTGCTGCTGACTACCTGGTTAGACACACAACCCTTCAGTCTCACAAACTGGGGTCTGTTTGTCAGGTAGTCTTTGATCCAGGAGATTGCTGAGGCCTCCATCTGAGTCTTCTTGAGTTTCTGAAAAAGCAAATCAGGTTGGATTGTGTTAAATGCACCGGAGAAATCAAAGACCATGATCCTCACAGTGCTGCTGGTTTTGTCCAGAATGACAGTGGGTTTGTTGAAGCAGGTGTATGATGGCATCTTCAACTTCAACTCCACAGCGATAAGCAAACTGAAGGGGGTCCTGATGGTTCATTGTTTGCTTACTCAGGTGGGCCAACAGGAGTGTCTCTAGGACCTTCATGATGTGGGATGTCAGGGCAACAGGTCTATAGTCATTGAGGACTGATGGATGAGTTTTCTTTGGTATCGGAACAAGACAGGAGGTCTTCCACAACACTGGAACCTTCTTCCAGGCCAGGCTAAGATTGAAGGGGTGCTGTAGAATCCCACACAGCTGCTCTGCACAGCCCTTCAGGACTCTAGGGCTGACATGATCTGGACCTGCAGCCTTATTCCGATTCAGTCTCTCCAGTTGCATCTTCACCTGACTTCTTGAGACACACAGGTGGAAGGGGGAAGCACAGGGAGCATCAGCATCTTCTGATTTGGTTGAAGGCAAACATGTAGAAGCAGAAGGGTCTAGGGCTGAGGTGGAAGATAAAAAATTTGAGGTGTTACTGGACAGCTGTAGGTCCTGTGGGTCAAAGGAGGGTGGAATGCCTGTTTGGCTGTGAGCAGGAGAGGAGGATGCTGAGCTTTTTTCTGAACTGAACCTATTGAAGAATGTGTTCAGTTCATTGGCTCTGTCCAGACCTCCATCGGTCTGATCATCCTTCTGCTTGAAGCCCGTGATCTTCTTCATCCCTGATCACACATCTCTGATATTGTTTTGCTGGAGCTTGCTCTCCAGCTTCTTGTTGTACACGTCCTTGCTGTCTCTTATCTTGACTTTAAGTTGCTTCTGTATACTCCTCAACAATTCTCTGACTCCCTCTCCTTCAGGTCACTGGTGATCCAGGGTTTGTTATTGGGGAAGCATCTCACGGTTTTGGTGGGGATGATGTTATCCACACAGACGTTTATATAGTCTGCACACTCAGTCATGGCACTGATGTCCTCTCCATGTGGCTGGCACAGTGAGTCCCAGTCTGTAGCCTCAAAGCAACCTTGCAGGGCTTCTTCAGCTTCCTGTGACCATTTTCTCACAGTCCTCTTTATTACAGGTTGTCTCTGAACAAGGGGCTTATATTTCGAGCAGAGAAAAATAAGATTGTTATCTGATTTGCCAAGAGAAGGTCTTGCTGTAGAGATGTTGGGACCCAGCCATGGATTTCAACATTAAACTCCGGTACAAACTCTTCTGGAACTTTCAAAATAAATTGCATTTAACTAACTTCCAGCAACTGAGAAAAAGGGGGTAGCAGCAGACTTCCCATGATGCCACTGTCTGAATAAGAGCACCCCCTCTCCAACAAGCCGATCTCTTCCACACCGGTGTTCATCGGGATAGGAGGGGGACAAAGCCCGCTGATGTGTCTTTGCTGGCAAAAAGACATAAACTCTTCAACTGGATCCAAGAGTGTCATAAGATCACGCAATCATATGCACAAGTTAAGTACTAACTGTTTGTGTACCCAGTATTCAGTCATAAAAACGGGAATTAAGTTTGCATTTAATACAATCCAACCTGATTTGCTTTGTCAGAAACTCCAGAAGACTCAGGTGGAGGCCTCAACAATCTCCTGGATCAAAGACTACCTGACAAACAGACCACAGTTTGTGAGACTCAAGGGTTATGAGTCTAACCAGGTAGTCAGCAGCACAGGAGCACCACAGGGGAGTGTACTCTCACCATTCCTTTTCACTCTGTACACCTCAGACTTCCAGTACAAGACAGACTCCTGTCATCTGCAGAAATACTCAGATGATTTTGCAGTCGTGGGGTGGATCAGAGATGGACAAGAAGCTGAGTACAGGAAGGTGGTGGACCGCTTTGTGGCATGGTGTGGAAACAATCATCTCATTTTGAACGTGACTAAAACAAAGGAGATGATTGTAGATTTTAAGAGAAACAGGAATAAGTCAAAAACTATTTCTATCATGGGAGAAGAAGTGGGGGTGGTGGAGGAGTATAAATACCTCGGTGTTCACCTGGACAACAGATTAGAGTGGAGATGCAACTGTGAAGCCATCTACAAGAAGGGACAGAGCAGACTGTACTTCTTGAGGAAGCTTAGGTCCTTTTTGGTCTGTTGTGGAGAGTGTGATCTCTTCTACCATCATCTGCTGGGGAAGCAGCATCAGAGCCAGGGACTTAGAAAAGCTCAACAAGCTGATAAAAAAGGCTGGCTCTGTTCTGGGGACTCCTCTGGAACCTCTGGAGATCATTGTGGAAAGACGGATTCTTCATAAAATGAAGAACATTATGGAGAACCCTGAGCATCCTCTTCATGAGACTGTCCTACAACAACAGAGTGTCTTCAGTCAGAGGCTTCTTCAGATCTGCTGTAAGTCGGAGCGCTACAGGAGATCCTTCCTGCCCACAGCCATCAGCATCTACGACGGCTCTTTGAAGAAACCTTCATAATATATAACAACATTTAATTTTCTTTTGGGATTAATAAAGTATTTTTGAATTGAATTGAATTGAATTAATCAACTGCTCCCGGTTGTAAGAAACAACCCCGTTGCCATGGCAATGCATCAAAACAAATATCCAAAAGTAGAAAAGTATCAGGAAAAATCTTCCCAGCTGCACAGCATCCGACACCGGAGAGGAGAGTCGTCCAAAAAAAATCAACTGTATCCACCACAAGAGTAAGAGTTCCCAAAAAAGAATCAATCAGAATCAAAAGCAACAGAGCTACTCCAACCTGCTGCCACCTTGAGAGGTGCAATTCTATACATGTCAGTTGTTAATGAATAACTGTTGCCCTCTGACAGTAGTAACTGAACCTCATCTCTAACTTTCATATATAAATGTGGGACGGCGGTTTGTGAGAAATGTTTCCGTTCAGGTTGCTCGTACTGGGCATCTAGGACCTTTACCATGTCCTTAAAGGCCTTTTTTTCCACCGTGTGGAAAAAGACCATTTCCTTCGCCAAGTATTTTGTCATTGCATCTGTGCAAGTTTTCCAATGGACACTGTCCCTTTTGTACTTCGTTGTTTTCCCAAAGGCCCTCATTATTGTTGGCTGTGTATAAGTGGCAGTGGATTAGTTGTGGTTGGTCTTGGTCCTGCATCGGTATCAGCGGGAGGTGTTGAAACTGTTGCACTTATTGAACTCGGGGCCAAATGCATCCTCGCAGCAATGAGTGGATGGTTAACTCTGAGATGCATCCATAGGCTCGACACGTTTCTCGCAGTCACCTTTTTATTACATAATTTACATATTGCTCATCAGTATTTACTGGCTCCCCCTTCTCATTTGGTAGAAACCCAAAATATTGCCAGACTGCAGGAGTCATGTTCTTCTTAGCGACGAGGTCATTCGGTGCGCGACTTGCCATCTTTCTCTCTCTCTTGCTCTCTCCTCCATTCTGTCATGTGATGACATCATGTTCATAAACTTTATCAAAAGTCCAAAAGTTGAAAGATACCGCCGGTATACCTTATTACTGCACAACCCTAATGCATGGTGTTGTTCAGGAACTCTGACTGTCAAGTGTTCATCAGAGAAATAGCCTGGGGGAAGAAACTGTCTCTCTGGTGGCTGATTTTAGCAGACAGCGCTCTGTAGCGCCAACCTGAAGGTAAAAGTCTAAACAGTTTGCGTGTAGGGTGTGTGGGGTCTGCAGAGATTTTAGCTGACCTTTTCCTGAGCCTAGACCTGTATAAGTCCTTGATAGAGGGAAAGTTAGCCCAGATGATTCTCTCTATATTATCTACAGTGTACAATGTACAGTGAGTTTAAAAGACTACAAAACAAGGAATGCCTCTCCAAAATACTGGCCCTTTGTGGACATTGACTCCTTTCATTGACAATGATGGGTTGTTGAGAGTTGGCGGTCGTGTTACTTCAGCTGACCTCCTATATGAGGAGAAACACCCAGTCATACTCCCTAAGAAACATCATGCTTCCACACTGGCAAGTCACTACCACCAAGAAGTTGCCCATCAAGGCAGACAACTCACGGAAGGCGCCCTTCGGTCCACTGGCATGTGGACTTGATCTCTAGCCTGATCTATGGATATGTCACATTCTGCAAACTTAAAGGTAAGACAATACAACAAATAATGGCCGTCCTTCCCAGGTGGGTCTGAATGTTTTCGGACCATGGAATGTTAATTGAATTTAAATCAGTCGGTAATATAAATGGTTCATCAAAGTTGGGATTGTATAATACAAATTGCTTGGTTAGTAACTGTTGGATGTCATGAAATGCTGCCACTGTCTTCTCTGTCAACTGGATGTAATTAGTGTAGTGGGATCCTTGTCAGGTCTGTGAGCAGAGCTGCCCTGTTGGAGAACTGGGGGATAAAATGACGGTAGAAACCAGCCATGCCCTAAAAGGATCTAAGCTGCTTTAATTTTTGTGGCAGGGGGCATGATTCCATGGCCTTGATTTTATTGATCTGTCGCCTGATAACCCACCTGGTGATTGTAAGTACGGCAGGTGCTCACTAGTCTAGTCCCCTTAAGATCTTTCGTACAGGATATCTTTCTTCAAATAAAAGTCTTGAATCCAGTATGTATGTTTGTGTCTCTAATGAACTTCATAAGGGAAATACAGATCATACCGGCTTAAAACAGAATAGAAATGATGGTCAAAGGACTGTGTAGCTTTTCGGATGCCAGACTTCTACTATCCACTAATTTATTGATGCCTTTTTGTCAAGTTTTCCACAGCCAATCAAAATGCTCTACGTAATAAGCTTAAAAACCTTACAATTCCAGTTGCTAAGGTTCTTCCTTTAGCTGTCATAATGTGGGTTTTGCGGTAGAAACAACGGCAAGGAGATGCCAGGAGCTAGAAGAATAAAGGTAAATTGAGATTTAATTGTTCGCACCCCCAGACCTCAGACAAGACCAGGAGTATGCTGAACCCAAACCAGACCAGAACACAACAAAGGAAACCAGACATCATGGTAGGACGCATGACCAGGATACAAAACCAGACATGACGGAGGACATTTCATGACAAGGAACCAGCGGGGATCACTGGAAACTAAGGAACATATATACAAACAGGAATGCAGGTTGAACCAATAAACAACGAGACCTGACAATCAGAGAAACTAGGAACAGGTGTGGAACAGGCTGCAAGGAGGCAAGGAAAACAAAGACCAGACCAGGTTAAAATGAACCAAAACACAAACAAAATACAGACACAGGCTGGGCATGACCCGTTTCTGTTTGCACGAGGTAGAATTGTTGAAGCTCGCACTGGCTGCAGCAGGGCTTGGGTTGTTAGCCACAAGTTTTGTGAAGGGTGAGACGATGTGAGGTGTTACATAAGGCTAGAGTTGCTGGTCATGGACGTGGATAATTTCTTTGATCCCGGACATAACTTGCAAATCACATTCACATTTTTGCCTTTAACTTCAGTAAACGCCTGGCTGGACACCACACACTGTAAGACCAAACCTGTTATACCTACAATTTATTAACGTCACGTGTGGGGTGTCCCAGGTTTGAAAATCACCCGACAATTTTAAAATCCTGCCGTGTGAACTAGGCATTAGGCCTTAAGAAAGCTCCAAAAGTGAACAAATCTTAAGAGTAGTGAGGAGGACTTTTAGTGAGCCTTATGGTGTGATCAGACCCAATGCGATTTGAGCATCAGGGGCGTTTGGTTTTAAATTCAATTCAATTCAGTTTTATTTATATAGCGCCAATTCACAACACGATGTCTCAAGGCAATTTAATCGAATCATGCAGATTTCAAGTCAGGGACATACATTCCAATTAATCCTAACTATGAAACAGGTTTTGTATCTAAGGATAGATAGAACACATAAAAATCTCAAAACGCTGCTGTGCATTTTGAGATTTGGTCTGATACAAGTCTTTTGCCTGTGGAGTTGAGAGGAGAGGCGGTGACATACATGATTAAAAGTTTCCCGGATCAGTTTGGAGCGTCAACATTTTCAAAGTAATGGGAACGACCACACCAAAAAATCATATTCCTGAAAAAAATCAGATTTCAGCATTTAAGACCTGATGTGAGAAAGTAGCCTTAGTGAGGTATTGTATCATGGGACGGAAGGAGCAGGAAGAACCCGGGAAATCCCACAAAATGCCACGAAGACAATTGAGCAAATGGTCAAATTCACCACACTCTGAACGCCTCTGAATTATCTGGTGAATACAGACACGGTGCAGAAGCGCCTGATGACAATGTTTTCTTGCTTTATTCAACAAATAAAGCCAAGCAACTCAGTTGTATCTGCCATAGTACACAAGAGACCGGCAAAGGAAAATAACCAAGGGTCTTCCCAACGTGTGTCTGTCCACAGTTTGCTCAGATGCGCATCTAGTGAGTTTTTGACGCTCGATATCAGCGTTTGAATTCAAAGTGCACAAGCGACCAACTTGAGGCCTTTGAAAGCCTTTCTGATATTCAAAACGCATTCGGTCTGAGTGTCTTAACCAAAGAAGATGGTGGAAAGAGAAAGGAGAGATATTCTCCATACAATGTACAACAGTGAATTAATAAAACGCTACCGGCTAGATGGGGCAGGGAGTAAACAGTCGAGTAGATGAACACTTCTGTAACAATCATACAATTATTAATATAGAAATAAGATCAACTTTATCATCCCCCTAGGGGAAAATTAAATGTTTCAGCTGCAGGAAAGATTAAAAGTGCACCTAAGGTATAGGAAAGATAAATAAATAATAAAAACTATAATGAATAACCATGAATAAAAAGTGAATAAAATTACAAACAACATAGTACAGAATTATTTAAATATTTACAAACTTTAAAATGCTTTCAAAAATAAAAAATTTGACAAAAATTGGAAAAACTCAAAAAGAAAAAAAATATATACATAAATACAAACTCTAGAGAAGATAAAGTACAATAATCTAAACACTATATAAATAGAAGGAAGGTGTAAATGAGGTGAATAAGTATTTGCTGTTTTGTACATGATGACGTCAATTGCCTAAGTCTAAATGGTCTCCCCCGTTTGTGGAGAAGTTCTCTGGTGTGCTGCTATTTCCTCTCTAGCTTCTGATTGCATCAGATACCAGAGCTGCTCACCTTCCAGGCTGGTGCTGAAAGCAGAGGGAACGACGCATTAATCTGCTCGGGAATGCCTGTTTGTTCGCTCTGGTTGCTATCGTGATAGGATCACTGACCAAGCCAGACAGTCTTGCCTTGGATTACCCTTTACGGGGTACTTTTGAATCCTTACCTGGGTTGTAGTATTTGTGGTACCAAAAGACAAGACTTGATGGACTGTTAATATTTGACTATTGAGTCAACCTGTTTGTGTAAATGTGTAAATCTAATTTCAATATATCTTTCTCATTGTGCCAGTCTGTTATAAGTGTGTTATTTGGGGTGGTTGTTACAAGTCTAACAATTTACACAGTCATTTGTACCAAACTCCTCATTGAACCTCAAATAGATACTCCTTTTGGTTGCTGTACTATATAACTTGTGTTAAAGAGAATAGCTGGAAGTTGAGGGGGTCACGCAAGCTTACAGTGGGTCAACTTTTGAATGAGGGATGGCTAAGAGGTGATCGTCACAAACAGTCTTCTGTCGAGGAAGAACGGCATAGTTATTCCTCAGTCTATGAGATGAGCGGTGCTGGAAGGTTACTTCAGGGCAGCTGAGAGTTAAGATGGTTTTATTATTATTATTGAAGATATTTATCTTTTCATTATGGGTTTTTAGTTTACGTTTATAGCTGTTTATTGTTAATTATGGTTTAATATTTTATTTCAGTTTTGTTTTCAACTGTTAACTTTATTTAATATTCTTTATTATTTTATTGATATTTAAGTTATGTTTAGGGATGTACTGTCATATGTTTTTGATAGTTATTTAACATTTTATTGTTCACTTTTAAAGCTTTAGATTACTGAAATGTTATTGTTTTATACAATCGAATTTCTTTATTTGTTTCTCACACTGTTTTTAAGCTTGTTTGCTCCATGCTAATTTACATAATTGTCTTTCCACATATCCTCACACCATAAAATTTATTAATTTATTGTTTGATAGATATTTCTCTTTTAATTGTTTATTGTTTATTATCAGTATTATTAGTTTTATCATTTTAATAAGTGTGGCTCTTGCGGTTTTGTGTCTGGTCTTCTGTTTTTAACCCGTTTACACCTGTCTATATGAAAGGTGCACTGTAAGTAAAGTTTGCTTGATTGGTTAATTTATCAAGGCATTTATATCTTCTTTTCTATAGATGGTTCTCCTGGGCCAGTGTATTTTCTGTGTTTGCTATCAAATGTAAAATATCAGTAAATGATGGTTATAATACACTGAGGTATGTACATGATTTGAAGCTACTATAATCATACTCATAAACATTCTGTTAACAAAGGCAGTGCTGTGAAAAAATAATGTCCTGTTTAGGGCAAAAAAAGGAAATCTGTGTCTGAGTCTACTCACATGAATCAAGGACCAAATGTGCCCCTTTCTAATAAAATTAATTTTGTTCAATAAAATTTTAAATATATAATAACACTGAAAATTAAACCATATGTTTTCACTTTTTTCACATTTGCTAAGGTTTGCCATAAACATTATTTACATTGTCATCATGACCTGTTAACTAGTACCTAACATCCCATTGGTTACCATGCATGCCAACTCAAATGTAGACCAATCGCCCTTGAGTGTAAGTGTTGTTAGACCCTCTCACTTAGTTTTCTTGTTGACAAATAAAAGTACTCACTTTGCTGTTACCACAAACTGCATAAAAATATATATTTATAGATATGGTTTATTCAACGCATATATTTCAAATTTTATTTTATGTTTTATATATATGTACATAACGACTTGCTTTTTGAATTTAATTTGAGCACCTTTAGCCCTCGGTAGCTACAATACCGCTGCTACGTTTCATTCATTTGGGCTAATGTTAGCTTACTAGTAGCTGTTAGCTTTTACTTAAGCCAGGTCTGCTTTGCTCAGCTGAGCTTTAACATGACTGCGATCGTTTTTCTTCTCTAAACTAAGAAGAGCCGGCTTTGTATCGATCACTGAACTGCTGTAAAACCTTTGTGTCCAGGATAAACTTGATTGCCTGTAACTGTCATGGATTATGAACACAAAGCTAAAGCGGTGGCAGACTGCCTGCTGAGCTACAGGAGGGATGAATCTGGGTGGAAAGTCTGCAGGAAATCGGTAAAGCTTGCTGTCTTACCTGTAAACGTGTCAAACATTAAATCGACCTTTATAGTTAAATGTCTGTTGCTTTGGGTTTATGGTTGTCATTTTTAGGCTCCAAGTTTCCGTACGGTTCTGTGTAATTTTCATCAGAGGTTCTTTTAGTAACTTTGAACGCCTTGTGTGGGTCACATGGTTTTATCCTGGTACATTAAACTTACAATTAAAGCAGGTGCATTTAGTTTATGCTACTACTCTATCTAGACGTTAAAAGTTCAGTTAAATATCCGTTTTAGGCCTTGCACACAGGGACACAACATAACATACATGTCAAAAAACACAATTTCTTTTGAAATTGGCTCTTGAGTCAATTGTTATAGTTATGTTAATAGTTAAAACATATTTTGTTTTTTAATACTGATGCGTTAAAAATGTATATTTTGAGTGCGTAACCTAGTGGTAAACCAGTGTTACTACGGAGCCCGGCAAGTGTCAGCGGGTAAAAAAGAAGAATTCTGGTGGAAATCCATGGTCACTCTGTACTAAACTGTGCTCTCAGTTTCTGCAATCTCTGCAAACACTGGACAGATATCACAGAGTAATCTGCACTCACGGATTGCAAAACTGAACACACAGTTTATCAAACCGTGCAGACGGATTGCAGACATCTTCACTGGTGTATTTCTTATGTAATTTTTTACATTTGATAGGATCTATCTAGCACATTTAGAAGGGGCATCATAAGTGTTATTAGGCACTTGCCAGAGCATCTGACAGCCAGTCAAAACAGCAGTGAAGGTGTTCAGAAACAGAAGATGACACAGAAACAGCATTACCAACGTAACAGTGTTCCAGTGTCCATCATTTGATGCGTGACTGTACTTAAACATGTTTACTCTCTGGCAACAGGTTGTAAAACCTGTGGGTTCGCCCATGTATCTACCTTTATGCAAGCACACAAGGTTACCTTTGTTAAATTGTAGGGCAGCCTCTAACACTCTTTTATTCAATTGTTCTAGCAACAATTTGAAAATTGATCTCAAGGGCTAATGTCAAAATCAATTTTATTTAAATTTTCTTTTTAACTACCACATTTGGCAATTATCTGAAATGTGTTTCTTTGTTCATGTAACAAATGATAAATAAACATAATTTGTTTTGGTGTGACTTAAAAGCACTAGAAAAACCAATTTGAACAATGGTTGACATAGAACAAATATTCTCACCTTATGGGCTATATGAACATATAGATGTAGAAAGACTTACAGGTACATCTAAAAAAAATATATATTGTGAAAATGTTGAATATTTTTGTCTCTCATTTCAGAAAGTGAAACTCATATGGAGTCAATACACATAGCGTGGAATATTTCAAGCCTTTTCTTTCTGTAATTTTGATAATTATGGATTACAGATAAGTAAAATACATAGAAATTTGAATAAAAGCAAAAGTGCGATGAGAAAAGGTGTGCCAGCAACAGGAATAACCTCATCCTTGAGAGGATTGTCAAAGGTGTAGGGGCCTAGGATCCACATTGCTTGAGATCCAGTGTCAAGTTTCCACAGTCAGCAATGATTTGGGTGCCATGTCATGTGCTAGTGTTGGTCCACTGGGTTTTCTGATGTCCAGTCAACACAGCCATCTACCAGGTCATTTAGAGCACTTCATGCTTTATTCTGCTGACAAGTCTTCTGGAGTTGATGATTTTATTTTCTAGCAGGTTGTGGTACTGACCCACACTGCCAAAGGTACCAAAAGCTGGTTCAATGACCACCGTGTTAGTGTGCTTGATTGGCCAGCAGATTGGCCTGACCTTAACTCCTTAGAAAATTTATGGAGTATTGTCAAAAGGAAGATGAGACACCAGGCACAATAATACAGATGACCTGAAGGCCACCATCAACCCAAACTGACATTCTACTACACCTCAGCAGAACTACATGCATATAACCTCCATACCACGCCACATTGATGAAGTAATTCATGCAAAAGGAGGCCCAACCATGTATTGAGCGCACAGAAATGAACATAGCCTGTTTAAAATCTCCTTTTTGTTGATTTTTGGTCATATTCTAATTTTCTGTGACCACACACAGTGTTTGGTTGTTGAGCTTCTTTTGTGCCTTCAGCATGACAAAAAGAAAAACAATATACCAGAGACCTTATTATACAGTTAAAAAGCCTGAATATTTAGCAGAAATAAACTGCAAGCAGCATTGTGCGGCCCTCACAGCTTTGTGCCTCTTGGCCGGTGTACTGACCGCGGGAGCCTGGCATCAGCTCCCCCATGCCAGTGTCGATTCCGCAACTAGGCGGTACTGTGAGCAAGCTTTCATACAATCTTTGGTCATTCGAGTTCTGCCCCGGGAAGAAGTGCTGAAAATTTGGCCAAATCTGACCTTCTTGATGGAAGCTCCACTCACTTCCTGTTTGATGGCAAAGGATAAACAAAGACTTCCTGTCTTGCTTTGAAAATGTAATCTAAAATTATTATGCCTTATTAGCGAAAGTCTGAAACTTCTAGAGACAGGGAAGGTTAATCAGCTAATGAACCAGTCATTTGGTTGTCATTGGGCGGTGCTAAAGTGATGTCATTAATTGACCATCGTGTTCAGCCTTTGTCCACGATGATGCACACAAAATTTTGTGTAAATCTGATGATGTATGAGGGAGAAAAAGCGTTTGAAATTTCCTAGGGGGCGCTGTTGATCCAAATTCCATTGTAATCCAATACAGCTGTTTGGGGTTGACAAAGATCAACCCTATTCAGTTTGGTGTAAATTAGACTTAGCATGTGTGATTTATAGGCAACCGTATCCAAACGGCGAGACGTGAAATTGGCCGCCTTGCAACTCTCACACGGTCCGGCCAACAGTCACCGTTCAGAGTAGGATTCAACATCACCTTGTTCTGTGATATTAGACACCTGCTTGAAGCTTGCATGAGTTTAAAAGGAGGACATCCAACTGTGAAACATATGACTTCTTGTTCTAAGTGGGTTGGGCTAAAGTGATGTCATTAATTGACCATCGTGTTCAGCCTTCATCCACAATGGTGCACGAAAATTTTGTTGTGAATCCCAGGATGTACAAGGGAGATAAAGCAGCTAAAGTTTCCTAGGGGGCACTGTTGATTCAAATTCCAATGTAATCCTATTGAGCTGTTTGGGGGTGGTTAAAGATCAATCATATTCAGTTTGGAGTAAATTGGACTATGCATGTATAATTTAGTGCCAAACGTAAGGCCATGGCATGAAGTTGGATTATACCACACCATCAAAGCCACACCCTTCAGCCAAACCTCTCAGTACTAGAGACCAAAATAGACCATCATGTTATCTGTCACTGGGCTCAGTTTGATGTTGACTAGATGAAGAGGATCAAATTTGGACCTTCCAAAGTGAAACATGACATTTCCTGTTGTCAGGGGTGGGGCTTCAATGATGCCAGAATCTGATCATTGAATATTGTTCAGGGTCCAATGTGGATCGATATTAGAAGGTTTTGTGTCTCTGTGACTTTCCTTATAGGAGCTATACAGGTCCTTCTCAAAATATTAGCATATTGTGATAAAGTTCATTATTTTCTATAATGTCATAATGAAAATTTAACATTCATATATTTTAGATTCATTGCACACTAACTGAAATATTTCAGGTCTTTTATTGTCTTAATACGGATGATTTTGGCATACAGCTCATGAAAACCCAAAATTCCTATCTCACAAAATTAGCATATTTCATCCGACCAATAAAAGAAAAGTGTTTTTAATACAAAAAACGTCAACCTTCAAATAATCATGTACAGTTATGCACTCAATACTTGGTCGGGAATCCTTTTGCAGAAATGACTGCTTCAATGCGGCGTGGCATGGAGGCAATCAGCCTGTGGCACTGCTGAGGTCTTATGGAGGCCCAGGATGCTTCGATAGCGGCCTTTAGCTCATCCAGAGTGTTGGGTCTTGAGTCTCTCAACGTTCTCTTCACAATATCCCACAGATTCTCTATGGGGTTCAGGTCAGGAGAGTTGGCAGGCCAATTGAGCACAGTGATACCATGGTCAGTAAACCATTTACCAGTGGTTTTGGCACTGTGAGCAGGTGCCAGGTCGTGCTGAAAAATGAAATCTTCATCTCCATAAAGCTTTTCAGCAGATGGAAGCATGAAGTGCTCCAAAATCTCCTGATAGCTAGCTGCATTGACCCTGCCCTTGATAAAACACAGTGGACCAACACCAGCAGCTGACACGGCACCCCAGACCATCACTGACTGTAGGTACTTGACACTGGACTTCTGGCATTTTGGCATTTCCTTCTCCCCAGTCTTCCTCCAGACTCTGGCACCTTGATTTCCGAATGACATGCAGAATTTGCTTTCATCCGAAAAAAGTACTTTGGACCACTGAGCAACAGTCCAGTGCTGCTTCTCTGTAGCCCAGGTCAGGCGCTTCTGCGGGTGTTTCTGGTTCAAAAGTGGCTTGACCTGGGGAATGCGGCACCTGTAGCCCATTTCCTGCACACGCCTGTGCACGGTGGCTCTGGATGTTTCTACTCCAGACTCAGTCCACTGCTTCCGCAGGTCCCCCAAGGTCTGGAATCGGCCCTTCTCCACAATCTTCCTCAGGGTCCGGTCACCTCTTCTCGTTGTGCAGCGTTTTCTGCCACACTTTTTCCTTCCCACAGACTTCCCACTGAGGTGCCTTGATACAGCACTCTGGGAACAGCCTATTCG
This sequence comes from Girardinichthys multiradiatus, assembly GCF_021462225.1. Classification (NCBI taxonomy): domain Eukaryota; kingdom Metazoa; phylum Chordata; class Actinopteri; order Cyprinodontiformes; family Goodeidae; genus Girardinichthys; species Girardinichthys multiradiatus. The sequence continues at coordinate 3,604,140 of NC_061797.1, forward strand.
TTCAGAAATTTCTTTCTGTGTCTTACCCTCTTGCTTGAGGGTGTCAATAGTGGCCTTCTGGACAGCAGTCAGGTCGGCAGTCTTACCCATGATTGGGGTTTTGAGTGATGAACCAGGCTGGGAGTTTTAAAGGCCTCAGGAATCTTTTGCAGGTGTTTAGAGTTAACTCGTTGATTCAGATGATTAGGTTCATAGCTCGTTTAGAGACCCTTTTAATGATATGCTAATTTTGTGAGATAGGAATTTTGGGTTTTCATGAGCTGTATGCCAAAATCATCCGTATTAAGACAATAAAAGACCTGAAATATTTCAGTTAGTGTGCAATGAATCTAAAATATATAAATGTTAAATTTTCATCATGACATTATGAAAAATAATGAACTTTATCACAATATGCTAATATTTTGAGAAGGACCTGTATATATATGTCAACAGCTGTATGAGGAGTTCGCTCAGATACATGTTTAAACAAGAAAAGTGGCGGCTCTGATCCAAAATGGCCAACTTCTTGTGGGGTTTCATAATTCTTGGACAAAGCATGGCCTGGGGCTGGTTGTTTTAGTGTTTCTAGGGGCTGCTGTTTAGGAATTAAGCCACGCCCGCCATTGATAATAATAATAATAAAAAACATTTGAATTACAATAGGACTTTGCAGCACTTCGCAGCGCTTCACTGCTCGCAGCTAAGATAGGCTGCACATTTACAAACATAGCCTCAGTGTAAGTCAATCAAATGTAAGTAATTGTAGTCAAAATGTTTCCTAAACAATAGCTCTAAGCAGTTTATAAAGCTTACAGAGGTTTTATTATTATGTTTTATTATCAGCTCATGATTAGCCTTTTAGAATAAGAGTCAGCATATCAGACTAAAACTGTGTGTTTAAGGATTACAAAATTAATTTGTGCAATGTGATCAAACAATTGTATGAAAACTTCATATTTTAAAGTTTTTATTGGCTGCATGCATTCATTCATCTTTTACTGTATTAACGATGCACTACAAAAGCATAAAGTTGAGGAGAGTTCTTGAGCGGGTATATCCAGTTCCTTCATTCATGAGCTGCCGATGTCACTTTATGATAGCTTTGTGGCTCATTGTTTTATTCTTCACTCAGGCTGTTTATCCTGCCTTGGGTACCAGTCGACTTTTCTCCTAAAAACTGTGCCTTACATGGCCTGTAATATTTTTATAACTCTCCTGCCTTCTCTCTGTTTGTAATATACTAGAAGATGCTCTAGGTTTACTAATAAAACTCTTAAAAGACCTTAATGAGCGTGTTACGCTCTCTCTGAGTCTACATGGAGACCATGTATTTGATGTGTATTAATTAATGTATTAATTAAAGGCCACTAGTGCTGCAAAACAAAACAAAAAACAGTAAGCATGGTTAAAAGCTTGAAGGTCGAAAGATTGTAATAGCCACTATTTATACCATCAAATATTTTCAATAAACCTGGACAATATGACTGAGAGGAAGGTGAAAGAGTTATCTCTTGAAAGGGAAAGATCCTTTGTAGTGTGGCGGAAAACAAATTCTGCAAATATTATCAAAGAATGACTTGTGATCTCAGCAGGCTAGCTATGTAATATTGAAAACCTGACCTTTCTGACCAAATTTTCAATTCATTATTTTTGTCTCAGAACAGTTAATGTAGGACAGGTTAGTAAACATAAAATGTCCTCATGTTGTACCATTTAACTGATTTTGTTTCCAATTTTGGTCGAACGTTGCCTCTGCTCTAGTCAAGCTTTAGGATGCACACCCAGTCTTTCTATTGCTTGCAAACAAATGGATTTCTGTCTATGAATTGGATCTGTGTCTTTGAGATGGCATTTGTTGGCAATTGATTATATTTAAATTAACTAAAAAGAACTAAACAACATTAGGCCCAGCCATCAGAGAACAAAGACCTAAACTGCACACAGAGAGTAAAGAAACTGGTAAAGAACTATGAATCCCAAAATGCACAGCATTAACCAACTGGCATGAGCTCGTAGGAAGAAGGGATTTCCACAAAGCTGGAGATCCGGCTAATGTCATTGAAGGATCTTTGTATAACAACCTACACTGAGCAGCGTTCTGCCTCTTCCGTAGCCATCACCACCTGTATAGGAGAATGCACATGAGCCTCTTAATCTCACTAAGTAAAAGACTGTATCTTCAGAGATAGTGAAGTACGGCATGCTGTTTGTGTGTCGGGTGACCGTACCAGCCGAAAAACTATTGACTCGTTGTGCCTGAACCTGGTTGTCTGAACTCCTGCAGGAAGACAACCTGACCACAATTCTCCAAGAAGAGACGGGTGTCTCTGATTAAGTTGATGAAGCGGTTTCCTCCCAGTGCCTGAAAAAAGACTACATTGGAACTACACCTACGTGTGCTGACTGTGAATGTACTGGTCACGAGCTACCACTTGCTCCAGCTGCACCTAAGTGCAGCATTTCTCTGGCTCCATCAGATATTCCAAAACCCCACGTGGTTCATCGTTAATCAGTACGGTTCATAGTTAGATATTGTGCCTTGGCAGAGATTATTAGATAATAAGCAAACAGGAGCTGAGACGATCAGCTGCGACAAGCTGTGTTTATGAGTCCTTGGTGTACTGGTAGTCTGGCAACTTGAACTTGTGTTTTTGGTTCCTCTCCTCTAACTTACCCTCATAAATGTATGCCAACATATTTCTGGGGTTCCCTCTATGACCTGTTGCCCCCTCGACCCAATCTCTTCTTAACAGAAGACAATGGACAGATGGACATTCCTTATAGATGGTAGTTTTTTTTCTGGCTGCTAATGCTAAAGCTCTGCTAATACTAAGACGGTAACTAGCATTACCATAGCTGTGTAGACTACCCAGCTTTTTTGGTTCATTCTACAATCGGCCATAGCATGTAGCCGAGCCATACACTCATTAATATTTGTACTATTGGTGCCTAAAGATACAGGTAGTACTTACAGGGGCTATTTTTTACAAATCCACTGTTTTTGTTGTGAAATGAGCTGCTAGGTCCAGATGTGACCTTACCACGCCTTCCGTCCATCCGACATATAGTATTTACTACCTTTAACCCATCACAGTGATGGCTGATTACCATAGCTTTAAGAATCAATTGTCCATTAATGTTTTATGTTTTAATTTTTCTTCTTCTTTGCATTGTGGACTGGGTGTTTGAGTGGAACAGCGAATAAGTTCTTGGTCAAACAAATTTGGATCTTCAATAAATTCTCAATGGAGAGAAGTAGTTTTGTAATCTGTTCTTATATAAATGAACACAGAGTTTTGTTTTTCAACTCAACAACACCCAGCAATAGTTGTTTGCTTTAGAGCTAATTTGGTCTCATTCCCAATTCCTCATAGTACGCATTGGTTTTCTAAAAATACATACTACGTTAAACTGTGATATTACTGCATTTTTATTTAACTATTTAATAGTTTCTAGTCTTTCAGTTTTATTCTTTCTTGCCCATTTTTACTATTATTACTGCTTAGTTTTTATGAGTTTATTAGTTTCTTATTTTTTTTTCTCATCTTTTTACTTTGTAATTTATTTGAATGTTACTAGTCTAGTTAGTAACATTTATTGGCTCACATCTTTTAACTGCAGAGGTAAAGTAACAGTGTTAATAAATACTCGCTCAGGGCTTGCTGACTGAGAATGCTAGTGCACGAAATCACTCCTTCAGCTATTGTTGTGTAATACCACTCCTCACCAGGCGGGTATTCATAAAACAATAACTGACAGAGAGTTATAGCCGTGTGTGGCTATTAATTCCTGATAATCAGGTGGCCCCCCAACTTTGTCATTTTGGTCACAATTTTTATCTTTGTTAATGCCTGCCCCTGGCAGTCACTAAGAGTTATTCATTGCCAAACCAGACTATTGTTGCACAACAGAATTTATCCCAGTGCAAATCTTTTTTCTTCTTCTGCAGAATGATGTAGTGGTTTCTTGGCGTCCCTCGTCTGAGTTCCCTGGGAATGTGTAAGAACACCTTTCTTGTCTTTTTCTTTGGTATTTATTGCAGCGTTCTTGATCAGAGTTGTAAAACATGTAATTAATGAATTTCAGACAGTAATTAGATGGATAATTAGTAGGATCCTTGTGATAGAAATGAAGAGTTTGTAATGGAAGTGTAAATTTCACAAGCATAATTATTTACAGTCTTATGTTACGTTATAACACCCTTTTGGATATCTCCATGTGATATTAGGTTAACTTTTGCATAGATGTCTATCAGATGTCCACATTAACAAACCAAACACTGAGAATCTGTGGTTAAGTGAACATAGATGACATCAGAACTGCTGGGGTAACATAAACTTTTATAAGTTTCATTAGCTGTCATTTTGTTAAACTTTGTAAAACTTAAATAAAAAAATATATCATAGCATGTGAAATAATGACCAGTTTGTCACTTCTTTGCGCAATAGCTCAAATTAGCAATGATGCTGCAAACATCACTTTAACACTCATTCGGCTTCGGGCATCGCTGAGTCAGCGCCTTGAACCAGCGGCTTACTGATGCGGCTAAGTCACACTGAGTTCCACAAAGCCTCCCTCAACCTCCGGTGATGGTGGGCGCGAAACTACCAGGATCGCTCTGCTCACTCTTCATGTTTCACTATGTCAAATTAAGCCAGCTGCCACTTTCCCTCGTCCTCCTGACCACACCCTTGCTTAACCCCGTCCGCTCATCTCCACACTCGGCGGTGCCCCTGAATGTCTTTTGGCACTGCCGACTTTCAAAATTTGTCAGGGTCTGGTTATCCTTTTACATGGGTTTAGTTCCACTTTAATGCTAAACAAAATAAAGGTTTCAGGACTGATGACTGACCCTTTATCAAATCACAAACAGACGTTAGGCCCAGATGCTAATTAATACTTATATTCAATACAAACATTCATAAAATGATCATTTATTGACATATTAACTATGTTATGGCTATCACATGTCCGGATGTATATTATATTGACAAACGTATTGGGTCACTTCAATACAAAGACTAGAAATGGCATTGGCCCACACTTTGCAGCTACAGCAGTTGTAGCTCTTCTGTGAAATATTTCTAAAAGATTTAGAACTTAATTTAAGAGAATATCTTAAATGCACATTTTTAACATCAGACATTGAGGTTGAACTTGCAGGTCTGGCTCACAGCTTCTGCTCTAATTTGTCCCAAAGGTGTTCAACAGACTGAGGTCAGGACTCTTTGTCAAGTTCCTCCACACCAAACTTGCCCATGGATCTTTGTGCATCGGTGTACATTCAGATTTGGATCCATCCCCCAACTGTTCCCACAAGCATAAAACTGAGCAAAATGTCTTTATATGCGGAAGCATTAAGAGTTCCTTTAAGTCAGCCTGAGGCACCAAGCCCAGCTCCTCAAAATCATCATCACACCATAATCCCCTCCGAACCAAACTTTGCGCTTGACCCTAAGCAGTCAAGTAGGTGCCATCCTCCTGGCAATTGCCAAACCCAGACTTATCAATATGATTGCTAGACAGAGGCATTACTCAAGAGAGCACAGTTCCACTGCTGCAGTGTGGCAGTGTACTTTACACCAATGCATCCAACGCTCTGCATTATACTTGATGATGGTATAGCTTGGATGAAGCTGCTCAGCCATGGAAACCCATTCCTTCTGTTCTTAAACTAATCTGAAGGTTACATGATGTTTGAAGCTCTGTATGTACTTACTCTGCAGTAGGAGACCTCTGCTTACTATTTGCCTCAGGACTGAAAAGTCTTTTACACGAAATAAATGAAGACGTCAAAGCAGGAACACTAAGCCTGGCACTGAAATGATTTATTAGCTTTTTTGTTTTAGTTTTTTATTGTAGTTTTGTTTAGTAGTTTTTTCTTCTGACTGTGTGTGGTTATGCATCTGACTGTCTTGGCAGTTACAAGGGTGAGGGCATTGTCAGCGGCAGTCCTGAGAAAGTATGGGAATGTCTGAAACCTGTTCCCAATGGGCTTCGCGTCAAGTGGGACAGCAACGTCAAAAAGTTTGAGCTTCTTGAACAGATAATGGAGGTATGTGTCCTTTCTGACTCAGTCTCAGTAGCGTTTATAAAGATTTGTTTGACTTTTGTTTACTTTTCAGCAAAACACATGTTCGTATCATTTTTAGTTTAAAAAGAAGCCAACCTGTTTGTATTTAAAATTGTTGTATTATTTATCAAGTCTATTGAAGCCAACGCAGATTATGGCAACACTAGAAACATATGTATTTTAAATCTGCCACTCATACAAATGCATTTTTGCGTTTGTCCTGTCTAACCTAATGCAGTGATGTCCATTTTCCATATTTAACTCAGTGGTTAAGTTCATTTCTTTGTCACTTACTCTTGTGCAGGATATTTCCATCTGCCGGACAGTCACACCCTCAGCAGCTATGGGTATTATAGCTCCACGAGACTTTGTAGATGTTATTTTAGTTAAACAACATGAAGATGGCAGCATTTCTTCCAATGGTGCGTAATTCAATGTCTTCATAATATTTCCGATTTTGATTCTAAGAATCATTGTGACTCACTGTTGAAACTGGTTTAATGTACAGGCCTGATGGGGGTGTGATTTGAATGAACTGTGATTTGAAAAGTTGGAGATGAACTACCTTTCTGATAACCTTTGACATCACACAATTACTTGTTTAGATTTTTTTGTATCCCTTCAAAACAAACTCAGCAACTCTTTTGTTCAGGTGAAATTATTTTATGTGACTGTTTCCATTTGTGTGTGTGTGTCTGCAAGATTATGCCAATACTACAAACGTCATTCAGCATAGAGGTGGCGATGTATAGTCTTGGTCACAAACCAATATGATTTTGTCAAGTTGACATGTATTTTAATGCTTTTTATGTGACATCCACCAGCAACCAATGTGATTCATCCTAGTTGTCCTTCCCAGCCTGGCTATGTGAGAGGATTCAACCATGCATGTGGCTGCATTTGTATTCCCATCACAGGGTGAGATTACTGACACGGACACACGGCATGAACAGTGTCTTGTAAAAGTATTCATTCCCCTTGAACTTTTCCACATATTGTTACTTTACAACCACAAACATAAATATATTTTATTGGAATTTTATGTGAAAGACCAACGCAACGTGGTATACGATTGTGAAGTGGAAAGAAAATTATACATGATTTAAAACATTTTTTTACAAATGCAAAACTGAAAAATGTGGTGTGCAAATGTATTCAGCCCCCTTTACTCTGAGTGCATCTGATTGCCTTCAGAAGTTGCCTGATGATTGCTAATGACTAAATAGAGTCCACTGGTGTGTAAACTAATCTCAGTACAAATACAGCTGCTCTGTGACGGCCTCAGAGGTTGGTTAGGAGAATACTGGGGAGCAAACAGCACCCCAGAGCAGCTGTTGTGGAGAGGTTTAAAGCAGGCTTAGGCTATAAAAAGATTTTCCAAGCTTTGAACATCTCATGGAGCTCTGTTCAATCCATCATCCAGAAATGGAAAGAGTATGACACAACTGTAAACCTACCAAGACAAGGCCGTCCACCTAAACTTACAGGCCGAACAAGGAGAGCATTGATCAGAGATGCAGCCAAGAGGCCCATGTTGACTCTGGATGAACTGCAGAGATCCACAGCTCAGGTGGAGGAATCTGTCCACGGGACAACTATTAGTCGTGCACTGCACATATATGGTATTTATGGAGGAGTGGCAAGAAGAAAGCCATTGTTAAAAGAAAGCCATAAGGAGTCACATTTGCGGTTTGCCAGAAGCCATGTTGGGGACACAGCAAACATGTGGAAGAACGTGCTTTGGTCAGACGAGATCAAAGTTGAACATTTTGGACAAAATGCCAAACACTATTTGTGGTGGAGAACTAACCCTCTGAACACACCATCCCCACTGTCACATATAGTGGTGGCAACATCATGCTCTGGGAGTGCTTCTCTTCAGCAGGGACAGGGAAGGTGGTCAGAGTTGATGGGAAGATGAATGGAGCCAAATACAGGGCAATCCTGGAAGAAAACCTGTTGGAGTCTGCTAAAGTCTTTAGACTGGGGCGGAGGTTCACCTTCCAGCAGAACAACGACCCTAAACATAAAGCCAGGGCTACAATGGAATGGTATAAAACAAAGCATATTCATGTGTTAGAATGGCCCAGTCAAAGTCCAGACCTAAACCCAATCGAGAATCTGTGGCAAGATCTGAAAACTGCTGTTCACTAACGCTCTGCATCTAATCTGACTGAGCTTGAGCTGTTTTGCAAAGAAGAATGGGCAAAAATTTCAGTCACTAGATGTGCAAAGCTGGTAGAGACATACCCTAAAAGACATGGAGCTGTAATTGCAGCAAAAGGTGGTTCCACAAAGTATCCACTCTGAATACTTTTGCACAGTGCCCTTTTCAGTTTTTTGTTTTTTTTACAACTAAAAAAGCCAAGTATAATTTTATTTTCACTTCACAATTGTATACCACTTTGTGTTGGTCTTACACATAAAATCCAATAACATATATTTATGTTTGTGAAAAATTCAAGGGGTATGAATACTTTTACAAGCCACTGTATGTGTAGCTGGTTTTTTTTACTTGTTCAGTTTCTCTCCTTTTTGTGTTAATTTGCATTTCCAGGGAACCCAGAAAAACCCGGGTGTTCAGTTTCTTCCAGACAGACCTGGGTGGCCTCCTTCCACGCTCTGTGGTTGACTCGTTCTTTCCTTCCAGCATGGCCGAGTTCTACAGCAACCTCACAAAGGCTGTTAAATCTCTTGAGGACCTTTAAGACAAAAAGGAACAAAGACTGATTTCGTCGGGTCTATTTATCTTGTCACACGTTGTATTTCAAAACAACAGATCTCAGAATATTAGATGATGCCAAATTTTAGTCAGTGCAGTACATGCTGGTTAATCTTTAGACTCTCACAGGAGGAATCCTGGAAATGTTTAACAGCCAACACCCATATCTAGAAGGAGGAAAAAGGTTTGAACGCCTTGAACTTTACTTTATTCCGGACAGTTTATTTGCCCTTCTCCAATGACCGAAGATAATTTAAAGTTAGTTTATTTTATATATGCAGTATTTTATAAACACAGAATACTTCCTGTAGCTAAATATTGCAGCACAAGATGCTTTAACCTTCTCTTAGCATACTTCTGTCTATGCAGGTACAAGTATGAAGACCTCATGAAGCTTTTGCCCTAAACTATTATAAAAGGTGGCATGTGATGAGTGCCTTTTTTTAAACAAAGGGAGGGTTTTACTCTTTTTAACCTAATCCACTTTGAATAGAGCATTACATTTGGCCTTATTATTAAGCTAAATGAGTCCCTCAGACAGCTAGTTATCTTCTGTAGATCATAGATCTATGGACTATTTCATTGTCCGTAGATCTATGAGTTTTATATTCAAAACTGTGTTATATTCATTGCCTTCCACTCAGAAGCACTTCGTGAGGATTGGAGTGAGTGCAACTGGGTGATAGTTGTTGAAGTAGGAAGGAGAGATTTCTTAGATACTGGAATGATAGCGGTGTCTTTAAAGAATGTGGGGACAACAGCTTGGTTCAGTGAGGTGTTAAAGATGTCTGTGAAGATATCTGTGAGTTTCACAGCACAGTGTCTCTCAGAACTCAGCCTGGAATGTTGTCAGGACCTGAGTTTTTACGTGCGTTGATCCTTCTGAGGGATCTTCTCGTGCTGTCGGGTTAGCATCAATACCTGTTTGTCTTCAATCAATCAATCAACCAATTAATCAGCCTTTATTTATAGAGCATATTACACATTCAGAGTGTCCAAAGTGCTTTACAGGTGTATAAAAGTTAAAAGAAAAAAAAACATAAAAATTACACACAAACACCTACAATAAAACATGTAGGAAAATAAAGAAAAGAACAGCTAAAAACCAAAATTAAAATCTTAAATTCAATCCTAAAATGTACAGACAACCAGTGCAGGGAGAAAAATATGGTAGAAATGTGCTCACATCGCTTGTTACATCTCTTGTAAGCAGACAGTCAGAAGCGTTTTGGGCCAGCTGCAAACGGCGTAGAGGAGAGTTGTCAAGCCTAGCATAAAGAGAGTTATTAAAAACATCACATTTTCAAGGCCACTGTGAGGTAAATAGGGTAGGAGTTTATTAACCTCAGATGATCAAAGCTAGACTGGACTACTGCAATGACCTTTATATTAAATTTAAAACCGTTCTCAAAAACACTCCAACATTCCTGACGTGATTATAAAACATAATCGACCGTGTCAGAAGCAGCAGTCAAATCAAGCAAGATTAAAACTGCAGACTCTCCCAAGTCTGCAGTTAAAAGAATATCATTAAAAACTGTAAGAAGTGCTATTTCTGTGCTGTCACACAATTTTAAAAACAGATTTTTTAGTAAGCCGTAGATGCTCCTATAATTGGAAATAAACCACCTTCTCTAATATTTTAGAAAGAAAAGACAACTTAGAAATGGGCCTAAAGTTTGATAGAACATTAGGATCCAAGTTAATCTTATTAAAAAGATGTTGGACCACGTTATGTTTTAAAGCAACTGGGACACAGCCTGAGGAAAGAGAGCTGTTGATTAAATTAACAATGTAAGAACCTACAGCTCTGAAGGCCTTTAGTAGTCACGGAGGAATAATGTTACCTGGACAAAATGAAGGCTTCAGCTTCCTGACAATCTTAACTGGAAGAGGCAAATATTAACTGATTTAAAACAGCTGGAGAAACAAGCGTTACGACAGGATCAGCGGTTCAATGAGAGGGCAAAGACCTGATAGTATGCACTTTATCACTGAAAAACTTTAAAAAAATGTTTCACAAAGTAAACAGAAGGGACAAGTTAGAAAGAAATCACAGTGAATCAGGAGACTTCAGTAAGTTTAACAGAGCTTGAGGCTTGTTGCTGCTTTCAGACAAAAACTTAGAAATAAACTTAGCACTTTTAACAGCAGCCTGATATCCGCTGAAGAGTATCGCAGAATCTCAAAGGAAATGTGAAGCTTGTTCCTTCAGTCTCTCTTGGTGTGCCAGGAGTGTAAACGCTTGTGTGTGAGATCATTGAGGCATGGTTCTGTAACTGCTTTACAGCATTTAGATTTAAAAGGAGCAATATCATCTGAAATAGTGTTAAAATCATTTAGGAGATGTTTTGTTCATGGAGATGTTTTGTGCTCTGGGGTGCTGTTGTCTGCCTCAGAGAGGGCAACAGAATTATCTCAGCAGAGAGGTGGAGTTTTTGAAAGTCTGCAGCTTGTAGTCCGTGTTGGTTTGAGTCCCTCGCCACAGGTTCCTGGGGCCTCATGTGCGAACCTTGTGTACGCAGAAAAATCCTTGCGGCGCAATGTTTTATGTACAGCTCGGGATGTACAAAATGAACGTTTGACTTTCTGTGAAATTGTGTGGCAGCCACACAAGCAGTAACCAACTTCAAATACCAAACCACATTTAGCCTCATACAATAACACAACTCACCTCAATAAATGATGGAAACAAACTCAGTCGGATGTAAACTGTAAAACGTCCTCTCTTTTTGTCATATGTATGTGTAAATGCTTATCGGTATGTGCTCTGAGCATATAATGCATGTGAATCATATAAGTGGCACTTTAATTCTCACTGAAAAAGAAAACGGTGTCGGATCAGCAGATCAATTCCAAACAAGTCAAGTGTGACGATTCATAAGGTGGACAAGCTGGAGTCGATCACACATGTCCATAAATAGCTGTAAAGTTGTGCGTAATTGTGGAACGATGGCAGCTTTGGCACAGCTGGAGGACATGGATGATGGAAGAAGTCGGAGGGAGCGTGTTTTCAGAGATTGTACTGACCTGCTGGCACATGAGGGCTTATTAGCTGGTTTAGTTTGCTCAACATGTGCAAATACTTCCTGCGTACAGATTGGGTGAAGAAAATGAGCACTTTGTTGGAGAACGGTTGTTAGATTCAAACGTGAGTCAGCAGCACAATTAAGTACAATGCAATCTGCTGTTGTTACTGTTGATATCTTCATCTTCTGTTGGTTTTAAATTGGTCGGCTGCCAGTATGTTGAGCATTAATTTTTTACTGATTTCAGTCATAATGTGCAAGAGCTTCCCCATAAGAAAGATTCCATTTTACCCATCTTCACAACAACGAAGACTGGGGTGTTTACAACCCATTGCACTCTGGAACCCGTTCTCAAATTGTGCCATTGTTAGAGAAAACTGGCACCATTGTCTTGTAAATGAACAGTAGAAACGCAACTAAACTTTTCAGTCTTTACCTGAAAACGCAAACATGTAAAATAGGGCCTAAGATGCACGTGTACCTGCACCCAATTCCAAGTGGGATGTATGAAGAAAAGGTGAGAGGTGACACGTCTATGCACGTCTTTCAATAATCTGAATTTTTTTGTGCAACGCAACTTTCAGAATTTCTATTATGAAAGCTGCACACTCTTTTTGTACATGAGGCCCTGGGTTTCCTAGTTGTTGTTGAAGTGGCTGGCTATTTTCCTGGAGTACTGCCTCTTGGCTTCTCCGATGGGTTTTTCATTTTAAATAATTATTTTATTGTAAATTGACATATATGCATTTAATTTAGTGTACAACCATTTTTTCTGTAATAAGCATGTTTGATAGCTGAGGACCATTAAGTCAGTTTTCCCCCTTAATCATGGCTTTTTTTTTTTTATTCAACCTGTGGCTGACTATTTTAACCAGTGTTACTACATTTCATTTGCATTCCTGTATGTGTTCATAATGTTAATGTGCATGTTCAGACATTTACCGTATATCAGTGAGATTTGAAAAGAGACAATTTGTTATTTTTGATTTTGCAATGTGGATCAAAAATCCTTAAGTTTCTAGATGATCAAGATAATATATCAAATAAATGTGTGGAAACCAGAAACACATTGCTGTATTTGCATAAAATGAAATTTAAATTGATGTTTTGACCTTTTGATTTTGCATTTCCTTTCCTTCTATAACTATTAACTATAACTATTCTCTAAGCATCTTCCACAAGGTTTAGGAGTGTGTTCATTGATGAGAAAAGATGAATTGCAGCCTCCGCTCTAATTCATCTCAAAGGTGTTGAAGAAGTCAGGACTGTGTGTAGGCCAGTTAAGTTTCTCCACATCAAACGTACACCTACAGCCATGGAAGTTATTGCAAGACCGTAATTCCTTTGGTGATGTGACCCAACACTTTAGCAATATCTACAAACCTATTAGATGTGTTTGTCATTCTGTTGTTTACCTTTCCAGTGCTGACATCCAGTTGACAGAGTTGCTCAACTTTAAATAAACACATCAACTCAAATCCTTTTGTTTTTTTTGTCTGAACAGAACATCACTTCACACAGACCTTCAAATGTTTCTTCAAAATCATCTGACTAAAAAGGCTGTACATTTACTTTAGAGGATGCTGTACTTGTGAGCTAATGAACCTGAGCAAATCAGCAGCTCTTCATTTAATGACTTTTAGACTAAATTTTTGGTCATGAATTGTGAGTAATGTCTGAACTGTGGTTTATCCAAAGCTTCAAGTGTGGAGTTTGATTTGAAATTAGATCTCACTCTATTGAATTAATTGGCTTGAATTTAATCTAGATTATATTAAATTAATTAACTTAAATTTGATCTAGATTGGATTAAATCAGGAAGTGATTGAAGGACGTTTTTAAGGACCCGTTTTCATTAGTGCTTTGTCCTTTTGAGATCAGTGAACTGCTTTGAAATAAACTGTAATGATAAACTGTTCCAGCAAGTCTTTAAGATGAATAGCTCTTTAGGCAACTCATTCAGTGTCATTTTGCTTTAATGTGAAACGTGGTCTCATTGAATAAAATACATTCTGTTTAACTGATCTTTACAAAACGTTTTTCTCTCTGACTGGTGCAGGTGAAAATAGTCAGATTTGCATTGCATAACAGAAATGAAACCTTTGCACAGCTAAAGCTGAGATCTGTGTTCATATACTACAGTTACATAATAGCTGATCTCCTCAAATATCTATCAGTTTAATCATCTATTACAATTGTTTTTCAAGCATTTTGGGATTATTTCACTTCCAAAGGACTATTTAATAAAACTGAAACTCAACAATGGACTGTATGTACAGTTCTTGTTGGGAAATAGGCATTGCTCATGACTGGTTGTCATTACCGAGAAAAAAAGCAGCAGGAATTTGGTTATTGATCTACTGTTTGTTCTTTGACTTGTGTAAACTTCAACCAGAACACAGTGCCTTGCAAAACATTGCATATTTGTCACATTACATGAAAGCCATAGAGTCGTATTCAGTAAATTAGAATCTGTGTTCTGATGAGGCTCATTTGTCAGATTGAAAGTACCTTTAGAAAATGACCTTTAAGCAGATGGTAAGCATACATTTCATTAAGGCCACATTCCTCTGTTAAAAATGTTTATTTATTGGTATGATATATTATTCTTAAATGTGTTTTCATTGTAAGCAGAAAAACTTAACACAAATAAAGGCTTAAAAACATCAGTCTATAAATAATTCATCTAATGTCTTTCACTAAGTGAACTGAGTAACTAAAATGAATGACCTTTTCAATAGTGTTCTAATTTTGAGTATAACAGGATCGAAACATGACTGTCCCTTTTAATGAAACGATGTATAATCATTACCCAGGTAAACAAAATACTTAAGTCCATGTTATATAGACTGCATATTTCTGAAGTTTTATATATTATCAATTGCATGTTATTATTAAGAATTGATTCAAATTTTTTATAAACATTTTAAAATTATGCTTAAAATATTTATTTTGGTACACTTTCTAAAAATATATATTTTTCCTAAAATCTACTTTAGATGAAAATAAATATTTTGAAAATGCTTTTAAGTACTTTGTGTAATAGTGTCTAATTACATTTGAATGAAACCCTTTCAGTGGTGCACAGGATCTTTCATGTTAAAGTATGCATTATTACAAATTTATTACAAGTAAAATGTTAAAATGGCAAACGAAAAATCAAACAAAGCTCATGTAATGCTGTTACTAGAAAAATAAAGAAGACTTTACATTTTTTCACTTTTAACCCTTGAGGCACCTTTATATGGCATATTTTGGATGTGGGTGTTAAAGCCTTGACTAGGTCAAAAATTGATAACAATATTGATTTCCTTGCATTGTTATTTTTGGAGCAATTACAGTTTAATGCAAAAACTTGCATTTTTACCCAAAACAGTACGTCTTTTTTCATTTTTATTGCATCAAATCTTTTCAACAACTTCAGACCTATCCATAAATACAAAATCTTTTATATGTTTTTTGATGCTCTTTTTGTACAAAAACAGTTTTTTTTTTTAGGGGAAAGAAACACAAACTATGTAATATTTTTAAAAAATAAACATTAAAGTGTGATTATTTTTATATTTTGACTAGGTCAAAATTTCTAATAATATTGATTTTTATGGATTATTATTTTCAGAGCAATACAAGTTTAATACAAAAAAACGTTTTACCCTTAGGTCCCAAAGCAGTACTTCTTATAAAAGTTTAAAAAAATTTTTTTTTTTCACTTTTACTGCATCAAATCTTTTCAACTGCTGCAGACCTATCAATAAATATAACGTTTTTAAAATCTGTTATATGTTTTTATGCCCTTTTTGTCCATACAAACACTGATGTTTTGAGGGGAAAAAAACAAAATATGTAATATTTTCCAAAGAAAAAAAAACACTGAAGTGGAATATTTTTGATGTGGGTGTTCCAGCCTTGACTAGGTCAAAAACTGATAACAATTTAGATTTTGACGCATTGTTGTTTTTGGAGTAATGATGGTTTATTATCATTCTCAGGGATGCTGATTCTGGCAAGTAAGAAGTAAGTTTGGTCCTGGAGTCAAAGTATGGCAGTCCTGGAGGAGGAAAGTATGGCAGGACCTCTTCAGGTGTAGAAGACCAAAGAGTGTAGAGTGTACAGGTCCTTCTCAAAATATTAGCATATTGTGATAAAGTTCATTATTTTCCATAATGTCATGATAAAAATTTAACATTCATATATTTTAGATTTATTGCACACTAACTGAAATATTTCAGGTCTTTTATTGTCTTAATACGGATGATTTTGGCATACAGCTCATGAAAACCCAAAATTCCTATCTCACAAAATTAGCATATCATTAAAAGGGTCTCTAAACGAGCTATGAACCTAATCATCTGAATCAACGAGTTAACTCTAAACACCTGCAAAAGATTCCTGAGGCCTTTAAAACTCCCAGCCTGGTTCATCACTCAAAACCCCAATCATGGGTAAGACTGCCGACCTGACTGCTGTCCAGAAGGCCACTATTGACACCCTCAAGCAAGAGGGTAAGACACAGAAAGAAATTTCTGAATGAATAGGCTGTTCCCAGAGTGCTGTATCAAGGCACCTCAGTGGGAAGTCTGTGGGAAGGAAAAAGTGTGGCAGAAAACGCTGCACAACGAGAAGAGGTGACCGGACCCTGAGGAAGATTGTGGAGAAGGGCCGATTCCAGACCTTGGGGGACCTGCGGAAGCAGTGGACTGAGTCTGGAGTAGAAACATCCAGAGCCACCGTGCACAGGCGTGTGCAGGAAATGGGTTACAGGTGCCGCATTCCCCAGACCTGGGCTACAGAGAAGCAGCACTGGACTGTTGCTCAGTGGTCCAAAGTACTTTTTTCGGATGAAAGCAAATTCTGCATGTCATTCAGAAATCAAGGTGCCAGAGTCTGGAGGAAGACTGGGGAGAAGGAAATGCCAAAATGCCAGAAGTCCAGTGTCAAGTACCCACAGTCAGTGATGGTCTGGGGTGCCGTGTCAGCTGCTGGTGTTGGTCCACTGTGTTTTATCAAGGGCAGGGTCAATGCAGCTAGCTATCAGGAGATTTTTGAGCACTTCATGCTTCCATCTGCTGAAAAGCTTTATGGAGATGAAGATTTCATTTTTCAGCACGACCTGGCACCTGCTCACAGTGCCAAAACCACTGGTAAATGGTTTACTGACCATGGTATCACTGTGCTCAATTGGCCTGCCAACTCTCCTGACCTGAACCCCATAGAGAATCTGTGGGATATTGTGAAGAGAATGTTGAGAGACTCAAGACCCAACACTCTGGATGAGCTAAAGGCCGCTATCGAAGCATCCTGGGCCTCCATAAGACCTCAGCAGTGCCACAGGCTGATTGCCTCCATGCCACGCCGCATTGAAGCAGTCATTTCTGCAAAAGGATTCCCAACCAAGTATTGAGTGCATAACAGTACATGATTATTTGAAGGTTGACGTTTTTTGCATTAAAAACACTTTTCTTTTATTGGTCGGATTAAATATGCTAATTTTGTGAGATAGGAATTTTGGGTTTTCATGAGCTGTATGCCAAAATCATCTGTATTAAGACAATAAAAGACCTAAAATATTTCAGTTAGTTTGCAATGAATCTAAAATATATGAATGTTAAATTTTCATCATTACATTGTGGAAAATAATGAACTTTATCACAATATGCTAATATTTTGAGAAGGACCTGTATATTTTAGACATTAATTTGGGGAGGTTGAGATTAAGGAATTCTAATACACTTGATGGCAATTGTAGCCCAATTTTATTGAGCCTAAATTTCTTTTTTATTATAGATTTAATTTGTTGACATTCTTAAATGTATTATTGTCCATCCAATATTGTATAATTAATCTTTTAAATGGGATGAACTGAATTGCTTCAAAAAATATGTTGCAGGTATTCAATTTCTTTACTCCTCCAATCTGTAAAGTTGAGCATATTATTGTTTTGCAGACTGTCTCAGATGGCTGTACGTCTGCATGGGATTAGTGAAGACCCTGTCATTTTTAGATACTCCCACCATGCTTTCAGAGAGTAGCTGATATTGAGACTTTTAAAGCATACATATTGTTTTATATCTGAGCTAATTAATGGTAGGTCTGAAATGTTAATATTATTGCCTAATATCTGTTCTACATCTAGCCAGAGGACTGTGTTTAAACCATTTTGAGATGTATTGTAGCCTTTTGGCTAAGAAGTAATGGTGAAAGGTAGGCAGATCTGGTCCTTCTCTATCTTTGGTCTTTTTTAAGCTAAGGTTTGTCATTCCAAAGAAATTTAGTGATGGAGGAGTCCAGAGGTCTAAACCAGTCAGATGACAGTTTATTTGGGATCACTGAGAATAAGTAATTCATTTTTGGCAACACCATCATTTTTATTGAAACAACCCTGTCCATGAATGATATGGGTACAGATTTCTAGGGAGATCATCTTCCACTTTTTTTAAAAGTAGGACGTGGTTTAGTTTTGTTAAAGCTGCCAATCTACGAGAAACATTAAGAACCAAATATGGTATATTCCCTGACTGCTGTTGTGTATTAAGGAAATTGTGGAAAGAACAATTAATTGGAAAAACTGTAGATTTTAACCAATTTATAGAATAATATGAAACTCTTGAGAAAGAATGTATCATTCAATTACCTAAGAGAGAGAGAGATTAATGAATGCTGGAGAAAAAGTAATACATCATCCACATAAAAACTGATTTTATGTTCAATACTCATGCATTTAATGCCTTTAATAACTTTAGTTTGACTGATTGCTGCTGCAAGTGGTTCAATAAAAATAGCAAAGACTGAGGGGGAAAGTGGGCATCCCTCCTTGATGCCCCTCCGAAGACAGAAGCTGGAACATGTTGGGTTAGTTGTCCTGATACGTGCTATTGGGGAACTATTTAATATTTTTAACCAGTTTATGAAAGAGTTTTCAAAACCAAATTTATTCAAGGTTTCAAACAGTTAACTCTATCAAATGCTTTTTCTGCATCTGGAGATATTAGCCTAAGTATTTTTACTGTAGGAATAGTCTATTAAATAAAGTAATCTGTACGAATTTGTGGATGAATGCCTTCCTTTTATGAAACCAGTTTGGTCAGGGTGTATTATGAGAGGAGTTACCCTTTCTAGTCTTTTTGTGAGGGCTTTACAGATTATTTTGAGAGCAACGTTAATAAGGGATTTGGGACGGTAGCTGGTAGGAAATACTGGGTCTTTGCCTGGTTTTAACAGGAGAGTAATGTTGGCATAATTTATATTTGGGGAAGGTCTGCTATTTTCTTTCGTTTCCTGCAGCTATCTGTGGAATGTTGGAGCCAAAATATTCCAGAATTCTTTGTAGAACTCTGTTCAAAATCCATCTGGGCCTGGAGCCTTTTTAATGGGGCATGCTTTTGAGGGCTTACTGGATTTTGGCTAATGTCAGTGGTGAATCCAGGGCCATCGCTTGACTATCTGATAATTTAGGAAGTGTTACTTTATCCAGAAATTGATCAATGACATTATCTGACGGGTCTGCTGCAAAGTCAATGCAGGCGACATGCTACATGATTATTCAGGAGGATTGAATGCTGCAAGTCACTGACTCGATGCAGTCTGCTGGGTTTCCTTAGATAGAAAACCTTTGAATCAATTTTAATAATATAGTGAATTTGACTCCACTGATTGATAGTTAGGATGAATTGGAATGTACGTATCATGTAAGCATGTATAGGTCCTATATACAGCAGTGCTGCCGTCTTGTACATCATGTACACACAAAGCATAAATGGTACCAATAACTCTAGCTTTTAAAGCTCTAAGTATATGTTTTGTCAAGATAGAAATAAATATGGAAACCATTAACTACTGAACAATATAGTTTATATCAGTTTCAAATTAGATAAGTTAATTTTTTTGGAGTTTGTAGTTGTTGGATCTCAACTGGCAGCCATTCAAAACAATGACAGAATGGCAGTCTCTGATCTATTCTTGTGAAACTTCATTAGCAAAATTTTTCTTCACTTTCTACACTCTCAACCTTAATTTTTCATAATTTTATGCAGACAGCTGTTCCAGGTTTGGATGCAGTTTCCCAGAAGCTTCACCCCTGTGTCCCGCCATCATCTACTCCACTGTCTAAGCATCCTCTTGATTTAAGTGTGAAAAGGAAGGATTTAAAAGCATGATATGTATCCTTTAAATTATTCAGCTGTGGTCTATATAAAGTGGAACTGCAATGCTTTGGTCTGAACTCCTTGTTATTCTAGCTCCACAGGCTTTCTTTTTACCCCTGTTCAGAGGTGGGCCTAAGAGCAACTCGTTTCAGTGCTGTCTCTTTAAATACTGTTGAGGCGCTTCACAACCTGTCCCCCTCCAGGTCAAAGAGTGCTGAATTTTAACCTGTTCTGCCATTTTTGTAGTTTCAAAACAATTATCTCAGGAACATGACAAAATTGGCAAAAACATTGCAAAACTGTTTATGTAAAAATACTATTCAAAACAAGCAGTATGGTTCTAAATGCAGCACACAGCACTAACATAAGCAGAAGGCACGATGCTACTGCTATCAGAAAAATGGCCAGGAAGTCAAATCAACAGGCACAATAAATTCATGTCAAAAATAAAGTTTGTTATCATTTTAGCATTATTTGCAGCTTTCTGCTTTGCTGTGTTCATCATTTCCATAGACAGAAGGAACTGACCCCTTAATCAGATGAAGTCTTTTAGCAAATCATTCTTGATACTGGGGGAGATTGCTGAAGGCACTCCTTGAAGTGGAGAAAATCAGAATTTCCCTGCTGATGTGGGAATATTTCCATGAAAAATAAACGTTTACCAGGCACTTTGAAGAGGTTCTGATGCTGGGGGGGCGGTGTAATGAATTGTGTGGGTTATTACACTCAACAACCGAATCGAACTTATCCACCTGTAAGGCGTAGGCATTCATGAGCTTAGACTACAAAATCTCAGCTAGAAATAAATTTGTTGGATACTCGAAATTGATCAGCCGGAAGTCCATGCCCTTATTTAGCTGTTGCTGTGATGTAACAGTTGGAAAAAGGTAACAGATGATAGAGAAAACTGAACGGATTGAAAAATATGACCCTAGTAGAATATAAAGATATCTCCGCAACACCTGGAGAGACTAAATTCAACTTTTCTGCATTCCTACAGACTCCAAGTACACAACAAAATGTTTTTAAAGGCCAAAAAAGTGGATTTTGCATGATGTGTCCCCTTTAAATAAATGGTCCGTGGTCTCTCTAAGCAATGACAGAGGAACGTACAGATTTCCCTGGGATTCCTATTATCCGGGTAAAACAAATCTTGGGCATTTTGGTGGAAACGGGGCTATGCGGATAAACAGTAATACTCTGATCTTTTAACAAAAACAAAGAAGAAACATCTTGTATTTATGAATTTAAAGATTTTAGAGAGTAAAAGATTAGATAAACAACATTCTCCTCCACCTCGTTTTAGAATCAAGTCAAAAACCTTAAAGAACCAAAGTGTTTACAGTTTTTGCAGTTGTCTGAATTACCAGCTCTTATTTTTAAAATCACTAACGTCCGGTCTACAGCTAGGCTAACACTGCTGTTGACGCCTAGAGGCGTCTGGTTGCTGAGCAGGCACGCTTTAAAGTAAAAGTGGTTGTTAACCCAGTGAAACACTTGGGTGAAGATGTAGCAGATGATCATTGTGGAACAACAACGATTCATTCTGTTGGTGGAAGTCAAGTCTAAGCTAAGGATCACTTTTGTGCTTCGTTTGCTGAAACTTTGTCCGGACCAACAGTCGCACAGCGGACCACACCCTCCTTGCTTCCTCATAGTAATGCAGCGGGAGCGCGCAGGATTGCTTTGGATCTTTGGGAATTACGCCGAACTTCCTCTTCGTACTTTAACGGTGTTGTGGTGGTAGAACTAATGTGGACTGAAATACCACCGAGTAGTATGGATATAATCAGCAAGTCGCTGCAGAGGAAATGTGGAGCTGCACCGCGTTCAGGCTCGAACTATGGAGCGGGGGGGGGGAACACAGACTGACTGACGGATGATGCCGAGGCATCCGGAGCAGCCGATAGCTTCCAACCCAGGGCTCAGTCTGAGAAGGAAGAGGTTAAAAACGGACTGAACGAAAAGAGTTAGTTTTGCTTGTCGATGGACGGCCTGCTTTCGGTGGAACTGCTAAAACAATGGTGCTGGCGCGAGAACCCAAAGTTCCTGCTGTCCTGAAAAGCTGCACGGATGGTGCTCAGATCGGAACCAGCATGAGCAGGTCACACTCTCTGTGGATAAGTCGGACAAGATCACCATCCAGTTACAGGCCAGATGTTGGAGCAAAATGCTTGTGATTCAGAAAGATACCAAAAGACTAATAGCTAATGTTGAGGTGGTTTCCTTATAGTAGGCACCAGAAACAAGCAGAGTGAAAATATCTGCTGCTAAAGAAGTCATTTTATGATGGACAAACTGAAGAGGAAACATGTGGAACTGCACTGTGTTTGTTCTGGAGTTTGGGAGGAAGTGGTGTGAATTATATTCCACAAAAACCTGGGACTACACTTTTAATATTAGCAGATTGTTTTTGTTCGGGGCACTTAATTAGAAAGGTGTTTCAAGTTAACTGTGCAGAATTTGTTACACTGATGACAGAGATTGCTAGAGATCCTGTTCTGTTATTATTATTAATTATTATTTAACCAATTTTCCAGCCAGGTAACTAGGAACAAGCCATATCAGATGATTCTGAATAATCTTCCAACTGAGTAGCTGTAATTCCACCTGTTTACACCTAGTGTCCTGTGGAGAACACTTATCTACAATTGATGAGCTGTATATGAAGGGACTTAATGTTAGACTGTTTGGCCAGTTGACTCTTTTGAGTTTGTAAAACACAGTGAGCTTTTAACCTAAAAAATGCAGCACCAGAAAACTCCAAATAAGTAAAGCTTCACCCTCATTATTATGGCTAGCAGCGGCTCTGGCAGATCTACTTGTGAGGGATCAAGCAGCCCACTTAGTGGCAGTTTGCAGCAGAGGAAGCGGCTCGCCTTCATCTGTGATGCATGTAAGGCCAAAGTGCAGATGGTGGCTGACCTGCTGCTGCTGTCCAGTGAGACCCGGCCGGTCATGACATCTGAAGGTGTTGCACTGGATGACACTTTCGACCAGTGTCGTGACACAGTAATTGCAAGAACTAAAGAGCTCTCCATTCTCACCCACGACATCCAGAGCCAGCTTAACATGGGTCGCTTTACAGAGGTGGGGGACCGCCTCCTGGAAATGGCTGACTTGGTAGTTTCTCTGACAGAGTGCTCAACCCATGCCGCCTACCTGGCAGCTGTGGAGAGCCCCGGCTCACAGCCCTGTCTGCCAGGTTTGGTTGATCGTTACAAAGTTACCCGCTGCCGTCATGAAGTGGAACAGAGCTGCAGCATCCTCCGAGTTTCTCCCTTGGCAGACCTGACCCCTCAAGTTCTCCTTGAGCTCTCCCAGAACATCTCCACCAATCTCAAGACTCTGACAGATATCTCATTGCTAGCCAGTGAGAGATCAAGGGACCGCTTTGCTAAAGAACAGTTCAAGTTGAGTGTGAAGAGCATAAGTACAAGCGGCACTGCCTTCCTGGCCTGCATCAAAGAAGTTAAAATCCAGCCCAGTGAGCTGACTAGAAACCGGTGCATCCTTTTTAGTGCTGCGCTGGTCCAGGCTGTCAGCGCCTTGGTCGGGTTTGCCACAGAGCCTCAGTTCCTGGGAAGAGCTGCGAGTGTCTCATCCGAAGGAAAGGGGGTACAGACTGCAGTGTTAGGGGGGGCCATGAGTGTGGTCTCAGCCTCCGTCCTCCTGACTCAGGGCCTAAGAGACGTTGCTCAGCATCCCGAGAGCAGCTCCAAAATGCCAGACTACCGGGAGCGTCTGCGTAACTCGGCATGTGCTGTGTCTGACGGTTGCACTCTGCTCACTCAAGCACTAAGAGAACGATCCTCCCCGAGGACTCTGCCGCCAGTAAACTCTCATTCTGTGATTTAGTTCAGGTAAAGGCTGTTTGCCCGCTCACCCCATTTTTGTTTTGTGGCATACCAAAGAGACTCATGGATCACCCCTGTTCGTCAGGTTCCAAGCTGCATGAGAACAGCCAGTCTATGTGTGTGTGAGTGAAAGAGGGCGATTGGTGGGTTCCTGAAGTATGTTTGAGTGCAGTAGGAAAGAGAAACAACCACTGCAGGGTTTGTGCTATGCTGGATGTGGCTTGAGCCGTGTTAAAGTGACCACTGTGAGCCTGATCCAGGGTCAGCAGACGGCTCACTTTAAGCCAATGCACAGCAGCTTCAGACTGGAAAAGTTTATCTCTGTGATGGATGTAGCCTCGATCTGTGCATGTATGTCTGCCGGACATGTTTGACTACATGTGCTGCATCAGTTTGGAGGAAAGGTTTCAATGCTTGTGTTTTTTTAAACAAGTCTGAATCTGAAATGGTCGAAAAGCTGCTGTGATTGTGTGCTATAGGTTCAACACTATTTACAAGACTTCTGTAGTATTTTGAAATGTTTTGACCTTGCATGTAATGGAGTATTTATTTCAGCTAATTAAACAATTGTTTTTGAGAGTCTGTTTTGGGTTAATATCCTTTAACCAGCTGCCTAAAGGTTTGTCTCAGCAGTTTAAGTATATATAAACCTCATGAATATATATATATATATATATATATATATATATATATATATATATATATATATATATATATATATATATATATATATATATATATATATATATATACATACATGCATATGTATATATGTGTGTATATATATATGTGTGTATATTCATGAGGTTTATATATACTTAAACTGCTGAGATATATATATATATATATACATACACATACAGTGCCTTGCGAAAGTACTCGGGGCCCCCTTGAACTTTTCAACCTCTTGCCACATTTCAGGCTTCAAACATAAAGATATAAAATTCTAATTTTTTGTGAAGAATCAGCAACAAGTGGGACACAATTGTGAAGTGGATTGAAATTTATTGGATGTGTCAAACTTTTTTAACAAATTAAAAACTGAAAAGTGGGGCGTGCAATATTGTTCGGCCCCCTTGCGTTAATACTTTGTAGCTCCACCCTTTGCAGCAATTACAGCTGCAAGTTGCTTGGGGTATGTTTCTATCAGTTTTGCACATCGAGAGACTGAAATTCTTCCCCATTCGTCCTTGCAAAACAGCTCGAGCTCAGTGAGGTTGGATGGAGGGCATTCGTGTACAGCAGTCTCCAGCTCTTTCCACAGATTCTCGATTGGATTCAGGTCTGGACTTTGACTTGGCCATTCCAACACCTGGATATGTTTATTTCAATTCAATTCAAAAATACTTTATTAATCCCAAAGGGAAATTAAATGTTGTTATAGCTCATATTATGAAGGTTTCCTCAAAGAGCCGTTGTAGATGCTGATGGCTGTGGGCAGGAAGGATCTCCTGTAGCGCTCTGTCTTACAGCAGATCTGAAGAATCCTCTGACTGAAGACACTCTGTTGTTGTAGGACAGTCTCATGAAGAGGATGCTCAGGGTTCTCCATAATGTTTTTCATTTTATGAAGAATCTTTCTTTCCACAATGATCTCCAGAGGTTCCAGAGGAGTCCCCAGAACAGAGCCAGCCTTTTTTATCAGCTTGTTGAGTTTTTTTTTTGTATTTGTGAACCATTCCACTGTAGATTTGGCTTTATGTTTTGGATCATTGTCTTGGAAGATAAATCTCCATCCCAGTCTCAGGTCTCTTGCAGACTCCAACAGATTTTCTTCCAGAATGGTCCTGTATTTGGCCCCATCCATCTTCCCATCAATTTTGACCATCTTCCCTGTCCCTGCTGACGAAAAGCAGGCCCAAACCATGATGCTGCCACCACCATGTTTGACAGTGGGGATGGTGTGTTCAGGGTGATGAGCTGTGTTGCTTTTACGCCAAACATATCGTTTTGCATTGTGGCCAAACAATTCGATTTTGGTTTGATCTGACTAGAGCACCTTCTTCCACATGTTTATTGTGTCTCCCAGGTGGCTTGTAGCAAACTTTAAACAAGACTTTTTATGGATATCTTTGAGAAATGGCTTTCTTCTTGCCACTCTTCCAAAAAGGCCAGATTTGTGCAGTGGACGGCTGATTGTTGTCCTATGGACAGACTCTCCCACCTCAGTTGTAGATCTCTGCAGTTCATCCAGAGTGATCATGGGCCTCTTGGCTGCATCTCTGATCAGTCTTCTCCTTGTTCAAGATGAAAGTTTAGAGGGATGACTGGGTCTTGGTAGATTTGCAGTGGTCTGATACTCCTTCCATTTCAATATGATTGCTTACACAGTGCTCCTTGGGATGTTTAAAGCTTGGGAAATCTTTTTGTATCCAAATCTGCCTTTAAACTTCTCCACAACAGTATCTCAGACCTGCCTGGTGTGTTCCTTGGTCTTCATGATGCTCTCTGCGCTTTGAACAGAACCCTGAGACTATCACAGAGCAGGTGCATTTATAGAGACTTGATTACACACAGGTGGATTCTATTTATCATCATCAGTCATTTGGGACAACATTGGATCATTCAGAGATCCTCACTGAACTTCTGGAGTGAGTTTGCAGCACTGAAAGTAAAGGGGCCGAATAATATTGCACGCCCGACTTTTCGGTTTTTTATGTGTTAAACAAGTTTGACACATCCAATAAATTTCATTCCACTTGACGATTGTGTCCCACTTGTTGATTCTTCACAAAAAATTGGAATTTGGCAAGAGGTTGACCAGTTCAAGGGGGCCGAATACTTTCGCAAGGCACAGTATATACATGTGTGTGTATATGTGTTTGTGTGTGTGTATATATAATATATATATGTATATATATATGTATGTATATATTTATATATATGTATGTATATATACATATATATACATATATGTATATATACATACCATGTATATGTATGTGTATATATATATATATATATATATATATATATATATATATATATATATATATATATATATATATATATATATATATATATATATACATATATATATATATATATACATATATTTATATATACACAAATATGTATATTTATATATATATATATACAGGGGTTGGACAATGAAACTGAAACACCTGGTTTTAGACCAAAATAATTTATTAGTGTGGTGTAGGGCCTCCTTTTGCAGCCAGTACAGCTTCAATTCGTCTTGGGAATGACATATACAGGTCCTTCTCAAAATATTAGCATATTGTGATAAAGTTCATTATTTTCCATAATGTCATGATGAAAATTTAACATTCATATATTTTAGATTCATTGCACACTAACTGAAATATTTCAGGTCTTTCATTGTCTTAATACGGATGATTTTGGCATACAGCTCATGAAAACCCAAAATTCCTATCTCACAAAATTAGCATATCATTAAAAGGGTCTCTAAACGAGCTATGAACCTAATCATCTGAATCAACGAGTTAACTCTAAACATCTGCAAAAGATTCCTGAGGCCTTTAAAACTCCCAGCCTGGTTCATCACTCAAAACCCCAATCATGGGTAAGACTGCCGACCTGACTGTTGTCCAGAAGGCCACTATTGACACCCTCAAGCAAGAGGGTAAGACACAGAAAGAAATTTCTAAACGAATAGGCTGTTCCCAGAGTGCTGTATCAAGGCACCTCAGTGGGAAGTCTGTGGGAAGGAAAAAGTGTGGCAGAAAACGCTGCACAACGAGAAGAGGTGACCGGACCCTGAGGAAGATTGTGGAGAAGGGCCGATTCCAGACCTTGGGGGACCTGCGGAAGCAGTGGACTGAGTCTGGAGTAGAAACATCCAGAGCCACCGTGCACAGGTGTGTGCAGGAAATGGGCTACAGGTGCCGCATTCCCCAGGTAAAGCCACTTTTGAACCAGAAACAGCGGCAGAAGCGCCTGACCTGGGCTACAGAGAAGCAGCACTGGACTGTGGCTCAGTGGTCCAAAGTACTTTTTTCAGATGAAAGCAAATTCTGCATGTCATTCGGAAATCAAGGTGCCAGAGTCTGGAGGAAGACTGGGGAGAAGGAAATGCCAAAATGCCAGAAGTCCAGTGTCAAGTACCCACAGTCAGTGATGGTCTGGGGTGCCGTGTCAGCTGCTGGTGTTGGTCCACTGTGTTTTATCAAGGGCAGGGTCAATGCAGCTAGCTATCAGGAGATTTTGGAGCACTTCATGCTTCCACCTGCTGAAAAGCTTTATGGAGATGAAGATTTCATTTTTCAGCACGACCTGGCACCTGCTCACAGTCCCAAAACCACTGGTAAATGGTTTACTGACCATGGTATCACTGTGCCCAATTGGCCTGCCAACCCTCCTGACCTGAACCCCATAGAGAATCTATGGGATATTGTGAAGAGAACGTTGAGAGACTCAAGACCCAACACTCTGGATGAGCTAAAGGCTGCTATCGAAGCATCCTGGGCCTCCATAAGACCTCAGCAGTGCCACAGGCTGATTGCCTCCATGCCACGCCGCATTGAAGCAGTCATTTCTGCAAAAGGATTCCCCACCAAGTATTGAGTGCATAACTGTACATGATTATTTGAAGGTTAACGTTTTTTTGTATTAAAAACAGTTTTCTTTTATTGGTCGGATGAAATATGCTAATTTTGTGAGATAGGAATTTTGGGTTTTCATGAGCTGTATGCCACAATCATCCGTATTAAGACAATAAAAGACCTGAAATATTTCAGTTAGTGTGCAATGAATCTAAAATATATGAATGTTAAATTTTCATTATGACATTATGGAAAATAATGAACTTTATCACAATATGCTAATATTTTGAGAAGGACCTGTACAAGTCCTGCACAGTGGTCAGAGGGATTTTAAGCCATTCTTCTTGCTGGATAGTGGCCGGGTCACTACGTGATACTGGTGGAGGAAAACGTTTCCTGACTCGCTCCTCCAAAACACCCCAAAGTGGCTAAATAATATTTAGATCTGGTGACCGTGCAGGCCATGGGAGATGTTCAACTTCACTTTCATGTTCATCAAACCAATCTTTCACCAGTCTTGCTGTGTGTATTGGTGCATTGTCATCCTGATACACGGCACCGCCTTCAGGATACAATGTTTGAACCATTGGATGCACATGGTCCTCAAGAATGGTTCGGTAGTCCTTGGCAGTGACACGCCCATCTAGCACAAGTATTGGGCCATGGGAATGCCATGATATGGCTTCCCAAACCATCACTGATCCACCCCCATGCTTCACTCTGGGCATGCAACAGTCTGGGTGGTATGCTTCTTTGGGGCTTCTCCACACCGTAACTCTCCCGGATGTGGGGAAAACAGTAAAGGTGGACTCATCAGAGAACAATACATGTTTTACATTGTCCACAGCCCAAGATTTGCGCTCCTTGCACCATTGAAACCGACGTTTGGCATTGGCATGAGATACCAAAGGTTTGGCTATAGCAGCCCGGTCGTGTATATTGACCCTGTGGAGCTCCCGACGGACAGTTCTGGTGGAAACAGGAGAGTTGAGGTGCACATTTAATTCTGCCATGATTTGGGCAGCCGTGGTTTTATGTTTTTTGGATACAATCCGGGTTAGCACCCAAACATCCCTTTCAGATAGCTTCCTCTTGCGTCCGCAGTTAATCCTGTTGGATGTGGTTCGTCCTTCTTGGTGGTATGCTGACATTACCCTGGATACCGTGGCTCTTGATACATCACAAAAACCTGCTGTCTTGGTCACAGATGCGCCAGCAAGACATTCACCAACAATTTGTCCTCTTTTGAACTCTGGTATGTCACCCATAATGTTGTGTGCATTTCAATATTTTGAGCAAAACTGTGCTCTTACCCTGCTAAATGAACCTTCACACTCTGCTCTTACTGGTGCAATGTGCAATCAATGAAGACTGGCTACCAGGCTGGTCCAATTCAGCCATGAAACCTCCCACACTAAAATGACAGGTGTTTCAGTTTCATTGTCCAACCCCTGTATATATACACATATATATACATATATATATATACACATATATATACATATATATATATACACATATATATATGTATATATATATATATATATATATATATATATATGTATATATATATATATATGTATATATATATATATATATATATATATATATGTGTGTGTGTGTGTGTGTACCGGAACTAGTGGAATAGGGGAACATGTGACAGGTAGACATTTAGTTGTGTCAATTACCTTCTGTAAGATAAAGAGCTGATGAGCTCCATGTTTTAAATCCAGCATTTCTCAGGCTTCCTCACAGCAGTCAGTGAGGCCAAAACTGTCAAGCCACAACAGGAAAGCTAGAAACATTGCTCTCAGGAGTGGCTTTCTTCACATAACAAACTGCTGGAGACATTAGTTCAGGCAAGGTTTTGCTCATTTCCTGTTGCTGTTATCTATCACTTTTTTCCAAAGGGAACATGTATTCCCTGTGTTAAAAAAGGCATCCATCTGGGTGGTGGCCAACGTATGACAGATTGCTAATTCTCAGAGCCCCATTTTCACTGAAAGCCAGGATTTCAATCCCTGGGATTTGTTTTATCTGGGTAATAGGAATCCCAGGGAATTCTGTACATTAATTTTCCATTGCTTAGAGAGGCCCTGGACCATTTATTGAAATCAGTTTAATGATGTATGAGGAAGTTGTGAAGAAAACGGCCATACACCTTCATTCCAGCAGATAGCGTTACTCTTTTTGTTTAAAAGACTATTAGCTAATAAATATTTTTTTGTTTCAACTGATAACTAACAGATAATGAGCAGCTTTAGAGTTATACAGTTGATTAATTCTTTCAGTTATTCCCTAGGTTGCACTGGATCCACAAGCAGAAAAAGTTAAAATGATTATTTTACATTTAATTTTTTACCAACCTGCACCTGGTTGCTTTACAACTCCATGATTCATTTACAGTAACCGCTAAACAATGATTAACACATTTATTTTTCTTTTACTATCATTAGGTCAACTCATATCAGATAACCACAGAAAATGTTTTTTAGAAAAATTGTATTTATTAGAAAAATAAACTGATAATCAGTCAATCAGAAGTACATGGAATTGATACCTTGACTGTCTAATCATAGGCAAATATTTATGTAAAGTAGAAGATGGTTAGACAGTGGAGTAGGACAGAAGGGTAAAGAGGATCACTGAGCTTCTGGGAAACTGCATCCAAACATGGAACTGTGGTCTCCCCTCCTGCAGTGCTGTCTGCATAAAACTATGAATATGTAAAAATATTAAAGAGTTAATACTCCATTAATTTAGGTTTACATGAAAAGACAATCTTTGGGAAATGTGTATTTTTTATGTACATGGGAAATTTCAAGTGCTCATCAGCACTGCATTAAAATATCTGACTTACAGAACTGTGGCAAAATAGTTTATAATGAATGCCTACAATAATCTAAAATGTCAATTATGTTAATTCTTAACCCATAAAAATTTGAATTACTGGTCGATATTGTGTGATATTCACTATACAAATATGGCCATGCAATATTTGGACCCAAATAACACTGAAGTCATGTTGAAGAAAACCTCAAACAGCAACAGTTGAAATAACATCCCATTACCACAGACCTATGAGTTGGACAGTGATGTGCAGTTGATCCTAAAAGTTATGGATTCAAGCATGTACAGGGGTTGGACAATGAAACTGAAACACCTGTCATTTTAGTGTGGGAGGTTTCATGGCTAAATTGGACCAGCCTGGTAGCCAGTCTTCATTGATTGCACATTGCACCAGTAAGAGCAGAGTGTGAAGGTTCAATTAGCAGGGTAAGAGCACAGTTTTGCTCAAAATATTGAAATGCACACAACATTATGGGTGACATACCAGTTCAAAAGAGGACAAATTGTTGGTGCACGTCTTGCTGGCACATCTGTGACCAAGACAGCAAGTCTTTGTGATGTATCAAGAGCCACGGTATCCAGGGTAATGTCAGCATACCACCAAGAAGGACGAACCACATCCAACAGGATTAACTGTGGACCCAAGAGGAAGCTGTCTGAAAGGGATGTTCGGGTGCTAACCCAGATTGTATCCAAAAAACATAAAACCACGGCTGCCCAAATCACGGCAGAATTAAATATGCACCTCAACTCTCCTGTTTCCACCAGAACTGTCCATCGGGAGCTCCACAGGGTCAATATACACGGCCGGGCTGCTATAGCCAAACCTTTGGCCACTCATGCCAATGCCAAACGTCGGTTTCAATGGTGCAAGGAGCGCAAATCTTGGGCTGTGGACAATGTAAAACATGTATTGTTCTCTGATGAGTCCACCTTTACTGTTTTCCCCACATCCGGGAGAGTGACGGTGTGGAGAAGCCCCAAAAAAGTGTACCACCCAGACTGTTGCATGCCCAGAGTGAAGCATGGGGGAGGATCAGTGATGGTTTGGGCTGCCATATCATGGCATTCCCTTGGCCAAATACTTGTGCTAGATGGGCGCGTCACTGCCAAGGACTACCGAACATTCTTGAGGACCATGTGGATCCAATGATTCAAACATTGTATCCCGAAGGCGGTGCCGTGTATCAGGATGACAATGCACCAATACACACAGCAAGACTGGTGAAAGATTGGTTTGATGAACATGAAAGTGAAGTTGAACATCTCCCATGGCCTGCACAGTCACCAGATGTAAATATTATTGAGCCACTCTGGGGTGTTTTGGAGGAGCAAGTCAGGAAGCGTTTTCCTCCACCAGTATCACGTAGTGACCTGGCCACTATCCTGCAAGAAGAATGGCTTAAAATCCCTCTGACCACTGTGCAGAACTTGTGTATGTCATTCCCAAGACGAATTGACGCTGTATTGGCCACAAAAGGAGGCCCTACACCATACTAATAAATTATTGTGGTCTAAAACCAGGTGTTTCAGTTTCATTGTCCAACCCCTGTACACATCACTGCAACCCTAGTTGTGTGTATGTGGACACAAAAAGCATGTAACAGCCCCAGATACATTTAAAATGACCTCTGAATGGACAAACCGGTAGACGAGGGGTCAGAGAGACAACAAATCAAATTGACAGATAGATACACTAAAAGCTCAATAGGTTCACGAGGCACTTGTTGGGCACATCACGGGCATGCAGCTGCAAAGAGATAAAAACCTAAACTCAAAGGGAAAGAAAACGTTAACAAATATAAAAATTGAGATGAGAATAGCCAACACTGGTTTGAGGATATGCAGTTTAAGCAAATGTTTTATTTGCAAAGTCCAAACTGGGAATGTATCATGATCTAAATATGTTGTTTTGCCATTTAAATGTAGCTTTTTATGTATGTAGCAGAAACCTGAGAGAAGCAAACTGACACTGCCTGCATTATTTATAGGTTTGACTGAAGACAGAGCAGTGCGACTGCTTTATAACGTGTTGTGAAACACATGGTTTTCTTTCTCCTTCTAACATATTTTTTTGTACAACAATAGGTTTGGTTAGGCTATTAGCAAATATTAATAAATGATAATTATTAACAAAATTGTGAATAATGTTAGAATATTAAATTGTCAGTCAGACTAACAAATCAGCAGGAACAATCATTGTTCCTGTTAAGTTCCTTAGTAATTATAATTTATAATACATTCTCAGTAAGACTAACAAATCAGGGTACCACCTGATCAAGAATCATTAGCCAAACAACCTTCGGTCTGTCAAGCACTGTCCTGTAAAACCAGCCCAATATGGCGTGGTATTATAAAACAATACATGAAAGACGGGATACAAGCTCTGGCACACATACAGTATATAGAATAAACAGGCAACAACTTTTCTCCAAAATATGTTAATTTATTTATCAAATAATCCAAAAATATTTCACTCAAACAACATGAACCAGGCTAGTAACACTCAACTAAAACTACTAAGCAAAAAAGAGAGAATACAGAAAGGTAATATACTACAAAAAAAAAAAAAAAACAAGAAAACAAAAGAATAAACTGAAACTAGAAACCTGCAAGCAGCTTTGAAGGCCCTCGCACCCCTCAGCACAACTCGGGCTGTTAAGCGACCGCAGGAGCCTGGCATCACCTCATACATGCCACCGACGATGATGTCATATGATCTTCGGTCATGCAGAGTTTCGGTCTGGCAAAAAGCATTCAAAATTTCGAGTAAATCGGACCTTCCAGAAGGACGCTGCAGTCGCTTGTTTGTTTGTGGGCAGTAAGTACTGTCGACTGTCTAAGAGCATCATGTTATCTGTTACTTGGGACAGTTTCACATTGATTAGGTGAAGAACATCAAACATTAAGTCTGTAAAGGAAAACGTGATACTTCCTGTTCTCAGGGGGCGGGGCTTCAATGATGTCAGCATGTGATCAGGGAATATTGTTGAGGCCTAGAGGCAGATCAATCCCAGAAGGTTTCATTTGTCTGTGACTTTCCTTGTAGGAGCTATATAAATTTAGTGTTTTATGGTGAGAAGTCATATTTTGAGGCTTGGCCACGCCCACACGCTGTCATGTATCAAAAAGCTTTTGATAACTTTTAATCCCCAATGCCTTAAGAGTATACTGAGTGATTTTCAAGTCTCTAAATCAAAAGCTGTAGGAGGAGTTCGCTCAGATATGCGGGCTAAAAACGCCCAAAAGAGGGTCAAAATGGCAAATTCAATCCAAAATGGCCGACTTCCTGTTGGGTTTGGACCAATGCTCCAATAGACTTTTTTGTAGGTCCTGGGAAGTTACATTTGTGTACCAAATTTCAAAATCCTCGGTAAAAGCATGGCGTGGGGCTGATTTGTTTAAGTTTTCTAGGGGGCGCTGTGGAGTAATTAGGAAACGCCCACCGAATATGTCATCAGATCTCTGTTGGGGACTAGACAAGGTTCAATCACTTTGAATTTGGTGCAGATCAGATGATCTTTGTGGAAATTAGAGGCAAACGTATGGCCATGGCGTGACGTCTGAATTTGCGGCGCCGCCATGGCCACGCCCTTTTATGAAAAGTCATTGTACTTCAAACGAAGTTAGACCCAGTAGTTATCTCTTTCTGACACACTTTGAAGTTCATTGGGTCGTGAGGGTCAGAGAGGCACCTTTCCAAGTGAAAAAAGTGACTTCCTGTTCTGAGGGGTCGTGGCTTTGATGATGTCAGCATATGACCCCATAGGATTGTCAGGAACCCGAATGTCCTCCTTCATGCCAACTTTGGTGTGATTTGGAATTTGTTTGGGAAAGTTATTGCAATTTTTCACTTTTGGAGCGAACGCCAAGTTCGTGCCCCGGCCACGCCCCCTTAACATGGCAAAAAACTCACGATTTTGATAACTTTTAATCCCCCATGCCTTAACTGCATATTGACCAAATATGAAGCCGATAGCTCCCTAGGAGGAGTTTGTTTAAGTTCGAGGTGAGTAAAAGTGAAAAATGGGCAAACATCGGCCTTTGACCCAAAATTGCCGACTTCCTGTGCATTTTAGGGCATACCCCCAAGAGACTTTTTTTCTTCATTTGAGGAGTTCTAGCATTGTGCCGAATTTCAGATCTCTACGACTTACGGTTCGGGCTATCTCACATTTGGGGGCGTGGCTAAGTGGTTTGGCCACGCCCACTGATGACGACATTAAGGATCAAGAATTTCACGCGGGGGACAATTTTGGGTGAGGTTTGGTGAGTTTTGGGGTATGGCAAAGTCCCCATATTGGCCCGCAAAGAGACAACGGAATAATAAGATCTAGAAACCTGCAAGCAGCTTTGAAGGCCCTCGCACCCCTCAGCGCAACTCGGGCTGTTGAGCGACCGCAGGAGCCTGGCATCACCTCATACACGCCACATACGATGACACCGCGTCACTTCAACACGTCGCCAGTAGGTGGCACTTTGAGCAACATGTCATATGATCTTCGGTCATGCAGAGTTTAAGTCTGGCAAAAAGCATTCAAAATATGGAGTAAATCGGACCTTCCAGATGTAAGCTGCACTCACTTGTTTGTTTGTGGGTGGGGCTAAAACAACATCATCAATTGACTCTTTCAACATGTCCATCATTAAGTCATGTTCATGTATACTACATTTCAAGTGGATCCGATGATGTATGAGGGAGATATAGCCCTTGAAGTGTCCTAGGGGGCGCTGTTGATCCAAATTTAAATGTAATCCAATAGAGCTGTTTGGGGGCTGACAAAGATCAAGCATATTCAGTTTGGAGTGAATCGGACCTTCCATATGGAAGCTACAGTCATTTGTTTATTAGTGGGCGGGGCTAGAGGGATGTAATGTATTAACTGTGTCAACATGTCCAGCTTTGATACATGATGATGTACAGTAAGTTTGAAGTGGATCCGATCAGGCATGAGGGAGCTAGAGCACTTGAAGTGTCGTAGGGGGCGCCGTTGAAGTAAATTCATATGTAATGTAATAGAGCTGTTTAGGGGCTGACAAATATCAACCATATTGAGTTTGGAGTAAATCGGACCCTGAATGTGTAATTTAGAGGCAAACGTATCGCCATGGCGTCACATCAGATTTTGCCACGCCACCACGGTCACACCCTCCAGCCAAACCTGTCAGTACTGGAGATGAAGTTAGACCAGCATGTTATCTGTCATTGGAGACAGTTTCATGTTGATTAGTTGAAGGAGATCAAATATGGCCCACACTAAGTGAAACATGACACTTCCTGTTCTGAGGGGGCGGGGCTTCGATGATGTCAGCATCTGATCAGTGAATATTGTTCAGGGCCAGAGGTAGATCAATCCCAGTAGGTTTCATGTCTCTGTGACTTTCTTTGTAGAAACTATGAGAGTTTCGTGTTTCATGGCAAGAAGTCAGATTTTGAGGCTTAACCACGCCCACATACTTTCATGTATCAAAAAGCTTTTGATAACTTTTGATCCCCAGTGCCTTAAGACCATACTCATTCATTTCGATTTCTGTAAGTCAAAAGCTGTAGGAGGAGTTCACTCAGATTCGACGTGTGTAAATGAGACAAAATGGCGGCTTTGATCCAAAATGGCCGACTTCCTGTGGGGTTTGGACAATGAGTCCAAGAAACGTTTTTGTAGGTCCCGAGAAGTTACATAAGTGTACTGAATTTCATACACCTCGGACACAGCATGGCTTGGGGCTGGTTGTAGTAGTGCTCCTAGAGGGCGCCGTTGAGCAATTAGGCCACGCCCACCAGTTTTCTGACTGGAAATCTTTAGGGGGCTGGACCAGTATCAATCCTATTGAGTTTGTTGGCAATCGGCTTAGAAATGTGGAAATAACAGGCAAACGTAAGGCCATGGTGTGACGTCTGTCCTCGCCACGCCGCAATGGCCACACCCTCCCGCCTAAAGTCTCTGTGTTCCAAACCAACGTAGACCATCTTGTTATCTGTCACTAGGGACAGTTTCGTGTTGATTAGGTAACAGGGGTGAAATTTGGACCTTTCACAGTAAAACATGACACTTCCTGTTCTGAGGGGGCGGGGCTTAGATGATGGCAAGATGTGACCATTGAATATTGTTCAGGCCAGATGTGGATCAATACCAGAATGTTTTGTGTGTCTGCAAGTTTCCTTGTAAAAGCTATAACAATTTCAATTTTTTTGGCGAGTCGTCAAAGTTTGATGCCAGGCTCCGCCCCCTCAGCATGCTAAAAAAGTCACAATTTTGATAACTTTAGATCCACCATCCCTTCTGAGCAAGCTGTCCAAATTTCAAGGTGATCAATCAAAATCTCTAGGAGGAGTTCGATCAATATAAACGGCAAAAATGGGGTGAAAATCCAAACTTCAATCCAAGATGGCCAACTTCCTGTTTCTTGTAGGACGTGGGTGCAAGAGAGTTTTAGGTAGTTCTTGGGGAGTTCTACAAGTGTTCCAAATTTCATAACTGTACGATAAACTAAGGTCAATGCGGAGGCTTTTTTGAAAATTTCAGGGGGGCGCTGTTGAGCCATTTTTATTGCGACTTTTGTGAAACCCTTAAAATACGTAAATTTTCACCACGACTGATGGCTCCGCCAAATTTGCAGACTTTTTGAATATGTTAAAGCCGCGAAAAAGGCGATTAATTTCTTGCCTGAATAATAATAATAAACATTCGAATTACAATAGGCCTTCGCAGCTGCTTTGCTGCTCGGGCCTAATAAGAATTCGAGCGATTACAATAGGCCCTTGCAGTTTTCCTGCTCGGGCCTAATTAATAACCAAAACATTTTACAGTGATACCACAGTTCAATGTGAATATTTATGTTTAAGAACCAAGGAATTTGGTATTATGCCAAATTAGTTTTAACTAATTAGGGACAATAATTTGATTATGTTCAATCAGTTCACAATGCAAATCCGATGGGTAAATCCAAGTATTTTTTCAATAAAACAATATTTTGACAATATTGCCAAATTAGAAATCAATCATTTTTAACTTTTGGACATTTGATTCTTAATGTTGTGTAATTAGCCATCACAGAGATTAATGAACTACTAAAATTGGTGGTGAGGAACATTTATGATCTCTCAGAAGATGGCCAATGAATAGACAGATGTGATGAGGTCACATCCGAGTTAGCCACCTTTGCTAGCCAAAGGAGAAATAATCGTCTTTATTTAGCCACCCCTTTAAGTCGCACATGTACTTTAAGTATTATTAATACAAATTTTTATGTATGTATGAGTGCTAGTGGTGGGTTATGGCCGATCTGTGTTTAAACCACCTCATTGAAATAAATGTCATAATTTTAAAACTCAAAACAAGTAACTAGCATTAAGGCTTAGAGGCTTGTTAGCACTCAGCTAGTTAAACACCACAGAGCAAAACACAATGGAAAAAAATTTATTTTTAAAATCCTAAACTCTAAATTGTCTCAACACACACACACACAAACTCTAACGTGAACCATTCATCCAGGTAGTCTTAATTCCGGATGCACAAACACACCGTACTTAACTTTTCCAAGATCCAAGGTTCTTCAAAAAAGTAGCCTAGCTCAGCCAGCGAAGTCAGTCATTGGCGCACATTTCTCCCCATTGCTGCTCTAGTGATAAGCCGCAGGAAAGAGGGCGAAAAGAGTGGTGCATGGACTACAGGTCCTTCTCAAAATATTGGCATATTGTGATAAAGTTCATTATTTTCCATAATGTCATGGTGAAAATTTAACATTCATATATTTTAGATTCATTGCACACTAACTGAAATATTTCAGGTCTTTTATTGTCTTAATACGGATGATTTTGGCATACAGCTCATGAAAACCCAAAATTCCTATCTCACAAAATTAGCATATCATTAAAAGGGTCTCTAAATGAGCTATGAACCTAATCATCTGAATCAACGAGTTAACTCTAAACACCTGCAAAAGATTCCTGAGGCCTTTAAAACTCCCAGCCTGGTTCATCACTCAAAACCCCAATCATGGGTAAGACTGCCGACCTGACTGCTGTCCAGAAGGCCACTATTGACACCCTCAAGCAAGAGGGTAAGACACAGAAAGAAATTTCTGAATGAATAGGCTGTTCCCAGAGTGCTGTATCAAGGCACCTCAGTGGGAAGTCTGTGGGAAGGAAAAAGTGTGGCAGAAAACGCTGAACAACGAGAAGAGGTGACCGGACCCTGAGGAAGATTGTGGAGAAGGGCCGATTCCAGACCTTGGGGGACCTGCGGAAGCAGTGGACTGAGTCTGGAGTAGAAACATCCAGAGCCACCGTGCACAGGGGTGTGCAGGAAATGGGCTACAGGTGCCGCATTCCCCAGGTCAAGCCACTTTTGAACCAGAAACAGCGGCAGAAGCGCCTGACCTGGGCTACAGAGAAGCAGCACTGGACAGTTGCTCAGTGGTCCAAAGTACTTTTTTCGGATGAAAGCAAATTCTGCATGTCATTCGGAAATTAAGGTGCCAGAGTCTGGAGGAAGACTGGGGAGAAGGAAATGCCAAAATGCCAGAAGTCCAGTGTCACGTACCCACAGTCAGTGATGGTCTGGGATGCCGTGTCAGCTGCTAGTGTTGGTCCACTGTGTTTTATCAAGGGCAGGGTCAATGCAGCTAGCTATCAGGAGATTTTGGAGCACTTCATGCTTCCATCTGCTGAAAAGCTTTATGGAGATGAAGATTTCATTTTTCAGCACGACCTGGCACCTGCTCACAGTGCCAAAACCACTGGTAAATGGTTTACTGGCCATGGTATCACTGTGCTCAATTGGCCTGCCAACTCTCCTGACCTGAACCCCATAGAGAATCTGTGGGATATTGTGAAGAGAACGTTGAGAGACTCAAGACCCAACACTCTGGATGAGCTAAAGGCCGCTATCGAAGCATCCTGGGCCTCCATAAGACCTCAGCAGTGCCACAAGCTGATTGCCTCCATGCCACGCCGCATTGAAGCAGTCATTTCTGCCAAAGGATTCCCGACCAAGTATTGAGTGCATAACTGTACATGATTATTTGAAGGTTGACGTTTTTTGTATTAAAAACACTTTTCTTTTATTGGTCGGATGAAATATGCTAATTTTGTGAGACAGGAATTTTGGGTTTTCATGAGCTGTATGCCAAAATCATCCGTATTAAGACAATAAAAGACCTGAAATATTTCAGTTAGTGTGCAATGAATCTAAAATATATGAATGTTAAATTTTCATCATGACATTATGGAAAATAATGAACTTTATCACAATATGCTAATATTTTGAGAAGGACCTGTATGTACTATGACGTAATGGGGATTCCAGTTGTGACTCCTCCAACCTGGAGCAGTCCAGGGAGTGGTTTAATGCAGTGCATTCTTTTTGTTTGTGTAGTTTAGTTTGTTCTCCATAGTACTCCATCCATGGCTGAGCACAACATTTCATAATTTTAGATCAAACTTATCACATTTTACATTATTACTTGTGTCCTGAGTTTAAGAAAACAATAAAGAAAATGCCATGTCATGTTAATAGTCACCTGGAGCCAGAAGCAAAATCAGAACTTTGATGGCAGTTTTAAGGTGTTTTTTTTTTTTTTTTACAGTGTATATTGTGTGACCAAAGGTAACATTTCTAAATTTAATGACATATAATACCAGCGTTCCACAATTTTGTAATTTTGCCCAACAACTTCCCCCTGCCCCCTCAGCAACAAACGTGAAGTGCCCCATCTTGTGTGTCTCTCAGAGTGGACGGGCTGTGCCCAGAGAGACAGATGGCTACCTCTTCTCTCCAGCCATCAGCCGTCAGATAGAGCATTTCCCTGCTGACACGCTGGCTAACAACCCATGTAAGGCAGTTGGCCAAAATGAAGCCCATTCCTTCTAGGTAACACTTTGAGACAGTAATCCATGCCTCTATTACTACTCAGCTGGATTACTCTAATGGACTTTATGTTGGGGTTAATGGTTCCTCTATTGACCAACTTCAGCAAGAGCAAATTGCTGTGGCACATCTTATTTGGCACATGCAAATATAGGCACATTTCTCCAGTTCTAACCCCATTTATCTGGCTCTCTATATGTTATTAAATTATTTTATTTGTTTTTAAGGTTTTCCATGGTTTTGCTACTTTTAACCTTTTTGAGCTGCTGTACCATTATGCACCCTCCTGCTCTTTTAGGTCAGCTAATCAGCTGCTCCTTAGTGTGTTGTTGGTGGTCACACCCGCCCTTTTTTGTCAGGTAAACGACTCTACTGCGCAGCTTAGCATCTGTCGCAGCAACTGACGTCATAGCTCAACAGGTGTCGAAAGTCTGACGTTATCAGAGCTTATAAAAAGCAGAGGAACAAGCTTTTAACTGCAATTTCCAGCTGTAGCTTATGAGACTACATTGAGGAGGCATCTCTGGAGAAACAGAAGCTCGTAGGCGCGTTTACTTTTCTTTCACACTGGCCATTCCCGGAAGAGCTTCAAAGCTGGAATTCTGCCTAAAACAAAAAGATCAGAAGATTCATATCCGATCGAAGACCTGAGACACAACCCAGACACAAGTGAAACCCACAGAGGATTTGTTTCCAAGGAGACGAGTTTCCTCCTTGTTTTTCAGTTGACTGCAACGGTTCCTCATATACAGTGCCTTGCGAAAGTATTCGGCCCCCTTGAACTTTTCAACCTCTTGCCACATTTCAGGTTTCAAACATAAAGATATAACATTCTAATTTTTTGTGAAAAATCAACAACAAGTGGGACACAATCGTGAAGTGGAATGAAATTTATTGGATGTGTCAAACTTGTTTAACAAATAAAAAATGAAAAGTGGGGCGTGCAATATTATTCGGCCCACTTTACTTTCAGTGCAGCAAACTCACTCCAGAAGTTCAGTGAGGATCTCTGAATGATCCAATGTTGTCCCAAATGACTGATGATGATAAATAGAATCCAACTGTCTCCGTATAAATGCACCTGCTCTGTGATAGTCTCAGGGTTCTGTTCAAAGCGCAGAGAGCATCATGAAGACCAAGGAACAGAGATACTGTTGTGGAGAAGTTTAAAGGCGGATTTGGATACAAAAACATTTCCCAAGCTTTAAATATCCCAAGGAGCACTGTCCAAGCAATCATATTGAAATGGAAGGAGTATCAGACCACTGCAAATCTACCAAGACCCGGCCGTCCCTCTAAACTTTCATCTTGAACAAGGAGAAGACTGTTCAGAGATGCAGCCAAGAGGCCCATGGTCATTCTGGATGAATTGCAGAGATCTACATCTGAGGTGGGAGAGTCTGTCCATAGGACAACAATCAGCCGTCCACTGCACAAATCTGGCCTTTATGGAAGTGTGGCAAGAAGAAAGCCATTTCTCAAAGATATCCATAAAACGTTTAGTTTAAAGTTTGCCACAAGCCACCTGGGAGACACACCAAAGATGAGGAAGAAGGTGCTTTGGTCAGATCAAACCAAAATCGAACTGTTTGGCCACAATGCAAAACGATATGTTTGGCGTAAAAGCAACACAGCTCATCACCCTGAACACACCATCCCCACTGTCAAACATGGTGGTGGCAGCATCATGGATTGGGCCTGCTTTTCATCAGCAGGGACAGGGAAGATGGTCAAAATTGATCGGAAGATGGATAGGGCCAAATACAGGACCATTCTGGAAGAAAATCTGTTGGAGTCTGCAAGAGACCTGAGACTGGGAGGGAGATTTATCTTCCAACAAGACAATGATCCAAAACATAAAGCCAAATCTACAATGGAATGGTTCACAAATAAACGTATCCAGGTGTTGGAATGGCCAAGTCAAAGTCCAGACCTGAATCCAATCGAGAATCTGTGGAAAGAGCTGAAGACTGCTGTTCACGAATGCCCTCCATCCAACCTCACTGAGCTCGAGCTGTTTTGCAAGGAAGAATGGGCAAGAATTTCAGTCTCTCGATGTGCAAAACCGATAGAAACATTCCCCAAGCAACTTGCAGCTGTAATTGCAGCAAAGGGTGGCGCTACAAAGTATTAATGCAAGGGGGCCAAACAATATTGCACGCCCCACTTTTCAGTTTTTAATTTGTTAAAAACGTTTGACACATCCAATAAATTTCATTCCACTTCACGATTGTGTCCCACTTGTTGATTCTTCACAAAAAATTAGAATCTTATATCTTTATGTTTGAAACCTGAAATGTGGCAAGAGGTTGACCAGTTCAAGGGGTGCCGAGTACTTTCACAAGGCACTGTATTTCCCCTTTTGGACAGAGGAGAAGTTTACCATTTTTGAGTTAATCATGGATGCATGACACTCCCGTTTTTTTCTTCAGACCTACTTCCCATCCTCAAGCCAGAGAAGGGAAGAAATCGACGTCAAAGTAGTTTTGTTTTTTTATATACAATCGGAGAGATGTAGAGGTCTGGGCAGGGTGAGGCATAGTTGAGATAAATTAGGATCTCCACTAGTTAATCCAAGGTATTACCTTGTTGCATGCAAAATCGATGGAAGTGTTTTATGCTGAACTGTTTTGATTTACTGTCTGAATACTTTGGAAGCACAGTGAGCGGTTGCCCTCAAGTTTGGATGCGTTCATCCTGATGATTGACAATCAGCCAGGAGTTAAACCTGAACTTTGGAAGATTTTCATTTGAAACAGACTGCAGTCTGGACCTTATGGCCTGGCCACTCTATTGTTCGTTCTATCATTTTATTACTCTTGGGGTTTTTCCACCGAGCTCCCGCCATAGACTTTTACAATCCTTTGTTCAAGATTTGGGGCAATCAGCTGCTAGTGGCTGAGGGACATGGCCCTACCCTTATACCAGCTGATAGCCACTGTCAAGACGTACACACGGAAAAAGACTTAGTGGTTTTTGATCATTTTTCCAAGTTAATCCAAATTGTTGTTTCATTCTTATTTGCCCACAAACTGCTGGTTTGATCTCCATCTACCCTCCAACACATATCGTTATTTTTGGTTATTAGTCTACACCTTTTTTAGAATAGAGAATGCTTAATTAGGTGAATGTTATGGACCTGAATATTTTGATTGAAAGAGGGACTATTAGTTTAATATATTTTCACATAGATAAAGAGTTAGTGTTTGTATTTGTTTTGTGTCAGAGGGATTATCTGTCAAGATATGGTTAGAACTCCACCATTCGGTGAAATGGTTGATAACACAGTGAAATTTGGCATGGTTTTGGTTAATAATTTTCAATTATTAATACTAATTAAGTAACTGAAATTGTTAA
The DNA here is from genome assembly GCF_021462225.1 of Girardinichthys multiradiatus. Classification (NCBI taxonomy): domain Eukaryota; kingdom Metazoa; phylum Chordata; class Actinopteri; order Cyprinodontiformes; family Goodeidae; genus Girardinichthys; species Girardinichthys multiradiatus. Next base: position 3,648,546 of record NC_061797.1, read on the forward strand.
GTGCTGTGAGCCCAATAATCACACCACCAGAGTGTATCTCTGATTTTTATTCATAAGAAATAATATTTGGTCAAATTGTATAAATTATAATTTTTGATAAATATTTATAATCAATAATCATAAATCTTAAAGTGCCCAAAACAAAACATGAGCTTTGGGATGATTACACTTTCACCGTGGCAGTTCCTCAAATGAAGAAAGACTTACAAGTGCACACAAGACCGTTTACATAACTGTCTGTCTTTAAATCATCTTAAAACTCATCTCCTTGCCTTGGAGATTGACACCACGTGAGATGATGATCTTAGTCTGTGAGCTTAGGTTGGTTTTTACTGCATGACGGGTTATGTGTGTTTTTAAAGTACTGGATTTTAGTATTCTATATTTTGGTGTCTGTGTGATGATGTTTGTAATTTCAGTGTTCTTATGTATTTTGTAAAACACTTTGGTCCTAGTGGTAATGTATAGTGATTTTTAAATAAACCTGGATTGGATTGGATTGTAATGGATAATAGACTAGTGGTTTGCTGTAAAGGGAAAAGGTGAGAGATAAATGGAACAAATTAATGGGAGAAAATTTAGAAATGACAGATTGTGACCTGATTTTACTGGTTCGAGGTGACGGAAGCCAGAGAGTTATAAGCAGTGTCCAAGGGGTGTTGATCCATGTGCTAAGGTTGGTATTACCCAGTCGGCCATCAGTAGCTATCTGGGCTTCAGCTCTTCTTTTTTAACTGTAAATTGCAAATTGCTTTCATCACTTACTATTAAAACAAACCCAAAAATGCTGTCCTATAACAAGAAAATACCAAAATGTAGGAAACAGGCCACAACCAATAAAATTACCTACATGTGTTAATTTTGTTGACTAAAATAAAAATATTTCCTTAATGGTGTTGTTTAACAATTAAAACCTGGACAAAACCAAAGGAAACATTTATTTATAATAACAATACTATGATGAAATTTTCTACCGTTTCATCAATAAAACAAGACAAAATTATTGGAGGGGAATAAAATACTTCTGCTGTGTAAACTAGAGATACAAAATATACAACAAAGTTATCATTATCACAGTATCACTGAGGAAGACAAAAATATTACTAACTTGTTTTTGTCAGGATGTGACATTTTGGACTATGTGTTTTGTTTTGTTTACTAATTATCATATTTCTCCAGCCCCTCTGGTTAGGTTGTGTTTACTTATTGTTTACATTTTGTTTGTTTACATCCTAGTCCTCATGTTCTCTGCTTCCCTTCCTGTCTGTTTAGTCTGTGTGGTGTTAGGTTTCATTACTCTGTAATCTGGTTTGCTTTATGGGTTCCTTGTTCGTTCTTAGATTTGGTGTTTCTTATGTTCCCTTCAGTTTCGCAGTTTCCTTCAGATCATGTTTATCCTTGATTCTTATGCTTTATTTTTATCTTTGTTTATAGTTTTGTTTTAGGTCTGCTCGGTGTCTTGTTAATCACTTGTATTAGGTTCACCTGTTCCCTCTGCCTTCCTGCCTCCTTGCCTCACCTGTCCTTAGTTCCTTTGATTACCTGCCTTTGTTTTCTCTCTGCATATTAGTTGGTTTGTTTCATTATGTTTTTGTGGGTTCCTTGCATTACAACTCGACCCTTTATCCTCGTTCCTGCCTTGAGTCTCCATGTTCCTGCAGTGTCTGTAATGTAAGTGTTTGGATCTCGACCCTGTTCAGTACCTGCAGTGTTTTTGTTACGTTTTGACTTTTTTTTAATTAAAGCTGAGAGACTGCTTTTTGAAATGCTGCTTCCAAGCTCTTGTCTGCGCTTCGGTCCACTCCAAAACCCCACCGTGACAGTTTCATTGACAAAATACCACATGAAAACTAGAAGCAATTTTTTAAATAAATCCTTGTTAAAATGGAAATGCACCAAGGTGATATAGCCTAAAATTATCATTATTGCTATATGACATGAAGAAAAGCAACAAACTTTGCAGATGTTTTTCCACATTCTGTAAATAAACTGGTTCTGGTTCTGATGAATGTTGGACCTGGTTCTGATAGAAGGGACGTCCAGATTCTGAAGGCGATTTGGACCTGGCACTGGTGGCATTCACTTCCTGGTTCTGATAGGTTTGACCTGGTTCTGATAGACCATAGACCTGGTTGAGATGGAGGTTTGTACATGGTTCTGATGGAGATTTGTACCAGGTTCTGATAGAGATTTAATTCTGGTTCTAATGGATGTTTTTTCCTGGTTCTGATTGAGTTTCCATCTGGTTCTGACGGTTTTTAAACAAGGTTCTGATAGAGTTTGGGTCTGGTTCTGATGGAAGGTTCCTAACTGGTTCTGATGGAGATATCCCTCTTGGTTCTGACGGAGTTTGTGTCTGTTTCTGATAGAGACTTGTTCCAGGTTCTGATGTGCTAACAGTCTATATGCAAAACTCTATGAAATTGCCTTTTAAATTTAATCACTGTTGTCTAGCTGTTGGAACAGCAGTACATCAATTTAAGTACTCAACACAAAATGGCCGCCATGTAGTTGCCTCCTATGAAGATGGTCAAAGGGTTTGGGGTCGGATCAGGTTTAGGCCATAGAAATGAATGAAAATGAATGGAAGTCAATGCAAACTCTTCACAAAGACAGTAAAACAGGGATGTGTGTGTGTGTGTGTGTGAGTGTGTCAGGGTTCTTGTGTGTGTATGAGTAGGAGACAGGGAGAGAAGAAAGGCAGAGTCACATACAGACATATACAGTGCAAGATACACAGAGCTATAAATAGAACAGTGAGGAGTGAATCAGCCAATCAGCAAAGAGCATCAGTGTAACTTGACACCTGCAGCATTTCTAATGCAGCACCTCACTATCGTCTCCCCGTGGCCTGGGCTTTTAACATGGAGTCGCATGCTCCCAAACTACCGCCCATAACTCGGAAACCGTAAGGGCTATCGACGTCATTCTTGGACCGTTTCTTTTCAGAACGGACAGGGGAACGAGAATATTAACACTTTTTTCTTGAAAATATAATATTAAAGGCACAACACTAGGTGAAAAGAAAGGGAAAAATGGATAAAAACACAAAATTGCCTGAACATGCTCTCGAACAACATCTAATAACTCGGAAACTATAAGGGTTATCGATTTGATTCATGCATTGTATGAATCAACAGGCCTCGCTGAAAAATCATGGAGCTTCTCAAGTTTCTACACAAATCTGTCTGGGAGGTGTGACCCTGTGAAAAAGTGGATAATTTTGACCATTTTTAACCCGAGTGAACGTGAATTCTTCACTCTCAAGCAAACCTACTTCACGAGGAACCGATAAAAGGTATCCAAAAGATTTTTTGACCGTAGGTATCAGCAGGGATCGGTGAACAATCCTGGAGATTTTCGTGTGTCTACATAAATCCGTGTAGGAGATATGACAGTGTAGAAAAGTGGATAATTTTGAAATTGTTTGCAATTTTGGGAAGGACAGATTTGGTACTCCTGAACAAACCTTTATGACAAAATGATAAAAGTTAGCAAAATAATTCCTTCGCTGTGAGTGCCAGCAAGGTCTGAAGATAAATCTGCACAAGGCTCATGTCTCTACCTCAAACAGTTTACGAGAGGCGACGATTCAGAAACATGTGAGTTTAAAGATTTTTTGCTCTGATTTTTTCTGAAATTCCTATTGGTTTCCCACTCAGGGTGTGTTGACTTTGCGTTGCTTTGGGGTGTGTTTCTGGAAAACTGTTTGTCCCACATCAATGAGGGTGACATTTTCTGAATCGCGAAAGAGCATCCTACGTTTTGATATATAATTTGTATAGGTAGAGTGAAAATTGAACGAGTGAGGAGAGCTTTTTTGTTCTTTTTCAGGTTATTCAAAAACCTACAGTGTACACTCTAGCGCAACGAACATTCCGTCATTGGAATCCATTATAAAACTGAAAATCTGAAAAACTTTTAATAAAGTTTGAATCCAAATTGTAGAAAAACTGTAAAAGATATAAAAAAGTTGAATTAAACAGTAATAGCAGAAGGTTGTGAAAGCATTCTAAAAGTTGAATGGTAGCAAATCATTCTGGCTTATCATCTTTTGGCATATCTCACCCTCTACTAGACTGGTTCACAATTTATCTCTCTGGCTGTACTTAGTTTATCCAACTTAAGTCCTTAAAATCCTCCCCGTCTCCCTGTCATTTTAGGTGTGCCCAAGGGCTCAGTCTGGGTGTCATCCTTGACAGTACATTCTCTTTCCAATTGCACAATAATAATATCACCAGGTCCACCCCTTTGGCCCACACGAAACATCAATCGCCTCTGCTTCCCAATGTCCACTTCTAGGGCATGGGGTCAGGGCGTTTGGATCGGCTAGGTGGCAATGGTGGAGCTGAGCTGGATAGTGTTTCTCCCTCGGCAGTCGTTGCAGTGGCAGTGATGCAGTGTTTTTTTAAGCTGATGGGGGTGTGGTGGGGGACACTGGCCCTGGGTGCCTGCCGCTGGCTGAGGACCTCTTGGTGGATGAGTTTGTCCCGTCATGGTGCGGGGTTGGGGGTCCTGTTGTGGGTGCGGTGCTCGGTGGGGTCTGCCCTGTTGCGCCAGTGGGTGGTGGCGGCGTTGCACGGGGTCCTTGCCTTTTGGTGGGGGAGTGGGCTGTGGCGGGGGTTCTTAGAGCGGGGCTGTGTTTGGAGCTTGTGCTGTGTGGGTGTGGCTTCATCGGCTTCTCGGCCATGGACTTCGCCTGTGGGGGTGTGCCTGTGGGATTCGTGGCATTTGGGTTCAGGGGGATGTGTTCGATATCGGTGTCCTTGTTGAGGGTGGCCCTGTGGATAGGTTCTTGTTGGGGTTCACTGGGAGTGGGAGACTCATGGGTTGGGATCGGAGCTCACTGGGGGGTCAGGACTGCTCCGTCCTGGGGCGGCTCTGGTTGGCGGGCTGGTTTGAGCCATGTGGACCCCTCTTTTGTAAATGGCCCCCTCTCTGGAGGTGGATGGAGGTTGTTGGGGACTGGGTTTGGGGGCGGGAGCCGGGCCTTGGTCACCCGGGTCTGGGCGGTGTCTGCCTGTCTCTGCCCCAGGAGGGAAGGGGACCACCTCCTGGGTCCGGGGGCTGGTTGCCCCTAGGGGGTACTGGCGCCTGGACCTGGGAGTATAGAGTATGCATGGGAAGTGTGAGTGAGTGTATGACGTCCATTGTTGTTTGTCTACGTTGGGTGCGAGTGATTTTATGTGTATGCATGAGGGTGGGAGTGGGTGATTGTAACTGTGTGTGCCTGTTTTATTTTTTTGTGACAGGTTGGTTCCTGGACTGCTCCCTCTCCTGGATCAGCTCCTCCCCGCCACACTACCTGCCGGTGGTTGGAGTCTCTGCCCGCTGGTGTACTTGTGGTTCTTGGTGTCCGGGGCTGGGTGCTTTGGTGTGTGCTGGCTCACTCCTGGTGGCTGGTTGCCGGGGCCTGGCCCCCTGGGACCTGTCAGAGACCTTGTCCTCTTAAATGCAAAAAATAAAGAGAAATATATATAATTTCACTAGGTAAAACATTTTTAAGTACGATTTAGGGTAAATCTTCTGATCATTAATCAGTCAATCACACTCAAAACCCATTTGGTCCAATGCAAAGTAAAAAATGTTGGAAAAATGTGATTGTTATGGTAAGATCTTTTATTCCTTTCGCTTTGTAATTATACAGCATTAATGTTGCATTACTTTCTAATTTCCCCTCGGGGATCAATAAAGTATCTTTGAATTGAATTGAATTGAATTGAATTACTTTATGAACAAGCTGAACCTAATATGACCTTATATGCAGGAGTTTGCTTGCAGAAGTGTGTCTTCAAGAGACTGTATCCAAAGGAGCCGACGCTTCGCAAAGTGTTATCTGCTAAATGTTAACTCACCAATGTTCTGCTGAAGAGCTCTTTGACTGTAGACTCTGGGAAAATGGATATTGTGTGCACTCTCTGTAATAATTAGTTCATATGGGGTGGTAGGGGTGAGACTGTACATGCTATGTGCTCTCTGTTGAACTCCTTGCACAAGAAAATGGCCATTGTATTCCAAGAATTCAAGTGTTATCCTTTCTCCTTTAGTAAGTAATTTACCAACAATAACAATAACCAAGCACAAATGAGCAGAATTAAATAAGTGCTGTTTTAAACTGTGATCTGTCAAATCCAAAACACTTCCTGGTCTAAAAACCGGTCAATTTAATGTATTTTATTTGAAGTGTTAATCATTACACATCATTACACATTACACATCATTACACATCAATTACCAGAAAACGTGTGAGTTGTGAAATCACATTGATTACTTGAAAAGAAACAGTGACAAAAACTGCTAGACAGCGTTGCAAAGAGTAGAAAAAAAGTGTCACGGTACAAAATCACTCACCATTTGATGACCGATTAGACTGATGATCAGAACACATTTCTACTGAAAAAATTCCTATCCTGTAACTTTATCTATGATCCAATGCCTGTTTCTTTTAGCCTATCAGTCATCTTGCAGGCTCACAGCTGTTTCCTCAGAGAAAATGTAATTTAAACTTTTTAATGATAAAATAATATTTCACCTGCCATAATTTCACCAGAACCCCAGAATGTATGGCATCATCATCCAGCAGTGTAGAAGAGCTTCTTCTACACAAGCTTCTAAAAAGGCTGTTTTCTCTGCTCCACATTCAGCTCTTCTGTTAGCCATATATTTTTCATTGAAAGTAATTGAAAATGGCATTATTTACTTTAGCTCATGTCTGTCAGTATAGCAACTAGTAGCCTGTGGCAAGAAATAAGCCACCAGGACTACAAAAACAAGCCTTAGAGAAGCGACTCAATAATAAGCTCTGCAGCCTTATAATTCACAAGTTACTGAATATTTTTATCTGTATTAACCTCTCAAATGTATTCTACCTGTTGTAATTATGAATATGAATATATTATTTAATATTAATATTTTAATATTTTATTAAATAATATTTCGGTCTGTTAAGGGTTGTCCTGTGAATACCATCCTAATAAGGCGGTGGCATTAGGACAAAATTGAAAGGGATGAGCCAAGCTCTGACATTGCTGAACAGCAAAACTCTGCACACACATGGAATGAATTCACACAGTGTCCAAAAATACAATACAATACAATTTATTAACAAAAATAAGTCAACTCAAAGTCAAACATATTTCAATCAACCAACTCTTCACCATGCTAAAACAATCCAACTAAACTACCAAGCAGAATGAAAGAATAATGAAGACTAATGGGCTATGTACAATATAAACAAGTTGATCAAAGATGGTTGAAAACCAGGACCGGAAGAGTGATGCAACATTATCATGCAATGTTATTTATGTTTGGGAACCAAGGATTATCTTGAAGAATCTGGTAGTGAAGTTAAGTTAGTCTTGGAACTAACTTAGGCAATAATTGGCATACCTTTAAACAACCATTCACAATGCAAGATCGGATAAAACATTATTCTAATAAAATAATATTTTAAGAATGATTTGCTGAATAAAACCAACCTTCTGGATGACCAATTCTCAGCAGTGTTTAATGAGCTGCCTTTGTTTAGTAAAATAATATTTAAAGAAATATTATTTTAAATAAGAACCAAATCTTTCTGGAAAAATGGGCTTAATGGTGTTTACTTAGTTTTCAAGTTTGGTAAAATAATATTTAGGGAAGTATTATTTTACTGGATTGAAAACCAACAACCTTTTTGGGTAAATGATCTTTAGCAGGCAAGCACGTGTTCTTAGCTGTTAGCAGTTATAGCTAACAAAAGAAGCTGATAACTTAGCACCAGAATCAAACACACACCTTTAAAATACCATTAATAAAAGGGTTAAAATGCATAAATGCGGACAGCGCGTTGTGATCGATCTTCTGTGTTTAAAATCGCCCTTTAAATAAAGTTAGTCTTAACTTTAAAGAAACACAAACACAGAATGCCAAACTGAGCACATGTGCTGAACAGATAATCTGCTAGCACTAAGACAGCTAAGTTTCAACACAAACAAACCAAACTTCATAAAACAAAAAAAAAATGTTTTGATTATTTCATTCTAAATTACTTCTCTCTCTGCCCAAACCTAACCTCTTATGTGAACCGCGCTGAGGAAAAGTTGTCCGGGCAACGAAGTTTTAATAAAGCTTCCACAGTGAACAAAGAGTTAGCTGCAGCAAACATCCGTAGCTGTGGGGAGGGGTGGCTCGCTCTGCCGGCCAGCCAAACTGCACGTTACAGCAGTAACCATGGTGATGCGGTCCCGTTGTCCTTCCTTCAGACCGGGAAAACTGCTCCACTCGGCGTCGTAGAGACAGAGTCTCTGCTGGGAACTCTCTATAACACAGTTTGCTTCTGTAGATCTCACAGAGAAAAGTCAAGCCACGCCTGTACCTTAATTACCCCCGTTCATGAATGAATACCGGATACACAAACAGCAATTCATTCATACTTAACTTAGTGCATATGATCGCGTGATCGTATGACACTCTTGGATCCAGTTTGAAGAGTTATGTCTGTTTTCCAGCAAAGAGACATTAGCACGCTGTGTCCCTCCGTCCAGGTCCGCAGGAGATCAGTGTGGAAGAGACATGATATTTGCAAAAACAGGGTTTTAGTTGGACAGTGACGTCATGGGAAGTCCGCTGTTAACCCTTTTTCCTGGCTGTGCTGGAAGTAGGTTAATGCGATTTATTTTGAAAGTTCCAGAAAAGCTCCTACTGGCCATTCACGTTGTCCCCATGACGGGGTCCCAACATACCTAACTTTGATTTAACCTAAGAGCTCTAGTTTATGTAGCAGCAGCTCAGATATAGCTGGGCTAAATATTGCAAAGTGTATAAATTGTGAATTAAATGTACACGTAAAGGTGTTCACGAATGTTGAGGTCAGGTCTCTGTGCAGGCCAGTCAAGTTTCTCCACACTAAACGTTATACACCTGCAGCCATGGAAGTTATTGTAACACTGGAATTCATTGATTTGGTGGTTTTGACCAATTGGGATGCTTATGTTATTTAATATTTATTAAATAATGTTTGGTCCGTCAAGTATTTTTAAGAGATTTTATTACAATGTCAAAATCTGATTTACAGCCAGTCTCAGATGAGATGCTTTCCTTCCTCTGGAACTCGGAGATTCCCATGATAGACAAACTAGTCTCTGATAAACTTGATGCTCCTATTAAATTGGAGGAAATTCTTGTTTTAATCCAAGGAAAGCAGAATGGTAAGGCCCCTTAGCACAGATAGATTCCTCTCTGAGTTTTTTAAGAAGTTTAGGGACAAAGGCAAGGCAATCTCAGTGGCAAGACAATTCAAAGTGCTGTACATGAAAAAGAGACATAATAGGAGAAGCATATTACAGTGGCAAAAAGGTAATAAAATAATTAACAAACACAAATAATTAAGGAGAACAAAAATGAATAATTAACACTTAATTTAACACTCGTACACTGCTAAACACATTTGTTTCGGCTCATTGCTCCATGTCTCCTGAGGTGATTATTTCTCTTGTTGCAGAGAAGACATTTTACCGAGTTGATTGGGACTTCATCTTTGCTGTTTTGCATAGGTTCGGTTTGGAGAAAGGTTTGTATCCTGGATCAAATTGCTTTACACATCCCCTCAGGCTTGTGTCATTACTCACTCTGTCCAATCTGATTACTTTCCATTATATGGTGGCAGTAAACAGGGTTGTCCTCTTTCTCCCCTCCTGTTTGCTTTAGCCATATGTGGCAACAAAAGGGTATAAGAATAGTTTATTTGGTGCTTTGCCCCTTAAGGTTACTATTTCCAATAAGGTCAGGGGAGCCCAAGAATAAAGTTGTCAGCAACGCCACCTTGGGAATGTCACCCAAGGAAATGAATAACAGCACCAATAAGGCACACAGGTTCATTCTACTCACAGAGACAGCAAAAGATGTGGTTTCACAGATCAAAAATATTTATTTTTCTAAAGTTCCTTTAAAAGAAACACGTTGGATTAACAACTCCCATCCTATAGGGAAAAGGGATTGAGGAGATGGTCAACCCTCTGGGAACAGGTTAATCAGGGAGTCACCCCAGGCACTTATGAACATGCACTCAATTGTGAGGTTAACCCGGCACCAACCACACATACAGCACGCAGGAACCGTCACTCGGAAGACCTTCCACCACCTTCAGCTCTCAGCCGGGACACAAAGGGGAACATCATCAGGGTTACACACAAAAGAAAACAAGAAAAACAACTTCAATTGGGCAACTACCTGAGGATGCCCTGCACATTATATAATGTAATTACCCAAAGAAAAGAACAAGACCTAATCAGGTAAACATTGCACCATTACTCTACTTTACACATGAGCATTAAGGGAATCAAGGAAAGTTGCTGCAGAGTGACGCGGTGCGTAGATGGGCCAAAGAAAATAGAAACAAATGAGGACAAGGTAAATTAGAAACAAAACAAGATCGAAAGTTCCAAGCCTAGTTCCTAGCCCCCCAGCAAGTCTGCCCCCAGCCCTGCCCCTCCCAGCACGCCATGTCACACACCCAGCCAACCCAGGATGCGATCATCATTTAATATGACCACATTTTTCATAGGGTCACATTAGAACTTGTTTGCAGAAGCACTCAGACCTCACAGGCTTAGCCCTTACAACGCATTGTGGCAAATTTATAGCATTGGAGAAAAACTTTAAAAAATCATGGAGAATCCAGTTTCTCCTTAAATTCTTAAAATGTTCCTAGAGGAAGCATTTCATGACAGAAGTATGATATAAAAGTCCCATGTCCTTAGACCAAATATGTTGTCAAAAGAAAAATATTAAATCCCCGTGTGAGAATGAAAAGCACAGTCAGTCAGTCATTTTCTACCGCTTCTTCCATAGTGGGTCGCGGGGAAGCTGCTGCCCATATCCAGCAGTCTATGGGCAGGAGGCGGGGTACACCCTGGACAGGTCACCAGTCCATCGCAGGGTGACACACAAACAACCATGCACACAGTCATTCACACACATAAGGGCAATTTAGAGAGAGCAATTAACCTAACAGGCATATGGGAGACTGTGGGAGGAAGCCAGAGTACTTGGAGAGAAAAATTAACCATGTCTACAACGGCAATATTATACATAGTCCTTAGATATAATAGTTTTTCAACGAATAAACTTATAAAGCGTTGTTTATACAGCACAAGCCTATAATGGCCCGAAATTAACATTTAATACAAATCCATTTTTCATCATAAAATTCCCAAAATATTTTCAGATGACCATGACTGTAGAAGAAACAATATGAGTGTTTATTCAAGTGCTTGAATTAAATAGCTTTTCAACCAAAAATCATTAACCGTCATTTCCAAAGTTAGTCAGTCAGTCATTTTCAACCGCTTCTTCCATAGTGGGTCGCAGGGAAGCTGGTGCGTATCTCCAGCAGTCTATGGGCAAGAGGCTGGGTACACCCTGGACAAGTCACCAGTCCAACACACAAACAACCATGCACACACTCATTCATACACCTAATGGCAATTTAGAGTGACCAATTAACCTAACAGACATGTTTTTGGACTGTGGGAGGAAGCCAGAGTACCTGGTGAAAACCCACGCAGGCATTGGGAGAACATGCAAACTCCATGCAGAAAGACCCCTGGCTGGGAATTGAACCCTGAACCTTCTTGCTGCAATGCAACAGTGCTACCCACTGTGTCACCGTGCAGCCCACCTTGAAAGCAATTATATTGAAACTTATTATTACTATTAACTCTCAAAATGGATCAGTTAACATAGATTTAGATGTAAGGAAATGAGCAATTAATATTACTACAGAAAATCTGGAAACGTACAGCTGTAGCAGAAGAGGTGAGATTGAATGGGTATTGGCATAATTTATCACTCTAGTTGATGCAGTAATATAAAGCACCACTAGAGGTCAGTAAATGCCTTTTTGTACATGGTTTTGTTTATAGTTGTACATACACTCACTGGCCACTTTTTTAGGTTGGTTCATAATAATTCCCTAAATATTCTCAGATAACCATATCTATATGTGGAATGAGATACATTGTTTATCATATCCCTAATTGTAAAGATTGTTTCAAAAATACTTGTTAACTATCATCAAAGGTTTGCTTGCATATACTCGCAAACTGAAAATGATTTTGAAATGCATTCCATATCATTTAATCGGCTTTGTATGCAGTCTTACCAGGCCCAGTTTCACTTTGATTGGCCTTGGCCCTAAGGAAGAATTAACGAAAAAAAAAATACATTGCCGCTAATTAGCATTGGTCTATGATTTTTATAAAAACTCACATGATTTAAAATGACTCAAAGAACATGCATAAATTGAGATTTAGTCCCTGCAACCAGGAGTTACGTTATAACAGCTCCATCTAGTGGTAAAACATGATTTCCTTTTTTTTACTTACCTAGATAGCACAATTTTGCATATGATTTGTGATATCCCCAACAAAATCTTTCAAATTTACTGAGTTCAAAGGTCAAATTTGAGGTAGCCTATAAGCCACGTCCACTTCTTAATCATATTAAAAGTATGTCCTCAGGCCAAGTTGTGTGTCAATTTATCAATCCGTTATGCAGATATAAATTTTTGGTGCCTATAGCGTCCCCTATGATTTAACATATATCAAGCTAAATGTATAGGAACAATAGCTCAACCCCTATCAAGATCTATGATCTTGTTTGGAAGTCATGAAACATGGTAGAGATATTGTCAATTAACATTCGTGCAAGTTTGTGAAAGTTTGTCCGCACGTAGCTTTTCCAACATTCGAACATTTGAGAATGATTTCATGACATTATGTCGCACAAAATCTGGAGATGGTATGTACAGAGTTTCATCTTGATTGAGTTGAAAATGTAGGACTTATTGACAATAGATTTTGCCTTTGTCACGACGTGGCAAAAAGTCTAGTTAGGCAGAAGTGGGCGTGGCCAATTACAAATTGATGCAGAATCATATAAGGAACAATATGATATACAATGCATACAATGCATACAACCTTGGTGTTACTTTTGATCAGGACATGTCATTTAAATCCCATATTAAACAGGTTTCTAGGATTTCCTTCTTTCATCTCCGGAATATTGCCAAAATTAGAAATATCCTATCCAGGAGCGACGCTGAAAAACTAGTCCATGCATTTGTTACTTCAAGGCTGGACTATTGTAATTCTTTACTATCAGGATGTCCACAAAATGCAGTTAAAAGCCTTCAGCTGATTCAAAATGCTACAGCAAGAGTTCTGATGAAAATTAAAAAGAGAGATCATATTTCTCCTATTTTTGCTTCCCTTCATTGGCTCCCTGTTAAATCCAGAATAGAATTTAAAATTTTCCTCCTCCCATATAAAGCCCTTAATAATCTCTAGCTCCATCATACATCAGAGATCTGATTGGTCCATATGTTCCTAACAGAGCACTTCGTTCTCAGACTGCAGGTTTACTGGTGGTTCCTAGAGTCTCTAGAAGTAGAATGGGAGGCAGATCCTTCACTTATCAGGCTCCTCTCCTGTGGAACCAGCTCCCAGCTTTAGTCCGTGAGGCAGACACCCTGTCTACTTTTAAGGCTAGGCTTAAAACTTTCCTTTTTGATAAAGCTTATAACAAGAGTGGCTTAGGTTATCCTGAGCTATCTCTGTAGTTATGCTGCTATAGGCTTAGGCTGCTGGAGGACATATTGACCACTTTCACTCTCTGCTACATTCTCATACTGCTCTTCAAATTTGCTTTATTTGTTGTTATTTCAGCTTTTAACTTTATGTTCTCTCTTTTCTCTTCCTAGAAGCTACACCTGGCCTGACTTTGTGTCTACCTGTGACACCTTCCTGGAGGGGGGCATCGCCCAAGCTTCTGCTGGCAACAACTTAATGCTCACCTTCTACCGATGATCCACATGGCCCTGTCTTTCAATGTTTAACCCTATTTTTCTCCTAGACATAGCTACTGACTGAGCTTTTACTGTAACTAATTATACAGTGCCTTGCGAAAGTACTCGGCCCCCTTGTACTGGTCAACCTCTTGCCACATTTCAGGCTTCAAACATAAAGATATAACATGCTAGTTTTTTGTGAAGAATCAACAACAAGTGGGACACAATCATGAAGTGGATTGAAATTTATTGGATGTGTCAAACGTTTTTAACAAACAAAAAACTGAAAAGTGGGGCGTGCAATATTATTTGGCCCCCTTACTTGCAGAGCAGCAAACTCACTCCAGAAGTTCAGTGAGGATCTCTGAATGATCCAATGTTGTCCGAAATGACTGATGATGATAAATAGAATCCACCTATGTGTAATCAAGTCTCCGTATAAATGCATCTGCTTTGTGATAGTCTCAGGGTTCTGTTCAAAGCGCAGAGAGCATCATGAAGACCAAGGAACACACCAGGCAGGTCTGAGATACTGTTGTGGAGAAGCTTAAAGCCGGATTTGGATACAAAAAGATTTCCCAAGCTTTAAACATCCCAAGGAGCACTGTGCAAGCAATCATATTGAAATGGAAGGAGTATCAGACCACTGCAAATCTACCAAGACCCAGCCGTCCCTCTAAACTTTCATCTCGAACAAGGAGAAGACTGATCAGAGATGCAGCCAAGAGGCCCATGATCACTCTGGATGAACTGCAGAGATCTACAGATGAGGTGGGAGAGTCTGTCCATAGGACAACAATCAGCTGTCCACTGCACAAATCTGGCCTTTATGGAAGAGTGGCAAGAAGAAAGCCATTTCTCAAAGATATCCATAAAAAGTCTCGTTTAAAGTTTGCCACAAGCCACCTGGGAGACACACCAGACATGTGGAAGAAGGTGCTCTGGTCAGATGAAACCAAAATCAAACTGTTTGGCCACAATGCAAAACGATATGTTTGGCGTGAAAGCAACACAGTTCATCACCCTGAACACACCATCCCCACTGTCAAACATGGTGGTGGCAGCATCATGGTTTGAGCCTGCTTTTCGTCAGCAGGGACAGGGAAGATGGTTAAAATTAATGGGAAGATGGATGGGGCCAAATACAGGACCATTCTGGAAGAAAACCTGTTGGAGTCTCCAAGAGACCTGAGACTGGGACGGAGATTTGTCTTCCAACAAGACAATGATCCAAAACATAAAGCCAAATCTACAATGGAATGGTTCACAAATAATCGAGAATCTGTGGAAAGAGCTGAAGACTGCTGTTCACGAACGGTCTTCATCAAACCTCACTGAGCTCGAGCTGTTTTGCAATAAAGAATGGGCAAGAATTTCATTCTCTTGATGTGCAAAACTGATAGAGACATACCCCAAGCGACTTGCAGCTGTAATTGCCGCAAAGGGTGGCGCTACAAAGTATTAACGCAAGGGGGCCGAATAATATTGCATGCCCCACTTTTCGGTTTTTTATTTGTTAAAAAAGTTTGACACATCCAATAAATTTCATTCCACTTCACAATTGTGTCCCACTTGTTGTTGATTCTTCACAAAAAATGTGAATGTTATATCGTTATGTTTGAAGCCTGAAATGTCACAAAAAGTTGACCAGTTCAAGGGGGCCGAATACTTTCGCAAGGCACTGTATGATAAAGGAAAGCAGTTCACCTCCCTGAACAGTGTCTTGGAGGCTGTGGTTGCTGCAACATGAAAACCTCAATGTCAACAAATCAAGACATTGACAGACTCCATGAATGGAATGAGTGTGACTGTTTTCAAAAAGAAGGGTATGTATTGGTAAGTGATTTATTATTAAATGTCTGAAATGTTTATTTGTACATTTGAATTGTCTGCTTTTATTCCCACTTTATTAGATATAAATAAACACGAAACACGTAAACATTTTCATTTTTTATTTATTTGCAGGAGAAATCTGTACGCTTATTGTTGCTCAATAACTGTCCACATACAGACAGGAAAGCAATAAACTTATTTTTATTTTCCTCCATAGCAGGTCTGAGGTTTATTATCATTTTGGTTTGGGTGAGAGCACTGTAGTTGTTTAAAAATAAAATGAACCCTCAGAAATACAGCTTTTCTATTAAAGGGAACATATTATACAAAATCCATGCAGTGGCGGTGCCAGGGGATGAATAACACTGGCCACCTCAGTGGTCCCCCAGATGTGATGAGCTTCTGATTACCAGTGAATGCAGCATGAAACAATGGTTAGAGTTTTCCCTGCTTATAATGATTAAAGTCACTTGTTTCTTCGTGTAGTGTAATGAACCACTGATCTCTCTCTTTAACTTATCGGCGTCTAAGCTTTCGGCCTGGTAACATGTATAACACGATGAGGAACGTGACCTCAGTAAAATGTATAAGGGAGAATTCCTCATGCATGGGTTTAAATAATTTGTTGAGTTTAAATAATTTGTTTAGCTTTTTCTATTTGAAAGTCTGATGGTGTCTGTCAGTTATGTTACTGGATCTAATATGTTCGCTTTGGGACGGATTCAAACCGTCTATATACATATTTACACCTTGCATCCATGTAAAACTTTAGCTCTCATTAGCTCTAGCTGCATTCCACCTGTGTGAGACCCACTGTTTACATGTTTGCAGAAGTTAAGCCGCCTTGGCTAGCAAAACGAAATATGTCATGTTTCAGATTTATATTGTTATTAAGTTTACTTGTGAGGAACTTTGCATGTTATTCTATATAAAAGTGTCTGGTTTTATGACTTGGAATATGGTTTTTTTGCCTTTATTTAGCATTTTATGACTTTGTAAAGCTACGTTCTGAAGTCAGTAAGGACTGTGATGGAGTTTTCGAGGTCACCACTAGGGGCGCGGTTTGTGAAGAACATGCAAACAAATGGTGTTCAAGTTAACAGTGAGAATCATCAGAAGCCGAGTTTAGAAGCAGTTTATGTAGTATCTTTAAGAGTGTGCGTCCATAAGACTGGTGAGTTGTGTAAACTGTTTTATAAGGATAATTTGTTATTTAGGTTTGTTGTTCTGGGCATTTTCTGTTAGCTCATTTCACTTAATAGAAGATGTTGCAAATAACTTTTTACCTTTTGTTGGTGATTTTATTATATTAAGATACCTTTTTCTAACTGGATCTCCACATTATAACCTATTGGAACACAGGTGATAAAACGGTATATTTCATTTGTTACCAAATATAGTTCCGGCTGCAAATAAAGGTCTTTGGGCCAATTAGTTGGGTTAAAAATTAAGCTAGTGACTGTAATCTTTTATGTAGTCTATTTATATTTGAAGTTGTGATTATAATGAATTATAGACAAATATTTTATTTGTGTATTCTGTTTCGTAGAACAACAAACACTCGTACCTGGTACCTGATTCTGCTTATTAAAGAAACTGTAAAACATCACCTGGCCAGGATCATTGACTTTTTAACCAGTGTACGCTCTACGATCACCACCATAGTAAAGTGGTCATTAATCTTAGAAATCACCATTACAGCTAATGCATTCAGATATGTTCAGAAACCTGTTTATCCAACACTGTATGAGCATCCATTGATGTGTATTTTCTAGTTTTCACGGTGTTAGGGTTAGGGTGAGTTGTTCTGGAGATACAAGGATTTTTGGATGTTCTGAAAAAGAGAAATAAATATCTGCACTTGTCAGAGACTCTCTTCTGGGATTTGATGTCAGTGTCTTCTACATATAGGCTGTGAAACTTTATATGCTGGAAAGTGTTATGGAGAACTTTAATTGCTGTTTTTTAGTCAGTCTGAAATATAAATTTGTAAAAACAAAAGACAAATGGTCTGTAATAGTTTTTTTTGTTGTTCCTATTATTATTACAGCATCAAAGCATTTTTCAAAGTCAGTTATTGGTTGTGATTTTGTTGTGCCAACCCAAGATGTTTAATTCAATTCAATTCAGTTTTATTTATATAGCGCCAATTCACAACACATGTTGTCTCAAGGCACTTCACAAAAGTCATGTACATACATTCCAATTAATCCTAACCATTGAACAGTGCAGTCAAAGTTAGTTATTTATACAAATTGGATAAAAAGTTTTTCTGTCTAAGGAAACCCAGCAGATTGCATCCAGTCAGTGACTTGCAGCATTCACTCCTCCCGGATGAGCATGTAGAGACAGTGGACAGTCACTGGCGTTGACTTTGCAGCAATCCCTCATACTGAGCATGCATGTAGCAACAGTGGAGAGGCAAAACTCCCTTTTAACAGGAAGAAACCTCCAGCAGAACCAGGCTCAGTGGGAGCGGCCATCTGCCACGACCGACTGGGGGTTTGAGAGAACAGAGCAGAGACACAAAGAGAACAAAGAAGCTCTGATCCAGGAGTCCGTTCTATGGGAAGGAAAAGTAAATGTTAATGGATGTAGCTCCTTTAGTCGTTTCACCTAGAAAGAAAGAACAGATAAACTCTGAGCCAGTTTTCAAGGTTAGAGTCTGAAAAAGAGCACATAGAGTTAGTTACAGTAAAGCTCAGTCAATTGCCATGTCTAGGACAGAGACAGGGTTAAACACTAAAAGACAGGGCTATGTGGATCATCGGTAGAGGGTGAGCATTAAGTAGTTGCCAGCAGAAGCTTGGACGATTCCCCTCTCCAGAAAGGTGTCACAGGTATTCACAGAGCCAGGCCAGGTGTAGCTTCTAGGAAGAGAAAAGAGAGAACAAGCTAAAAGCTGAAATAACAACAAATAATGCAAAATTGGAGAGTAGTGTGAGAATGTAGCGAAGAGGGTGAAATTGGTCATTAAGTCCTCCAGCAGCCTAAGCCTATAGCAGCATTACTACACAGATAGTTTCAGTTCAGATTATTTTGTTAAACGGCGCTTATTTACAACAATGTCGTCTCAAGGCACCCCACAAAGGGTCCCACTGATGGTCATTGTTATACTAAAAACCACAAGGATCGGGATACCTCCCTCTGTCAGACTGATTATAACCATTGGAAAAGAGAGGGGGTCATACAGGTAGCAGAAATGGAGGGTGTGTTTGCACCTCAATCATAACTGAGCAGGTTTAGGCTAAACCTGACTCCCCCTTACTCCAACCAACAGGGAGGGAGGAAGGATCCTTCCCTGGTAAACTAAGCCACTCTAACTATAAGCTTTATCAAAAAGGAAAGTTTTAAGCCTAGCCTTAAAAGTAGACAGGGTGTCTGCCTCACGGACCACAACTGGGAGCTGGTTCCACATGAGAGGAGCCTGATAACTAAAGGATCTGCCTCCCATTCTACTTCTAGAGACTCTAGGAACCACCAGTAAACCTCAAGTCTGAGAACGAAGTGCTCTGTTAGTAACGTATGGAACAATCAGATCTCTGATGTGTGACGGAGCTAGATCATTAAGGGCTTTATATGTGAGGAGGAGAATTTTAAATTCTATTCTGGATTTAACAGGGAGCCATTGTAGGGACGCTAAAATAGGAGAAATATGATCTCTCTTTTCAATTTTCATCAGAACTCTTGCGGCAGCCTTTTGAATCAGCTGAAGGCTTTTAACTGCATTTTGTGGACATCCTGATAGTAAAGAATTACAATAGTCCAGCCTTGAAAATACCTTTAAAATACCAGGGTTAATAAAAGGGTTAAAATGCATAAGCGCGGATGGCGCGTTATGAACAATGTTCTGTTTAAAATCACCCTTTAAATAAAGTTTATCTTAACCTTAAAACATAAAAAGAGCACAAACCGGCACGTGTGCTACAGATAGCCTGCTAGCACTAAGGTAGCCGAGTTTCACAAAAACAAAACTAAACTTCATAAATGAAAACGTTCAGATTATTTCATCCTAACTGTTAATCTGCCCAAACCTAACCTCTGACCATGGTGAGGAAATGTTGTCCAAGAGGCAATGAAGTTTGAAGAAGGTATCCACAGTGAACAAAGGATTAGCTTTCCGCTAACCTCCTCAGCTTCTCACGATCAGAAGGTGCGTTCGTTCTGTGCACAAAAGGGTTAGCTCCGGAGCTGTAGCTGGGCGGCTAGTCCTGTCAGCTGCGGTCTCTGCTGTCTTCCTTCCAGGCTGGGAGACCACGTCTTTGCAGGGGCTTCTCTCGAACACCGTTTGCGTCTGCGGGGGTTATCTTTGCATATGATCGATGAGCATATGGCTTCCTTGGATCCAGTTGAAGAGTTTATGTTTTTTTGTCAGCAAAAGACATCAGCGCGCTTTGTTCCCCTCCTATCCCGATGGTCTCCGGTGCTATCCCGATGGTCTACGGTGTGGAAGAGGGCGGATGTAGCAACAGCTGTGCTTTTATTTGGGTAGTAGCGTCACAGGAAGTCCACAGTTATCCCGTTTCCTGGCTGTGCCGGAAGAAGGTTAATGCACTTTATTTTGAAAGTTCCAGAAAGGTCTTTACCGGAGCTTGATGTTGAAATCCATGGCTGTGGGTCCCAACATCCCCCCTTTTTAGTTCCGAAGAATGAGATGAAGTCCACAGTCTTTGGGGCTAACAATAGGTCCTCAGCCATGTGAAAAGAGTCACTGGGGTCTTGTAAGTAGGCATAGTTCAACAGTTCATTTTGGTTCAGAGGTTAGTGTTTGGACAGCAGTGAGGCAGGCTTGGGCAGAGACTAACGCTAATAAAATGTTTTAAAGAGAAAAAAAAAAAAAAAAAAGTCATGTAATAATTTTCACACCATAATAATACTGCTTTTACACCTTAATTTCTGAAGTTCAAAACCATTAAGAAAGAAAAAGATTAAAACAGAATATAGGGTGTTGGAGATTATTTGCCATCTTCATACCTTGTTCGATAGATTTTACAGGGTTGATTCTCGGCTGCAACGGCTTGCCATGTCTTTTAGGAACGCTGTTACCTCAGTTATAACACACCTGCAGATCATCTCAAACTCCTCCTTTGTGATGACATCTTTGGAGTGGCTCTCTTTACCACCAACCTTACAGTTCGATGTTGCACTGTGAAAAGGTGTTTGTCTTTTAACTGGTGGCTTGTCTTTTGGCAGGTGCCAGTTACCACCCCCCTGGTTCTGTTGCATCACTTGGGAAGGTACTTTGCGCTTCTCCTTAGGCCTGTACTCAGTTTGAATGTTTAACACTCTAACTTTGCCTTTTCCTGCTCTGTCTGAACGGACACGTGTTTCCCACACAAGCTGAGCATATCTACGAGTCTCCTGCATGGAGAGATTATCGGTTATACAATGCATAGTCACTTCATACTGCACGCAAACGTGGAGGTTGTGAAGAAACAACGACTTAAAAGTGTGGTCTTCTTCAAGACCTGGAGCATAACATCCCTGAAAATAAGCTGCCTTTAAACGGTGGAAATATTCTCTGGGAGGTTCATCTTGCTTTTGCAAAACTGTCAAAGCATTAATAGTGGCAGCGGCTTCATCTCTGTAAACATAGTACTCTTCTCTAAGAGCCTGGCAGACAGCTGGATAACTGTCACTAATTTCTGGAGGAAGAGTTTTTATGAACACATGAACACTCTTAGCTGTTGTTTTCCAAATAAGCCTCAGCTTCTCACGGTGAGAAAAAAAACACAAGTCAAGAAGGCAATGTTCAACCTCAAGCAGGTAAGCATCAATATTTGACTCCTGGCTACTTGGATCAAAAATTTCTATGTCTTTAGCAAGGGATTCAAGCTGTTTGAAACGGACACCATGCTCCCAAGGTGGACCACGTCCATCTGAGAAGTCACGCTGGTTAAGTTCATGAAATGGTGGAAGATCATGATAAAACCTCTGGGGAAGGAGACGAGTCTTCTCATGCTTTAAATGAGAGCTTTCTAATGAATGGACTCGTGCAAGTGGTGGTCAGTCAGGTTGGATTTAGTCACCTGAGAACCATGAGCATCTTTCCTGGTCCCTAGGGGTCAACACAGGGTCAGAAGGGAGAGGGGTGCCGATCAGGCCGGAACGGTGCTCCTCCCACCGAATTGGACCACGTGTGCATGCCGAGTCCGGCACTTGGTCGTCTTGGTGGTTGTTCACTGCAATGGAATTTGGCAGGACACCACTGGAGACCATCTGACTTCCAACAATTGTGTTAAGGTCTGTGGAAGTAAGTTGAACACTTTGACTAAATTTAGAAAAGGGAGACTGACCTAAGTGCTGAAGCCTGCTGTCTGAGTCTGCCCCCTGCTGTGGCTGCTGTGAGTGAAAATGCAAATCAGGTACCTGAACGGTGGGGATCTGTTCCTGCTTTTGGGATGAAGCTTTCTTGAGCTCGTCTGCCTTCAGGTCCACTAACTTTGCTTCAGCTTTCTTGGTCCTCTCCTCAGCTTTTGAGAGCTCAAGCTTTGCAGCATTCTCCCTTTCAAGGGTCATCTGATGGTCAGTCTGTAACTGAGAATATCTTTTAGCTTCCAGTTGTGATTTCTGCTGATACAACAAGGTAAGCTGGCAAAGAACATCTGAAATCAGAGCATCTCTAGTCGGACACTTAATGAGGTTTACCAACTCCTGAATCCTCTCATCACATTTGGCAAGGTCAAACTGATTTAAAACATCCCGCTCATCTGGAGACAAACGGATGAGATCAGCAACCACCACTTTCTGCATCTCCACGTCTGCTGAATTCATAATGGAGTTTGATTCCATCATTCTGGCAGACACTACAAAACAACAACAAAGTTATGAGAATATTGCTAAAAGCAACAACATCTAACAAATGTATGTCCAGCTATATATGTATATCTGACTATACATATATTGGAAACATTTGATTGTAAAATGGGTGCACCAGTTGATCATTCAACCTGTGACTTATGACAACACTATGCTCTAAGTGTTACAATGCTACTCCTTTCTTTAGGGATATTTGTGATTTTAGAGTTAATTTTTCACCTTTCTTGGGAGGAGCTAGTAATTAGACACTACTATTAACCTTTAAGGGAATTTTGTTTAAAATGCAAAGGAAAAAGAAAATTGCTACACCTCCTAGGTGTAATAATTGCAATTTGACTTTTGATTCACCCCCCTTTATAGCAGGCAGGGTGATTAGATTAAATTTGGGATTTAATCTGGCAAAAATCCTGTTTTTTCAAACCATAAAACAAACTATAAAGTTCCTGAATGGATACATGCATCAAAATTAGGTCAGATACTAAACTAACTGCAAAGTTAATTCGATTTCAGATTGTGGTCGTACAAAAAACACAGCCTCTGGATACAGATGTGCAGCAACTTTCTGGACAGTGAGGTTAACTGAAGTTAAACCAAGTCTCAAGTTATTGCTTACACAGAAGAAACCAGACTGAGTCCGAACATCTAAAATTTTGCCTATGTAGCAGAGTTGATTGTTACAAGCACGGAGATATTGGAGTTATTAATTTTGACGAAAGTCTAAATTTGTGAACTCCTGGAGTATCACGAGTTATGATGTTCTCTTAAATATAATCAGTGACATCTGATGTTAGAACTGATGTTTTGAATCCCATTGTGACCAGTGACAGCTGGTTTTAAGCTAATCACTTGGTACATCAATAATGTGCAGTTGTGGTTTATTCATTCACATTTATGTACGGTGTAAGCTGTTCATGATAATGCCCACCCAGGGACACCAATATGTTGTAATTATGAATCTGAGAATATTATTTTATATTTAATATTAATATTTTAATATTTGTTCAAATAATATTTCGGTCTGTTAAGGGTTGTCCTGTGAATACCAGCCCAGTAAGGCGATGGTATTAGGACAAAATGGAAAGGTGTGAGACGAGCTCTGACATTATTGAACAGCATAAACTCTGCACACACATGGAATGAATTCACACAATTTCTTAAAATTCAAGAATTTATTAACAAAAACAAGTCAACTCAAAGTCAAACATATTTCAATCAACAAACTCTTTATAATGCTAAAACAATCCAACTAAACTACCAAGCAGAATTAAAGAATGGGGAAGATTAATGGGCTATGTACAATATAAACAAGTTGATTAAAGATGATTGGAAATTATGACCAAAAGAGTGATGCAACATTACCATGCAATGTTTATGTTTGAGAACCAAGGATTATCTTGAAGAATCTGGAAGTGAAGTTAAGTTAGTCTTGGAACTAACTTAGGCAATAATCAGCAACATTTAGAAAACCCTTCACAATACAAGATCAGATAAAATATTATTTTAATAAAATAATGTTTTAAATAATGATCTGCTGAATAAAACCAACCTTCTGGATGACCATTTCTCAACGGTGTCTAATTAGCTGCCTTTAGTTATTGAAATAATATTTGAAGAAATATTATTAAGGGAGTATTTTGGAAAAGAGCCAAATCTTTCTGGAGAAATGGGGCATTCGTTCTGTGAACAAAAGGGTTAGCTCCGGAGCTGTAGCTGGGCGGCTCGTCCTGTCCGCCGCGGTCTCTGCTGTCTTCCTTCCAGGCTGGGAGACCGCGTCTTTGTAGGGGCTTCTCTCGAACACCGTTTGCGTCTGCGGGGGTTATCTTTGCATATGATCGATGATCATATGGCTTCCTTGGATCCAGTTGAAGAATTTATGTTTTTTTGTCAGCAAAAGACATCAGCGCGCTTTGTTCCCCTCCTATCCCGATGGTCACCGGTGTGGAAGAGGGCGGATGTAGCAACAGCTGTGCTTTTATTTGGGTAGTGGCATCACAGGAAGTCCGCAGTTATCCCGTTTCCTGGCTGTGCCGGAAGAAGGTTAATGCACTTTATTTTGAAAGTTCCAGAAAGGTCCGTACCGGAGTTTGATGTTGAAATCCATGGCTGTGGGTCCCAACAAAACAGAATTATTGTCCTCCATTGTGTCTGGTAATCTTCGATGAAAATCCATGCTCTACATCAGAGATCTTCAACATGGAGGTGACACCATATCTGTACTTTGGCAACCCCACACTGGAATAAAATAAAAATAGTTGGGGCAAGTCACTATAGGCTTTATTTGCAAGAATATGTTCCTTAAAATAATGAAATAAATCCACAACCAAAACTGCTCATCTCACAAATTACAAAGATTTTGCAACCATAACTGACAATCATGAAAATAACTTTTTTTCATTTTAACTGAAAATGCATTATTTTATTTTATATCGCAGACAAACTTAAACTGATGTCAATTAAACTAACCTTTGACCTCACACACTAGAACAACAACAAAAAAAAACAAATCAAGTTTGATTCTAAAGGAATCCAAACGTTGGAGCCTGTATCAGGCCAGACTCCATGTAGTGCACAAAGCTGTCATAGGTCTGGTGGACGGGGAGGCGCAGAGTGACCTCGCAGGTGTTCGCCTCTGGATACAGAAAAGGAGTTATGCTCTAAAAGACAGGATGAACTGGATTTTCAAAAGAACATGAAGTCACTAGCAGTAGCAACTCAGCTGATGCCCCCTCCTTTTTCATTGGACCTCTTTTAAGGACCCTGTAATCATTGTTTCAATTTTGTTATTTTGGGAAAATAAAACCCATTTTCCTTGAAAATTATTTCTGTGTCCTCATGCTTGACCGACCCGGTCCCTCACATCATGGAATATTCGTCGAGCACTTTCCAAGGCTTCCACTAGTATATCCATCACAAAGCATGTACTAGGACGAAGAGGATCTATTCTCTCACGGAGATGTTCAAATACTCGGTTTTGTAGAGGCATGGGATTTTCTGGAACATCAACTGCAGCTTCATGATCAACAGGTGTTGGTCCTTCCCAGTCAATGCCATAATCCTCCAGAGTTCCCTACACAAAGGGACATAGTGCTTAGAGATATTCTTTCATTATACCACTTATGTCTCTTTATATTAATTTACTTAGCCTAAAAGATTGCGAGTTTGCAGGAATTACATTATTCATTGACACAAATTTTACATAACTTGTTTGTTTTATGAAACAACCTTAATGACGCCTTTCTTTATAAAGGAAACACAAAAGATCTGTTTACTTACCTGTTCACAAACAGGTTCAGTGATAGGATGCGCCCCCATAATCTGTCCTTCAATCCACAACTGCTGGGGAGACTTTCGGTGCTCTGTAGAAAGGCGATGACGATCCCAAGCTTTCTTAAACAGCTGTAAATGTTCGTTAATTTTGGGAAGCATCACATAATGTAGACAAATGAGGTCTAGCTTGTCGTCTACATTTACCACACCAGAGTTGTAAAGATGTTGAAAGGCTGTATAATAGTTTACAGTCACTGAGCACCAGACATCTCTCCACAGTCG
This sequence comes from Girardinichthys multiradiatus, assembly GCF_021462225.1. Lineage (NCBI taxonomy): Eukaryota > Metazoa > Chordata > Actinopteri > Cyprinodontiformes > Goodeidae > Girardinichthys > Girardinichthys multiradiatus. Next base: position 3,674,575 of record NC_061797.1, read on the forward strand.
TTCGATTCTCTGATTGTGAACACTCCGTTCGGTTATGAAACTTGTTCTATTTGTAGTATAAAAACATAGATGACAATGGAAAAATATATGTTAACATGAAAAGAATAAAGTTCTTACATAAATTAAATATTTGTTCGTCAATGTGCTTCCTACCTGGTCCTCGCTGTGGATGTTCAAGCATGAAATGAGCGACGTCAACATTCTCCCCTCCTTTGTCACTGCGAACCCTTGTTGGAATCCCAAATTGCTGGACTGCGGCAAGAAAGGCGCTCAATACAGTGGAGGCTCTATTATTATTATTGGCACAGAGGTACATGATCTTTCTGCTGTACCCATCAATTCCTCCATGGATCACAATTCTCCAACTGCAGGTATGAAAATAAAAAAATATTTTTTTAAATGTACCTCACTATAGAACGTTTTCTTGCTACAGAGCTCACCAGATAAGGACTCACCGAATCAACTTGTGATTTCCATCAATGTGCCATAAAGAATTTGGTGCTGGTACAGAGTACACTCTTCTTGGAATAACGTTTATTCCAAGCCCTCGACACAGCATGCCAGCAGGATCCAATACTCTCAGGGTTTCAATAACACGAGACCTTTGAACCCTTAATAATCCAACACAAAATAATAAGGAAAATAATAAATAAGGAAAACTGGGTGGTTTCCATGCCATCATTGTTTTGACATTGGACAAATGCTCACCTTAGTCCAACACTTGAGATATCCACTGACCGTTTTGATTCCTGAATCAGGGAACTGCTGAATGAAACTAGACACTATACATTTCAGCTACTCATAGTCCTTAATTTAGACATGTTACAGGGGTATGGAGTCTATACAAGATGTCACACTTGCAAAAGTCACAAGTACAACTTTGATCAAATTTGAGCACAATTATAATGATGGTTAAATGTTGGATCCATTGTGGGCTGGATGCTGCTGCAATACTGCAAAGTCTTACCAGTCTGGTGGATGAAGGGACACCTCCTCGGTCTAACTATGTCAATGTGATGAGGGACTCTGTTCTTGAAAGTGCTTTTAGAGCATTCAAAAGACAAAGATTTTCTCCTTGGCATAGGCTCAATGTTACCTTTGTCGACACTGCCGGGGTACTAGAAGGAGCTCTGGATGATGGGGGGCCAACCAGGGAGTTCCTTCGCCTGCTAATCACAGAAATAAAAGACAGCTCTTTTTTTAATGGCCCCGACTACAACAAGAATCTGTCCTTGGTGTCTCGGAGTATGCCACACTATCATACAATTTGAAGTCACTTGCTTGTTTTTAACATTTTTGGCACTGTGATGTCAATTCTGATAAACTGTTTTCTTGTGTCCATGTGTTTGGTGGTTTCACTTTAATTTTTTAGGTGTAGATAACGGCAACTACAGGAATCTGGGACAGATGATAAGTGTGGCCCTTGTCCATGGAGGAATCAAGCCCTTATTTTTTTCCCGGCGATTATACCACAGCATAGCCAGTCGTCTAACATCCCCAGTCACTCTTGAAGAAGTGGATGACAGAGAACTGCAAAGGGTAGGTAATACTGTTATATTTGGGTAAATTGAGTATGAGACCAGGAGGGTATTGAAAAAAAGTCTATAAGCTTTGGGGTCATGACATATTGGAATTGAAATTGCTCACAAATATCACATTTGGTCATCCAAATAAGCTTCCTTGAATGGCTCAAATTAAGTGTATGTTTATTATTTCCCCATTTGCTGTTACACAGGTAATAACTGCAGAAACTCTGGCAGAAGCACGGGATGCCCTAATGGAGGCTTCAGGTTCTCTTTGTCTTCTTGGCTGTTCTGCGGGTCTCCGAAGTCTGGATGAAAAGGAGTACTTTACACAACAAGCTCTAAGGGTATATGTCGAAGGAAGGACACAGAAAGCTTTGGAGCAGTAAACAAAAACGAAATTTTATATTTGATCTTAAATATTATGTTTTATGTCAAAGTGGGAAAATGAGATGGCTTTTTCTTTGGTAAACACTCTTGTACTTCAAAGAGAGATTTTACATGTTTACATTTTATATGTTCTGTATATGTCTTATATGTTCTGCTTCATGCAGGAACGTTATGATATGAATGTTCTGTGTAGGTTTCTAATTTATATATTCTGCTACACTTTGTATTTCCTTTAAATTACTTTGCCAAAGGGGAAACAGCAAATCTAGACATTTTAAGTTATTCTTGCCAGGTCATATATGAAAACTAACACAAAATGCCTTGCTTTCTTCTGTTTGGTTAGATTTGTGGATGGGATGAATGCCATGGGCCTTGCTGAAAAAATAAGAAGCCACATAGAGGAACTGGAACCACTATTTGTGGGTGGACCCAAAGCCCTTCAGCTCCAGGACCTCCTGGATCTTTTCAGTGTATCTTTTGCTGAACCAGGAAGCAACAGGCGCAGAGCACAGAACCAAACAGTCATGTTTTAGAATGACTGGCTGATTGAGGTGGATGGTATGGCTTCACATTGGATGCTTCAATTATACCCTAGTTTTCCTTCAGGCATTTGATGAGCGTGCCTAATTAGAATTATTAATCTTTGATAATGACTTTTCTATTTTTTTATGAACTGTGTTAGATTTCATGCTTCCATTTTTAGACCCACCCTTCTAAGAGACCAACTAACATGAATAACACCGTAATCTGTACAGGACATTTTCAATTACAATAGATGTATCAACTCTTTAAAGAAGCAATAAGCGCTGGAGTGGTGGTAGTGTTTTATTGTTTACTCAACATACAGGTATTGCATTGCTCAGAAGATATTTGTAGATTGAGTGCATTAAAAGATAAATACTTAAATATCAAAATTACTTTACTGTAAATGCCATCCCTGTTTTAATGTCCGGCCTTTCTCATGTATGTAGTTATTGTTATGAAACCAGTTAAAGAATCAATTGATAATTAGGACACTTAGAAACCACAGTATAATGTCAATGTAACATTTTTTACTTTCTGTGTTTTACTTTTTATAGAGGGAACGCGACCAGTGACACTGGAACAAATATTAGTGTTTGTTTCAGGATTGAACTCAATCCCCCCACTTGGGTTTCCCCGACGTCCAACCATTGAGTTTCTTCAATGTGATGATGGCAGTAGAAAACTGTATCCAGAGGCGAACACCTGCAAGGTCACTCTGCGCCTCCCCGTCCACCAGACCTATGACAGCTTTGTGCACTACATGGAGTCTGGCCTGATACAGGCTCCAACGTTTGGATTCCTTTAGAATCAAACTTGATTTGTTTTTTTTGTTGTTGTTGTTCTAGTGTGTGAGGTGAAAGGTTAGTTTCATTGACATCAGTTTAAGTTTGTCTGCGATATAAAATAAAATAATGCATTTTCAGTTAAAATGAAAAAAAGTTATTTTCATGATTGTCAGTTATGGTTGCAAAATCTTTGTAATTTGTGAGATGAGCAGTTTTGGTTGTGGATTTATTTCATAAATTTAAGGAACATATTCTTGCAGATAAAGCCTATAGTGACTTGCCCCAACTGTTTTTATTTTATTCCAGTGTGGGGTTGCCAAAGTACAGATATGGTGTCACCTCCATGTTGAAGATCTCTGATGTAGAGCATGGATTTTCATTGAAGATTGCCAGACACAATGGAGTTAAAAAATAAAAGTCCCACCTAAAGTAGCTTTACTAAATAAAAGTATCAAAAAATAAAATACCATTATTAAATAGAGTAATCTTGAAATAAATTGTAATATCTTAAATGCATAAATCTGGAAGTAAGTAAATACCTGACAAACTAAAAAAAGATTATTTCTATTATATATTTTGTTTAATTTCATGGGGACATTTATTTATTGGATGGAGTATTTATGAATAATTATAATAGTGTTTCTTTTCATTTTGAATTAATGAGCTCTCCATATATAATGACTACCCCCATCTGTTTAGTTTTTCTTTCCTGGGGAGGGGGGGGAGGGGGGGAGGGCTAACATAGGCATCTATCTAACATGTACATCTAGCATAAGCATCTAACATATACACTTAACATAAGCATCTAACATGTACACTTAACATAAGCATCTAACATGTACACTTAACATAAGCATCTAACATGTACACTTAACATAAGCATCTAACATGTACACTTAACATGTACATCTAACATAAGCATCTAACATATACATTTAACATAAGCATCTAACATGTACACTTAACATAAGCATCTAACATGTACACTTAACATAAGCATCTAACATGTACACTTAACATAAGCATCTAACATGTACACTTAACATGTACATCTAACATAAGCATCTAACATATACATTTAACATAAGCATCTAACATGTACACTTAACATAAGCATCTAACATGTACACTTAACATAAGCATCTAACATGTACACTTAACATAAGCATCTAACATGTACACTTAACATGTACATCTAACATAAGCATCTAACATATACATTTAACATAAGCATCTAACATGTACACTTAACATAAGCATCTAACATGTACACTTAACATAAGCATCTAACATGTACACTTAACATAAGCATCTAACGTACACTTAAAATAAGCATCTAACATGTACACTTAACATAAGCATCTAACATGTACACTTAACATGTACATCTAACATAAGCATCTAACATATACATTTAACATAAGCATCTAACATATACATTTAACATAAGCATCTAACATGTACACTTAACATGTACATCTAACATAAGCATCTAACATGTACACTTAACATAAGCATCTAACATGTACACTTAACATAAGCATCTAACATGTACACTTAACATAAGCATCTAACATGTACACTTAACATGTACATCTAACATAAGCATCTAACATGTACACTTAACATAAGCATCTAACATGTACACTTAACATGTACATCTAACATAAGCATCTAACATGTACACTTAACATGTACATCTAACATAAGCATCTAACATGTACACTTAACATAAGCATCTAACATGTACACTTAACATAAGCATCTAACATGTACACTTAACATAAGCATCTAACATGTACACTTAACATGTACATCTAACATAAGCATCTAACATGTACACTTAACATAAGCATCTAACATGTACACTTAACATAAGCATCTAACATGTACACTTAACATGTACATCTAACATAAGCATCTAACATATACATTTAACATAAGCATCTAACATGTACACTTAACATAAGTATCTAACATATACACTTAACATAAGCATCTAACATGTACACTTAACATAAGCATCTAACATGTACACTTAACATAAGCATCTAACATAAGCATCTAACATGTACACTTAACATGTACATCTAGCATAAGCATCTAACATGTACACTTAACATGTACATCTAGCATAAGCATCTAACATATACACTTAACATAAATATCTAACATATACACTTAACATAAGTATCTAACATATACATTTAACATAAGTATCTAACATATACACTTAACATAAGCATCTAACATGTACACTTAACATAAGCATCTAACATAAGCATCTAACATGTACACTTAACATGTACATCTAGCATAAGCATCTAACATATACACTTAACATAAGTATCTAACATATACACTTAACATAAGCATCTAACATGTACACTTAACATAAGCATCTAACATGTACACTTAACATAAGCATCTAACATAAGCATCTAACATGTACACTTAACATGTACATCTAACATAAGCATCTAACATATACACTTAACATAAGTATCTAACATATACATTTAACATAAGTATCTAACATATACACTTAACATAAGCATCTAACATGTACACTTAACATAAGCATCTAACATAAGCATCTAACATGTACACTTAACATGTACATCTAACATAAGCATCTAACATGTACACTTAACATGTACATCTAACATAAGCATCTAACATATACATTTAACATAAGCATCTAACATGTACACTTAACATGTACATCTAACATAAGCATCTAACATGTACACTTAACATAAGCATCTAACATGTACACTTAACATGTACATCTAACATAAGCATCTAACATATACATTTAACATAAGCATCTAACATGTACACTTAACATAAGCATCTAACATGTACACTTAACATGTACATCTAACATAAGCATCTAACATGTACACTTAACATAAGCATCTAACATGTACACTTAACATGTACATCTAACATAAGCATCTAACATGTACACTTAACATAAGCATCTAACATGTACACTTAACATAAGCATCTAACATGTACACTTAACATGTACATCTAACATAAGCATCTAACATATACATTTAACATAAGCATCTAACATGTACACTTAACATAAGCATCTAACATGTACACTTAACATGTACATCTAACATAAGCATCTAACATGTACACTTAACATAAGCATCTAACATGTACACTTAACATAAGCATCTAACATGTACAGTTAACATGTACATCTAACATAAGCATCTAACATATACATTTAACATAAGCATCTAACATGTACACTTAACATGTACATCTAACATGTACACTTAACATGTACATCTAACATAAGCATCTAACATATACATTTAACATAAGCATCTAACATGTACACTTAACATAAGCATCTAACATGTACACTTAACATGTACATCTAACATAAGCATCTAACATGTACACTTAACATAAGCATCTAACATGTACACTTAACATAAGCATCTAACATGTACACTTAACATGTACATCTAACATAAGCATCTAACATATACATTTAACATAAGCATCTAACATGTACACTTAACATAAGCATCTAACATGTACAGTTAACATGTACATCTAACATAAGCATCTAACATATACACTTAACATAAGCATCTAACATGTACACTTAACATAAGCATCTAACATGTACACTTAACATAAGCATCTAACATGTACACTTAACATAAGCATCTAACATGTACACTTAACATGTACATCTAACATAAGCATCTAACATATACATTTAACATAAGCATCTAACATGTACACTTAACATAAGCATCTAACATGTACACTTAACATAAGCATCTAACATGTACACTTAACATAAGCATCTAACATGTACACTTAACATGTACATCTAACATAAGCATCTAACATATACATTTAACATAAGCATCTAACATATACATTTAACATAAGCATCTAACATGTACACTTAACATAAGCATCTAACATGTACACTTAACATAAGCATCTAACATGTACACTTAACATAAGCATCTAACATGTACACTTAACATAAGCATCTAACATGTACACTTAACATGTACATCTAACATAAGCATCTAACATATACATTTAACATAAGCATCTAACATGTACACTTAACATAAGCATCTAACATGTACACTTAACATAAGCATCTAACATGTACACTTAACATAAGCATCTAACATGTACACTTAAAATAAGCATCTAACATGTACACTTAACATAAGCATCTAACATGTACACTTAACATGTACATCTAACATAAGCATCTAACATATACATTTAACATAAGCATCTAACATATACATTTAACATAAGCATCTAACATGTACACTTAACATGTACATCTAACATAAGCATCTAACATGTACACTTAACATAAGCATCTAACATGTACACTTAACATAAGCATCTAACATGTACACTTAACATAAGCATCTAACATGTACACTTAACATGTACATCTAACATAAGCATCTAACATGTACACTTAACATAAGCATCTAACATGTACACTTAACATGTACATCTAACATAAGCATCTAACATGTACACTTAACATGTACATCTAACATAAGCATCTAACATGTACACTTAACATAAGCATCTAACATGTACACTTAACATAAGCATCTAACATGTACACTTAACATAAGCATCTAACATGTACACTTAACATGTACATCTAACATAAGCATCTAACATGTACACTTAACATGTACATCTAACATAAGCATCTAACATGTACACTTAACATAAGCATCTAACATGTACACTTAACATAAGCATCTAACATGTACACTTAACATGTACATCTAACATAAGCATCTAACATATACATTTAACATAAGCATCTAACATGTACACTTAACATAAGCATCTAACATGTACACTTAACATAAGCATCTAACATGTACACTTAACATAAGCATCTAACATAAGCATCTAACATGTACACTTAACATGTACATCTAGCATAAGCATCTAACATATACACTTAACATAAGTATCTAACATATACACTTAACATAAGTATCTATCATATACATTTAACATAAGTATCTAACATATACACTTAACATAAGCATCTAACATGTACACTTAACATAAGCATCTAACATAAGCATCTAACATGTACACTTAACATGTACATCTAGCATAAGCATCTAACATATACACTTAACATAAGTATCTAACATATACACTTAACATAAGCATCTAACATGTACACTTAACATAAGCATCTAACATGTACACTTAACATAAGCATCTAACATAAGCATCTAACATGTACACTTAACATGTACATCTAACATAAGCATCTAACATATACACTTAACATAAGTATCTAACATATACATTTAACATAAGTATCTAACATATACACTTAACATAAGCATCTAACATGTACACTTAACATAAGCATCTAACATAAGCATCTAACATGTACACTTAACATGTACATCTAACATAAGCATCTAACATGTACACTTAACATGTACATCTAACATAAGCATCTAACATATACATTTAACATAAGCATCTAACATGTACACTTAACATGTACATCTAACATAAGCATCTAACATGTACACTTAACATAAGCATCTAACATGTACACTTAACATGTACATCTAACATAAGCATCTAACATATACATTTAACATAAGCATCTAACATGTACACTTAACATAAGCATCTAACATGTACACTTAACATGTACATCTAACATAAGCATCTAACATGTACACTTAACATAAGCATCTAACATGTACACTTAACATGTACATCTAACATAAGCATCTAACATGTACACTTAACATAAGCATCTAACATGTACACTTAACATAAGCATCTAACATGTACACTTAACATGTACATCTAACATAAGCATCTAACATATACATTTAACATAAGCATCTAACATGTACACTTAACATAAGCATCTAACATGTACACTTAACATGTACATCTAACATAAGCATCTAACATGTACACTTAACATAAGCATCTAACATGTACACTTAACATAAGCATCTAACATGTACAGTTAACATGTACATCTAACATAAGCATCTAACATGTACACTTAACATGTACATCTAACATGTACACTTAACATGTACATCTAACATAAGCATCTAACATATACATTTAACATAAGCATCTAACATGTACACTTAACATAAGCATCTAACATGTACACTTAACATGTACATCTAACATAAGCATCTAACATGTACACTTAACATAAGCATCTAACATGTACACTTAACATAAGCATCTAACATGTACACTTAACATGTACATCTAACATAAGCATCTAACATATACATTTAACATAAGCATCTAACATGTACACTTAACATAAGCATCTAACATGTACAGTTAACATGTACATCTAACATAAGCATCTAACATGTACACTTAACATGTACATCTAACATGTACACTTAACATGTACATTTAACATAAGCATCTAACATGTACACTTAACATAAGCATCTAGCATGTACACTTAACATGTACATCTAACATAAGCATCTAACATGTACACTTAACATAAGCATCTAACATGTACACTTAACATAAGCATCTAACATGTACACTTAACATGTACATCTAACATAAGCATCTAACATGTACACTTAGCATAAGCATCTAACATGTACACTTAACATGTACATCTAACATAAGCATCTAACATGTACACTTAACATAAGCATCTAACATGTACACTTAACATGTACATCTAACATAAGCATCTAACATGTACACTTAACATAAGCATCTAACATGTACACTTAACATGTACATCTAACATAAGCATCTAACATATACATTTAACATAAGCATCTAACATGTACACTTAACATGTACATCTAACATAAGCATCTAACATGTACACTTAACATGTACATCTAACATAAGCATCTAACATGTACACTTAACATGTACATCTAACATAAGCATCTAACATGTACACTTAACATAAGCATCTAACATGTACACTTAACATAAGCATCTAACATGTACATCTAACATAAGCATCTAACATGTACACTTAACATGTACATCTAACATAAGCATCTAACATATACATTTAACATAAGCATCTAACATGTACACTTAACATGTACATCTAGCATAAGCATCTAACATATACACTTAACATAAGCATCTAACATGTACACTTAACATAAGCATCTAACATAAGCATCTAACATGTACACTTAACATGTACATCTAACATGTACACTTAACATAAGCATCTAACATGTACACTTAACATGTACATCTAACATAAGCATCTAACATATACATTTAACATAAGCATCTAACATGTACACTTAACATAAGCATCTAACATGTACACTTAACATGTACATCTAACATAAGCATCTAACATATACACTTAACATAAGCATCTAACATGTACACTTAACATAAGCATCTAACATATACACTTAACATAAGCATCTAACATGTACACTTAACATAAGCATCTAACATGTACACTTAACATAAGCATCTAACATGTACACTTAACATAAGCATCTAACATGTGCACTTAACATGTACATCTAACATAAGCATCTAACATGTACACTTAACATAAGCATCTAACATGTACACTTAACATGTACATCTAACATAAGCATCTAACATGTACACTTAACATAAGCATCTAACATGTACACTTAACATAAGCATCTAACATGTACACTTAACATGTACATCTAACATAAGCATCTAACATATACACTTAACATAAGCATCTAACATAAGCATCTAACATAAGCATCTAACATATACATTTAACATAAGCATCTAACATGTACACTTAACATGTACATCTAACATAAGCATCTAACATATACACTTAACATAAGCATCTAACATAAGCATCTAACATAAGCATCTAACATATACATTTAACATAAGCATCTAACATGTACACTTAACATGTACATCTAACATAAGCATCTAACATGTACACTTAACATGTACATCTAACATAAGCATCTAACATATACATTTAACATAAGCATCTAACATGTACACTTAACATAAGCATCTAACATGTACACTTAACATGTACATCTAACATAAGCATCTAACATATACATTTAACATAAGCATCTAACATGTACACTTAACATAAGCATCTAACATGTACACTTAACATGTACATCTAACATAAGCATCTAACATATACATTTAACATAAGCATCTAACATGTACACTTAACATAAGCATCTAACATGTACACTTAACATAAGCATCTAACATATACACTTAACATAAGCATCTAACATGTACACTTAACATAAGCATCTAACATGTACACTTAACATAAGCATGTAACATGTGCACTTAACATGTACATCTAACATAAGCATCTAACATGTACACTTAACATAAGCATCTAACATGTACACTTAACATGTACATCTAACATAAGCATCTAACATGTACACTTAACATAAGCATCTAACATGTACACTTAACATAAGCATCTAACATGTACACTTAACATGTACATCTAACATAAGCATCTAACATATACATTTAACATAAGCATCTAACATGTACACTTAACATGTACATCTAACATAAGCATCTAACATATACACTTAACATAAGCATCTAACATAAGCATCTAACATAAGCATCTAACATATACATTTAACATAAGCATCTAACATGTACACTTAACATGTACATCTAACATAAGCATCTAACATATACACTTAACATAAGCATCTAACATAAGCATCTAACATATACATTTAACATAAGCATCTAACATGTACACTTAACATGTACATCTAACATAAGCATCTAACATATACATTTAACATAAGCATCTAACATGTACACTTAACATAAGCATCTAACATGTACACTTAACATGTACATCTAACATAAGCATCTAACATATACACTTAACATAAGCATCTAACATGTACACTTAACATAAGCATCTAACATATACACTTAACATAAGCATCTAACATGTACACTTAACATAAGCATCTAACATGTACACTTAACATAAGCATCTAACATGTACACTTAACATAAGCATGTAACATGTGCACTTAACATGTACATCTAACATAAGCATCTAACATGTACACTTAACATGTACATCTAACATAAGCATCTAACATGTACACTTAACATAAGCATCTAACATGTACACTTAACATAAGCATCTAACATGTACACTTAACATGTACATCTAACATAAGCATCTAACATATACATTTAACATAAGCATCTAACATGTACACGTAACATGTACATCTAACATAAGCATCTAACATATACACTTAACATAAGCATCTAACATAAGCATCTAACATAAGCATCTAACATATACATTTAACATAAGCATCTAACATGTACACTTAACATAAGCATCTAACATGTACACTTAACATGTACATCTAACATAAGCATCTAACATATACACTTAACATAAGCATCTAACATAAGCATCTAACATAAGCATCTAACATATACATTTAACATAAGCATCTAACATGTACACTTAACATAAGCATCTAACATGTACACTTAACATGTACATCTAACATAAGCATCTAACATATACACTTAACATAAGCATCTAACATAAGCATCTAACATAAGCATCTAACATATACATTTAACATAAGCATCTAACATGTACACTTAACATAAGCATCTAACATGTACACTTAACATGTACATCTAACATAAGCATCTAACATATACACTTAACATAAGCATCTAACATAAGCATCTAACATATACATTTAACATAAGCATCTAACATGTACACTTAACATGTACATCTAACATAAGCATCTAACATATACATTTAACATAAGCATCTAACATGTACACTTAACATAAGCATCTAACATGTACACTTAACATGTACATCTAACATAAGCATCTAACATATACACTTAACATAAGCATCTAACATGTACACTTAACATAAGCATCTAACATATACACTTAACATAAGCATCTAACATGTACACTTAACATAAGCATCTAACATGTACACTTAACATAAGCATCTAACATGTACACTTAACATAAGCATGTAACATGTGCACTTAACATGTACATCTAACATAAGCATCTAACATGTACACTTAACATGTACATCTAACATAAGCATCTAACATGTACACTTAACATAAGCATCTAACATGTACACTTAACATAAGCATCTAACATGTACACTTAACATGTACATCTAACATAAGCATCTAACATATACATTTAACATAAGCATCTAACATGTACACTTAACATGTACATCTAACATAAGCATCTAACATATACACTTAACATAAGCATCTAACATAAGCATCTAACATAAGCATCTAACATATACATTTAACATAAGCATCTAACATATACACTTAACATAAGCATCTAACATAAGCATCTAACATAAGCATCTAACATATACATTTAACATAAGCATCTAACATATACACTTAACATAGACATCAGCACCTAACATAAGCACCTCACATACACAGCATACATAGACATAAGCACCTTACATATACAGCATACATAGACATAAGCACAGCACATATACATAGAGACATAAACATATTTTTGGCACTAATGGAACCTCATAGAGAAGGAAGTATTTAAAAGCATATATCCACTTTAAGTGTGAAGGCAGTGTGCATATGATCTGAAATATTTGTTACAATGAACTGTGGGTGTTAATATAAAGTGCCACAGTCCCAATTTAGTGAGGAGGTGGAGGACTGTGTTTATTATTTTTAGGCCATTGGTGGTGTGCAGAGGAGAGAGTGCACAGTGGAGGAGAGGGAGGACTCCAGCTCCGCGACAGCAGCAGTAAGGACAGACTCAGAGCTTATCACCAGAGAGATGTTGTCCTCCCGGTCTTCTCTCTGCTTGCTGCAGCGCCAGCACTCTCTGCCTCTCCGACACTCTCTCTGGAGCTGGGGATGTGATGGGTGTCGCAGGTGAGCACCAAGGAGGTTTCCTTCAGCGGGGCAACGGGCGGAAGATAGAACGCACTTACACTCCATTGACCGTAGTGAACTTCGCTGTCTTCTCACAGAGCAGACTCGTCGGGGAATAACACAGCCACTGGTTCATCAGGAGATTAAAGCTGCCTCCTTGCACTTGCACTGCTTTCTTTCTTTCTGTTCCTGGGCTGAAATCCGGGCAGGCTAATTCTTCAGCTTCCGAGTCCCAGAGTTGCTACATGTTGCTGCTTGGCTTGAATCTGGTTCCCTTCCTGTCCACATTTGGAGATTTTTGAGCTGACGGGTTCCGTTGCTGCCAGGTTCAAGCCATGACATTTTCATGTCTACCCTAAGTGTGAAAGCCTGCCTGTGACATGGAAAAAACAGGACTCTACAGACTCTTATATTACTTCATTCTCAACTCCCACTTCATGATATGTGCAGATGGTAAGTAACCTGAAGTGGATAACCTGCATAAGCCAGTATGTCCCCTGCTGAATGCTAAAACTAAGTCTGCAGACTGTCCTTCAAAATATTAACATTAAAGCAAGATATAAAAACAGGACTGATGAGGTTGTGCTTTTATTGTAACAGTCTGATTTGATAAAGCTGAGCCAGATTAAATGCAATAATACAGTTTGAGAATGGTCAGATGTTGCCATTCAGATTGTTTGGTTTGCAAAACAGTAAAGAGATCCAGTTTCAGTTCCAACCCATTCGTAAATCTGCTGTATTTTCCTCTTCATGCATGGACCTGAAGCTGTGTTCATTGAAGTCCCTAAAGATATGAGTGTTGGGGAAGGAGAGGACGTAGAGATGCCCTGTGCCTTCAAAGCCCTCAGCTCTGCACCGATGTCTTTGGAAATTCAGTGGTGGTACATCAAGCTGTACAGCCCTAAAGAAGCACCTCATGACCTGCAGATTGGTTCTCCAATGAACAGGACCAAGGTACCCACAGTCCTTAAACTTGTCTCCTGATTATGCACATCTTAGGAAATCTGTTCCCTAAATCCAGTCAGGAGAAAGAATGGATATATTTTGCATGGTATTTTACTGTGACAACAAACTGTGCAGAAATGTATGTTTTGATTGACACATCTTTAAACTAATCTCAGCCTAAGCAGGTCTGCATTTAGACTTCTGATAAACATCTAAAAACATTAAAAAAAACTGGACTTTTAGACCAAATATCTGCCAGTTCTAGCTTACATGCCTATGGAACATTTAGACATTGTTTAAAAATATTTCAACAAGAAAAATCCTTAGGACAAAATTCACAGTATCTAAGAAGTTTATTTGTTAGTGTTTGAAGTTTTTACTTGTTTGAGCAATTGGTCCAAGGCAACCAGCCATCCAGTTTATCTGCATCTCTGCAGTATGACAAATCAACTGGAGTCATTTGGATTTTTTTACCATCTCATGGGTCTGGGAGATACAGTCACATCTGCTAAATTTCCTTAGCTATATAAGTACCACTGGGGATAGAATGAGTTTAAAGGAGAAGGTGGGGGGAGCTGGGAGGTTATGAATGGCGTCTTTGAGAGAAATCCTCATCCAGCAAGTTCTCTTTGTTTATCTGTTGCTCTTCCCAGTGGAAAAAATGCAATTCCTGTTTGAAATTTGCTTAAACAAAGTGTCTGTTTTTTGTTTTTTTTTAACCATAAGGAATGTTTCTCTTTGATTTATTATGCTTCTATCGTTTCAGGGCAGTTTAACAGAAGCTACAAAAATAAGTGTAAGTGACCCCTTTTATAAACTGAGCAAGACAAGATACAAAAATACATAAAAACCCATACCTTTCTGAAGTAAATATGTTTATTATATCGTGTAACTAAGTTTGAACACCTACATCGGGAGCCTAATTTTATTTAGGGTTTTTTACTCATTTATATTAGTCATCACTTTTTTCTTTATGATTTATAACTCAGGTTGTCAATAGTGAAGGTTATTCTTTACATCTTAGGGTTGATGATGTCACATTTTAACCAAAGTGCCCCCTATTGGGTAAACATTGAGGTTTTCCAAGAATGAATGTGTTAGTTATCAGCTAACACATGATCATAATTTGATGCCGGATTTGTAGCTACCCCCAGTCATAAAACATGAAGCCAGCCTCATTAAGCTGATGATTAATGATCCTAAAACCAGCTGTTATCCAAACGTGTGCCTGTTTTGTAATATTTCCATATCTCTCTGCCTTGGGTTTTCAGACAGTGCGTGTTCAAGGGAATGCCATCTCTCACCACCTCAGTCTTTCCAAAGTGAAGAAAGAGGACGAGGGGGTGTATCAGTGTCGTGTGTCTGATCTGTGGGCCGAAGAGACTCAGGACCTTACAGTTCATGCTTCATTGACCGTCACAGCACGTGGCGGGATGGTGGCTGAGGAGGCTGTGTCACATATTCAGAACCGCTGGTTGTTAAGGAATACCAACATAGCTCTGGGAGGGAGCACCACCTTCAAGTCCAGTCAGGGACTGACAGGAGGAGCCAGGACAGGGCATGAGAAACACTGGGTACCTCAGCTGGGCCAGCCTGACCTATTACCCTCCATGTCATCCAGCACTACTACCTCAGTGGCCAAGTCATCAGCCTCAAGGCTGGCAGGGAGCGCAGCCATCCTCTGGCACAAGGCTGGTGAGTGAGTGCGAGAAGATCAACTGGGTGTGAAACAGAAGCACAGTGAGTCCTAGGAGTAGTTCCAAGGGTATAACCAGATATCTGTGTAACCATAAACAGAAACACACACACACACACACACATACAACTCAGCAAACAGTAGCTGCTTTCCTGGTCTGCTTGTCCATGTTCATCCGTTGTAGCAAAAAAACTGTACCCTTGTTTCTTCTTGAAGAGCCTTTTAGCTTTGATTTGTTGTGAAAGGCAGTTCAAAGCCTGATGCAGATGCACTGAGAACTCCTTTTCTCCATGACTGCTGCTCCTACGATCCTTATATACAATCAGCCTAGTTTTCACTCCCTGTGTTCTCCATGTTCCTCCCTTTCTTCATGGTAATATCACATAAATGCACATATGGATGTGAAGATTTCCTGTTGAATGTTTTTGCTTACTTTACATCAGAAGTGATTGACTAAAGGGCAAGATTGCAGGTATGTGAGTGAGTGTATGAACCTTTCTGCATCCATGCAATTTCCTGAACTCTGTCAAACATTTCATACTATTTGTTTTAACACAGACAGTTTAAGTTTACTTGCATATAGATGCTTAACTCCTATTTATATCCCTCCACCTGTGCCAGCAGCTGAGCAGATGGTATGTGAAGGGGTGGGGGGGACTGAAAATTGCAATCTACTTTCTTATTGCTTACTCCTGGCCCAGTTCTGTTTGTTGAAGCACACTCATTAATAATTAAAATTCTTAGTAGGCTTGTGGACGCTTGTCCAGCAGGCTGCTGAGGCAAGGAGCCACCAGTCTGGAAGAAAAAACAAACAGACAGAAATACCATATGTTGTCATGATGGGTTCAGCCGTTTTTTACTCATCTTGTCTGGAATATGTCGCTGGTTGACCAAGGGCAGTGAAAGGTGCTGCCCTGCATATTGAAGCCTTTGTGGGGGGTTTAGATCAATAATCTTTTCTCTATGGAACCAAGCAATGTTTGCAAGCACTCATACTGTTGCTCATCAATAAATGTTTATTCTTTACTAGATTTAAACAAATGCTTTTATACACACAAGCATACTAAGGCTTATGAGACTCTCGGTATCATCATTGATATATATATTACTGGATTGGACATCTCCTATTAGCCTCTATAGATGGTGAAGCAGGAGCCATTGCTATGCATTGAGTCATGTAACAAAACAATGATGTTGCAGGATGAGCATGCATCTGTCACAAAAACTGTTGTAGCGGCCGTATGTTTTAACGACTTTTTATAAATTATGGCTTATAAAGAAGCTGACAAATTACAGATGTTATAAAACATATAAATATCAGAATCGGAATCAGCTTTATTGCCAAGTTCGTACATACAAACAAGGAATTTGACTCCGGTACACTTTGCTCTTTTGTTCTGTTTTTGCATTACAGAATATACAAATTTACAATTTACAATGTACAATATACACATATCTAATAGAAAAGGTGCATTTGCAACATCTGTATGCTGTTGTTCTGTACTCTATTAAATGTTCATCAGAGAAACAGCCTGGGGGAAGAAACTGTCTTTGTGGCAGCTGGTTTTAGTGAACAGTGCTCTGTAGCGGCGGCCTGAAGGTAAAACTCTAAACAGTTTATGTGCAGGGTGTGTGGGGTCTGCAGAGATTTTGGCAGCTCTTTTCTTGACCCTAGACATGTATAAGTCCTGGATGGAGGGAAGGTCAGCCCTGATTATTTTCTCTGCAGTCCTGATTATTCGTTGCAGTCTGGACCTGTCCTGTTTTGTGGATGAGCCAAACCACACTGAGATGGATGAAGACAGGACAGACTGAATGATGGCAGTGTAGAAGATGACCAGCAGCTCCTGTGGAAGGTTGAACTTCTTGAGTTGCCTCAGGAAGTACAGTCTCTCCTGGGCCTTCTTTCGAACAGTGTCTATGTGCGAAGACCATCTCAGGTCCTCAGAGATGGTGGTTCCTAAGAACCTGAAGTGGTCCAGTGTTGTTGAGGATGGTGACGGGGGTGTATGGGGGTGGTGTTCTCCGAAAGTCCACCACCATTTCCACAGTCTTGAGTGGGTTCAGTTCAAGGTAGTTCTGACCGCACCAGTGTACCAGCCGATCCACCTGCTGTCTGTATGCAGACTCATCGCCGTCCTGGATCAGTCCAATGACAGTGGTGTCATCTGCAAACTTCAGGAGTTTCACGGACGAGTCTGATGAGGTGCAGTCATTTGTGTACAGAGAGAAGAGGAGTGGGGATAGAACACACCCTTGGGGGGCACCAGTACTTATTGATCTGGATCGGGAGAAAATGCTCCCCAGTCTCACCTGCTGCTGTCGGTCCGTCAGGAAGCTGTTGATCCACTG
This sequence comes from Girardinichthys multiradiatus, assembly GCF_021462225.1. NCBI lineage: Eukaryota > Metazoa > Chordata > Actinopteri > Cyprinodontiformes > Goodeidae > Girardinichthys > Girardinichthys multiradiatus. The sequence goes on from NC_061797.1 coordinate 3,693,812, forward strand.
ACAGGTGGAGGCTGGGACGTTGAGCTGTGTGAGCTTCTGGTGGAGGATGTCTGCTATGATGGTGTTGAAGGCCGAGCTGAAGTCTACAAACAGGATCCTGGCGGAGCTGAAGTCTACAAACAGGATCCTGGCGTACGTCCCTGGGTGGTCGAGGTGTCGCAGGATGAAGTGTAGACCTAAGTTAACAGCATCATCTGCTGACCTGTTTGCTCGGTAAGCAAATTGCAGGGGGTCCAGCAGGGGGCCTGTGATGTCTTTCAGGTGCTTCAACACCAGCCGCTCAAAGATTTCATGACCACAGACGTCAGGGCTACAGGCCTGTAGTCATTTAATCCTAGGATGGTGGGTTTCTTGGGAACCGGGATGATGGTGGATCGTTTGAAGCAGGAGGGGACCTCACATTTCTCCAGTGACTTGTTGAAGATCCTTGTGAAGATCGGAGCGAGTTGATGTGAGCAGGCTTTCAGACATGATGGGGAGACGTTATCAGGTCCTCCAGGTTTCTTTGTTTTCTTGCGCTGAAAGAGCCTGTTTACGTCTTCCTCGGAGATCTTTAGTGCAGGCAGAAGATCTGACGGTGGGGGGTTGGTTGCTTTATGGGAGGAATTTGTTCCTGAATGGGATGTAGAGGGGTTGATTTGAGGTGTGAATGGTTTCTTGTCATGTCTGCAGTAGAAGCCATTCAGACGGTTGGCCAGGAGACGACTCTGTTCACGATGGGTGGAGGGGCTCTTGTAGGCAGTCAGATTTCTCAGACCAGTCCATACAGCTGAAGTGTCACCAGTAGAAAGGCTGTTCTTAAGCTTCTCACTATAGCTTCTCTTAGCTGCTTTGATCTCTTTTGTTAGTTTGTTCCTGGCCTGCATGTACCACGCCCAATCTCCACTGCTGTGAGCTTCTTCCTTTTCCCTGCGCAGATTCCTGAGGTGTGGAGTAAACCATGGCTTATTGTTCCCAAAGGTGCAGAAGGTCTTGGTCTGCACACACATGTCCTCACAGAAACTGATGTATGATGTCACCACATCAGTTAGTTGGTTTAAGTCAGTGGCTGAGGTTTCAAAAACAGTCCAGTCTGTGCATTCAAAGCAGGCCTATAGCATCTGCTTTGATTCCTCAGTCCACTTCTTAACAGTGTGAACCTTGGGTTTGGAAGCTCTTAGTTTCTGTCTGTAGGTTGGGATGAGGTGGATTAAATAATGATCCGAAAACCCCTTTTTTTTTTTTTTTTTTTCAGAATATGTACTCTCTCTAAACAGAAATCTATAAGCAGTGTAGGGACCATCCATTATAGTAATGACAGGTATTCCTGTTGTGCTATAAAGATCTTTCTGATGTCAATTGATTTTTAAAACCTCAAGCTGCATAGTTTGTTGGTTTCTGGCCTTCATCCTGAAATTTGTAAAATGATATTGGCCATTAAAAGAGGATTCATGTGGCTCCTGTCACCTAGGTGGTGTTCGATTGGCCATCAGGAGCACCGGGACAATTCCCGGTAGTCTGGCCACTGGCCCGGCCTGCTCAGCTATCTGTGAGGAGCAGGACCAAAGCTTCAGTTCAGGTCGCACTTGATTTTTTTAATTAAACAATCCATGCTCCTCTCCTTGAACCGCCACCTTAACATGGTGGAGGGCTGTGAGTGGTCGAATGATCCTAGAGGCTATGTTGTCCGGGGCTTAAATGCCCCTGGTAGGGTCTCCAATGGCAAACAGGCTGTAGGTGATGGGTCAGCCAAAGAGCAGTTCAGACACCTTCATGAGGACTATTACGACAAGACACGTGACTTCGCCCGGCAGGACCGAACCGGGGTCCCACCCTTGTCCCACCTTTATCACCCACTCATTGGCAAGTGCCTTTGCCGGGTTGCTCCTTGTGGGACCTGGCCTGGCCAAGCCACAACGAGAGATGCGAGGCCAACCCTCAGTGGGCCCACCACCTGCAGGGGGAACAATGAAGGACAAATGCAAAGAGGATCAGGCAGGGCTGAGACCTTGCCAACCAGATCTCCGGAAGTTTAAACTGGCTGGAGGTGAAAGAGAAAGAGCCTGGGCTTGTGCAGGAGGTTTAAAAATATCAGCTAGAAATAGTGGGGCTTAACTCCACGCACAGTGTAGTCTCAGGAACCCAGCTTCTCGAGGCTGGACTCTCTACTTTGGTGGAAGAAGCGGGGGGCTGGGGTGGGTTTGCTTGTCGACATAGAGTCTGAGTGGACTATGTTCTCTATCTCTATTGTTGATGCTGCCACCCGTAGCTGTGGCCGCAAAGTCTGCAGTGCGTTTCGTAGCGGCAATGCCTGAACCCGGTGGTGGACACCGGCAGTAAGGTATGCCGTCAAGCTGAAGAAGGAGCGGGAGATCAACAGATGGATCGATGCGGCTACCACAATAATGAGGATGCTGTGCTGGTCCATTGTGGTGAAGAAAGATCTGATCCGAAAAGCAAAGCTCTCGATTTACAGGTCGGTCAACATTCCTACCCTCACCCTATGGTCATGAAATTAGCATCATGACCGTAAGAATGAGATCCCGGGCTGCGGTCAGGTGGGTGGACCGGTGGAGCATGTCTTGTACCTGCACTCTGGTGGCTGGTGTCACCAGAGTGCAGAGTTGGTGTCCAGGACTGGGTGCTTTGGTGTGTGCCGCCTCACTCCCTGTGGCTGCTTGCCAGGGCCTGGGCCCCTTGGCGCTGTTGGCCCTCTGCTTGGGGAGTGATGTGTCCCGAGGTTCCGTTCTCGGGTCTCTTGGTTCATGGCTGGATCTGCTCTGGCGTAGACGGCTGCCAGTGGGGCCTCTGAGCTTGTCGCTGCAGCTCCCTGGGGCTTCTGTGCTGTGGCTGCTGGGTGATTCGCCCGGGTCTTTCCTCTGTTCTTCTCTGGGGGGATTACAGTAGTCCGGGCAGTGGTTCTCCTGGGGTTCCCGTGCTCTGGGGGGCCTTTGGATGTCTGTGGCTCGAATCTCCACTGTGTCTGTCTCGGGTCAAGTGGGACTGGTCTGTCGTTCCTCATACTCGCAATTGCATATTCTTATGGAGAGACCTTGTGAACACAAGCTCGCTCACACTTAAACCCACAGGTGTTCTATATTGAGCCGCAGTTACCACTAAATACATCTTGCATTCATTAGTACTGTGCACTTTTTTTGTAACAATGCTGTTATTATAGATGTTTCAGCAGGTGTAGAAGCAATCTTGTAGTGTTGTCTTATATTCTCTTGATCCTTCTTTCTCTCCTGCATTTTTTTGTCCTTCTCTCCCTTTTTTCCTTTTTGCCCCACCTCTCTCTCTTTCTTGCTTATTTTTTCTTTTTCGTTTCCATCTCCGTGTCCATAACAATTGAAATAATCCTAAAGCAGTTTCTAATAAAGTTTCTTTTATAAATATCAAGCAGAGCATTATAGCGTTAGCCGTAATGCTCCACTTGTGAAAGTAAATCTGTTGGTCTTCTTCTAGGCACTCTGACAACAATTCTGAGTGCTACTCTGCCGGACCGGACACAGTAAAAAAAAAAAAAAAGAGCAAGATCCCAGATAGAAGTGGATGAAATGAGCTTCCTCTGCATGGTGGCCAGGCACTCCCTTAGAGATAGGGTGAGGAGCTCGGCCATCCGTGAAGAGCTCGGAGTAGAGCTGCTGCTCCTCCACATTAAGAGGAGTCAGTTGAGATGGCTCTGGCATCTGTATCGGATGCCTCTTAGATGACTCCCCCAGGAGGTGTTCCAGGCACGTCCCACTGGGAGGAGGCCCAAGGGCGGGCCAGGACACGTTGGAGGGACTATATCTCTCGGCTGGCCTAGGAACACCTTGGGCTCCCCCTGGAGGAGCTCCAGGAGATGTCTGGGAAGAGGGAAGTCTGGGGATCTCTATTAAGTCTGCTACCCCCATGACCTGGTTCCGGATAAAGCGGGAGACGACGAGCACAGATACAAGTACAATCCATTCTGTTCATGTGGCTCACTTGGGTATCTGGTTCCCTAAAGCTCCCAGACCGAAAACAGACAGCCCCTAACCCCCCTCTTAGTTAAACACTCAGAGTACAAAAATGATTAAATAAATCATTGGAATATCTGGAGTAATTGGCACTAGGTTGCATAAGCGGTGGCATTATGCCATCAAGTGTTATTGGGCAGCTGCTTTAGCATCACATTTTGGCCAATTTCCATACATATAAATGGTATTTACATAACAATCATTTTTGTCTACATTTCTGCACTTTTGTAATTCTCTGCTCGTATATCATGCACAGTGGTTAGCCTCTGTGTGCACCCATAAACATGAGCTGTACACTAAGCACTGACCGATTACCAAGGCATGGTACAATTTTTAAAAGTTGGAGTTAAAAAAACATCAACAGTCACATGTCGCTTTTAGGTCTATATTTTAATATGCCAGAAAATGTTACAAAGAGATTTGGGTTTCCTGTGAAAATCAGGTGAATGCAATCAAAGACAAACACAAAACTGGTGCGATCATGACAAGTAGGAATAGTAGTAGTAGCCTGATCTGGATTTTGTGCAAAAATAATGTGCAATATCTTTCCCGCTGAAGTTTTTTTAAATATTTTTTCTTTCTCTCTGTTTGCACTATGCTGCTGCTGGAATTTTAATTTCCCTGAGGGAATTCTCCCTAAAGGGATTAGTAAAGTTTTTATCTGTCTGTCCGTCCGTCTGTCTTTAAACCGTGTCGAGACCAGCAGCTGTAACCATGCCAGAATACGGTTTTCTGGTTTGCTTAAGGGTACGGGATGGGTTCACACTGGCGTGATACACTCCAGAAACCGGACTCTGGCACAGTAGAAAGTGTCATAAAGGTTTGCTGTTGTTAGTGTCACTCTAAAAAGAGCTCCACAATTTAAAAAAACATTTATTTAAAAAATAACTCAGTAGAGGTTTTTTCCATACTTCACCCTTGTCTTCTGCCATGTGTATATCATTACATTTTTCTTTTTTCAAAAACAAGTCATGTTTCAGGTAACACTGAAACTTTACATTTATATCATTACTTTTGAATATAGTAAAGTTTAGTCCTTGATTTTTATAAATATATTTAACTGAAAAAAGCTGATTCGTTGATCATTGGCATTATAGCGTGAAATAGGACAGATTTTAAACAGAGTAAATGTTAACAATCACCTGTGTTATCTCATCTTGCTGTATCTCATCTTATCAAAATCAAAGTATCAAATAAATGTCATAGACAACATTTTTATAACTGTAAACTAAATAAATAATTTGTGCTATCTGTTTATAGCTAAAACGTTTTATCAATTGAAGTCCTACCTCCTTTTTTTTACTTAGTACCCTGTATTTGTACAAACACATTGAGATATTTGTGTTCTGTGTAATCTGGAATGTTACCAGCTATAAAACTGCTGCAGGTATCCTCATTTTGAATTAACATACAGTAGTATGCTAAACAATCTGTAAACAGAGACAAGATTATTCACCAGATTGGTCCACATCAAACAAATGCAACCTTTCACTGCCAAAAAATGGCATAAATCTAGACTCCTGATATTAAGTATTCTTTAGCTGGGGACAGAGGTCATCCTGTGTGTATTTGTAGTTTGTGGTAAGCTCTGTTCCAAAGAAAACAAAACAGTGATAAACACTGAAGCTATAATCCCACACTACCACTGTTCATTTACTGCATATCGGCTTGTAAAAGTATTCATAGCCCTTGAACTTTTCCATATATTGAAACATTACAACCAAATAAATATATTTTATTGGGATTTTATGTGAAAGGCCGATACAAAATTATATACAATTGTGAAGTGGAATTTTTTTTATTTATTTTTACAAATAAAAAACTGAACAATGCGGTGTGCATTCAACCCCTGTAACTTTGAGTGAAACCAATTGCCTTCAGAAGTTGCCTGATGATTGTTAATGACTAAATAAAGTCCGCCTGCGTGTAATCTAATCTCAGTACAAATACAGCAGCTCTGTGATGGCATCAGAGGTTGGTTAAGAGAATATTGGGGAGCAAACAGCATCATGAAGTCCAAGGAACACACCAGACAAGTCAGGGATAAAGTTGTGGAGAGGTTTAAAGCAGGCTTAGGCTATAAAAAGATCTCCCAAGCTTTGAACATCTTATGGAGCTCTGTTCAATCCATCATCCAGAAATGGAAAGAGTATGACACAACTGTAAACCTACCAAGACAAGGCCGTCCACCTAAACTTACAGGCCGAACAAGGAGAGCATTGATCAGAGATGCAGCCAAGAGGCCCATGGTGACTCTGGATGAACTGCAGAGATCCACAGCTCAGGTGGAGAAATCTGTCCACAGGACAACTATTAGTCATGCACTGCACATATATGGTATTTATGGAGGAGTGGCAAGAAGAAAGCCACTGTTACAAGAAAACCATAAGAAGTCCCGTTTGCAGTTTGCCAGAAGCCATGTTGGGAACACAGCAAACATGTGGAAGAACGTGCTTTGGTCAGACGAGACCAAAGTTGAACATTTTGGCCAAAATGCCAAACGCTATGTGTGGTGGAGAACTAACCCTCTGAACACACCATTATCCACTGTCTAATATGGTGGCAGCATCATGCTCTGGGAGTGCTTCTATTCAGCAGGGACAGGGAATGGTAACTAGCCTGAACTTGTATAGCACTTTATTAAGTCCTGAGAGACCCCAAAGCGCTATACACTACAATCAGTCATTCACCCATTTATACATACATTCACACACTGACAGTGGTGAGCTACCATGTAGCCACAGCTGCCCTGGGGCAGACTGGCTCAAGTGAGGCTGCCAGACACAGGCACCACTGAGTCCCTGACCACCATCAGCAGGACCCAAGGACACAGTGCAGGGGTTCGAATCGGCAACCCACCGGTTACAGGATGAACTACCACCTGAGCCACAGCCGCCCCAGGAAAGGTGGTCAGAGTTGATGAGAAGATGGATGGAGCCAAATACAGGGCAATCTTGGAAGAAAACCTGTTGGAGTCTGCAGTAGAGGGTGACACGGGAGTGGATTTTCTCTCCTGTCCCATCCCGCTCCCACAGAAAAATGTCTTGTCCCATCCCAATCCCAGGCCAGCATAACAAAAAAAATCCTGTCCCGTCCCACTCCTGGTAAATTGACTCCCACTCCCATCCCGCTCCCATTTAGAACGACTCCCACTCCTGTGCCACTCCCGTTTTTGTTTTTTTCATTTAGTCTTTTGGCAATTTCTTTCTTTGAAGGACCAGTTAGGTCCCTGTTTTTAGCTGTAGTAAAGGCCAGTTAAAGTAAAAAGAATAATAATGAAGAAATAATAAAATATCAAACAAGGAAACAGACCACGCCTATCTTAGTTGAATAAACAAAATGTACATAGTTGTATTTTACTTATTTATTAAGTGATTGTTTCCTTTGAACAATGACATCACTTTTATGTTTCAAGTTGCTGGAACAAAAGAAAAATGCACCTAGTAAGAGAACTGTACTTGTTGAACAAAAGGTCAAAAAGGTATTACCTTCACAATTAAGAAACTGTACCTCAATGGTTCACAGCCCTGAAAATAAATACATTTCCCCATGTCCCCTCATGGGCTTCCGTACCTTACCTCTTAAATCTTTAGCGCACATGCAGCAATTTCGTTGGTCAGATGAGACTTGACACATGGTGGTTTGATGAATGAAGAGATGCAGGGCTGATTTAATCCAGAATCTGCCTTACAAGTGTCCCTTCATCACTGGTGAACTTGATTACGACTAAACACGTTTTACAAGCAGCAGACAGCGTGTTAACACCGCTACATTCAACTCTCCTGAAGTTCGGTGATATTTGCGACTTTCCTGTCAGCTCTATGAGTTTAATAGATAAGTCCTTACTTCTGACTTTACGTTACAAATCCAATTTTACCACGTCCAGTTCTCCACCTGCGTTTGCTCCCTCCATCCTGAACGCAGGTGGAAAACATCGAGCACTGTTGGCTTGTGGGTCGTGTAGTTCGTTTGACTCACATTATAGTTTAGGCTTCTTGGAAAAAAACTACACAATGGCGGCATCGATCCAAGTTTTTTTTTCTTAAAGTTTATAACAAAGTCTCAGTTTAACATTTCCAAAGACAATTGATCCTAGTTTATTTTCCCTCCTATTGGTTAGCTCCCGCTCCCGTCTGCTCCCGTTCATTTTTTATCCTGTACCGTCCCAATCACGTGATCTTTACTGATGCTGTCTCCCGTCCCGCGGGATTCCCGAAAAAATGTCAGCCTCTAGTCTGCAGAAGACTTGAGACTGGGGCAGAGGTTCACCTTCCAGCAGGACAACAACCCTAAACATAAAGCCAGGACTACAATGGAATGGTTTAAAACAAAACATATTAATGTGTTAGAATGGCCCAGTCAAAGTCCAAACCCAAAGTAGTGAGCAGAATTCATAGTTCTATCAGTTATGGCAAGTCATCCATGTCCTGAAGTAACACAACAGCCCCAGACCATCACACTACCAAACTAAGTAACAAAATAAAATAACTTTGAGATGATTTATCAAAGTCAAATCTTTACCATCACTGAAACCTGACATTTTGACATGGATGCATACACTTATGATATCCATCCATCCAGCGGTTATGGAACAAGAGGCAGGATATGATTTGATGATGCACTTTAATTTCAGTAACTGACTGTACAGTAGGGCTATGTTTTCAATTAGGGATTTTGTATGTTTTTGTAGAATTTGTTCAGACAGTGTGGAAGACATCTTAGATATTCTGTCTTTTTCTGCATACATTTACATATTTGACCAAATTCCAATATTATTACATTGCTATGCATGAAACCAAACACTGAAATTTATTGCATGTTTTGGCTTTACAACTGTATAGGTGACCTGTTCATATTATCTTGCAGTATTTTCTTCCAGTATGTTACATGTAAAATAGTACAAATGTTATACTACTGGCATGTATATATAGTGAAGATACTTCTGGCTTTTATACACTCACTGGCCACTTTATTGGGGGCCCTTTGCTATAACCAGGCTGAACCCCTTTCACTGTCAAAATGTCCTCAATTCTGTGTTCGGCAGCAAATACTGTGACGTAACAGTTCAAAAAATGTAATAGAGAATAGAGAGAACTGAACAGACTGAAAAATATGACCCAAACAGTACATAAAGATATCTTCACAGCACCTGGAGAGACTAAATACAACTTTTCTGTACTCCTACAGACTCCAAGTACAGAACAACATATATTTAAGGGCTACAAAACAGGATTTTGCATGATATGTTCCCTTTATCCCTTGAGCCACTTTTATTTTCAAAATACAGTTTTTACCGTTATGTCCCAAAACGGTACCTCCTATAAAAGTGTAATAAAAATTTATTATTTAATTGTTTTTCACTGTATCAGAACTTCAGACCTTTCCATAGATATAAAGTTTTTCATCTTTTCTATATTTTAATGCAGTTTTGTCCAAAAATGCCTGATTTTGAATGCAAAAAACACAAAATATGTAATATTTTCTAAAAAAAATAAAGACTAAATTGGAATACTTTGGATGTTACAACTTGATCTGGTCAAAATATAATACCAGTATTGATTTTGATGTATTATTATTTGTGGAGCAATGATCGTTTATTATGAAAATTTAGACTTTTCATGTTTAGGACCCAAAACAGTACATTTTATAAAATTGTAATAAAAATGAAAGATTAAAAAATGTTTTATGTTCATGGCAAAGAATATTTTCAATACCATCAGACTAAACCACAGATATTAAGCTTTTTATTTTTCTTAATATTTTTTTTAGGATTTTTGCCATGCATACACGACTTAAGGCATAAATCACAGGTTACAGTAAGGTGCATTTTGGATTTATGTGCTCCACATTTGGCACACTGGTTCCAGACAGGACCTTCCAGCATTAGTCTCCTGGAGAAATGTCTGCAAACTGCAGGGTGCACTACTGAAATGCTCTTACACACACTACTGAAATGCTCTTACACACACTACTGAAATACTCTCATACACACTTCTGAAATGTTTTCAAATTATTCCAGTAGAAATGGAAGTTGTTTCTGTAGCAAAGGAGAGACATTGAGAAGGGCCGTTATCTAAGCCGGCATTTGCCGTCCGATTACGTACTGGCCTAATGTATTTTGAAGGTAGATGTTTATTATTTTGGTGATCATGGGAAAGGTATTATAAAATGCCAGGATTACAGTGCATCAAAAATGTGTGATTATAATGGTAGTCAATGGGACCAAATCGGTACCGAAGGTAAAGAGTGTATGCAAAATGCATAGCTCTTGTTCTACATAACTTGCAATCAAAAGAATAACGACATTTTAAAAATAAAAATAAAAAGCTAGTCATGGCCAAGTTTCATAGAACTGACATTTAAAATGACTGAGGTATTGAGAATAAAAAAAATAGTAATAATAAGCAGAAAGTATACGTTTGGTCCCCCAAGGTGCCTTGAGGGTTGAAGTTGCACTGGATTGAGATCTGATGACTCTCATTGGCGATCAGAGAACTCATTGTCATGTTCAAGAAACCAGGTTAAGGTTGGTTTAACTTTCTGAGGTAGTGCCTTATCCTGCTGGATAAGCTTTTTAAAGATGACTACACTGTAACCTTAAGCACTAAAGGCTCACAAAGTGTCATCGAATAATCCCCCACACCATTACAACACTACTAGCAGCCTGAGGAATTTTATTCTATTGCATCTTAATATTTGTATTAATGGTATTTCAAGTGATTCAGACACAGGTATTTGCCAGTATGCACCCACCCTCACACCATCATTACTGCTTTTCTTACTATTATTGTTGAACAGCATTTCTTGACCTGTTTAGTAAAGCTGACCAAAAGGTCAGCTTTGATGGCATTTAAGGTGCTCAATGAATAAACTTTGACTTGACACGCTGAATGAAAAACAGTAAAAATATTCTGTTACAGTTCTAATTGACACAAAGAACTGTCTTCAGCAGTTTTTTTTCTCTCCATAGTCACCTGCAAGCATTTGTCATCAGATGAACTTTAACAAACAGCAAAACTGAAAGGTTAAGTCTGATTGTAAATAACAGTCAATGTAGTGAGCAGCCTTATAACAAGGTTGTACTGAAAAAAAGGCATCTGTTACTTTTCTGTAATGTTATCAAATTAAGTGCCAGAAAAGTATAGGTGGGATATAGGAGGATGGGAGAGATGGGCTGCTGTGTGTCTCAAATTACCTCTCACATTTTTATTTCTTCCCCAATAATCCATCACCATTTTTCTCCCCAGTTGTTCTGGCTGGCAAACATCTCAACATCAAATTGTTTTTTGGTGCCATGAAGGTGCGCACCAGTCACCTTCAAGGCAACATGTTGAATTATTTATCTCTAGTAAACATTATTAACTTTACCTAATTAATGAACCTGACCTCTTTGTATTTTAAGAACAGAATTGAACTAATTTATCATCGTTTTAAATGTAGAAACATCCACTGCCTGACTAGAGAGCCCTGAGACTAAATAAAAAGCACCGAGTCAGCTTGCAGGATAAAATGACACATTGTCCACAAGAACAGATAACATTTTACGCTAACATACACAAAAACTTTGTCCCAAAGGTCCTGATTCAGAGCTTATAGTTGGCAGGCTAACGAAATGATGTGGTGGAAACATAGAAAACAGTCTGCTCACTTTCTAAACAAGCTGAACTCAAGATTTACTCAGCTTTAAAGATGCTTATGTTAGCTTAAAAAGCCCTTGCTTTCTACAACCCAATTAAGTTTAACAGTGTAAAAATTAATTAAAATCAATAGAATGATTTGTTAATCCTGTTCATCTTATATGCAATTGAAGATGTGCAATCAAAACACAGGTTACAGGTTAATTGGAAACAGGTGCGTGTCATAATTGGTTCTAAAGGGAGCATCCTCGAAAGGCTCAGTCATTCACAAGCAAGAAAGGGGTGTGGTTCGCTATTTTGTGAATGACTGCATGAGCAAATAGTCCAACAGTTTAAAAACAACATTTATCAACATACAATTGCAAGGAATTTAGGGATTTTATCATCCATAGTCCATAACGTCAAAAGATTCAGAGAACCTGGAGACATCTCTGCACATAAGGGGCAAGGCCAAAAACCAACGTTGGATGCCAGTGACCTTTGATCCCTCAGGAAGCACTGCATTAAAAACCGACATCATTCAGTAACAGATATTATCACGTGGACTCAGGAACACTTCAGAAAACCATTGTCAGTTAACAGACGCTGCTCAAAAAAATAAAGGGAACACTCAAATCACACATCCTAGATCTGAATGAATGAAATATTCTCATTGAATATTTTGTTCTGTACAAAGTTCAATGTGCTGACAACAAAATCACACAAAAATCATCAATGGAAATCTAATTTATTAACCAGTGGAGGCCTGGATTTGGAGTCATACACAAAGTTAAAGTGGAAAAACACACTACAGGCTGATCCAACTTTGATGTAATGTCCTTAAAACAAGTCAAAATGAGGCTCAGTATTGTGTGTGGCCTCCACGTGCCTGTATGACCTCCCTACAACGCCTGGGCATGCTCCTGATGAGACGGCAGATGGTCTTCTGAGGGATCTCCTCCCAGACCTGTACTAAAGCATCCGCCAACTCCTGGACTGTCTGTGGTGCAACGTGACGTTGGTGGATGGAGCGAGACATGATGTCCCAAATGTGCTCAATCGGATTCAGGTCTGGGGAAAGGGCGGGCCAGTCCATAGCTTCAATGTCTTCATCTTGCAGGAACTGCTGACACACTCCAGCCACATGAGGTCTAGCATTTTCCTGCTTTAGGAGGAACCCAGAGCCAACCGCACCAGCATATGGTCTCACAAGGGGTCTGAGGATCTCATCTCGGTACCTAATGGCAGTCAGGCTACCTCTGGCGAGCACATGGAGGGTCATGCAGGCAGCAGATCACTCTCCACGATGTCTCCAGACTCTGTCACATCTGTCACATGTTCTCAGTGTGAACCTGCTTTCATCTGTGAAGAGCACAGGGCGCCAGTAGTGAATTTGTCAATCCTGGTGTTCTCTGGCAAATAACAAGCGTCATGCATGGTGTTGGGCTGTGAGCACAACCCCCATTTGTGGATGTCAGGCCCTCATACCATCCTCATAGAATCGGTTTCTAACTGTGCAGACACATGCACATTTGTGGCCTGCTGGAGGTCATTTTGCAGGGCTCTGGCAGTGCTCCTCCTGTTCCTCCTTGAACAAAGGTGGAGGTAGTGGTCCTGCTGCTGGGTTGTTTCCCTCCTACAGCCTCCTCCACGTCTCCTGGTGTACTGGCCTGTCTCCTGGTAGCGCCTCCAGGCTCTGGACACTACGCTGACAGACACAACAATCCTTCTTGCCACAGCCCGCATTGATGTGCCATCCTGAATGAGCTGCACTACCTGAGCCACTTGTGTGGGTTGTAGAGTCCGTGTCATGCTACCACGAGTGTGAAAGCACCACAAACATTCAAAAGTGACCAAAACATCAGCCAGAAAGCATCGGTACTGAGAAGTGGTCTGTGGTCCCCACCTGCAGAACCACTCCTTTATTGAGTGTCTTGCTAATCGCCAAAGATTTCCCCTGTTGTCTATTCCATTTGCACAACATCATGTGAAATTTATTGTCAATCAGTGTTTGATTTACTTGGAGTTATATTGTGTTGTTTAAGTGTTCCCTTTTTTGAGCAGTGTAATTCGTTGCTACACCTACAAGTGCAAGTTAAAACTCTACCATGCAAAGCAAAAGCTGTATATCAACAACACTCCGAAATGCAGCCGGCTTCTCTGGGCCCGAGCTCATTTGAGATGGAATGATGCAAAGTGGAAAAGTGTAATGTGGTCCAACGAGTGCACATTTCAATTTGTTTTTGGAAATCATAGATGTCATGTCCTCCAGGCCAAAGAGGAAAAGGACTATCCAGATTGTTATTGCCACAAACTTCAAACGCCAGCATCTGTGATGGTATGGGGGTGTGCTAGTGCCCATAGCGTGGGTAACTTGCACGTCTGTGAAGGCATCCTTCTGCCTAGCCACCCTTTTTAGATGACTCCTGGACTCTTGGATTTTTCTCATGGGATCTGGAGAATCAACTGGTTTCATCTGGGCTTACCCGCAAACTGCTCACACAAAACCGCTTCAGATTGAAAGATTTTTCCTATATTTTATATGGGGCATTGGTAATAAATTGAATGGCAGAATGAAAAATTGCATCTAGTTTTTGAAGACTTCCTTTGCAAGCATGGTGATAGATTATGTCCCCGTAATCAAACAAGGGAAGAATACACATTTCAACAATTACTCTTTTTCCCGAAGATGTAAAAGAAGAGCCGTTTCTGTACAGAAAGCCAAGTTTTGCTTTGACTGTAGTTTGCTTCATGGAGATGTGGTGACGAAAGGACAATAAGCTATCTAACCAGATTCCCAAGTAGAGGGACTTGAGGTAATCTGCTCCATCTATGGTGGTAAAATACAAGTTGGAGAGATTAAGAGATTTTTTTAAAGGTTAAACCATAGGACTTTAGTTTTCTTCACAATCAAGGAAAGCTCCAGATAAGCAAAGGTGTTTTGAATATCCAAGAAGTTTTGTTTTCAGAGGATGCACCAAAGGCATACAAAATAGTATCATCTGTGTAGAAATGTACAGCACCTTTACTTACAGGTTGCGGGATATCATTGATGTAAATGGAGAACAAAGTAGGGGCAAGGATGGACCACTGAGGCACATGTTTGGAGGCACAAAATACTGAGAACAGTCTATAATCACTTGTTGTGCTCTGTCTGAGAAAACAATGTTAACAACTGATTGGAAACCCCAATTCTGCTAAGTCATTTGATCAGACTGGAATGGTTCACAGAATCAAAAGCTGTTGATAAATAAATGAATATTGTAGCGCGGTGCTGTTTGGAAGTTATATCATTTATACGTTTTAAAACTGCTGTAACACATCCATGACAAGAACGGAGACCAGACTGTGCAGGAAAAAACAAATTGTTGACCTCAATGTAACAAATTAACTGTTTGTTAACAAGTCTCTCCAGAACCTTAGATGTGCAAGATAACATAGAGATAGCTGCGTGAAGCTGACACCCCACCCACTTGAAAAATTCTAGCAAATAGACAGAATGGTTAGTGCTTCGTTTGTGCAGGTTTGTGCCGTTAAAATTTTTGTTTGTGCTGTTTTGGTTTCTGAGATATTAAAGATTATTTTTTAGGTCATCCAGAGGTCACCATCCCCCCATTTTACTCCGAATTGAACCGGAGTGGGCTCATTTTTTAGTGCTTCGTTTGTGCAGGTTTGTGCCGTTAAAATTTTCGTTTGTGCTGTTTTAATTTCTGAGATATTATAAGTTTTAATTTCGGCCGATGACGTCACCATCCCCCCATTTTACTCCGAATTGAACCGGAGTGGGCTCATTTTTTAGTGCTTCGTTTGTGCAGGTTTGTGCCGTTAAAATTTTTGTTTGTGCTGTTTTAATTTCTGAGATATTATAAGGTTTAATTTCGGCCGATGACGTCACCATCCCCCCATTTTACTCCGAATTGAACCGGAGTGGGCTCATTTTTTAGTGCTTCGTTTGTGCAGGTTTGTGCCGTTAAAATTTTCGTTTGTGCTGTTTTAATATCTGAGATATTATAAGTTTTAATTTCGGCCGATGACGTCACCATCCCCCCATTTTACTCCGAATTGAACCGGAGTGGGCTCATTTTTTAGTGCTTCGTTTGTGCAGGTTTGTGCCGTTAAAATTTTTGTTTGTGCTGTTTTAATTTCTGAGATATTATAAGGTTTAATTTCGGCCGATGACGTCACCATCCCCCCATTTTACTCCGAATTGAACCGGAGTGGGCTCATTTTTTAGTGCTTCGTTTGTGCAGGTTTGTGCCGTTAAAATGTTCGTTTGTGCTGTTTTGGTTTATGAAATATTAAATAATATATTTTTTTAGGTCATCCAGAGGTCACCATCCCCCCATTTTGCTCCAAATTGAACCGGAGTGGTCTACCTTTTTAATGCTGTTTGTGCCGCTTTTATGTACAAGCTATATAATTTTCTTTCAAGCGATCACTGACGACTTAAATCGATGACGTCTATGGCCTGCGCTGAACATCATCACCACCAAGCAAGCAGTTATTAATTTTGTGTTTTTCTTTCATCATGCAAGTTAAATTGTGTTTTTATCCGATGTTGTAAAATGTATGCCTTGTTATAGTGTTTTGCACTTTATTCCTTAATAAAGATTATGAAACTTTTTTGGTCTCAAAGAAATTTGCTTTAAATATGTCTACTAAGTCACCAATACCTTTATCTTTCTACACAGTAATTCAATATTATCCTCTCACAAATGGGGAAAAATCCACCAGCTGCAGCTACACATTCCTTGCCCAAAACCTGACATGGTCTGCGACCACTATGATGTAATGTTTATAATTTCAATAACTGTTCTGTGTTACTGTTGTGGTTTTAATAATCTAATTCAGCTCGTGTACGCTGGACAAAAGCAGAAGTGCGAGTTGGTCATTGGCTCAAAGTTCATAACCAAGTAATTTACTTTTTGTTTAAATAAAATTTTTAAATGCGTCAAGCATTAATTTCTAATTTCTGACATTAAATGTAAGAATTTTAAAAGCGCTTGTCAACTTTGATATACTAAGTTCTCACACAATGTCATAGGGATTGGCTCCACCCACGTACTGACCCCCACCACTGACCTTGTTTTGGCCGTAATTTAAACGTTTTACTACACTTTTACAAGGTAAGTGAGCTAATAATGTTTAGGTTTTAGATAAAACACTGTTTTTTAAAAGTCCAGACTTTTAAAAAATGTTGAAACAAAGATTCTGCAAGGCTTCATTTTGCAGCTATTCCATTCATTTTTAGTCATCGATGTTTAGGCACATCAGTAGACTCCACAGAACTAAGACACGTTTTTAAAGTTGAACAGATACTTCAATTGAAAATTCACAAGACAAGTAGTGGTAAAAAATTCAACATTTAAAATAAAATAAAAACATACTATAATTACAACACTGCATAAATGGCTTACAGATTTGAGAGAACAATTTAAACTGAGTTTTTGAGTTGTGATAGAATGCTGAAATATCAATGTTTTGTGGCTTTGGGAGATTATATAGGCCAGAATAATATTTTGATTAATGCTAATCAAAGCCTTTTCGTTCTTTAACTAGATGCCTCGACAGCCATCAATAGACAGGGATTCCCTTATTGCAGTTCTCTGCACTTCCAAAGAGGCTATCCTTCTTAATGGCAAAATAGCCACTCCAGCTGCCACTATTTGGACAGTATTAAGTCAGCAGCTGGAAAACAAGATGTCTCCAAAAGCCCTGTACACTTTTATAAAGTCAAACAGACACAACATCTGGTCATGTTTGGAGATCAGTGAGCAGGAAAGTGATCGTGAGAGCAGTGTGGACACAGAGTTTGACTCTGGCTCCATTTCTCCTGGACAAGACGACTGCTCAGGTTTTCAGCTTGAAGTTCCTTTTGAGGAATGGATCAAATTTGTACCTGAGAAAGTGGAATATAATGACAAGTTTTCATCATCTGGCAAAAGGGAATATATGATTTTGAAGCCTGGCACTTGGAGTCATGTAATTAACCATCTGATTTGGAAAAAGATCAAAAGCACATGTACATTTGTGTTCCAGAGAGCAAAGGTTTATCCAACTGTCACAAGCAACTACATAGATATCAAAGGCTTATGTAAAGAGTGTCAAGGCCATATTAAAATGACTTGTGCTAGAGAGCCAACGGTAAACAGCCCAATGCTGCTTCAGTGTTCCATCGAAGACACTGATATCTCCCTGCACACTGGGCAATCCAAGAGGTTCATGTCTGGAAACCTTCGTGCACAGATTTCAAAAGAACTGTGTGAGGGCAGGATGGAGCCGGCTGTATGGAGGTCAGCGAAGGCATCAGATTTGATGGATATTGGAGATGCTGAGCCAAGTCACCTTCCAAATTTGGCCACCATACGAAAAGCTAAGCAGGAGAGAAGAGATTTGGAATTAGGTGACAAAGATCCCATTTTGTCTTTGCAGTTATTCAAATATAGCACACCTCACAGTGGTAGTATAAGAGACATTGGTCTAGACAAGTTCTTCTGCCACTATTGGAGTCAAACACAGCTACATGTGTATAAGGCATTGTCCAAAAAATGCCCCTCAGTAGTTTGCTTTGACGCAACTGGCTCAGTTGTGAGAAGACTGGTGAGACCAAATGGTACATCTGGCCACATCTTCTTATATCAAGGCGTTCTGACAGGGGACAACTGCTCAGTCCCAGTTGTGCAAATGCTGTCAGAGAGACACGACATTAATGCAATTGCAACATGGCTGACAGAATGGCTTCGTACAGGTGCTGCTATACCAAAGGAAGCCGTGAGTGACTTTTCTCTGGCTATTCTTGGTGCTCTGGTGAAGGCCTTCACTCCTTACCCCAATCTGAAGACATACATTAACGAATGCTTCCGTTTGCTACTTGGGAACCAGTCTGCAAAACTTCCTCCTTGTTTTATCAGGGTTGATGTGGCACACTGCATAAAGATGATCTGTCAGTGGGACTGCCTGAAAAACAAGTCACACCGTGTCAAAGATTTCTTTGTCAGGGCAATAGCAAAGCTTCTTCAATCACAGTGCTTGGACCATGCAAAACAGCTAATACATGCCATCACTGTTGTGGCCCTCAGTGAGGCAGAGGGTGATGATAGTTCTGGAGTCCCTCTCGAATCAGAGATGTGCAAAAAATATCTAAAAACCCGGATCACAGAAGACTTCATCATCATTCCAGCTGAAGATCCAAATGAAATGCATCAAGTGGATTCTTTTGACGAGATCCAGACTGACCTACGCGGCTGGGTATCAAACATATGCGAGGAGAGCAGGTCACTCGCTGCAGCCAATGGGGATAGGGATAATATCCATTTCCTCCCTGATATTGTTCCACACATAATAAGACTAGCAAGTTACTTACCACTTTGGACAGGAGTAATGGTCCCCCTCTTCAAAAGCACCAACCTCACAGCAAGCTCAGCCACTGTTAAAGCAGAATTCAAAAATGTAAAGCATGGCCTTTTTAAACACGAGAACTTACCCATTCGAGTTGATCGCTTTATTTCTCATCATCTTTCCTTTATTGAAGGAAATATGCGGATTTGTTCTGCAAAAGCGAAAAATGATGAGGAAACATCTGGATTAGCAAAAGTTTCCGAAACAAACTCTGTATCCATGACTACCCACAGTGCTGAAGCCAAGACAAGAATGGATTCTCACCATTCTGTAGAATCCGATGAAACCACAAACATTCCTCCAACAGATGAAGACGTGGTTGAAAACTGGAGGGGACTAATTCTTCCACCCAAAAAAAGGAAGAGAACTTCTTATCTCACTTCCTGCACTGAATGGCTCCATGCAGATCCATCGTTTGGGGCAAAAAGAGTGAACGTGGGACTATTAAAAAATGGAAACCTGCATCAACCGATTAGAGTTGGGAAATCAACAATCTCTGTTCTGAACACATGTGCATTTGATGCGTTTTGTCAGTGCTTATGCTGTGCTTTCTGTGACAGCTCAGCATTTCAAAATGTTGTTAGGAACAACAGTGACAACCCCATCTTGCTGCTGGTAAAAGCCATTGCTACAGATGGTGTGACCCCAAAGATCTATTTACAGAGGGCAGAGCTGCTTAGTGCAATGTTTGAAAAAATCCAGTTGAGGTCTGGTGCCCATCAAATCGATGCCCAGTGCAATATCTCCACGGTCATTGGAAAAACAATGAGAAATATATCCAGCGTTTACATCTCAAAACACTGCTCTTCACAGTTCTGCCAGCTAAACAAAGGAACAACAAGGGAAGTACCATTTGTTTCTCCTGACATTTCTGTGCTGATGGACTGTGGCATGGCTCAGCTTGACATTTCAGTGGAAAATGGACTCTTCCTTCCGGAGTCTCCCTGCCTTCGCCCACTACCGAAGGAATCAGAATGTCCACTTGAATTCAAAACAGGAGCCAGCACCTCAGGAAAAATGCTCTGTGCTGGAACTGTTACTCACAGCTACAGCATTGGAGAAATAACATGGATTGACACTGACCTTGCAAACACAACTCAGTTTCCTTTGAGTGAATTTCCCCCCACTGTTGCTCTCCAAGGAAAGACATTCTCTTTGAGAGGAGTCATCGCTTTCAAGGGAAGCTTGACTAAAGATGGTCTGGGACATTACATTGCATACTGCCGAAGAGCTCCATGTGTGTGGGAGCTTTATGATGACCTGGCAAATATAGTGAAGACTGTGTCTGAAAAGAAGACAATACAACCACATGCAGCGTTATACACAGCAGACTGAATGCTGTGAATCAACACATTTTGGGGGAAAATTTCTGAGAAGCCCAGATCAAAAGGCAAATACATTTTGCCATGGTTTGATATTCCTGACCAGAAATAGGTTCTATTTTAATGTTCTTTGTTACAAGTTCTTAGATGGTTAAGTATGCCATATTTTGCCTGTGGTGATTTATAACATAAAGTTAATTTTCCAAATCAGAAGTGTTTATTCTTCTTTGAAAGTATAATGTAGATTACATTTTCAAACAGTAACTTGGTTATGCGTGATCTCAGAAGTCATGGTTATCTCTCTCAATTAATTAGAATAGAAAACCTTTATTGTTCCACAATAGGAACATTTGAGTGTGTCAGCACCAAACCAATAAGGCAATGAAAGTACACAGGTTCATATTTATCTAAAAAAGTAGAAAACTTACCCAAACTAAAAGCTATAAGAAACAAAGTGCAAAAAACAATCACAAAAAGGCTGAAAGGGATTTACAATAAAAGAGAGGAAAAATACAATACTGTGCAGTTATCAGTAAGGTATAGGTTATATATATTAAATTAGGCGTGCAGAACAATCAGGTGACAGTGGTGACAGCATTTATGTAAACACTTGATCAGATAAAAACTTGATCAGATAAAAACTTCAATATTGGCATGAAAGTAGAAAACCTATTGTTTGTTGGAAGCAGTGATGGTTAGTCTATAAAGTCTAACAGCAGCTCTGATCTGCAAAAAAGTACTTTTGTCCACTTAAGGTAAAGCTTCACTTAGGCTAAAGTACCTCTCCATGTCTTTACTAGCTTCATGCATGGGATGGGAAATACTGTCCAACTATGAATATATTGGTCATGTGCCCACCTCATGCCCTGAATAAAGTGCAAAACACTATAACGAGGCATACATTTTACAACATCGGATAAAAACACAATTTAACTTGCATGATGAAAGAAAAACACGAAATTAATAACTGCTTGCTTGGTGGTGATGATGTTCAGCGCAGGCCATAGACGTCATCGATTTAAGTCGTCAGTGATCGCCTGAAAGAAAATTATATAGCTTGTACATAAAAGCAGCACAAACAGCATTAAAAAGGTAGACCACTCCGGTTCAATTTGGAGCAAAATGGGGGGATGGTGACCTCTGGATGACCTAAAAAAATATATTATTTAATATCTCATAAACCAAAACAGCACAAACAAAAATTTTAACGGCACAAACCTGCACAAACGAAGCACTAAAAAATGAGCCCACTCCGGTTGAATTCGGAGTAAAATGGGGGGGTGGTGACGTCATCGGCCGAAATTAAACCTTATAATATCTCAGTTATTAAAACAGCACAAATGAAAATTTTAACGGCACAAACCTGCACAAACGAAGCACTAAAAAATGAGCCCACTCCGGTTGAATTCGGAGTAAAATGGGGGGATGGTGACGTCATCGGCCGAAATTAAACCTTATAATATCTCAGAAAATAAAACAGCACAAACGAAAATTTTAACGGCACAAACCTGCACAAACGAAGCACTAAAAAATGAGCCCACTCCGGTTCAATTCGGAGTAAAATGGGGGGATGGTGACGTCATCGGCCGAAATTAAACCTTATAATATCTCAGAAATTAAAACAGCACAAACGAAAATTTTAACGGCACAAACCTGCACAAATGAAGCACTAAAAAATGAGCCCACTCCGGTTCAATTCGGAGTAAAATGGGGGGATGGTGACCTCTGGATGACCTAAAAAATAATCTTTAATATCTCAGAAACCAAAACAGCACAAACAAAAATTTTAACGGCACAAACCTGCACAAACGAAGCACTAACCATTCTGTCTATTTGCTGGAATTTTTCAAGTGGGTGGGGTGTCAGCTTCACGCAGCTCATAGAGATCTGCCATACAAAGTTAGTCTCTAACCACGGTAGTATATGGATAGATAATGGTGAAGCTGATTATTTATTTTCCAACTGCTTTACTGTTTTCCAGAATAGTTGAGAATTTGAATTGCACCTGAGTCGCTCCCTAAAGTAATTAATATTTGCTTGTCATACTGCTTACGTTACCTCATTTTTAAGCTGACAAAAAGAAAGTCAGGCACATTCCAAACCAGATTTTCTAGCTTTGCACCGGGCAGCATTGTTTGTCCTTAGCAGTAACGACAGCTTTTTAGAGAACCAGGGATTGATGCGAATTTTTACACCTAGTTTCTTTACTGGGACATTCTTATTAAAGACTAAAATGAAATGATCTTTAAATATTTCAATATATGCTTTGTCTACAGTTGGAACACATACAGTTACTTCCCAAAGTACTTCAAAAAGGTCATATTAAAAAGACTCGGCACTGGTTTTGTTTAAGAACCCGCCACTGGCTAAGCTTCCCAAGGTAGTTTGATAAAATGGCCCTTATGAATGCAAGCAATACAACAAAGATCACTAAAGTCACTGCAAAAAGTGCCAGTAGAGTACATATGGGGAGAATTTGTTAAGATCAAGTCAATTAGTGATGCTTTGTTTGATATTTTTGGGTCATATGTTGGTTGAAATACAATTTGATGAAGATTTAGAGAATCAAACAGCAGAACATTCTCAGGTGGATTAAGCATGTCCCAAATAAGATCACCCAGCAGTTTAACAGCTTCTGACCTGTTAAACGGAGCTAGGGCATTGCTTAAAGCCATCATTGAAGAAGAAGGTGCTGAAGGGGAAGGTGGTGATAACAACCAACTACTTTTAATGTGAAATGATTAGAGAGCTTGATATTTAGAACTAATAAATCTATTTTTTGACTTCGATAGGAGAACAGTGTATTAACAATAATATTTCGCAAAAATGCCAACTCCTCCAAGAATAAGATTCTGGCATACAGGTGCGAAAGCATAAAGAAAATAACAAATTAAAATGTTTCATATCATCACAATAGAAATGGGGGCAGCCATAAGGATCTACAATTTGGGCACTTTCTAAAATTGTTATGATTTGGGTTTGTTTGGTTTTTTGGTTTCGGGTTTTTCCTTTATGTTTTTCACAGTTAAGGTTTTGAATCGTTCTTCTGTTTATTATTATTATTATTATTATTCTTGTTAGATTTTTGAATCATGTTTCTGTTTGTTTTTCTGGTCATGCTTTAGTTTTGTCATCTTGTTCATGTTTTGTTAAGTTTGGTTTTCGGATCTGGTTATGCTTTTGTTTCATGTTTTTCTAGTTTCTGTTAGTTTGTGTTCAAGAGTCTCTGTTTTGCTCCAGCCACGTTTTGTTCTTCTGTCAGTTAACGTTTTCCGGTTCACCTGCACCTAGTTAATCTGTCTTCTTGTTTCACCTGGTTCACTCACCATATATACACACCTGTCCTGTTTATTCCTCGTGGAAACATTCTCAAATCGTCTTGTTTACAGATCATGCACATGTCTTGCTTTTTGGACCATGCCATGCCTGTCTGGCCAGCCTGTTTCTGTTTTGTTCCTGCCTCATCTGTGAGTGAATTCTTGTTGATTAAATCTTTTTTTTTCACTTACCATTACACTGCCTGTTCGTCTGCATTCTGGGGTCCTATTTCGTAAGCCAAAACAAAAATCTTAGTGACAATAACTGTCATGATCTCTTTGTTATAAATACACACCTCTAAAAAAGAAGACAGGAGCATTATTTTCTGAGGTTTAGAGAAGTAGTATTGTATTTCAGCCAGAGTCATAGTCCTTTATTAATAGGAAGATGCAGCAAGGTGGCAGAGCACAAGCCCCGCTGGTGAAGCGGGGCAGAGCTGGAAGCCGGGCATGAGCAGCAAAATGTAACAGCAGGCCAGCGGAGCACAGGCTCTACAGGAGGAGCAGGCCAGAACAACAAGCAGCGAAGATGGGGCGGGGCAGTGCGTTGCGTCACAAAGCAACAGTTCCTGCAAGCAGAGCAGGGCGAAGCAGCAGATCAGGAGAGCACAGGCTCCTTGGGTGGAGAGTAAGATATACATATACTGTATATAAGTAATAGTATTACTCTTTGTTTAGTCTAATATGATATTTGTTGTTTACCTGGATCCTACCACTTCAGGTGATTTAGCCTCTAATCCATTAAAACCATCCTACGTTGTCCAATCAATTGCCTGAATGAGATATGCAGATATAATTCTGACTCCTATCTAACAACTGTGTTCTAACAGTTTTTCTCTTGTCTTCTGTCTGTCTCTATCTTTCATCCAGCCTGCAGAATAATGAGCACTATGGACCCATTACTTTTCATCACTCTTCTCTTCCTGCATAAGCTCCTGTTTATACTTTTAGCCTACTAAAGAGATTTTCCAGAATTCTAGTTTGCCTACAGGTTTACAGACAAATGGATGGGAGGGGAAAGGCATCTCTCAGAAATGCCATGGAGATGCAGCAGCATGACTAGTGACTGTTGAGAATGTGGAGAGGAGAAACAAGCTCTGTTAGAGCCAGGGCATGATAATGGCTGTACCTGTGTTCTGCATCACAAATCCTCACATTATTGTCAGCATTTCCAATGTGTGTCCATCAAAACTCTGTGAGCCAACTGTTCATCTGAAACTAGATTCTCACATTTGTTGTATCAATGACAAGTAACCTCCAAGATTCTTTTTCTTCTTTTCTCAAAGATAGAAATTTAATCAGCATGGGATATCATTTATAGACAACTATTTTTCCGCAGCTATGTCAGACCTCCTCAGTATACAGACGTATTTTTCAAAATATGTTTGAGTCTACCATTCCTCCATGAACACATACACACACTTTTGTTCCCATTGCAATGTTCCATAACAAAAACAAATGTGTGATATATTTTGAGTGAGATAAGATGTACCTTAGTATTGTTCACTTAGTATGAAACACTTCTTTTAATGTCTTTTTTGTTAAACTTATGGTGATCAGTGAAACATTTCACCACTATGACACATAGGTTTATTGATAACATGCAGCAGCCATTCAGGTGAACGTTGATATAATAAAAGATTGCAAAGATATTGTGTGTTAATGTCTTTCATTTTATCACAGGGCAGCTGAGATGGGTTCTCATCCAACCTTTCTCTGGGCGTTGCTTTTAACCCAGCGCCTCCCCGGAGCAACCATATTGTTTGCGAGAAATCTCTCAATTAGTAATGCCCCATTTTCAGCAAACATCTGTCATTATTACACTCTGACTGAAAAAAGTTAAGCACCTGCAAGAAATAGTCCAGTTTGTTCCTAATTTGGTACACAAGCAGACTACTAAAGATGTACTCTTAAGAAGCTGCCAAAGCTAGAGAGGGCAGTAGAACAGATAAATGGTGATATTAGAATTGGAATGATAGCATTACAGGCTGTGGTTAAAGTATCCAACAGACATTCAAAACAGTGTTTTTTATAGATATCTCAAAGATATATTAGATAACATCCCTATCACTTGAATGAGTTGCCCTTTTCAGAATGCCATGAAGTCCAATTTCTCAGCATGTGTAGACCATGGTTTGCACAAGGTAGATCACACAAAGGGAGGATGATTGTATTGTGTGGCAAGCATTATGGAAACGCAGGACATCAATGTCTGTGATTCAGACACAGGTATTGAACTCTTTATATTACCTTGTCTCTCATTCCGCAAAGGGTTTAAATAACTTTTTTCAATGTCCCATGGACTGACTTATCAATAACAGAACATCAGAAATGGCTGCATCAGGAGCACTGCCATAACCAGGAGGCATAGACTGATTAACGAGTGATGCCTCAGCAATAAAATTTCATCATGAATTACCAGAGATCACTGTGAACCTATCGTGATGGCAATGAGAGAGAAGCACTCCTCCAAATATCCTGGAAAGATGCACAGGTGTTGCATTGTAATGGTATGGCTTCAATAACATACTATGTTTGCACATCTTACTCTTCTTGAGACACCTCCCTGATACAATGTTTTAGCCATTTTCACCACCGTAATTTTGGAAGTGCAGTAGGCAGCATATATATCACTACAATACTCAGAATGGGGCTACAAACAAAGAAATAGCATTTGTTCTAAAAAGAACAAACATATAACTGCAATTATTCTGAGAAAGGCCACCACAGTCATTGGGACAGAACTGTCTGAGAAGCATTTCTGGAAAGGCATCGCAGAACCCTGTACAGTAGGTGATAGAAAGGTGAATGCATAAAAAAACAAATAATATTTAGACTGCCTGGGATTTAGTCTTTAAATATTTTGCAGGTAAGACAGATTATTGTGGCCAGTCAATATGACTATGGGGTGTTCAGCCTCAGACCAGTATCACTCCATTCTATTAACATCAACTTTACTGCCATACATTCCTGTTCTCCAACTTTATTATGTGCTCAGATAAGTGTGAGGAATTAAAGCGCAGGGATGCAATTTCACCTCAAGACTGGACTTTTGGAAAGGACTGTCTTAACACCTAAGTTTAAAACATAAACCTCATAAAGACTCAGTTATAGACGCCTTTCAGATTTTCGCGCACAAATAGGTGGGTATCACTTTTTTGGTTACACAGGACAAGAGGAAATAGCAACAAATAGTATGCTTAACCTCAATATTTTTTTATTTTTTCTGAATGAAAACCATCAGAATATAACAGTAGTACATTCAACAAACTGAGTCATACAATTCAGATA
This sequence comes from Girardinichthys multiradiatus, assembly GCF_021462225.1. NCBI lineage: Eukaryota > Metazoa > Chordata > Actinopteri > Cyprinodontiformes > Goodeidae > Girardinichthys > Girardinichthys multiradiatus. The sequence goes on from NC_061797.1 coordinate 3,720,736, forward strand.
ACTGACCAGATCAAAGGCTGAAAATCAGATCCGCACAAACCCAACAAATTCTAATAAAAAGTCTCAGTTCCTAACACATTTTGGTGAAGCTTAATGAGCTAATGTAATTTTAGTAACTGTCAAGATACACTCAACAACCAATTGTTATCACCATTCTTATGAAGCTAATAATATGTCTGCATAATGTTTATTTGAAATATTCATGCTTTTGCTGGATGATTTGTGTATCCAAGTAATGTTTTTGAATTTCCCAGAATCTGAGCAGAAACATCCTGGAGCATCTTCAGTTGTGGGGATAGGGGTGAAATAGCGACATTATTTTGCTCATCCAGAGATGCAACTTTTCACATTACTGCGGGGCCAGAGAGCAACCATCATGTCAGACTGAGACAGAGGCTGAAGACTCCCCACTGAATTAATCTCATCTCTTTCAGCTGAGCCAAGCAGATAGAATGTGACTAACCTGCATCTTACATAAGCCATAATGACGCGTAATCAAGCATATCCAATAACCAGTGCCTTAGGAAAGCTTTCATAATGTGTCATCTGCAAAGGGCCTCTGAAAAGTAGTTAAGCTGCTAGGGCCTCACTTTAGACTTGGCTTTAGACTTATTTTGAAAATACATGTTATTAATAATCTAGACCAATGGATCTTATAATAGTGAGCGTGGCTTTCATCCTGGTCAAGAAACAATGGACTATACCTCCTATTAATAGAGCTATGGAAGTTTGATGTTTGAGTTCACATGTGTTTTGTACATGTGGAGAAAGCTTCCGATGGTGTCCCCTGAAGTAATTTGGTTGAGAGCATTAAGGAAACATGGTCTGCTGTTTTCACAGTCCCTGTATCCACAAAAAATATCTGTGAAGGCATTCTCAGCATAAATTTGAGTCTGTCCCTGCTTTTGTGGTGGAAATTAAACCTTTAAATAATTTTATGAGACAACCAGTTGGTTATATAGTAAGTGCTGGAATAATTGTATATAGATATATCTTACATTTGCTCTTCTATTTATCTTTACTATTTGACCTTTATAACCTTTCATGCTGTATGTGTAAGCAAACATGTGATGAGTTCTTTTGCAGCCAAGGAGGAAAGGTGGAATCGAGATGATGCAATCACAGTTGGGGACTCATCACAAAGATAACAGTTGATCGTGCTGAGAGGATCGCACATATCTTAAGATTATGGAGACTATGCAAGTGTGTTTGTACAAGATAAAGGGGTACATGATCTATGTCACGTTGCTGCTGTTTGTTCCCCCACCCTTTAGAGCAGCAACGCTCATGTAACTAGGGACCGCCCTAAAGATAATAAAAAGAGGATTTGGCGAGATGTGTTTCAGAGCGGTAGGAGATTTGTAACTGAAGCACATCTCTGTCCGTTCTCCTCACAGCGAGTAAGAAACTAATTATCTTGTCTTTCTCTTCTTTTTTGTGATGTTATAGGTATTTTAGGTTGTTTGAACCTGACAGTAAGATTAAATACTTATTGACTGTTGCAACAGGAGAGTGACGGACCAAAACCATCAGCTTTACAATGACACTGAAATACAGCTACCACTCAAAGTATTTTATACTCATTACCAGAACCTTCCTCCTGCAACCCAGACATACACAAAACCACACCATGAGAATGTGATAACCTTATGATCTCCAGCACAGTTGTCACAGAAGTCACACGCAGATCACACACACATCATACACAGATCACACACAGGCTGCGTTTAAGTTTAACTCATACTGATAAATATTTTCTAAAAATATATAAGGATAAGCAAACATAAGTAAAATTAAGCAAATTAAAAATTTAAATTCTGGATTAAAATTCTTCTACAGATTTGACCTGAATTAAATTACTGCTGCCCATTTTAACCAGTTTGTTTGCTGTATTTATTGACAGGATCTCATGGTGCAGTTGTGGGAAGTAGGTGTCTAGTCCGGAAACCTCAGAACTTTATATGTCTTTAGGATATAACATGGTTCTGTTGGTGTCTTTAGACTATACTGTTCATCATGCACTGCACGACTCATAAAAATGGATGGAATGTGACTCAACTCATTTCTTTTCTGAAGCATTGGTTTTCAACAAGAAAAGATGGAATGATTGTCAATGGGAGGCAGAGGCCCCAATGCATGTGAAGAAATATTCTGGTATGTAGTTCATGAGTGATAGGAAGACAGAGAATCAGATAGATAGATTTGATTTGTCAACAATAATTAGGGTAGTATTTTGGTCTGTAGTATAGACATAGCAGTCGAGTCAGCTACTAAACCTGCATTCCAACTCTCTGTTATGTTCATGGCGGAAAGAATGTGATTCCAGATACAAGAGACTGAAATGAAATTCCTCCTTAGAGTGGCTGGGCTCAGCCTTAGTGATCAGGGGAGCTGCCCGCATCTCTATGGGGGAAGCTTAGAGTAGTGTTCTTTAACCCTGGTCCTTAAAGCACACTGCCCTGCATGATTTAAGTTTTCCTACTGTTGTGACTATAAATCTGAAAGAATTATTTAATATTTAATGTTAATAATTTTATATTTTATCAAATAATATTTTGGTCTGTTAAGGCTTGTCCTGTGAATACCAGCCCAGTAAGGCAATGGTATCAGGACAAGATAGAAAAGGGTGAGACAAGCTCTGACATTATTGAACAGCAAAACTCTGCACACACGGAATGAGTTCACACAATTTCTTAAAATACAAGAATTTATTAACAAAGATAAGTTAACTCAAAATCAAACATATTTCAACCAACAAACTCTTTACTATGCTAAAACAATCCAACTAAACTACCAAGCAGAATGAAAGAATAATGAAGACTAATGGGCTATGTACAATATAAACAAGTTGATTAAAGATGATTGAAAATTATGACCAAAAGAGTGATGCAACATTACCATGCAATGTTTTTGTTTGAGAACCAAGGATTATCTTGAAGGATCTGGAAATGAAGTTAAGATAGTCTTGGAACTAACTTAGGCAATAATCGGCAAACATTTAGACAACCATTCACAATGCAAGATCAGATAAAATATTATTTTAATAAAATAATGTTTTAAAGAATGGTCTGCTGAATAAAACCAACCTTCTAGATGACTAATTTTCAAAGGTGTATCCTTAGCTGCCTTTGTTTATTAAAATAATATTTAAAGAAATATTATTAAGGAAATGGTCAAATATTTAAGGAAATATTTTGGAAAAGAGCCACTTCTTTCTAGAGAAATGGGGCTTAATGGTGTTTACTTAGTTATCAAATTTAGTATAATAATGTTAGGGAAATATTATTTACTGGATTGAAAACTAACAACCGTTCTGGGTAAATATTCTTTAGTAGCAAGCACGTGTTCTTAGCTGTTAGCAGTGAAAGCTAACAAAAGAAGCTGATAACTTAGCACCAGAATCAAACACACACCTTTAAAATACCATTAATAAAAAGGGTTAAAATGCATAAGCATGGACGGCACGTTATGATCAATCTTCTGTGTTAAAATCACCCTTTAAACAAAGTTTGTCTTAACTTTAAAAACACACAAACACCGAACACAAAACTGAGCACGTGTGCTGCAGATAGCCTGCTAGCACTAAGATAGCAGAGTTCCACACAAACAAAACCAAACTTCATAAAATGAAAACGTTCAGATCATTTCACCCTAAATCTCTCTGCCCAAACCCTAACCTTGTTTGAAACTTGTTGAGAAGGAATTGTCCGGGCGACGACGACGTTTGAAGAAAGCTCTGTGAAACAAAGGGTTAGCTTCCAGCTAACCTCCAGAGCAGTGACTAGGGGGGGGGGGGGCGCTCTGTCGGGCTGACCAAACTGCACGTTACCACGGTGAAGCGCCTCCTGTTGTCCTCTTTCCAGACTGGGAAAACCGCTCCACTTGGCTTCTCTGCTGGGAATTCTCTGGAACACAGTTTGCTTCTGCAAGCCTCAGAGAAAAAGTCAAGCCAGGCGTGTACCTTAATTCCCATTCATGAATGAATCTACCAGACACACAGACAGTGATTCATTTGTACTTATCTTAGTGCATATGATCGATGATCGCATGACACTCTCGGATCCAGTTGGAGAGTTATGTCTTTTTGCCAGCAAAGAGACATTAGGGCGCTGCGTCTCCCCTGTCCGGTCCCTCTGGAGGCCGTGTGAAAGAGAAAGAGTCCTTGGAAAGGGGGTGCTTTTATATAGCCAGTGTCATCATGGGAAGTCCGCTGTTACCCCCCTTCCCCTTCTGAAGTTGTGCTGGAAGTCGGTTAAATGCAAATTATTTTGAAAGTTCCAGAAAAGTTTGTACCGGAGTTTTAATGTTGTAATCCATGGCTATGGGTCCCAACACTACTTCAACATACCTGATTCAGCTGATTGCAGTTCATCAAAGCCTGTCAATCAGCCATCAATTGAAATCATGTGTGGTGAAGCAGGGGAACATCTAAAACTTGTAGGGCAGTGTGCCTTGAGGACCAGCCCTGAAAAACATAGAGAATAGCTCCTTCAAATCAAAAATAATTAACTGATTGTGATCAAAGGCTCTAGGCGGCATACAGCTTCCTTGGGAGGTTTTCCGTGTGAATGCCAATTAAAGGGGAGCCTAGGACAGATTTAGAATTAGCTGGATGAGCAATATCTAGTCAAAGAGCACTATGGGATTTTCCACGAGGAGCTGCAAAGTTCCCATTAATAAAGAAAATTTTAGTTTTTCCTCCTGAACCAACTGGAAGGAAGATTAATGTCATTTTACTGTGTTTCACTTAGGGATGAAGCAAGGATGCAAGTTTGTTTAACGTGTTTTCATCTGGAACAGGTACTCAGTATGTGCTGATGCTTAGCTTTAAGCAATAGTCTTCATCTCAGGATACTTTCTGTAAAGCAATTCCTAAGTATGGTGGTGTGGAGCTCTGCTAATATGTGGAAATGTCACCTGCTGAACAGCCAACAGGACAAGGGAAGAACTCGCAAGAAATGTTAAGGAGAAAAGCACCATCACAACATCCCTTTTCTGCATTTAAAAGGTAAAAAAAACAGAGGTTTAAATTTATAAGCTAAATGTTGTTTGTACTGTGCTGTATACTAGTATGCAGTCATGGTAGAAAGGACAGGCATCCTCTGTCAGGTATTATCATTTTAAGACCTCTTGGGACCACAGCCATGGGTTACAACATTAAAGGCCAGTAAGAACTTTTCTGGAACTTTCAAAATAAATCACATTAACCTACTTCCAGCACAGCAAGGAACAAGAAGGGAATAACAGCGGACTTCCCTTGATGTCACTGTGTGAATAAAAAATCCGCGCACTAACAAACAGACTTCTTCCACGCAGGTCCCCAGCGGAACTGGACGGAGGACCACAGCATGCTAATGTCTCTTTGCTGGCAAACAGACATAACTTTTCAAACTGGATCCAAGAGTGTCGTACGATCAGGCGATCACATGGACTAAGTTAAGTAGGAATGAAATGCTGTCTGTGTATCCGGTATTCATTCATGAATGGGGTAATTAAGGTGCAAGTGTGGCTTGACTTTTGTTTCTGAGGCCTACAGAACTGAACTGTGTTCCAGAGAGTTCCCAGAAGAGACCCTGTCTCTACAACGCTGAGTGGAGCAGTTTTTCCCACTCTGCAGGAGGGACAATGGGACCGTATCACCGTGGCTACAGCAGTAACATGCAGTTCAGCCGGACCGGCAAAACAGGTCGCCCCACACCACAGCTACAGAGGTCAGCTGCAAGTTAACCCTTTGTTCACTGTGGATGATTTTCCTCAACTTCGTCGCCCCGGAAACCTTCTGCTCAGCACGGTTTACATAAGACGTAATGTTTGGGCGAAGAAATTTAGTTTAGAATGAAATAGTCTAAACAATGTTCGTTTTATGAGATTTGGTTTTTTTGTGTTGAGATTTCAGCCATCTTAGTGCTAGCAGATTATCTGTTCAGCACACGTGCTCAGTTTATGTGTTCTGTGTTTGTGTTTTAAAGTTAAAACAAACTTTATGTAAAGGGTGATTTTTAAACACAGAAAATCAGCCATCACGCTTTGTCCACGCTTATGCATTTTAACCCTTTTATTAGTGGTATTTTAGCGGTATGCGTTTGATTCTGATGACAAACTACAAGTTTCTTTTGTTAGCCCCAACCGCTAACAGCTAAGAACTAGTGCTTGCCTACTTTTAGTTAGCTAAAGATCATTTACCCAAAAAGGTTGTTAGTTTAAATCTAGGAAATAATATTTCCCTAAATATTATTTTACTAAAGTTATATAACTAAGAAAACACAATTTATCCAAAAAGATTTGCTTCTTATTCCAGATAATATTTCCTAAATATTGTTTTACTAGTTCCTTAATATTTTTTTAAATATTATTTTAATAAATAAAGGCAGCTAATTAAACACCTTTGAGAATTGGTCATCCAGAAGGTTGATTTCATTCAGAAAATTATTCTTTAAAACATTATTTTATTAAAATAATATTTTATCTGATCTTGCATTGTGAATGGTTGTCTAAAGGTATGCTGATTATTGCCTAAGTTGGTTCCAAGATTAACTTAACTTCATTTCCAGATTCTTCAAGATAATCCGTGGTTCTCAAACATAAACTTTGCATGGTAATGTTGCATCACTCTTTCGGTCACTATTTTTGATCAACTTGTATATATTGTACATAGCCCATTATTCTTCCATATTTTTTCATTCTGCTTGGTAGTTTAGTTGGGTTGTTTTAGCATAGTAAAGAGCTTGTTGAAAGAAATATGTTTGACTTTGAGTTGACTTATTTTTGTTAATAAATTCTTGTATTTTAAGAAATTGTGTGAAATCATTCTGTGTACAGAGTTTTGCTGTTCAGTAATGCCAGAGCTTGGCTCATTCCTTTCAATTTTTTCCTAATACCACTGCCTTATTGGGCTGGCATTCACAGGACAAACCTTAACAGACTGAAATATTATTTAATAAAATATTAAAGTCAGTCAGTCATTTTCTATACCGCTTCTTCCATAGCGGGTCGCTGTAAAGCTGGTGCCTACCTCCAGCAGTCTATGGGCCGGAGACGGGGTACACCCTAGACAGGTCACCAGTCCATCGCAGGGCAGCACACAAACAATCCAGCACACGCTCATTCATACACCTAAGGGCAATTTAGAGAGACCAATTAACCTAACAGGCATGTCTTTGGACTGTGGGAAGAAGCCGCAGCATGCACGGGGAGAACATGCAAACTCCAGCAGAAAGACCCCCGGCTGGGAGTCGAACCCAGGACCTTCTTGCTGCAAGGCAACAGTGCTACCAACTGTGCAGTTCAATTCCCAACCGTGGGTCTTTCTGCATGGAGTTTGCACGTTCTCCCCGTGCATGCGTGGGTTCTCACCGGGTACTCCGGCTTCCTCCCACAGTCCAAAGACATGCCTGTTAGGTTAACTGGTCTCTCTAAATTGCCCTTAGGTGTATGAGTGTGTGCATGGTTGTTTGTGTGTTGCCCTGCGACGGACTGGCAATCTGTCCAGGGTGTACCCTGCCTCTCGCCCATAGACTGCTGGAGATAGGCACCAGCTCCCCTGCGACCCACTATGGAATAAGCGGTAGAAAATGACTGACCGACTGACTGAATATTAAATGATATATTCGTATTCGTAATCAAAACAGACCTAACGAGTTCCTAGAATTAGTTATATACAAACTCAAAGATTCTATAACACTCAACTTGACTGCATTGTTTGAGCTCAAGTGCCTAGAGACGACATGTGTTGAATAATTAAACTGAACTGAAATAAACTGATTACCTTTTTTTTGCTTTGGTGTTGAGCTCCATGTCTTTGAGATTGGAAGGTCTCTTTGCCATCATCTTAATCTGTAGGGAGACTAGCTGTACCACTGCAAAATATGAATGATATTTCCGCACAGGAGAAACATCACTTTAAACCTAAATCTGACATGGGTGTGAATAATGTTTGGCTTAACTGTACAAAAACTGTACAAAAAGGACAATAGTTCTGCCTCAGACTTAGCATGGCTTTGTGTTTCAGATTAAGCTTCTCTCAACAAGGCAGCAAGGTACAGTCAATCTGCAACTGAATGGCTGACAAAGACAAGATTTAAGGTATTGCAATGGTCCAGTCAAATTCAAGAGAATGCTGATGGGGGGCCTGAAGAGACCTGTGCAGGATTAATATCTGGAAACCACGTTGAACTGAATAAATTATCTAAAGAAGACTGAGCCCAAAATTCTTCCATTATTATGCAAGAAACTGGTAAAGTCATTCAAAAAACAAGTTTTGTGTTACCGCTTCAATAAACACCTGAATCATGAGGTGGATCATGTTTTTACATCTTGCCTCTGCCATTACAGTTGCGTTTTTTATTAAAAAATAACTTGGTTTAATATTTAATGTGTTATTATTCCTAGGAGGTTTAATCAGTTGTAAACCAAAATGATTATTTGTGTGTGTCTTGTTGCATAAAACCCTAAAATAGAGGACTGTGTATTCAAATGAAGTATTTTAACTGACAGATATACTGTAAATGTAGAAAAAGATACAGACCAGCTGAAAAGTTAACAGTGGGAGAGTTTAAGCACAATCAGATGGATGCCACAGTGAACATCTGGCACTGAAGTACATGGTGAGCTGCAGCTCACACATTTAGACTGGCCCTCTGGTATTTGCACTAATCTGATTGGATCTCAGGTTACAGAAGGTCAAAATGGATAGCACAGTGGAAGGCTGCAGCAAATGCACATATACACTCACTGGCCACTTTATTAGGTACACCTTGCTAGTACCGGGTTGGACGCCCTTTTGCCTTCAGAACTGCCTTAATCCTTTGTGGCATAGATTCAACATGATATTGGTAAGGTACCTTGCTTAAGGTATTCCTCAGAGAGTTTGGTCCATATTGACATGATAGCATTACACAGACGCTGCAGATTTGTCGGCTGCACCTCCCTGATGCAAATCTTCCGTTCCACCACATCCCAAAGGTGCTCTATTGGATTGAGATCTGGTGACTGTGGAGGCCATTTGAGTAGTGAATTCATTGTCATCTTCAAGGAACCAGTCTGAGATGATTCGTGCTTTATGACATGGCGCATGGAAGTAACCATCAGAAGATGGGTACACTGTGGTCATAAAGGGATGGACATGGTCAGCAACAGTACAGCCTGAACCGTTGATACAAGGCAGGATGCATCCATGCTTTCATGTCGTCTGACCCTACCATCCGAATGTTGCAGCAGAAATCGAGACTCATCAGACCAGGCAACGTTTTTCCAATTTTCTATTGTCCAATTTTGGTGAGCCTGTGTGAATTGTAGCTGTTCTTAGCTGACAGGAATGGCATCCGGCGTGGTCTTCCCTGTCCCTAAAGAGAAGCACCCCCAGAGCAAGATGCTGCCACCACCATATATGACAGTGGGGATGGTGTGTTCAGAGTGATGTGCAGTGTTAGTTCTCCGCCACACATAGCGTTTTGAATTTTGGCCAAAAAGTTCAATTTTGATCTCGTCTGACCAAAAAACCTTCTTCCACATGTTTGCTGTGTTCCAAACATGGCTTCTGGCAAACTGCAAACGGGACTCCTTGTGGTTTTCTTTTCTTGCCTGTCTTCCATAAGGACCTCATTTGTGCAGTGCACGACTAATAGTTGTCCTGTGGACAGATTCCCCCACCTGAGCTGTGGATCTCTGCAGTTTCCAGAGTCACCATGGGCCTCTTGGCTGCATCTCTGATCAGTGCTCTCCTTGTTCGGCCTGTAAGTTTAGGTGGATGGCCTTGTCTTGGTAGGTTTCCTGTTGTGTCATACTCTTTCCATTTCCAGATGATGGATTGAACAGAGCTTGGTGAGATGTTCAAAGCTTGGGAAATATTTTATAGCCAAAGCCTGCTTTAAACTTCTCCACAACTTTATCCCTGACCTGTCTGGTGTGTTCATGATGGTGTTTGCTCCCCACTATTCTCTTAACCAATCTCTGAGCCCATCACAGAGCAGCTGTATTTGTACTGAGATTAGATTACGCACAGGTGGGCTCTATTTAGTCATTAACAATCATCAGGCAACTTCTGAAGGCAATTGGTTTCACTCAGAGTAAAGGGGGTTGAATACACATCGCACTTTTCAATTTTTTAATTGTAAAATTTTTTTTAAATCATGTATAATTTTTGTTCCACTTCACAATGGTATATCACTTTGTGTTGGTCTTTCACATGAAATTCCAATAAAATATATTTGTTTGTTGTTGTAATGTGACAATATGTGGAAAGGTTCAAGGGCTATGAATACTTTTACAAGCCACTGTAACTCCCCTTGTTCAATGGTCTATTCACCACCCTGCCTCTGTATTTATACCCTCTGAATTTCATTGCTCACCTCTGATTCCTCCTTTTTACTACCTTGCTCCATGTCTGTTAACCTGTCTGTGTTCTGTGTCCCCATATACGTTTCTTTAGTAATTAAATCTTTTCATTACACCACTACGCTCTGCATTTGGGTCCTTCCTCTACCATAACATGACAGAAGTGGGTAAATATGTTTGGGAAAATAGAAGTACTCAATGCAGAAAATAAGGCTTTATGCAAGTACAATGAAGGCACCTGATTTTTATTAATATCTGTGGCTCGCTCAGGTGATAGAGGTTTGTCCTGTAACGGGTGTTCAAAACCCCCGCTCTGTCTGTCTCAGTTGTTGTGTCCTTGGGTAAGAGTCTTCCCCGGCCTTGCATGTTGATGGTGGTCAGAGAGCTCAGTGGCGCCGATTGAATGGCAGTCCCACTTCTGTCAGTCTGCCCAAATGCAGCGGTGGGTACAGTGTAGCCTACCCCTGTTAGTGTTTGAACGTATGGATGAATGGGTGGTTTACTGAATGCAGTGTAATGCACTTTGGATTCCTCTGTCTTGATAAAGCGCTATACAAGTGCTGGCCATTTACCATATACCATTTATTATTATTATGTTTGCCTTGATGTAAAAGTTGGGTATTATTGTAGTGGTTGTTTGATATGGACTTTTCAATATAAGCAGTAAATCCTTCCAGTCCCACTTAAATTTTGCGCTGGCTTTCCTTCAGTGCTCTGTCACCGCAATCCTGTTGCAAGCTGTAGACATGTGACTCATTTGCACTTGTTCTTGAGTTTGACTTTCACAAAACCCAGATTATACTCAGTCTGCTTACAACAAATAAACAGACATCAAGATAATCTCTACCACAAACTCTGGCAAGCTTGGTGAGAGAAAAAACCATTACATAAATAACAGAATCCAAGAAGTAGAACATAAATAGAACATAACATTATCTTGAGGATTTAGGTAGTTTGAGTTAATTTTTTACTTAAAAGGGCCAGTGTACGTCCTGGACAGGACAAACAATTACACACTCACCGGTGAGGGTAATTGAGAGTGACCACATACATAATTTTTGTACAGTGGGAGGAATCTGACATATGCAAACTCCAAATGTATTCCTCATTGGGATTAATTTATACCCAGGCCGGTAGTTAGGGGTTTAGCCAGAGTCCCAGCTTCAATCTGATAGAGAATATGTGGAGGGATGAAGGGGTGATGGCAAGGATCCCTCCTACCTGAAAGACATGCAACTCATTACAAAAAATAAATGTTGGGCCCAGCCATCGGACAACAAATAAGTGAGAGGACAAAAGAACTGGTAAGTAACTCTGAATCCCAGAATGCACAGCATTAACCCATTTTAATGATGAGCTCCCAGGAAGGAGGTGTTTTCAAACAGCTGGAGGTCATGCTGACATCATAGGTATAAAAACCATGCATGGAGCAGCGTTCTTGGGAGGGATGCTCCGTTTGTGAATGTCTTGGTCAAGTAAAAGTCCATATCTCCTATGCTAAAAGTCCTTTTAACACTGCATGTTCCTGCATCTTCATAATTCTAGCACACCATCACTTTATGGCACAAAACTGTTGTCTGGATTGCACTGGATGAGCACTCCTATACAGCCCAGAAAAGTTGGCGCAGATTATAGTTGTCTGCTGCAAGTTCCACAACATAATATTGCCATGACTGTGAGGGCAAAAAGACATCTGCGCAGGACAAATTAACGCAACAAGACTGCAAACATGAGTCGATCTGATTCAAAGCCATTTCTCCTGAGCCATTTGAGGTATTTTATTTGAATTATTTATGCAACCTAAATGAAAACCTCTATGACCAAAATTAAATATTGTTTTAAAACAAACAAAACTAAACATTACAGCCACCAGAGAACATGAGACTATTACAGGGCCTGTAAAAGGACATTGTAGGAAAAAAAAGTAGAAAAAATATCATGCGTGCACCTGAAAAAATAAAAAACTTTCATCAGATTTTTTCAGATGCGCTGCTTTTTTCAATTTTTATTTCCTCCTATCTCCCCTCCAATGTCCCTTCTGGGGTGTAAGAAACACATACCCGTTTGTAAGAAGGTAATTCTGGGACAAAACTATTTGTGCATTGTAACAGTGAATTTGAAGCTATAGAGAGAACTACAATAGAAGTTTTGTAATTTTTTAATTTTTTCAGTCTTTCACAAATATAAAACAACAGTTACACATCTTCAGGTTTTAAGTACAAGTGTACAATTTCTATTCTTTGAGTTACACATCAAAAAACTCTCATATTCACAATTTTGCTCCAATTGTTCCAAAATAAATAAATAAATTCACACACCCATATTACATCTTCTTCAACATCTTCTTACAAACAGTCTTTTTTTATTTTTTATTTTTTCTAACACAAACACAAATGTTCATCGCTTTCTTTAAGGCCGACTTGACCCACATACAGAGAGAACACTCAGACAGAGAACCGTTTAGCTCAATGATTTATTTTCTCGGCTTGAGGAATAAACGTGGAGAGAATGGTGGCCGGACAGGCTGTAAAGGAAACAGCAAAGGTGAGTAAGGGTTCAGGTCAGAACTAACTACAGAGAAATTAAGCTCACAGTTCAGGTGGGGCGTGATTCGCCAGGGGAAGTGATGCGGGTCAGGCTGCGTGGCTGCACGGGTCAGACGAGAGCGTCAGGATGGTCCGGACTGATCCGTGGGAGGGTGAGCAGGTGCGCACGATCAGAACTGGTGGAATCGCCAGGGCGGCTGCCAGGCCAGAAAATGATCCAATAAATCCTGATTCCGTTGAAGGTGGTTCCAGAGCAGGTCCTCAGCGAGGAGCTTGGTTTGCAAGCCTAGGAAGTAGGGAAAAACACAGGCTATTGGTCAGAGTATTTCTTCTTTAAATATTCTCAAGGTACAGAGGTACGGGCCAGGTGATCACTACCGCAGAGGGCAAAACACTCAGGCGTAGAAGTGCTGGCGAGCCACCCTCATATAGTCCACCAGCTGATGAGGAAACACGGTACACCTGTCAGTCTCACGGAACCCTGCTCCGGTACCCCCTTGCGGTGGAAGAAGGTCAGCAGCAGGCAGGGTAGAAGAACAGACTCTGACAAAATGAGTGAATACAACTGCATAAATCTCCTGCTGTGAGTCACAAATGCTGCTTTACAAGCTACACCTTCTTTTTGGCATGCTTTCACTTTTGCCCCAATCACATCACTGATGGTGGAGCAAAACAATCTGTGACTTAAAGGTAATTCGTATGGCTGTAGACCAGATGGACTCTGCCTGCTCCAGGCTCAGTAGGTATGCGCCAACCAGAAATAAATGGAAGAGAAACTGAATACACAACATGAAAATGCAAAGCAAACCACAGTGATCTTGACCAAACCTAACACAGCACCATGAGATACAGTATTATACAAACATTACAAACATAAAATAAAACTAAACCAAATGACCCTGTGGAATACTGAAAGAAAACACTTCATTTAAATAATGAGTAAAATAATGAGTTAAAATAATGAGTCTTGGAGAGTTCCAAGACACAGCTGATGCATAAAAATCACAAACATCATTTTGGAAATAACTCTGACAACCTGTCAGTAGAGCATAGGAGCAAAATGTCTCTAATGCGGAAACATTTCGCACACTGTTGGCTCTGCAGCTGCTGCAGTGCCTTGGCAGATGTCCATAGTTCTCTACAGTCTAATCTCCTTTCAGCCTTAATCTAAAAAAGACACACAAAAGCTCTTTTAGAGCACACTAAACCCAAAAGAAAAAGCAGTCATAATCTCACTAATAAATCTGTAGGAAGAATTATAAGCTTCATTAGTCAGCTTCCTTCCTGCCTTAAAGCAATTTTCTGTGATGATTTTTCAGCCAGAGCTAATGTTTATTTGATTGTTCACTTGATGCTGCATTCACTGGTAAATCGAAAAGGCAGGTGCGTTTGCTGACACGTGGACAACTCAGCATTGGTTGTTAAACAACATCTTGGGGGGCCAGTGGGGGGGTCAATGTTATTCCAGGGGGGCGGTGGCCCCTCGTGGCACCACTGCTCTGAAGTGCTTATAACTCACCAATCATGAATCAGAAATGCCTTGTCCCTTTAGTACCACATAAATTAAGTCTGTCTCTCACATTCAACAGAGAGATGCACAGTGCTGTGGCTCTAGGTCGTCGTGTCATTACTGTGCGTAAACATTACCTGTCAATCACTGACACTATAAGAAACTTTAAATAAGTCATGCTCCCGTCATGTTCGCTGCAGTCACGGCATTAGTCATGAAGATGGAGCAGCAAAAGCCAACTAGGAAATGTAATGGTAGTGCTGAAAAGTTGAGAGATAAAAAAGAAAGCTCTTAAGGGAAGTGCAGTAACACATTTCTGACTTTAAGGTTTACAATTTGTCTGTAACTTGCACTTTTTTAGTTTACAAAAGCTGAACTTTTACATTATTGTGTTTTGTTTTGAGTATTTTACACTGTTATATTTGAAATCCCATCCGATATGGACTAAAAATAAAAAACATTTTAAATTGAAAAAAAAAAAAACAGCAGTCATGGTTAGGATAGTAATCAGATCCCAAGATGGAGGCATAATCACATGCTAGAGGGCTATAAAAACCCATCAAGTACAGGTCCTTCTCAAAATATTAGCATATTGTGATAAAGTTCATTATTTTCCATAATGTCAGGATGAAAATTTAACATTCATATATTTAAGATTCATTGCACCCTAACTGAAATATTTCAGGTCTTTTATTGTCTTAATACGGATGATTTTGGCATACAGCTCATGAAAACCCAAAATTCCTATCTCACAAAATTAGCATATCATTAAAAGGGTCTCTAAACGAGCTATGAACCTAATCATCTGAATCAACGAGTTAACTCTAAACACCTGCAAAAGATTCCTGAGACCTTTAAAACTCCCAGCCTGGTTCATCACTCAAAACCCCAATCATGGGTAAGACTGCCGACCTGACTGCTGTCCAGAAGGCCACTATTGACACCCTCAAGCAAGAGGGTAAGACACAGAAAGAAATTTCTGAACGAATAGGCTGTTCCCAGAGTGCTGTATCAAGGCACCTCAGTGGGAAGTCTGTGGGAAGGAAAAAGTGTGGCAGAAAACGCTGCACAACGAGAAGAGGTGACCGGACCCTGAGGAAGATTGTGGAGAAGGGCCGATTCCAGACCTTGGGGGACCTGCGGAAGCAGTGGACTGAGTCTGGAGTAGAAATATCCAGAGCCACCGTGCACAGGCGTGTGCAGGAAATGGGCTACAGGTACCGCATTCCCCAGGTCAAGCCACTTTTGAACCAGAAACAGCGGCAGAAGCGCCTGACCTGGGCTACAGAGAAGCAGCACTGGACTGTTGCTCAGTGGTCCAAAGTACTTTTTTCGGATGAAAGCAAATTCTGCATGTCATTCGGAAATCAAGGTGCCAGAGTCTGGAGAAAGACTGGGGAGAAGGAAATGCCAAAATGCCAGAAGTCCAGTGTCAAGTACCCACAGTCAGTGATGGTCTGGGGTGCCGTGTCAGCTGCTGGTGTTGGTCCACTGTGTCAAGGGCAGGGTCAATGCAGCTAGCTATCAGGAGATTTTGGAGCACTTCATGCTTCCATCTGCTGAAAAGCTTTATGGAGATGAAGATTTCATTTTTCAGCACGACCTGGCACCGGCTCACAGTGCCAAAACCACTGGTAAATGGTTTACTGACCATGGTATCACTGTGCTCAATTGGCCTGCCAACTCTCCTGACCTGAACCCCATAGAGAATCTGTGGGATATTGTGAAGAGAACGTTGAGAGACTCAAGACCCAACACTCTGGATGAGCTAAAGGCCGCTATCGAAGCATCCTGGGCCTCCATAAGACCTCAGCAGTGCCACAGGCTGATTGCCTCCATGCCACGCCGCATTGAAGCAGTCATTTCTGCAAAAGGATTCCCGACCAAGTATTGAGTGCATAACTGTACATGATTATTTGAAGGTTGACGTTTTTTGTATTAAAAACACTTTTCTTTTATTGGTCGGATGAAATATGCTAATTTTGTGAGATAGGAATTTTGGGTTTTCATGAGCTGTATGCCACAATCATCCGTATTAAGACAATAAAAGACCTGAAATATTTCAGTTAGTGTGCAATGAATCTAAAATATATGAATGTTAAATTTTCATCATGACATTATGGAAAATAATGAACTTTATCACAATATGCTAATATTTTGAGAAGGACCTGTACAGTTGAAGTTGACCTCCAAGAAAAATGAGAAAAGCCATGGGCAGACTTCACTCACCAGTTTAACTATAAATATAAGAAAGGCAACAACTTTATACAGTGTAAACGCTAGTTTGCCTAAAGAGATTGAACTGTCTGCATTTAAAAACTCAACACATTGAACACACACCAGCACATGGAGGTAAGTAAAAAAAAAGTTTTTTGATCATTTTCTTGGTCAGTGGTGCATGAAATGCTAATGTTTTACTTTAATAACATTGTTACCAGATGTAATCTAAAGCTAAATATATAATCATTTGTGCTAACCAGCTAAACATTTAAATACTGCAGGTAGGGATCAATAAGTGGACAGAATCTGGTTTATGTTCAAGAATATGTCCATGTAAACATGTAAAATAATATTTTAACAAATAAATAAATATAAATAATATCAGTTTTATCTCTGCTTGTGATTTTAATTCGTATTGACTGAAGTTGAAAATAGAGGATCAGGCGGTAAGTTTGGAGTCAGGTATTTAAAATCATTTGATATGAGAGATGGTAGATATATTGGACAAGGGAGGCGATGAAGATCAGAACTGCCAGGTTCTGGTGAGGACAAAAACCACAGAGAAGCCTCACAGATGTAGGGAAGGATGCAGAAGATTTGGTGTGACAGAAAAGGATGCTGAGATGGATGAGACGATCAGCTGCAGAGAACCCTAAAGTTTAATTTAGCAATTTATGTTTACCTTCCATATATTCATATTGCCATACACTGACATGTTTTATTTTTGTGTTGCATTTTTATTTATAAAGGTGCTGATTTAATTAAACAGTTTCAGACCAATATATCTTTTTTTTTCCTTTATGAAATGCACGATAGGGACTTTCTTCTGCACATCAAAAAGTAACTAAGTAACTTTTACTTAAAGTACAATTTTAATGAGGTACTTTTATTTGAGTAACATTTTACTCAGATAACTTCACTAGTATTTAAGTAAAATTTTATCAAAGTAACCGTACTTTTACTTGAGTACATTATGTTTGTACTCTTTCTACCTCTGAAAGCCAGATGTACTAAAGATGCTGGAGAGTTAGAAGATTATAGATGGAAGCAAAAAAGAGTCAGCTGCTACAGAGGTTACTAATACAGTAAACAATGAAGGTGTACAAATACAGTAGATTTCCAGGTTTTCTTTCCCTCTATTATGTCAGGTTCAAGTTGTATTTTGTTGAAAGGCAAGAGTTTGGGAAGAAACTTGTGTCATCAGAGACTGAATTTGAATTTCTCAGACTGAATCTGTATTTGTGTAATTTGAAATTAAATGCATTGATTTGAAACTGAAAATATTATTTAATATTTAATATTAATATTTTAATATTTAATCAAATAATATTATGGTCTGTTAAGAGTTGTCCGGTGAATACCGGCCCAGTAAGGCGATGGTATTAGGACAAAATAGAAAGGTGTGAGATGAGCTCTGACATTATTGAACAGCACAACTCTGCACATATATGGAATGAATTCACACAATTTCTTAAAATACAAGAATTTATTAACAAAAATAAGTCAACTCAAAGTCAAACATATTTCAATCAACAAACTCTTTACTATGCTAAAACAATCCAACTAAACTACCAAGCAGAATTAAAGAATAAGGAAGACTAATGGGCTATGTACAATATAAACAAGTTGATTAAAGATGGTTGAAAATCGTGACCAAAAAGAGTGATGCAACATTACCATGCAATGTTTATGTTTGAGAACCAAGGATTATCTTGAAGAATCTGGAAGTGAAGTTAAATTAGTCTTGGAACTAACTTAGGCAATAATCAGCAAACGTTTAGACAACCAT
The DNA here is from genome assembly GCF_021462225.1 of Girardinichthys multiradiatus. NCBI lineage: Eukaryota > Metazoa > Chordata > Actinopteri > Cyprinodontiformes > Goodeidae > Girardinichthys > Girardinichthys multiradiatus. Next base: position 3,739,133 of record NC_061797.1, read on the forward strand.
TCACAATGCAAGATCAGATAAAATATTATTTTAATAAAATAATGTTTTAAATAATGATCTGCTGAATGAAACCAACCTTCTAGTTGACCATTTCTCAACGGTGTCTAATTAGCTGCCTTTATTTATTGAAATAATATTTGAAGAAATATTATTAAGGGAGTATTTTGGAAACGAGCCAAATCTTTCTGGAGAAATGGGGCTTAATGGTGTTTGCTAAGTTATCAAATCTAGTAAATGATGTTTAGGGACTTTTATTTACTGGATTGAAGACCAAACCTTTCTGGGTAAATATTATTTAGCACCAGAATCAAACACACACCTTTAAAAATACCGTCAATAAAAGGGTTAAAATGCATAAGCGCGGACGTCGCGGTATGACCAATCTTCTGTGTTTAAAATCACCCTTTGAGTAAAGTTTGACATAACTTAAAAGCACACAAATACAGAACACAAACAGAGCACGTGTGCTGCAGATAGCCTGCTAGCACTAAGATAACCGAGTTTCACACAAACAAAACCAAACTTCATAGAATGAAAACATTAAGATCATTTCATCCTAACTGTTAATCTGCCCAAACCTAACCTCTGACCATGGTGAGGAAATGTTGTCCAAGGGGTGAAGTTTGAAGAAACGTCCACAGTCAACAAGTGGTTAGCTCGGTAGCTTCATGGAGGGTTGAAGGTGCGTTCGCTCTGTGAACAAAAGGGTTAGCTTCGGAGCTGTAGCTGGGCGGCCCGTCCTGTCCGCTCACCACACGGCTTAACACGGTGATGCGGTTTCTTTTTTTTTTTTTTTTCCTTTTTTTTTTCTTTTTTTTTCCGGCTAAGATCCCCCTGCTGGAGCCCGGCAATCCCCCAGCCGGCAGACCAGGGCCCAAAGCCAGGGGCCGAGATCCAAGGGAACCCAAGCAATCCCGAGAGAGCTGAAACGCCAGCCCAGCACCAGACAATCCCCAAGACCCGACCCCCAGCCCCCTCTCCCGGCCTCCGACCACAGATGGGAAATAGCGAACGGGGGTGTGAAAAGACCCCAAGCCTGCCTCCGCCAGCTCAAATGTGGTGTTGATGCGTGTTGTTGTAGTGTGCATTTAAAAAAATGGTGGGGAAGAGGGTCCCCCCCCCCCCCCCCCCACACACTCTGAACCCTCAATGTCTACATACAATTATACCCTTAGAAGTGAGCGCAGGCACCAGAGGTTAGGCTACTAGGATATCCTCCCTCCTGATGCCATTGAGTGCGACCACCCCCAAGACTACATGTGAATGTCATGAAAATGTTATACGTGAGAGTGTCTAAGTTGTACAATAAAATTGGGGCACAGGCTGCCATGGGGCCGCAGAGATGGAAAACCCTTGCGGCACTCCGATGGCGCTCCCGCACCCCAAGGACCTCCATGAGTGGTATTGTGATGGAGATGGCAGAGGGATGTGGAGGGAAGGACTGGGGGGCAAACCGCTCTCCCAGGGATCCAGCTCCCCAGCTGACCCCAATAGGCACCCCCGTTTGCCGAGTCCCAACAAAGGAGGGAGGCATAGGCACATCTGCCGGGCAAAAAACTAGGGACAGGTAACAGGCCCCGAGAACCCACTGAAAACCGGGATCAACGTCCCCATGGTGCCCCTCCCAGGATCTCCATTATTCTACTGGGGGACTTCAACGCCCACGTGGGAAACGACAGTGACACCTGGAGAGGCTTGATCGGGAGGAATGGCCTCCCCAATCTGAATCCGAGTGGTGCTCTGTTATTGGACTTCTGTGCTAGTCACGGATTGTCCATAATGAGCACCATGTTCAAACATAAGGGTGTCCATCAGTGCACTAGGCACTAGGACATCCTAGGCAGGAGGTCAATGATCGACTTTGTTGTCGTATCATCAGACCTTCGGCTGCATGTTTTGGACATTCGGGTGAAGAGAGGGGCTGAACTGTACAATGATCACCACCTGGTGGTGAGTTGGATACGCTAGAGGAGGAGAAAGCCAGACAGACTTGGCAGGCCCAAGCGCATAGTGAGGGTCTGCTAGGAACGTCTGGCGGAGCCCTCGGCCAGGGATGTATTCAACTTCCACCTCCGGGAGAGCTTTGACCAGATTCCGGGGGAGGTTGGAGACATAGAGTCTGAGTGGACCATGTTCTCCGCATCTATTGTCGATGCTGCTGCCCGTAGCTGTGGCCGTAAGGTCTGCGGTGCCTGTCGCAGCGGGAATCCCAGAACCCGGTGGTGGACACCGCAGTAAGGGATGCTGGAAGTGAGGGCTGTGTTGAAGCTGGATTGGTGCTGTGTTGTTGTGTAATTATCAGCTTTTCGGGAATGGAGCTCTCTTGTGGGGGTGTGCCCCTGTGGGGAGGGCATTTATGACATTTGTGTTTGGGGGCATGTGTTTGGTATCTGGTATCTGTTTCATATCCAGATGACCTTGGGGTGTATAAACCTAAACAAGTGTGCCTTCAAAATTATCCTGTTCGACATTTCTCTGGAAGAAAACACAGTTTTTCTTCTGCATGGAGCAGCTGGCCAGCAACAGATATTATGAGAGCACAATCATTGACATTCTGACTTTTCTAGCTATCAATCATCTGCCTTTCAGAGGTGAAACTAAAGTATGACAATCAATAGGACAGACTGGTTGTGGTTGATTCTTATCTTTGTTTAAGTATACCATAGAAAAAGACCCAGAGTTGGCTAAATTAATCCCTGCTATTCCCAGGAATACAACATACATATGCCATGAGATTAAAAAAAAAGTTATAGGACTCATGAGTCAACAGGTGAATGAGCATATTGTTAACGAAATAGGCAACTTTTTTAACACAGTTAAAGTCGATGGAACCAGAGATCCAACAGGATGTGAAAATCTCTCTATTGTATTGTATTGTGCTTTGTTGATGACAGTTGACTACTGATAAAAGAGACTACTGATAATTGCTACAGCAGAAGCAGGTGGTGCTAAAACTTTCACATGGACACTTATCTTGGAAATAAGAAAACCTGGCCTGACGACTGACAAAATAATCAGCCAGGTGTATGATGGAGCCTCTCTTATGTCAGGGAAACTGGGTGGGGGTCAAGCACTCCTGCAATAGGAACTTGGCGGAGAAATCCCATATGTACACCACTTTAACCACCAGCTTCACTTGGTTATAGTTCATGTCATGTCTGCTGAAAGGGCTATTGAAGATCTATTCAATGTATGCAATGTTCTGTAAAAGTTCACACAAAATCCCACTGTTGTAGACATATATCAGGGAAACACACTGAAGCGCTGAACAGGATAACTGGCTACAGTGGAGGTTATTCTGGAATCCATTCAGGAGATTGTTGAAGTGCTGGAAAAAACAGCATCATTTCCAGCCGACACAAGGATGGAGGCAGTAGGATTGCTCTGTCCAAACCAAGGTTTAGATTTCAAGGTCTAATTGTGAGAAGATTCTGGCAATTCCTGAGCCACCTAACAGGATTCTACAGTCAGTCAGTCAGTCATTTTCTACCGCTTATTCCATAGTGGGTCGCGGGGAAGCTGGTGCCTATCTCCAGCAGTCTATGGGCAACAGGTGGGGTACACCCTGGACAGGTCCAGGATTCTACAGTCAGAAGAAATAGATCTAAAAACAGCTGTCCAGCTTGCGAATAATGCCACGGAGTGCATTTTGGCCCTGCACACAGAAGACGTATTCATGAAGTTGTGGAGTGAGTGTGGTGGAACAGAGGCTACTGACAGTGTCAGCCACCAGAGTAAGAGAAAGTGACATGCTAGAACAAACCTAAATGATTACGCTGAGGAGCAGACATTATGAGCACAGGAAAACCATGAGATCAAAGAACAACAAAGAATGTTTTATAGCTGCATTGTTGCTGTTGCAGGGGAAATTGTGCACCGTTATGGAGAGGGAAAAAGCACATTGATGGAAAGTATTGCTTCTCTTAATCCAGAAAGTACTTCCTTACTAAACCCTGAAAAAATTAAATCCCTGCTTATTCTAACAGGAACCCCCACTAAATGAAGCTGAGTTTGCTGTTGTTCAGTGTCCATTCTTTTATGTCTTTACGTTGGGTGTGTGGGATTGAGTGTTTGTATGTGTAAGCAGTATGTGTAATTGTGACTCTGTGGTCCGTCCTAATGCTGTCTGGTCCTTCTGTCAATAGCGATTTAAAACAAAAAATCCGTGGAAGAGATCCTTTGAAAACTCCTTGAGTGTCATTGATTTAAAGTAATTTAGAACAACGTTTGGCTGAGAGATAAGAAGTGAAGAGTAAAAGAATGCAAACCAACAGAGAGCACGGGGAGAAAGCATGCGATCAAGCACAGAAGAAGCAAAAGATGATATATAGCCATAGGAAAATGTAAACAACACAGGTAGAGTGGCAATGACTTTATGATGTCATAATCTGATTGTTAATTGTAACAATGCATTCTAAATTGCTTTTAAATGTGAACGTTAATATGTTTCTCTGTGATAGATCTGTGGCCTGTTCAATAAAATTGTTCTTTTTTAAACTCAAATCAATTTAGAAACTACTAAAAGTTGAATCAAAGTCGCGGTTTGGGAGCTGAGTAGCTTTTAGCATGCCTAAAATTAAATAATATAATTGTATGTAACAATGTGTTGTATAAAGTTGAGCAGACAAGTAGCAAATTACAAGTAGTTTACGTCGACTGTGGTTGTTGTTCTTCCCAATATGAGTCTTCCAGTAATTACGATTTGCTTACAGACAAGAATTAGACGCCACGCAGTGCATTTGTTTTTGCTCAGTGTACGTAATGTACCCCACGTGACAGTTTAGTTACGTCGGTCCGTATTGGGCGCAGGCGCGACGCACAAGGTCGTCTCAGTAGTAGTGTAAGCATGATGTCTCTAGCTGCCCGGTCAGGGGCATTTTCCCCTTACATGCAGGCTACAGCATATGCTGTAGCAGGGCCCCTGAAACCTCTGGTACCGGGTGTTATTGTAAAGGCAGAGAAGTTACTGATGGACCCAAAGAAACCGTACCTGTGCCGAGAGACACTGAGCGGTCAAAGCCCAAAGACAGGCCCTGCTGTAACAGTTAGCATCAACGGTGAGTCCTGTCATTGGCGGTGGCTTTAGCTTAGCTGGCTGGGGGCTGTCTGAATACCGCAGATGGTTGCTGTTTTGGATTCAAAAGTGTGTTTCAGGACAGAAAGTTTGTGTCGCATCAGAATAGGTTTATTACCCATTATTTATTTCTAAAGGCTTTTTTAAGTCGGAAGCCGGGTTTCCTGAGTTAGTAGATGGCTACCGGTTAGCAGTAGTGCTACAAGCACCTTTGCTTCTGGTAGAATAGCAAGGTTAGTAACTTTTCAGTTTAGCTTGATGTTGCCGAATGGGTTCTTTCTTAAATGCACAATCTATAAAGTTATGTATATTGACATGTATGCGACAGAAGATGGGAAGTTATCAGGCGATCTCATCATTGTTGTCTCAGTGATTGCTAATATTTTAAGATATGGTGTCAAAATCTCCCAACAGTTGTATTTCAAAAGGTAAGACATAAAATAATATTTTTCAAGTGAAACCACTATTGTAACTGTTACAACAGTGGCTTGTAAAAGTATTCATACCCCTTGAACTTTTCCATATTTTGTCACATTACAACCACAAACATAAATATATTTTATTGGAATTTTATGGGAAAGACCAACACAAAGTGGTATACAATTGTGAAGTGGAATGAAAATTATACATGATTTATTTTTTTTTATAAAAAAAAAATAAAAAGGGCATGATGCCAAAGTATTCAGCCCCCCTAAGTCAATACTTTGTGGAACCACCTTTTGCTGCAATTACAGCTCCAAGTCTTTTAGGGTATGTCTCTACCAGTTTTGCACATCTAGTGACTGAAATTTTTGCCCATTCTTCTTTGCAAAACAGCTCAAGCTCAGTCAGATTAGATGCAGAGCGTTAGTGAACAGCATTTCTCAGATCTTGCCACAGATTCTCAATTGGGTTTAGGTCTGGACTTTGACTGGGCCATTCTAACACATGAATATGCTTTGTTTTATACCATTCCATTGTAGTCCTGGCTTTATGTTTAGGGTCGTTGTTCTGCTGGAAGGTGAACCTCCGCCCCAGTCTAAAGACTTTAGCAGACTCCAACAGGTTTTCTTCCAAGATTGTCCTGTATTTGGCTCCATCCATCTTCCCATCAACTCTGACCACCGTCCCTGCTGAAGAGAAGCACTCCCAGAACATGATGTTGCCACCACTATATGTGACAGTGGATGATGGTGTGTTCAGAGGGTTAGTTCTCCACCACACATAGCGTTTGGCATTTTGGCCAAAATGTTAAATTTTAGTCTCGTCTGACCAAAGCACGTTCTTCCACATGTTTGCTGTGTTCCCAACATGGCTTCTGGCAAACTGCAAATGTGACTCCTTATGGCTTTCTTTTAACAATGGCTTTCTTCTTGCCACTCTTCTATAAAGACCACATATGTGCAGTGCACAACTAATAGTTGTCCCGTGGACAGATTCCTCCACCTGAGCTGTGGATCTCTGCAGTTCATTCAGAGTCGTTTGGGAAATCTTTTTCTAGCCAAATCCTGCTTTAAATTTCTCCACAACTTTATCTCTGACCTGTCTGGCATTTTCCTTGGACTTCATGATGCTGTTTGCTCCCCAATATTCTCGTAATCAACATCTGAGTCATCAGAAGTGTCTTGCCTGGGCTGAGGAGACAAAGAACGACAATGTTTCTCAGTGGTCCAAGGTTCTCTTTTCAGATGAAAGTAAAGTTTCCATTTTCTTTGGAAATCAAGGTCCCAGAGTCCGGGGGAAGAGTGTAGTGGGACAGAATCTATGTTGCTTGAAGGTCCAGTGTGAAGTTTCCACAGTCAGTGATGGTTTGGGGTACCATGTTATCTGCTGGTTTTAGTCCACTGGGTTTTCTGAAGTACACAGTCAATGCAGCCACCTACCAGGAAATTCTAGAGCACTCCTTGGTTCCTTCTGCTGGCAAGCTTTATTGAGATGCTGATTTCCTGTTCCAGAAGAACTTGGTCCCGGCCCACACTGCCAAAGGTACCCACAGCTGGTTCAATGACCATGTTGTTACTGCTCTTGATTGGCCCACAAACTGAACTGACCTGAACCTCCTAGAGAATCTGTGGGATATTGTCAAGAGGAAGATGAGACACCAGACCCAGCAATGCAGATGACCTGCAATCTGGGCTTCCCGAACACCTCAACAGAACCACAGGCTGATCGCCTCTGCGACAAAGCCAATTCACCAAAATCTGAGTTAATTAAACATTTAATTAAAAAACATAAACTTTCCTTGGCATGTTTCAATTATTTTTTGTCATCCTTGACGGTCCATTTATTTTTTTTTATTGTGCACCCTAAAATTCTAAAGTGTGGTACTGAACAGCTGTACGAAGCACAGACATAAACAGGCAGACAGTTCTATTTATAGAAAATAATCCATCTTAATGTTTTTATTGTGAAAAGTTGTTCCACAGTTTGTTTTTTTCAGATTCTTGCAGTTGAACTTTGTGTAATTAAAGTGTTGCATCCTGTAAGGATGCTTTGTGTGTTTGCCTTTAAGGAGCAATCTTCAGTTTAACTAATGACAGATTGTTTTTGCAGGATGTGCAGGAGTCAGGTTTGCTCACACCGACATCAGAGTACCAGATTTCTCTGACTACAGGCGTTCAGAGGTGATCGACCCCCACAAGTCATCCCAGGAGAGCAGTGAATCCAGGAGAACCTTCTCTTACCTGTTTACTGGAGTTACTGCTGTAGTTGGTGTCTATGCTGCCAAGACAGTGGTGACTCAGTTTGTTTCCTCCATGAGTGCCTCAGCTGACGTCTTGGCTTTGTCAAAGATCGAGATCAAGCTGGGTGACATCCCTGAAGGGAAGAACATGACCTTCAAGTGGCGAGGTAAACCGCTGTTCGTACGTCACCGCACTGAGAAGGAGATTGAAGCAGAAGCTGCCGTCAGCCTTTCAGAGCTACGAGACCCTCAGCATGACAGGGATCGGGTCCTCAACCCCAAATGGGTGATTGTACTAGGTGTGTGCACACATCTGGGCTGTGTGCCCATCGCCAACGCAGGAGATTATGGAGGTTACTACTGCCCCTGTCACGGCTCACACTATGATGCCTCTGGCCGCATCAGAAGAGGCCCTGCCCCTCTCAACCTGGAGGTCCCACACTACGAGTTTCCAGATGATGGCACAGTAATTGTTGGATAAACGACATTCACAGACAGGTGGCTTAATTCTCCAACTTTCAGTCTGTCCCAAATAAAAAGGCTGAGCCAAATGCAACTGGGGGCGAGGCGACTGCAGTCCTCTATGGTAACATCTGCCTTTTAATTTTATGCTTATAGTCCCCAGTTCTCTTCAAACATGGAAGCCGAAGCTGCTCTGTTTTGTCAGGGCTTTTAAATTCTATCCTATTATTAGTTATAGTTGGACACTTGGAAGATGCCATCCTCTGCTTATTCTCATCTGTTGAATATGATGTAAAAGTAAATTAAACCGTTGTTGTTCATTTGCTTTTGTGCTAAGTGTGGCCAATAAAGATTTCTATTTTATTTGACTGCTGGAGTCTGTGCTTAGCTTTCTCTACAGAGACGAGTAATACAGGTCCTTCTCAAAATGTTAGCATATTGTGATAAAGTTCATTATTTTCCATAATGTCATGATGAAAATTTAACATTCATATATTTTAGATTCATTGTACACTAACTGAAATATTTCAGGTCTTTTATTGTCTTAATACGGATGATTTTGGCATACAGCTCATGAAAACCCAAAATTTCTATCTCACAAAATTAGCATATTTCATCCGACCAATAAAAGAAAAGTGTTTTTAATACAAATAATGTCAACCTTCAAATAATCATGTACAGTTATGCACTCAATACTTGGTCGGGAATCCTTTGGCAGAAATGACTGCTTCAATGCGGCGTGGCATGGAGGCAATCAGCCTGTGGCACTGCTGAGGTCTTATGGAGGCCCAGGATGCTTCGATAGCGGCCTTTAGCTCATCCAGAGTGTTGGGTCTTGAGTCTCTCAACGTTCTCTTCACAATATCCCACAGATTCTCTATGGGGTTCAGGTCAGGAGAGTTGGCAGGTCAATTGAGCACAGTGATACCATGGTCAGTAAACCATTTACCAGTGGTTTTGGCACTGTGAGCAGGTGCCAGGTCGTGCTGAAAAATGAAATCTTCATCTCCATAAAGCATTTCAGCAGATGGAAGCATGAAGTGCTCCAAAATCTCCTGATAGCTAGCTGCATTGACCCTGCCCTTGATAAAACACAGTGGACCAACACCAGCAGCTGACACGGCACCCCAGACCATCACTGACTGTGGGTACTTGACACTGGACTTCTGGCATTTTGGCATTTCCTTCTCCCCAGTCTTCCTCCAGACTCTGGCACCTTGATTTCCGAATGACATGCAGAATTTGCTTTCATCCGAAAAAAGTACTTTGGACCACTGAGCAACAGTCCAGTGCTGCTTCTCTGTAGCCCAGGTCAGGCGCTTCTGCCGCTGTTTCTGGTTCAAAAGTGGCTTGACCTGGGGAATGCGGCACCTGTAACCCATTTCCTGCACACGCCTGTGCACGGTGGCTCTGGATGTTTCTACTCCAGACTCAGTCCACTGCTTCCGCAGGTCCCCCAAGGTCTGGAATCGGCCCTTCTCCACAATCTTCCTCAGGGTCCGGTCACCTCTTCTCGTTGTGCAGCGTTTTCTGCCACACTTTTTCCTTCCCACAGACTTCCCACTGAGGTGCCTTGATACAGCACTCTGGGAACAGCCTATTCGTTCAGACATTTCTTTCTGTGTCTTACCCTCTTGCTTGAGGGTGTCAATAGTGGCCTTCTGGACAGCAGTCAGGTCGGCAGTCTTACCCATGATTGGGGTTTTGAGTGATGAACCAGGCTGGGAGTTTTAAAGGCCTCAGGAATCTTTTGCAGGTGTTTAGAGTTAACTCGTTGATTCAGATGATTAGGTTCATAGCTCGTTTAGAGACCCTTTTAATGATATGCTAATTTTGTGAGATAGGAATTTTGGGTTTTCATGAGCTGTATGCCAAAATCATCCGTATTAAGACAATAAAAGACCTGAAATATTTCAGTTAGTGTGCAATGAATCTAAAATATATGAATGTTACATTTTCATCATGACATTATGGAAAATAATAAACTTTATCACAATATGCTAATATTTTGAGAAGGACCTGTATTAGGTGTTTCAGAACACTTGTTCACATTCCTCATGTTCACACTGAGAACATGAGGAATTGAAGTAACAAATCATATCCACGGCATAGTGATGTACAGAGGAATAAACATGAAGTCTGTTTGCAAATTTTGGAGACTTCTAGGTGAGCCTTTCTGTTCTGAGGGATAAGAAATCTTAATGCAGCTGGTTTTGCAGAGTTTAGCTTTTTAATAGTGGTCTTCATCAAACCCCACATTTTTTATGAAGTATAAATTTGTCTGGTTGAATCTGTTAGTTTAAAAATAGCAAAATGCTTATGTGAATATGACCTCTGTAAGGATGCTCTACCTGCATGTTTCACAGCAGAAGGCTCCTCTCGATCTTATCTTTGTCTTGATTTTCCATCTTCCTGCCTGTGACCCAGAAACATTTCCAGCAAAATCTACATCATTCAATGTTCATTCCTAAAATGCTGCAGGAGGGTAGTAGGTTGGTTGGACATGTAAAGCTATGCCAGTTAAGCCTATGCAGTGGTATTTTGAATAGTTTTAAAGAAACATTTGTATTAACTTAATCAACATTGTATATTACATCAGAAAATAAAAATACTTGATTCCATTCATTGCTCCTATTTTAGAAGTCACCCCATTAAATGGTTTGAACTTTACTCCTTTTAGTCCTCCATGAGAACTGAAGAACAGAGGATGACTAACAAGCAGCAAAACGGGTTACTGTCAATTTAATCATCAGAAGGAACAATACAGGTTTTCATGACAACTGTACAGGCTTTAAAAGACAATATTTCAGCAGAAAGAAAGCATAAAAATAATGTCACATTTTGCAGTCGCTGTCAAACATATCTAAAAATCTGCACACATTGTTTTCTTTCTTTTCTCCTCTTAAGACATCAAATAAACAACTGCTGACAACAGCTGATGCTGTTAGATGCTACCATGAGTAATAAAATGAGTGTGTTTTTTATCCCGAACTGATTCAGGTGACTGCTGTTCAGCAACAACCTGCTAATCAGCCATCAATTGGAATCAGGTGTGCAGATGCAGGGAAACATCTAAAACATGCAGGCCCGGGGACCAGGGTTGAAAAATCCTTAGCACCTTCCAGCGTTAACAAGATTCCTCCACTAGGTGGAAGGTAGTGAAAGAGAATCACGTGGAAAGCATGTTATTTTGCTGTCAATGGTATAAAGACATCCTTATCAAACAAGAACATATACTCTCAAGATGCTGAATAGCAGCAGCTAGAACATATTGTTAACAAATGGTTTTATATTAGAAGGACAATTAAAAATGTATATTGTTGAGTTCTAAAGTTGAATATTTATTTTAAAGTAAATGTTTATGAGTTTTCACCCACTGTAGGCTCAACTGGAGAAGTATTTGACATGTTTCTATTTATAGTCACATGTAGTGATGGGGAATGAGGTCTTGGGGTAGTACTCAGTACAAAATCTTCAAGGTTCTTCCAGTCTATTAGAAATAGTTTTAACGAATGTGTTTTATTTGCCTAGGTTTCCTCCATTGTTCCATACTGAAAGGTTTTTGTGGAGGTTTTTTTGACCTTAATAATGTCAAGATTACTGAAGCGGACAAGCAGTCTGATGACAAATGCATTAGTAAGCTTAGGCCAAAGTTTTTACACAATATTTATGGCCTAGTTTTGAAGCTATGGCGCTTTTTTCTGAAACATTTATCATAACACGCAAAATTAGCAAAACAGTGCAACTCTTAGAAAATAAGTTTTGTCAATATATATGCTATTTTATTAAAGCTATTTTTTTCACATAATCAAACTCACATTATTTTTGTCTCTTTTCTTCCAACGACTTAAACACAGATGTGCCTAAAACACTTTTGCCCCATGACTTTCTTCTCTATGACTATAGGTGAGGTACACAGAGGAAAAGGACTATGTAAAAACTGCTTTCTCTTTTTGTGGCACAAGTGGCCTTTATTCTTTAGTTGCTTAGCAGGAAGGAAGAGAAAGAGAAGACGTGCAGCACGTGGCTGGGGAACTGAACTCAGAACAAATTCATCAAGGTCTAGAACCTTCCTGCTATGGTGCTATGGTACTCGACTACTGAGTCGCTCATTTCCTCATGATTTTGCTAATTCTGCATAATTCTTGCATAATTTCTGAGAACAATTTTTTCTGTTGATTTAGTTAATTTAATGAGGTTTACCATTACACTTTTTGCAAATTCTGAAACAGAATAATATCCGCAGACATGAGCTGTATAAAAAGACTCAGTCGTGCGACCACAGTAACTGTTAAGTGGAAGACCTCACTATTGATTTTGAAGACTACACAAAATATGAGTCATAGATGTCTCTTCTTCTGATGACAATAAGATGTCCATTCGCCATTTTTAATTATTTACTGGCATTAAAATTAATAATTTGTGGGTAAAACATTTGTCCCTCTCTGCAGTTGTTTGTGTAGCCACCTGGTCACATAGACTGAATCGTGGCCAGATTATTCGTTCAAAACTCCACTGCAGGCCTTGTCACTAGCTTGCTTGGTGGATTAAGTGGTGTGACGGCAACTACCTCCTCGCCCCCCAAACCCGTTCATTATATACAGTGCCTTGCGAAAGTACTCGGCCCCCTTGAACTGGTCAACCTCTTGCCACATTTCAGGCTTCAAACATAAAGATATAAAATTCAAATTTTTTGTGAAGAATCAACAACAAGTGGGACACAATCGTGAAGTGGAATGAAATTTATTGGATGTGTCAAACCTTTTTAACAAATAAAAAACTGAAAAGTGGGGCGTACAATATTATTTGGCCTCCTTACTTTTCAGAGCAGCAAACTCACTCCAGAAGTTCAGTGAGGATCTCTGAATGATCCAATGTTGCCCCAAATGACTGATGATGATAAATAGAATCCACCTGTGTGTAATCAAGTCTCCGTATAAATGCACCTGCTCTGTGATAGTCTCAGGGTTCTGTTCAAAGCACAGAGAGCATCATGAAGACCAAGGAACACACCAGACAGGTCCGAGATACTGTTGTGGAGAAGTTTAAAGACGGATTTGGATACAAAAAGATTTCCCAAGCTTTAAACATCCCAAGGAGCACTGTGCAAGCAATCATGTTGAAATGGAAGTATCAGACCACTGCAAATCTACCAAGACCCGGCCGTCCCTCTAAACCTTCATCTTGAACAAGGAGAAGACTGATCAGAGATGCAGCCAAGAGGCCCATGATCACTCTGGATGAACTGCAGAGATCTACAGCTGAGGTGGGAGAGTCTGTCCATAGGACAACAATCAGTCGTACACTGCACAAATCTGGCCTTTATGGAAGAGTGGCAAGAAGAAAGCCATTTCTCAAAGATATCCATAAAAAGTCTTGTTTAAAGTTTGCCACAAGCCACCTGGGAGACACACCAGACATGTGGAAGAAGGTGCTCTGGTCAGATGAAACCAAAATCAAACTGTTTGGCCACAATGCAAAACGATATGTTTGGCGTAAAAGCAACACAGCTCATCACCCTGAACACACCATCCCCACTGTCAAACATGGTGGTGGCAGCATCATGATTTGGGCCTGCTTTCCGTCAGCAGGGACAGGGAAGATGGTCAAAATTGATGGGAAGATGGATGGGACCAAATACAGGACCATTCTGGAAGAAAATCTGTTGGAGTCTCCAAGAGACCTGAGACTGGGACGGAGATTTATCTTCCAACAAGACAATGATCCAAAACATAAAGCCAAATCTACAATGGAATGGTTCACAAATAAACGTATCCAGGTGTTGGAATGGCCAAGTCAAAGTCCAGCCCTGAATCCAATCGAGAATCTGTGGAAAGAGCTGAAGACTGCTGTTCACAAACGCTCTCCATCCAACCTCACTGAGCTCCAGCTGTTTTGCAAGGAAGAATGGGCAAGAATTTCAGTCTCTCGATGTGCAAAACTGATAGAAACAAACCCCAAGCAACTTGCAGCTGTAATTGCAGCAAAGGGTGGAGCTACAAAGTATTAACGCAAGGGGGCCGAATAATATTGCAGGCCCCACTTTTCAGTTTTTTATTTGTTAAAAAGTTTGACACATCCAATAAATTTCATTCCACTTCACGATTGTGTCCCACTTGTTGTTGATTCTTCACAAAAAATTAGAATTGTATATCTTTATGTTTGAAGCCTGAAACGTGGCAAGAGGTTGAAAAGTTCAAGGGAGCCGAATACTTTCGCAAGGCACTGTACATCGGGCGGTATAAAGTAAACTGATTGCAGTGTGGAATTCTTTTGTGAAAATGGTTAAACTGCTTTATTGAGGCTGGTTTCATATTTTCCATAAATCCACTAGCCACTGAACAAGCTTCAATTAAAAATAAATGGACAGTGACACAAATGGGACACTATACAAAAGTAAATTTCTTGAAAAACTTTATAATCTTAAGACGAGAGGCAATCGGTTAGCCTAATAAAATTTTAATCACCTGTACTTATATCAAACATTTACAAAGTCACTAGCCTTTAACACCTTAATGCTCAAATATACATGTAAACAAATGTCTAATTTACTTCAGCCACATGAGCTTCCACCAGTCATTCAAATGCAATTCCTAAAGCTTGACATTCTGAAGCAGTGAGGAATGGTGAGAGTACGGGTAAAATGATTGGAGGAGCAGAACATGATTCCTAATGTAACATGTTAGAAACATGTCTGGAGTAAACATGTCTGACTTTAAGTTATAATTTCTGCGTATGAATTTTATTTAAAAGAGAAAATCAGAAAAGTTTTTCCACACCCGAGAAATATGTATTAAAATGTCAATTGAAAAGCAATCGATCAAAACTCTGGGTTTCGCCAATACTTACAGGTCCTTCTCAAAATATTAGCATATTGTGATAAAGTTCATTATTTTCCATAATGTCATGATGAAAATTTAACATTCATATATTTTAGATTCATTGCACACTAACAGAAATATTTCAGGTCTTTTATTGTCTTAATACGGATGATTTTGGCATACAGCTCATGAAAACCCAAAATTCCTATCTCACAAAATTAGCATATTTCATCCGACCAATAAAAGAAAAGTGTTTTTAATACAAAAAACGTCAACCTTCAAATAATCATGTACAGTTATGCACTCAATACTTGGTCGGGAATCCTTTGGCAGAAATGACAGCTTCAATGCGGCGTGGCATGGAGGCAATCAGCTTGTGGCACTGCTGAGGTCTTATGGAGGCCCAGGATGCTTCGATAGCGGCCTTTAGCTCATCCAGAGTTTTGGGTCTTGAGTCTCTCAACGTTCTCTTCACAATATCCCACAGATTCTCTATGGGGTTCAGGTCAGGAGAGTTGGCAGGCCAATTGAGCACAGTGATACCATGGTCAGTAAACCATTTACCAGTGGTTTTGGCACTGTGAGTAGGTGCCAGGTCGTGCTGAAAAATGAAATCTTCATCTCCATAAAGCTTTTCAGCAGATGGAAGCATGAAGTGCTCCAAAATCTCCTGATAGCTAGCTGCATTAACCCTGCCCTTGATAAAACACAGTGGACCAACACCAGCAGCTGACACGGCACCCCAGACCATCACTGACTGTGGGTACTTGACACTGGACTTCTGGCATTTTGGCATTTCCTTCTCCCCAGTCTTACTCCAGACTCTGGCACCTTGATTTCCGAATGACATGCAGAATTTGCTTTCATCCGAAAAAAGTACTTTGGACCACTGAGCAACAGTCCAGTGCTGCTTCTCTTTAGCCCAGGTCAGGCGCTTCTGCCGCTGTTTCTGGTTCAAAAGTGGCTTGACCTGGGGAATGCGGCACCTGTAGCCCATTTCCTGCACACCCCTGTGCACGGTGGCTCTGGATGTTTCTACTCCAGACTCAGTCCACTGCTTCCGCAGGTCCCCCAAGGTCTGGAATCGGCCCTTCTCCACAATCTTCCTCAGGGTCCGGTCACCTCTTCTCGTTGTGCAGCGTTTTCTGCCACACCTTTTCCTTCCCACAGACTTCCCACTGAGGTGCCTTGATACAGCACTCTGGGAACAGCCTATTCGTCCAGACATTTCTTTCTGTGTCTTACCCTCTTGCTTGAGGGTGTCAATAGTGGCCTTCTGGACAGCAGTCAGGTCGGCAGTCTTACCCATGATTGGGGTTTTGAGTGATGAACCAGGCTGGGAGTTTTAAAGGCCTCAGGAATCTTTTGCAGGTGTTTAGAGTCAACTCGTTGATTCAGATGATTAGGTTCATAGCTCGTTTAGAGACTCTTTTAATGATATGCTAATTTTGTGAGATAGGAATTTTGGGTTTTCATGAGCTGTATGCCAAAATCATCCGTATTAAGACAATAAAAGACCTGAAATATTTCAGTTAGTGTGCAATGAATCTAAAATATATGAATGTTAAATTTTCATCATGACATTATGGAAAATAATGAACTTTATCACAATATGCTAATATTTTGAGAAGGACCTGTATGCTGAGAGGAATAAAATCAACTTCCAAAACAACAACCCAAGCGGAACCAACAGAGAACACCACAAAACTGATCTGTGTTCAGTGAATTTATGGTTTGGTTTAACTCCTGAACATTTCTGTTGATAAAGATACACAGACAAACAGAAAATGTGGTTGTGCACATAGTATGATATCCATATCTTCTCAAATTATTATTTGTGTTAAAAATAAAAGGTTCTTTATTTGTTCTTCTTTTTGCTGTAACCCACATCCACGCCCTCATGCCATAAAAATAAAACGTTTTAGAAGTTAATTGTAGCTTTCCTGCTCTGCATGCAGGGATTTGACCCATGAGTCATTTACCTTCATACACAGAGAGACCAAGGCTACTATGAGGCTGTGTAAACAGTAACCACATAACAAGGTCAAAGACCTGAAGGATCTCACTGAACTTTGTTTTACAAGCTTTACCTGAGCACATTGGTTAGGGTTAGTTTATGACATGCAGTAGCGAATCAGAGTGCTCTTTCAGCTTGTCTCACAAAAACATAAGATTTCAGACACAGCTTTACAGCAGCTGAATGCACAGGCAACACATTTTGGAGCAGAATAACTAAATATAGCCTCTGTGTTTATGAGTCTTTATTAATTCTCTGATCAGAAACAGAGAGGGCAGTGCAGACTCCTCCCTGTGAACTTTGGAAAGTGTTCTTCAGTTTTTTATTCTGTCAAGCACCTGCCGTGTCAGATGTTCCTTCCTCCTCATTATCTCAACCAGAGACACAGCAGAAGTGAATGCACGGTGAGTACGTAAATGACATGTAAATCCACAGCAGATCGGCAGCGCGAAGATGGAACAAATTGCTGAAAAAATATTAGCAATGTGTGATGGGATGTTTAGATAATCTGTTCATCTTGAGGTTCATACAAAGACACAGGCTTAGTCTAGCTCCGGTTTGGTAAACAGCTATAAATTAACTTACAGCTGAATATCATTTCAAACTGTTTTACAATAACAGGATGTTATTTGTTTGCTTTTCATGATATGGGATGGAATGGTTGGAATGATGACTTGATAAAATAATTTTGGCCACTCTCAGGAAGATAAGCTTTATTATGCTTTTTCTTTTGGAAAACACTCATAATACAGTCCCCTCTTGTACACATTTTGTTTGTTGTTTGTTGATATGACTTAGTTATAATATTTACAAACTGGCTAAGTGGAGAAGATGAAATACCATGAACAGACCCAGCTTCAAATGTTTTAATGATATTCTCCTAGCTTAGTAGGTTATGCTTTGGTAAAATTGCACAGTGGTGATATTGTAATGGTTTCTTCTCCAGTTTTTTGATTGTTTGTATATACAGAACTTCTAGATGCTTAATGTTGTGTTTTGTTGTGTAACTGAAATGTGAAATTACCATGGATCCTTTTATACTGGCTGCCTGCATTAATAAATATGACATATGAAAAAACACTGAGATTATTATATCTAACTTGACTTCAAACTTTCACCTGTGATTTAAAAGGTTGTTAAGAGTCCATTAAAACCCATTGATATGTATATTCTTGTACAACATCACACTCAACCCTGGGCCTTTATAAAAAAAAGCATAGCCGTTGTTTTTTAGGCAGTCTTGATTTAATCATTCTATGACATGCACCAGGAATTATGTTAGTCTTTCCACAACTTGTGTCATATTATTTATATGTGTACCTCTGTATCATCCACATACATATGAATGTAGTTATTGGGATATATATCATCTGATGGTGGGTGGACACGCAGAGAGAATATTTAATCATCTTTATTGATCCTCATTCAGTGAATAAAGAAAAAGACAGAGTCATATCTTGACCAACTATGTTCAAAAGTACCATAAATCTATAGATGCAGATATGGGTTTCCATCTCAGCTTTAACTGAATTTTTCTTCACTTCAGTTGCCTTGGCCCAGGCAGTTGCCTAGGCTTCCTTCATTTCTTATTGTACGTTCTAACAGTTCTTTGTGCATTTCAGACATGCTTGACACCTGTATATTCCTGCTTCTCCTAGTTCCAGGTAAATTAATACTTTTTGAAACAAATTGGTAACTGTCTTTTTGAATTAGCATCTATGATTTTAATTCTGTTAATTTTCAACTTTTGCAGGGTTATGGACTTTCATGATCCATAATATGGAGTATGGCCTGTGTCTGGAGGACTCGGATGACACAGGTCAAGTCCTCTTGAAAAAGTGTAACCTGGACTCACAGGCTCAACAGTGGGTCTGGATGAATCGGGATATGCTTATGTGTGTTGCAACATCCAGATGTCTGTCGGCTCAACAGAACTATCCAGTCCAAACTCAGTCTTGCCAGGAGCCAGACGTGAATGCTGCAGAACTGATGTGGGACTGTACCAGTAACAAACTCTCCAGCAGAAATACGTCCTTATTGCTGTCATCCAATGGCCAGCATGTGATTCTTACAAAGCACCTCAAACATTTTGAGTGGAAGTCTCTTGATGAGGGGGACATCTGTCAGACGAAACTCAGTAAGTCTCTGAATGAACACCGAGCCAAAGCAGGTCCTATAGATTTTATCTCTTTGCTTTAACACTAGCAGATAACAGTGATCATTTACTTAAAATATTTAGCAGTGCATTACTTTCTCACATGTAAAACTCTTCTTCTAAAACAGAAGGACTTTAAGTGTTTAAAATCTACTTTTCTCTTAGTGATACAAGGGAAAATATCTTACACAAATCAGATGAAATTAATCAACATTAGTGTTAGTTAAAGCGACTGCTTAATCAGATTGTAGATTAATTGGTAACTTACTGTCTAACTACCCCTGTGTTGTTAAAAGCAGTAAATTAATTTATTATTTCAGATCTAAATGAGAAATCACAGGAAAAACATGAACTCTTATTGGGGAGTTTTCTTTATAAAAATAAAAATCATTTCTAAAGTAATCATGTGAATACTAGTACTAAACACTTTGATGGGTCTTTCCAGAAAAAAAAGCTTGTTTCTGAATGTTCTTTTGTGTGCATCCAGTGTTCAATAATGTGCAATGTTTCTGTGTTCCTCTTCAGGACTCAGGAGAGCATCTGAGAACCAGGACCAGTTTGAGGATCCAGAAGAGTCAGCAGGTGAGGTGAAAGGCATGACAGACGAGCAGAGAGAGTATTTTCGCTGGTTGTACCGCACTGAGGACCGTAAGTACTGCTGCTTATCACAAAAGTCATAAAATCCTGAGTTAGAAATGTTTGGTGAAATCAATGACTCAGTCCAAATGTTTCATAAAAGCATAAAATCTAACATGAACTTAGTATATTAGATTAATATAATTTATAAGGTTGGATAAAGCCTGCTTTGTTATGTATGTATGTATGTATGTATGTATGTATGTATGTATGTATGTATGTATGTATGTATGTATGTATGTATGTATGTATGTATGTACAGTACTGTGCAAACGTTTTTGGCAGGTATGAAAAAATGCTGTAAACAAAGAATGCTTTCAGAAATATAAATAATGATTGATTATTTTTATCACTTTGCAACATGCTAAGTGAGCAAATCCAAACATTCAGCCAAAGTCATTAAGAACTAATCTTCAGCGTAAAGAAGAACAAGACTTACTGGAAGTGATGGTCTGGCTCCACAGAGCCCTGATCTCAACATCATAGAGTGTGTCTGGGATTACATGAAGAGACAGAAAAATGTGAGAAAGCCTTCATCTACAGAAGATCTGTGGTTAGTTCTCCAAGATGTTTGGAACAACTTACCAGGCGATTTCCTTCAAAAACTGTGTGCAAGTGTACCTAGAAGAACTGATGCTGTTTAGAAGGCAAAGGGTGGTCACACCAAATATTGATTTGATTTAGATTTATCTTCCGTTCATTCACTGCATTTTGTTGATTGATGAAAATAAATGATTCACACTTCCATTTTTGGAAGCATTCTTTGTTTACAGCATTTTTTCACACCTGCCTAAAACGTTTGCACAGTACTGTATATGTGTATATATGTATGTGTGTGTATGTGTGTGTGTGTGTGTGTGTGTGTGTGTATGCATGTATATACAACTCTATATAATACTTGTTTAAACTGCACCTTTGTTTTTCTGTTGCACTGTCTTCGAGAGCTGCTATTTTTAAATTTCATTGTGCTTTTTTGTACAATGACAATAAAGAATTCTGATTCCCCTGTTAGATGTTTTGAGTTAATTTACTGAAAGAGTGATTTCAAAACTTCAAAAAACAGGCCTTTGTACCAAAAGCAATTATGTCGAAGCAATAGTTTGTTTTAATTTGTCTTTCATGGTCAGCATGTCTGCACTGGTAGAACGTTCATGTTGCATTTATGACAGGGGTCAGCAACCTTTATGACCAAAAGAGCCATTTTGCTCCCTCTTCCAAAGAAAAATAATCTGGAGCCGCAAAAGGTAATACAGCGAATAAAATTGGAATTGTTTTATTATTTGACCTGTTACAATAGAATTTAACAAACAGAGTGCAGTGTGCGTGTGTAGGGCTACTTAAAAATCAATGAAACACTGGACTAAGCAGGCCTTTTTAAGTCATTTTTGTATTTGTATAACATTAAAATAAAACATAACCCACTATAATCAAAAATATATGTAGTTGCAGCTTAGTTGTTCTAATAAAGTAAAGATAACATTAGAAATGTTTTTTGACAAGTCCATTTCAGTGTGCTCTCATCCTCTTCGGGTTTCGTTCTCAGGCAGCAATCGAGCGAAGTCCCTGAACATGCAATAAAAAACTGCAGCAACCCCGCGTCTAAACTATCTGTTTTTTAAGAAATAGTGAATTAAATGCTGGTAGTCATACCCGTTTAATGTGACTTCTGTTTCTGAAGCTCCATGCTGATCTTCCCTATGTCGAGGGAATATTCATGTATTCTCCGTCTGAACGGTTTCCTATGCAGAAATTAACTGTGCAGAAATTACAGTATATGGCCCCTGAAAATAAGCAAATAAAAAAGCAGAGTGCTTTGTTTTCTCTCTTGCAGCAACTATTTGGACTTTCGTGATACTAGGACTGGCGTTTCTCTGTTTGCTCATTGGGTTTTTGCTGCTTGGAATGGGAGCCATGGCCAACAAGTAAGAAGATAAACATCAAATGTTATCAACAAATGAGAATGCTTTATTGGTCATTTTAAGGATTTCCTGCTTTATCTGAACAGAAGTAGAAAGAAGATAGCTAAATACAAAGCAGCTGCATCCCTTGTTAAGAAGCATGAAGAGGAAGAGCTTCAAGTCATATCTGATCATCGGGATAACGGCACATCTCCACTGCCCCATGGTCCCACATCATCTCTGTCGGATGGGGACATTGTGGTCACATGGAAAGATGGCAACACCTCCTGTCTGTATTCAGATCATGTTGTGGAGGAGAGACAGGAGGACGAACTGGAGAAGGAACAGGAGGAGAAACGGGAGGAAGTGTGGCAGGAAAGAGAAGTTCATGACGAAGGGAGGAAGGCAGAGTGAATAACACTGACCTGTTGCACAGCTTTTAAAGCTTGTTTTGATTTAGTTTTAATGAACTGTAAAGATCTAATGATTTGAGGTTTTTTTTAAAGAACCCTGTGAATACTCAGAGCCTTTTGATGTGAGGTGTTCATAAACCTTGAACCTTAACCTTATCTTTCTTTCATGTGTAATGCTGACCCCATTTAGACTATTGTTCTGATCTCACCTTAAATCACTTCAGGTCTTAATGCAGCCAATGTGGCATTTGCAAACCCCTAATGCCAGTTGATGCGCATTTAACACATAACAAGGATCATATTGAAAACATTTTGGTGCCATGTTGTGCACATAGTCAGTGAAATTATCCCTAATTTTGTGAATTTGCATCCTATATACCTAAACTTATATCCATTGTATGCGCTTTATTTCAAATTAATTTACAATCTGCTTGACAGTAAAACCATGTCATTTTTTATACCATTTTTATGAAATTCAGGCACTAAGGGGTTAAAGTCTTCATTCAGGATATATCTGTCTGAAATGTAATGCATCATTAAATCGACTTACCACATTGTTTTGTGAAAGCTTTTTCCTAAATGTCACAAGGTTTTAAACAAATAGCAGATCTGATTTACTTTTGAACAGGCAATTTCACAAAACTATTCAGGTCTAATCATGGCTCAGGACTGCAGAAATGTGATGGTACTCCGCCTGCCCTCAAGCAAAAATGTTCCCCTGGTTGTTGACCAGCACTTAGGACATGCTGCTTCTTGAGCAGCTTGCGGTTTCCAGGTTGTTATTGCTTTCTAAAGCTATCCCAAAACAAAAGATGCCTGATGAATACTAAAATAACTTTAACAAAACATACTTTAATTTTGTTTGTATATTGTTATGCTAATTATTGAAAGGTCAGTTCTGGAGAGCAAAGTTGTACGTTTTCTTTTTGCTTTGTTCATTTTTTATACATTATAAAATGAAGGAGGTACTCAAATATTCATAAAGGAAACAAAAACAAACTCTGGTGAAGTGGTTGGCACTGTTACCTCACAACAATGAGAAAGTTCTTGGTTTGAATCTGGATAGGTGCCTTTACAGGTCCTTCTCAAAATATTAGCATATTGTGATAAAGTTCGTTATTTTCCACAATGTAATGATGAAAATTTTATATTCATATATTTTTGATTCATTGCACACTAACTGAAATATTTCAGGTCTTTTATTGTCTTAATTCGGATGATTTTGGCATACAGCTCATGAAAACCCAAAATTCCTATCTCACAAAATTAGCATATTTCATCATATAAATATAAAGATATTTTCACCAATAAAAGAAAAGTGTTTTTAATACAAAAAACGTCAACCTTCAAATAATCATGTACAGTTATGCACTCAATACTTGGTCGGGAATCCTTTTGCAGAAATGACTGCTTCAATGCGGCGTGGCATGGAGGCAATCAGCCTGTGGCACTGCTGAGGTCTTATGGAGGCCCAGGATGCTTCGATAGCGGCCTTTAGCTCATCCAGAGTGTTGGGTCTTGAGTCTCTCAACGTTCTCTTCACAATATCCCACAGATTCTCTATGGGGTTCAGGTCAGGAGAGTTGGCAGGCCAATTGAGCACAGTGATACCATGGTCAGTAAACCATTTACCAGTGGTTTTGGCACTGTGAGCAGGTGCCAGGTCGTGCTGAAAAATGAAATCTTCATCTCTATAAAGCTTTTCAGCAGATGGAAGCATGAAGTGCTCCAAAATCTCCTGATAGCTAGCTGCATTGACCCTGCCCTTGATAAAACACAGTGGACCAACACCAGCAGCTGACACGGCACCCCAGACCATCACTGACTGTGGGTACTTGACACTGGACTTCTGGCATTTTGGCATTTCCTTCTCCCCAGTCTTCCTCCAGACTTTGGCACCTTGATTTCTGAATGACATGCAGAATTTGCTTTCATCCGAAAAAAGTACTTTGGACCACTGAGCAACAGTCCAGTGCTGCTTCTCTGTAGCCCAGGTCAGGCGCTTCTCCGGCTGTTTCTGGTTCAAAAGTGGCTTTACCTGGGGAATGCGGCACCTGTAGCCCATTTCCTGCACACGCCTGTGCACGGTGGCTCTGGATGTTTCTACTCCAGACTCAGTCCACTGCTTCCGCAAGTCCCCCAAGGTCTGAAATCGGCCCTTCTCCACAATCTTCCTCAGGGTCCGGTCACCTCTTCTCGTTGTGCAGCGTTTTCTGCCACACTTTTTCCTTCCCACAGACTTCCCACTGAGGTGCCTTGATACAGCACTCTGGGAACAGCCTATTCATTCAGAAATTTCTTTCTTTGTCTTACCCTCTTGCTTGAGGGTGTCAATAGTGGCCTTCTGGACAGCAGTCAGGTCGGCAGTCTTACCCATGATTGGGGTTTTGAGTGATGAACCAGGCTGGGAGTTTTAAAGGCCTCAGGAATCTTTTGCAGGTGTTTAGAGTTAACTCATTGATTCAGATGATTAGGTTCATAGCTCGTTTAGAGACCCTTTTAATGATATGCTAATTTTGTGAGATAGGAATTTTGGGTTTTCATGAGCTGTATGCCAAAATCATCCGTATTAACACAATAAAAGACCTGAAATATTTCAGTTAGTGTGCAATGAATCTAAAATATATGAATGTTAAATTTTCATCATGACATTATGGAAAATAATGAACTTTATCACAATATGCTAATATTTTGAGAAGGACCTGTAGTTGTTGAGCTTGATCCTTGGCCACATGTTGGTTTTCTCCTTATATTGTTGTTCTCTTTTATACTGAAAGACTTCTCTTCAGGTAAGTTTCTTCCTTGGAATTGAAAGTTTTTACACTTTTTATTTTCTTTTTGTGTGTGAATTTGGACTTTTTCCCAGCCAGTTAGTCTGCTCTTTAAATATTGTCTTCTTTAGTTGACTTTTCACTGTTCATTATTCATTATTGCTTTGGGTTTTCATTTTGAGATTTTTATTTAGTTTCCTAGTCATTCTATGTTCTATGTTTATTTCGGGTTTTTCTGCTAGTTCTGTTAGATATTTCCTATGGGTTTTCTTTTACTTCCATGCAGTTTTATATGTGTTTATTAGTATCTCTCAGGCAAAAAAAAACAAAGGTTTTCATTTTTGTTTCTGCTATTACTGAGGGTGATGGCAGCAACGGGCCCCACAGCTGGCCAGGCTGGCAATTTAACACAACAATGACATCAACCCCCAAATAATAATTAATAATTTAAAAATGGTCCAATACATTTAATCAGGATTCTTGGGCAGCAACAATTCCCTCTCAATAGTAAGTACAGATACCTTTCCACTTGATATTGCTTTACCACACACCTGTATGCTCCTGAGTTCCAAACAGCCAAAAGCCCTGCTTTTATTGCTGTAGATATAGTTGCTGATGAAAAGATAATATGGTGCTTTCAGTAAGCTGTATCTGTCTGTTGCTTCCTTCTTAAACCCTTTTAAAAGCTGCAATGTGTACTTCGCTTTTTACGCACAACTTTTCCCTTTTGGCTTGATTTTTGTTTTTTAACTAATGACAGTAGGGAGACCTTTGTGGGTTTTTGCACAATTTAAATAATTTCAGAACCTGCTAAAGAGCAGGTAATTTTATTTTGCTGTGATATTTCCCATCCTAGTATTGAAAGAGTATGTGTTTTCTTTGTTCCATAACTTTACATATTACTCAGTAGTCAGTATGATGTGGTAAAGTTTTCTGAATGATTTCGGTTTAGCCACTTTTTTGCATTGAAGGTTGAGAAAAAAGGCCCTGTGTAAATCAGAACCAGGAAAAAACAGTTGAAACATTCAGCCAAAACTGTAACATTTAGGAATTGTACTGGCCAGCACGTGCAGGTCAGAGTTTCTGCTTTCAATTAAATTTACTAGATCATAGAAGGCCAAACTAGTAAATAACCTTTTATGAACCAGTCTCCTTTTTCTGATTTTAGCAAACCATGTAGCATACATCTCTGTCAGTCTAAAAGTCAAATAAATCCCAGTCACAATGTTATAGGACACAGAGCTGGCAGCCTGAAGTTTCAGAAGATCTTAAAACCCTTGAGCAGAGTGAGTGTGGCGGCCCTCCGTTTGCTCGTAGCTCTGGATGTCTTCACTGTGACCAGCTTGGCAGTGGCAGGGGCCGGCAACTCCTTGTAGGACATAGTGGAGAAGGAGTGGACGCCAAGTTGTGCATTGCCCTCGCTGACATAGGTGGCACTGAACAAACTGCTGCGATCGTTGCCTCGCTTTGCTCTCCGCACAGCTTCATAGAAGATGTGCTGCACAGATAAGAAGTTCCAACAGGCTGACACCTCAAAGAATGAGCAGCCAAAGTGAGCTGCCAAGGCCTCACCGTCACTCTGACTCACCTGTCTGAGAGGAAACATTAGATTTTTTGTTGTATGTTGTAGTAAAAGCTGAATGTTCTCATGTAAAGTTTACTTTAGTCAGGTATTAATATGCATTCTAGACATATAGTGTTTTTCCTCATTGTCTGACCTAAATCATATAAGTTTTTTAGCTATTTTAGGTCGGTTAGGATTACCTGGGGACAGATCAGAGTGGACAAAAACGACTTTAAAAAGCCAGATTGCAGTTTGCAAATGCATGAAAGGAAATAGACCTTATTTTTGGAGACATCTTCTGTGGTCTGAAAAAACTAAAATGAATGAGTCTACTCAATGACAGACTACATTTGGAGGAAAAAAGGGCATGCTGTAGGCCTCATAACACTATCCCAACTGTTAAGTACAGGGGTGGCAGCATCATGTTGCGTGAGTGTTTTACTGCAGGAAGGACTGGTGGATTTCAAAAGCTATATGGCATCATGAAGAAAGAACATTATTGGGAATATACAGTGCCTTGCGAAAGTACTCGGCACCCCTTGAACTGGTCAACCTCTTGCCACATTTCAGGCTTCAAACATAAAGATATAAAGTTCTAATTTTTTGTGAAGAATCAACAACAAGTGGGACACAATCATGAAGTGGAATGAAATTTATTGGATGTGTCAAACTTTTTTAACAAATAAAAAACTGAAAAGTGGGGCATGCAATATTATTTGGCCCCCTTGCGTTAATACTTTGTAGCGCCACCATTTGCTGCAATTACAGCTGCAAGTCGCTTGGGGTATGTCTCTATCAGTTTTGCACATCGAGAGAATTCTTGCCCATTCTTCCTTGCAAAACAGCTGGAGCTCAGTGAGGTTGGATAGAGAGCGTTTGTGAACAGCAGTCTTCAGCTCTTTCCACAGATTCTCGATTGGATTCAGGTCTGGACTTTGACTTGGCCATTCCAACACCTGGATACGTTTATTTGTGAACCATTCCATTGTAGATTTGGCTTTATGTTTTGGATCATTGTCTTGTTGGAAGATAAATCTCCGTCCCAGTCTCAGGTCTCTTGCAGACTCCAACAGGTTTTCTTCCAGAATGGTCCTGTATTTGACCCCATCCATCTTCCCATCAATTTTGACCATCTTCCCTGTCCCTGCTGACAGAAAGCAGACCCAAACCATGATGCTGCCACCACCATGTTTGACAGTGGGGATGGTGTGTTCAGGGTGATGAGCTGTGTTGCTTTTACGCCAAACATATCGTTTTGCATTGTGGCCAAACAGTTTGATTTTGGTTTCATCTGACCAGAGCACCTTCTTCCACATGTCTGGTGTGTCTCCCAGGTGGCTTGTGGCAAACTTTAAACGAGACTTTTTATGGATATCTTTGAGAAATGGCTTTCTTCTTGCCACACTTCCATAAAGGCCACTGCTTGCACAGTGCTCCTTGGGATGTTTAGAGCTTGGGAAATCTTTTGGATCCTAATCCGGCTTTAAACTTCTCCACAACAGTATCTCGGACCTGCCTGGTGTGTTCCTTGGTCTTCATGATGCTCTCTGCGCTTTGAACAGAACCCTGAGACTATCACAGAGCAGGTGCATTTATACGGAGACTTGATTACACACAGGTGGATTCTATTTATCATCATCAGTCATTTGGGACAACATTGGATCATTCAGAGATCCTCCCTGAACTACTGGAGGGAGTTTGCTGCACTGAAAGTGAGGGAGCCAAATAATATTGCACGCCCCACTTTTCTATTTTTTATTTGTTAAAAAAGTTTGACACATCCAATAAATTTCATTCCACTTCACGATTGTGTCCCACTTGTTGTTGATTCTTCACAAAAAATTTGAATTTTATATCTTTATGTTTGAAGCCTAAAATGTGCCAAGAGGTTGACCAGTTCAACGGGGCCGAGTACTTTCGCAAGGCACTGTATATTTTTAAGCAGCATCTTATTACATCAACCAGAAAGTTCAGCCTTGGGCAGCACCCTAAGCATGATGTCAGGTTAGTTAACAAGCGACAGCAACAAAGTCCTAAACTCAATCCTATGAAAAGCAAAGCACAGAGATGAAAATGTGAAGGTGATCAAGCTGGCCTTCAAACCTGACTCATTTACACATTATAACAAACTTTTGAAAGGAACCTGAAAATGATTAAAATGGGTCATACAACTTATAAGGCAATTCTACCAAATATTAAGGAAATGTATGAAAACATCTGACTTTTGAAAAAGTTTCAAATAATTCTCTAAAGACTTTTCTGTGTCATTATTCTGGCCATATATTAATATTTAAGGTAATCTTGACAGACCTAAACTATGAAAACCTTAGTTTAATTTAAAGATAGACAGTGAAGAAGAAAAGGTTCTGTATCTTTTTATACAGTGTATCTATATATCTAGTCGCAGCAGCAACTGCTGCAATATGAGGAGAACAGAACAACCAATTATCAGTCAGATAGACATGCTTCTTGCAATGTAAATCGTGTTTACAAAATTTGCATAATGTTTCTTGAGAAATTAGTTTTGTTCATCTAACTGTACGACTGTCATCTCTTAACATTTTAGTTGCATCGGTTTTCATTGTTACTGACAGGTAAATAAATAACTTTTACATAAAATGCAAAAATATTAACTCAATAACACTTATTATCAAGGGTTTCATCTTTTTTTTCAACTGTAAAATGTTACCACAAACTTCAGAACCACAAAGCCTAAAGGCTTTGCTTTTTTCTGCCTGAACTATAAAACACATATCAAGTAACACATAAAAGAACCCCAATTAGAAAGACAGAATACTTGCCTGTATCTGTCCATGTCCAGCTTGTTGCCCACCAGGAAGATGGGAGTTTGGGAGCTGAAGGTGCTGTTATGTAAGGAAAGTGTCTGCAGGTACAGTTGACAGCCTTTAAAGCTCTCCATGTCATTGATGCTGTAGACCACCAGAAAAGCATTGGCCCATGACAGATAACGCTCACAATTCACTGGACCCTCCTGCACACACACACACACACACACACACACATTCATGACAATGTCAGTTTTATTATCAAGCCAAAGTCAGCAAACTGAATTGTTCAGCAGGATGCTTTCCCCTCAAATCGAAAGCTTAGCACCCCTTGAATAACCATCTGTGAATGAATTCAGGGATTAATTCGTTCTAACCTGGCTGACCTTAATTTAGAAGGTCAGTACAATTGATGTATTCAAATACTAAAGCAAACGGGAACAAATAGAGGTTACACAATACTTTCTGTGACACATGGTTATTATGACAAAAACTGCAAGAATTGCTAATAAATCATTTATACAGGCAAATTTCACTATATTATACAGTGTTTTCACATGATGTCATCAAACTGGGTACATAAAATGTAACCATACAAGCCCTGAAGGAATGGAGATCACAGTGTCAAACTTGTCCCTCGGACTCCTGACATTCAGACAGAGACGTTTCTCCATATATTTGAAGTGATTTTAAGTATAGACTAATACAAAGTAAATGATGACTATAAATCAAAGCTATTTTACTTGTTCCTGTTTGGATTGCTTTTACTCAATGTGCCAGTTGAAGTACAACAGTAGCGCTTTAATACTGTCTCATTAAAGACAGAACTGTTGATCTGAAATGGTTTTCATTCCTCAGGCCTCAGTGTCAGAAGTTGATTGTTCACACTAACAGTTCCAGTGTTTCACCACCAAAGGAAGGCCTTACCCACATTCAGTACCTGCTACTGATGTAATGCCACTATTTTGAACCTTCAGAGTGAACTTGTGCCAGCAGTATGCATTATTAATGCTGATATCATGTAATGATATGCTAATTATTGTCATTGCATGTGTTATGCTGTTACGTTAGATGTGATCAGAATCTAACAGTGGATACTGTAGTTTTTATTTTTGTTTGTTTGTCTTAATACTATGGTTCATACCTGGTCGCAGGTGTCCATCACTCTAACTGTAACACACTGTTGGTCCACAACCTCATCAGATGAGTAGATATCCTCTGAAAAAAACAGACAGAAGTAAGGCCGAGTGCAAATAGAAGAAGTACCAACTGCAGACCTCATTTTCCACTCTAAGAGACCTGTGGTGGCAGTTTCAAACAACAATGAAAGAAGCAAAAGGTAAACTTTTCTGACCTTATTTTGGAAAACTGGCACAACCTAAGGGTTCTTTTTAATGCCATTAATTCAGCTCTTCAGGCCCCTCAGTCTCATTTTCAGATTTCTTCTGTAGTCTGTGAAGACTTTCTTTCTTTATTTCTTTGATAAATTAAAGCCAGTATATTTATCCTGGCTGCAGAAGACTGCTGGTCAGATGAAACCCTCAGGCTCTCCCACTGACCTGGTTCCTCCTTGTCTCTTTAAAGAGGTCTTCCCTCACTGTGACCATTTGCCCTTGCAATTTTAAACAGCAGCTTGTCTTCTGGTGTCTTCCCTGAAACATTTAAAAAGGCTGTGGTGCAGCCATTGATCAAAAAACCGGATTTGGGCCCCGCTGTGCTGGCAAATTTTAGACCCATTATTAAATTGCCTTTTATCTCAAAGGTTCTTGATAAAATAGTTTACAATCAAGTGATGGACTTCGTAGAACAGCACAACATTCTTGAGGGTTTTCAGTCAGGTTTTAAAACTTTGCACAGCACTGAGTCTGCACTTTTGAGAATTTTAAATGCCATCTATTTATCTACTGATGCAGGTAACTGGGTTGTTCTTGTGCTTTTACACCATGGTTTTTTAATCTCTCGTTTAGAACCTTGGGTGGGTGTCAGGGGAGTGGCTATGGAATGGTTCAGCTCTCTCAAAATGAGGTGAGGTCTTTCCATTTAATCCATGCAACAATTATGAAATACGATTAGGTAAAATGAGTATATTTTCACATTGTTCTGGAACTAAAAGACTTCGAAGAGGCCTGCATGGAGTCATGTATTAACTGTCTTATTTTTTTCAGAAGTATTAACTACAAGTGTAACCAGAGAAATTATGTATGATGATTTTATATTTTCTACAAGTATTAAATGTAATGAGTGATCTTTGACTATCAAGTTAAAACACATATAAACAGTAATATGACCAAAGTATGATTGTGAACTGATGATTAAAAAGCATTACGGTTTAAAGATTATTAATCAACTATATATGAAAGAGATATAATGATAATCAGTTATGTTGTAAGCTTCTCCAAACGTCTTCAAAGCCTCTCCAAAGTCACTAGTTTCAGGTTTTAGGTTAAGTTGATTGATTCATTTCTATTATTGAAATTATTATGTGTTGCTGAATTTAAGATGTTACTGACCCCTGCAAGAGCGTTACTGATTAAAGAAAGCATATAAAAGTCTAGATAAATTGTGGACAGTCAACTATTTGAGTCACCTTATTTTTGGTTTTTGTTGGTGGTAAAAAGTCTTTTTGTCTGGTTCCAAATGATTTTTGGAGATTTTTATAGGTTGCCTTTAGCCAAACTTGTTAAAACAAAGACCATGGGGCTCATGCCGAGTCACTAAAATTAACATAACCCATATTCCAAGTGCAAGTTGTAAAATTAGGGAATGAGCAGCCATTAACAGAAGTGACTGTCGAGGAGTGGATGACTGCTGTGGGCTACTCGGTCGTCCAGACCACCAGTTGAAGAAGGGCGAGACTTTTGGATGCAGGCTGTTAGAAGTTAGGCGGGTCATTTCCCGACACCAGCTTAAACAGATCTTTCAGTAAACCTGCTTAGTAGGACCTTCCAAGTTTAGAGAAGTCTAGACCCGTTGGATGGAGAGCTGGATTGAGCAATCCCTCAGAAATAGGGAAGTAGGAAGGAGGGGTTAGCTTGTCGGACAACAAAAGGTCCAATTTGTCAAGGCGTACATTCTGTGTCAGCCTCTGTAAGTCATCCTCATCTGTCCCCCTTGTGAATGGAGTTCCTCAAGGCTCAATTCTAAGTCCCCTTTTATTTTCTCTCTACCTGCTTCCCGTTCGGCTCTATTCTGAGGAAGCATGATATACTTATCCACTGTTACGCAGATGAAACACAAATTTACATGCCTCTCAGCAGGAAGGAAACCCCCTCAGTTCAACGCTTACTTGACTGCCTTGATGAGGTCCTGGCTTGGATGTGCTTAAACTTTTTAAGCTTTAATGAAAAGAATACTCCTGTCCAGGGTGTACCCCGCCTCTCGCCCATAGACTGCTGGAGGTAGGCACCAGCTTCCCCGTGACCCACAATGGAATAAGCGGTAGAAAATGACTGACCGACTGACTGAAAAGAATACAGGTAATAGTTTTCGACAACCCTCCCACCTCTGCATCCTTAGACCTCTGCTCCCCTGCCCGCTTTGTAAAGCCAGAAATTTGAAATTTAAAAGTTAAAATTGACAGTCATCTTACATTTGATAGCCAGATAAAGGCAGTGGTGAAGTCCAGTTTCTTTCATTTAAGGCGCTGGCTAAGATAAGGCCAATTGTTCCACGACATCTCTTTGAAATAGTAGTCCATGTCTTTGTCACTACTTGGCTTGACTACTGACTACTTTTTCAGGAAGTATACAACCGTTTAGTAAACTGTGTGTGGACTAATACACAGAAAGTTTGGTGCACTACAGACTAAAGCAGGTTCACCGTTGTAAATTTGCAAAGACCAATACGTTCTGTCACATGAAATCATGTATGAAAAATACTTTAGTCCAGCAAATTTCATTTGTTATATGTTTAAAAACATGCAACCGTAGAAACATTTTGCTTTTATGAAAAGCTATAGGAAATCATATAAAAAGAACTTCTGATATTGTAACCAGTTTCTCCACTTAAATACACACCAACCACCAAGAACAATAGGAGTTTATGTAATCAATCATGATAAAACACAAGTATTTCTAAGAAGTGTGCTTCTAGTTTTGGAAAACATTAGAGAGCTGATATAACTCTTATATGAACCCTTTTAAAGACTATTGACTTTTTTTAAACTGAGAATGCCCTGTTGTATGCTTTGGAGTACAGTCCTGGTTTATTCATTCCCTCAAAGAGAGAGAGAGACATCAGGTTATATTAAAAAGCATCACATCATGAAAACTGTTCAAGCAACTGTTAACAAAATAAAGTACAGTGTCTCCAAGGGGCTGGTTTTTGGGACTTTTTTTCCATTTTAAACGTCTGCTTATTATGTACTGCAAAGATGCTTCTTTTCAAATGACACGCCATTTTTCCTTGTAACCACCTTTGATTTGGTTCAATGTTACCAAACCTGTTAGAGCACGTCACAAAATCAATGTGCAGTTGTGTGTTTATCAACTAAGAAGAACGCTGAATCTGAAGTACAATAGTTTTGTTTCTGTAAAAATCATACAGACCATTTGAAGGGTTTTCTAATCTCATACGTTAAGAGAGAACTCCCTGTTTTTACCTCCTTAAACCTGCTCCCAATATCGTTCAGAACAATAACAGACATAAACATTTGTATTGTCTTTCAAAGTTTATTGTGATCTCTCACCCACTTATTAGTTTCACATCGTAGTACTACATAAGCATGCTTGTGTGCAGTGCAATCATCAGTACAAAGGTAAATGTACTATATTATATTATAATTACTATTATTATTATAGAAGAAAATACTCACCAAGATAAGGATCATATTCACTGATGAAGCGTTTTGTGAGAAACCTGACAGTGAGGGCTGTGAAATGAGAGGAGGAAAAAAACAGCTTGTGTAAGTGATGGTGGAGCCCCAGGGGACCAGGGTCAGGCAGAGTCCTGGGAAAATTACAACTACATAAACAGTCACAATTACCAGCAGAACTTATACAACTTCGACCACCAGCAAAGGAAGAAATATAATTCTCTTTTATACCTTTGTTGCTTAAATAAAATGTTGAAATTAAGTCAGCAAGATTCTCTCAGAACTAGAAAAAGAACTTCAAATACTGATTACAACAGATAGATAGATAGATAGATAGATAGATAGATAGATAGATAGATAGATAGATAGATAGATAGATAGATAGATAGATAGATAGATAGATAGATAGATAGATAGATAGATAGATAGATAGATAGATAGATAGATAGATAGATAGATAGATAGATAGATAGATAGATAGATAGATAGATAGATAGATAGATAGATAGATAGATAGATAGATAGATAGATAGATAGATAGATAGATAGATAGATAGATAGATAGATAGATAGATAGATAGATAGATAGATAGATAGATAGATAGATAGATAGATAGATAGATAGATAGATAGATAGATAGATAGATAGATAGATAGATAGATAGATAGATAGATAGATAGATAGATAGATAGATAGATAGATAGATAGATAGATAGATAGATAGATAGATAGATAGATAGATAGATAGATAGATAGATAGATAGATAGATAGATAGATAGATAGATAGATAGATAGATAGATAGATAGATAGATAGATAGACTTTTTTTTTTTTTTGCTTACAAATAATATAAGTTTCAGACCTGATTTTCCACAGCCCATCACTCCAAGCAGAACCAGGTTACACTCAGCATATGTTTTTGCCTTCCCAAACACTGACATGGTCAGCTTCAGACTGCTGGCTGGAGACTCCTGTGTCTGACTGCTATCTTTGTTTCTCTGCTGGTGATAGCCAAGCCTACAGATGTCAATACAGAAAAGCTCGGACAGGAAAAGATTTGATCTCATTTAGGCAGAAGTCCAAAAATGACATTGAGAAGGGAGGCCTGATGATGGTACCCCACATCTGTGGTCAATGTCAATCTGCTGCTCCCATTACAGAAGGAACAGTGTCGTGTGCAGTCAACTCTCTCAGCTTGCCATTTTAGGTAAAAAGCCTTCAAACACAAACAGTAAAAGCTGAACTCAACGGAAATACTTCCCAAGTCAACGCTCTGTGGTTAGACTCTAAAAAGCGTTGGAAGTGGTAAACAAGCTATAAGCTTTTGTTTGTTGGCTAAAACCGCTAATGGCTAATGCTAGGCCAGGCAGGTCATATACTTCAATTCAATTCAAAAATTCAAAAGTACTTTATGTATCCCAAAGGGAAATTAAATGTTGGTGTAGCTCATTGTGGTGTATTCACCCCCGTGATTATTCTGAGATAGTTCAGTCCTTGTATTCTGAGACGTGCAAGTTCTCTCTCTCTGTTCTTGGAAATATAGCACAACAATAAAGAGGTACGAACACAGCCAGAGCCTCCTCTCTTTATTAAGACATTACAACTGGCGACAAGGATATTTTTCGGAGGAGAGAAGACGTCAAGTATCAGTACTAGTGAGTACCATGGCTCAGGTTGGCAAAATAGATGACTTCAGAGTTTAGGTTGAGCCATGGACAGCTTATATTGAGCGTCTGGAGCAGTACCTGGAAGCTAACGACATTGACAAAGAAAAGCACGTGGCGGTGTTGCTAAGTGCAATGGGTGCTAAAGCATACAGACTTCTACGAAACTTAGTACAGCCTGAAAAACCAAAAGACAAGACATTTGGTGAGATTGTGGACCTTTTTAAAGAACACTATGAACCCAAGCCTATATTAGTTGCTGAATGTTTCTGTTTTAATAAATGCAACCAAAAGACGAGTCAGACTGTTGCCCATTATGTTGCAGAGCTAAAACAACAAGCAGATAACTGTGATTTTGGTGCGTCGCTGGATTCTGCACTGAGGGACCGGTTCGTAAGTGGAATTAAAAACGAAGCGTGCCAGAGGAGGTTACTTTCAGAGGACAGGCTGACCTTCGCCAAAGCTTTTGAAATTGCTCTCAATATGGAGACTACAGACAGAGACACTTGACAGCTTAGAGGTGCGGAGGGTGAATGGGCTAGTGAGGTAAACATTCACAAGGTGAGGCCAGTAAAAACAAATATGTGCTACAGATGTAAAGGAAAAAATCACAACGCAAATAAATGTAATTTCAAAGAGACTAAATGCCATAATTGTGGGAAGATTGGACACATTAGGAAAGCATGTTGAGCTAAAGTGAAAAAGGGTCATGAAAAGAGTGTGCCAAGCAGAGAGACAAAGTATGTGACAGCTGAGGAAGTTTATCATGAATCACTAAGGTAGTCGAAGTAGAACAAACCAGAGGATGAAAACAGACTCAGAACACAGGATGTAGACGGTAAGTGAAGTTTATTCCTAGTGTAGCCAGGGGAAGAGGACGGAATCCAGGAATCCAAGGTGAGAGTGCTGATGGTGAGTATATTTACAGTGCAGTCCTTAGGTGAGTATTTAAAAGGTGCAGGCAGGCAGATAGGCAGGTCGACAGGTAGACAGGCAGGTAGGTAGGTAGGTTGCTGGGCAGGTAGGCAGACAGGCAGTCCACATAACTGAGGTTATGTTCCAGCGAAGACCTGTTCCAGCAGCTGCCTTAAGAAGCCCAGTGAGCTCATCAGGAGAGCTGCAGCTGCTGATAACGAGCTGCCAGAACCAACCAGGAGGAGAGGAGCTGAGATCCTACAGAGTTAGACATTTTGACTGTTAGTGCTGAGGATGATGAACGATATAAAGCAACATTTGCTATGGACAATGGATTGCTATGGACTGAATTGGAAATGGAAATTGACACAGGAGCAGCAAAAAATGTCATTTCACATCCTACATATTTGAAAAAGTTCTCACACCTGCCTTTGCAGCCGGCTAAAGTGAAGCTCAAAGCATACAATGGAGGACGTATTTGTGTTTTGGGACAGCTTGTAGCAAACATGGGGTATGAAGACCAAGCTGTGCAGATTAACTACGTGGGTGAGCCAAAACACTTATCACTCAATGAGCTTTTGGTTACTTACAGTGATGTATTCAAGGAGGAGTTGGGCACATTGAAAGACATTAAAGCTACCATCGAGGTCAAACCTGAAATGCTGCGCAAATTTTGTAAACACAGGCCTCTTCCATTCGCAATGAAGGAAAGGGAGGAGAAAGAACTTGAAAGATTGGAAAAGTGTAACATTATTACACCTGTGAGACACAACGAGTGGGCAGCACCGATAGTGCCGGTGCTAAAGAGCGACGCTTCTATTAGTTTGTGTGGGGTTTACAAAGTGTCAGTGAACCAAGCCTTGAAGCAGATACGTACCCTCTACCACGTTTGGAGGAACTTCTGGTAACACTCAGGGGGGAAAGTACTTCTCAAAGATAGATCTGGCAGCAGCCTATCAACAAGTATTATTGAATGAGGATTCCAAGAAGTACACGACTATCAATACTCATAAAGGACTGTTTATAACAGGCTTCCTTTTGGAATCAGCACAGCTCCATCGATTTTTCAGCGCATTATGGAAAACATAATGAAAGGATTACCGGTGGTGGTCTACCTGGATGACTTGCTCATCACTGGACACTCAAAAGCAGAACATCTGAGCAACCTGGAGAAGGTCCTGCAACGTCTTCAGGGAAATGGTAGTGAGTTAAACGTTCCAAGTGTGAGTTTAACAAGTCACAAATTGAATATCTGGGACACGTCCTGGATGAAAATGGAGTCCACCCTTCAGAAGAAAAGGTGAGGGCAATACAGGACACTCCTGCTCCTACTAATGTGAAAGAACTTGAAGCGTTCCTGGGACTTGTTAACTATTAAGGGAGATTTGTGCCAATGCAAAGCACGGCCCTAGCTCCACTTTACAAGTTACCAAAAGACAATGTGACTTGGAGATGGACTGAACCAGAGCAGGCAGCATTTGATAGGTGCAAAGGTCTGCTGACAAGTGATCGGGTGCTAACGCTCTATGACTCCAACCTGCCTCTCACCTTAGTGGGTGATGCTTCTGCATATGGCATCGGTGCGGTTATACAGCACACAATGCCAAGTGGGGAGGAGCAACCAAGAGCATACGCTTCCTGAACGCTGTCCCCAGCAGAAAAAAAGTACTCTTAAATAGAAAAAGAGGCTCTGGGACTGATTTATGGAGTAAAAAAGTTTCACCAGTACCTATGGGGCAGGCATTTCACCTTAGCAACAGACCATTGCCCTCTGCTGACACTTTTTGGTGAGTACAAGAACCTACCTACCCTAGCTGCAGTATGCATTCAAAGGTGGGCTATCATATTGTCAGCATATGATTACAACATTGTTTTCAAAAAAATCAGCAGAACACAGCAATGCAGATGGGCTCTCTTGCTGCCAGAAACAAGTGACACTGGAATGGCATTGAGTTCAGCAGCAGTACACTCACTGTTAACTGAGCATATGAAAAGAGCTCCACTAAATGCGACCCAGGTCGCTCAGGCCACACGCACAGACATGGACTTGTCAAGGGTTTACCAGTGTGTCATGGAAGGTTGGCCTACTGTTACAGATGAGAGTTTGAAAGCTTATCACAACAAGAGGAATGAGCTTTCAACTGAGATGGGTTGTGTTTTGTGGGAACCAGAATGATTATACCCTCTAAAATGAGAAAGGCTGTGTTAAATGAGATTCACTCTGGTCACCAAGTAATCGTAAAATCCAAGTCCTTAGCTCACAAATATGTCTGGTGGCCAAATCTGGATCAGGACCTGGAACAGGTTTGTAAAACATGTGAAACATGTCAGTTGGAACAGAAGATGCCACAGCATGTTCCACTGCATGTTCATGATTGTGGTTGATTCATATTCAAAGTGGTTGTAGGTATTTCGTATGCCACACATCACATCACAAGCCACGATTACAAAGCTGAAGAGTCTGTTTGCTTCATATGGACTCCCTGAACAAATAGTCACAGACAATGCCACCACTTTCACATCTGCAGAGTTCCAAACGTTTGTGACTCAAAATGGCATTTTGCACACAACAAGCACACTGGGACACCCTGCCACAAACGGTTTGGCTGAAAGATATGTGTAGACATTTAAAGTGGGCATGAAAAAGCTAGCCAGCCTTGAGGACAAACTTTCATTGTTTTTGCTGCAGTATCGTGTTACGCCGAACTGCACTACAGGTCAGTCTCCAGCAGAATTGTTTTTGCACAGACACATCTGCACCAGGCTGGATTTCATCAAACCTAACATCAAGGAGACTGTTCGCAGGAAGCAGTATCGACAAAAAGCTCAACATGACTTCACTGCTGTGGACCGTTCCTTTTCTGTTGCTGATGCGGTGTATCTTCGCAACACAGGGGGAGGAGTTCACAAGTGGATACCTGAACAGGTGGTAAGACAAACTGGTCCAGTCTCTTATGAAGTAAAAGAGTGGTACTCGAACACTGTGCACAGACGACATGGGGATCAGCTTCGTACCCAAACTGTAGCTGAACCAGAGATCAAGGACCACCAACACAAGAGCAAGTGATGTGAACATTAAACCTGAACAAAGTGCTCTGGACTCTGGGGTGCATCCCCTGTTTCCCCAGATCATTCAATGGTTGTGAGGCATTCTACACGACCACGGAAGACGCCAAAACGAAATCTGGAATGGCCTTGTGTTTATCTAGGCATAACAGTTATGCATGTTGTGTTCTGTTATTATTCTTGTTGCATTAAGGGTTACATCTGAGTTTAGATGCAGAGGTAAACAGAAAGAAAAAAATGTCTTGATTATCAAGCAAATACATATTTGGGTCATTGTTTGGTTCTATATGAAAATGCACTTAAGCTGAAATAAATTAACTTAGTTTATTTTAGTTAATGTAGATAAAAATTTTATTTCCATCTAAAAGGGGGATGATGTGGTGTATTCACCCCCGTGATTATGGTGAATAAACGAACATGCCGAAGACCTCTTGGAGGGGGTGCTTCAACAATTGGTGACCTCCGACGTGATTCACGGCTGACTCAGGGAATTCGGACAAAGAGAGAGCGTGACAGACGAACCTCCTGACATCCAGGGCCCCCACATCAAAAAAAAGGTATTGTGCAGAGCCTACTGTATTAAATTCTGCCGATTGAATTTATGTATAGGCCAAATTATCTCTAGGATGTCAGTGGTTCTGAATGTTATTACTCTGCAAAACTGTAAAAGACTGTGCATTAACTGGACGTGTTCAAATGGAGTCAGATAAGAATTAAGCTTTTGAAAGTTAGAGTCCTCATTTCAAGCTGAAAAAAGGTGATATTGCTGGGTGTGGCGTCCCAAATTATTGATTGACGAATCAATAACATAAAGCTGGGTTTAAGTCCCGTGTTTTTTGCAAAACACAAAGTATTGACAGGTTAAAGTCCTGTCAGAACTTCATCTGAATTTTTTAAATAGGTGACTGATTCATTCAGAAATTTATAAAGGGTTAGAGTCCCATCTAGTGGTCACAAGGAGGAATTACACAAGTGACTGGCAATGCAGTCAGAAATTTATGAAGGGTTAGAGTCCCATCTAGTGGTCACACGGAGGAATTACACAACTGACTGGGAGTGCAGTCGAATTTAAATCTTTGAACACACATTCTGACTTAAAAATGCGGTTGGATTTTTAATTATTTGAGCGAAAATGAAATGCATTTATTGAATATAGGGTGAAATGGCTTGTATTGGATTGTTTTTGCATATTTGTGCATATTTCCTGTGTGCGAGTGTCTGTCACAGACTGTTGTGTTGAATTGCGGAAGAACGAGCTGGAATGTGTGTGTGTGACTGAGCGAGATGATCATTTGGGTTAAAATAGCTGTCGAGTCCTAGATATAACTATCTGTGGTGCGGATTGTAGAAGAAATGTGAATGTTAACTGTTTTTGCTGATATTACACAAGACTGACTGTCACAAGCCCTGACTGTCTGTGTGTGTGTATGTCTGGGTGGCAGCCAGGCCCACCATTGCGGATTGAATAAAAACACTGTGTTGTTAACAAAGACAATACAGTGATAAGCGGATTTTGTGCGCATATTGTGAAGAGTTGATTGAACATTTATTCCACAGGATTTTAAACAACATGGCAGGTAAATTTCCGGACACAACAGCATGGGTGGATTTAGAAACACAATTAAATAACATACAAACACTGGTTCTCCAAACCAGGGGTACAGACGACGCTGAGAAGATTAAAAATAAGATCGAAAAAAAGGTATGACAAACAATGAAGGCGGATGGAATTAATTTGACGGACAAGTGCGATTTAGGTGATTGGATTAGAAAGAAACTGAACACAGCGAAGAAAAACACACAGGAAGCACAAAGTAAGTTGAATGAAGCTACTGTTTGGTCCAAAGGTAAGTACAAGACAAACATAAATAAATTTGAAAAAGAAGAACGATTCTGGGCAGACATACTTTTGATTTATCAAGGAGGAATTCACACGATGCAGCTGAAAAAACCCAGAGAAGGAGACAAGAAGGAGGGGTCAAAATCAGCTCGGGAGATGGGCCCAGACACGCCTCCTCCGTATGCACCCTCCTCCAAGTACAGCTCCCTCACTGGTGCACCCACACCGCCCCCTGGTGGATTGTACCCCATATTGGAAGTACAGAAAGGAACACTGGTGGTGCATGGATTAGAGATTCCAAAAGAGGTGAACGAATCTGTCAGTGGAACTTCTGGATTATCTATGCCAGCATCTGATGGGTCATTTCAGGATGCAGAAAAAGCAGCCTTTCAAGACAGAGAGGTAAGAGAAAGAAAAGAACAACATCAAAGAAGCCTGAGCAAAACAAATCCCTTTCGCTCACCCCCACAAGAATCATGTCTAATTTCAGAGGCTGGGGCATGGGGGCCATGCTCTGGCTTACAAGGAGCAGGGACTGATTCGGAAGGTTCAGTGGCTTTAATGCTAAGTGGATCCTGGAGGCCAGATAGGGTTTTGTGTCCTAATCCTTTTCTCACACCCACACCTTGTTACACCTCTACCCCAGCTGTAGAGGTGCAGGTAAGCAGGCACAGCATGCCACAGGAAAGTGGAGAAGTGATAGGTATTATTTAGTCAACTCAGAGGTAAGGAACGACACAGAGTCAGTTATTGGTCACACACAGTTCAAACATCATTCAGTTCAGGGTGTGTGTGTGTGTGTGTGTGTGTGTGTGTGTGTGTGGGGGGGGGGGGGTTAGAAAGGTTAGGGTTCATTTGTCTTGATTATAAACAAATAGAGGAAGTGGGAAGTGGGGACCTGGTGAATAGCCCCCAGATGCTGCTGGTAAAATAATAAAATAATAAAATAATAAAAGCATAACTCATTCTTGTGACCATCTCCCCTCCTGTAACATGTAAGGAGGGAAAAGCACTTAGATGAGTGATAAACAATAAGAAAAGTAATAAAAACCCTAACAGTTCCCCCCTGTTTTATCACGAATAAGTCATGAGTAAATACATGTAAAATGAAACACTCTGTGTAAGCACAAACCCACAGGACGGAAAACATTTTGTGGGAAACACTTACACGGTTCCTCCACCCCTAGGCAACCACCAATCATGGCAGAGTTAAATAATATAATAAAACAAAGAAACAAAATGTAATAATAAAAAATAAAAGAATTAAAACAAGCCTTGTTCATATCATCATTGCACTTTTTCTCATTTCACTTAAACAGCAACCTCTTTCGATTTTCTGCTATAAGGTCATTTTATGAAGTACAAGTATGAATACACTCAGGCATGGAAGATATATTCATTTACAACATGTCATCATAATCATCTGCTTTTTGGGTCCAGTGTCCATCTTGTCCATCTCTTCTCGTGTGATGTTGCATCCTGTGGATCCTGTCTTAAACAGAGAAAGAGCCCTGCTACCAGGTTTAAGCTCAGGCTTATCAGTCCTGTCCACACGTTACAAAAAGCCATGCTAAATTGGGCACAGGTCAGTTGTTTTCTTCGCCGGTTTGAGATGTTGGAAATCCAGATGCCACAGAGTCCAATTTTTTAGAATAAAATGCTAAAGGTCTGTTTTTGGATCCAAATGGTTGGGTTAATACAGCTTTCATATAACCCTTACATGCATCTACACAAAGTGTGAAAGGCTGGCTATAATACGGCAGAGCTAAGATGACTGTTGTTTGAAGCAGATTTTTTAGCTTTGTGAATGCTACTTCTCCTTCCTTAGTCCATATGATTTTGTCTTTTAAAGTCATGTCTTTGCCATAGATCATAGATGGCAAGGGTTGTACAATGGCTGCATAGTCTGGTAGCCATTCTCTGCAAAAGTTACACAGTCCCAGAAAGGACATCATTTGTTGTTTACTTCGTGGTTTTGGGGCTTCTTGTATGGCTGTTTTTCTACTACTTAGGAGGGAACGACCATGCTGTGATAACATATGTCCCAAATAAATCACTTTCTCCTTGCAAAACTGCAGTTTATCCCTAGAGGCTTTGTGCCCTGTCTGGTGGAGATGTTTCAAAACTGTTATGGTAGCTTCCTCACAGTGTTGTTGAGTGTCTGAAGCCATAAGAATATCATCTACATACAACAGGACTTGACTATGTTCAGGCACCTCACAGGTGCTCATAGAGTATCTTAAGGCTTGTGTATATACATGTGGGCTTTCACTGAAGCCTTGTGGTAGTCTGGTGTAAGTGTATTTTTTCCCTTTAAACTGAAAGCCAAATAAATGCTGTGACTCTTCATGCAGTGGTACTGTAAAGAAAGCATTGCTAAGATCTACCACTGAGAAATATTTTTTATCTGGAGTTAATGAATGCAGTAATGTATGTGGATTCGGGACGTCCGGAATCACATGTCACATTATTTTATTTATCGGTCTAAGATCCTGAACCATCCTCCACTTTCCTGTGCTGGCTTTCTGCACTGGAAAGGTAGGTGTGTTGCATGTAGCGTCAGGTGCTTCCCTTAATATTCCTGATTTCAACATATCCTGTATTACTGGCTTTATACCCTCTTCAGCTTCTGGCTTCAAGGGATACTGGCGAACTACTGGCCGTTCTTCAGATACTAATTTAACCTTATATGGTGGAAACCCCTTTATAAGTCCTACATCAGTCGATGATTGGGACCACAGTTCAGGTGGGACAGCAGCTAAGGCAGGGTGCCTGTTGCTCTCTTTGCTTTCAGCTAGGCCCTGTATTTGTCATTTTGCCTCATCCAAATGTGTCTTTGGATGAACTTTGACTATCCACCCTAGAGTGAGTTTCCAGATTCCTGTGTTAGGATCTACTTTCCAGTCAGAGCTTGTTAATGCCTCATATCTCCCTCTAAATTTATTTCAGATGGATGAAATAAAAATAAAACCTTTCCAATGCAGTGTCCTTACGGTGACACACTACCGAACGACTTTTAAGTACTTTTCTTCTTTCATTTATATAGCGTTTACTCTTATCTCATGTAGTGTATTTTAAAACTGTCTCACCTCGGAGTTGACTTCTAGGTGACTCTGTCGGACCTCCAGAGTC
This sequence comes from Girardinichthys multiradiatus, assembly GCF_021462225.1. Taxonomy (NCBI): domain Eukaryota; kingdom Metazoa; phylum Chordata; class Actinopteri; order Cyprinodontiformes; family Goodeidae; genus Girardinichthys; species Girardinichthys multiradiatus. The sequence continues at coordinate 3,783,823 of NC_061797.1, forward strand.
ACCTGGCATCGAGCAAGACAATAATCCACCGGCCAGATGCGAATGTCACACACCGGGACTTTCAGCCACCAGGCCTAGGTGCGGCTGTGCGGCAGCGCTTAACTCGACGTCAGGCTGTTCCCGGAGATCCGCCAGTCACTGCAAAGAAAAATAAAATCAGTTTAGTTCTTATAATCTCCGGCTCGAAGGACCAAATTAATGATAGGTATTATTTAGTCAACTCAGAGGTAAGGAAAGACACCGAGTCAGTTATACTTGCGGCAAGGGTAGCTGTGCACTACAGACTACGAAGTATTAGCCCCCTCTCTCTTTATTTATACATGCTTGGTTACACACAGTTCAAACATCATTCAGGGTGGGTGTGTGTGTGTGTGTGTGTGTGTGTGTGTGGGGTCAGAAAGGTTAGGGTTCATTTGTCTTGATTATAAACAAATAGAGGAAGTGGGAAGTGGGGACCTGGTGAATAGCCCCCAGATGCTGCTAGTAAAATAATAAAATAATAAAAGAATAAAAGCATAACTCATTCTTGTGACCATCTCCCTTCCTGTAACATGTAAGGAGGGAAAAGCACTTAGATGAGTGATAAACAATACAAAAGTCATAAAAACGCTAACAAGAAGACAGAGCAGGTCCGCAGCAAAACCATCCTGAGGACGGATCCCCAATACGCAGTCACACAGTTGGACAGTTAAGGGAACATTTACCCCGCACAGTTGCAGCTAAACCAAAAGGCTTTAGTTATGCCCCAAAAGTCAATTATCCCCTTTTACAGCAACAAGGTTCTGGAGCCCCCGGTAGGTATAAACCTTTCTCTCTGGGCGACATTACTGCTCTCTGTGACAAGTTGCCCCCCATCTCTGAAGGAGCAGCAGTGTGGCTCCAGACTTTAGACACCCTAACCGCTGGCACCACCTTAGCATTGGGGGATTATAGAGCAGTGGCAGGACGTTGCATGCCACACCACACACGTAGAGAGATTGAGACAGCTGCTTTGACCTCAAGAGCCCTGGATTCTGACCTCTTCACCCAGCATGTCCACTGGCTAGGTGATGCATTGAGACAAGCATACCCTGTAACCAGGGGGCGCACCATTCCTAAGTTTGAATGGGACCCTAAAATGAACCCCAGGGAATACCTGGACCAGTGCAAATCCATGTGGCAAACTCAGACAGGAACTAACCCAGCTAATGAGGGGACACAACGAGACTGGTTCAGAGATGCTGTCCTTAAGGGACTGCCCCAACAGGTAAAAACCAGTATGGACGACAATCCTGACATGGCTGGAGCGGACACTGGAACTTGGGATCGCCATCTGATTCACCACCTGTCCAAAATAAGAGAGGAACATAAGAAAGATGAGGAGGAACTTAAAACTCTGCAGATCCAATTGTTAAAAATGCAGTTAGCTGAAGCCAAGCAAAAAGCAGGAGACAAGAAGAAAGACAACAAAACCCCCAAAATAATGTATGAAGGTGCGGTTTCTCAGGGTCCCCAGCCTCCTCCCTTTCCTGGCCATCAGGACACGATTGCACCGAGGTCTGCAACCTAAGGTCCCTATCATGCCCAACCAGGCCGGTTCAGGGGCAGGGGCGGGCCAAAGGGCCGTGGATTCCGTGGCGGACCGCCAAGGCGATGGGGGGGGGGGTGCTGACGTTTGCCACTACTGTGAGGAGCAGGGTCACTGGAGCCGAGAATGTCCATACAACCTTGAGGCATATGGTCGTGGGTATGGACCCCGAGGAGGCCCAGGGCGACGCCCGTATTGAGGACGGGGTGGTCCACCGCGTGAAGGTCAACAGCAGCAACCTTCACTTCAGCTGCCAGCCTGGGATGAACCCAGCCTTGGCCCGGACCACTTCTGAGGGCCCCCACAGAACCCCTCGGACAGAGGGACTGAGGACCTCTTACTGTCCATGACGGTGTTTGGACAAAACCTTCCTTTTTTAGGTGGACACTGGGGCCACATGCTCAACTATTAAACGAGCCCCTCCTGCCACCCTCTCCACAAGGACTACTATTGTCATGGGGTTTTCTGGGGCTAAACAGGTCCTACCTTACACCACACCCCTAAAAACCGAGACAGGGGGACAGACTTTGAACTACAGCTATTTGGTGTCAGCGGACACCCCTGTCAACTTAATGGGCAGAGACATTTTGATTAAAATGGGTGCCACCATTTTATGTGGACCTGATGGACTGTCTGTGCATCTGCCCAATGGAACTCAACTAGCCTGTGGCAACAATTCCCACCTCTCTCATGGACAGTATCTCATACAACCCCTGGCTGACCCTATGGTTGACATATATTGGGTCCTTCTGCATCCAGAAACCATAGCGGGCGGAGGCATTCTCTCGTCTTTCCTTTGATGGAAATCCTGGATCACGACCCTGGCGCCCTACGTCTCTCCCCCTGACCCGCCACATGACACCCTCTACTAGGGGACTTCCTGGAAAATCGCCACCGCAGACATTTATGTAGCCCCTGAAGGTGTCGTAGCCTCTGTGCAGCTGTCTACAGAGCAGAAGGACTGGTTCAAAATGTGGTCGGATGGTGTACCCCATGTTTCACTAGCCCTCCACCCGGCCCACGAAGCTCGCGAGCTGGGAGGAGTGTTAAAACGCTCCCTAGCTCTCACTGACTGGCATTCTTCATCCACACCCAATCTATCTTATTCACCCAGGTAACACCTACCGCATTACCAACATGTCTACAGACGTTGGCACCTTGGAACATGTGCAACTTGAAAGACATCATGGGAGAGAAAAAACAGATCATCCAATGGCTGCAGCTGTAGTTCAGAGCATGCCATCTTCACTTTGGGCTGAGGGCCCCATGGATGTGGGAGTCATTCAGTGCTCTCCCATCACTTTCCAGCTTAACACTGACTGACCCATTTGGAAATCCCAGTACCCTCACAAACCAGCAGCCGAAACTGGAATTTCTGACACCATAGAGGGGCTGTGGAACGCTGGGGTGCTGGAACCAGCTGACTGCTCTTCTTGGAACACACCCATCCTACCAGTAGAAATGAAGGGCACTGGGAAATGGAGAATGGCCCACGACTTGAGAGCTGTAAATGCAGCACTGTCCACTCCCACAGTACCAGTGCCTAATCCATACGTTGCTCTCACTAATCTAAACCCCGAACATGCATGGTTCACCTGCATTGATCTGGCCAATGCTTTCTTCTGCCTGCCTCTAGCTGAGGAGTGCAGAGATATTTTTGCATTCACATATAAGTCATACAGGTACCACTACACTTGTTTGCCACAGGGTTTTGCTCTGTCACCAGGAATATTTAATCAGGTCCTTAAGGAATCCCTCCAAGACTGTCCCCTCCCACCGAACACCACATTGATTCAATATGTGGATGACATTCTTTTGGCGACACCAACTGTTTCTGAATGCTTGGAGGCCACAGCTGTGGTACTCTCACACCTGGCAAAAGCTGGGTACAAGGTCAGCAAAGCCAAATTGCAAATTTGCAGGAAACAGGTGGATTTCTTAGGCAGGGTGATCTCCCAGCCTGGGACAGAAATGTCCCCTTCACATCAATCTGCTGTCCTTTCTCATCCAAAACCGGTGCGGGTGAAGGACATGCTTTCCTTCTTGGGACTCACCGGATACAGCAGGTCATTTATTCCAGGATACACTGACCTAACTGGTCCACTCCGCGACTTAGTGAAGAAACAGGGCATGTGCAATTTGACGGCGCCTCTAGAATGGACAACAGAAGCAGAGGAAGCCCTTATTGCTCTTAAAACCAGCCTTTCCCAAGCTGCTCACTTGGCACATCCAGACTACACAGTGCCCTTTCAATTGGATGTTTCTGTAACAGCACATACTTCGAACGGGGTGCTGTTCCAGAAAAAAGGGGGAGTAAGAACAGTGCTAATGTATATTAGCGTGATGCTTGACAACATGGAACAAAGACACCATGAATGTACCAGACATGCAGCAGGGTTGGCAAAAATCATCCAAAAAACAGCCCACATAGTGATGGGACATCCACTACACATTCTAACATCACATGGGGTAGTGGCATTTGTCAATTCCAAAACTTTCACACTCTCACCATTGAGACAACAGAGATTGAGTAAGGTGCTGGAGGCGCCAAATATCATCTACAGCCATGAAGGGATCAACATGGCAGACAGAATGACAGAAGGAGAGCCCCATGTATGTGCCGAAAAAGTTGAGGTAAGTGAGAAAATCAGACCAGACCTACAAGGAGAACCACTGACAGAAGCAAGAAACAGCAGATGGCTGTTGTTTTAGACATGACACAGAGGGTCTGAAAGCAGCCTATGCGGTGGTGGAAGACACAGGAACGAACTTTGTGACTCTTAAGGCAGAAGGGCTGACAGACACCCAATCAGCACAGAGAGCAGAGGTGCTAGCAGTAATAGCAGCCCTAGAACTAGGGGAAGGACAAAAAGTGAACATCTACACAGACTCAGCTTATGTCATGGGAGCAACGCACGTGGAACTGAAGCAGTGGATGAGAACAGGGTTTAGAACAGCAGGACAGAAACCCATTAAACATGAGCCAGAAATGAGAAGATTAGCTGAGGCCAAGAAGTAGCGGTCATAAAATGCAAAGGACATGATAACAGCTACACTAGGGTGGCTCAAGGAAATCAAGCTGCAGACCAAGCAGCCAAAACCAAAGCTGGATATCTGCCCATACACATCTTGATGAACTCTGAAGTTGAATGGACACCAGAACCGACTCTGGAGGAGGTGAGTAGACTGCAAAAGGGGGCCTCACCGGAAGAGAAATCAGTCTGGAAGGCAAGAGGGGGAAGAAAAGACCAGGATGAACTATGGAGAAGTCCACACGGACGTCCCATCCTACCCCCAGGGTTGACCACAACAGCGCTGAAAGAAGCACATGGACCGGGACATGCAGGAACTGCACAAATGATGAAGAGTCTTGAGCACTGGTGGCATCCATACCTGAAACAGATGGTAGGTCATTGGATAAGCTCGTGTAGCACCTGCCAACAATTCAATGTGAGACCCACTCTGAAGCCTGCACCAGGTAAGTTCCCTGTGGACCCGGTAGCAGGTAAGGAAATCATCATAGACTACACAGACATGACTGAGAGAGTGAATGGGTTCAGATATCTTTTGGTGTGTGTGGATGCGTTCACTGGTTGGCCCGAAGCCTGGCCAGCAAAAAAGGAAGACAGCAAAACAGTGGTGAAGTGTCTGATTAATCACTACATCTCCAGGCATGGTTTTCCAGCGAAAATCAGGTCAGATAACGGCACACATTTCAAAAATGAAGAACTTAGAGAGGTTGAAAAGTTCCTGGGACTGAGACATTCCTTTGGAACAGTGTACCACCCCCAATCTCAAGGGAAGGTGGGAAGGATGAACCAGACAATCAAAACTTGGCTAAAATCTGTGCACAGAGACATGGGTTGACGTCCCATGAACTACAGACTGGTATACCTTTTCCAGGCCCAAAAACCAAGTTACCTTTTTTGACTGAATGTGAACAATCTATGTCTCACCGTGATTACTATAGATCTCTCCACAGCTTGGTTGCAGCATTCTCAAAACAGGTGGCCGCCCAACCATCCGAGGCTCGAGCCAACACCTCAGACGCAGAGTGGATCCTTCTGAAAGTCCTCAAACGGAAGTAGTCTGAGCCCAGGTGGACGGGTCCATTCCAGGTCACAGAGAGAACCTCACACGTGAGGGTCAAGGGCAAAGGAGACACGTGGTATCATTGGAGACAGTGTGCAGCAGCAGAGGCACCACAGAGATCGCTGCCAGAGGTCCAGCAGAACCTGAGGGACAACACCAGCACACCAGAAGACCCTTCTCACCCAATTCAAGGGGCAGAATAATCCCCTAGGGTGAGAAAGCGTTCATTTACACCTAAAGGTTAGTCTACACCTTAGGTGCACCGTCAGATCAGTGGTCCCACCAATAGGGGCAGAATAATCCCCTGGTGAGACCACTTAGCTCCAGGTCAGTCTACACCTGTGAGTGAAGACCAGGACATCACACAGAATTGGCAGGTGTGATTGAGCTTTCCTCTCTTTCACTGGTGGTCGTAGCTGCTCTCCCACGAGAACTGAACTGAACGCTCTGAACTTTTCAAAAAAATAATAATAATAATAATAAAAAGGTCTTTTGTGTTTCACCATATTGTTAATCCTCATCTTCCTTTGCAGGTACCTTCGAAAAGGATGGGAGGTGAAAATCTAGTACCCAGGCCCCTTAAGGGTTGGGTCATGGTAGGTATAGGTGTTTTAGCATTCTTCATTGTTACATTGATTTTCGGATTGTTCTGCGAACTTCCATTCCAGACATGCTCTGACAGCCGCCAAACTGAGCAAATGTTCAAACGCGCAACCAATAAGGGAAAAGCGGACCGGTGCCTTGCTAAATACGAGAGGATAGAGCTCAATTATGTTTGTGGGGCCACCACCACCTTTTCTTTTGACCTCTGTCTGGTAGTGAATTGCGGGAATAGCGGAACCGGGTGGAAAGGTTATGCCATTTATTTATGCATGGACGAAAGATGGTCTAAGCACTGTAAACAATGGGGGGACTCCTGGCCCATACCCCTACCATGTGGCTCTTGGAGCGGGGTGACTAGTTGGACGGGCTCGGGATGGACTCCTGATAAAAAGGCAGTACCCGGTAATTTGACAATTATCAGGATCCAGCGCGGCACGCCAGGTGGAGCCATTACCAACGGACGTAACCCCCTTATGCTCTCCATGAATGTTAACTGCACTCGACCCTCTGTAGAGTATTTTACTCTTGGAGTATGGCAGTCAGGAACAGACACATGGGGACCAATAAAAATTAATTTTCGAACACCGTCTGTGCACCAGGATAACACAATTACCGTCCCACCGACAGTCAGGCCAAACAATAAACCCCAGGTGATAGAACTTGATTACTCCAAATTGAAACCTATAGAGGTAATCCAAATGGCCACAGGATATACCGAAGATTACCTTTGGCTTCAGTGGATAACACAAACAGCAAAAGAACAAAGTAGAGCTGAGTGTGTGGCCTGTGCCTCGGCCCGACCACATCTTACCACAGATCCCACCCCTCTGTATCCAGAGGACACGTGGGGTTACAATTGTATGATACAACTAACTAAGGAGGCCACACCAGCTAACTGCGCCACACTAGCCAGCATTTTTCCTCCCATTCCCAATAACACCAAAGCAGGACCATTTACCCCTCAAAAAGGGAATGGTACTTATACTTATTTTAATTTTACTGCTCTGAACCCTAAAATCAATGTGGGACACATCCCCTTAGATTGGTGTAATAGGACCACTTCAGGCGCGGGCATTGGACGTTGGGCAAGATCAGGACTCTACTATTATTGCGGAGACCATAGACTGCTCACTAATATCCCACAAGAGACTGTAGGATTGTGTGCCATGGTTAGGCTACAGGCACCACTGGTCCTGATAGGACCTAATATAACATCTGCCACTACCACTCATGATAAGACCAGGGCGTTAACACGTAGAAGAAGAAGGCACGTCATGAAAAGGAGCGCAGGAACCTTTGACCTAAGTCAAGGCTCCCCCACTTACATTGATGCCATAGGAGTACCTCGGGGAGTGCCAAATGAATATAAAATCGCGGATCAAATCTCAGCAGGTTTTGAAAATATCCCAATAATTGCAGCCTTTTTTCCGGTGACCCCAAATAAAAACGTAGACCGCATCAACTACATCCATTACAATGTTTTACGTCTAGCTAACTTAACAAGGGATGCAGTAGAAGGCCTGTCCGAACAATTGGCACCAACCTCCCTCATGGCTGTGCAAAACCGAATGGCATTAGATATGTTGTTAGCAGAAAAAGGGGGCATCTGTTCAATGTTTGGGGATATGTGTTGCACTTTTATTCCCAACAACACTGCACCTGATGGTTCCGTCTCAAAAGCTTTAGAAGGGTTAAAAACACTTTCGGCCACGATACATGAGCACTCAGGTATAGACAATCCGTTAGAAAACTGGATGACGGGCATGTTTGGACACTGGAAATGGTTGATTATGTCATTGTTCATATCCATTGCTGTTTTCGTAGCTATTATGGTTACCTGTGGATGTTGCTGTGTACCATGTATAAGATATTTGATTGTTCGCTTTATTACTACAACCATTAAAGGGAAAACCGCACCTCCTCCTCCTTCCCACATGATGCCTTTGCTTGCGGTTGATGCTAACGAGGAGGAGGACGAAGATTAACCCGTAAGAGTAAGTCACAGGGCTAATACTTTTTTGAGTGCTAATACATTTTTGAGTGCTAATACTTTTTTGAGTGCTAATACTTTTTGAGTGCTAAAACTTGTTTGGGTGCTAAAACTTGTCTGACATGTATTACTGTCTAGGGTGCAAATACTTTTTGTAGGGTGTGAAAACTTTTTAGGGAACTAATTCTTTACTGTCGAGGGAACAGAAGGATGGTAGAATATTATATTGGCAAAATTTGACAGACTATGGAATAAAGCACGGATCAACACCCTCCAGTTAGAGGGGTCACGACTCCCTGTCAAGATTTAGAAGGTTGTAAGCATCCTTGGGACTACAAAGGCCCGACAGGCAATAGTCCCTGGGCACATGGCATGGCATTGGAGGCAGGGTCAAAAAGCATGATGACAAACATTTCCTTCTGCTCCACAGGTTGTAATGATTGTTAAAATCTTTTATTTCGCATCCCCAAGTAGAGGTGAAGTCACATAGGTGACTTCAAAAGGGGGACATTGTGGAGATATATTATGTGTGTGCATTATTATTATTATGTTCATAACCAGTGTGGGAAATAAAATGTATAACCTGTGTTAGTGGCATGCAGAAATGTATTGCACAAACTTGGCCTTGAGTGTGGTGAAGCAGAAAAATAGTGAAGAACTGTAGGGGTGGGAGAAGGATGTGAAGAGATTAACGGGCCAAGCACTCCCTTCTTATATCAATAGATACGAGTGCAGGTGCTGGGAGACAGGAACATGTCCTAATATGGTAGGCAGGAAAAGTTTGTACGTGACTATATGTGAGAACAAAACTGTAAACAGGGCGCTGCCCATTTTCATGTGTGTTTTAATAAAAGCAATGAGCCCAGTGAGAAGCTCCGAAGTCATCTCGGTGTGTGGTCATATCACATGAGAGCTTCCCTGGTCCGGGTACTTTTGAATTCAATACAACGGTGTCTGAGTGTGTGATTTCAATGGGTGTGAATTATTTCAGCTTACGGTGAATAAACGAACACGCCAAAGACCTCTCGGGGGGTTGCTTCAACAGCTGCAATTACAGCTGCAAGTCGCTTGGGGTATGTCTCTATCAGTTTTGCACATCGAGAGACTGAAATTCTTGCCCATTCTTCCTTGCAAAACAGCTGGAGCTCAGTGAGGTTTGATGAAGAGCGTTCGTGAACAGCAGTCTTCAGCTCTTTCCACAGATTCTCGATTGGATTCAGGTCTGGACTTTGACTTGGCCATTCCAACACCTGGATACGTTTATTTGTGAACCATTCCATTGTAGATTTGGCTTTATGTTTTGGATCATTGTCTTGTTGGAAGATAAATCTCCGTCTCAGTCTCAGGTCTCTTGCAGACTCCAACAGGTTTTCTTCCAGAATGGTCCTGTATTTGACCCCATCCATTTTCCCATCAATTTTGACAATCTTCCCTGTCCCTCCTGACAAAAAGCAGGCCCAAACCATGATGCTGCCACCACCATGTTTGACAGTGTAGATGATGTGTTCAGGGTGATGAGCTGTGTTGCTTTTACACCAAACATATCATTTTGCATTGTGGCTAAACAGTTCGATTTTGGTTTCATCTGACCAGAGCACCTTCTTCCACATGTTTGTTGTGTCTCCCAGGTGGCTTGTGGCAAACCTTATACGAGACTTTTTATGGATATCTTTGAGAAATGGCTTTCTTCTTGCCACTCTTCCATAAAGGCCAGATTTGTGCAGTGTACGACTGATTGTTGTCCTATGGACAGACACTCCCACCTCAGCTGTAGATCTCTGCAGTTCATCCAGAGTGATCATGGGCCTCTTGGTTGCATCTCTGATCAGTCTTCTCCTTGTTCGAGATGAGAGTTTAGAGGGACGGCCGGGTCTTGGAAGATTTGCAGTGGTCTGATACTCTTTCCATTTCAATACGATTGCTTGCACAGTGCTCATTGGGATGTTTAAAGCTTAGGAAATCTTTTTGCATCCAAATCCGACTTTAAATATATATATATATATATATATATATATATATATATATATATATATATTATATATATATATATATATACAGTACATACCAAGGGTTTGGACACACCTTCTCATTCAAAGAGTTGTGGAATTATATACTGAACAAAAAAGTGTGAAACAACTGAAAATATGTCTTATATTCTAGGTTCTTCAAAGTAGCCACCTTTTGCTTTGATTACTGCTCTGCACACTCTTGCAATTCTGTTGATGAGCTTCAAGAGTTAGTCACCTGAAATGGTTTTCACTTCACAGGTGTGCCCTGTCAGGTTTAATAAGGGGGATTTCAAGCCTTATAAATGGGATTGGGACCATCAGTTGTGTTGTGCAGGAGGTGGATACAGTACACAGCTGATAGTCCTACTGAATAGACTGTTAGAATTTGTATTATGGCAAGAAAAAAGTAGCTAAGTAAAGAAAAACAAGTGGCCATCATTACTTTAAGAAATGAAGGTCAGTCAGTCCGAACTATTGGGAAAACTTTGAAAATGTCCCCAAGTGCAGTCGCAAAAACCATCAAGCGCTACAAAGAAACTGGCTCACATGAGGACCGCCCCAGGAAAGGAAGACCAAGAGTCGCCTCTGGTGCGGACAAGAAGTTCATCCGAGTCACCAGCCTCAGAAATCGCAGGTTAACAGCAGCTCAGATTAGAGAACAGGTCAATGCCACACAGAGTTCTAGCAGCAGACACATCTCTAGAACAACTGTTAAGAGGAGACTGTGTGAATCAGGCCTTCATGGTAAAATAGCTGCTTGAGAGCTAGTTTGCTAGTTTGAGATCTTTGGTTCCAACCACCGTGTCTTTGTGCGGCGCAGAAGAGGTGAAGGGATGGACTCTACATGCCTGGTTCCCACTGTGAAGCATGGAGGAGGAGGTGTGATGGTGTGTGGGTGCCTTGCTGGTGACACTGTTGGGGATTTATTCAAAATTGAAGACATACTGAACCAGCATGGCTACCACAGCATCTTGCAGCAGCATGCTATTCCATCCAGTTTGCGCTTAGTTGAATCATCATTTATTTTTCAACAGGACAATGACTCCAAACACACTTCCAGGCTGTGTAAGGGCTATTTGACCAAGAAGGAGAGTGATGGGGTGCTGCGCCAGATGACCAGGCCTCCACAGTCACCGGACCTGAACCCAATCGAGATGGTTTGGGGTGAGCTGGACCGCAGAGTGAAGGCAAAAGGGCCAACAAGTGCTAAGCATCTCTGGGAACTCCTTCAAGACTGTTGGAAAACCATTTCAGGTGACTACCTCTTGAAGCTCAGCAACAGAATGCCAAGAGTGTGCGGAGCAGTAATCAAAGCAAAAGGTGGCTACTTTGAAGAACCTAGAATATAAGACATATTTCCAGTTGTTTCACACTTTTTTGTTCAGTATATAATTCCACATGTGTTAATTCATAGTTTTGATGCCTTCAGTGTGAGAAGCTACAATATTCATAGTCATGAAAATAAAGAAAACTCTTTGAATGAGAACAAAAGGGGGAGAAAACTGAACTGGACAGAGGAGACGAGCCTGCTGGGATCATGGTGGGAACAAACAGGCATCACCAACAGATCAATGCGTCGTTCCCTCTCCCTTCAGCACCAGCCTAGAAGGTGAGCAGCTCTGGTACCAGCTGCAATCAGAAGCTAGAGAGGAGATTGTAGCACTCCAGAGAACTTCTCCACAAACGATGGGGAACCTTGTAGATGATCATTTAGGCTTAGTCTACTGATGTCATCATGAACAATACAGCAAATACTTATTCCTCTCATTGCATCTTCATTCTATGTAGAGCTTAGATTAGAGTTTGTATTTATGTATTTATAGAGTTTTTCCAATTATTGCCAATTCTTTTTATTTTTGAAAGCATTTTACAGTCTTTAAATATTTATATTGTTTGTATTTTTGTTCACTTTTTATTTATGGTTATTCATTATTGTTTCTATTATTTATTTATCCTTCCTAATATTACCTTACTAGAAGTGCACCTTTAATCTGTCCTGCTGCTGAAACTATTTAATTTACACCAGGGGATGATAAGGTTTATATCTATATTAATAATTGTATGATTGTTATAGAACAGGGGTCAGCTAAAATAGCTCAAATCCAAATTAACTGACTAATATATTTTCTTTCATTTTTATTTAACATTTAATTAACACTAACGTTTTTGTTTTTTAACTACTGATCAATTATTCATATGCCCATGAAATCCTCAGATGAACAGAAGAAGTGCAATCCAATTTAAGTATCAATATCTAACTCACTTTGAATGACACAATCTAGCTGGGTCTATAGGCTACATCTGGTATACAGTTCTGCTCTCCTTATCCTTGTGCCAGGTGCTTAAACCTTTCCTTAAGTTGTTGTCCTTTTCCATCTAAAAATTTTTCTGTCACAGCAACCATGCACTCTTTCATCATTTCCTAGTCAGTGAAAGGCTTTTCTTTGTTTTCCTGAAATCTACTGTACTCGCAGTGAACACTCGTATGCTCGCTGTCGTGCCATAAGTAACTGTGTTATCAGCCGTGTAGCTCGCTAATGATGTCCCCTACTGTCTCTACTTTACGTATTTTTGACAAAGCCATCTTCCTTTACTCGCCAAGTCATAGTACTGTCAGCAAGCTTAAGCTCGCAAGCTAGTATCTTAGCAGCTATTAACATTAACGTTAGCCCTGTCCCAATACTCGCACTTCCACCCTTGTGTCCCTCAATTACATGTTCCCGTTGATGGGTTCAAGTGCATAGTGATTCCCAGTTCTCCAGAGTGGTCTACCGATCCGCCCACAATTCATTGTGGGTAATATATGACGTTGTGGGAAGTTTTGAGCAAAAACCAATCACAACCATCCATGTAATCAACCATCGAATCTGAATAATAAGAATTGCATAAACTATAGACAGCAAGTCCCAAATAATTTTTTTACTGGTTTTCCAGACTCAACATTGTGAGACGCCACTGGTTTCAGGGTAATTCTGGGCAGTCAATAGCCCATAACATTTTAATTACGTTACGCACAAACACGTCTGCCGCAGCAAGAGTCTGGTGTATAAGCCTCCTTCGATTCCTGCGCTTTGACTCCTCAAACAATTGCTTATTGCAGATTTAAAATATTCTTTGGCAGAAAGACCACAAAAACAGTGATGGGTCCAGCCATTTGTGATGCCCCAGTCGATGACCTATCCCCCTACTGTCCCAATTCTCCAATTTTGCACACTTGTAACCTACGCACTTTAACCCATACGTGCGCGTTTATAAAGTACACACTTCATAGAGGGGCGTAGGGTCTAGTGTAGGTATTGGGACAGGGCCATTAAAAGCAGCCCAGCGCACCACACTAACGTCTGGAGGCAGGGCTTCAGCTGCCATTGCTTCAACTGTCAGTAGGTCAGTGTAAACACAACTGGTATTGTACCAAGTAGAGCGAAACTGATTGGAGCGGAGCTGCTCCGCCTAAAACGAGCCAGTGGTAAAGGGGCATTAGCAACCCATGTGTCTGAGCTACCGCACCCTGTTGGCGATCAGACGTCTCGAAGTTCCTCGGGTCCTTGGACCCCAGAAGCGATCACGCACTCTATCTAACACTGACTCTTAAAGGAACGACTTTCAAACAGTTTCTAACTTTAAGCACATTTAATCTAAATTAGGCAAAGGAATGATTACAGAGATCAGCGCTGAGGCTCCTGTCTTGGACCATCGCCGTCTGTGAAAGGTCGCATGTACAGGGGTTGGACAATGAAACTGAAACACCTGTCATTTTAGTGTGGGAGGTTTCATGGCTAAATTGGACCAGCCTGGTAGCCAGTCTTCATTGATTGCACATTGCACCAGTAAGAGCAGAGTGTGAAGGTTCAGTTAACAGGGTAAGAGCACAGTTTTGCTCAAAATATTGAAATGCACACAACATTATGGGTGACATACCAGAGTTCAAAAGAGGACAAATTGTTGGTGCACGTCTTGCTGGCGCATCTGTGACCAAGACAGCAACTCTTTGTGATGTATCAAGAGCCACAATATCCAGGGTAATGTCAGCATACCACCAAGAAGGACGAACCACATCCAACAGCATTAACTGTGGACGCAAGAGGAAGCTGTCTGAAAGGGATGTTCGGGTGCTAACCCGGATTGTATCCAAAAAAACATAAAACCACAGCTGTCCAAATCACGGCAGAATTAAATGTGCACCTCAACTCTCCTGTCTCCACCAGAACTGTCCGTCGGGAGCTCCACAGGGTCAATATACACGGCTGGGCTGCTATAGCCAAACCTTTGGCCACTCATGCCAATGCCAAACGTCGGTTTCAACGGTGCAAGGAGCGCAAATCTTGGGGTGTGGACAATGTGAAACATGTATTGTTCTCTGATGAGTCCACCTTTACTGTTTTCCCCACATCCGGGAGAGTTACGGTGTGGAGAAGCCCCAAAGAAGCGTACCACCCAGACTGTTGCATGCCCAGAGTGAAGCATGGAGGTGGATCAGTGATGGTTTGGGCTGCCATATCATGGCATTCCCTTGGCCCAATACTTGTGCTAGATGGGCCAAGGACTACCGAACCATTCTTGAGGACCATGTGCATCCAATGGTTCAAACATTGTATCCTGAAGGCGGTGCCGTGTATCAGGATGACAATGCACCAATACACACAGCAAGACTGGTGAAAGATTGGTTTGATGAACATGAAAGTGAAGTTGAACATCTCCCATGGCCTGCACAGTCACCAGATCTAAATATTATTGAGCCACTTTGGGGTGTTTTGGAGGAGCGAGTCAGTAAACGTTTTCCTCCACCAGAATCACGTAGTGACCTGACCACTATCCTGCAAGAAGAATGGCTTAAAATCCCTCTGACCACTGTGCAGGACTTGTATATGTCATTCCCAAGACGAATTGACGCTGTATTGGCTGCAAAAGGAGGCCCTACACCATACAAATAAATTATTGTGGTCTAAAACCAGGTGTTTCAGTTTCATTATCCAACCCCTGTAGTTTTATATCTGGTACTCCAATGCAATGGATGTGCCCTCCCTCAGTGATTAGGTTGTGTGGTAGCAGGTGTCCATCCTTGATCTAAGTGTTCCGTGGCATTCTAATTAAACCAGTTACCAGCTGTTCTACTATCAAACCCAGTGCCCCAGCCTCAGGTCGTTCATGACAAACCTTGGGCCATTTATCCTTACAATGTGTGTCGATAAGCATTCTTATCCTATTCTAACAAAAGGGAAACATTAGAACTTATGCTTTCTATCACTATGGTATAAATGGGAAAAGAGTAATATTAATAAAGGTTATTCCTAACACATGTTCAAGGACCCCAATAACCCTGACTAGCTTCTTCTTCTCTGTCGTTTTCTGGCGGTTGGCATACAACTATATAGTGCAATACCGCCACCAGCTGGCTTGGAGTGTCTCTGCCTGTCATGCCTGTTCAAAATTCAGCCATGACAGGAATAAAATGCCTGTATCTCCATAGTAAATGAGAAAATGCTTTGTGGTCCCGATAAAAAGCCCTGTGGGTCTGGTTTGGACCGGAGTCTGGGGTTTTGGGACCCCTGTTATAGAAGTTTATGTGCTTATCTACTCGACTATTAAGTGGGTGGATCCCTGCGCAGTCGAGCTGTTATTCATTGTTCGGAGAATATTTCTCCTTTCTCTTGGTCTTTCCACCATCTTCTATGCTTAAGACACTCTTAAGCTCACTTAAGGTCCTCCTCGCTACTCTTAACATTTCCTCACATTAGAAGCTCTCTTCAGGCCTAAGGTGCGTCGTGAGTAACTTTTATCTTACCTAGGGAAAATTCTAAGAAAAATCCTAAAATTCAAGAAATTCTAAGATTTTTCTTACAATGACGTCACTAGGAGCAGTCTTAGGAATCTTTGTGAATACTGGCCCAGATCTTCAGCTGTTCCACATTTTGTCAGCCACAAACAAAGAGGGAGTTATTTTTCTTTTACAGCCACCATGCCATTATCCAGCTCATCTTTCTGCTCAGGTTACATGTCATCCCGGACTCTGTCCCACCTCTGCATCTGCTGCTGCTATGTATAGAGTGTGTTCTCAGAGCTGTGCCAACAAATAGAGAGAGGATTATTCTCTCTTTGGTACTTCAACATGCAGTGCTTGTGGTTCAATTGTAAAACGAATTGAACCTCTCTTAAATGAATGGGCAGTTTGGTAGCAGATGTAAAGAAAGCCTGAAGCAGAAAAATTATGGAGTCTACCACTTGTCCAAGACACCGTGAGATAGAAAATAAGATGAAGGTCAACATCAATGGGAGTATTTTCAACGTGGACAAAACCATCATGGCTGAGAACTGTGAGTACTTCAGAGCCTTGTTCCAGTCTGGAATGAGAGAATGCCAGCAGGAGCAGGTGCAGCTGCGAAGCGTTGGGGTTGAGGGTTTTCTACTCTTGCTGCGGGTGCTGGAAGGGGAGCATCCCATGCTCAACAGTGATCAGATTGTTGAAGCTATTGAATGCACTGCTTTTCTCCAGGTACCGGCTCTCACCAAGCACATGATTAACATCATCAATTCTGAAAACTGTTTGCTCATGTATCACACAGCTGCAACCTATGGAGTGTGGGAACTGTCCCACCACTCTGCCTTGTTCATCAGAGATATGTACGCTGACCTGAAGGAGGATGTGCGCACCTTACCCAGCAAGATGGTAGAATATATCGAGTCTCTTCCCCCAAGTAGCTACATGGCAGTGTGCAGCCACTCTCCATCCTCAGAACTACTGCAGGATGTCCAGAGGACAGTCTTCTACCTGGACGAGGAACACAAAAAGTGGAGGGCCCTCACACAGCTACCTCTCAGCACCAGTACCACCATGGCAGGGGTGGCTGTCCTTGACAACAAACTGTACATCATTGGAGGAGTGCATGATGTTAGTAAGAGGGTTGTAGAGGCTGGATTCTGTTATAACCCAGCAGATAACACATGGTCCACAATCTGTGGTCCCCAGCAGCTGCGCTACAGCTTCACACTGATAGGTAATGAAGGCTGCCTTTATGCATTAGGAGGGAAGTTCAACATGAAGGACCTCTCTTCAGTGGAGAGATTCAGGGTGTGTGAGGGAAGCTGGGGTTTTGTCTCAGCCCTCCCCTGCCAGGCAGCTTCTGTGGTGTCTGCTGTAGCTTTGAACAGGATCTTTATCTGTCTCTGGAAAGGAAAGGGGGCCACAGATATACACGAGTATGTCCCTGAATATGACCGATGGCTTTTAGTTACAACGCTCAACCGCCAGCAGAGTTATGGACTTTATATGGTGGCTCATAGGGATAATCTGTATGTGATGCGGAATGGGCCATTTAATGACTTCTTACACTGTGTGATGGACTGCTACAACCTCACGACAGGTCAGTGGACGGCCATGTCTGGTCAGTATGGGAACAGCAATGGTTCTGTGTTCACTGCCATGGTCAAAGCAGATTCCGTGTTCACCCTTGGTAGACATGTAACTACAGAGTACACGGTGGAGGAGACTCAATGGAGACAAAAATGTGAGATGGAAGGTTTTGGCAGGATTGGATCCATACACACATTTCAGATGAGGCTTCCTAAATCCATCCTCTCTCTCATGGATAATTGTTTGGATAAAACTTCAGATAACAACTTTAAAGACATTAGTATTCTTCCCAACTTGCCTTTACAGTGCTTTCATAACATTTAAAGGGATTTCTAAAGTTGGCTTTTGTGGAGAGCTATTAAGCAGTCAGAATATCACCCAGAGTTAATTCTTGGATTGATTTCTGTTTGGATAAAAATAGGTTAGTTTTTATGGATGATCAAGCTACTGCCTTGTCAGACCAGGGTCTGTTTCAAAAGGGATTTCTCCTATGATGAAAAAATAAATCCCTGTGACATTTGCATAACATGTTTATTACACATGGAAGCCTACAGATATTTACGATGAAGAGTGTAGAAGTCCACCGTTTTAGCGGGGGTCTTTCTAAGTAAAACATCTATTGCAATAAGGAATGCTTTTATGTGGAGTAGCAGCCAAAGAAACTCGGTGAAGGAAATTTTAGGGTTTAAAAAAACAATCAAATAATATTCAGTGCACTTCAGTCAAACCAGGGCTTCAGGAGGAGCAGTGTGGTTTTCGTCCTGGTCGTGGAACACTGGACCAGCTCTACACTTTCTACAGGGTCCTTGAGGGTTCATGTGAGTTTGCCCAACCAGTTCACAAATGCTTTGTGGACCTGGAGAAGGCATTCAACTGTGTCCCTCATGGTGCCCTGTGGGGGAGCGTTCCAGGGATACAGAGCCTGGAGCATTTTTTTAGGGGTAAAGAGAGAGTTGAGCCAAAACGTGAAGCTCCCAATTACCAGCCTGTCTAAATTCCTACCCTCACCTATGGGCATGAACTTTGGGTCATGACCAAAAGAACAAGATCTCAGATACAAGCAGCTGAAATGAGCTTCCTCCGCGGAGCACTTTCTTAGAGATAGGGTGAGGAGCTCGGCTATCTAGGAGAAGCTTGGAGAAGAGCTGCTCCTCCACAGTGAGAGGAGTCAGGTGAGATGGATGTGTTCCAGATGCTCCCTGGATGCCTTCCTCAGGAGGTGTTCTAGCCATATCACACAGGGAGGAGGTCCAGGGAACGGCCCAGGACAAGCTGGAGGGACTAAGTCTCTCGGTTGGCCTGGGAACACCCGGGGCTTCCTTCAGAGGAGCTGGAAAAGGTGTCTGGGGAGAGGGAAGTCTGGGCATCTCTGCCGAGACTGCTGAGACTGCTGCCCCTGCAACCCAGTCCCGGATAAGCAGAAGGAGACGAGTACAAGTACAAGTAATATTGACAACCCCTTTGATAGTTTTAGTTTTCACATCACAATATTATAATCTTGCTGGTTATACTGATCCCATTAGGTTTTTTGCATTTGCATTTTACATTCATAAGCGATGACCCATAGACATTCTTGTGTTGCTGCATCCAGCCAATTGTCTGACCAAATGAGGCATTTCTTGTCTGTTAAACAAATGTACTGTCACAACTTTATTTCTCTATGTATTTATTTAGTATAAAAGCATGAAGGAAAAAAGGAAGACATCTTTGAATTCAATCGGTATATTGAGTTTTTTTTATAACGGAACATATTTTTGCTGTGATACTGGACTAAAATAAAGTGAAAGATTTAAAACCAGAAAGCATTTGGAGCAATGAAAATTTATACATACAGAAGTGTCACTGTGAGCACACCCTCTTCAAACACAGATAGTCTTGATGAAAATAAAGTACACCTTTTTTCAATTTTATGATTTTACATTTGAGATCATATGACAAGTAATCTGGTATCAATGAGGTTTAAATTATTCGGATCTAATCTCAAGTGTACAAAAACGTAAAACAGATTCTATGCTGTCATTCATTAAAAAAAAGAAGCAAAAATGAAAAGGTTTTATGTGGAAAAATCTTGGAGATTTTGGGTTGTAAGAGGGATGATAGCTGCCACCTGTGTGTAGCCACCTCTATAAAAGCAGAATTTGTGGAAGTTTGCTGTTTTAGCATACAGGTGTGTTCTTGCTATGCCAAGCAGAAAAAACATCAGCAATCGTTCAACTGTCAGAGAAACTGCACAAAAACCAAGAGCTCTTAGACTTCATGCCTCATACAGTATGGTAAATAATACAGATTATGACAAAAAAAATTTGAAAAAGACTGAACAAATATAGCATACTCAAGCAGTGCTTTCTCTTTGTACACCTTTAATAGGGTCTTGAAGAAGAAAATCTCTCAAAATGTCACTATACCATGGTCATAATAATAATAATAAATAATCTAAAATAATAATTTTAGTAGCTGGCATAAACTAGATTTATTAGGTTATGTTATGCTATAACCTTTCAACTGATGGTGTTTATATTTTCTTTTTATCATGACCATTCATGACAGTCATTCTTAACCACAACTGGTGTGTGGGTGTCTCTGGTGGTCGGTTTAATTACCAAGCTGAACTTGTACCTTAGCATTGAGCTGAAAAGTAAAAGAGAATTCACATTGTTAAAATCATTAAGGATTCCGAATGCACCTACCATGTTTTTGTAGCATATCCAAATACTTTATTTTAATACCCAAAATCCTTCCCTCTGCAGTGGTAAGATCGACAGATGAAAACCTATTTTAAACAATACCTTAGATGTAAACATCTTGTCAAATACAAACAGGGAGAACAAACTATGGAAAAAATATATACAGTGCCTTGCGAAGGTATTCGGCCTCCTTGAACCGGTCAACCTCTTGCCACATTTCAGGCTTCAAACATAAAGATATAAAATTCTAATTTTTTGTGAAAAATCAACAACAAGTGGGACACAATCGTGAAGTGGAATAAAATTTATTGGATGTGTCAAACTTTTTTACAAATAAAAAACTGAAAACTGGGGCGTGCAATATTATTCGGCCTCTTTACTTTCAGTGCAGCAAACTCACTCCAGAAGTTCAGTGAGGATCTCTGAATGATCCAATGTTGTCCCAAATGACTGATGATGATAAATAGAATCCACCTGTGTGTAATCAAGTCTCCGTATAAATGCACCTGCTCTGTGATAGTCTCAGGGTTCTGTTCAAAGCGCAGAGAGCATCATGAAGACCAAGGAACACACCAGGCAGGTCTGAGATACTGTTGTGGAGAAGTTTAAAGACGGATTTGGATACAAAAAGATTTCCCAAGCTTTAAACATTCCAAGGAGCACTGTGCAAGCAATCATATTGAAATGGAAGGAGTATCAGACCACTGCAAATCTACCAAGACCTGGCCGTCCCTCTAAACTTTCATCTTGAACAAAGAGAAGACTGATCAGAGATGCAGCCGCATCTAGGCCTGGTGGCTGAAAGTCCCGGTGTGTGACGTTCGCACCTGGCCGGTGGATTATTGTCTTGCTCGATGCCGGGCGGGTCCGGGAGATCCGACAGAGTCACCTGAAAGTCAACTCAGAGGTGAGACAGTTTTAAAATACAGTACATGAGATAAGCGTGAGCGCTATAGAAATGAAAGAAGAAAAGTACTTAAAAGTCGTTTGGTAGTGTGTCGCCGTAAGGACACTGCATTGGAAAGGTGTTATTTCGCCGCAAAGAAATGGTGATAAATTTAGGTAGGATCTCGACGCAAGGAGATCAGAGACGACTAGGCGCCGTAAAGTGAACTGGATAATTTGGTTGGTAACATTCCGCCGGAAGGGAATGAAATTAAGTGTTAAATAATAAAGAGATCTCATAAACTGAGCTAGGTCGACCATACATATTGCTGAAGGGACATAAATATGTTAAAATACTAACTGTGTGAGTGCTATATTATTGTTCTTCCTATTTTTATTACACATTAACCATCATCTCCTAAACATCAAAGTGGGGATGATTGTGTTAAATGTGCTTTAATTTGGAAGATAACATTGGTTTTTCACAGTGTGGAAGTTTAAGTGTAAATGAGTAAAAAAAAAAAAGTTAAAATTTTCCTGAAGGAAGTTTTGTTTGTCTTAAATATTGCGATCAGTCGGAAAAGAAGGTAAAAAGTGAAAAGTGACATTAGAGAGTCAAAACGAAAGTTGTTTTAGAAAGGAGTATAGTTCATGTTATGGGGAACGACTGACTGACTGACTGACTGATAATATTTCTTTGTGCAAAATCTGAACCTATACTAAACTTTTTCTTCTGCCTCTCTCACACACAAATACACACATATATGGGATTTGAGTTCAACATCTGCGTTTTTGAGTCTGGATTTTAGAAACCTGCCCTTCTCCATGGCTACTCCGCCAGAGACGTTTCTCCAGCACGGCCTGAAAGAGAGAGATCTGCCTTCCTGTCTGCCTGCTTGTTGAAAATCGCAGTGTGAGTTTCCACAAAAAACGAAACTCAGAAGAAGTCTGGGCCGAACCCACTGAGATGGACAACGATCCATGCTGCTGCAGAGCCAGAAGAGCGATACACTGGATTTATATTGAAAGCATCTTATGCGGGCAGAAGAGAAACCGGAGCAAAGTTTCTTCTTTCTCCCTCCTGGAGAAGTTAAAGTGGACAAAGAATGATTCAATGTCTCACCAACAGACCTGGGAAGGGCCTGGGTTGTTTTTTGGACTGATAGAGGACTGTGTGACAGTCTGACTGTGGAGCGATTTAGAAACTGATGGGGGTAACGTACAAACACACACACATTTGCATAAATCTTTTCCTATTTTCTGCAACGAAGAACGCTTATTAACCGCTGCTCATGTGACGCTTGCTTGACGTTGACAGATATAGCGGGTTAAATTATTATTTTAGGGTTAGAAAAGTATCTTTAAAAGGGTGATAACTTAACTCATTTGATACTTTCCAGTTAATTCTTTTAGAGAAGCAAGTTCTCTTTCGTTGTGGAATATTCAGGGTCAATTATTCTAGTTATTAAAAGTTATTAAAAAGCAGAGGAAGTTACAACATCTCCAAAACTCAGCAGTAACCATGTGTTTCTATGTTATTCTCAGGACAGATCTCATGAAGGAGCATTTTTAAAACCCAGCGCATGCGTAAAACCTGATGGGTTTCTCCTTCAGATATTATTTTCTGTTGTCAGAGTTTGTATCCCATAAATCTAATGGGTAGAGACCTCATTAAAACAGGCTTAGTTTTACTACAGATGGTCTTCATACAGTTTCTGACACAGTATTTACAGTTTGGTGCAGTTTTTGTCCGCAAGTGTTAACTGACGCTTATGGAAAGTACAAATTCATTGTTTTTCACAGCAGCTTCTGGGATGAGGTTATATTAGGTTTTTCTTCCCTCTTCTGATTCATGCAGCGTGTTGATTTACACTGTACCTTATATCAGGTCCTGACAAAAACTATGAAAGGTTTGGTTCTGCAGTTTCTTTTTTCTCCTTTTGGGGAAGGAAAGGAAACCTAATCAGTTCTGTGCTGCACAGAAATATTAAAACACTTGTTGTTTTCTAAGATATCACCAGCTAAAAACTTTTAAAACTTTTGAGAGTAATTGGTTTTGTTAAACACATTTTCCTTGGTAAAACAAACCTTTAAAATGAGAATGAAAAATTGGGTTATTTAGAAAGAATCTGATTGGACAGTGGTACCACACAAAAATTAAACTAATCTCATGTTTCCTAAAAGACTCTGCATGAAAAGGCCTTCAGAACCGTGGAGTTATTTTCCACCACAGTAACAAGTTTTTTAAGCATGCTTTTTCTTTATTTTAAAACAGATCTGGTTTTTGTTTTGTTGTGTTTTTGGCTTTTAAGCATAATGTTTGTCTGAAACTTCTTATGAACTGTGTTAGGAGCAAATATGATTTGAGGTAAATTAGGAGCTGTGAACTAATAATTTTAAATCTGATTATTGTCCAAGCAGAAATAATATATTTAGCCAATCCTTCAATCTCTGCAGAAAGTTAACACCATTGTTCAATGCAGTAGTACTCAACTTGTGGTTCCTGGACTCCTGAAGCCCGTAAGCCATAGATTTTGGGTCCATAAAATTATAATATTTAATTAAAGGTAGACCGATTACCTATTAAAATAGATCTAAGCCAATGATGAGTTCCAGTCATTTTGGTGGCTTTGAAATGCAATAATACTCAAAATTTCTACTCTGGGGAACACAGATTGGGGTTGAAGAGTTTAGTTTTGGAACCAAGGTTAGGATTTTTATAACAGAATCCAGACAAGTAAAATCCTTCATTTTAGGAAAAGAAAAGAAATAAAGGCTCTCTTAACAGTAAGAGGATGGTCGGCTCAAACTCCAGTCTCCTTGTTTGATTTCTTAGGGTTTAAAGATTAAAGGAATACATAGGAGTACAAAGGTACACAAGGTGATTTCAGATTACTAAGAGATAAAATATTGGAACATTTATCAGCATTTGGATTATTAAAGAGGGGTTCTAGTAATTTTTCTAATGTTTCTCCCCAACTCTCAAAATTTAAATAGGCCAAATTAAAGAAAATGATGGTTGTTCTTTTTGAAACACTATGTGGGAAAAATTCCAGTTTGGAGACAAGCTTCTTATCTTAATTTCTGATTAAGTCAAACACTGCAGTTTTGTTTAGTTTGGGTATACCATAAAAATGTCAATGCCGACTTTTCTAATTTCCCCTCGGGGATCAATAAAGTATCTTTGAATTTGAATTGAATTGAATTAAAATACTTCTTTGCATTTAACCTGAAATTCTGTAATACAGCTGCGATCAAATTGAGTCAAACAAAAAGAGAATTATAACAATAACTCTCAGGGTTGTAGTTATTATTATAGAGTTACAGTACAAAGAATTTTCAAAAGGTTTCAGCATCAGTAAATTTGGATTCATTTAAGAGAAAACTGTTGCTGTGCTTCCAAATACTTTGAAATATTTTTGGACTATGTAAACTCACTTTAAAAAAAAGGATCTTGAAGATTGTCATAACAACATTGATCAATTATAGCATTAAAAGATATGGTTGAGAAAACATATTCTGAAAAGAGATTGTTAAAAGTTTCTTTGAATTCTTGAAACTTCAAATTTGGCCATTTGTCTGTCTTTGATGTTTTGTCTTTGTTTGTTGGAATGAATGTTTGTTTATTTGTTGCATAAAACAATAATACATGTTTAGAATAATGTTTCTAAATCCCGGATTGATTAAAACTTTGAGTTTTCAGGAGAGTTAAGAAGCAGCTTGTTTCTGAGGTAGGTGCATGTTAACAGTTTTGCAGTTTAAGGTTCACTAAAATGGGATGGGATGAAGAAACTGTGGGTCCGCCCATAGGCTGCCAATCAAAGGTTAGTTCTGCCTGACTCCGCCCACCTACCAGGTTGGTTCACACCTTTGCTCCCATGGTAACGCTCAGCACCTCCCTTCCTGAGTTTTAACACTGTTTAAGAGACAATAGAATCAAAATGCTTGTAGTGATTGTTGCCTTAATAACATGTTTTTTTGGATGTAGGATGACATTTAGTTTTATGTGTTTTACTATTAAAAGGTTAATGAAATAGTTTAAACTAGTTGAAGAATTAGTTTTGCATGCAGAATCATTGGTGATTTATTAGATTGAAAGTTTTCCCTCGTGCCATTAAGCTAGCTGACAGTTCAAGATATGCCAAAAGTAAGGAATATATTTCTGATAAAGAATCAGAGTTATGATTTCATACGTGGTTGGAATTATTTATTAGATTCGAATTTGTAGGGTTTATGCATCTGAATTACATTAGATGTTCATTAATCTAATACTCATCTTCTTACAAGACAAATCAGGATGATATGTGACTAATTTCTAAGTGAAATATTGATGAACTGTACGACGACTAAAGTTTGTGTTTTGTTGTTAATGGAACTGAATTAGTTAAAAACATCTGGATTTTCTTTATGCTGCTTTTGTTAAATTCATAGTGACACGTAGTTATGTCAGAATTAATTTCTTTGGTTCTGTCTAATGTGATCTTGATTACTAGAACATTCTTGTTTAAACCTTTTGCTGGATTGGCGCAGGGGTTGGACCCTGCGCCACCAGGGGGGAATGTCAGAATAAAGTAACATGGAGATATTTCCAAGATCAATTTTTTTCCCACATCTTTGTGTGAAGGTAGGATGTTGTTTTACTGTCAAAACCTGTCCACTGTGTTTTCTCAAGTTTCACAGATGGTGAAGGCTGCATTACCAGAAACAGCCACTTCCACCCTCCAGTCCTTTATTCCTGGCGACTGGATTCTGCTCAGAGAATTTAGGAGAAAACACTGGAAGTCCAGGGCTGGAATGGCCCATATCAGATCCTACTAGACACCCAGGAAAGCTGCAGGAAAGCTCTAGCTCCTCCAGCTTCATCTGGCTTCCAGGACACAAGTCATCTTCTAACTGGATCATGCACGGCCTGAAAGGTGTGAGGACAGCGGACCACCACAAGACAAAGAACTGTAAGCTGATCACTGGCGAGTGATTGAAGTGGTGGTTGAAGAACACTGTTCTTACAAGGGCACAATAATCCCTTGGGCAGTGCAACGTTATTTCAGAATCTACTTAAGGCCATCGCATTGCTTGAAAGTTACAAATCATAAGGTCATTTGCTTCACTGCACACACACCACAGTGAGAGACACATAGGAAACATACAGGGAAGACCTCTACACATTGCACATAAACTTTCTCTGGATGATGGACTGGCGACGTCTGCAACAGAGAGACAGTCAAACATGCACCATGATGCTTATTTTCCTTAATTTCTTAATATTTGGTGGCTACTAGGCGCTCCTTTGCCTGAACAGTGAGGGTCAGCCAAATTCTTTTCTCCCACTTTGACAGCGAAACTGACTCTGAGGAGGAAATCTTGGATGCTTTTATCTAACTTTCATATTTATTGTTTGATATCTATCATTATGGCACAAATTCGAAATGTGTTCATTTCTGCCGTTGTTATAATTTGTTTTCTTTGAGGAAAAAACTGTTTGCTTTCAGTATCAGAAGGAAGGAGTTGTAATGGAAATTGTTTTATTAAGTGTTCCAAAGTGTATGACCTTTGGGTTACCTCACTCCCCTGAACATCTTTTAGTGGTGGAAGCTGTAAAAGCCATTATCAGAAGTTTAATGGTTAAGGCCATTTGTTAGGGTGATGTCTTTGGAAGAGCAGATGTTGTTCCTAGGTAACCTTCTCACCTCTGAACCCGAGAACGGTCTAGGGTCATAAAGCACAAACTCTTTTAAGTGGTGATAACACCTATATACTCTTTAAATACTGTGTGTAAATGTTGACACCACACTAAACCCAAAAGCAGATGATTATGATGACATGTAAATGAATATATCTTCCATGCCTGAGTGTATTCATAATTGTACTTCATAAAATGACCTTATAGCAGAAAATTGAAAAACGTTGCTGTTTAAGTGAAGTGAGAAAAAGTGCAATGATGATATGAACAAGGCTTGTTTTAATTCTTTTATTTTTTATTCTTACATTTTGTTTCTTTGCTTTATTATTGTTTCACTCTGCCATTATTGGTGGTCGCCTAGCTGAGGGACCGTGTAAGTGTTTCCCACAAAATAATCTGTTTTCCGTCCTGTGGGTTTGTGCTTACACAGAGTGTTTCATTTTACATGTATTTACTCATGACTTATTCGTGATAAAACAGGGGGGAACTGTTAGGGTTTTATGACTTTTTGTATTGTTTATCACTCATCTAAGTGCTTTTCCCTCCTTACATGTTGCAGGAGGGGAGATGGTCACAAGAATGAGTTATGCTTTTATTACTAGCAGCATCTGGGGGCTATACACCAGGTGCCCACTTCCCACCTCCTCTGTTTGTTTATAATCAAGTCAGATGAACCCTAACCTTTCTGACCCCACACACACACACATATACACGCCCACCCTGAATGATGTTTGAACTGTGTGTGACCAAGCATGTATAAATAAAGAGAGAGGGGGCTAATACTTCGTAGTCTGTAGTGCACAGCTACCCTTGCAAGTGAAACTGACTCGGTGTCTTTCCTTACCTCTGAGTTGATTAAATAATACCTATCAATGGATGGGGCCAAATTCAGGACCTTTCTGGAAGAAAACCTGTTGGAGTCTGCAAGAAACCTGAGACTGGGACGGAGATTTATCTTCCAACAAGACAATGATCCAAAACATAAAGCCAAATCTACAATGGAATGGTTCACAAATAAATGTATCCAGGTGTTGGAATGGCCAAGTCAAAGTCCAGACCTGAATCCAAATGAGAATCTGTGGAAAGAGCTGAAGACTGCTGTTCACAAACGCTCTCCATCCAACCTCACTGAGCTCGAGCTGTTTTGCAAGGAAGAATGGGCAAGAATTTCAGTTTCTCGATGTGCAAAACTGATAGAGACATACCCCAAGCGACTTGCAGCTGTAATTGCAGCAAAGGGTGGAGCTACAAAGTATTAACGCGAACGGCCGAATAATATTGCACGCCCCACTTTTCAGTTTTTTATTTGTTAGAAAGGTTTGACACATCCAATAAATTTCATTCCACTTCACGATTGTGTCCCACTTGTTGTTGATTCTTGACAAAAAATTTGAATTTTATATCTTTATGTTTGAAGCCTGAAATGTGTCAAGAGTTTGACCAGTTCAAGGGAGCCGAGTACTTTCGCAAGGCACTGTATATATATATCTGGACCATCCTTGCTTCCAGATACACAATTGGCAACAAAGGAATTTAAGTATTTTTGACATTCATGGCTTGGTTTTTAAACATCCTGAGACAACTTTTTCACAGGCAGAAATGTCCTAAGTCTTATTAGGATATATATGCAGAAGTGGAGTGTTTTTGTACAAAAGTTGTATTAAAATCATGAATACAACATTAAAGAACACATACAGTATAGTGTGTGCTGCTACATTGTCAGGCTACACGCATCATCAGCTCCTCAAGCGCCCGCTCTCTGTGATTTTCATGGACAAGCAGCACTTCTTTTATGGTGTTTGGTTGGAAGCCCATCTCATTGAACTGACTCAAAAGGTGTAGGAATTCCTCAGCCTAAACAGGAAAAGGTCCCAAGTTAAACTGACCCTGTCAACTGAAAAGAGGCATATCTTCGTGAGTCAAACATTGTTGCTTACCTTTGTTTCACAGTTTTGAAACATCTCCAGGGCTTCTTCCACCTGAACCATGTCATAGCCCAGCTGACACAGGTGCTCACATGCTACTAGGTAACTGAAGACCTGCAAATAGAAACACATAGAAAATGGTCACCAGTTTCTCTTCTGTTCTCGGTGGGGTCAGATGCTTTTCCACTCTCTCCTTGATCCTCACCCATTTTTTGCCCTGCTTCAGCTTTTTGTCTATGTTTTTCTTACAGCCTCTGTTTGCATATCCTCCTAATTTGTTCATTATGGATTTGGTCAGCTGGTCTCTCAACGTAATTGATTAAAAAAAAAATTTCAACGGGAAGACAGGATAAAGGAGACCCTCTTGACCAGACGGGACATTCTTCTCTGGATACACAATGGATTCTTGGCAGCAGTGGAAAATTGTGTGCCTGACTACGATGTCGGTCGAGGACGTAGAAAATGTGTACATATTTGGATTTCTGATAACAGGATTTCTGCTTTTTGGAGTTGGCGGTTAACTGGCTTATCAAAAGATTCGTAAAACATCGGCAGCCTTTCAAAGCACTCCAAAGCTGCCTGGGATGTTTGAAGGGATCTTTAGAGCTCTCAGCACTGAGACTGATATGTTAAAAGAGCAGAATCGCAAGCTGGACACGATCCTTGAACAGAATCACAGGCTGGCTGCGTTTCCCGGACTCAAAGGTGATATGATTTAATCTTGGAGAAAGTTGTTTGCTCAGGATCTACTGAAAGTACCAGAAATTTGGCTATTTGGATTTGAAACTGAGAATGCCAGTAAGACTTTGAAGGCAGGCGGAAAATCACAGCCGGCCTGAACCAAAACATTTATTGTTTGTCTAATTCAGGCCCCCCGATACGGCCTTCACAGGCTTCTTATCTAAACATTTCCCCTTGATGTTCTGTAAACACAACGCTCTGCCTCAGCAACCCCCCTCATCTGTGCACTGAACTGTATGGCCGTTTGATAAAACGTCAATCTCTTTTTCAAGGACAATGGCACCTTCGTCAGTCAACATTCTTTGCACACATGATCACACTTAAATATTGTCACCCTCATGAGTCCACCATGCCCCTGCAAAATCTTTGCTTATGTGTGTTGCTTTCCCGTGCTCCTGATTTTTTACCTAAATGTGGATTTCATTTCTTCTCCTTTTCAAAGATTTTTAGATTTACCAGTGAAAGGAAAATAATACTAGTTTCTTAAAAATTTTAACAAAAGCTGTTTTTACACCAGTGACTCAGCTTCCTTAGTTAGAACTCAGTGATTGCTTAGTTAAATTTCAATGGATGCAAATGACTGTTATTACTGGACTACAACTGCATTATACCAGCAAACCCAAGGATCATTCTTTCTTAGCACAAGATGCTTTCCCCTACACAGAGGACTTAATGATGTAATTACCTCTTTAGAAAGATTGGTTTAGAACCAGCTCTTACCAGTAAAGCCCAAAGGATTATTAATGTTATCTGTATCATTGTAATGTTGGCCAGAGATTTTTAAATTTCTCAGAAGGATTCATAGATTTTTAGATTTCTTAGAAGGATTGTGGTATCATTTGATTGGTTTTTCTGTGTTTGTATCTGTGTTTATTTTCTTTGTGATTGTATTGTAATTATATGTACAGCGCTTTGAGTGTCTTGTTACTGAAAAGAGCTATATAAATAACCTTACCTTACCTTACCTTACCTCACCAGTCATTCCTTAAAGGTAGTTTGAAAAAACCTAAGCAAAACCCAAATTTTCATAGGTAAAAAAAAGTGCATGTCGTCGTCTTCCACTTTATCCGGGACCGGGTCGCAGGGGCAGCAGATTCAGTAGAGACACCCAGACTTCCCTCTCCCCTGACAGCTACTCCAGCTCCTCCGGGAAGCCTCAGCTGGCTCCTCTCGATGTGGAGGAGCAGTGGCTCTACCTTTTGGATGGCCATGCTCCTCACCCTATCTCTAAGGGAGTGCCCGGCCACCCTACGGAGGAAGCTCATTTCAGCCGCTTGTACCCGGGATCTCGTTCTTTCGGTCATGATCGAAAGTTCATGGCCATAGGTGAGGGTAGGAATGTAGATCGACTGGTTAATCGAGAGCTTCACTTTTCGGCTCAGCTCTCTCTTCACCACAACGGACCGGCACAGTGCCTCCATTACTGCAGCAGCTGCACCGATCTGTCTGTCGATCTCCCACTCCATTCTCCCCCCACTTGTGAACAAGACCCCAAGATACTTGAACTCCTCCACTATAGGCAGGAATTCCCCTCCAACCTGAAGAGGGCAAGCCTCCCTTTTCCGGTCAAAACCCATGGCCTCAGACTTGGAGGAGATGATCTTCTTACCAGCTGCGAATCGCCCCAATGCATGCTGTAGGTCTTGGCTAGAGGGGTCCAGCAGGACCATGTTATCTGCAAAAAGAAGAGACAAAATCCACTGGTCCCCGAACCAAACCCCCTACGGCCCTGCTGGAGTCCAACATGCACCGGGAACAGGTCCCACTTACAATGTAGATCAAGCTCCTGCTCTGCTTGAACAGAGACCGGATGGCCCCTAATAAAGGGCCCTCGACTCCATACTCCTGGAGTGCCCCCCACAGGGCACCACAAGGGACACAGTCAAATGCCTTCTCCAGATCCACAAAACACATGTGGACCCGTTGGGCAAACTCCCATGAACCCTGGAGAACCCTGCAGAGGGTGTAGAGCTGGTCCAGTGTTCCAAGGCTGGGACGAAAACCACACTGCTCCTCCTGAAGCCGAGGTTCGACTATCAGCCGGAGTCTTCTCTCAAATACCCTGGCATAGGCCTTACCAGGGAGGCTGAGGAGTGTGATCCGCCTATAGTTGGAACACACCCTCCGGTCACCCTTCTTATGAAGGGAGACCACCATCCCAGTCTGCCAGTCCAGAGGCACTGTCCCCGATCGCCACGCAATGTTGAAGAGGCGTGTCAACCATGACAACCACAACATCCAGAGACTTGATGTACTCAAGTCGGATCTCATCCACTCCCGAAGCCCTGCCACCGTCGAGCTTTTTAACCACCTCGGTGCCTTCGGCCTGGGTGATAAAAGAGTCCCCAGCCTCTGCTTCAATCAGGGAATGCGTGACGGCAGGACAAGGAGATCCTCGAAGTACTCCTTCCACCGCCCCATAATGTCCCCAGTCAAGGTCAGCAGCTCCCCACCCCCACTGTAAACAGTGTTGGTGAAGCACTGCTTCCCCCTCCTGAGGCACAGGATGGTTTGCCAGAATCGCTTTGAGGCCAACTGGTAGTCCTTCTCCATGGCCTCACCGAACTCCTCCCAGGCCTGAGTTTTTGCCTCTGCCACTACCCAGACCGTGGCACGCTTGGCACACCAGACCGAGGCACTGTCCCCAACTGCAGCACGCTTGCCCTCACGGTACCCATCAGCCACCTCAGGTGTCCCACAAGCCAATCACTGCCGATAGGACTCCTTCTTTAGCTTGACAGCATCCCTTACTGCCGGTGTCCACCACCGGGTTCAGGGACTGCCACAGCGACAGGCATCACATAACTTACAGCCACAGCTACAGGCGGCAGCATCGACAATAGATGCAGAGAACATGGTCCACTTGGACTCTATGTCTCCAACCTTCCCCGGAATCTGGTCAAAGCTCTCCCGGAGTTGGGAGTGGGCCTGCCAAGTCTGTCCGGCTTTCCCCTCTTCCAGCAGGATCCAACTCACCACCAAGTGGTGATCAGTGGACAGCTTAGCCCCTCTCTTCACCCAAGTGTCCAAAACATGTGGCCAAAGGTCTGAAGCCACGACAACAAAGTATCTCATCGACCTCCTGCCTAAGGTGTCCTGGTGCCAAGTGCACTGATGAACACCTGATGAACATGGTGTTCATTATGGACAATCCGTGACTAGCACAGAAGTCCAATAATGAAACACCACTCGGATTCAGATTGGGGATGCCATTCCTCCCAGTCACGCCTCTCTAGGTGTTATTGTCATTTCCCACATGGCCTTGAAGTCCCCCAGCAGCATATTGGAGTCCCGGGGAGGGGCACTATGCAGCATCCCCGCCAGGGACACCAAGAAGGCTGGGTATTTCGCACTACTGCTCGGCCAGTAGGCCGAAATGACACTCAGAGACCTATTCCTGACCCGAAGACCCAGGGATGCGAGCCTCTCATCCTCCTGGGTAAACCCTAACACGTGACGGCTGAGCTAGGGGCCAACAAACAAACCCAACCCAGCTCGCCGCCTCTCCCCGCAAGCGACTCCAGAGTAAAAAAATCCAAACTCTCTCAAAGAGCTGGATTTCAATGCCCACGCTGTGTGTTGAGGTGACCCGGATCTCTCGACCACCTGCTTAAAAAACATAAATAAACAAAAACATTAATAAAGTAAATACTAATAAAATTTGTATTATTGTATTTGCAAGAATGTCTTTATCTTTTGGCAGGAGAAGCAAATAGGAGAAATGCTGCTGTCTGGACTAGTGAGGCTCCAAGGTTTGCCTGAAGAAGTTACAGTTTTGTGTTTTATGAGAAAGTTTTTGTCTCAGCCATAGCAACAACAAGGACAAGGACTTTAAAGCGCAATACCGCGGACTTTTGACTGCGGTGAAGTTAGTTTAAGGGTTGGATGTTTGTGCTGGAAATTTTGGGGGAAATGTTTGTACGTCTGATCTTAAGATTTTATGTGTGACCAGCTTGCTTAGGATGTTATAAAATATAGGGCCCCCTACCTACATGTAATTCAAAACTCTGATGTGTCCTTTTCTTTTTCTTTCTTCTTCATGCATAGTTTATGATTTGTAAATAGTAAAATTATATTTTGGTATTACCTGCTCCGGTCATGGTGGTCCTTAATATCATTGTAGTCACTCTTGAGTTTTATTAACTCATCTCTGCACTATCTCAGCGAAAACCTTCTCATTTCTCCTGGTCCCATGGCCAATCAGTGAATTGCAGTCTGTTCACGTCTCATGTAGTTCTTACTCAGCCCCGGTCGTACCTGCTCAGCAGCAGGGACCAAAAATCTATGTTCCGGTATGAAAAAACTATAATGGGAACGCTCGCAAAGCGAACCAACTGGAGTCGGGTAGGATCAAATTGAGCCATTGAAAAAGGGGCATATGTTAGTAAAACTACACAAAAAATGGAAACTGAAGTTTTTTTTCATCATTTCACATGGAGAATAGCTACTGTCTAAGACGTGAAGAAATGTGAAATGTGAAGATGTGAAGAAATGTAAATAAAATAATGAAAAATGTTTCCTTAACTTTAATGGCTCTTAATTACATGTCATGAAACAGTTTTATGGTACAAGTCTTCATGTCTCCTATAACTCCTCCTGTTGTTCTGTTTCCCACCACATGCTGCAGTTTGAGCTTCCCTTCTCTCAGACAAAGGGCATTTCATGTCATGGGAAAACACATAATACACAACAAGCTGTTAAAGTCTTGGCTCTATTTTTAAACCTGCTTAAAGTAGCTTAGTATACAGTATTTCTGTTTCACCTCCCATAACCCCATGCCCACTAAAGCTTTGTGGTGTTCTTTTTTCTATTTTCAGATTTTAAAGGGCTTACAGTAAGCTTGAACAACTGATCAGGACCAATTTAAAAGTTTGCAAGACGTCTGGCTGATTTGATGCTAAATATTTAGTCAAGACTTTAAAAAAGTTCTGTATGACAAACACATTTAAACAAACATATTGAATTGTTGATAGGTCCACTGTACTAACTCATGTTGATAACATATTCATTGTATAATATATCAGCCTCAATGGTTGACGCCTTTCCTGGGAACATAATTTTGGTGAATGTGAAACTAACCTGATCCGGGGTCTGTTGTCCTGCCCTCTGCAGGGCAATAATAGCAGTGCGAAGGGGGTAGCCCTGGGCAGTGATGACCCCAACCAGATCCCTCTCCTCTGAGCTCAGAGCTGACAGGAGTTCCACAGATGAGTCCAAAGCTGAGTTAAAACACCCATATGGCGAGGCATTGTGGTAAGTTCTACATAAGTTTGGTCTGAGAGACATCTGAAAGACACAGGAGACAGCAGTCCAGAATGAAATAATTGAAAATCACTATTCTAAACTTTTATGTGTTTTAAATAGTTGATGTTCACTGGAATCCTGACAACAGGCCAGAGGATTGCAGGGCATATACACAGTTTTGGAAGACAGAGACAAATAACACTTTCTAATCCTGATCAACCTTTGGCACCCTGTCTGCTGTCAGGGAACTGGCTTTACAATGTCTATTTTAAGAGCTGGATCCATGGAACCATTTTAAAGTTGTTTAGAAAAAGATAAATAGATACCTAGAACTCACTTCATCTTCCAAATAATTAAATAATAAGTGATGACGTTCATTCAATATTTTCCCAGTATTTGAAGCTATAAATGAAACAGTCCTTTATAATTAAATTTAAAGAACCAAGTCTAAATAAACTCAAATGGTTATGTTATCGGAATTCATAGTGAATCTGTCTCATATATGACCAGATTTCTTCTAAACAGCCCACAGATCTGTTACGATAGGACTATTAACTGCTCGTTTGATAGAAACAGCTCAGTTATTCCTAAAGGTTTATGCTGCGTTTTCACAGCATGTTCATGAGCTAAACTTAGTTCAAAGTCCAAGACAAATTATAATCTCAGTGATCACCAGATTAACCAGTAGCTTTTCAACATGAAAAAAAGACAGATTTTCTTTTAAAACCAGATTACTTGTTGTTCATGTTGACTATCTTCCTACCGTGGATATATACTTTGAAAGCCCAAACTTGCCTTGCATTGGTTTTGCCTTGTACTTTTCCTGCAGCTTCTGTGGCACTTTTGGTTTAGTTTTATTAATAAAGTATTTTGTTTTGCTGTAACTGGGTACCTTCTGCTTGGAAGACTTGAGATGAGTTTCTATTTTAAGCACGGAGAGTCAAATAACCTTTCCTCTCTTTGAATTTGTATGATTTGCAGCACTAGAGATAATTCAATATATACAGAGATTTCTGTTTGACTTAAGTAAATATCACAGGCACACATAGTGAATATGTGTGAAAAAAAGACTAATGGCAGTTATTTTCCACAAACGGTTATTTTCCACAAAATATCAAAATGTTAACTATGCCCAAATGTAATATGAACAATTTGTCTTACTATATCTGCTGTTTTATGGTTGTCCGTGGCTTTGTCGATATTGGCCCTGGTGTTGGGAGCTTTGTTTGAGGATGTGCTCAAAGGCCGACTGTCTGTGTTGGATTCTTGTTTTCTGGATGTGTCCATCACCGTGACAGAACACTGCCGCAGGTTCTTCCTGCGTTTGTGTGGCAGGCTGCTAAGACAGGATGGAGGATTCAGCAAGTCTGGGGTGAAGGCTCTCTGTGCTTTTCTTTGACCACTCTGACATAAAACATTTGGACACGCTTCCTTAAAGAAAGCTTTTGCTGTCTGCTTTTTCTTGGCTTCCTTCATAGTATTCTCTCCTTCTTGCTCTGAGTCTAAGATGGTGAAAGGGGTGCGAAGGACAGCAGGGTTGAGGCTGTGGGAGCGTTGTCGAGGGTTTGGTTCCCAAAAATCGGAATTGTGGCGGCTTGCCAGACGACTCTGCTGTGGGCTGCTGAAGATCATCCAATATGGAGGACAAGATGGTAAAAGTTCTGATGAAAAGGTGAATGGCTGTGGCCGCTGATGGTTGGTGGGGCCGTTCTGTAGCCCAGTTAACACCCAGTTCTCCAAGCTGAACTCATGCTGTAATATCAAGAAACAGTATACCTGTTAGAACCTATTCTACTGCAGGTAACAACTTTTTACATTGATAGACTCTTTGGTAATCCCATTAAGGGACTGGTTTTGGCTTATGTCTTTATTTTTATTGTTTTGCAAAATTCCACACCTTTTTATTCTGAAAAGGTGTCCTATTAACTAATAAACCATTTATCTCTATAATGTCTTCATGCTTTGTTGACATCCTAATCACATGGGCCATGAAGACCAAACAAAATCCTGTTCTGTATTTTAGAGCTAACTTTGGGTACTGATCAATTGAACAGATATCCTCTGTGTGTTTAAGCAGGGAAACGTCTAAAACTAACAGAGAACTATGTTTATT
Source organism: Girardinichthys multiradiatus (assembly GCF_021462225.1). Lineage (NCBI taxonomy): Eukaryota > Metazoa > Chordata > Actinopteri > Cyprinodontiformes > Goodeidae > Girardinichthys > Girardinichthys multiradiatus. The sequence goes on from NC_061797.1 coordinate 3,820,704, forward strand.
GGATGGGTCTTTAGAAACAATTTTTTCAAGACAAACAGGTCTGATCTATATCCAAATATAAAGAAATGCCCAGTTTGGTCCAAACGAACTTCAAATCAATCCAATTTATTCCACTCCACTCTCAAGTCTAGTTACATCCAGTCCAAATAGAATACAGTCAAATTCAGTTGATCGCCTTGATTCACTGATTGCCTTGATGAGTAGCTGAGCTTCATTGTGGAAAGTGTGTTGGACGAAAAGAAAGAGCGGTTTGGACTGGAATGGCGACTTAGGTAGAGGACGATGAAGATGAGATGGATTTGAGTGATTGGTCTCAGGTTGTTAGTGGAAGAGGGAGAATTAGGAAATGAAAGTTTGTTTGGGACACAAGTTAGTAAAAGAGCTTTGGAAGAAAACAGTTCAAATGAAGGAATCACTGTAATTCGAAAGAAGATTGTTAGAGGAATTTAAAGTAATTCTTAAAATTAAAGAAGAAGATAACATTCAGATTGGTCCGATTGCATTATCAAGAGAGCTTAAAAAGAAGATTGGAGATATTTGTTTTGCAAAAACACGTAGAGATGGGAGTGTAATAATCATTTGTAAAACAGAAGGACAGAAAAACAAAGCTTTAATATTGAAAGTATTTGTAGAAAATCTGAGAGAAAACAGGATTTTAGGAGAAAAGAAAGTGATGAGGGGAGTGATAACAGGAATACCTTTGAATGAAGATCTAGAAACACTTAAAAAGAGCATTCAGGATGTGGAGATGAATCAGATAAAAAGATTGTTGAGAACGATAAATGGGGAAAGAGTTGAAAGTCTATCAATAATGATAGAATTTCAAGAAAATGTACTGCCAGAGAGGGTTAAGATAGGATTCATAAGCTTTCCAGTTAGGCCCTATATCCCTCCCCCACTCAGGTGTTACAAGTGTCAAAGATATGGACACGTTGCAGCAGTGTGTAAAGGAAAACAAAGGTGTCCAAAATGTGGGGATGATCATAGATATGAGGAATGTGATAAAAATGCTCAAGATAAATGTTGTAATTGTGGGGGACTACATAGAGTGACTTGTGGGGGATGTGAACGCCAGAAAGAAAGCCATTGAAGTAGAACAAATGAAGACAACCAACAATATCAGCTATGTTGAAGCTGTGAAGAGGGTGCAAGGATAGACTGGAAGGAGGGAGATAAATGTTCGACAAAACTCAACACCTCAATTAGTGTCAAAAGACAGAACTGAACCTATAATCACAGTGGAGAAGATCATGTTGTTTGTGTATGTGATTAACTGTGTGGATCAAGTTAAGTACAAAGCTGAGAAAATTAAAATAATAGTAAAAGGAGAGGAGAAGTTCTTTGGTATGAAAGATATTTCATGGGAACATATAAATAGAGGACTGGGAGGAAATGGGAAGTTAGGGACATCAAGAGAGAAAACACTGATTATTGTGCAGTGGAGCGCTCGAAGTTCCACTGTCAAGAACCCCTCATGACGACTAAAAAATCGAGGCACGTGACGTCACCCGGTACGGCGGAGCCGGGGTCCCACCCTGGAGCCAGGCATGGGGTACCCCCGGAGGAGCTGGAGGAGGTGTCTGGGGAGAGGGACGTCTGGGTGTCTCTGCTGAGTCTGCTGACCCCGCGACCCGGTCACGGATAAAGCGGAAGACGACAAGTACGAGTACTTGGAGTAGCTTTCATAGAACCAGAGTTCATTGTTAAATTAAGGCAAAGAATAAATGATCGACTTTCAGTGTATACAGGAAAAATTATTGCTATATATTATTAGCCATTCAATGGGTTGAAGAAATAAGACCATGAAGATCAGTAATTTGTTCAGATTCTAGTTCATCATTAGTTAGTTTACAGTATAATCCTTCAGAAAGCAGACCAGATATTTTAATAGAAATTCAACAGAAATTATTTAGAATAAATATGATGGGTTTAATGATACATTTTCTATGGATACCAGCACATTATGGTGTTAAAGAAAATGAATTAGTAGATAGGGCAGCAAAGGAAACTGTTAGAAATGTATTAGTAGATTTAGGTATTAATTTTAGTAAAACAAAAATAAAAATGTTAATTAAACAGAAAATAAAGAATAAATGGCAAAAGTAATGGGAGAAAGACAGGAAAATAACCAAGCAGGTTGGTGAGAAGGCAACAACTGTTGGCACAAATATAAGAAAATGGAAGAAGTTCAAGTTGACTGATAATTTCCCTTAGTCTGGGGCTCCATGCAAGATCTCACCTCTTGAGGCATCAGTGATCATAAGGAAGGTAGGGGATCACGCCAGAACTACACGACAGGACCTAGTCAATGACCTGAAGAGAGCTGGGACCACGGTCTCAAAGAAGGCCATTAGTAACACACTATGGATTAAAATCTTGCAGCGTACGCAAGGTCCCCCTGCTCAAACAAGTGCATGTCCAGGTCCGTCTGAAGTGTGATTCAGAAGGTGGATTATGCAGAGGAGGAATGGGAGAAGGTTATGTGGTCTGATTAGACAAAAATAGAGCTTTTGGTTTAAACTCCACTCGCCGTGTTTGGAGGATTCAACCCTAAGAACACCATCCCCACCGTGAAGCATGGAGGTGGAAATATCATTCTTTGGAGATGCTTTTCTGCAAAGGGGGCTGGAGGACTGCACCATATTGAGTGGAGGATAGATGGGGCCATGTATCAGAAAATCTTAGCCAACAACCTCCTTCCCTCTATAAGGGCATTGAAGATGGGTCGTGGCTGGGTCTTCCAGCATGGCAATGACCCGAAGCAGACAGGGCAACTAAGGAGTGGCTCTGTAAAAAGCATCTCAAGGTCCTGGAGTGGCCTAGCCTGTCTCCAGACCTGAACCCAATCAAATCTTTGGAGGGGAGCTGAAAGTCCGTGTTGCCCAGCGACAGCCCTGAAACCTGAAGGATCTGAAGAAGATCTGTACGGAGGAGTGGTCCAAAATCCCTGCTGCAGTGTGTGCAAACCTCAAATTAGTATTCAGATTAGTAAAGAGCACTGCATAGAAAGGTTTATGGAATGTGTTTCCATGACGGAGCAGCTGCATCCAAACCAAACATCACCAAGTGCAAAGTTTCAGATGTAGTGGTGAAAAGCAAAATCTCTGGAGTGATGAATCATACGTGTTGTCTGGCAATCCAGGGAATGAGTTTTGATTTGGCAGTTGCCATGAGAACAGCACTTGGTTGACTTCATTGTGTCAAGTGTAAAAGTTGGTGCAGAGGGAAATTTTATGTTGGGCTGTTTGTCAGGTGTTAGGCTCAAAGAAAGAACATTTCTGACCTGCACAGTCCTGAACTCAACTTGGTAAAGTATGTTTGAGATTAATTAGTGCGGAGACTGCAACCCAGACCTTCCCATCCAACATCAATTTCTGATCTCATAAATGCACTTCTGGAAGAATGGTCAAAAGTTCCCTAAAATAAACTCCTAAAGACAGTGAAAAAACCTATAATTTAAAAATGAGACGGCAGAAGAGGGAATACTTTCATGTCAGTATCTGGGTTGTGCTTGCCACATGTGTTTTGTTTCAGACTGTGCTGGAGCTCTCAGGTGCGCTGGGTGACAGGTGCAACTGGTTCCACTGATTACCATGAGGAGTACTTAAGCAGGAGGCGGCCAGCACTTCAATGCAAGAATGTTTTGCCACCAGTGGTACAAACCCGAGCCACACTCTAAGTTTATGCTTCGTTCTTCGACCTTCGATTAACTTTGTTTTTGCTCTTCGGCAGATTTTGAAAGCCTATGCTTTGGATCACTGAGTTTCTAACTTCGTTTCTGGAAGTTATTCTGGATGATCAAGCCTATCTTTGTTCTGAGGATTCCTATCCTGTCATCTGCCTTTGTTTGGATTCATATTAAGCTGGCAGCTTCCTATCCTCTCTGTCTCCTGAGCCAAGCCACAGGCGTACCCTGTCCACCCTCCAACGTAAGCCACCGCATCGAACTTGTTACTTTGTTCCGAGCTCACACAGAACGGCACCAAGTGAACTCTCTACGGATATCCCTACTTAAGACCTGGTCCTGAGTTTCATTCCCCCTGGCGACCTGACCACCATAACCCAGTAAGCTGATCTCAGATTCATGATAATTATTTGTTCTTAGTTTCGTCTTACCTTCCGTTACCTGTACTCATCCATTCTCTTCACTTCTCTCCCTACAGTGAGATTTTTGTCCGTTTTGTTCCTGATTACATCACCAATAAAGCAGTCTTTATTTAACTTCCTCCTCCTGAGTGTTCTCTGTATGTGGGTCAGAGCTATTTCGAACATAATGACATTTCGGCAATAAAGTGTACCACAAGTGATTCAAAGATATTAAGTCAATGTCAGGGATGAAGAAAGATTGATTGAAGGATGACCCTTTTGAGGTTTCCGCTGTTAAAATTACATTTATTAATGGAAATATTACAACTGCTGCACTTTCTTGGTTCTGAAACTAACCTTGGCCATTGATACATGCAAGTCTGAGGTCAGTGTAATTTTTGAACAAACACACAACTAAAACACAAAGATGCACAGAGTGAGGAAAGAATTCGTACCTCCGTTTCCCGCAATATGGTGAGGTAATCAGGTATAGTCACTTTGACATCATCTTTGACTTTTTGTAAGGTAACAGCCTGGGGCATCTTCAGTGGGACACCTTCCATCCTGCTCGGTTCACTGAGACACAAACAGAATAACAATTTTGTAGTTTTGGCATCCTCTCCTCCATAAAATCTGCATGGTACATGAGGGCACCCACTGATATGGTTTCATCCAGCAAGGTGTTGTAAAGAGTATGCCCAACTTGTAATCCCAGTTGCAACATAGATATGACCAACATTGTTTTATACTTGAATCCCCATACACACTTGTGATCATCATTTGCACAACTTCCAGTATTTCACCCTTGTTTCATATTTACTGGTAGTTATGTTTTCTACAATGTCTGAAAACATTTGTAATGTAGTGTTTAACTTTTTGAAATACTACAATACCACAATACTCAAAACTAAAATTAGTTTTGTGTAAGTTTGTCTGGTGTTTGCCCATGACTGTGTGGTTTGGCTCATCCACATAACAGGACAGGTCCAAATTATAATAAACAATTAGGTCTGCAGAGAGCTTTATCTGGCCAGACCTTCCCTCCATCCAGGCCTTATACAGGTCTAGGGTCAGAAAATGGGCACAGCTAACATCCCTGCAGACCCCACACATCCTGAACACAACTTGTTTAGACTTTAACCTTCAGGTTAAAGCAGAGCGCTCCTTGTACAAATGAGTGACCACAGAGATTTTCCCCAAAGTTCCCGTGGGGTGGGGGGGTTCTATAGGGTGGGGGTGGGATTTGCATAAGCTCTCACATCACAAACTGAAGTAGCTTGGCCATAGTTTTTTTAAATAGGCAGATGGCACTCTGTTGTTTTGTCAAGATCCTGGAGGCCAGGACACAGAAAGTGGATTCAGATAAGTCCAATCTGTTACTGACCAAGAACACATGTCTTCTCTAAAGTCTGTCTACTAAGGAAATACCTACATGTTTACAGTTTAAACAAGTGTTAAAGTCCTTGAAAGAAGTGTTTAAAAGTTGTTCTTCAGTCCAGCGGAGATGTTCACAGAGACAATGATAACAGATTGCTAAGAGAAGCAGTGTACTCTTTACTGGCTGCAACATATTGAGAAAAGCTGAAGTCTGAATCAGTTTACCTTCCCAGAAATCCTGCCTGACTTTCCTCCAACCTTTCTATATTAGTTTTGAGTGTTACATAATAATCACCTGCAGCTAAAAGGACCAGAGCGGCATAGCAATGATACCATGTGCTCTCATGTTAGACACTGTGAATGTTTGTGGCATTGTATCAGTGAAAAGAAAGGAAGCCTTGACATACGGTCTTTGTCAGACATGTAGAGCGTAAGTTATTTTGTGCAGTGACGTCAGAACAGCACGCTCAGCTTCTGCTCCTTCTGTCCACGGAAAGTTAATCAGATATGTGCTGTTGTGAGAATAAAACCCAGAGCAGACAGATGGTGCAAGACTTCCAGCAGCAGAGAAAACAGATGTTCCTTAAGCTTATTGAGCTGTCTTTGCATATCCTGGTGCTAAAAAAGAAGCTCCAGTAAAGCTAAACCAGAACTAGATCTTACTAACAGCCACGTACATTTAAAGGGATACTAATCACTTTTATATATCGCTGTATAGTAACAGCAGACATATTTCCATCTTGATGTTACTCACTGGTGTACATTTATTTATTCTGCTGAAGTTCTAATAAAATTTTAGGTCTCCCAACAAACATTGAGCCAGACTTGATGAACCCTCAACACTTCTTTTTGCAACACAGTGTTTTTCTATGTAATTCCTCAGAGAGCTCCAAGAGACACCAGACTTTGATTCAATTCAATTCAAAAATAAATTCATCCCAAAGGGAAATAAATAATGATGAAGGAACTGGTGGAGGGACTGCTTACTTTAGCTCAGATATAAACCTAACAGCAAAATCCCAACAATGTTTTCTAGATTCAGCTGTCATTTATGTCATCTTACATACATAGAAGAACTACTGCCTGTGTTCCTGTAAGCTCCTTGCCATGAAGCAGGCGCAGACACCAAATCGTGGTATCAGTGATCTTCAAAAATAATTATATTGTGTTTTGTATCTGTCACACATGATTTAAAACCAGCATGAAGGAATTAGAAAAAGAGAACCTACCTGTGCATTACCTGTGCCTCAGTCAAACGGTGTGTGAAGCTGTGACTGAAGTCTCCCTCAGCAGATGTAGTCACAGAACCACCTGAAACACTAATCCATAAACCTCAGTTAACCCCATTAGCTGGCACATGAAGGAACCACACACAGAGTCAGGGTAAACAGAGTGAGGCTTTGTTTATGTTTTGGTCAAGTCAGAGCTTGAGGAAACGAGGAGGTCAATTCATTTTATCTACAGGAACTGTGGATAAAAGGGTTACCTGCTTTAGTCCAACAATGTGCAAAATAACAGAGAACGCTATGTCGGTCTTCATGGTAACATTATACTGCTCTTTTTGTTTGTCCAATGTATACTTTTCCACATCCAGAAATGTATTCCATCTTAAAATGGTTCAATTACACTTAGGCATAAGGCATCTCACATTAGGTGCACATGATGAGAACACCATCTCTCACCATTCGGAAAGAGGTTTGTCGTATTTGAACGGCAAACCTCCTGACTGTTGAAGTAGGTGTAGATTGAAAAAGCAGTTTGAGGCCTTCAGAATGAAGATTGTAACAGCATATGACTCTGTTAACAGACTTAGAGGTCTGAAAAAAATGAAATCAGTCATTTAACTGTTAAAAAAAACTCAACAAATGGAGAATTCTAAACAAATGCCAACTTGCAGTTCCTGTATATGAGGCTGTTGTGATGGAATAGCCTTGAACGCAAGAAACTTCTGTTTGAATCATTACAGCTGTGAGAATAGTGTTCTGGATCATCAAGGGTTTCAAGGAGGTTCAGTTGCAGTCAAGAAGGCCTCAGGACTTCCAAACATGTTCAGCAGAATGCTGCAGAATGGGGTTGTCACCAGTGTAAAGCTTGCTAAAAAGGCAACAGTTAGGGTTAAATTCATCTGCACCCACAGTGAGGTGAAGGCTATTGGAAATAGACCCTGTGACAAGAAAGGAAGCAAAGAAGCTAATTCTATCCAAGAAAAACTTGAAGAACTGAAATTCTGCATGAAGTATGTGGATAGACAGCATAAGACTGGAAGGCAAAGGTACTTTTTCTGGTGAATCCTCATTCTGATTATTTGAGAATTTGCAGAAGAAACAAGTCAGAGCTATGTCTGTGTGGTGCCAACAGAATTATCCTGATGCAATCCGTGTGTGGTGATGCTTCTCATCCAAGGGACCACCACATGAAAACAGGATCGCTGACACTATTTTTGCCAGCACAAAGCAGCTAGTGGTTGTTTTTGATGTGAACAGCACAGGCAGTTGCTCATGGTGGATTTGGGGTGGGGGTATGGGTGGAAACCATTCATGTGAGACCCCCCACTAAAAACAACAGCACAGCAGCTGTAATACAGGCTGTATTGACAGTATAAGATCTAATAAGAATGGAACGATGTCCAACACTGAAGTAGTTATTACAGTAGGTATTGATTATTTCCCTGAAAGTTGCTGTAGTAGATAAATATTCACTGGCATGTGTTCCCTGGGTTTTTAATTTATTTACTCAATCATTTCTTTTACATATCCAGTGCAAGAACTTAAATAGGAATTAATCCCCAAATTAACTTGTTTTGCAGATAAACATACTGTCTTCGTGCTGCCCTCTTTGGGTTGAACAGTGGCTACTACAGTTGTTTTCCTATAGGTTGAAACGGTACAACTTGGTCCATGCTTACATCACAGTCCCCAAGTTCAGGTATAAAACCGTCTCACTCAGACATCCACCCCCCGAGCATGTCCTCTCCACTGTCGCCACATGCTCATCCAGGAGGAGTGATTGCTGCAAGTCACTGACTCAATGCAATCTGCTGGGTTTATTAGCCAATTTGAAAAATAAACTGAATCTGACTGCACTGTTTGATAGTTAGGATTAATTGGAATGTATGTACCTGATTTGAAATCTGTATGATTTGATTGGATTGACTTTGTTGAGGGCCTTGAGATGACATGTGTTGTGAATTTGGCGCTATATAAATAAAATTGAATTGAATTGAATTGAGTTGGAATTGCTCCACTGCCTCGGCGCTGACTTGGGGCATTGCCCGGTCAGCTCCTTGTGGCAGCGGCTCGAACTGATAAGACTCAGGCCCACTGGGCTCCGTTAAGCCCCACTTAACCTCCTGTGATGAGGGTGTAAAAAATATCCTCCACCTCAAAAGATCTATCCATGGTGAACCTACCAGCAGCGTTCTGCTCACTCTCCATGTTTCAACATGTTTTTTTTATTGAAACTACAGAGACGTCTCATCACACAATTTTAGTTCTGCCATCCTAAGGCCAAGCAGGACGAAAATAAACAATAAACTAAAGGAATAGAAACCCAAAAACATTGCAAGGAGAGCAAGCACTACAAGTATTAGTCATGGAAAACATTGTTTAGAAGGGAAATAAGTGTTTTGAGATGAATGACGTTAGGGGGACATTTCTGCATTTTGTTCCTGTGGATAAAAAACTTAGACAAACACAAGACAACATTAATACAGAGTTCTTCATCTTTGTTTTTTAGTAACAGTCCAAAGGTTATGTCATCCCTAGAAAAAGAAATTAGTAATGTTGGAAATTTACTGATCGACCATGTCTGTAATTCCCTCCAAATGTTTTTAAAAATTGCACAAAAAAGAATAGATTGTCAGTTGTTTCAGTATCATTTTCGCAAAACGTGCAAGTGTTGTCATCTATAATAAAACGTCTATTATGTATACAGGTCCTTCTCAAAAAATTAGCATATTGTGATAAAGTTCATTATTTTCTATAATGTAATGATGAAAATTTAACATTCATATATTTTAGATTCATTGCACACTAACTGAAATATTTCAGGTCTTTTATTGTCTTCATACGGATGATTTTGTCATACAGCTCATGAAAACCCAAAATTCCTATCTCACAAAATTAGCATATCATTAAAAGGGTCTCTAAACGAGCTATGAACCTAATCATCTGAATCAACGAGTTAACTCTAAACACTTGCAAAAGATTCCTGAGACCTTTAAAACTCCCAGCCTGGTTCATCACTCAAAACCCCAATCATGGGTAAGACTGCCGACCTGACTGCTGTCCAGAAGGCCACTATTGACACCCTCAAGCAAGAGGGTAAGACACAGAAAGAAATTTCTGAACGAATAGGCTGTTCCCAGAGTGCTGTATCAAGGCACCTCAGTGGGAAGTCTGTGGGAAGGAAAAAGTGTGGCAGAAAACGCTGCACAACGAGAAGAGGTGACCGGACCCTGAGGAAGATTGTGGAGAAGGGCCGATTCCAGACCTTGGGGGACCTGCGGAAGCAGTGGACTGAGTCTGGAGTAGAAACATCCAGAGCCACCGTGCACAGGCGTGTGCAGGAAATGGGCTAAAGGTGCCGCATTCCCCAGGTCCTGGACTACAGAGAAGCAGCACTGGACTGTTGCTCAGTGGTCCAAAGTACTTTTTTCAGATGAAAGCAAATTCTGCATGTCATTCGGAAATCAAGGTGCCAGAGTCTGGAGGAAGACTGGGGAGAAGGAAATGCCAAAATGCCAGAAGTCCAGTGTCAAGTACCCACAGTCAGTGATGGTCTGGGGTGCCGTGTCAGCTGCTGGTGTTGGTCCACTGTGTTTTATCAAGGGCAGGGTCAATGCAGCTAGCTATCAGGAGATTTTGGACCACTTCATGCTTCCATCTGCTGAAAAGCTTTATGGAGATGAAGATTTCATTTTTCAGCACGACCTGGCACCTGCTCACAGTGCTAAAACCACTGGTAAATGGTTTACTGACCATGGTATCACTGTGCTCAATTGGCCTGCCAACTCTCCTGACCTGAACCCCATAGAGAATCTGTGGGATATTGTGAAGAGAACGTTGAGAGACTCAAGACCCAACACTCTGGATGAGCTAAAGGCCGCTATCGAAGCATCCTGGGCCTCCATAAGACCTCAGCAGTGCCACAGGCTGATTGCCTCCATGCCACGCCGCATTGAAGCAGTCACTTCTGCAAAAGGATTCCCGACCAAGTATTGAGTGCATAACTGTACATGATTATTTGAAGGTTGACGTTTTTTGTATTAAAAACAGTTTTCTTTTATTGGTCGGATGAAATATGCTAATTTTGTGAGATAGGAATTTTGAGTTTTGAGCTGTATGCCAAAATCATCCGTATTAAGACAATAAAAGACCTGAAATATTTCAGTTAGTGTGCAATGAATCTAAAATATATGAATGTTAAATTTTCATCATTACATTATAGAAAATAATGAACTTTATCACAATATGCTAATTTTTTGAGAAGGACCTGTATATGTCAGACATAATTTTGAAGTGTGTTTCTTTTGCTTTAGGCGCTATAGGGAACGTTAAATACATGGATCTTAGTTTAGTGATTGAATATTTATCAAATATTTTCAAGATATAATTTTTATTTTATCCCCCAGGAAATGATTGATCAGTTAAATATTTTAAAATAAAGAGGTTATTACACTTTATTTCTAAAACCTGAACCCCCTTAATAGATAACAGGGGAACTGAGGTTCTATAGTATGGTTAGGCATTATGTTTCTAGTCAGAACCTGAAATTCTTGGGGAAACACATTAAGCAAATGATAAAAGTCTAAAATAGGAGAGTTGAATTTGTACTGGATGTAAAAACTGATAATCCAGTGAATCACCGTCATCATTCATTAAATGGATCACAGACCAAATATTTATTTCAAACCAGTCCTTGAAAAATAAGGATTTGTTGCAGTGTAATATATCTATTATTCCAGATTACTGTGGAGTGCGGTGACAAATTCTGGGTGTATAACATTTTCCTATATAGCAATATTTGTTCATGGAACTCTGACAATCTAACAGGGAGCTTATCTAGATCAAAGTCAGAGATGAGCAGAACGTTTGAGCCACACATTTGGCTTAAAAGAAAGTTAGGGATACCAAAAACAAAGTACCAAACTATGATGTTTGATCCAGGATTTTAACCAGTTTATTTTTAATGCTCCATTAATGCAATTTCAATCTATAACTTTAAGACCACTTATATTGTTACCATATTACTCTTCTTGATGTAATGTGGCCTATTTCTCCAAATTAAATTTAAATTAATCTGATTAAGTGATTCTATTAATTTATTTGGAACAGCATTTGAACAGATCGGGTAGATACGTCTAGATAAACTTTCAATTTTCGATAAATTTATCCTGCCAAGAATTGACAAGTTTTTTTGGAGCCAAACAACTCAGTTTTTTAAAATAAATAAATAAGGTGAAACAGGGAATCATTGAGGAATTCCAGCATCAATTGTAAAATTAGGTGTAGAACCATTAGAAAGAATAAAACAACTATTAATGTTTTATATAGTCTCACAATTATCTATCTAAATTTAATACCAAAGCCAAAATGTTCATTGTTAAAATGAACTGATGTTTTACTGAATCAAAAGCCTTGTAAAAGTCCAAAAAGAAAATAAAACCTTTATCTTCAATTAGCTCTCTATATTCGATTAGGTCCCTTGCAAGCTGTATATTATTATGTATAGACCTCACAACAGAGAGGAATCTATACTGCAAGAGCAGCAATTTAAGAGTTTGCAACACCAGTTTCGGCATCATCACCATTTAGAAGTGCAGGTCAGAACAACCCCAGTCACCAAGCCTAAATCAACTAGTACAGATCTTGTTGAAATTCCAAATGATTGTCAGACTAGCAATATTTTAACTGGAACATTCTGACACAGCCTCCAGGTTAACAGGTCAGTCTGCACATATTCAGCATCTTAAATTGGAGAAATTAACTGTTAAAGATGATATTGAACACTTTCTCACAACTTTTGAGAGAATTGCAGTTGCTTGTCGGTGGCCAAAGTCAGACTGGATTTTTCACCTTATTCCTCTTCTGACTGGTAAGGCATGACATTCTTATCTTAACATAGATGTGGACATAGTCGCATTCTAGATGTTTTTGATGAAAGTCTCAAGGCTGAAAGAATTATGAGAAATGGATTCAGCCTAAACACAAGACTGTAAAAGAAATTGGTGAACTCATTATCTTGAAACAACTTTTAAGGATGCTGTGTCCTGAGCTTCAGGTGTGGATTAGAGAGCTTAACCCAAAGTCTGCTGCGGAAGCTGTCACCCTGGCTGACGTGTTTGTGGCTGCCTGAAGTAGGAGTCAGCCATGGAGCAACAGAGCACAAAAGGCTGTCAAAACATTCTCAGTGCTATCAGACATCAGCAATGTGTGTGGGTAACCTCCTTAGGGAAAACCAGCTTCCAAATACCTCCAGTCAAGATTAATGGACAAGAAATAAATGCGCAGATACTGGCAGCACACAGACTATGGTGGACAGGAAATATGTGCCAAATGATTACACGTTGCTGGGACCCCAGCCATGGGTTACAACATTAAAGGCCAGTATGAACGTTTCCAGAACTTTCAAAATAAATCATATTAACCTACTTCCAGCACAGCCTAGGAAGAGGAGACATCAGAGCTGGAATCTTTGGTCCAAGGGTACGTTCCCCCCTTGGTTTGGTCTCATTCCGGCTGCAGACAGTGGCTAATAGAGGGACCAGCTGAAGGCCTTGAAACCAGCGGGTGAGTAAGGCTTCTACTTCGAAGAATCCATGGATCCAAAAGTGAGTTGACTAATGATTCGCTGTTCGAGTGCCCAGCATTCATTCATAAAAAGCGGGTAATTAACACAAGTTTGATATTCTCTTCTGAGGCCTGCAAGAGTGACTTGTTCCCAGAGAACTCCCCATAACAGCTCTAAGTGAAAGTGTTTTTCCCCCCCACAACCTGAAGGAGAGGTATCGGGACCGCAGTTCAGCCAGCTGAATACAGCTGATCCCGCCGACAGCTACTGAGAGTAGCTGCAACCACTGCGACCGGAATAGGGGGGGGCCATCAGCCCCCCACCCCCCCCCCACACACACTTTATGGCCCTGCCCCAGCCCACATCGGATCTCAGCAGACACTCATGCTTGCTGGACCCGACTTTGTTGAGAGGCTGTGACTGACGTCTCTCTCTGTCGCTATCTGTCTCTGGGCCAGATTTTACGACACGTTTTTGCCTCTGGCATCATTTACTAACCTACAATAAGATCAGAAGTGCAAAATAACACCCACTGTCCTCTTAACACTTTCTGTCGGGGTTTTGGTTTGTGTGTGTTTTTGTGTTTTTGTGTTTCCAACATTGTGTTCAGTTTCCCAGATGGTGCTGGAGTTCTCAGGTGCGTCTTGTTCTGCTGATTGCTTGGAGGAGTATTTCAGCAGGAGGCTGCCAGCATTTCGATGCGAGTGTTTGCCCACAGTGGTAACAAACTCAGCCATCTCTAGACTAAGCTTGGTTTTTTTGTGCTCCTTGTAACCTTGTTTATGCTCCTTCGCAGGCTGAGAACCTGACTCTTGGATTTACTGCCTCAGAAGATTCTGTGGCTAAAAACTACCTACAGACTTTGCTTCCTGAATTATTGTGTTCAACTGGATTTCGCTCTGGCTGGCAGCCATCCTGATTCCTTCGTTTCTCTGCTTCTGGACATTAAGTGTATCCTGTCCACCCTCCTACGTAACCCATTACAACTTGGATTACCTCACGGTTTTTTGCTCCACCTCAGAACAGCACCAGGAGAAAACATCAAGACGAACACTGCTTATATGGACCTAAACCCCAAATCCCTCAACCACTGGCAACCTGACTACATCAAACTACAAAGCCGTTCCCTATCCCAGCTCAGAGTTTTTGTCACTAGTTTTTTGTCTTATTTCAGTCCCTTGTCTCACCAGTTCTCTTCCCTTTCCTTCCACACAGTTGGAGATTTACCCATTCTTGTTACTGATTATTAGTCACTCAATAAACATCATTTTACTGATTTTGGTTCTCTGGTGTGTCCTTCTGTATGAGGGTCAGAGCTGTTTCGAACATAATGACATTTTCATGAATATGCAGTTGCCTAGTGGGCTCAGTGCATAGTTGTCTAATTCTGGGAGGAGTTAGTGCAAGGCTGTTTATTGAATATGCGCAGTGTGAATCACAAAAGCTGCTAATAATTGTGGTCATTGTTTGTCTGTCAGTGTTTTGCGTGTACCAAAGGCAGCTGCAATTTGCAACAGCACTGTGCATAGATGGAAAGTATGATTGCTCCTGCACCGCTGTGTGTCCTCAGGTTTGGCTCCACCTCCATCAGAGCAGCGAGAAGAGGCAGAAACTACACAGAGAAGCAGAGCGAACACAGCATGATGGGAGGCGTAGTTGATCTGTGACTCTGAAGTCAGAAGCAAGCTGAATGTATCCTTGATAACTGTGTTAAATGTGCATCCCAAGTGTATATATTATCCATCCTTACTGATTTATTTATTTATACTGTAAGGACACATTGTGTCCTTTATTTTGTATATTTGCCCTACTATGCTGGGCGTGCACAAATCTGCCCCCCATCAGAGTAGTGTGTTCCTCGATTATCCTATACAGAGCCTCCATCCCAACCTGATATCTCAGATCTGAAATAGATTCGGCAGAGCAGCAGTGAATCTTTTTGCTATGGGAAAACGCACAGCTCTGCTGATCCTCCGGCTCCTGGGTGGGGTGCGGGAGGAACAGTGACCCGATCCAGAGGCTGCGCTGCGTCATTACGCATGGTCCAGAAGCTGTTTTCCCCTTCTGTTCTGTTACATTTGCTCTTCTGGACTGTTGCAGTTTGTTGACCTTGGTCGTTACTATTCACGGCAGAGTCTGTCATCTCAGCCATCTCCCTGATGAGTTTATTTCTCCTTTCCATTAAACAGATGCTTTGTTTGTGGTCCACAATGTATCAAGACCCTAAAAACGCTCCATAAATACACGCAACATTACGAAAACAAAAATACTTTAAACAAAAATTATGTAGGTTAAATCTAAAAACAGACAAAGAACTGCACTTTAAACACAAAACATCAGAACTTTACAAATACAAAAACTATTGGCACAATGCACAACAATATTCTTTGTGCGTTGGCGGGGTCATGACACAGCCGTGGTGGCACTTGTTGCAGCTTTGATAGCAAAATTTAAATTGCTTTTGTCTGTCTGAACCTATACTGAACTTTTTTCTTCTGCCTCTCTCTCTCACACACACACACACATACACACGGGATTTGAGTGCAACCTCCGCACTTTTAGTCTGGACAGCAGCAGCTAAACTCCAAGCCCCTCCCAGTTGGCTGAGGTCCTTACCCTATCTCTAAGGGAGTGCCCGGCCACCCTACGGAGGATGCTCATTTCAGCCGCTTGTATCCGGGGTGTCTAATTTTCGGTCATGACCCAAAGTTCATGGCCATAGGTGAGGGTAGGAACATAGACAGACCAGTTAATCGAGACCTTCACTTTTCGGCTCAGCTCTCTCTTCACCACAACGGACCAGCACAGCACCCCCATTACTGCGGCAGCTGCACTGATCCATCTGTCAATCACCATTCTTCCCTCACTCGTGAACAAGACCCTGAGATACTTGAACTCCTCCACTTGAGGCAGGAACTCCCCTCCAACCTGAAGAGGACAAGCCACATTTTTCCGCTCGAGAACCATGGCCTCGGACTTGTAGGACCTGATCTTCATCCCAGCCACTTCACACTTGGCTGTGAACTGCCCCAGTGCATGCTGTAGGTCTTGGCTAGAGGGGGCCAGCAGGACCATGTCATCTGCAAATGAAGAGACAAAATCCACTGGTCTCCAAACCAGACCCCCTCCGGCCCTTAGCTGTGCCTAGAAACCCTGTCCATAAAAATTAGGAACAGGATCGGTGACAAAGAGCAGCCCTGCCAGAGACCAACATGCACCAGGAACAGGTCTGACTTAATGCCGGCAATGTAGACCAAACTCCTGCTCCGCTTGTACAGAGACCAGATGGTTCCTAATAAAGGGCCCCCGATTCCATGTTGCTGGAGCACCCCCCACAGGGAACCACGAGAGACACAGTCAAATGCCTTCTCCAGGGTCACAAAACACATGTGGACCGGTTGGGCAAACTCCCATGAACCCTCGAGAACCCTGCAGAGGGTATAGAGCTGGTCCAGTGTTTCACGGCCAGGACGAAAACCATACAGCTGAGGACTCTCCTCTCCAATACCCTGGCGTAGGCCTTACCGAGGAAGCTGAGGAATGTGATCCCCCTATAGTTGGAACACACCCTCCGGTCACCCTTCTTCTGAAGAGGGACCACCACCCCAGTCTGCCAGTCCAGAGGCACTGTCCCCAACTGCAGCACGCTTGCCCTCACGGTACCCGTCAGCCGCCTCAGGAGTCCCACAAGCCAACCACAGCCGACAGGACTCCTTCTTCATCTTGACAGTGTCTCTTACTGCCGGTGTCCACGACCGGGTTTGGGAATTGCCGCTGCGACAGGCACCGCAGACCTTACGGCCGCAGCTACGTACAGCAGAATCGACAATAGATGCGTAGAACATGGTCCACTCGGACTCTATGTCTCCAACATCCCCTGGAATCTGGTCAGAGCTCTCCTGGAGGTGAGAGTTGAAGGCCAAAACAACAGTCAGAGACCTGTCCCCAACCCGAAGGCACAGGGATGCAACCCTCTCATCCACTGGGGTAAACCCCAACACGAGACAGCTGAGCTGGGGGGCAACAAGCAAACCCATCACAGCCCGCCGCCTCTCCCCGTGGAGATGGGTTCCAGAGCCCATGCTGTGCGTGGAGGTGAGCCCGACTATTTCTAGTCGATATCTCTCAACCTCCCGTACCAGCTCAGGCTCCTTCCCCTCCAGCAAGGTGACATTCCACGTCCCTAGAGCCAGCCTAAGCATCCGGAGATCGGGCCGCCAAGGTCTCCACCTTCGTCTGCCGCCTGGTCCTCTTTGCACCGGTCCCTCGTGATTCCCCCTGCAGGTGGTGGGCTCACTGGGGAATGACCTCGTGTCTCTCGTTCGGGCTTGGCCTAACCGGGTCCCATGAGGAGCAACCCAGCCACCAGGCACTCTCCGACGAGTCCCGACCCCAGGTCTGGCTCCAAGGTGGGACCCCGGCTCCGCCATATCGGGCAACGTCACGTGCCTCGACTTTATGGTCCTCATGAAGGTGTCTTGAGCCGCTCCCATCACCTAGAACCTGTTTGCCATGGGAGACCCTACCAGGTGCATTTAAGCCCCAAACAACATAGCCCCAAGGTTCATTCGAGCACTCAAACCCCTCCACCATGTTAAGGTGGCGGTTCAAGGAGGGGCATTTCATACTTACCAGTTAATTCTTTTAGAGAAGCAAGTTCTCTCTCTCGTCGTGGAATATTCAGGGCTAAGTTACAAACTTAGCAGTAACCATGTGTTTCTATGTCAGCCTCAGGACAGATCTCATGGAGCATTTTCAACCGATCGCATGCGTAACACCTGATGAGCTCTCCTTCAGGTATTGTTTTCTGTTGTCAGAATTTGTATCCTGTAAATCTAACGGGTAGAGACCTCATGAAAACAGCGCTAAGTCACGCTTATGGAAGGTGCAAATTCATTGTTTTCACAACAGCTGCTGGGAAGTGTTGGATGGGTGCGAGGACTTGTTATCACTCATGTAAAAACTTTGTGCTGCAAGGCACCTGCACTCCGCTTTGTATCATGCTCTGGTATGCAGCCCTCCTGTGTGTGGGATCACCGTTATCTATTTCACACACTAGGCTGAATCGCATCCCGTGAGAACCAGCCTCCTTTCAGCCTCACACACACACACATACACCCTGTCTGAACTGTCTGTTGAACTGTGCATATAAATAAAGAGATAGGGTGTCAAAACTTTGTAGTTTGCACTGCAAAGTGGGCTACCCTTGCTGCAAGTAAAACTGACTGTATCGTTCTTGCTTCTGAGTTGACTAATTAATACCTAACAGGAAGAGCTTATATTAGCTGTTTTTTCCCCCCTCTCCATATTCTTTTTTTTTCATCTGAGGAAGGAAAGGATACCTAGTGTTAGGTATTGTTTAGTCAACTCAGAGGCAAGAACGATACAGTCACAGTTACTTGCAGCAAGGGTAGCCCACTTTGCAGTGCAACTACAATGTTTTGACACCCTATCTCTTTATTTATATACACAATTCAACAGACAGAAAGGAGGCTGGTTCTCACGGAGATAACTATAATTCACACACACAGGGAGGAAGGCATAGTGCAGGTGCCTTGCAACACAAAGCTTTTACATGAGTGATAAGTTTTCGCACCCATCCAACACCTAGTCACTACTGTGTTGCACTGCAATGTAAAAACACTTGTTGTTTCCCCTAAGACATCCCCGACTAAAACTTTTAAAATTTTTGAGAGTAATTGCTTCTATTAAGCACATTTTCCAAGAAAAAAACTTTAAATGTGAATGGAAAGATATTGGGTTATTTTTGTTTCTGAAGTTAAGAAAGAATCTGATTGGACAGTGGTACCACAAAATTGTGCTAATCTCATGTTCTCTAAAAGACTTGTAGAAGATGCGTAGAATAGTCCTTTGTCCAGAACTGTGGAATTATTTCCCACTACAATACCAATTTCCTTTTTTTTAAATACTTTTCCTTTATTTTAAAACAGATCTGTGTTTTTGTTTTGTTTTTGTTGTTTTTAGCATAATGTTTGTCTGAAGCTTCTTATGAACTGGGTTAGGAGCAAAGACGACGTGGGGCAAATTAGTAGCTGTGAACTAGTGATTTCAATCCCTAAATCTGATTATTGTCCAAGCCAGAAAATAATACATTCTTAGGTCTGGAGATATTTAGCTGTTCAAAGTAGCGGCCCTCAACATGTGGTTCCTGAAGTCCTGAAGCCCGTGAGCCATAGATTTTGGGTCCATAAACTTATAATACTTAATTAAAGGTAGACCTATTACCCATTAAAAAACTGATCTAAGCCAATGATGAGTTCTTGTTATTCTGATGTCTTTGAAATGCATTAATACTCAAAATTTCTACTCTGGGGAACACAGATTTGGGCTGAAGAGTTTTGTTTTGGAGCCAAGGCTGAGATTCTTATAATGGAATAAAGACAAGTAAAGTCCTTTATTTTAGAAAAAAAAGAAAGAAAAAAAGAAATGAAGGGCCTCTTAACACTAAGAGGACAGGCGGCTCAAACTCCTGTTTCCTCCCCAGGGGGAAATGTTTGATTTCTTAGGGTTTCAATATTAAAAGAATACCCAGGAGTACAAAGGTACACAAGGTAATTTCAGATTACTAAGAAATAAAATACTGAAACATTTATCAGCATTTAGATTGTGAAAGAGGGGTTCTAGTAATAATTTTCTCCCCAACTCTCAAAATTTAAATAGCCCAAATTAAAGAAAATTATGTCTGTTCTCCTTTTGAAAAGTCTAGCAGTTTTGTTTTGTTTGGGTAAACCACAAAATGTCAAGGGCTTAAAATACTTCTCTGTATTTAACCTGAGCAGAGAAATTCTGGAATACAGCTGCAATCAAATTGAGTCAAACAAAAAGAGAATCAGGATTGTAAATGCTGTTATACAGAGTTACAGTAAAAAGAATTGGCAAAGGGTTTCAGCATCAGTAAATTTGGATTTATGTAAGAGAAAACTGTTGCTGTGAATCAAAATATTAGATATGGCTGAGAAAACATATTTTGAAAAGAGATTGTTAAAAATTTCTTTAAATTCTTGAAGCTTCAAATTTGGCCATTTGTCTGTCTTTGATGTTTTGTCTTTGTTTGTTGGAATGAATGTTTGTTTATATGTTGCATGAAACAATAATCCATGTTTAAAATAATGTTTCTAAATCCCAGATTGATTAAAACTTTGAGTTTTCAGGAGAGTTAAGAAGCAGCTTGTTTCTGTTAACAGTTTTGCAGTTCAAGGTACACTAAGATGGGTTGGAATGAAGAAACTGCGGGGCCCGCCCATAGGCTGCTCCTCAGAGGTTAGTTCTGCCTCTGCCTACCTACCAGGTTTGTACACGCCTGGTACAACCTGGTAAAACTTATTTAAATAATTAGTTTTGCATGCAGTATCATTGGTGATTTATTAGATTGAAAGCTTTCCCTGGTGCCATTAAGCTAGATGACAGTTCAAGATATGCCAAAAGTAAGAAGTATATTTTTGATAAAGAATCTGAGTGATGACTTTTTACTTGGTGGGAATTAATGATTAGATTAACTTTGTATGGTTTATGCATCAATATTACATTAGATTTCCATTAATCTAATACTCATCTTAATTCAGGACGATATGTGACTGAATTCTAAATGAGACATTGATGAATTGCACAACAACTGAAGTTTGTTTTAATGGAACTGAATTGCAGTTAAAAGCAACTGGATTCTCTTTATGTTGCTTTCGGTAAATTCATAATGGGACATAGTTATGTCAGAATTGATTTCATTGGTTCTATATAACCAGTGCTCCGGCTGACAAATCTGACAATGAGTTAAAAGGAGAAGACAAAAATTAGCTATTTGCGCACTCCCAGCACCACGAATGCGCAACTACGCGCACAGGCAGAGAGAGACTCCATTCTGGAGAAGTCCAGAACAACAGTTCACTCCAGGTCGACCTGCCTCCTTCATTACCTGAAAAGTTACACTGAGCGCCTCGAACAGGGATCATTTCAGAGCAGCTGCGGAGCCAACTGGAGAGTGGTAGCCTGGTGTGTGTGTTCAGGAACAGGTGAAAGCAGAGCGGTATAACCCAGGTGACGATAGCGGTTCAACCTGAATGCTGACTCAGAATGGACTAATTGTAAGTTACAGCTAATCACTGATTCACCCAGCAAGACATGAGGTGCAGGTTCACTCTAATGAGCATCAATCAGGGTCATGATGAGGAATAGAGAGCAGAGGTACTTTCACCTGAGCTACAGGTGAAGTTAAATGATCTGGCCGTGATAGAAAACAGTAGCAACCGTCTCTGTGAACTTCTAGCTGAATTTTCATCATAATGTGAAAATATCTGGTCCTTTACTTCAGTCAAAATAAAAGCATTTAATCCTAATGTAGCTGATCACATTAAAAGGTCCTTCAGATCAACACATTGATCTCATTGCTGCAGCCAGTCTTATAGTCTAGTTCTACATGTAGACAGAAAAAAGGGTTGCTCAATAAACCAGGAAAATATCTCCTGGTTCCAGTAAGACGTAGTAGAAAGAGCATAGCCTCCCTCTTCTCTTTCATATCTTCTGTGCTGATTCTAAACATACAGCTCTGGCTTTAAAGAAGCAGTATAATTAAGAAATAAATCATAGAAATTTACCATAGATGGACCATTAATTAGTTAACTATTACACATGTACTATTATATAAACTAAACTAATTAAACAAGGATACAGTTTTACTGAAGGTGAGACATACATACCATATGCATACAGTTATTAATAACTGTAATATTAGTACTGATAAGGTCCAGGATGAGACTCTATGCTCTATTTTAAACACCACAACTTAACACCCTTTCCTCTCAGTGTTTAATAGTAAGAACTGTACTAATGTCTCACATGTTCAGTGCAGAACAAAAGACTGGGTTGTAAAATGTTTCTTATTTGTTATTATTTTTGGCAGACCAAATTTCTTCAGAAGTGGAATGAAGGGCTGAAAAGATGGCGATAAAGGACAACAGGTTCATAACAGAACTATTTTAATAAAATTTTTCGAAAGCTCTCGGCATCATAAAATGTGTTTTAGGATTTTACCATTTGACTAAGATTTAGGAAAATCAACTTTATTCCACTTTCCTTTTTTGAATTGTAAGAATAAAGACAATGGAGCCTCAGGAGTGGAACACTTTGATGAGAATGTAATGTTTATAAAAGGTAATTTATGTAGATGACAAAAGAAGCACATTTATCTGGCCCATAGTAAACATCTCTGACTTTAAGAAAACATTTTGTCAGCAAAAATTCAGATTAAGTTCTTTTCTAAATACCTCAAAATGTGTCCTTATTTGCTTCAGCAAAATGGTTTTTCATCAGGCCTAAACTCTGTTTCTCCTTGTCCTTCATTCACCTTCTAACAAAAATATAAAGTAAAATTATTGTAAATCTTTTTTGTTTGATTCACAATCATTTACATTCAGTCTAAAACCAGCCAAGACAGAGAACTGGTACAATATGTCCTATATTCTTTTAACTTTAAATTACCTATAAATTGTCTTATTGAAATCTAAGTATTTTGGATTTGGGCTAAAGCCCCCAATGTTTTGAGACCTTCAAATTGCCCCTGTCTGAAACTATGGAAATAATGATCTGTAAATCAGGCCTTCCACAAACATCATATGTCACGTTTATAATATTCAGTATATTTAGCTGTCACTGCTTGTATAACAGGTGAGTCAGAAGATTACTTCTTTTTTGCTTTCCCGGGACTTTCTGATGAAATTCCATGTAATTAAGCACCTAGGGTAATAATGAACCACTGCATTTACATTGCAAAATCTAGAAAGATAGACATAGGCTTCATTTTGTTGGTGTAGTGAAGGCACATAGTGATTGTTGTCTTGTTTTCTTGTGCTGTTGAAGGTCACAGAATGGTCATGGTTTCTTTGTAGGTGCAGCGATGGGAGAGATGTGGTTGTTTTCTGGGGTTTGACCCAGAAACTCACCCTGCATATCACCCACCGAGTGGGTGTGAAAATGGGGTCAGTTGCCTCACACACCAGGGTGAGAGACACATAGGAACATACAAGGAAGACACATTTGCACATAACCTTTCTCCGGCATGATGGACTGGCGACGTCTGCAGCAGAGAGACTGTCAAGCATGCGCCACCATGATTCTCCTCCTTAATTTCTTTTTTTTCATTTGGTGGCTACTAGGCGGTCCTTTGCCTGGACAGCAAGATCTGCGAGAACCCATGGAGTGTTTACCCCAGCAATGACAATTATAGTTTAGGAAAATACAACTGTTCAGCAATCTGCTAGACTTGATCTATGTGATATTGTGAAGTGTGGTAGTTCATCAAGAGGATTGTCCTCATATGTTATATTATATCTGTATTTTTCCTCAGGGTCAGCCTACTTCTTTTTCTAATTAGTGCCCTTCCTGGTCAATGGTATATTGGAATCCTAATCCTAGGGAGTATACTTATCAGCCTGGTTTAACTAAATGGCAACAGTTGAAGCAACAGGTAGCACAGCAATTTAACCTGTTGTGGCTACTGTCTCATTCCCTGCTTGAGAACCTTGATTAATAGACTTATTATGACTGCTCTATCAAAAGAAAACAATCCTCTACCTTATCAGATGCCATTGCTTATGAGCTCCCATGCTGACAGCGAAACTGACTCTCATAATGATGGTTATTCTGATGATTTTACCACTGTTTAATTTTTGTTTATTCAAATGTTTGTTAACCTTGGTTGTTACTATTCACGGCAGCAAGTCTGTCATCTCAGCCAGCGCCCAGACGAGTTTCTCCTTTCCATTAAACAGATGCTTTATGTTTGTATTCCGGATGGACCCAGTGAGGCGAAGACTACATCCTGCTTCACCTTTATCGTAGGCGTGAAAAAGTTTTTTCAGCGCTGCGCATGAGAGATAATAAGTTAAATACTTAAATACAGACTGAAAAGGGCACCTTTTAAAGAGGGAACAGGAGGAAGCAGGGTTCTGGACTTAGGTCCCCAATGTATCAAGACCATAAAAACGCCCCTTAAGTACACAGCAACATTACCGTGTTACAAAACTGATTATGTGCAACACCACACCCCAACGGCCCCCAAACTTCTAAAATGAATCAGGTTTTATGCCTAAAAGTGCACCCTTGCCGAAATTTGCATCCTCTATCTCGGGAACGCGCATCGCTCTAAACACCTGCATATCGTTGAGAAAGATGAAAAAGATGATTTCCTTACTTGTTTACGAATATTATATTCATGAGATATTCATTTTAATGTTTCTTGACTCTTGATGCTTCTGTAGATGAATAATGAACACACACATCGTTGACGATTTAGGAATCATCTTCCCTTGTTTAATTCCTTATTCCATTTTTGTTTTTTTTATTATCTTTCTTTTATTCCCGGTAATTCCTTTACCATGTAGGTGACTGCCTTGGCAGAGGGGTCGTGTGAGTATTTTCCTGCCTGATTGTTTGTTAATACTCAAATGGGTTTTAATTTGACAGGTTTTTTGCTCACACACGAGGATGACTGTATGTATTTTTTTTTGTTATGCTTCCTTTAATCGGTGTCAATCACACATGAAACACGTTTCATTCATGATTGAAAGGTTGGAATGTGATAGCAAACTTTAAAATGCTTTTGCCCATCTGAGGTGACGATCTGTCTGACCTGACAATGGCTTCCACCTTCCTTCCTGCTCCATCCTGCTGGTCATCCCCAATGCATTTACAAGCTAAAAGGGGAATGTTTATCACAGAGGAGCCAAGATTTCTAGGAGAGAATTAATTCAATTTCTCACCTCTGCTCTTCCTAGAGGGGGGCTGCATTGGGATTTTACAATGCTAATATAAGGAGGTGTTTCCCCTTTATCTGGTCAGACCACATTCGGCTCAGCTCAGTAGCACGCCTGATGCTGGAAATCTGTCTCCCTAATAAGGCAAAATTAATAAAGCTGATTGAGTGACTATCATCGATATCCTTCTTTGGTAAATATGATTTTTTCCACTACACAGCAGTCACAAGCAATCTGAAAATGATCAAATTCAAACGGTGAAAGTAAAACAATTGGAAAAATCTTGTTTTTTATTAGTTTTTTCTGCTGTTTACTGTGTTTTTATTTGACATAAGGCATCTTCTAAACTAGCTGTAGATGTTGCTAGGTCCATGTATGAGGATAGTTCAGTATGACAACATCTTTGTGAAATGCAATAGATGGAACATATTTCTAGGACCATATGAAACTACATTGTATCATGACTTTATGACTGTATTGTATAAACACAATGAAATGACTAAAATGGATTGGATGTTCATTTATTTTTGTAAGATTTGTTTTTGTCCTCTAAAAGTGCTTTCAGACCCTTTTTCTGTGATGACATAGGAATTGCTTGAATTTAGTTTTGACTGCATTCAATTTTTTTCTTACCCACAGAAGATCTTCAGTGTCCTTACTCCTACAAAGGCTACAGAGGTTGTCCAATGACTCTACCACAAAACATAACACAACCTTTAAATGCATGTGCTCTATTCTATTTTCAGATTGCCTGTGACAGCTGCAACAGGTGCGACCAAGGCTGTGTCATGACCCCGCCAACGCACAAAGAATATTGTTGTGCATTGTGCCAATAGTTTTTGTATTTGTAAAGTTCTGATGTTTTATGTATAAAGTGCAGTTTTTTTGTCTGTTTTTAGATTTTACGTACATAATTTTTGTTTAAAGTATTTTTGTTTTCTTACCATACCTTGTTACGTATATAGTTTAAATTGAAAAATGTTGTAGTTATTTCCTTTTTTTATTAATAACATATAAAAAGTGTTCATACATTTTTTACTTTTATGAACATTGCAGTGTAAGGTTTTTTTTCTTTTAGTATCCTTTAAGTTGTGATAACTGACAAATTTTACTAAAAACGAACATTAAGCTGGTAAAATTCTTGAAATACAAAATAGAAAGATTTGTTTATAATATTAAATAATTAACTTACACAGGTTGGTAATGGTAAATTTCAGCAAGCTGAGAATCTCTCTTGCCGAAAAATACACCCCCTGCTTTTTTAAATGGCTACACAGGAGAGACATTAAGGACATCCTTCAATCAAACGAGGTGTGAAAATTTTGACAGGTGGGCGGGACTTCCGGTGGCTGGGACATCCTAGGGCGGGACTTCCGGTGGCTGGGCCTTCCTGTGACGTAACCGGATATCATCATTAATCGGATGTTGTCATTAGCCGGAAGTTGTCATTACAAGGAAGCGACTCTTTCTAATTGTATGTTTTTAGATGTTTTTTACATCTAAAAACAAAACATGTAGTTTCTCCACTTTAAAAGGTCACTCAATTTAATGCAGGCACATCACACAAAATTCTGATAAGAAGAGAGAACCTGACAGATTGTAAATTCATTTTGTTTTAACACAGGGGTTATTTAGATGCTATTTAGAAAATAAGGATGAATTGGCTTCTGTTGTAGAGATGATCTAAAACAGAGAAACCAATGAACTGAAAAAAATTGTTATGAGTGCTCAGCATCCTGTTTCCAAATTAGAAATGGATTCTACAGCTAAAAGACTTTGTTTGGAATCATGAGAGACTCCATTTGGTAAAATGGATGATAATTTTACTTACCTTAAGCTTTTCTTTTTTTTTCATCTTAGAGCAATAGTTATTGATGATTTAGATAAAACAGTTTTCTCCTCATTCCACGTGGGAGCCAGAGGTTGTAATCAGTATGTTTATGTAAAACGTAACAAGAAACTGAAAAACTAAAAAAAAAAGGTTATAAAATCCTCAGACATGTCACTGTTTATTGAATTAAAGCAGACAATTTGTATATTGTCTCAGACAGTCTTCACACCAACTGTAGTAAAAAGTAATCAAGAGGAAAATAGCAATTCCTGGCTATAAGTCTGGAGCATTGTCTGACAATACACATCCACTGTTTAATGAATAGATGGGCAGACCTCTAAACATCCACAGGTGTGTATTGTCTCAGACAGTCTTCACACCAACTGTAGTCACAAAGTAATTAAGAGGAAAATGGCACTTTCCTGGCTATAAGTCTGGAGCATTGTCTGACAATACACATCCACTGTTTAATGAATAGATGGGCAGACCTCTAAACATCCACAGGTGTGCATTGTCTCAGACAGTCTTCACACCAACTGTAGTCACAAAGTAATTAAGAGGAAAATAGCACTTTCCTGGCTATAAGTCTGGAGCATTGTCTGACAATACACATCCACTGTTTAATGAATAGATGGGCAGACCTCTAAACATCCACAGGTGTGCATTGTCTCAGACAGTCTTCACACCAACTGTAGTCACAAAGTAATCAAGAGGAAAATAGCACTTTCCTGGCTATAAGTCTGGAGCATTGTCTGACAATACACATCCACTGTTTAATGAATAGATGGACAGACCTCTAAACATCCACAGGTGTGCATTGTCTCAGACAGTCTTCACACCAACTGTAGTCACAAAGTAATTAAGAGGAAAATAGCAATTCCTGGCTATAAGTCTGGAGCATTGTCTGACAATACACATCCACTGTTTAATGAATAGATGGACAGACCTCTAAACATCCACAGGTGTGCATTGTCTCAGACAGTCTTCACACCAACTGTAGTCACAAAGTAATCAAGAGGAAAATAGCACTTTCCTGGCTATAAGTCTGGAGCATTGTCTGACAATACACATCCACTGTTTAATGAATAGATGGGCAGACCTCTAAACATCCACAGGTGTGTATTGTCTCAGACAGTCTTCACACCAACTGTAGTCACAAAGTAATTAAGAGGAAAATAGCAATTCCTGGCTATAAGTAAGGAGCATTGTCTGACAATACACATCCACTGTTTAATGAAAAGATGGGCAGACCTCTAAACATCCACAGGTGTGCATTGTCTCAGACAGTCTTCACACCAACTGTAGTCACAAAGTAATTAAGAGGAAAATAGCACTTTCCTGGCTATAAGTCTGGAGCATTGTCTGACAATATACATCCACTGTTTAATGAATAGATGGGCAGACCTCTAAACATCCACAGGTGTGCATTGTCTCAGACAGTCTTCACACCAACTGTAGTCACAAAGTAATTAAGAGGAAAATAGCAATTCCTGGCTATAAGTCTGGAGCATTGTCTGACAATACACATCCACTGTTTAATGAATAGATGGGCAGACCTCTAAACATCCACAGGTGTGTATTGTCTCAGACAGTCTTCACACCAACTGTAGTCACAAAGTAATTAAGAGGAAAATGGCACTTTCCTGGCTATAAGTCTGGAGCATTGTCTGACAATACACATCCACTGTTTAATGAATAGATGGGCAGACCTCTAAACATCCACAGGTGTGTATTGTCTCAGACAGTCTTCACACCAACTGTAGTCACAAAGTAATTAAGAGGAAAATAGCAATCCCTGGCTATAAATAAGGAGCATTGTCTGACAATACACATCCACTGTTTAATGAAAAGATGGGCAGACCTCTAAACATCCACAGGTGTGCATTGTCTCAGACAGTCTTCACACCAACTGTAGTCACAAAGTAATTAAGAGGAAAATGGCACTTTCCTGGCTAAGTCTGGAGCATTGTCTGACAATACACATCCACTGTTTAATGAATAGATGGACAGACCTCTAAACATCCACAGGTGTGCATTGTCTCAGACAGTCTTCACACCAACTGTAGTCACAAAGTAATTAAGAGGAAAATAGCACTTTCCTGGCTATAAGTCTGGAGCATTGTCTGACAATACACATCCACTGTTTAATGAATAGATGGACAGACCTCTAAACATCCACAGGTGTGTATTGTCTCAGACAGTCTTCACACCAACTGTAGTCACAAAGTAATTAAGAGGAAAATAGCACTTTCCTGGCTATAAGTCTGGAGCATTGTCTGACAATACACATCCACTGTTTAATGAATAGATGGGCAGACCTCTAAACATCCACAGGTGTGCATTGTCTCAGACAGTCTTCACACCAACTGTAGTCACAAAGTAATTAAGAGGAAAATAGCACTTTCCTGGCTATAAGTCTGGAGCATTGTCTGACAATACACATCCACTGTTTAATGAATAGATGGGCAGACCTCTAAACATCCACAGGTGTGCATTGTCTCAGACAGTCTTCACACCAACTGTAGTCACAAAGTAATTAAGAGGAAAATAGCACTTTCCTGGCTATAAGTCTGGAGCATTGTCTGACAATACACATCCACTGTTTAATGAATAGATGGGCAGACCTCTAAACATCCACAGGTGTGCATTGTCTCAGACAGTCTTCACACCAACTGTAGTCACAAAGTAATTAAGAGGAAAATAGCAATTTCCTGGCTATAAGTCTGGAGCATTGTCTGACAATACACATCCACTGTTTAATGAATAGATGGGCAGACCTCTAAACATCCACAGGTGTGCATTGTCTCAGACAGTCTTCACACCAACTGTAGTCACAAAGTAATTAAGAGGAAAATAGCACTTTCCTGGCTATAAGTCTGGAGCATTGTCTGACAATACACATCCACTGTTTAATGAATAGATGGGCAGACCTCTAAACATCCACAGGTGTGCATTGTCTCAGACAGTCTTCACACCAACTGTAGTCACAAAGTAATTAAGAGGAAAATAGCAATTTCCTGGCTATAAGTCTGGAGCATTGTCTGACAATACACATCCACTGTTTAATGAATAGATGGGCAGACCTCTAAACATCCACAGGTGTGCATTGTCTCAGACAGTCTTCACACCAACTGTAGTCACAAAGTAATTAAGAGGAAAATAGCACTTTCCTGGCTATAAGTCTGGAGCATTGTCTGACAATACACATCCACTGTTTAATGAATTAACGCGTCTGCGCTGTTGCTGAGGTGTCTCGGGGGGGTATGGCCAAGGGGCGTAACTAAGCGCGCTGAAGGTGGAGCAGTCAGTCATCCCTAGTTCTATCGAGAGATACAGCGCAATCTTTACTGGGAGATCGGCTTCAAATCTGGTAGCTAAAAGTTTATTTTTAACCAGTTACACTGAAATATTTTTAGAACACTTGTAAGGAGAAGCTGAAAAACAAATGTCGGAAAATATTTCAGGAAACGAAGAAGGTGAACATTCTGCTTCTATCGAAAGATACAACGCAATCTTCAGTAGTAAGTATTCATCTTTAAGAATTCTTTAAGTGCTTGTGAATGCTCGTTGGATAATAATAATGTTTAACTTATATTCTTTAGAACCCACGAGTGATGAGCTGGATGGTATCGTTTTTACACAGTCTGACTATGGTAATTATTAACTGCAACAACATCTGGTTTAGTCAACTGGTGAATGCTATTTTGTGATTTAAAAAATAAATGAGATAAATTCTACTTACAGATTTAACAAGAGACGTATTCCTGAACGTTGGAGAGGTCAGCGTTTGTAACCGTCTGCCTCCAAAAAAATCAAAGTTGAGACGGAAACTTGTCTTTAAAAAAGACAATCCGATCCCAGCGAAACATGAAATAGAGGGCGAAGCCATTCATGCACCACAGTCCCCTGACCGTGCGCCGGAAAAATTAACAGCTCCGGAAGAGGAGAGTAAGTAAAAAAAAAAATAAATATGCTTAGAAATATATATATATATATATATATATTTCTAAGCATATGTTTTCACAAGTCTATGCGATATTGCAGACTTGTTTTAACCCCTGATAAAATATTTTACAGATATATCGAATGATTTAATCCAGAACCCAAGCCTGGATAACATTCAGCAGAACTGTAGCAGTTCAGTGCAGGAAGAGTTGGAACCGCCCGGAACCGTTCAAATACCCCGTGAACGGAGTAAGTTATAGTTATATTCAAATCTTCACAGAAACAAGATTTTTTTTTTTCAAAAGACCTGCATTGTAAGGTAACTTTATTTTGTTTCACAGAATATCTTAAATTGAGGAAAAGACGGCGACTCTGTGCTCTTTATACCAGGGCGAGGCTTGTTAGAGGTTTATTGAATGGTAAGTTTAATTCTTCTTATACTCATTTACCTACTGAATTAATTTGCATATTTCATTAATTTATTTTTTTCTTTATCTTTCCAGAGGCAACGTTGATGGTGGAGCAGATTTCATCGAGACCTGGACAGCAACAGCGCAGACAGAGAGTTCCCCTATCCTTACGTGACCGTTGTAATAAAGCATCATGTTTAACGCTTCTGGCAGCATGTCAGACATTGTTACTGAAACATTGCGCTGATATCAAGGTAATTTAAACTGATCCTTGGGTCTTCTTCTTCTTCTGATGTTAATATGGAAAGCCAGATCACACATGCGCTGAATGAGATAAGGAATGTTGTTGCTCATCTTAATGAAATTCCTGTTAATGCTGATGTGGCAGATAACATCGGGTTAAATGCATCTCCTGCAAACAGTGAAAATGTAATAAATCAAAATCTGTACGGTGACTTTTTAAGCTCATTAGAACAGGCTGTTGAAGATTTAAATAGAACACCGTCTCCATCCAGCATTCAGCAAAATGAATCAGCTGACTTACAAATTCCTTCAACGTCACACGCCGCTTATCATACTGGGCAGCATGGCGGCAATTTAAATCCAGAGGTTGCAGTCAACCCTGATCAGATTGAGGGAGATCATCCTGCGACTGTTGAACGTGAACGTTTTAATAACATTGAAATAAGGAGACCTTTTACCATCCCGCCTCCCTGCCCTGGTCATGTTCCTGATCTTGCTACAATCTATATAAACATCATGCATATTCTCACTGAATTAGCCGATACTGCAAGATCTTTAGCCAGACGTAACGATGTTGTGCAGCTAGAATTAGTTGGGGAAAATCTGAACCGTAACGTCACGTTTACCATTAACGATGATGGGAATGTGATTCTGCCTGCTTTTGAGGATTTTCTGGATGAGTTAGTACAGTCCAACGCTGAAATGCCTGCAGATAATAACCTGGAATTTGTTCTACAGGTAGTTAATGACCCTGCAGGAGGGTCAAAACGTAAGGTTAAAGGAACGTTAGACTGTGAACTGATTAATAAGAAAAAGCGTCACCTGTATATTGTAGATAATACCGGTAATCAGTTATGCTTTGCCATAAGTCTTGCACACGTCTCTGACTCTAACCTCACTGATAATCAGGCTTTAGAGCTGGGGAGGGAGTGGCAACACAGGGCTGGTTTGATGATCAGACAGCAGTAACTTTCAGCGACATTGGTAAATTTGAAAACATTCTAAAGAGAAAAATTGTAGTGTTTCACAGAACCGTTACAGACTCTGCAGCTCTGTGTAAATTTGAGACCAGTTTCCCTGATCGATCAAACCCTCTCTTTCTGCTGTTATTTCAAGGTCATTACTATGGGATAAAAAATCTCAAGGGTTTTATAGGATCGAGATACATCTGTGCATATTGTTACGGGACCTATGAAAAGCCAGACACATACCATTGTGAAGGCTATTGTCCGGTGTGTCACTCATACCAGTGTATGCGTGAAATTAACGAACCTGTCGCCTGTGCAGGTTGTCACAGAATCTGTCGTAACTCTTCTTGTTTCAGTAGACACAGGGAACCTCGCAAAAGACCTAGTGCTGACAGGCCCATGAGTGACTGTGAGTTGGTAAAACTGTGCAAGGTGTGCAAAAGGATATACGTTATTCCAATCAGCAAGCAGGATAAACCACACGTGTGTAAAATGCTGTATTTGTGGTGAGAATATACCTCCTGATTTAGATGTGACGTGCGATGGTCATCTGTGTTACATTCAAACCGCCCAAGCCTGTAATCAGTTAGATGATAAACTGTTTTTTTATGATTTTGAATGCTTCATTGACGAGAACGGTGTGCACATCCCCTATCTGGTCTGTGTTAAAACGCTGAAAGGTGAGGAATGGCATGCTCATGGATTGAATTGCACCCAAAAATTACTTCTCCATTTCAGGAGACCGATGTACAGAGGCTTTACCTTAATAGCTCATAACGCACGTGGGTATGATAGCTACCTGATTCTCACAGCTATGCTGCAGTTAGGCATTAAACCTCATCTCATCATGCAGGGAAGTAAAGTTCTCTGTTTAACCGACCCTGATTACAGGTTAAAATACATTGATAGTCTGTCCTTCATGTGTATGAAGCTTAGTGCGATGCCGAAAGCATTAGGTTTTAGTGATAAGACCAAAGGTTTTTTCCCCCACCTATTCTCGTCTGAGCAACATCTCCAGTATGTGGGGTCTTTTCCTCCCAGATTATCTGGGAGCATGAGTGGACTGAAATGAAACAATCAGACCCAGGGGTGATCAGCTTTCTTGAGAAAGTTAATGCACCCGAACCGCTATCACCCCGAGATGCTCTGTATGGTGGACGCACCTGTCCTATGAGGTTGAGGTATACAGCGGGGGCAGGTGAAACTGTACACTATGTGGATTACACATCTCTGTACCCCTATGTAAATGCTAGCAGCGTCTTTCCCCTCGGGCACCCCACCATCATTTACAAAGATTTTGATGACCCCAACAGCTACTTTGGCCTCATCAGAGCTGTGGTCTACCCCCCACGAGGGCTCTTTTTCCCTGTTTTGCCTTACAGAACATCCCAAGGTAAACTGGTGTTTACTCTCTGCCGCACATGTGCTGAAATAAATAACCAGTCAGGTCCCTGCAGGCATAATGATGAGGACAGAGCTCTGACAGGTGTGTGGGTGAGTGTAGAGTTTTGTAAAGCGTTACAGTGTGGTTATAGCCTAGCTAAAATCACTGAAGTTTGGCATTTTGAGAAGACCAGCGACACAATCTTTAAAGGTTACATTCACTGCTTTTTAAAGGGTAAGCAGGAGGCTTCAGGCTACCCATCTGAAGCGGTGGATGAGGAGAGCAGGTCAAAGTATGTCGCAGATTACAAACTTCACCAAGGTATCCAATTAGACGCAGGCAAAATCGAGGTGAACCCTGCCAAAAGACAGGTAGCGAAATTGTGTTTAAACAGCTTTTGGGGAAAGTTTGTGCAGCGAAGTGATCTGTCTCAGACCACAGTCATCACTAACCCTGATGAGTTTTTCAGCTTCATGTTCTCGAGTAAATACAGGGTTAACTACTTCCATTTCTTCAACCCTGAAATGTGTGTAGTGCAGTGGAACTACAGCAAACGTGTCATCTCTCCCCCAAGCAAGTTAAACAATGTCTTTATTGCAGCATTCACCACCGCTTATGCGCGTTTAAAACTTCTCAGCAGCATGGAGCAATTGCAGGACAGATTGATTTATATTGACACAGACAGTTTGATTTATGTGACAAAAAATGGTGAAACTCCTCTGGAGTTGGGGAATTATCTGGTGATCTTACTGACGAGCTCGCAGGAGACAGCATTTCGGAGTTTGCATCAACAGGACCCAAGAGTTATGCATATCAAACCAAAAACCAGAAAAAGCTAGTGATACGTGCTAAGGGTATCACTCAGACGCATGAATGCAGCGAGAGGGTCAATTTGGACAGCATCAAAGGGCTGGTCCAGGGCTACTTACAGGGGTCAACTGAGGGTGTCATTGAAATCCCTCAGCACACGATCAGGAGGGATAAAAAGAGATTCCTCTTAAGAAATGCTGCATTTGTTAAAAGGTTTCGGTTGGTGTATGACAAGAGATGCCTTTTTTCTGACGGGACAACTCTGCCTTTCGGTTATTAGAGCATAAGAAGAAGAAGAAGAAAGATAAAATAAAAATGTTGCAATCTGCCAATTTACAGGAGGTTGATTTTGATCCTAGATTTAGAGCGCCTTTCTCGTGTATAATAATAGGACCCAGTGGTTGTGGAAAAACCTTTTTTGTAAAAAGTGTTTTGCAGAACTGTAACCATGTCATGGATGTTGTTCCAGAAAATATTGTGTGGATTTACACTTCTTTTCAACCCATGTATGCTGAATTGCAGAAGATGAATAAAAATATAAAATTTGTGGAAGGATTGCCTCATTCTTTTGAAGATGAAAACCTGTTTCCTCCTGATCAGAATCATCTGATTATTCTAGACGATGTTATCGCTCAAGCCTCAGATGATGAAAACGTGATGAAGGTCTTTACCCAGTTTCGTCACCATCGTAATATGAGTGTTATGATGTTGACTCAGAATGTTTTTCATCAAGGAAAGTTCAGTCGCACTATTAGTTTGAACTGTAATTATATGGTGTTGTTTAAGAACCCGAGAGATAAGCTGCAGCTGAATATACTGGCCCGTCAAATGTTTCCATCTCAAAAGGGTCTCTTCTTGGAGAGTTTTGAAGATGCGACGAGAGAAGCTCATGGATATTTAATCATCGATTTTACGCCTACCTGCCCAGAACATTTCAGACTGAGAACAGGCATACTTCCTCACCAGTGGTCTGCTGTGTATGTGCCCAGAACAAAGTAAGTCATCATGTCTGCACGTATAAAAAGGAATGTACCATTATTCAGAGCCTTGTTTGAGGCCACCCCGCAGAAGCGCAAAGATATTCTTGCACACTGCTCTCCCGACTTTCTTCAGGCTCTGTGCGAGATTGCTCTGAATATCCTAAAAGGTAACATTAAACTATCTCCATCTCAACACCGGAAATTGAAGAAGCAAAGAAAAATCATCAGATTGTTGGGTGATAAAAAAACCGGAATAAAAACTAAACAGCTGGCTCTCAAAAGGCAATGAGGTGGTTTTATTCTCCCCATCTTAACGGCTCTTGCTCCCTTGATCGGTGATCTAGTGGGTGGTATAATCAGGAGATAATGTCTCTCAGAACATCGCAGAAGATGTTTCTCATTTCCCCTCATCAATTCAAGCGTCTGACCCAGTCAGACACGTCCATCAGACAGACGGCGGAGGAGAATTTGGATGCTGAAATGAGAGCGATAATAAATGAGCCCGGTTTGACTTCTTATGAAAAAATCAAGAAATATTAAGCACTTTTCCAGAGGTATCTGACTCTACTCAAGCAAGGTGTGAAAGAAGAACAGCGGGTAAGTTTAACGCTGCACCGTGACACAGAGGTTCCTGAACATGAGCAGTCCCAAGAAAAACAAGGCCCAGGGCAGGACGAGGCCCCTAAGGATCAGGTTGTTACGGATGTACTGAAAAGCCTACCGAAGCATAACCGTAAAAATGCTGAGTACATTTTGATGAAATTATCCGAAAGAAGTGAGAGTTGGACTTCGCGAGGTGAATTTGTATATAAAGGGAATGTTGTAAAGGGGTCCCACATGATTGACTTGTTAAAAAATCTCATCCTTCCGTTTAAAAAATCTGGAGCATGGCTACCCCAAGGGTGGTCAGACTTTCTACATACCTTGTCAGAGGTAAACATCCCCATATCTTCAGTCATTATGCTCGTGAAGAATATAGACAGTTCAAATCAGGGGGTACATCTATTGAAAATGGGGGTACACCACCCAGCATTAAGCAGAGAAGAACAAGAAGAAGAAGGCAGATAACTCATTCTCCCCATTGGTCGAGATCCGAGCTGGAAGATCCAAAAAATGCTGATGGGAAGTCAAAAAAGTCTCTTCGTAAGACGACATTACCACCCCGATGGATTACATTTTCACCATAAACCGTTTTAAGAAAATGAAACATGTAGCCTATTTCTTTTATTCAATAAAATATTTATTGATTATATTTTCAAGTCTAGCTTCGTTCTCTACTTCACACACTAACATATGATGTCATTACACAAATATTAAATCATAAGAAAAAACAAACAATGGAAAAAAAAAAAAATAAGACATTTTAAATTCCATAACAATCCAGAAACATATCCAAAGAGCATGTTCCGTGAGTATAAAATGTACAACTTTGATTAATGACACATTTCTGATATTTTTTCACAAAGTTAGATACCATTAAATCATTCTTAATCACATCTCCGGTGTATTTTGACAACACTTGCTGCAGTGATAATCCGCACGCTCTATGACATAGATAAAAAATGCAATGGTGACCGCACACAGTGGACATAGTGTTTTGAAGCTGATTATTATGATACAATATTTTTGAGGATCTGTCTTCTAAAAATGTTACGATGCTTGACGGGTAGAACTCGAAATCCGGAGAGAATCCATAAGAGTCAAAAAAGCTGGATTGACCATTCTCATCCAATGTCAGAGGTAGCCAGTGTTCGCCAGGCATGTGTGAAGGATGTGTGTTCACAATAAAGTAGGCCGGCCCTGGGAATTTTTCAGCTAGCAGCTGGAGCTGGTCGCACGGCCACACACCGCAAAACAAATCTCCCAGCAGATGATGCAGTATGTTCTCAATTTCATGATTATTCATGTCTGATTAGATTAATAATAATCCACCAGCACACGCCTCTTTGAATCAATCTCTAAAATAGAGTCATAACAAGCGTAGATGATCAGCGTGGTGGAATGAGGCAACGGGTTTCTGAAACGCATTTCCAGTCTTAAATTCCCACTGGAAACTGGAGATAGAGCATTTGTGTCCTCACCCGGGTTAAGATTAAATGTGAATAGAGAGTATCCTTGATTAAATTCCTGACGTGTTATACTCAGCGGAAGATCTTTTAGATGTCGTCCTGTAGCCGTAAACAAGTTGTAATACTCTCTCACTGAATGACCTTGGTTAAAATTGGGCTGGAAGGCCTTAGCTGGAATTTGTCTGCCATCCTTACACAAAGCTAAATATTCCATATCAAAATGATTAAAGTCAAACGAATTGAGATTGCGTGTTCCTGTAAAAGCGTCATGATCCAGTAATGCAATCACCACATACTTGGGAAAGACGCCTAAGAAAAGATTCTCTTGGTTGCATACCCTTGAATTTTCATGGATGGAATATGTTGTTACATTCACACGTGAAAGTGGATACAGAGCATTTGCTTTCATTAAAGCTGTAGTGTGACCCAGTCGTACAGCTGGAGAGACAGTAACTTTTTTGATAAAAAGAGATGCTCCTAATATCCTGAGTTTGAAAGTAGAGTCTCTTGCGGCCATGAGACAAAAGGCATCGTTGGCTCTTGTAAGTTTAATTTTGAGGTCAACAGAGCTTAAAAGAAGTCTTTCACAGAAAAATATGTCTGCATGCAGGGGGCCTAGGAGATGTACCTTCCTGAAATTTTCCGTAAAGCCTGCTCTGTTGTTAAGACCTTGATTAAGGCCGTTAGTTGTAACAATAGAGTTCAGAGCCCCTGCAGTGTCTTTATAAAAAAGACCAGAGCTAAACTGGCTTTTTAAAGAATCCTCAGAAAAGTTTAACAATGTCTCAATCATGGCTCTGTATGGATGTGTCGTTGTTTTTTAACTGTCCTTAAACGATCACCAGGGGGTCTTGTTTTGGGTCTTTTGGATAAAACCATAATTCCTGAACCTTCTTGACCTTCGGTGCGTGTAGAACCACTCATTTAACTCACGGCTCTACCGATGACATCCGAAGCAATATTTGATGCAGCCGTTTTAAGATGGGGTTTTGCAAAAGCAAATCCTTTTTTAACCAGAGGGGATACGAAGCGGAATAATTTCGAAAATAATGATCCGATTCCGCGTCCGTACATGACCGGGGCCCCATAAAACCCTGGCAGATTACCGCCTGATTGACTTACATAGTAATTTACAAAGCGATTTGGATCACGTCTCAGACTTAGATGTGCCATGTTCTCTCTTGCCTGCTTGATGCAGTGTTGAAGGACCAGGGTAATATGAATGATAATCAATCAGTCTTAGAGGTTATATATATCTCTGTTTATACAAATAAAATTAATCTCAGGCTACGTTGTGATATCACCGGTTTGAAGTGTAGTCTTAAGATGGTCTTACCATAGACGAAATTTACAGGAACATTTTGGTCCGATTTAATTTCTATATGGATATTTTCAATATGTCTTCTGGAAACTGGAAGGTAGTGGGCAGGGTTAAACGTCAGAGTAACCATATCACTGAAGTCGCCTTGTACTTTGACGGTCCGCAGTAAAGGCGCAAAAGTGTCGCCTACTATTTGCGGGCTGACCACATCGCTGTAACAGTATAGGTGATAGAAACCAGCCTTTATATCTGCCGGAAAAGGAGCCAGTTTTGGTTCAGATACATGAATCCATTCCCCTGGTTTCACGCCCATCATATAAGCCAGAGTGTTGAAGAAGCGTATTTCATACGGACCGCTTGCTTGAAATGCAAATCTCTTTTGAACTTTGCTGAATTTAATGTGGATACCCGAGTTCATTTTTTTGAAAAACAGTTCCATCTCTGTCTCGAGTTGAATAGCGCTGTTATAGTAGCCACTTCTGATCCTTTGCGTATTGATCTCCACATCGCCAACCTTCCTCCATTCAAAGTAGGCATCATAATCCGGTAAATTATGCCATGTATGAGGGTATGAAATCTCTGCTAATGCAACCATCCATTGGCCTTCTAAATCAATATGTTGAGCTAAATTTACACGGAAACTCGAACTGGTATTATTTTTAAACACTTCCATGCTAGCATTAGAGGGAAGGGTAATGTAAAAACCGTCATCCTCTGCCTTGCGTTCCATGATGCTGTATGAATCATTAGGTTTTAGTACACACCTATTTTATACGTTTCGTAGTTCATCAAACTTGATCCAACTGTTGAATTTCTCAGGCCAGTTTTTCCAGCTTACAAAAACTGTTTGACACCCTTGACGGTGCGTTGATTTAATATTTTCTCCACTTGATACATCTTGTCCTTAAATATTTTTACTTTTTGAAGTTCCTCAGCGTAAAAAGAACCCTCAATAGGTTCTCCATCCAAATCTTTGAGTTTGTATACAGGAGGAGATCGGGGTATCCGCTCATACACTGTAAACACTTCATCTGTAAAACTCTGTTTGTATTTTTTGTCAAACACTCCACGTACCTTGGATATTCTGACAAGATCCCCCTGTTTAAACATTATCACTGAGGCCCTGCAATATCTGTTGGAGGTAACATCGTACAGATTCTGAAACACTTGAAAGGCATTTTCTGAGGTCACTTCCATTGGGTTCATCTTAATGCTGGTGTGGTAGCTGTGGTTGTAGCTTCTAGTTAAATTTTGCAGGACGTCAATGTACCACCGGGTGTTGTTAGCAGTAAAATATCTCCACATCCTTGTTTTTAACGTACGGTTAAACCTCTCAACCACAAGTTTTTTTGGGACCTGACTTTCTTTAAAAACTGATTCAAAAGCCTTTAGCACCTCTGCAGCAGTTTTCCTCTTCAAAACACGTACATACGCCCTCTTTGAAAAGATGTCAATGACTGTTAATAAATAATTGTAACCGTCATTTTCCTTGGCCAGAGCTTGCATGTCACAGAGATCGGCTTGGAACTGTCTCAATGGTCTGGTGACAAAAACTCTGTTTCTAGGGAAATTTATTCTTGCAGGTTTATGTAGAGTATAGGTATCTTCTCCCGATAAAAAATCTTTAACTTTTTCAACCGCTACCTTCTTCCCCGTTTCATCTTGTATAACCCTCCTCAACCTTTCTAAACCCCCTAAACTTCCAGGATTTGATGGGTTGTAATATACATTTTTCATGATCCTTCTTTCAGACATCCCAGTTTTATGCTCACTCTGATGACTACTTGTTAAATAATGAATAAAACAAACACCTGAGGGTATATTTATACTTCTTTTTTTATTTTATACCCGTATTTGATAGAGAAACAGAAAAAAAAAAAAAAACACATTCAGATAATAAAGATCAATTCAAACATTGCAATCTTTAAAAAAAAAAAAAAAACTGTTATATATGTATACCAGTAGAAAGCTGAGAGAGAATACAGAAAAGACAAAACAAGTCATCAATCATCTGAGATCGGATCGTAGCACTCTGAGACAGAGTTAAGCTGCTTGAGACAATCATTACCGCTCAACTTATCGTACATATCAGTGATTGCACTATGGAAGCCTTGTACCGATTTCAGTTCATATAAAACCGTCTCAGCAATCGTTTTCACTCTGAAGTCATCTGCTTGTATGCGTCGAAGTGTCAGAAGTTTCCGAATAGCAGGAAGGAGCTTGGGGTTTACGAGTCGTCGCACGATGCGTTGAAAGTTGACTTGGTAATACTCCTCCTCCAATATCTCCAGGCACTGATGCTGTCGTTGGCTCGGGTGGTTCGTAATGCACCCATAACAGGTTTCTTTGACATAGTTCAAACAGGTTATGTTGAATAAATGAAGTATTGCTGTTTTCACCGTATTGATGAGAGCGCTTGAGATCCAGCCGTCAATTTCATCACCCTGATTACTCTCCTCCTCCTCTGGTGAAGGCTGAGGGGCAGGTATTGGGTCTGGAGTTGGTGGGGAGGGTGAGTAGCTGATGGTTGCCTTGTCCTCCACGATCACCCTCTTGTCTTCAGGTTGGATATCTGTGTGTACAGACTCAGCCACGCATAGTGGTGAATAGAGGCCGGGTGAAGGCGGATGATACGATCTGAGGTTGTATCCTGTCGGTGTCCCTGAACTGAATAGGGACTCAAAGAGCTGCGACGATGAGGCGGTTGGTGAGTAGAGGTCTGGAGAAGGTGGATGATATGGCCCGGTGTTGAAGCTTTTATCATCATGATCAGGAGAGAAGACGGTCTCTTCTTGCTGGCTGTAGAGGTCCCAGTATGGTGTTTTCCCGTACGCTCCATACATTCTCAAGGTCTGCCGCCCGCCGTTATGAAGAAGAAGAGTCTGTGAGCTCGCAGTTAGACCCTGATATATAGCGCAGGAAGGTGGGAGGGTCCTCAAGAAGGGGAGTGGGTCCTCAAAAGAGGGTGGGTCCTCAAAAGAGGGTGGGCTTTAGATCCACAACAGGGAACGTCAGGATTCTTTTCACTGACATAACATCAATCCAGCAGCGTGAGTTTTCGAAAAGGTTGGAAAGACGCTGTCCAATTTCATTCATCTTCTCAACCCAAGCATCATACGGTAGAGCCAGCACAGTCTTGAATACACCGCAGTTCTGATTGAATGCCTCCAACACAAACAGATCTGAGGGGGTCGTCTGGTTATTCTTGCGTTTGCTTGCCTGAAAAGACCAGCGGCCATTTGCTGTGGTTTTTGACCCCCACACTGCACTAAAGAGAGGTTCTCTCGCAGCTATTTCAACATCGGAAGGACACATTCTCATCCTTTTTGCTGGTCGAGGAGAGCTTTCATCTTCATCCTCCCTTTCGTACACTGAGACTGATTCAGGGTTATCATTAAGGTGTGGGATTGCCAGCCGTAACACAGCCCAGTCGTTGTGGGTGAGAGTACACAGAGCCAATGATCCATTAAATACCTCGTCTTGATCCAATTGATACAGGCAGAGCTCTCCTATTTCGTACATGAAAATATACCCCCAGCTACCGCTCAGTCCATATGGTTCCAAAGACCACTCTTCCTGCAGAGTGTCGAACGGAGCCCTTTGTACCTTGCATAGGTAATATGTTGATTTCTTCGGGGCATCCATTTCACGGCGCGTATGCCTGTAGACGGTTACTGGGGTTTCACACAGAAGAGATGTACGTCTTAGCTGACCTGAGGCCTGTTTTTCATCCATTGTTGTTGGTGAAGTTGAATCATCATCTGCAGAGTATGTTACGATAGGAATTCCGATAGGTATCTCAGACGAGGAAATAGATGATGCAGATGGTTGTTCATCATCTTGGCACATCTTGCTTTTCTCCCCGGTTTGATGAAAAACTCTCTTAACTCTAACCATTGTTCAACAAGCGTTCTTTTCCAGCGAATGCTGCAGGTAAATTGTTGCATTTTCCGCTAGTATTTAAAACAAACAATGAAGAACGCCCCTCTGTTTTTTAATTTGTTGATTCTAGATTCGCCCCCTAATGACAAAATCCTATTAGCGCGCTTAGTTACGCCCCTTGGCCATACCCCCCCGAGACACCTCAGCAACAGCGCAGACGCGTTAATTCATTAAACAGTGGATGTGTATTGTCAGACAATGCTCCAGACTTATAGCCAGGAAAGTGCCATTTTCCTCTTAACTACTTTGTGACTACAGTTGGTGTGAAGACTGTCTGAGACAATGCACACCTGTGGATGTTTAGAGGTCTGCCCATCTATTCATTAAACAGTGGATGTGTATTGTCAGACAATGCTCCAGACTTATAGCCAGGAATTGCTATTTTCCTCTTGATTACTTTTGACTACAGTTGGTGTGAAGACTGTCTGAGACAATACACAAGTTGTCTGCTTTAATTCAATAAACAGTGACATGTCTGAGGATTTTATAACCTTTATTTTTTATTTTTTCAGTTTGTTGTTACGTTTTACATAGACATACTGGTTACAACCTCTGGCTCCCACGTGGAATGAGGAGAAAACTGTTTTCTCTAAATCATCAATAACTATTGCTCTAAGATGAAAAAAAAGAAAAGCTTAAGGTAAGTAAAATTATCATCCATTTTACCAAATGGAGTCTCTCATGATTCCAAACAAAGTCTTTTAGCTGTAGAATCCATTTCTAATTTGGAAACAGGATGCTGAGCACTCATAACAATTTTTTTCAGTTCATTGGTTTCTCTGTTTTAGATCATCTCTACAACAGAAGCCAATTCATCCTTATTTTCTAAATAGCATCTAAATAACCCCCTGTGTTAAAACAAAATGAATTTACAATCTGTCAGGTTCTCTCTTCTTATCAGAATTTCGTGTGATGTGCCTGCATTAAATTGAGTGACCTTTTAAAGTGGAGAAACTACATGTTTTGTTTTTAGATGTAAAAAACATCTAAAAACATACAATTAGAAAGAGTCGCTTCCTTGTAATGACAACTTCCGGTTAATGACAACATCCGATTAATGATGATATCCGGCTAATGACAACATCCGATTAATGATGATATCCGGCTAATGACAACATCCAATTAATGATGATATCCTGTTATGTCACAGGAAGGCCCAGCCACCGGAAGTCCCGCCCTAGGACGTCCCCAGCCACCGGAAAATTTTGACAGGTGGGCGTCCCGCCCACCTGTCAAAATTTTCACACCTCGTTTGATTGAAGGATGTCCTTAATGTCTCTCACAGGTATGAGTGATTTCACTTTTTCTACATAATCACACATGTCGTCTGAGCTTCTGGTTTGAATTTCAGAGTTTTTAAAGTGGGGTCCAAATAAAAAAACCAGGGTGGTATTTTTTTTTATTATTGATAACTAATATACTGCAATAATATAATTGACTTAAAGGTGTTTAGCAATAAAAATCTTGCAGATCTATGTATCATTTAACAGAT
This sequence comes from Girardinichthys multiradiatus, assembly GCF_021462225.1. Classification (NCBI taxonomy): domain Eukaryota; kingdom Metazoa; phylum Chordata; class Actinopteri; order Cyprinodontiformes; family Goodeidae; genus Girardinichthys; species Girardinichthys multiradiatus. The sequence continues at coordinate 3,865,118 of NC_061797.1, forward strand.
TGCTAAAAAACACATGAGTTTCTTGTCTTCCATAACGTACACTTAGGGACCATCCAGTGCATTCTACATATTCTTTATGGTTTATTTCATGTATTAGATATGAGTTTTTAGACCCTAATTTCTCCATTGTGAGATCAATAACGTCAATCTTATCTTACTGATAACCACATTGTGCACCTTACAGTCAGCATCGGATGTATTCTCATAGGACTGTGTCGTATTTGGACCCATACTAGCGTTTAACCGCTAGTTTAAAACGTTTGGATGTAACAATGCTTCAACAAAAAGCCGAGAATGTGAGCCGTAATTGCAAACCACGCATCAATGAACATCTTCCTTTGACACTGCGAGAAACAAAACGGTCATTTTTTTAAATAACCTGCCAAGCAATATAACATTATCATGGTGTTCATGGTGAAGAAACATGTTAATATTACAAATATTTTTAGAAGTTTCCTCATTGGTCATATTTCAGTCCGTTTTCTCAACAATATACAGGTGTTTAGAGCGATGTGCGTTCCCGCAACGGGGTGCACTTTTTGGCATAACAGGTGCCGCTGGCTGCAACCGCTATTCCCTTTATTAATGCCCACACAGTGGATTATAGGACAGCTCCGCTTCCCTCAACTCGTCGCCCAGGAAACCTTTTCCTCAGCACGGTTCGCGTAAGATGTAATATTTGGGCAGAGAAAATTTGTTATGGATGAAATAATCTGAATGTTTTGTGATGGAAATTCTTGCAGTAAGCATTCTAAAGTGCTCTGCTTAACTGACTAACCTCAGTGACAGAGTCATTCAAATGCTGAATGCCTTTGAATAAAACTTATAAAGACAAAGTCCGGATTTTCTCTTGTTATGAGTCAACTTCTACCCACTTTGATAAGAAAATTCCACAACAATTTTAGCGTCACGAACAGGATTTAACGTGCCAGAGGAGACCACAGGAGGGGACACGGACGCCTGGCCAGCCTGAGAGTTGTTCTCAGTCCACTTCCATATTACGGGAGGGGAGTCCGGGTGCCCGCCTGCGGCTTCTGGCCGATTGGATCCGAACTATTTGTCTTCAAATATATCTGGGTGAGAAGTTGCTCTGTATGATATAATGTATATTATTATTTTTATTACACATTAACCATCATCTCCTAACTAATTAATTAGGTTCCAGAGTTGCGAGAGGGAGGACATCAGCTGAGGGCCAGGTCACCATGTTAGGGAAAACAGGGAGGTTCTCATTGGTAACAATGGGATAAAGCAGAACACAGGGTTTTGCGGGTGGTTTTTTGCAATTTTCTACACCTCATAAAGGAGAAAAGCCAGACGGCAGACGTGCCGCTGAATGGGTAAAAAAAAATGGTTCCGGAACCTTGAGGCATCAGGGGTGTCTCCTTCTTCATACTCTGATTTATAAAATAATGAAAGGAAAAAGTGGGGATGATTGTGTTAAATGTGCTTTAATTTGGAAGATAAGTTTGGTTTTTTACAGTGTGGAAGTTTGAGTGTAAATAAGTAAAAAAAAAGAAGTTAAAACTTTCCTGAAGGAAGTTTCATTTGTCTTAAATATTGTGATTGGTCGGAAAAGAAGGTAAAAAGTGAAAATGGACATTAAAGAGTGGAAAAGAAAGTTGTTTTAGAAAGGAGTATAGTTCATGTTGTGGAAGGAAGTGACAGGCAGGTGGACAACTGACTGACTGACTGATAATATTTCTTTGTGCAAAATCTGAACCTATACTAAACTTTTTCTTCTGCCTCTCTCACACACAAATACACACATATATGGGATTTGAGTTCAACATCTGCGTTTTTGAGTCTGGATTTTAGAAACCTGCCCTTCTCCATGGCTACTCCGCCAGAGACGCTTCTCCAGCACGGCCTGAAAGAGAGAGATCTGCCTTCCTGTCTGCCTGCTTGTTGCAAATCGGAGTGTGAGTTTCCACCAAAAACGAAACTCAGAAGAAGTCTGGCCCCACTGAGATGGACAACGATCCATGCTGTTTGCAAGAGCCAGAAGAGCGATACACTGGATTTATATTGAAAGCATCTTATGCGGGCAGAAGAGAAACCGGAGCAAAGTTTCTTCTTTCTCCCTCCTGAAAGAAGTTAAAATGGACAAAGAATGATTCAATGTCTCACCAACAGACCTGGAAAAGGCCTGGGTTGTTTTTTTTGGACTGATAGAGGACTGTGTGACAGTCTGACTCTGGAGCGATTAAGAAACTGATGGGGGTAACGTACAAACACACACACATTTGCATAAATCTTTTCCTATTTTCTGCAATGAAGAACGCTTATTAACCGCTGCTCATGTGACGCTTGCTTGACGTTGACAGATATAGCGGGTTAAAATATTATTTTAGAGTTAGAAAAGTATCTTTAAAAGGGTGATAACTTAACTCATTTGATACTTTCCAGTTAATTCTTTTAGAGAAACAAGTTCTCTTTTGTCGTGGAATATTCAGGGTCAATTATTCTAGTTATTAAAAGTTATTAAAAGCAGAGGAAGTTACAACATCTCCAAAACTCAGCAGTAACCAAGTGTTTCTATGTTATTCTCAGGACAGATCTCATGAAGGAGCATTTTTAAAACCCAGCGCATGCGTAACACCTGATAAGTTTCTCCTTCAGGTATTATTTTCTGTTGTCAGAGTTTGTATCCCATAAATCTAATGGGTAGAGACCTCATTAAAGCAGGCTTAGTTCTACTGCAGATGGTCTTCATACAGTCTCCGACACAGTATTTACAATTTGGTGCAGTTTTTGTCCGCAAGTGTTAACTGACGCTTATGGAAAGTACAAATTCATTGTTTTTCACAGCAGCTTCTGGGATGAGGTTATATTAGGTTTTTCTTCCCTCTTCTGATTCATGCAGCGTGTTGATTTACACTGTACCTTATATCAGGTCCTGACAAAAACTATGAAAGGCTTGGTTCTGCAGTTTCCTTTTTTCTCCCTTTGGAGAAGGAAAGGAAACCTGATCAGTTCTGTGTTGCATAGGAGTCTTAAAACACTTGTTGTTTTCTGAGATATGACCAGCTAAAACTTTTAAAACTTTTGAGAGTAATTGGTTTTGTTAAACACATTTCCCTTGGTAAAACAAACCTTTAAAATGAGAATGAAAAATTGGATTATTTAGAAAGATTCTGATTGGACAGTGGTACCACACAAAAAAAAATTAAACTAATCTCATGTTTCCTAAAAGACTCTGCATGAAAAGGCCTTCAGAACCGTGGAGTTATTTTCCACCACAGTACCAAGTTTTTTAAGCATGCTTTTTCTTTATTTTAAAACAGATCTGGTTTTTGTTTTGTTTTTGGCTTTTTAGCATAATGTTTGTCTGAAGCTTCTTATGAACTGGGTTAGGAGCAAATATGATCTGAGGTAAATTAGGAGCTGTGAACTCATAATTTTAAATCTGATTATTGTCCAAGCAGGAATAATATATTTAGCCAATCCTTTAATCTCTGCAGAAAGTTAACACCATTGTTTAATGCAGTAGTACTCAACTTGTGGTTCCTGGACTCCTGAAGCCCATGAGCCATAGATTTTGGGTCCATAAAATTATAATATTTAATTAAAGGTAGACCGATTACCTATTAAAATAGATCTAAGCCAATGATGAGTTCCAGTCATTTTGGTGGCTTTGAAATGCAATAATACTAAACATTTCTACTCTGGGGAACACAGATTGGGGTTGAAGAGTTTAGTTTTGGAACCAAGGTTAGGATTTTTATAACAGAATCAAGACAAGTAAAATCCTTCATTTTAGGAAAAGAAAATAAATAAAGGCTCTCTTAACAGTAAGAGGATGGTCGACTCAAACTCAAGTCTCCTTGTTTAATTTCTTAGGGTTTAAAGATTAAAGGAATACATATGAGTACAAAGATACACAAGGTGATTTCAGATTACTAAGAAATAAAATATTGGAACATTTATCAGCATTTGGATTATTAAAGAGGGGTTCTAGTAATTTTTCTAATGTTTCTCCCCAACTGTCAAAATTTAAATAGGCCAAATTAAAGAAAATGATGGTAGTTCTTTTTGAAACATTATGTGGGGAAAAGTCCAGTTTGGAGTCAAGCTTCTTATCTTAATATCTGATTAAGTCAAACACTGCAGTTTTGTTTAGTTTGGGTATACCATAAAAATGTCAATGCTGACTTTTCTAATTTCCCCTCGGGGATCAATAAAGTATCTTTGAATTTGAATTGAATTGAATTAAAATACTTCTTTGCATTTAACCTGAAATTCTGTAATACAGCTGCGATCAAATTGAGCCAAACAAAAAGAGAACTATGACAATAACTCTCAGGATTGTAGTTATTATTATAGAGTTACAGTACAAAGAATTAGCAAAAGGTTTCAGCATCAGTAAATTTGGATTCATTTAAGAGAAAACTGTTGCTGTGCTTCTAAATACTTTGAGATTTTTTGGACTATGTGCACTCATTTTTAAAAAAAGGATCCTGAAGATTGTCATAACAAAATTGATCAATTATAGTATTAAAAGATATGGCTGAGAAAACATATTCTGAAAAGAGATTATTAAAAATTTCTTTTAATTCCAGAAGCTTCAAATTTGGCCATTTGTCTGTCTTTGATGTTTTGTCTTTGTTTTGTTGGACTGAATGTTTGTTATATATGTTGCATGAAACAATAATCCATGTTTAGAATAATGTTTCTAAATCCCGGATTGATTAAAACTTTGAGTTTTCAGGAGAGTTAAGAAGCAGCTTGTTTCTGAGGTAGGTGCATGTTAACAGTTTTGCAGGTTCACTAAGATGGGATGGGATGAAGAAACTGTGGTTCCGCCCATAGGCTGTCCATCAGAGGTTAGTTCTGCCTGACTCCGCCCACCTACCAGGTTGGTTTATGCCTTTGTTGTCATGGAAACGCTCAGCACCTCCCTTCCTGAGTTTTAACACCGTTTAAGAGACAATAGAATCAAAATGCTTGTAGTGATTGTTGCCTTAATAACATGTTGTTTTTTTTTTGGATGTAGGATGACATTTAGTTTTATGTGTTTTACTATTAAAAGGTTAATGACTAGTTTGAAGAATTAGTTTTGCATGCAGAATCATTGGTGATTTATTAGATTGAAAGTTTCCCTGGTACCATTAAGCTAGCTGACAGTTCAAGATATGCCAAAAGTAAGGAATATATTTCTGATAAAGAATCAGAGTTATGATTTCATACTTGGTTGGAATTATTTATTAGATTCAATTTGTAGGGTTTATGCATCTGAATTACATTAGATGTCCATTAATCTAATACTCATCTTCTTACAAGACAAATCAGGATGATATGTGACTAATTTCTAAGTGAGACATTGATGAACTGAATAACTAAAGTTTGTGTTTTGTTGTTAATGGAACTGAATTGCAGTTAAAAACATCTGGATTTTCTTTATGTTGCTTTTGTTAAATTCATAGTGACACATAGTTATGTCAGAATTCATTTCTTTGGTTCTATCTAATGTGATTTTGGTTACTACAACATTCTTGTTTAAACCTTTTGCTGGATTGTCGCATGGGTTGGACCCTGCGCCAGAAGAGGGGAATGTCAGAATAAAGTAACATGGGGTTCCAAATGTTTTAGCACTCATGGGAAAAAGGGTAGCTCAGACCCCCAGTGAGGACTTAGTGACAATGCGAGAGAGACGTTGTACTTTGTTTATATAAATGGTGCATAGCTCCCTAAGACCACATTCTGAAAACCTCTCTGAAAGTATGTTGTTGATTCTTTTGTGAAATTTTACATCTCCACAGATTAGACCATTTTTGAAATTATTTTTGGGTATTCTGAAACTATGGAAATATTGACCTGTAATCAGACCTTCCACAAAGATCATGTCACATTTTTGATATTCAAAATATTTAGCTGATGGTCACTGCTAGTATATCAGGTGAAGTCAGAAGATCAATTCTTTTGATTTTGTTGGATGTTTTGATGAAGTTCATGTAGTTAAGCACTTAGGTTTGAGAATGGGACTTTGAATTGAAAATTAGCCAAGCGTTGTGAAGGCCCTGTTCTCACTTATATAAGATTGAGACAAAGGACACAGGCAAATCTCAGTCCTTTTGAAGTGCTGTGTGGCAGGTCTCCTAATTTGGACATGGGGATATTGCCAAGATCATTTTCTTCCACATCTTTGTGTGAAGGTAGGATGTTGTTTTACTGTCAAAACCTGTCCACTGTGTTTTCTCAAGTTTCACAGACAGTGAAGGCTGCATTACCAGAAACAGCCACTTCCACCCTCCAGTCCTTTTTTCCTGGCGACTGGATTCTGCTCAGAGAATCTAGGAGAAAACACTGGAAGTCCAGGGCTGGAATATCAGATCCTACTAGACACCCAGGAAAGCTGCAGGAAAGCTCCTCCAGCTTCATCTGGCTTCCAGGACACAAGTCATCTTCCAAATGGATCATCCACGGCCTGAAAGGTGTGAGGACAGCGGACCACCACAAGACAAAGAACTGTAAGCTGATCACTGGCGAGTGATTGAAGAGGTGGTTGAAGAACACTGTTCTTACAAGGGCACAATAATCCCTTGGGCAGTGCAACGTTATTTCAGAATCTACTTAAGGCCATCGCATTGCCTGAAAGTTAGAAATCATAAGGTCATTTGCCTCACTGCACACACACCACAGTGAGAGACACATAGGAAACATACAGGGAAGACCTCTACACATTTGCACATAACCTTTATCTGGATGATGGACTGGCGACGTCTGCAACAGAGAGACAGTCAAACATGCGCCATGATGCTTATTCTCCTTAATTTCTTCATATTTGGTGGCTACTAGGGGCTCCTTTGCCTGGACAGTGAGGGTCAGCCAAATTCTTTACTCCCACTTTGACAGCGAGACTGACTCTGAGGAGGAAATCTCGGATGCTTTTATCTAACTTTCATGTTTATTGCTTGATATCTATCATTATGGTATTATTACAAATTTGAATGTGTTCATTTCCACCGTTGTTTAGTTGGACTATGGAAGCCTAACTTCCAGCAGGTTAGAGTTCCTGTTTCTAAACATATTTCGAGAGGAGCTTCCTACAACCGCCCACCTGTACCAGACTGGTAACAGGGCAGCTTGAAGCCATTCAGGGGAGACAGCAGGATTTTGTTTTTTTTTTGTTTTTTAAGTTGTGTTTATAATATGTTTTCTTTGGAAAAAACTGTTTGCTTTCAGTACCAGAAGAAAGGACATACCACTTCAAGGTCACGATGCAGCTATATGGAAGGTGGTCTGTTCTGATGCTAATGATTGGTATTACAAGTATTTTTATAACTCTTGTGTTCATTTGGGAAAAGGTACAGCAAAGATAATGTAAGGATAATCTGAGGAATTATGCTAATAATACTCATCAGTGGATTCGAAGAGAGATTCATCACTTTTCTGACTACTATGATCATGCTGATAATGTCTGGTGGCAACGGATGCATCAAACTGTGAGGAAGATTGGAAATGACAGTTGCTATGTTTGTTGTTTGATTCCACGTGTTATTAATGATCAACCATTTTTTAGTACCTGTTCCTATTGATACTATTTTCTTTCCAGATAGGCAACATAACCAGCTGGTGGAGGTCATTTTTCCTTGGGTGAGGAATTATACTGTTAGGTAAAGCAGAAATGTTAGTAGATTTTCTAGTGAGATTAATTTAACATGTGCGTCTACGGGAACTCTTTATAGAATTCGGGGTAATAGAAATCCGATTAAAGGTCCAGATATTTGTATTACACAGGAGGAAAGTACACCTTATTTCCTTGGGAAGACAGTAGGTTGCGAATCTATTATATCTGTTTTATGTGCTTTAATCAACAGACATAAATTTGAGTCATGTCCTATCAGAACTGATCCTTCTACTATTTCAGGATCTTTGGTCCCAGATCCCTTTGTGTTAACTTTTAATCTTACTGCTTTATCTGAGGAAGGTTTCACTGATCTGACTACGGAACAGCAGGCTATTAGAACGATGAGTTTGCAAATAGAATGGCTTTGGGTTATCTGTTAGCTGAGAGGGGTGATGGTTTTGAATAATTTTCCTTTAGTTGTGATTATCTTGTAATCAGAAGAAATGAGTGTGATGGAAATTCTTGCAGTAAGCATTCTAAAGTGTATGACCTTACCTCGCTCCTCTGAGCATCTGTGTTAGGGGAGGAAGCTGTAAAAGCCATTATCAGAAGTTTAATGGTTAAAACCCACAGTTAGGATGATGTGTTGGGAAGGACAGATGGGTTCCTAGATAACTTTGTCACCTCTGAACCCGAGAAGGGTCTGGGGTCATAAAACACAGACTCTTTGAAGTTGAGATAACACTGTCATGTTCTGGTATAAATACTGTGTGTAAATGTTGATCGGGGCTCTGCTTAACTGACTAACCTCAGTGACAGAGTCATTCAAACGCTGAATGCCTTTGAATAAAACTTATAAAGACAAAGTTTGGATTTTCTCTTGTTATGAGTGAACTTCTACCCACTTTGATAAGAAAATTCCACAACAGTTTATTTCTGATAGTTCTAGAATTTTATTTAGTTATTTAGTTATAACTAACGCTCCATTATGAAACTTTCTTGACATTTGCTTTTTGTTTTTGTTGAGAAAACTCAGTTAATGGTTAGCAGACTAGCTGCTCGGCTAATGATGTGTTCTGTGTTGTTTTTAAAGTTAAGACAACTTTATTTAAAAGGTGGTTTTTAAACACACCTCAGCCACAACATGCCATCAATTCTTATGCATTTAAATCCTTCTATTAATGTATGAATGGTATTTTGAAGGTACATGTGTGACTTTAAAGGAGTGATAGCAGGCTATAAGTTTCCTGTCGGCTCCAACTGCTAACGGCTAAAGTAACACATGACTCACTGCCATTTTATGAGCCCGCAGGCTTTGTTGTCACCAGGTGAGGGCTTGTTAAAGATCATTTATCTCGAAAGTTGTTAGTTTTCAATCTAGGAAAATATTTCCCCATATATTATTTTACAAAATGTGAAAGCTAATTAAACGCTAGTTAAGAATCATTTACCCAGCAAGGTTGTTGGTTTTATTCAAAGTAATATTTCCTCAAATATTATTTTAATATTTCCTTAATATAGCGCAGTTGGTAGCACTGTTACCTTGCAGCAAGAAGGGCCTGGGTCCGACTCCCAGCCGGGGTCTTTCTGCATGGAGTTTGCATGTTCTGCCCGTGCATGCGTGGGTTCTCTCTGGATACTCCGGCTTCTTTCTACAGTCCAAAAAACATGACTCTTAGGTTAATTGGTCTCTCTAAATTACCCTTAGGTGTGAATAATGTCTGCATGGTAGTCCCGTGTGTCTCTCTGTTGCCCTGCAATGGACTGGCAACCTGTCCAGGGTGTACCCTGCCTCTTGCCCGTAGACTGCTGGAGACAGGCACCAGCTCCCCTGCAACCCACTTTGGAAAAAGCGGGTATAGAAAATGGATGGATATTTCTTTTAATATTATTGTAGTAAATAAAGACCTCTAATTAATCATCATTGAGAATTAGTCAACCAGAAGGTTGGTTTATTCAGGAAATAATTCTTTGAAATATTATTTTATTTAACTTTTTTTTTATCTGATCTTGCATTGTGAATGGTGGTTTGAAGGTACCAATTATTACCAAAGTTAGTTCCATGACTAACTTGACCTCATTTCCAGGTTCCTCAAGATAATCCTTGGTTTTCAAACATAAATAACATTGAATGTTAATGTTGCATGATTTTATTGGTCAGGGTTTTAACCATCTTTGATTCCCTTGTTCATATTGTGTATATTTAATTGGTCTTATTTTGCTTGGTAGTTTAATTGGATTCTTCTAGTAAAAAGTTTGTTGATTGAAATATGTTTTACTTTGAGTAGACTTCTCTTTGGTAATAAAGTCTTGTATTTTAAGAAACTGTGTGAATTTATTCCATGTGTGTGTACAGAATTTTGCTGTTCAGTAATGCCAGAGCTTGGGTCACCCCTTTCATTGTTGTCCTAATACCACCGCCTTATTGGGCTGGTATTCACCGGACAATACTTCACAGACCAAATTATTATTTAATAAAATATCTAAATATTCCTCAGTCATCTTAGAGAGCTCCCAACTTTCCTGTTAAGGACTCCTAGCTTAAGAGTGATTCAGTTTGCTGCTGAGGAAAACTCTTAGCAAGGAGACAAAAGAAATTCCTATCTTAGTGTGGAGGTATGGTTAACCCCACTGCTAGGTGTGACACTGTCTTCTAAGAGCTGTGATTAGTTGTTGCAGAAAAAAAAAAAGAACATCTCAATGAGGGCTGCTACTTGGATGGATATGACTGGTTCAATATGTCTTAAACAACATCCAGTGGACAGCAGAAGCCATAGCAGCTTTCCAGGATATTCACCAATCCCTGTAAGCACCTGTTTACACACCAGACATTTCAAAGGATTTCATTTTGCAAACTGATGCTTCTGAGAGGGATCTTGGGACAGTGCTTCTGCAGAGACCACCAGAAGACCAACGTCCCATCGCCTTCATCAGCCGTAAGGTCCAGTCAAGCTAGATGCACTACGCAACTGTGGAGAAGGAAGCCTTGGCCATTAAATGGGCCCTTGACTCATTCAAGTATTATTTGCATGGAAGTCAGTGCATCCTCCAAATTGACAACAAAGCCCAGCAACAGCTGGAAAGAATGAAGGACACCATTGGGAGAATCACTAGATTGTATCTTGCTATAAAGCCATACTGCTTTAAGGTTCAGTACATCCCTGGTAAAGAGAAAGCTACTGATTACCTCTCGCTGACAGGGAAGAGCAAGAAGTGGGAAAGTGTCAAATCCAAGGTCACACTCGAGAAAAATTTACTTAGTCATGCACATTGTTCATTAATCCAAACAATACTACTCTTTAGTTTGAGTTTGCAACGAAGTTTTATTGAGGTCTTTAAATTCATGGGCTCTAGTTGTAAGCACGCACATTTAGTTCACATGTATTTTTATCTGCTCAATTCTCACCTTTGATTTGTAATTATTGCTAATTTTTGTTTCTCTTATCGGTTTTTTACCTTCCATGATCCCTGGTATTTTGGCCAGACTAAAAGGTGGTGGCCAGGACTCAGCACCTAAATACCTGTTGGGGATAAGTGGACTGCACCACCAACTCTTGCTGGAGAGGAGGAATGTCTATTTTCTTTAAAGTAGTTCTTTTGTATTTAACTAAAGATTTTTATTCAAAGTTTAGTGGTTTTCATTTTCTTCTTTAGTGTTTAACAACAACCTTAACTGTACTGTTTTCTTTAGTCACTCCTATTGTGTCGTAATGGTCTGATCAACCAATATATATATCCTTGTGTGTCATGTCTTAACAGGTCGGTTGTTTGTGCAGTCAGTTCACTTGTTCACATTTTTGCTTGAGTTTAATCTTGTTTCTTTGGCCTGTTTTATGAGCTCAGTTAGCGACTTTTTTGGGGTTAAAATAAAAAATTCTAACTCCTTTAACTAATGCTTTTCTACTTGGTCCCTCACACCAGCTCTCTTTGAGCATCAATGTATTATTTTTTCCTTCTAATTTAAAAAAATATCTCTGAGAATTTAGACCGTACTTCAGCTTTACCATCATTTGATGAACTAGGACATAAAATGTACAAATACATAATTTTGTTTTATTTTCAAGTTCATACAATGGCAAATAGAAATATAATTAGTTTTTTTCAACCACATTTTAAATGAAAAAAAAACAAACCCATAACAAGGATGGGTGGAGCTGTGTATCTAACAGCAGTTGTCACACATTAAATCAGAATCCACATAATAAAAATGTCATCTTTAAAGAGAACGTGTTTTCTATAAAAAATCTTTGCAGAATCCATGTTATTTGTCTGATAATATGTTCAACTATTGGATATGGGTCAGAGAACGTCAACATCAGCAGCCTGCAAGGCAGAGGCCCAGTTTTGGTCTGATGGGAAGTCTGGCAGGACCCAGCTCTGAGGAACAGAAGAACCATCAGGGTGATCTGCAGCAACCAGAAATGAATCCCAATCCCTCCTGAAAGAACACACATATAAAACAGAGCTTCACCCAGGAGCACTTTTCAACAGAATGGTTACAGCAAATGTAATAACTGACAACAACAACAGAAGTTACCATGCTGAAAGTTACTATCTTCTCCTGCTGTAGGAATGACTGCTGGGAAAAAGGTACCTTTTCACATCAATTTCACATTAGACAAGCAACCACGAACCCCCCATAATGGACCACTTTGTCCTTTCACATCATAGCAGTCAATCCGCCATCATCAGGAAGAATTTACCTGAGCAATATAAGACGTGGGGGAAATCTGCATCATATTCATTTGTGCAAGCCATTTACCATTTGATCATCTTGCATCAGATTAGATGAGCACTGGATAATCATGTGGTTTCTCTGCTCTGTGTTCCCAGGCGACTCGGGCTTCTACTGCTGTCTGTGATTTGTATGCATCCTGTTACTGACCTTTATCCCATCTTCTGTTCTTATGTAAAGTTCTTGAGAAAAGTGTTGCTAATCAAGTGTGTGAGCATTTACACAGCAATAATCTGATCTGTTTCAGTCAGGTTTCAGAGCTCATCATAGCACTGAAACAGCTCTGCTGAAAGTCACTAATGATATTCTCCTGGCCTCAGATAATGGACTTGTGTCTGTTCTGGTTCTGTTAGATCTGTGTGGCATAAAGAACACATGCAGATCAGGGAATGAAAGCATGATCTGAGAGTGGGCTGGAGCTGCGGTAGTGTAAAACGTTTGCTACACTGAATGAGCCATGCGTGTTGCGAGACAAAACAAGATTGTGGATTAATGCCATTTGTACATTTTTCAGGAGAAGTGATGAATAAAAACAGAGCAAAACAGAGAAGGCGTCAAATAGCCCTGATGTCTGTTAGCCATTAGGAAGGGAGAAGTTCAATATGCATTTTATATGTCACTCATTATTTTGACGTCACTGAGATGCACCCCAGGCCGCCTTTGGTTCTGCAATGCTGGCTGTGTCTGAAATGTCACATTCTCACAGAACAAGGCCGACTTGATTTCTGAATGACCGAGTTGTATTCTGGATCGCGGTTCACCTTTCTGTTTGTGAGCAACAAAAAGGAACTACTATAAAAAATTATTGAGACTGTTCATTTCTACATATGTCAGCAAAATAAAAATATTGCCCCCCCCTCCCCGTATATTTGCACTTCATGTTTCAAATGAGGCTGAAGACAAACCTTATCTGTATCAGCGCCTGCAAGGAGTGTTCTGCTTGGCTGTAATAGTCGGTGAAAGGCTGAAGGACACATTCAGCTGGAAGCTCATCTGCAAAAACAAACCAATGAGGCAATGAGGCCGATGAAGATGCAGAGCAGTCCTGGGAGGAATCTCACGGTGTTACCTCCAAACAGCATGGAGTCCACCCTGCGTTTCCTCTCTAGCTGCCGCTCTCTCTCTTTCTTGACTCGTCTCTCCTGCTCCCTCCTCCTCTCCTCCTGCTGCTCTCCTTCCAGCATCACCTTCAGAGCCTTCTCCTCTGCTGAGTAAAGCTCTGTTCTTATCTTTATCACGCTTCTCAGCTGCTCCAGCTGGCTGCTGAACGCCTCTTCACACTGCAACTCAGTGGCAATACCTTTTAAACAACATGTTAGAAATGGTTGGATCAAGTTATGCAAATGTCTTTGGGCTTTGATGTGAGGTTATTTAAAACACGAGCATTTGAGCAGTTACATTTTATCAGCAAGAAATCATTTCAGACCTGAGCATCAAAAGTTTCATCATGAAAGAACATTTTAGTATTTGTTGTTTTTTCAGAGCCAAATGGAGCCGGTCAATTAGAACATAGAAGAATAAACCATCTCTGTGGATGATGCTCCAACATTACCCTCACCTTTCCTTAATGCTGCCTCTTTCCTTAGCCTGCGTAGTTTCTCCAGCGATCTCATGATCTCCTGCATCCTCTTCACATCTCCTTGTTTTTTCCTCACCTCACACAGGACACTGTCTGCAGACAACTTCAACTCCTGCTCCTAAGAAAGAAAACATTCAGCCAATCCTCAGCATCTCTATCATCCTTCTGCATGCAAACAATGAGCATATCATTACCTTCTTCTTTTCTTCTACTTGCTGTATCCGTCTCATCCTCCATTTATCTATGGAGGCCTCCTTCTCAGAGCTGAGTTCTTCTGCCAGTTTCTTCTCCATCTGCAGTTCCTTCTTGGCCCACAGGTGCCGGGCTCTTCTCTTTGAAATACGGGCCACTTTAACTTTCAACTTATCTAAACTCTGGTAGTCAGTGAGTTGGTTAACTTCGGCCTCCAGTTCTCTCTTTACGTGTGAAGCCATCCGATAGGACTCAGACCAGCCGCTGTCATTGTGTAGCTTGTGCTGGAGAGTGTGACAGAGCTCCTGCAGCCGTGAAACCAGCCGAGCTGCACCGTACAACGTCGCTCTAAAGGCGGGGATGGAGGCGAGGTTTGGCCGCTGCTGCTGTGGGCTGCTGGCTGTTCTACCTCCGCTCTGTAGGAACAACGTCAGCCACTGTCTGTCCTGCCTCCTCTGCAGCACCTCCTCATCCTCTTGTTGGGTTACAGTCTCCCAACTGCTGTCCCAATCCGGAGGATGAGGCTGTGGAGTACATGCCGAGCCCCCTTTGGATAGCCCCCCATCACGGTAGTCCTCTCGCTGTCTAAGCCCGCAGTCTGCCCGGGGAGGGGCGGCCCCGAGCTGGTGTGGAGGGCCCTCAAACGCCAGGACTCCGGGGCAACGGAACACGTTTCCAGTGGCGGGAGGCACCATTCCTGGGAAGTGTCCCGGTGGAGGGCAACTAAAAGGAGGCGGGGGGACAGAGGGGTCAAATCCATATGAAAGGGGATACGGAGATCGCCCGAAAGATGCTCCTCCAGGAAGAGGTACGGGGAAGTTAGCCGTTGGAGGTATCCATGGTGGAGCGGTGCGGTTCGGCTGTTCTATGGCGGGGTGTTGTATCCCTCCACCGAAGACATGATGCTGGGGATCATCTGCCTGACCGCGCTGATATGAACCCTCCATGCTGCGGGCAACAGTTCACATCAAATATATTACATTAATGAAATAACCATTACTATCTTCGTGCAGCCATTTTATCCACTTCTTCTGTTGTCTTTTAGGCGGCTATCAAACAACTGCATTTAGCGCCACCAATTGGACTGGAGTGTGTCCGGCGGATTGGCAGAAAAAAATATTTTATTCAAGTCACTAATTTCCAAAAAGCTATTTAGTAGGACAGATAGGTGTGGTAATATTTAGCTCGGAATGTTTTCTACAGTTGATGGCACATTAACCGAAATCTCTGTTGTGTTAGGTTTCTTTTAGGTATGAGCTTTGCATTATATCAGTTCATGTTTTAATTAGTCTGTCTGATTACAATGTGTGCATAATCCAGTTGGATGAGAGATAAATAAAAATGCTTCTTCCTTTGAAATATTTCTATTCTATTCTAAGAATGGGACAAAACTGGTGAAGCAGCTTACTGGGGTGGCCCCGATTTATAAGATAGGGGACCAGAAAGGAGGAGCAAAGTAGCTTCTGTCCTGGACTAGTGAACCAGATCTTTACCCTCATGGAATTGGTGAAGAAGTCACGTGAGTCTGCTTATTGGAGCTACATGTATTTTGTGGATCTAGAAAAAGAATTACAGCTGTGTCTCGGGAGGAATTTTGTGGGGGATGCTAAGAGAGTATGTGGTATCTTGGTGGCTTTTAATGGTTATCTTATCCTTGCACACTCAAAGCATAAACTGTGTCAGCATTCTTGGCACCAAGTCGAGCTTGGTTCCATTGCAAGTTGGACTCTACCACGGGTGCCACTTGTCACTGCTCCTGTTTTAGGTGTTCATGGACAAGATCTAAAGTAGTCATGGAGGGTAGGGTGTCTGACTTGGAAACCCTCGGGTCTTCACAGATGATGTGGTTCTGTTGGCTTCTTCTGGCCATAGCCTTTAGTGTGCACTAGACAGTTCACAGCTGTGAGGGTCAGCTCCTCTAAGTCTAAGGTCATGGTTCTCAACCAGAAAAAGATGGGTTGCCTCCTCTGGGTTGGAGGTCAGCTTTTGTCTTAAGTAGATTAGTTAAGTATCTTGGTTTCTTATTCATGAGTGGTGGTTACAAGTATTCATAAAGCTTGTGATATTTGATTCACTCTGACTATTCTAGCATGGACAGATGGATAGTCTTTTCTAGCAAGACATAGTAATATGCTAGGTTAAGTCTGGAGTGGTAAAAGTTATCCATAGACATAAATGTCTTTGAAAGCCCAACATGGCATATCTTGGCATAGTGTACAATAAGAAGAAGCCGGAAAAGTGAAATTCTACCATGGCTGAGGCAGCTGTCCCATTGAGATGGGGGAAAGTCCTGCAATTATTGCTGACTATCAAACTAGTAATTGTAACTTTTGCAGCACTTTTGGTTAAGTTTTATATTTTCCAAACGCTACAGAGTGCAGAGTGGATGACTGTGCCTGAAATAAACCCAATGGACATTTATTTAGCTAAAACATGCGTGTTTCTATATGGCTGAGAAAAATGTGTAGAGGAAAACATGACTCTGACCGAAGTACTCCAGTGCCATAGAGGGCGGTATACGCACATAAAATGCAACGGTCCTGTCCGCCAGTCAAAACCAACAAACATAAAAACCAAAAATGACAAATGCTGTTTGATGTATTATTCGTCTTTCGTTTTTGTTTGAGAGATGTTAAGTCAGATTTCTAAATACTCCAAATAAAGCTGGTCAGAGTAATGCAGATACATTGAAACACGCCATTTACCTACAAGCAGAAAAGAAGTGTGTTGCATTCATTGACAACGGGAAAACTCCGCGTTTAAAATGAAAATAACCACAGGAAGTGATTTTTTTATATCTGAATTGGTGTGAATCTGTCTACATTTGTAGATATGAATTAGACCAACTTGTCTAGCAGTTTCTTGAGTTGGTGTTCGTTGTAATTGGCGCTACATAAAACAACTGAATTTCTAACACAAAAATAGTTCCCAACATGCGCTGAACCGCTTTGACAATTTGTAAAAGAAAAGTTACGTAGAGGAAATCAACATTTAAATGTAATAGTTCCTAAGTTATAAAAGATTATAAGTGTACTGTATTTTATGTAGCATATTTTGTTCAGTTCTCTTTCAGCTCAAAACGGCTTTTGTATTAAAACAGCGAATCAACGCTGTGTTTTCCGACTTCCTGCTGTATGTAAACGCGTATTTTTTTTTTGTGTGTGTGTGTGTGTGTAGCGGTTTGCGGAAGTGTGTGTGAAAAAAAAGAGTCATAAGACCAGGCAGAAGATAGACAAAATGTTACCACGACAAGGATGAACAACCCCGGGCACCGTGACTCACCACCACCCCCAGCAGGACGGCAGCAGTGGCCTGAAGTGGCGGTCTGAAGCGGTGAATCTGTGACCCGGAGTTAGCAGCTAGCGGCGGGGTTTCTTCGGGTGGCTGTACGGCAGAGGTTGAGCGATTTCCGAACTGAATCAGTCCCGTCTGTATGTGACAGCCTAGCCCAGTCTGCCGCAGATGGAGGACATTAAAGTGTCTCCTGACTACAACTGGTTCAGAAGCACAGTGCCCCTGAAGAGAGTAAGTACATGCACCTCCTGATGTTTGTTCAGTGGTGTTTCGTGTTCAGATCTGTTAAATTATCCGGATACAGCATAGAATGGATAATCTAACATAGGTTTTGTTTTCATCACTGTGTGGTCTTTATCATGAGCATAACTTCATGTGTTCATGTGTCTGATTAAAAAGGTATGCGACCATCAGATCATGCCCCAAAAATGTTTCAAGGAATGTTTGAGGATCTCGTTTTGTGGCCCTCGATGAGGGGTTGTTTTAAAGATAAAAAAGGTCTGTTCAGCAGATGTTTGTGTTTTAACTTTTCCTTCCCAATATAAGGAAGTGGTTAACCCATATGTATCAGTTGTGATTAACCGACCTTTAGTACACAACTCTATGATCACAAGGTCCTTGCTGCTCTCCCTGAGCTTTAGGATCTTCATTAGCAAGATGTATGTCAGGGGTAGGCATAAAGAATACTGAAAGTCCATCTTAGTGGCCAGACTTCATCCAAAAATACTTTATTAATTCCAACGGGTTTTAGAATGTATTGACTGTTGCTAGAAAGAGTGAGGGAGAACTGATCTTCTGCATCAGTCGGTAAGATACCAATGGCAGACATAGTCTTAATATATTACAACCTAAAAATCAAGGCATACCAAATATTGCGTTCAAGTAATCATTTGCGATTGTGATTTTGCGCTCACCGATACTGCCATACTGATTGTGATTCGATATATTGTAGAACTCTAGTTATAAATGATCAGTATTTACTATAAGATACTAAGTGGCTGTTTATGTCAATACACATGCAAGTTACTTAAACCAGAGGTACGTTGTGATTGGATGAAAACATCTGGAAATATCTGCAATTTATTATTAAGCAACTGTGACATCACATCGAGGAAATAGTTTTTCCGGCCACAGTAAAGGGATCTATTGCTTAACATCTGGCTGTCATATCAAAAGGTGGAATTTCTGAGCAGTGATGGAGGTGTTCTCCTCCCAAACGGAGGCCGAAATGTTCACTGGTGGAGGAAGTAGTTGTTTTAATTCAGGGATGACCTGCCGGTTAATATACAACTTCCATCACCCACATGGATGAAGTTGGCTTACGCCACTCTAACAGCTGGATCTGACTGGTCACCTGGCATACAGTATATGATGACACTGAAATGAGATGAAAACCCCACCTACTCAGAGCACTGTTGGTGTGGCTGACATGTTTTTGGTGTTGACTGGCTGTCTCCATGGACATGTTTTTTATGATGCTATGTAGGCAAACTAGCAGCTAGGAGGATCGAGACATGGTGCAGCTTTGAACAGAGCTCTATACTAACTGCTGACTAAACTTGGATTAATGCAGCAGCTGCTAAAGTTAGTTTGAAAAAAAATCATTGATGCTCTTGGCTCATCAGGGAGGTCTCAGGGGGATTAACCTTCTGATCAGCTAACATTATGTTCCTTTAATATTTACGCATCAGGCTACAGGGCCTCATTGTATCCAGCTTCAGGGAGTAAGTATGTCAGATCGGCTTGGACCATCAGCAGTGTTGTATGTGGATGTTTGGTTGTATAATTCTTGGGGAGTGAAACTTTCAATGGTTTAAAAATGGCATATTTCTGACATGTTAATTGGGTTGGGGTAAGAAGGTATGTTAATACGTTACTTTCTCCCGGTAAAGAGGAGGAATGTGAAAATCCGTTCAGCTCCTAATCTAACATAATAAACCTAACTTCCTGATTTTAATGTAGAAAGAAATCATCACAACAATCAAATTTTCATCAGATCTCTCAGTCTAAACCCAAACTTCAAAGTTGTCTTTTCATTTGTAATCTCTTGAATTAAATCCTGTCAAACGTTCTGCTCAAAGGAAAATGGTCCAGTCGAAGTTGAAGCAGCTCAGCGGCTAAATAATTCTTTTTAAATAGCTGCCATGCAAATCCTGCTGTGCTGGCCCACCATCCCTCTGCTAATGTTAGCTTGAACATAGCCTTTTATTTTGTGGCTTTGTGCTATGCTACAGACAACTCTCAATGTTTACAAATTAGCCACTCATTCATTCTGCCCATTCTGGGTTTATCACTCTCTTGCTGGAGTATGACTCAGATGTGATACTTTCACAGTCGTGTTCTGTTGAGCTCCGGTGTGTGACAGCAGTTTATCAGGACTGTGTTGTTTGCTAATCAAAGATTATATTTGGCCTCACCAGTGTAAACATATTTGTTCATGTCCTGTATGAGGACCAAAGGTGTTTGTCTTGCTGCACATGTTCTTCAATACTCACTTCATCAGTCACAGGTTGCATCTAAGCTGTGAGTGAGGCATAATGTTTACTGGAAAATCTGAAAGAAAACAATAGAAGTGCAAGTTTTTTTTTTATGTTGTGAGGCAATATCAATATCTGGAAAGAAATCTTCTGACTTGCACCTACCGATGGATTTCAACTGAAGCCCCTTTCGGATCATAGCTCCACAATAAACATGCAACCACGAACCCCCATTATAAATAACTTGTGTCTTTTTGCATCATACAAGTTGATCCGTCAAGCTCACTGACCCTGTGTGCTTTCACAGCATACTGTTGAAATTGCAGAACCAAAGGCATGGTTTTCAACTGTTTCACCTGAGCAGAGGGTGAGACGTGTGGGGGATTTGCTTTTCAAATCTATTCAGTTGTTGTGCACCATCCTTAACATGTCATTATCTGCATCAGATTCTGCTGAGAAACATTTTTCTCTGATCAGACAATCTCTGGACTAACATAGGATGCCCCTGCTCTAACTCCACACCAAGCAGTTTTGCTGCTTCTGCAGCTGTCCTCACTTTGAATGATATTGCTAAGTAAAACTCGTTCCACCATCCCGTTTTACCCCTTATAGTTCATAGTGATTTGTGACTATCTCCTGATCCAGATCAGGATGACTGTAACCACAGATTCTGATGGGACCTTTCAGCTGATGGCTAGCCATAGAGTACAAGTGTAGATCAGGGAACCAAAGGATGATTTTAAGGTGGCTAAAGTCTATATAACAAAAATCATATGACAGCCACTGGGGTAAACCCCAACACGAGACCGCTGAGCTGGGGGTCAACAAACACTTGGGTTTGTTGACCCCCAGCTTGGGTTTGAAAGGCTTCATGTTGGTCACGGGAAACAATATTAGAACAAGTAAATCTGTTTACAAGACTGAAGAAACTGTGCATTGATCCTGGCCACCTCACTACAAGGTTGGTGAGTTGCATTTGCACATCTGATTTATTTTGTTCATTCATTGGATAAAAATGATATGCATGCGCTGCAAATTCCACCTTAATGTTGGCCTGTATGGAGAGGTAGTATCTCTGGCTGAAAAATGGATTACTTCATCCAACAGAGCTGCGGTGGCTCAGCTCAGGTCCTTCCAGCTTCCTCTGAGCTGCTTCTGTTGCTAACATTTCTAGAGTGGTCAGCAGCAGTATGGATATGGGCAGCGCAAAGATTCTCAAAGTCTTGTACTCCAAAACCGACTAGATCTCCGAGCCCAGTTCCAATAGGATTGTCCTTGAAAACCTTCAAGAACAAGCAATTCACCCAAGGTGTAAATTGCTGTAAAGTGCCCAGGGAGATGATCAAGGCTGCAGAGTAGGTGTTAGGAAGATTCAATCTGAGGCTACCTCCTCTGTTTAGTGTTGGTTTTTCACATTTAACATAGATGGCTTTTTTCACTCCTGTCTCTAAACCGCCTGTCTTCCCTGTCCAAAATGTGCACATTATTGTCTTCAAACAGGTGTCCCTCGGCTTTGTGATGTAAGTGAACGGCTGATTGTTCCACGTTGGCCCATCCTTTTGTGCCGTTTAGTTTCTCCAATTTAGAGGTCAGGACATTCCTCACTGTGCTGGACTGCATATACCACACAGCTGAGCTTGTCTTATGTGTTTAATCCTTGGGATGGACCAGTCTCTGTCTGAGAATGTTGTTAGGTTTAAAATGCACCAGAACATTATGCTTGGAAATTGTATCGTTTGGGAAATGTTTGGATAATCATGCAACATGACCCAAACATTGAGCTAAATAGAAGTAAATAGTTAATAATTAATAATTCCTAATTACTCCATTATTGACCTCAATGACCCCATCGCTGTGATTTTTCTTATTACGACTTATAAGCCTGTTACTTCCAATATGTTCAGAACTGAATAAACCTCTTTAAGAAAAAGCAGAAGTCCAGTTACCGTTTGCTTTAGCATTCAGGATTATTAGGTCCTGGACACCGAGAATCTACACCATCCCCTAGGTGTTACTGACAAAAAAACTGAAGTTGGCGTGGGCTGCGCACATTTCCACGATCAGTTATAATATGCTGTTTCATTTGGGATTTCTGTTATTTGTAAGGGTTTTTAATAAAGATGAATTCTTTCTGTTAAGGCTTTACACTTTTAATAGGGTGTGCTTAGTTTTTGAGGCAAATGGAACCGTTTGGTTACAGAACTGATGTTTGTGTTCCAGATTATTGTTGACGATGATGACAGTAAGGTGTGGTCTCTGTATGATGCCGGCCCAAAGAATATCAGGTGTCCAATCATCTTCCTTCCGCCAGTCAGTGGAACTGCAGAGGTTTTCTTCCAGCAGGTGCTGGCCCTGACTGGCTGGGGTTACAGAGTCATTTCGGTGAGTTCACTGCAGTAGGAACACTGTCGTTGTTCACTGTCATTCACAAGAGGATAATCAAATCTGCTTCACACATTTCTCACCACTGAAATTCTTAATGCTCATTATGTATTCAGACATATAAAAATACACAAAAAACATCAGACACATACAGTTGAAATCAGAAATTTACTTGCACTGTATAACAACACACGTGTCCTGTTTCTTCTACTGCTGAAGGACAATCAGACTAAAGCTACAAGCAGATATCTGATGACCTGAGGGGTCGACATGATTCGTACTTGACTAGTAACTCAGAAAGGAATTTTGGCCCAAGACCATTCAGTGTTTATAAACCAATATCAGAATTTAAAATCTGTGCATTTACAAACAGGGGGCCAATGCAGTGAAAAGCCTATCTTATGCTAGATTGGGCTACTGTGACTCTCTCCAGCCAATGCTGCTGCATCACATTTGTTTTTGTATCAGATTTGAATTTATTGATTAGTGATCAGAAAAATTGCCTGTTTCCTTTTTTCTTTCATTTAGTCTGATGTGGTTTGTTTTTCAGCTGCAGTATCCTGTGTACTGGGACCTCATGGAGTTCTGTGATGGCTTCCGGAAGCTTCTGGATCACCTTCAGCTGGACAAGGTCCAAGTTTGTCCATTCAGATCCCTTAACACCCATTTATGCTCCCTTATGTATGTAAATAATGCTTCTGTTTCTAACGTTGTCGACTGTTACTGGCCTCATGCTTTCACTGCGTTAATTATGTTGCTGTTGTTGTTAGGCAATATAGCCACTGTAAGGCAGTCATGAGTTAGCTTCTGAATTCAGAAGAAAATAATCAACCAAATCTGTATAATGTACATTCACAGAAGAAACATAAAAAGAGGCACCGCAATAGACTATGTCACTATGTCAAACATATCGATGGGGAAACGCAGACCGACCTAACACCGGCAGCACGCTATGCTAATTTGCTGTCTTTAACTAACAGCTACAGGTAGCATAACTGTTACAGTAGAAGCATCATTTGTTTACATGACGCTTCTTATAGATGCTCATTTCACTTGGTGATTGACCTCCACCAAGCTCATGTATGCTGCACTGCTCCAGCTCGAAATGCCATAAAGGAAGTTTAACCCGAAATGTACAGTGGGGAGAACAAGTATTTGAAGTCTTTCATTTTTATCATAGTACTCTTCAACTGCGAGTAACGGAATCTAGAACAGAAATCCAGAAAATCACATTGTGTAATTTTTAAAGAATAAATTAGCATTTTATTGAATGAACTAAGTATTTGATCACCTAACAACCAGTAAGAATCCTGGCTCTCTCAGGCCTGTTAGTTCTTCTTTAAGAAGCCTTCCTGTTCTCCACTCATTACCTGTATTAACTGCACCTGTTTCAACTCGTTATCTGTATAAGCACACCTGTCCACACACTCAATAAAAAAAACTCTAACCTCTCCACAATGGCCAACACCAGAGAGCTGTGTGAGGACATCAGGGATAAAATAGTAGACCTGCACAAGGCTGGGATGGGCTACAGGAAAACAGCCAAGCCGTTTGGTGAGAAGGTAACAGCTGTTGGTGCAATTATAAGAAAATTGAGGAAGTTCAAGATGAAGGTCAATCTCCCTCGGTCTGCAAGATCTCACCTCGTGGGGCATCAATGATCACGAGGAAGGTGAGGGATCAGCCCAGAGCTACATGGGAGGTCCTAGTCAATGACCTGAAGAGAACTGGGACCACAGTCTCAAAGAAGACAAGTAGTAACACACTACACCACCATGGATTAAAATCCTGCAGCGCTTCAAGGTCCCCTTTCTCAAGCCAGTGCATGTCCAGGCCCGTCTGAAGTTTGCCTATGACCATCTGGATGATCCAGAGGAGGAATGGAAGAAGGTCATGTGGTCTTCAGCTTTTTGGACTAAACTCCACTCGCCGTGTTTGGAAGAAGAAGGATGAGTACAACCCTAAGAACACCATCTCCACCGTGAAGCATGGAGATAAAAACATCATTTTTTGGGGATGTTTTTCTGCAAAAGGAGCAGGAGGACTGCATTGTACCGCGGGGAGGATGGATGGGGCCATGTATCAGGAGATCTTAGCCAATGACCTCCTTCTATCTGTAAGGGCATTGAAGATGGGTTGTGGCTGGGTCTTCCTGCATGGCAATGACCCGAAGCACAGAGCCAGGGAAACTAAGTCCATGTTGCCCAGTGACAGCCCTGAAACCTGAAGGATCATCAGAAGATCTGTATGGAGGAGTGGTCCAAAATCCCTGCTGCAGAATGTGCAAACCTCATCAAGAACTACAAGAAACGTCTGATATCTGTAATGGCAAACAAAGGTTTCTCTAGCAAATATTAAGTTTTGTTTTTCTGATGTATCAAATACTTGTCATGTTTTAAATGTAAAATAATTACTTAAAAATCACACAATGTAATTTTCTGGATTTTTGCTTTAGATTCCGTCACTCACAGTTTATGATAAAAATGAAAGACGTCTACATGCTTATAAGTGGGAAAACCTGCAAAATTGTTAGTGGGTCAGATACTTTATCTCCACACTGTAAATCAGTGAATGTGTGTTTGATTGCTCTGGCTTTCCTCAAGGACCCAGCTGTGTGACACAAAAAAAAACAGAATTTCGGAACTGACATTGAATTATAGAACTGAAAGTGGTCAAAGTGAATTTTCAATACAACGAAATACATTTTCAAAGCAAATGAATTCAGTTTCAATTTGGTCAAATACATTTTCAAACCAATCCATTTAATTTTAAATTACACAAATACAGATTCAGTCTGAGCAGTTGAAATTCAGTTTCTTTTCTCATATTTTAATGGCATAAGTAATTTTGATGCTCATGTGTACATAAAGTAGGAGCTACAACCCCCTGACATTAGTTGGATTTATTTATCTATCTATTTTTGAACCTGTCCTGTCCAGCAGAGTAGCGCCCAGAATTGCTCAACAGGTTTAATTTCACAAGTGAAGCATTACGGCTAATGCTAAAATGCTCCGCTTGATGTATGTAAAACAAAATTTATTAGGAACTGCTTTAGGATTATTTCAAATGCAATGGAGATGGAAACGGGAAAAAAAGAAGCGAGAAAGACAGAGGTCAAATTGGTAAAAGGGAGAGAAGGAGAAAAGAACAGAGGATAGAAAGCAGACTAATTTCTGTGTAAACTGTCTCTAAGTTGTCTGTGTGACACTGATCCTGTGTCACACTCAGGTCCACCTGTTTGGAGCCTCTTTGGGTGGATTCTTGGCTCAGAAGTTTGCAGAGTATACTCACAAGTCTCCCAGAGTGCACTCTTTGATCCTGTGTAACTCATTCAGTGACACCTCCATATTTAACCAGACATGGACTTCAAACAGGTGCTTTTCACCATCACTGACATGATGTCTTCCTCATAAAGTATAATTTCTTTTTTTTATTCATGCTGATTCTTTGTGCTGCTCAGTTTCTGGCTCATGCCAGCATTCTTACTGAAGAAGATCGTTCTGGGAAACTTTGCAAAAGGACCTGTGGACCCTAAGATGGCAGATGCAATCGACTTTATGGTAGACAGGGTATGTATCTGCGGGGTTCAGTCGCCGTTAATAACAGCATTAACAGCAGAGTAACGTCTTCATGCTTGTGTTTATATATTAACCTTGTCAGTCCATGTGTTTTCCTTCTGCAGCTGGAGAGTCTGACCCAAAGTGAGCTAGCTTCGAGGCTAACACTTAATTGTCAGAACTCCTACGTTGAGCCTCACAAAATAAAAGATGTTGCTGTGACCATCATAGATGTAAGTTTTTTTTATCAACTGTATCTGATCCTATTCTCTGGGTTTTAAGCACATTTGACTGAGTTCTGTTGTTGATGTCGAGGTGTTTGATCAGAGTGCTCTCTCGCTGGAAGCCAAAGAAGAGATGTATAAACTGTATCCCAATGCTAGAAGAGCACATCTTAAAACCGGAGGAAACTTCCCATACCTGTGCAGGAGCGCTGAGGTCAACCTCTACATACAGGTTTGTTCCGATTCACTTCATTTCATTCACAATATTTTAAACACTAATCTACAATATTTGTGTTATGTCTAAATGTAGGTCATATAAAAATAGAGTCTTGAAGTAAGGAAAGTTATCATTTAAGAACACCCAACATGTTTAAACTAATTAAATGGTCCAATGCCCCACGTGTATGGCAGAATATTATTGTTTTAATAAAGGAGTGCGAAGTCCAAGGAAGATCTGTAATTCCGGAGGCGATAAGATTTTTTGGCAAAAGATTTCTCAACGTTTGAATTTGCCATTTATCAACTTGTTTAAAGACAGGCTATTAAGGTTGTTTACTGGATAGATTATGCACAAATGCCTCAAAAGAGCTAATTTTGACCTTAACCTGGCTGCTGACACAAACTAATGCTCTATTCAAGAGTGAGCAACAAACCTGGACAAGTTCATGCAAAAAAAGCTTTTGTAACAGATTAATTGGTTAAACATTATTAATGTTTCAAGAATTCATCAGTTTCAATAAATTTTAACCAGTCGCATATTTATTAAAAATATCAATCTAAAGGATGAGCCATTTTGCTATAGAGAGACATAATATTTAAAGAAGGAATGGCATTTTGTATCTTTATCACAAAAATAAATAAGATTTTTTAGATTTACTTACTATTTATCACTCTAATGATTAATCAAACAATGAACAATTTAACAAAATACTACATATCCAAAATACTATGAATAAGGCTGATTAAAGGTTTAACTTTATCCAAGTGTGTGGTCTCTCTCTGGAGTTCAAAGAAAGGGGCTCAGGCCTAACCTTGAGATATACACTTGACATTAATCTGAGAGAACAGTTTGGGGGCGGAAAAGGGGAGGAGGGGATTCAGAGATTCAGAAGCACCTTTTCTCTGTCAGCTTCAGAACCTGCCACATTAGAACTATGAGGAGAAACTTGTTTGGTCTAAATTTTGCAGTAGTGTCACTCAGAACCTTATTTTGGTTACTGACTGTATTTCTCACCATCATCCATCTCTGGTCTTGGCAGAAAGGAAAATTTTTGCATAACCAGCATGTGTTTAAAGCCAAAGGTCACTCATTCAACACCCCTGTTTTAAACGGGCTAATTACAGTTGTGCTCATAAATTTACATACCCTGGTGGAATTTTTGACTTTTTGGCCATTTTTCAGTGAATATGAATGATGACACAAAAAACAGTTTTTCACTCATGGTTAATGGTTGTGTGAAGCCATTTATTGTCAAACAAATTGTAAACTGTGTTTACTCTTTTTAGATCACAGTGACAACAGAAAGTACCCAAATAAAGTTTACACCCAGTTCTTAATACTGTGTGTTGCCCACTTTAAAATCAATCACCGTTTGATTCTTTTGTGGTAGTTGTGGATAAGACTCTTTATTTTCTCTGATGGTAAAGCTGCATATTCTTGTTTGCAAAAAGCCTCCAGTTCCTGCAAATATCTGAACTGTCTTGCATGAACTACTCGTGTGAGATCTCGCCAGAGTGGCTCAATGATATTGAGGTCAGGAGACTGAAGTGGCCACTCCAGAACCTTCACTTTGTTCTGCTGTAGCCAAGTATGTTCCTTTCCCAGCCTTTGGGCTGAATAGTGAAAATTGTCCTCCAGTATTTTCTGATAACATGCTGCATTCATCCTGCCATCAATTTTGACAAAGTTTTTCGTGTCTTTAATTCAATTCAGTTTATTTATATAGCACCAACTCACAACACATGTTGTCTCAAGGCACTTCACAAAAGTCAGGTTCATACATTCCAATTAATCCTAACCATTGAACAGTGCAGTCAGGTTCAGTTATTTATTCAAATTGGATAAAAAGTTTTTCTATCTAAAGAAACCCAGCAGATTGCATCGAGTCAGAGACTTGTAGCATTCACTCCTCCTGGATGAGCATGTAGAGACAGTGGACAGTCACTGGCGTTGACTTTGCAGCAATCCCTCATACTGAGCATGCATGTAGCGACAGTGGAGAGGAAAAACTCCCTTTTAACAGGAAGAAACCTCCAGCAGAACCAGAACCAGGCTCAGTGTGAGCGGCCATCTGCCACGACCGACTGGGGGTTTGAGAGAACAGAGCAGAGACACAAAGAGAACAAAGAAGCACTGATCCAGGAGTCCTTTCTATGGGAAGGAAAAGTTAATTTTAATGGATGTAGCTCCTTTAGTCGTTTCACCTAGAAAGAAAGAACAGATAAACTCTGAGCCAGTTTTCAAGGTTAGAGTCTGAAAGAGAACATAGAGTTAGTCACAGTAAAGCTCAGTCAATCGCCATGTCTAGGACAGAGACAGGGTTAAACACTAAAGACAGGGCCATGTGGATCATCTGTAGAGGGTGAGCATTAAGTTGTTGCCAGCAGAAGCTTGGACGGTGCCCCTCTCCAGAAAGATGTCACAGGTAGACACAGAGCCAGGCGAGGTGTAGCTTCTAGGAAGAGAAAAGAGAGAACAAAGTTAAAAGCTGAAATAACAGCAAATAATGCAAAATTGGAGAGTAGTGTGAGAATGTAGCGAAGAGGGTGAAGTGGTCATTAAGTCCTCCAGCAGCCTAAGCCTATAGCAGCATAACTACACAGATAGTTTCAGTTCAGATTATTTAGTTAAACAGTACTTATTTACAACAATGTCGTCTCAAGGAACCCCACAAAGGGTCCCACTGATGGTCATTGTTATACTAAAAACCACAAGGATCGGGATACCTCCCTCTGTCAGACTGATTATAACCATTGGAAAAGAGAAGGGGTCATACAGGTAGCAGAAATGGAGGGTGTGTTTGCACCTCAACCATAACTGAGCCGGTTTAGGCTAAACCTGACTCCCCCTTACTCCAACCAACAGGGAGGGAGGAAGGATCCCTCCCTGATAAACTAAGCCACTCTAACTATAAGCTTTATCAAAAAGGAAAGTTTTAAGCCTAGCCTTAAAAGTAGACAGGGTGTCTGCCTCACGGACTAAAGCTGGGAGCTGGTTCCACTGGAGAGGAGCCTGATAACTAAAGGATCTGCCTCCCATTCTACTTCTAGAGACTCTAGGAACCACCAGTAAACCTGCAGTCTGAGAACAAAGTGCTCTGTTAGGAATATATGGAACAATCAGATCTCTGATGTATGATGGAGCTAGATCATTAAGGGCTTTATATGTGAGGAGGAGAATTTTAAATTCTATTCTGGATTTAACAGGGAGCCAATGGAGGGAAGCTAAAATAGGGGAAATATGATCTCTCTTTTTAATTTTCATCAGAACTCTTGCTGCAGCATTCTGAAAAACTGCATTTTGTGGACATCCTGATGGTAAAGAATTATAATAGTCCAGCCTTGAAGTAACAAATGCTTGGACTAGTTTTTCAGCGTCACTCCTGGATAGGATATTTCTAATTTTGGCAATGTTCCGGAGATGAAAGAAGAAAATCCTAGAAACCTGTTTAATATGGGATTTAAATGACATGTCCTGATCAAAAATAACACCAAGGTTTTTTACTTTATTACCGGAGGTCAATTTAATGCCATCCAGGTTAAGTGACTGACTAAGCAGTTTCAAGACAGCTTCTGTCTTGTCTCAATTTAGAAGCAAAAACTTAAAAGTCATCCAAGTTTTTATATCTTCAAGACATGCTTGTAGTCCAACTGTTTGGGTTCATCAGGATTTATGGATAAGTAAAGCTGAGTATCGTCAGCGTAACAGTGAAAATTCATCCTATGCTGCCTGATTTAGCTAACACATCCCTAAAACATCAGCGATCCATCTCCATGTTTCACAGTAGGAATCGTATACCTTTCATCATAGGCCTTGTTGACTTCTCTCCAAATGTAATGTTGAGTAAAGTTAAATCACTCCAAATGACTTTGTTCCAGAAATGTTGAGGCATGTTACTGTGCTGTCTGGCATATGGTAAGTGGGAGACATTGTGGCATTTGCGTACTAACGGCTTTCTTCTGGCAACTCGACCACGCAGCCCATTTGTTTTCATGTGCCACACCAGAGTCCTGTTTTTCAGCTGAAGCTATTTGTGGGTTTTTCTTTGCATCCCAAATAATTTTCCTGGCAATTGTTGCTGAAAGTTTTGTTGGTCTACCAGACTGGTTTGGTTCAACAGATTCCCCATTTTTCCACTTCTTAATGTGTTTGAACACTGCTGATTTGCATTCTCAATTCCTTGAAAATCTTTTTATATCCTTTTCCTGTTTTATACCGTTCAGTTACCTTTTCTTGCAGATTCTTTGAAAATTCTATTACATTCCCCATGACTCAGAAACCAGAAATGTCAGTGCAGCACTGAATGAAAGATCCAAAGTTCTTTCAGGAGCCCAGAAACTCACCGACCTTTCATGCACACAAACTGATTACAAGCAAACAGGTCACAGGTGTGGATACTTACCTTTAGTAGCCATTCAGACCCATTTGTGTGACCCATTTGCAGGGTATGTAAACCTTTGATCAGGGTCATTTAGGTAGTTTCTGTTGTCATTCTGATGTAAAAAGAGTAAACCTAGTTGTTTGGAAATAAATCGCTTCACACAATCACTAACCATGAGTGAAACTGAAGTTTGTGTGTTAGCATTCATATTCTCTGAAAAATGGCCAAAAATCAAATAAATCCACGAGGGTATGTAAACATATGGTCTGGTAAGAAGCCATTCATTCGATTCAGGTGTGTTGGGCCACAGAACAGCTGGATTAGATCCAAGATGGTGCTGCCGATGACAGCCTCGGAGCTTTGTTCTCTCGTTTTCTGCAGATTTTTGTAGTGCTTTCTGCCTCCATTCAGTGGTCTCTTTCAACAGTGAGGAGCTTCTGAATGTCAGACAGTCTTCTCTTGGCATTTTTCACCATCACGAAAGTTTTACGGAAGTCCTGGCCAGCGGAGAGGCGGCTCTCTATGGGCTATACATGCTCGTGAAGCTCCGACAGCACGCACTGCGCTCAGTCTTGCCTTCAATCCACCTGCCATGTGCATTCCCTGGCCAACAAGATGGATGAACTGCTTCTCCTCACCTGTAAAAACTGGGACCTCCATGGATCTGCTGCTATCTCCTTTACTGAAACCTGGCTGAGTGAGAACACCCCAGACTGCGCTCTTCTGATACCGGGTTTTCAGCTGTAATCGGGGGGGGGATTATGCTTTTACATAAACAATTGCTGAAGAGAACAACTGGCTGAGCTGATAACAGATGTAGAGAAAAAACATCCAGACTCTCTCATCATTGTTCTTGAGGATTTTAACTGTGCAAACCTCTCCAGTGAACTTCCGAAACACATTAAGTGTCCCACCAGGGATAAAACCACTCTGGACCACTGCTAAACAACTTTAAAGGATGCACATCATGCTGTCACCAGGGCTGCTTTGGGACTTTCTGACCACTCTGATCCATCTCATCCCACCTTAGTTCACTTCTCATCTGAGGCAGCTGCGCAGGGATAAGGAAGAGGCTCACAGCAGTGGGGGCCGGGCCCTGTATAAGCAGGCCAGGAACAAACTGACCAAGGAGATCAAAGCATCAAAGAGAAGATACAGTGAGAAGCTAAAGAAAAGCTTCTCACATGGAATGTTTCTACTGTCTGGAATGGTTTGAAAAACCTGACTGCCTACAGGAGCCATTCCCCCAACCCTGAGCAGAATCCTCGCTTGACAGATCAGTTGAATGGCTTCTATTGCAGCTATGAAAAGCAGCAATTTACACCTCATCCCAACACCTCCACATCCCATTCAGACACAAATTGTTGCTATACACCAACCACCCACCTACCTTCAGACCCCCTGCCTGCACCAAGGATCTCAGAGGAAGATGTAACTAGGCTCTTTTAGTGCCTGAAAACAAGGAAGCCCTCAGGACCTGATAATGTCTCCCCATCATGCCTGAGAGCCTGAGCCGGCCAACTGGCACCCATCTTCACTGAGATCTTCAACAAGTCACTGGAGCTGTGTGAGGTTCCCTCTTGCTTCAAACGCTCCACAATCATCCCAGTACCCAAGAAACCCACCATCACAGGATTAAATGACATCAGGCCTGTCGCCCTGACGTCTGCGGTCATGAAAACGACTGATGTTGAAGCACCTGAAGGACATCACAGGTCCCCTGCTGGACCCCCTACAGTTTGCCTACCGGGCAAACGGGTCGGCAGATGATGCATTCCACTTTTGACTACACTTCAGGGTTCTCGCCAGCGCCACGCTACGCTGAAAGTTGTCACCGTTACGCTGAAATTTGTCTGATAGCGTATCGGCCCTTTGCCTGACATCTGGGAGAACCCTCTGCGTGTGGTTTTTATGTTGGCTATTGCGCATGGGCTGAGTCTTCCCTCTTCCTTTCACCCTATGACCCTGTGCAACCGCTAACGGTAAAGTTTCTAAAATCATGTCAGCTTCGAAGGGTGGGTATAAACTGCGTCATATCACGGCGTTCTTCCCAGTAGCTGCTAAGCACAAATTGGGTGACGGTCAGTCCTCTAATGGCGAGGAGCAAAATGAAGGGCCTGCTAGAAGTAAAAAAAACATTTTCGTTACCTGCAATAAAAATAAAAACAACACTTTGCAAAAAGGAAAACTAACGGAAACTGTAATAAGTGTTCACAAAACAAACTAAAATTAACAGAATTTATGGAGATAATGTGCTTAGTTTTCGTTTGTGTGTCTCATGCAATAGTATTAAGTCTAGTTTCCGGTTGTTGTTTTTGTTCTCGCTGTGACGCATTCCGCCAGCAGATGGCAGGTACGTCAGTCATGTCATCTGTGCGGTCCATCCATACCTAGCGTCATGTGTGGCGTGTGGGGCGCAACAACTGCTATTACGGTAGCTGTTGACGCTGCTATTAACGTTACAGACAGAGTAGTAGAAGAAGAGCTAAGCACGCTGCCTTGGACTGGGTTGACCCTGGCTGTGATGAAGTTTGGTAGGGAACGTCTCTAGTGTTGTCAACATTCACTGTGCCAGGTGTTAGGTTTTGTTTTACAAAATGTGAGGACCCAAATGCAAATAAACCAAACTTTTATGAACGAACAGAACAACAAATGGGAGGACAAGAGCAGAGAGTAGCTGCACCTGAGAAATAATAACAGAATTATTAAAACAATTTCCTTTTTGGGAAAGTTGAGCTACCGTGTCAACAAGGATTCGTCCATAGTAAGATGTTTTAGATTTGATTGGTGACCTTTAGATTATATTTTCTGAGTTAGTTAATTTATTATAATTTATTTATAATTTATTATGTGTGAACTCAAGCTGAGGGCTGTTTTCCACTCATTTCATTTGGACAAATGAAAGTTACTGAAAGGAGTCAGTAACAGGGAAAGTGAATGAGGCAATAACTGCATGAACTGAGAATGATGAGAAGGGAGAGAAACACCTGGTTGTATTAGCCTGTAGCTCCAACTAAAAAGTTGGTTTTTTTTTTTGTTCTTTTGCCAAATATGGCAATTTCAGAATTTCATCAAATGAGGAAAATGGTTAAATAATAAAGAAAAGTTAATATTTTAAATATTATATTAGGATTATCCTAGTTTCCAAGTATCTAAAAATAACCAACTTCTAAAGGGTATCTGAAACAAAAATCTTTTATTTGTTAAATTGAAATTTTTCAGTATGTTATACGTTCTAATATTTTTGGAGAGGATTTCAATTATATTATTCCTCTGTTTTAGAATAGTGAACGTCTAATAGAAGAGAAGAGAGGAGGAAAATAGAAAGGCTGAAAAAAAAGTAAAAGAACAGAGGAAAATTGGAAAAGTTAGAGAAAGAAAATAGACTGAAAAAAAGTAAAGCTAAGAGCAGAGGAGTGTTAGAAAAAGGAGGAAAGAAAAGAAGACAGACATTACTATTGGTAATTATTTGTTTTATTACTCTTAGGAAATGCTACCAGTGTGGATAGACTTTCCTGCTATTACACTTGATTGTTGATGTTCATTATGAATATATATTTTAAAATAAATGAAACTGTAACTGTACCAATGTTTCCATTATATCTTGATTTGATTTATTTCTTTATCTCTGAGCTGGAAATGTCGCCAGATTTGATTTTAGAAAAAAGACTAAAACTACAACTGAAACTAAACATTTTCAAAAAATAAAAACTGAACTAAACTAGAAAACAAATTCTAAAAACTAATTATGACTAAAATAAAATTGAAAATGTAAAGTCAAAACTAAATAAAAATAAAAACTAATGAAAACTGCAAAACAATTAAAACCTTGGTCCTCACACATAGACAATGTTCGGAAGAAGGCCCAGCAGAGACTGTACTTCCTGAGGTAATTCAAGAAGTACAACTTCCACAGGAGCTGCTGGACATCTTCTACACTGCCATCATTCAGGGTATCAAAGTACATGGAACTGAATAGTTGTTTGATTTCTATTAGTAAAAATGTTTTCACTTCAACTAAACTGCTCTATTAGTTGGTCTATCACTTAAAACCTTAATTAAATACGTTGCCGTTTATGTAATGCATGGTTTACCAGTGTCCGAAAAGGGCAGAGGGACTTACTAACATCACCGGCACCAAAGTGAGCAAGCTAAAGAGGCAGAGAGTGGCACGCAGATGAGGCCACCTTAGGGAAGAACTCTGCATTAGGCTAAAGAGTAACTCTTGAGCCACCAGGGTTCCACCAGCAACACGACTTGTGAATTGACAATGCATGAAGTTCCCCTACACGCTTCGCCGAAGCCATGGCCATGAGAAATGCTTTTTTTTTTTTTTTTAGAGTGCTCAAGGCTCACCTCTGCCAAGGGCTCAAACGGAGCAGATTGGAGGGCAGTGAGGACCAACGAAAGATGCCAAACAGGCACA
Organism: Girardinichthys multiradiatus; assembly: GCF_021462225.1. Lineage (NCBI taxonomy): Eukaryota > Metazoa > Chordata > Actinopteri > Cyprinodontiformes > Goodeidae > Girardinichthys > Girardinichthys multiradiatus. The sequence goes on from NC_061797.1 coordinate 3,900,155, forward strand.
ACAAGACGTGTGGGCGGGAGTAAATGTTACGACCCATGGTCTCACCGCACTCTACAGCATACCAACAAGAGATGGCAGTGACATAAACCCTCCGGGTGGACGGGGATCGACCTCTGGTAAGCAGCTCCTAGAGGAAGCGAAGAACAACGGAAACAGGGCAGTGCACAGGGTCCTCATGTCTAGCCCTGGCACCAGCCACTAAAAAACCTTCCACTTGTGAGCGTACACCTTCCGGGTCGAAGGGGCCCTTGTAAATCTCATCGTACGTCCAACTTCCCCACAATACTCTGAGAAGGCAACTCTGGGCCCTGTAGCAGCCAAACCCAGAGCCGGAGGCGACTGGGGTTGGGGTGCAGGATACGGCCCCTAAGGGGCAACAAGAATAACTTGCTGCCACTATCGAATGCGCCACCGCTGAGTCAAGGGACTGGAGAAAAGAAGAACAAATTACCAGTTGAAGAACATCTGCAGCCCCATGTAGGGCAACTACCTGTGACGTTAGTTTCTGCAGCCCCTGGAGAGCGAGAAACACCACAGTTCCGACCATAGTCATGAGGCTACCAGCGTCAAGCAAGATAAATTAAGGGACTCAAAGCTCCTACCATCTGCACTCAACAACCTGAAGAAAGGGATGGAGCTACCGGTGTCACGTGACTATATAGAGTCACCTGTATCAACGGGGGTCAGACGTGACCATGTTGGCATAAGATATTCGACCTGGGCATGCGCAAGAATGATCATTCAATGCTAAAGCCCCGCCTCTGGCGGTCAATATGGATATAATAGAACAGTTGGTGTGCGGTGTGCTGTGCTTGCCATGTGGCTGGACACCACAGACTGTATGACCAAACCTGTTATATCTACAACTTTTTTTTTTATTGTCATGTGTGGGGCTTCTGGGTTTTGAAAATCAACTGACAATTTTAAAATTTTGCCCAGTGAACCAGGCATAACGTACCAAAAGGTGCACGTAATAGGTACATGCGGGCTAGACAGATTACTAAGAAGATGGATCACACTAAGTGTAGCTCTTTCAAGGGATACGATGATATTGTGAAGTTTTCATCGACGTAACTAGAGAAGCTCTACTTTACACAAACTGCTCCTCCCTGCAGACAGATATATCCTGAAAATAATTTATTTTTGGAATAATCTAAATGTTAAATTGTGACAGTTTGGTTTGTGTTGCTTTTCAGATCCACATGCGTCAGTTCCATGGAACCAGGTACGCTGCCATAGATCCTGCCATGGTAAGCGCAGAGGAGCTGGAAGTGCAGCGGAGCCACCTGAGTTATAACCAGGACTCTGAAAACAACCAATGAACCGATGGTTACTTGCAGCCTGGCTCCTCTGAACACTTTGACTCCTGAGCTCATTCCATATGAGGCTCCAGGGAGTTTTCAGTCAACTCAACTGAGAATGTTTTTATTTGTCAGATGAAGCAATATTTTCATAATGATGTGTGGTATGTTATTGCTCCTTTGTTTTAGAAACCATACACAACACCTTGCCTTATGTGGAACGATTATTGCACTCATAAACTGCCTGTACTGTGTGTTCATATCTGTTTGAAAGATAAATTGTGGTAAACTGTGCCAGTTGTTAACAGAATGATGAACACTGGTTATACAAAGACACACTGTACATCTGAAAGTTTGTGTAATTTATGAATATGAATTAAGTTTTTTTGGATTACATTTTTTCTTTTTGATGTCATATTTTGTTGGGCTTTTCTTTTATTCCAATAAATATCCCTGAACCTACACTAGCATTTCAAGCATGACTCGGTTCCAAGATAATCAGCTATTTACTATGAGGTAAGTTCAACCAAGCCTGAAACTACTGGGAGATAATGGGTTCTATGACAGGATCTGATCCTTCATAAAAAGCGTAATTTATGCATTATTTCTGGCTTTTATTGTGTGACATACATTGGTCACTCAAATGGTTAAAAAAAAAACTGCTCACATGGTGCCTTACTTTTGAGAATAAGTTTCATTAAAGGACAGGGAAGAATCTAGAAATCATTACATATGAAACAGTTTCTTGAAGTATCAGTATCAAAATTTCAACATTAGATTTAAGGTTGTAATGCAGCTCACTCGCTGACTGAAGTTAATTTTCAATTTCAACGTATAGATAAAATAAGCATTGAACATGTCAATCTTATTTTCAGTAAATATATTATGAATATTTCTATTAAATATTGACAGGAAATGCACACCAGATTAAAGTATTTTTGATTTTAATTTTAATAAATTTTTTATGAGGTTGAATGGTACATGTATTCAACACACCTAAATGCGTTAAATACTTTGTGGAAAAGCCTTTCTTGAGAATGTCAACAGGTCTCCTGTATGCAGAAACTAGCCAAATGCATTGCTCAACTGTGATTTCGACCCATTTTTCCACCCAAACTGTCCTTAAGTCTTGAAGGTTCTGGGGGTCTTTTCTATGGACTCTGATCTTCAGTCCTTTCCATGGATTTAGAATTGGATGCAAGTCAGGTGATACCCACACTCGTTTCATTTACCAGTATATTTGTTCATTCATCTTTTCTTCAATTATCTGAAGTATAATTAAAGAAAAGTGTGTCTTACAACAGCATCTGTGGGGATCATGCTTTGCCTCATGTTGGCATTCATGGTTCCCTCAATGAACTGTATCTCCCCACAACAGAGATCACTCATGCAGCCCCAAACAATGATGATGGTCTTTGTGTTCCTCACGTGGTTGCCGTCATACACTTGACACCATCTAAACCAAATAAGCTTATCTTGGTCTCATCAGTACACGGAACATGATTCCAGTAATCCACGTCCTTAGTCTGCTTGTCTTCAGCAAACTGTGGGCTTTCTTGTGTTCTCTTTAGAAGAGCCTTCCTTCTGGGACGATAGCCATGCAGACCAATGTGATAAAGTGTGTGGCGTATGGTCTGAGCACTGACAGGCTGACTCCCCCCTTCTACCTCTGCAGCAATGTTGGGAGCATTTATTTGTCTATTTTCAAAAGACACCCTGTGGATATGAAGCTCAGTATGTGAACTCAACTTCTTTGATGGACCGTGGCAAGGCCTATTCTGTTAAACGGCTGTATGGTCTTGGCCACCATGCTGCAGCTCAGTTTCAGCGTGTTGGCAATCTTCTTATAGCAAAGCCCATATTTATGTAGAGCAACACATCCTCAGAGAGTTCTTTGCCATGGGGCACCATGTTGAACTTCCAGTCACCTGTATGAGAGTGAGTGATGACACCAAATTTAACACCCCTGCTCCCTATTCACAGCTGAGACCTTGTAACACTGAGTCACTTGAAACCACGGAGGGAAAATAGCCAATTAAGCACTATTTAGACATTTTCATTGAGAACTGTACTCAATTTGTTTCCAGCTGCTTTAAATTGTATCAAAGTGTCATATCTACATCATATCCAATATCATATTTAGACACCAGTTCTGACTTTCGATGTCTCCTCACTGGTGGAAGCATCACCAAGCTAGGTGCAGAAATCATTGAAATAAAGTTAAAACAAAGCAGCACCATAGGGACAATGCAGGAGCTTTCAGCCCTGGAATTTGAAGAGACTGTCTCTATTCCTGCCTCATGAGTGGTGAAAAACTAACCTTCTCTTGGGGGGAGTTGAGGCCAATACTTTCTTTTGTAAACTTTAGAAACAGCAGATTGAGTAGTTGGTAGTGAGAGTATTGAGGACTTCTAAACTATTTTATACATTTGTTGTCTAAAGGCAAAACTTAACCAATCAATTTATTGGTTTAATCAACTAATCAGACTAAATCTGACATTAAGAAAATAATAAAAAATAAAGACAATCAACAAAAAAAGGGTGCAGAGTTAGAATCTGCAACATGACATTTCTTTTCTGTTTCTGCTATTTCAAGTAAGCTGCTGTGCTGGTGAGTAAAATGCATGCAGGTGATCTCTATCTGTTTGACGCTTTCTTAATAACTTCTGTAAAGACATCAAACGTAAAATCAACAGAAAGCAAAGAAACACATGTTTATCTACTTTCCACTAGGTGTTCATACCCCTAACACCATGGATTTCATTGGAATATTATGCAATCACTAACATGCTGTGATACACATGGCAGGAAAATACATCAATCTATGTTCTATACCTGCTTGTCCTTGCAGGGTTAGTGGGGTGGGGGGCTGTTGTGTAACTCTGGGGGTCAATGGCTGTTTTATTCAGCATTCTTTAGTTTTTTTGTTTGAAAAAAAAACCATCTAATCTACCAAGATCCCACTCAGCTGCAGGCTGATCTTACAAATGATCAACATAAGCACTCACGGAAACGTTTTCATTTAATTAGCTGTAAACTATCTTAATCTTGGTAAGAGAGTCCTTAAATAAGAACACACAACTTGAACTAATCTCTTATGTATAATTTTTCATTTCCATAGAAAATGCTTCTGCTCTGTTCTCTCAACCCCCATTCACTGAAGGCAGGCCGTTCATGCTGAGCATGCTGCTGGTGGTCTCTTGCTGTTATAAGGGGGTTCTTTCTTTCCAGGCTTAGGAGGGATTGCTGCAAAGTCTGTGACTCGATAAGATCAGCTGGGCTCTTAGATCACTTTTTACCAATTAGCATTATAAACTGGAACTCCGTGCACTATTAGAGCAATTGAATGAACACGTTTGATCACAAAGACCTCCGCACACTGGGGGGCAGTACTACACCATCACCTAAAAAATAGAACACTTCCGGTGTCTATAGTCGCCCAAACACAGAAGCTCGGTTGTTTTCAATGAGTCACTAAGGGTTATTTTATTGTTTGAAGAAGCGTCACGACTTAACAGTGTGTCAGTACAGATCCCGGAGGGACGACATGGCGACCACCATCAGCACCAAGAGGGGACAGGTAACCGTATGTTAGCTCTGGGACTGAATGACAGTTTGACAGACAGCTAGGCGCAACTTGTGTCCTGATTTTTGTGTCCCACTAACAAACGCCCAGGCTCACCGCTGAGCCTCAAAGTCTGATAGACTAATTTACTAATTTATATTGTTTTTATATCGTGTAATTAGCTGCTGGTTAGCTTTCTGTCCTGTGACTGCTAGCTGCTGGTTTATTGTCTTCCGCATTTTTGACAGTTTTCCATTTCTCCGCTCGGCTTCCTGTCAACACAACACAGATCGGACCTGCTAGTCACATTGTGATGCCAAGGCATGGGATTTTCTATGCATCACAAAAACTTAAACCTTTCTACTCTGTGATTCTGTTTTACCACTGCAGTTTAATTATCTTCCAAGTTAGAAAACATCAATGGTGTTATTATTTTGTGTGTTTTAAGGGAAAATGTGCATCTGAACAGTTGATTTTATGTGTGATTAGCTCGTTTAAGTAGTTATTAAATATAGCAACCACCTGCCCATTTTCTTTTCTTTCAGCCTTAAGACATGGTTTATGATTTGTAAATAGTAAAATAATTTTTCAGTTTCATCCGCTCCTGTCATTATAGTCTTTAATATTGTTGTAGAGGAGCCAGTGGAACAGAGACAAAAGAGAGAAATCACTGAGGGGAAAAATAGATTTGGAAATAAAGAGCACATATTTTTCAAAACGTCTGTCAGGCCCTAGAAACAATGTTGCATTTAGAAAAAAAATATATACATTGTTTTGTGAGAGAGCTTCAGAATGGTCAAATATGGTCAAAGTTTGGTATGTAACGGCCTACCAAATATTGCAATGCATTCACTACTCTGTAATTAAAAATAATTCTCACATTGATGTTGAAGTGACATTTGATTCAACATGATGTGCATTCCCGCTGGCCTTTTGTCTTAATCCTGTGATCTCCTTAATTAAATTATTCTCAAACTTTAACCTTGTTGTGTCTGTAATCCAGTTCTTTGTGGCACCCAAATGTCCTCTGTATCAATACACTTCAGGGGTCCTCCTTTTGTGAATTATATATTATTAAATAAAACAATTGTCACATATACTCTCAAGAGTGTGGGTCTAAAAACAATGCATGTTTGTATTGTTTCTGCAGGTGTATATTGGAGAGCTACCGCAGGACTTCTTGCGAATCACTCCCAACCAGCAGCAGCAGCAGGTCCAGCTGGACGCTCAGACAGCCCGGCAGCTGCAGTATGGAGGCTCGCTGAACACTGTGGGGCGACTCAGCATTACTGTAGTCCAGGTATCAAACACAGATGTGAACCACTGCTAAAACTGCAGCCAAGTTTAATCTTAGTGTCTGCTGTCTTTAGCTTGGTATCTTAGTGCTGTCAAAGTATTTACAGTTTTTGGAATCTTACCTACATTATTACCTCTGTCTTTGCAATTCAAGTTATTCTTAATATGACCCTCAGTCCTGGTTCTGCTGGTGGTTTCTTCCTGTTAAAAGGGAGTTTTTCCTCTCCACTGTCGCTACATGCATGCTCAGTATGAGGGATTGCTGCAAAGTCAACGCCAGTGACTGTCCACTGTCTCTACATGTTCATCCAGGAGGAGTGAATGCTGCAAGTCACTGACTGGATGCAATCTGCTGGGTTTCCTTAGATAGAAAAACTTTTTATCCAATTTGAATAAATAACTGAATCTGACTGAACTGTTCAATGGTTAGGATTAATTGGAATGTATGAACCTGACTGTTGTGAAGTGCCTTGAGACGACATGTGTTGTGAATTGGCGCTATATAAATAAACTGAATTGAAATTGAATTAACATACACCTCTATGAAACGAAGCTATGCATTTATTAAGCTAAAATATTGAAGTATTGTGTGATGTCCTCATAAGATATTGTAATCTTTTTTTCTACCATCCATTGGATACACCTATTACTTTATAAAGTTTTTTCTGAAGAATTACAGCAGATAGGTTAAATTACTTCCTTGCTAATGCTGCTATTTTTCTTTCTGTGCAGGCCAAACTGGCTAAGAACTATGGGATGACACGGATGGATCCTTACTGCAGGATCAGATTGGGCTACGCAGTCTATGAGACCCCAACTGCTCATAACGGAGCTAAGAACCCTCGCTGGAACAAAGTTATTCAGTGTACGGTACCTCCAGGGGTGGATTCCTTCTATTTGGAAATCTTTGATGAGGTGAGCAACTGAGGAAAATATGAATACAAATATGAAAACCTTATTGCCCATGCATGTTACAATCAAATGTCCCTTCCTTAAAATAAATCTGCTCTATATAAGGCAAGAGGGAAAATAAAACAAGCAAAAAATGGATTTGTCATTTCTGTTGAAGATTGCTCAACACTTTTCTCTTGCTCTCGGTGGAAGACACACACGTGTTCTCTCCCTCCCTGCTGATCCCTGCTTCTGCTTTTTGTTTGAATTTTTCTCAGAGCCTCGCGTTGCGTATCCTCCAAACTTTTAAATTATGGATTTGTTCAGCTGGACTCTCAGCGTAATTGATCAAATTTTTTTTCAACGGGAAGATAGGGTAAAGGAGACCCTCTTGTCCAGACGGGACGTTCTTCTCTGGCTACACAATGAATTCTTGGCAGCAGTGGAAGATTGTGTGCCTGACTACGATGTCGGCCGAGGACGTAGAAAATGTGTACATATTTGGACTTTTGATAACAGGATTTCTGCTTTTTGGAGTTGGTGGTTACCTGGTTTATCGAGTGATTCACAAAACGTGGGCGGCTGTTCAAACCATTCCAAAGCTGCCTGCGATGTTAGATGGAGTCTGTAGAGTGATCAACACTCAGACTGAAATGTTAAGAGAGCAGAATCACAAGCTGGACACGATTCTTGAACAGAATCGCTGCCTGGCAGCGGTTAGACTCAGAGGTTAAAGGATATAATCTTGGAGAAGATGTATGCTCGAGGTCTGCGGAAAGTACCGGAAATTTGGCTATTTGGATTCGCAATTGAGACATACTAGTAAAACTCTTAAGGTAGTTGGAAATTCACTACTGCCTGAACCACAACATTTATTGTTTTTCTAAATCTGGCGCCCCAATGTGGCCTTGGCAACTTTTGCTAACTGGCTATCGACTAAATATCTCCTGGATGTTATATAAACACGACGCTCTTCCCCAGCACTCCCCTACCAGCTGTGTGCTGATAGGACTATGCGGCAGATTGATAAAACTTCCACCTCTCTTCTCTAGGAGAAGGGCACTTCTATCAATTTTGACAGTCTAATTCTTGCAAACACACTCAGACTTATATATATTCGCACCCTCAAGATTCCACCGTACCCTTGCTAAATCTTTACTTATGTGTGTGTTGCTTACCCCTGCTGAGGGTTTTTGTACTATTTCAGACTATATTCTGCTAAGAATAGAGTCTGAAATATGATTTTTTTTTTCCTCCTATCTTACTTTACCTAAATGTGTGATTTCATTACTTTTCATAGATTTTCAGATTTCTCAGAAGGATTACCAGCAAAAGCCAATTATTATTAGTATTTCATTACTTTTTCATTGATTTTTAGTTTTATCTGAAGGATTACCAGCGAAAACTAAATATTATTAGTAATTCGGACTTTAGCTGCAATTACACCAATGACCCAGGTTTCTTAATTAGACTACAATGGACTGTTATTACTTAGTTCAACTTCAGTACCAGTAAAAGCAATATATCATTAGCACTTGAAAATGTGGATTAAAGCTGTTTTGTACCAGTGACTCAGCTTCCCTAGTTAGAATTCAGTGGAATGATGAGACTATCAATATTATCATTTTCTTTTAGCATAATATGCTTTGGTATTAAGAGTGGCTTGGAACCAATTTCTACCAGTAAACTTGGAAGGATTATTAATTATTATTACTCCCAAGGATTATAAGTGTCATTTCATTTGTTTTTCTGTGTTTATTTTCTTTGTGATTGTATTGTAATTGTTCTTCCTCATGTACAGCGCTTGCCTTGCCTTACGAGATGAAAAATATCAAGTCATTTTGCAGTTCCTTATAAAGCAACATGTGGAAAGATTTAAACATGTTATGGCTAAAACAGTAAGTGACCCCGCTACTATTGTGCTAAAGCTTTAATTAGCAGGGGGCACGACTGAGCATTCATAGCTGTAAGACTTCAAAATGCCAATACAATAGATTTTATCCCAGACTTGTTCTCCATCATCCCAACTAGCGAAGACATATAGCTCTTTTCTGTCAGAGGTCTGTCGCTGCTGTGAAAACAGTGTAGGGCAACGATATTAATGTGTTCAAATATCTACCAGCAGGAGTTCTATGAGGATGATCTGGGTTTTACATTTGTCACATTTTATTTGTCACCTATAAAAATCAATTAAAATACTCAGGGGTTTAGACCATTTTAGGAGGATTTATCTCCAAAATCTCTTGAAATACTAAATGGAAAAAGTAACCTTGTTAAAGTACATGGGTATGAAATGGTTTGCCACAAGTACAAAATGGAACTGACCCAGAGCCAATTAAAATTCAACCACCTGAACTAATGAAGGCAATTTAAATAAACCAAAAGCAGTTCAAGTCTATTTTTTATAATTCACAAAGTATTTTCTCACTAAATGTGAATGAATGTGTGTATTGTGGAGCTGTGTGTACTGTTAGTGATACAATCCTTAATTGGCCGAGTTGATCTGAGCTGATGCCGGTTTCCTTCTGTTTTTGTGTGTGTGTAGAGAGCATTTTCCATGGATGACAGGATCGCATGGACACATGTCACCATTCCTGAGAACTTAAGGGAGGGCAACGTGGTGGATGAGTGGTTCAGCCTCAGTGGGAGACAGGGTGATGACAAGGAAGGCATGATTAACCTGGTCATGTCATTTGCTGTGAGTGCCATTACGCACACACATTTTTACCCTAGATCACATTTCCTGACCCTTTCCTTATCCCTGCCTTTATCTTTTGGTACTTTATTTAAAAGAAGAGTAAAAATAGGCCGTGTTCACACCTGGAACATGCATGCTGGCTGAGTCAGATGAAAGTACTCAACCATTCATGCCTCTTTTAAATCCATCCAGAGTGATCAGGTCAAAGAGGGCTACTTTACCTGATAACAAACAGCTATCACTCAGTGGGCTGTCAACAACACCTTCAGGAAGTCGACTAATGTTTCTGTAAAGTCACAAGTAAATTAGGTCAACAGCACTGTATTATTATTCAATTATAGACGCTGGGAAGATTCATGTATCGCACCGTTGTAGTTATTTAAAATACTCTTAACGTATTAAACTTAACCACAGAAGGAGAGAAATATTGTAAAATAGTTTTTTTTAAGTGTGATGATACAAAGCTCAATGTCGACACTTAAGATTTTAGCGTTTAAAACCTCCCAACAGTTTAACACATTTTTATCGTGCACACAGATGGGTAATTGTGGATGCTTATGCGGGCTGTTGCTGTAGAACTCATGTGATTGACGGGAGATGTTTCAATAATCAACACGGTGGGTACAATCAGTTCCAAAAGCAGCAAAAGGAAACACAGCGCTACAGAGAAAACACACTCACCCACATCGGATCGTCAGATCAATGATATCTTTATCTGTGATAAAACAGCTTTTTTCTGTTAATGAGTAAACTTTCAACAAGGAGACAGAAAATATTCTTCTCCTTAATATTCCTGACATTCAGTCAGATAGCTGTTAAATTGTTTGAAACAAGATGAAAGTGAGTTGGAGTTTAACTGTTATTATTTTCTGTTTTAACCAAGAGACATCCAGGTAATAACTCTGCTGCTTAAAGGTAGTCTTGTCAAGTCAGGTCAGCGGATGCTCTTTCAGTGTGTTCCAGGACAGATTATGTTCCGACTGCTAAACTAACACAGATGCAAGTGTTCCAGACTGCCTCTAAAACAGTGTTCAAAGGAAAACCCTCGTCAAAATGTTTTGAACGCATCCATTCCTGTATTTAGCACTGTTTAAATACGATGGATTACTCAGGATGGCTGTTAGGGCCAGGTATGAAGCGGGTCATGTTCTACTGCCAAATGAAATACTACTGGAGCATCATTAGGTGTTTCAGATTCCTTGCAAGCCTTTGGTGGACGTGTGTATGTAGTGTTATTAGTGATGTTTGTTAGGGAGAAACAAAAAAATGTCCAACCATGACACATCAGACTAGACTTTCCAGAGGTTTTGGTTTGCTGGTGTGACGATATTATAAATAATTATTGGTCTTTAAGCTGCTGCTTAAAGACCATTCTTAAGTAATTTCCACATAATGGAGCTTAGACTACTATGTAATGAACTACATAGTAGAAGTTAACCTCAGTGAGTGTCACAGGTTTACAGAGGTCTGACACTCGGAACTGTTCAACCGTCTCATCTGATCTAATGCCGACTGTTTTTTCCTGTTTCTGTTATTTCCAGTCTTTACCAGCAGCGATGATGAGTCAGCCTGTTGTACTAATGCCATCTGTCTACCAGGAAGGTGTAGGTTATGTGCCTATTGCAGGTAAGCCTCTCACACACACACTCACACACTTAAGTCAACACAATGCAAGTGACTGTCCACTGTCTCTACATGCTCATCTAGAAGGAGTGAATGCTACAAGTCACTGACTCGATGAAATCTGCTGGGTTTCCTTAGATAGAAAAACTTTTTAACCAGTTTGTATAATAAACTGAATCTGACTGCACTGTTTGATAAGTACGATAAATTGGAATGAATGAACTTGACTTGGAATCTGTATGATTGGTTCAAATTGACTTTTTTTCTGCTGCCTAAAACTGGTTTCTGTCTTTCTCATATCATATATCATATCAAATATATCATAAGGAGTGCCTGGAGTCTACAACCAGGGTGTGGTACCTATGGCTGTACCAACAACCATGCCGGCTAGGGGGGCCCAAGAGCCAGTGTGTAGCGAGGAGGATCTGCAGGCTCTTCAGGACATGTTTCCCAACCTGGACAAAGAGGTGATTCGCACAGTGCTGGAGGCGCAGCAGGGCAACAAGGACGCCGCCATCAACTCTCTGCTGCAGATGACTGAGGAACTCTAACTACAGAAGACTGAGAGCAGACATTCCAGCAGATGTACATGCATGAATGCAGGCAGGGAGATCATTTTTTACCCACAGAAAGTCTACTGCAGCTTTACACATGTACACACAGTTTTCCCAAAGACCTTTTAATCCTGAGATCCTAATTGATCCACGAGCTGCTGGTCAGAGGCCTGTTTCCTCTCAGTTAAATTAGCCAAACGGTTCAGAGGAAGTACAAGGTGTGTATATTTACACAACTCTGTATCACTGCAATGATAAGACCAGTCTGGTCTGTAAAAGCTCCATTCAACTTATTGAGCTGACAGATGTGTAACTTGCTAGATTGTGTAAATGTTGCTTACATTTTATTTGAGTCTTTTGTTGTCGTAATTCAGTTGGAACTTGATTTGCACTGATTGAGCTGTAGTGAGTCAGTCGGCCGTTTGTTTAGTCGTTTTTAGCTAAATAAGTTTTGTATCTCTCTGTTCTACATCTTCTCCTTCATGTTTAGCCATAAAATGCTAGCTATATATAAAATCTTAAGTATGGAATCCATTATGTAGAAATGTATATGGCCAGAAAATTGAGGGTAAATGATGGATTGCGAGGAAAGTAACTTTAAAAAAATGCTTAAAATGTATTTTAAACTTATTTTGATATGAAATATTAAAATGTCTGTGCAGTGGCTTGTGTAAATTAACCTTAGTCTCAAAACTGCATTGTGACATTGAGATGTTGCTTCATTTCAGGATCAGCTTGCTAATAAAGCTTTTGAGACTAAAATACTTGGAAGTTTTTGTATCCTCATTTCAAGTTTACATTTCATCAACTGTGTCTATAACTGTTGCTGCTTTGGCTTCAGATGGTCAGACACAAGGAAATGTGCACGTAAGAGATTGTTTACCAGTGACAGCTAACAGCTACGTCGTACTGTAGTGATGTGTTGATCAGCACCGCACCACAACCTCCCTTATTCAACAGCAGGATACACTTCAACTTTATGATCTTCTGCTATGATTCAATAGTTTATGAGCTTAAATTCAGTCTTTACTGTGTTCAGCTCCATTTTTTTGTCCAGTAATATTCCCCATTTTCCACAAAGGTTCTTAATACAAAAGATCATTTTGCAGATATGTTTTATTTATTATCAGCAATAAATGCAGAAGTAGTTTTATTTCTAACAGTGACTCTGGAGATGAGCACATTGCACTATAAATAATAAAGTGTGGAAAAAGTTACAACATTTATGATTGTAAATGAGAAGCGGTTCAGCGTCTCCTACGGCGCTGAGGTTTAGTTGTGGTGCTTGCTGCGCATCCTTCCTGTCTGCAGCGGCAGTTTTCCACATGGGTGTAGCTGTGCTGGACTTTGGAACCATCAGCGCAGGTCAGCTGCACTTGCTTCATGCTGGTTGTGGCCTCATGGCAACACTCACAGTGGTGCATCATCATGTTAGCTGCTGCTGAGTACCTGCAGTCAAACACACCGAGACAATAGCTCTTAAAGAGCAAGGTAACAAACTACCTGCATTTATTCTTATTTACCTTTAAGATACTTGGTAAATATGATATTGTGCATTTATCTCTTGCACATTATTATGAACTTCAGAAATTATGCCAAATATTCTTACATAGATGAGCTTCTGCAATGTCCAACACATGATGTGACGTAAACCGGCTCAGCACTGATGCAGTTGTTCACCTTAATGATGGTCCTCTTACTGTCGACCTTACAGACACTCTCTGGCTTGCCTGGAATGCATGACAGCTCTTAGGCTCTGACACATTCTACATCCATCAGCTAGCTGGGGAAATGTCCACAGTGAAAATCTTTCATCCATGCAGAGTGTGTTAACTTACAGATTTTGCAGCAGCCGCTGGCATCAGCTGTCTCAGTACCCTGGATGAGAATGAGGGTTGGGTTAAAAGTGTGCAAAATAACTACATGGAAGTAGTGGACAGTGGGAGAAATAATATAGATCTGGATGTTTTTTGTTTCTGTGAGTTAGATGGCCCAAACATGATGCTGCCACCACCATGTTTTGTGGTGTTGCTGTATGTTTTCTGCTACTAACAGCCTTTCACATGTAGTCTAAAACAATTATTTTTGGTCTCATCTGACCAGAGCACATTGTTCTACCTTTCTGTGTCCCCTGCATGGCATGTGGCAAACTGCAGGTGGCATTTCCAATTTTTTTAACAATTTGTCTGCCACTTTTTCATAAATGGCAAAATTTCTGGAGTGGACAAATAATAGTGATCCTGTCAACAGATTCTCCCACCTGAGCTTTGAAACACCACAGCTCCTCCAGGTTACCATGGCTACTTCTCCAATTAATACTCTCCTTTGCCAAGCCTGTGCGATTAGGTAAATGGCCATGTCTTGGTTGTTTTGCAGTTGTGTCATACACTTTCCACGTTCACATAGTAGATTAAACAGCATTTCATAAGATGTTCAAAACTTGTAGTTTTAGAACTTTGCCCTGCTTTAAACATGTCCACAACTTTCTCCCTAATCTGTCTGCTGTGTTCCTAGGTCTCCATGATGCTGTTTCTAGGTTCAAAACAGTAAAAGTGGCTGAAAACAAATATAAGCAACACATGAGATTTTTATTTGTAAAAAAAATATCCTTTTACTTCCACTTCATAATTGCGTACCATTTTATGTTGGTATATCTGAAAATATATTAACTTGCGGTTGAAACATGAAACAATTTGAAAAACATCATGGCATATTAAAACGTTTGCAAGTTGCTTTACGTGGCAATCATAAAATTAGCTGTTTAGATTCGGTCAGAGTTATGAAAGATGGCACTGGTTTATTACCTTAGGACAGAAAGCACAGGGCCATCTTTTATAAAATGAAAGATTATTCTCTTTCACAATTCCACAATTCTTAACAGCTGCTCCCTTCAAAGCAATGCATATTACAAACTGGAATTCATGTAAATAAACATGAAATCTGGACTGTCAGTGTTATTTTAAGCATTACAAACTGTGCAAGACAATGTCATTTTCGCATGTAAAACAATGTGAAAAGAATCCATTAGTCTGAATTCTTTTTGTAGAAAATCTAAGTCTTTTGACCTTTTTTCCTTCTTCATCATCTGATGCACTGCTTAGCAGATGAAATATAAGAGGATTTAGGAAATCATGTTTGACCAAATTTCATCTTTTCATTTGATAAACTCACAGGTTTACAGTCCAGCGGGTTGAAGGGAGGACAAGTGGTCCTTGTTTCCTTGATCAGAATCTGTCCGTTGATCTTCTCACATTTGTATTGCACACAATTGTCACCAGGTGGAACAAAAGTGCTGTTGACCTGTGCAAAAATAAGGAGCAGTCAGCTAGAGCAGACCTAGATGTGTTTACATAATTCAATTCAATTTTATTTATATAGTACCAATGCACAGTTGTTGTCTCAAAGCACTTTATAAAGTTAATTCAGTCGAATCATACAGATTTTAAGTCAGGTACATAGATTCCAGTTTATCCTAAAAACAGTGCAGTCAGATTCAGTTTATTGTTTAAATTGGTCAAAAGTTTTTCTATCTAAGGAAACCCAGCAGATTGCATCCAGTCAGTGACTGCAGCATTCACTCCTCCTGGATGAGCATGTAAAGAGAGTAGACAGTCGCTTGCAATGACTTTGCAGCAATCCCTCATACTGAGCATGCATGTAGCGACAGTGGAGAGGAAAAACTCCCTTTTAACAGGAAGAAACCTCCAGCAGAACCAGGCTCAGTGTGAGCGGCCATCTTCCACGACTGACTGGGGGTTTGAGAGAACAGAGCAGAGACACAAAAAGAACACAGAAGCATTGATCCAGGAGTACTTTCTATGGGAAAGAAAACTACAAGATTTATGAAACACAAAAACTGCTGAGTATGAACAATGAGGTATTGAAGAAAAGATGCACTATAATATAACAAAAGGATATAGTGCTTTATACTGCTACGAATAATAAGGCTATTTTTTATTTTTATGGCATTGTATAAAAACAGATCTCTTTCACTGACCTCAAGGATCTTTACTGTCTGGTCTTTAGAAGTGGTGAAAATACAGCTCTTCTGTACACACGTCCCACAGCACTCATCTGTAGTAGTCTGATATTCAAAACCCTGCAGACAGAGTTAGGATCAGGACAACCAAACAGAGGACATCAGACTCTGACTCCATGAGCCAATAGTGCGGAAATGCATCTGCTAAATGTTTGGTCCCTTTTTATTAATTACATTTTTCTGATACAGTTTTAGTTAATGGATTAAAACCCTAGGTTTAAATTTAGATTCCAGGTAGGTTATAGTTACCTTTGACATTTTAACTTACTCATTGTTTTTCAACAGTATTTGGTTTTTATGTGTTAAAAAAAATATTTGTTCTCATTCAGTGAAAATAATGCTTTATTGTTGGCATGAATGAGAAAGGCAGCTCTCTTGGATGCAGTCTGGTGCTTTTGTTTACAGTCACCAACTGCGAAGCTTTTTGAATGAATACCTATGTTTTGTCCTCTATGGTAACTTGTATCAGCCTAGTTGGAGGGGTCATTTGTGACTAATGAACTACAATAATGTGTGTAATAGTATTCTGAGTGATGTCTGGATGAATCGTCTTACTTCAGAGCAGCTTGTGTTACAAACAACTGGTGTGCATGTGATGATGTTGAGTTTGGTGGTGAGGTTTCTTTTGGGTCCACAGTAACACTCCTGGCAGGGTACAGGATTAAAAGACTCATCCTGCACAGTTACACTGGTATCTTCTCCTGTTTTGGATGATGCTTTGGCTCCTGATGGTTCTTCCAGTGGAGCTTCTGATAGTGTTTGAGGGGTTGGTATCTTGGCACCGGGCTGTAAAACCATATATATCATGTTAGTTTTCTTGCATTAAACCCTAAAGAAGCTCTGGGTCTGTTTACAATGACTTAGCACAAACAGACAGGCAGCCTAAAGAATGCTGCATTGAAAAAGATAGTAGCTCCTTTTCCATTGCTTGTAGAGAGTCCTAGGCTTTTGAGAAGCCCCCGGCTTTGTAAAGTCCAGGTCGCGTTTTGACACAAATTTACCCAGGTAATTTCACTTTCCCGGTGCTTTACTTTTACGGGTAAATGGTCCTAGTCTGGTGATGGTCTTTTCAGCTTTCCCTGGGATTGTTGAAGAGGTGGGGTTGTGTGCAGCGAGGTATGGCAACAGCAGCTGCAGTAACGTCGGAGGTTGGTATACAAATTAATTGTTTTTATACCATTAATTTGTCACAGAAAGTAGTTTTAATATGTTTTAAAGCGAGAAAGTAGACCTCAAAACTTGATCTGGGCAGACAGTTCATCAAGAATGAGCCTACTTTGAAATGTTTTTTTTTGGATTTTTCAGAGCAGCAGAGTTACGCTTACAGGCTGTTCTGGCTGCTAAGCTAAGCTAACCGGCCGGTTGGACTGGGACTTCCCCACTCACCACTGCCTGATCTCGGTATGTCACTCTGGGATTTCCCGCTCCTTGTTATCCGTTTGTGGCGACTAAAAGTGAATAAAGCATTTAGTAGGTATGTGGTAAATAACCGCAAGTACCAGAAAAAAAAACCTGAATATCTCTTGCTGGAAATTTGTGACATTTTAAGTTATTGTAAGCATTAATTATTGTATAAACTATTTCACCACAGTTTTGTACGACAGATGCAGTACTGATGATTAGAGCATTTAAAATTTTCCATGTGCATAAAAAATACAGATTTCCCTAATACTGTCTTTTAATGTAAACCTGACTTAGTAGAGTATTAACTCATTTATTTGTCTAATATTTGTATTTTTATTTAGATTAGTGGTCTCTCAGATCCAAACCTGGAACTGAGAGACCCAGGTTTGGATAAAAATTCCCAGAAGCTCTGATCCTTTTCATGTTCTGCCATTGTCTGCCATTGTCTTCGGGTTCATATAAATATTTGCTTGTGATTTAGACATTCAATCCCCTGTACTTCTGGACTGATGATATATATTTTTTTATTCTAATAAATAAATTTTATTTTACTAAAAACATTCCATGTAGTTATCGGATAGTTTACCTGATGATACTAAAAGAAAAATAAATGTGTTAATCATTATTTAGTAGTTATTGTAAATCATGCAGTTGGCTGGTAGAAGACAGCATGTTGGAGGGAGCCAGGGGATTCTGCGAGGATGCCAGAAGGTGCCAGACCGGCCGTGAAAGCCTGCCACGGCGGTTGCCGCTATTTTTGTGGAAACCAATGCTGATTATCGGCAAACATGATGTCATTATTGTCATAGGCTATTACTTTTAAATTATGATGTAAATTAAATAAATCTTTAAGTAAATTAAATAAATCTTGAAATGAATTAAATAAAATAATTATTTTGTTTTATTTCATGGGGATATTTATTTATTTCATGGAATATATATTAATAATTTATCAATAGCAGTATTTATTTATTTATTTAATTTTGAATGAAACGGTTCTCCATAGTTTCCTTCACTACAACTTTAACGTAAAAAAATTTGTTTTTAAATACAAACACAAAATAGGATTAAATTATAGCAGTCTAAAAGCCTTACAAAGATTATTTTAGCAAAAACAACCATAAATTAGTTTTATGTTGGTAGATCCAACGTTTTACAATCAATTATCCTACATTTTTGACAATCCTGATAAAATATTTTTGTAACTAAAAACATGGCATCTTTGTTAAAGCTTACAGAAAAATGGTGTATATCTCAGTGCTTGATATCAGCACTTAGCTGCTTCTTATATTGTTTTTTTTTTTTTTTTTTTTTCAGGATTTCACACACAGATGAAAAAAATGACAAAAGTTATTATGGTTACAAAAGAAAAGAACAGAATCTGTCAGTTTTCATTAGAAAAAAATGACCAAATGAAGTAAACAATCTGATATAATCATTTAAGTGTTCCTATTTGAACAGTTTCTCAGGTTTCCTTACCTTGAACTCAGTCATGTCATAGACACATACACCTTTAGGAACTGCAGAGACAGAAAACAGGAAAGCTGGGTGAAATATGACTCGGTTGTTTGAATTAATCATGTGTAAGTGATAGAAAATTATCCAGTCAACGACAGAACCTGTAAGTCCAAGTCACTTACATAAAACAAGTACAGAAAAAAAAAGCATTTACCCAACAATATTATTTATAAATAATCCTATATATAATCCTTGATTTGACAATTAATTTTTCAAATTGGTTTTCAACTATACATTTAAACTATATTTATGACATACCTGACCCAGTATCCTATAATTTTCCTCAACCTATTGGCTTTTTTAGGGCAACATCAATTAGTTGTACTTGTGTCTTGTAAAATAACCCTCTGTCTTTCTATTCTATGGTTTAAGATATAAAGATCTTTACCAGGTTGTACAATTATTTAAATTCCACATTGAATGTACAGAAGACACACAACAGATTCCAATTGTACAGTAGGCCTTTACCTGTACATATAATATGGAAAGTGATTGTCTGGAAGGAACTTTCAAAAAGGAAAATAAATGAATGTTCTTTAACCATGTCTAGCCTTTTTGTTGTGTTTTAACTCGGGGGTAAATGGCATCCTGGCAACCAGAACTTGCAGAAGATGCAGCAACTACTGCAGACAAGAAAGCTGGGAGACTTGAGTCACTTACCACACTTATAGGATTGGCAGCAAGTCCCATTGGTGATGTTCAGTTCGAAGCCCAGGGGGCAGATAAGAAGAGCAGCACACTGGTTAAAGTTACATTCTGTTGGATGCAAAAAATGTTAGTTAACCTGTAAAAATAATGTTTCATAATATACAATAAGAATAAAAGCAGGAGTTGTGAAAGTTTTGATCCTAACGTGGAAGTTAAAAAGAGACTTTTTAGTTTGCCTTTGTTTCCAGGAAGGCTATGCTGACATTAACAACCATTTAACTTTTCACAGCTGGTCACAGTGGTACAAAACTCAAATATATAAAGAACACATGGATCATTGTCAAGGTTTATCATTTAGGTCATGATTCGACTGATGCATTACAATCTACTCAACCATACAGTGAAAAGAGATTTATTTATTTGAACTTTTTATAAAATAGCAAAGATTAACATTGAGACATTTATCCTCTAAGTGCTTTGAATGTCTCGTTGCTGAAAAGCGCTATATAAATAAACTTACCTTACCTTAAAACCAACTTAATTAGGTTTTGTTAAGAAGATAATTATTTCAGATCAATGAATGAGAAACCTCGCTGTGCTATATTATCGTTAAAACATTCTTTATAATTGTTTGTTTTAATGTAATAAAATATTTGTGCTGGTATACAAACAGATGTTATTCATAGAATGTATATACATTTAAGTTCAAAAGTGTTTGCACATTTTGGTTTGCAAATATTTTCAATAATTGCATATGTATATATTTTTCATTTCATTCTTTTTTATATTCATTTTAAAAAATGGCAGGTCAGTGCTCAGTGAAGAAATATTTCTGGACATTACAGCAGTCAACCCCTGCTTTTAGGGGGCAGCTGAGCAGCTTTTTACATGTGTCCTCTAGTATTTTGAGGATTTATCTATAGTGATGAGCTCTAAGTCTTAGAGGCTGGAAGGCCTTCTTGCGATCACCCTAATCTTTAGCTCTCTCCGCAGATGCTCTATTAGAATCAAGTCAGGACTCTGGCTGTTGCCCGTCCAAAACATTAATATTATTTCCATTCAGAAGAAAGGTGATAAAATTAAAGGTTACTTTAAACCTAAAACTGTCTGTGGTACAAATAATTTTAGGCTTCAATGTAGGTATCTCCTTTGTTTTATGTTATCACTCTATTATAACTGATTGGCAGTTGGTAGCACTGTTGCCTTGCAGCAAGAAGGTCCAGGTACGACTTCCGGCTGGGGGTCTTTCTGCATGGAGTTTACATGTTCTCCCCGTGAATGGGTGGGTTCTCACCGGGTACTCCGGCTTCCTCCCACAGTTCAAACACATGACTGTTAGGTTAATTGATCTATCTAAATTGCCCTTAGGTGTGAATGAGTGTGTGCATGGTTGTTTGTCCTGTATGTCTCTGTGTTGCCCTGCGATGGGCTGGCGACCTGTCCTGGGTGTACCCCGCCCCTTGCCCATAGACTGCTGGAGATAGGCACTAGCTCCCCTACGACCCAGTATGGAAGAAGCGGGTATAGAAAATGGATGGATGGATTTTTTATTAATGGAAGTTTAAGTATGCAGGTAATCTTGTATAATATTTATTAAGAAATACTCAGATGCAGATCACAGGCTGATCATTTCAGGTTTAGGTATCAGTGTGTTTACATGGTATTATCTAACACTGTAACTGACCACATGTCTGTGTTGGGCAGCAGCCTTCTGTTTTGTTGAGCAGTTGCTGGCCATACTCAGTGCAGTTGGGGTTTTGGACCTCAGGGCACTTCACAGGCTCACAGCGGACACTCATTGAATCCTGGTCACACTCACAGGTGTTGCATTCACTTGCCCATATTTCCCCAGGCTGGTTGGGAGAAACAAACCAGTTTAGACCCACAGATTCTGATTTCTTGGAGTACTAAGATATGTGTGGGGCACAGTTTTCACCTGTTTGGGTTTTCCATCTGGTCCAACACAGTCTGAAATCAGAACACAGGAAAGTGAACAGAGAGCTGGTATCAATTATTTGTGACAAACAGCTAAGTTGCTAATGAAAACTCACCAGCTACATTAATAGGTACACCAGTTAAATTTCTTGTTATAACAAATTGCTAATTGGTCAATAACATGGCAGACTGAATGCATTTAGACATCTAGATGTTGTGAAAACCAGTTGCTAAATTTCAAACTCAGCATCAGAATGTATAAGAAAGGAAATTTAAGTGAATTTAAGTGATACGGCATAGTTGCTGCTTCAGCTGCAGAAGACCACACTAGGTGCATCTCCTGTCACATTTACTCAAGAAACAACAAACATTGACATTAACAGACTGGAAAAATATTGCTTGGTCCAATGCATTGGAATTTCAGATGCAACATTCAGATGGAGGGGTCAAAACTTTCAAACTTGTCTCTTCATCATCACATTGAGTTCTTTGAATTCCAGTGGCCTCCACAGTCAACTAATCTCAGTCCAGTAGCATATCTTTGGTATGTGGTGGAAGCAGAGATTGTGCAGCCAACAAATCTGCAGCAATGGTTTGTGTCGGAGTCTGGGAATTTTCTGTTTGTGTTTTTGCCTGCTACCAACTTTGCTTGGTCACTAGAGGGCACTGGAGCACAAGGTGGTGAAGCAACAGGTGTTCGTCAATCCCTGATTGCTCTTGGGTGTACTTCAGCACTTCAGCGCCTGAGTATTAGCCTTCAGTGGTACAGACACACAAAAAGACTCCTAAACGTTGCCTACAGTTTCTCTAGTGCTTCGACTTACCTTTTGTGTGCTCGTTCTCGGGTTCAATTCAATTCAGTTTATTTATATAGCGCCAATTCACAATGCACAGTCCTGCCCTTCAGTTTGATCAAGCAGACTCTTAGAAACCTGGTTGTCTTCCTGGAATTCAAGACTCAAGCATCCAGTTATCTTCCTGGCTCGACGACTAACCGGCCCAAGTCACAGCAAACCTTGCATCACTCTCCACGTGCCCTCCAGCAAGCCTCCTTCACCTGTGCTCCTCTCATATTACCTGCCCAATCTTTATGGTGAGAAGACCAAGCCTCTCCTACCTCCGGCAGAAGTCAAGAGGACCTTCACCTTCTAAGTTCCCAGACTATTCCCCTTGGCGATTCCTCTTCCTACTTATAGTAAGATGGAATTAAATAATAATAAAATAAATAACAGAATCTGACTGTACTGTTCAATGGTTAGTTACTAATTGGAATGAATGTACCTGACTTGAAATCTTTATAATTCGATTGAATTGACTTAGCCTATTTTAAAGTTACCCACATTTCACACAATACAACAGAAAACAACACTCTCCAATAATTTTTTACCTCTGCCTTCCTCCCTCCCTGTTGGTTGGAGTAAGGGGGAGTCAGGTTTAGCCTAAACCGGCTTAGTTATGGTTGAGGTGTAAACACGCCCTCCATTTCTGCTACCTGAATGACCCCTTCTCTTTTCCAATGGTTATAATCAGTCAGACAGAGGGAGGTATCCCAATCCTTGTGGATTTTAGTAGAACAATGGCCACCAGTGGGCTCTACATGGACACACTTTATCAGTGTATTATTTTGCTTAGTACCGCTACACATAGCCCATTCTAAAATGGCCAAACTCTGACTCTCAGTAGTTTAATCTAACCTCCCCAACAACCCTATACCATTCCATACCCTTTGTGAAGTGCCTTGAGACGGCGTGTTGTGAATTGGTGTGATATAAATAAACTGAATTGAAATTGAATTAAACTTAACCATTGCTTTACATTCCCTCCTCCCAATACCTACTCACCTGTTTCCCTTCTTTTGTGCAGTTGGCGGTTCCCGGTTCCATATCTGAGTTTAACTTTGTTGTGCAATAAACATCTTTTGATCATCTCCTGAGTGTTTATCTGCATGTGGGTTTAACAAATTCCTAAAACTATGACAGTTTGCTGCTATTGTGTCATTATGGACCAAAATCTCAGAGGGATGTTTCTCACACCTTGTTTAATCTCTGCCATGGAGAACTGGGACAGTGAATGTATGTGAAACAGTGGTGTAAAATATTCCCAACTCAAACAAAATGTGTTTAACAAACATTTGAATATGTAGAGAAGAAAGTACCAGCAGAATTTGCTTGGAAATTCTCTCACATATATACAAAGCAAATATTTTAAAAGATATGATTTTTAAATGCAGTTCAAATGCTTAAAATGGACAAAAAATGTATGTACTGGGACATGTATGAAATGTATAAGAAACAGGTGATGAAAATGGGTAGCCCATCACTCAGACTCAACTGAAATATTCTTTGATGACTCACTAAAAGCTTTTTTTTCTGAAATATCTTACCGCAGGTGGTGACGCATGTGTCATACACTGTGTTGAATAATGTGGTGGCCTGAGGACAGAAGCAGCCTTCCTTGGTGTAGTTAGCAGCTGCTGTCATATCTGCCTGAAACTTCTTGTTGTATCTGAGGGGATAAATGGAAAGTTAGATTATTGCAGGGTTGAGATTACATTTAACATTTTTAATAACTGATCTAGGGGTAGAATGAATGTTAATCTGATTCTTACTTTTCATCTTACATATAAAAGTATTAACACCCCTTGAACATTTTCACATTTTGTCACACTATGAACACGAACGTCAGAATGTTTTATTTAAATTATTTTATAGACCAACGGAAAGCAGTGTCTACATATAAGGTGTAAATAAGACACAATCTGAAAATATTTTCCCAATACAAATGAGAAACGTGGGGCAAGCCCCTTTTACTCTTTCACCCCTAAATTAAATCGAGTGCAGTCAGTTTCTTATAGTGAAAAGAGTCCAGCTTTGAAGATCTCAGAGGTTTGTTAAATAATATTATTGAATAATCAGCAGACAGGTCAGGGAGAAAGCTGTGGAGAAGTTAAGAGCAGTTTTAGATTCTACAACAATATCCCAAGCTTTTAACACCTCACAGAGCTGTTCAATCCATCGTTCATCAAAAATGAAGAGTATGTCAAATCTGCAAACCTGTCAAGACATAGCTGTCTATCTGAATGGATGAGGCAAGAAAATCATTATTCAGAGAACCAGACAAGAGGCTTTTGGTAACTGTGAAGCAGCTGCAGTGATTCAAAGTTCAGGTTGTAACATCTGTCAACAGGATAATTATTAGATGTGTACTCCATAAATCTGGCATTTTTAGAAGAATGGCAATTTTATGGAATTGTTGAAAGAAAGCCAAAAGAATCCCCCTCTGCAGTTTGGCACACACCATGCAGGGCACATGGCAAATGGTGGGAGGAAGGGGATCTGGTCTGATGGTTTTCTTTAGCACAGACATGGACGCTAGTCAGTTCGAGGTCAGCTAAATTCAGGGCAATTCTGGGAGAAAGCCTGTTAGAGGTGGATTTGAGGCTGGGGTGGAGGTTCACATTTCAGCAGGATGGCTCTAAACATACAACTATAGCTGCATAGAATGGTTTAGATCAAAGTGTAGTCATGTTTTATTATGCACTACTTTGTGTTGGTAAAACAGAATCCCATGTGGAACGAATGAAGGTTTGTGGCTGTTATACAACAAAATATGACAAGGTTCAGAGGGTTTGAATAATTGCAAGTAAATCTAATTAATCCCTGACCTTTACCCTCAACAAAGAACAATAAGCAGCCTATAACAAATAATAAATATGCAGCAGTGTAAGTGTTTATTGTACCTGTCATTGCATGTAGGCTCTATCGAGGGGCCGCACGCTATGTACACTTTGTTGCTTGAACATCTATGTTCTACAAGATATAATCATGTCAATTTTAATACTTTGCAGATCTCCAACAGATGAGATACACGCTGAACTGAACATCTCACCACACAGTCCATTGGTGGCATTTCTCCAGTCAATACAGACTCCTGCATTGGAACACTCAGCAGCATATGCCTCCAGGCTGGAGCAGGTGCTATTACCACCACTGCAAAGCTCATAGGCGCAGGATGTCACAAATGGTCCTGGGTATATGAGTGTGTGGCATGGTGCAAACAAACTAGAGAGAACAGAGTTGCATGTGAATGAGTTGCATGTGAATGACAAATGAATAAGCCATTTACAAACACAAAAAACTGAAATTCCATATGTGCAAAGACAGACAGCACAATTTAGTCTCTGTCTTAGATCAGGTCTTGCATGAAATTTAAGATTTGGTGTTCATATAAAGCTAAAAAGAGCAATTAAGCAATTTATAAAACTAAAATAAACCTATAATTTGTGTAAATATCACTTGAAATAAAAAGAGACAGGCACATAAAAGTCATTTGCATTTTGTTTTTCTCACCTGCTCATAAGGAGTTCACAAATGGCAGGTTTGCAGGTGTGTTGTGTTGTTGGATATGGGTGCCTTGATGAAGTTACAGGTTCTGTTTTTGAAGTAGGTGAAGGGGTGGTTGGGGTGACACAGGCTGTACCGGGGATAGTCCACAGTTCTGCAGATTCTGAGCAGTTTTCTATTTGGCCATTTGGAGAACGGCAGTCATTGGCCTGGGAGTTGTCACAAGTACCTACCGAAACAGAGGCAGCCGTAAATAGCAGAGTCATGAAGCTCACTGTGTCAGGTTTGGTGTGGCGGAGGACCCCGGGATGCAGACGGGCAGAAAGCGTGGGTGGTGAGTAAATGATTTAATAAATGAAAATCACTTTCAGAAGGTGATGGCAAAATCAGGCATGGACAGGCTTGGCATGAACAGCAAGAACTGGCTGAAAACAGGGTGATGTGATCCGA
The DNA here is from genome assembly GCF_021462225.1 of Girardinichthys multiradiatus. NCBI lineage: Eukaryota > Metazoa > Chordata > Actinopteri > Cyprinodontiformes > Goodeidae > Girardinichthys > Girardinichthys multiradiatus. Next base: position 3,926,420 of record NC_061797.1, read on the forward strand.
AATGTTTCCGCGAAGAAAGAACAGAATGAAGGTGTATAAATGGAGCATGGTACAGGTGGAAAACAAAACTGATTAACATGGTACAGGTGGACTGAATGAGGCTAATTGCAAAGAGAACTAAATGTGACTGGAGCAAAACAGAAATTCAAGGATACAAACTAATCAGGAAAACATAACGTACAGAACCTGAAATAGAACACAAGAAACTAGAGCAGAGCCAGGAAAATAAAAAAAACAGAAACAAGATCCAAAACGTAAACTGAAAACAAGAATAATTAGAACCTAAACAAAATCCCACACACCCTCAAATCATGACACGCTGTCTCACTCTCTGAACAATTATTGTCTCCTAAGATGTAAATACAAATTGTTCTATTTGAAACAGTTTTATCAGACATTGGGAGAAATACACTACTTGTTCAGACCACATGATTATGTGTTGTTTTTTATCCTGTAAAAATATTCCACAAAATGTAAAAAAAGAAAAAGGGGAAACTAATGGTGTCAACAATCATGCAGCATTTTACACAAAACAAAGACATTTGAGAGAGTGGCAGAGCAGCAGTGTTGATCCGAGAACACATATAAAAGCGTTTAGAAGATGATTTCACCTTTGTTTGTGCTCAGCACTTGATGCAGGAAGATGTCTGCACATATTCATGACACAAGTAACATGAAACCAAGAGAAACCATGCACCATTCAAGTACCAATTCACACCTAAGGGCAATGTAGAGTGACCAATTAACCTAACGGTCATGTTTTTGGACTGTGGAAGGAAGCCGGAGTACCCAGAGAGAACCCACACATGCACTGGGAGAACATGCAGACTCAGTTTTCTAAATATTTCATCATAATTTCATTAATGCCCAAACTACTGTACTAATCTACTTTTCAACCCAGTTTGTTAATCTGAGGATTGCTGTAAGCAGTAGAATGTGAAAGTTGACATCTGAGTCATCCATTTTGTCCTTGTTTCATGTGGAATAACATATTAATTTACCAACATGCAAGCAAACTTTAAATGAAATTACTTCTGATTTGGGTTGTGCAACACTTGGAGAAGCCTTTCACTGAATTTCTGATCTTATATCACTTTGAGATACTGCCACCCTAAATAAGTGTAAATATAACCTATACCCTTAACAAGTGTTTTCCTTTCTGATCCATTGCATTTTATTCCATGATATGACCATATTATCATTAATAAATAAAACTGATAACTCACCACACTGTCCCTCAGTGTTTCCCACAAACAGAGAATAGGGAAGGTCAATACTGAATGAAAAGCCTCTATAGATTATTTTTGCGTTGATCTCCTGTATCACTGCTGTGATTTCCATATCTGTGCCAAAGAGGAGCAGGACCGAACTGCTATAGGCTGGGTAGATACGTTTCTCATTTACATACACCTGTAGAAAATACACACAACAGTCTATTTTCAAGTATTTTTTTCAAGTGTTGTCTAAAGAAATCACAAAATGGAATATTTCAGGTTAAACTGCTGCCTACCACATTAGTTGGTGTTCCTGGAGTCTTCACCTGGGTCAAAACTACCTTTACTGATTGATATGTGACAGTGAGAGCCAGAGGGCAGAATGTGCTGTCTGAAGGATCACAGTCATTGCTTCTTGTAATAGTCAAGTTATATTTAGAAATAATCTCCTTAACCAAGTAATAAGAGCAGTTCTGTCGCAAATTATACATTTGTCCATCAAATGTCATGTAGTAGGATCCACTCCAGACACTACACACACCTGCAGGAAGAGGAGGCATGTGTGGGAACAGAAACACAACACAAGAAAATCTCACTAATAAAAAAAGACATGACATGTTCAGGTGTTTCACGAATATACTGACAGTATAACGAGAAGAATAAATACTTAACAAATATTAATATAAAGCTACAAAGATCTATGTAACAATATAAAAGACCACACTGTTCTGGTTTCCTGTAAACAGACAAAAATATTATACACATTATGGAATGATTTAATGTTTAACTTACATTCACATTCATAGTGAAAGCAACATCCATTTTGCTCATAGATCTTGATAGGTTTTCTCCTATTGGCACAGATGGGTTGGGTTACATTAGGACAGACCGTAGGTGAGACGGTTATCTTGCCTCCTGTGCAAGTTGCTGTGGTGCAATTGCTAATCTTCCAGGACTCTCCATTCTGATTGGAAAAAAAAATTTGTCAAATAAAGCTGTTGATTTATCACTGATGGGCTTTGTTTTTGTGATCTTACTGAGCACCACTGTTGTTTGGGACTAGAAACAACTCATTATCTGACAAGACTCAGTCAGATAACATGTTCTTCCAAAGAATTACAAATGATAAAGCAGAAACTCAAATATTACATAAAGTATACTGTTGGTATATTTTGAGCACCTATAACAGATTCAACTCATGAAATGTATGTTTCTTGACAAATAACTACAATAAGCAACATTAAAGACTGAAAAACTAAGTACTGTCTAATCAATAGGGAAATATTTCCAAATAGTAGCAGTTGTTTAACATTTTTTTCTATTTTGTGCAAAGATTACTCGCAATATTCCCCCAGTTGGTCAGCATCTGGATGTCTTTGTCTGGTTGTACACGTGCTATGAGTTCTAACAAAAAACTCCTATCTTTGTTGCAAACAATTATTGATAAATTGCATATCTGTACTGATGATAGATTGATGTCTTACCTGTTTTGGTGGATACACATCATAGCAGTCTTGGCTAGCTGTAGATCCTATTGTAGTGGCTGTGGTCAAAAGTACTGAGCTTGAAATTGGGGCCTTTCTTGTGCTGAACAGTGAAGCGGAAGAATGTGCAGTAGTGCTAGCCGTCAGTGTGGTTGGACATGGGCTGGATTGTGTTTCAACTTTACAAGATACATTGCAATATGCACTGTAGCACCACCCAAGGCCATCAGTAACATTGTATAACAAGTCCCCTGTGTACAACAGATTATGGAGAAAGTTTAGCACATTCAATAAGAAATGCATTAATAACGTTTTAAATGAGAGGCTAATAATCAAAAAACTGAGGTAAATATTACAACCTTTGAACATTACAGCTCTGCCTTTTTGACTGACAGAATTTACAATTGTGCTTCATTTTATAAAATTAAATATTGGTAATCTACGATGTGTGCAGTACATCACAAATCATTGATGAGATTGTGAAACAATCTATAGTCCCTATTCCTGTATTAATTAGTTCTATAAATAATTAAAGGAAGCTGACCAGTTCCCTGTAAATATCATCTGGCACCAGAAACTGCAACAACATTTGGCAGGGTCAATAGTCAATCAGCGCTTAACTTAAAAATGTACTCTAATAAAAACAGTGTTTGAGGCAAGTTTGTTTTTAATTCAGTGACGTGTAAGTTACTGGAGACCAAAATGTTTACACCATGTAAAGATAAAAAAAACAAAGCTCATGGAAAAGTTAACAGTCTTTTTACTTTCTTGAGAAGTTAAGGAAGCTTGGAAATAATATTGCAAGTGTGAAACTTTTGTACTTTCTAGGTGCTTGGTAAAAATGTTTGAATTTCCTGAAATATCATTCAAGATTAAAATGATACACATTAAAGATACATATATTCTTGGAAAATTAAAAAAAGAAAAAAACTATAACAGTAGTGAAAGAAAGAAAGAAAGAAAGAAAGAAAGAAAGAAAGAAAGAAAGAAAGAAAGAAAGAAAGAAAGAAAGAAAGAAAGAAAGAAAGAAAGAAAGAAAGAAAGAAAGAAAGCACGTACCGGGATGATGAGATGTTCCGTTAACATCACACACACATAATGCTGTGGTAAAACGTGAAGAGGAGATGAGTGTTGCTCCAGTTGTCTTAATAGTTGATCTAGAAGGATAAACTGTTGTGCTGCCTGGAAGTGTCTGTGTTATGGGAGCAATATATGTTGTACCTCCTAAGGGACTTTTAGTGGATAAGGATGTTGTGTTTTTCACAGAAGGGTTTGTAAGTACACTAGTTGTGTGTAACTGTCCAGTTATGACACCTATGGTTGTTGTAAGGCTCGTTGTTGTGATAAATGGTCCGATGGTTGTAGATACAGTTAAAATTGGAGCTTTTGTTGTAATGAGGGGAGATTTCTTGGTTGTTGTTGAACTAAAATACAATGTACTAAGGCTCCCTGTCGTTAAAACCTCAGAAAGTGACGTTTTACGGGAGGCTTCAGACTCAGTGGTTTCAACAACTTCTGTTATGGAGCCAGTCACTGGACCTGTTGTGCCAACGTTTGGGGGTTTTGTTGAACCAATGTTTACAGTTGTTGTTTCTGAGAAAGTAGTTTCAACAAATTCAGTTGTAGCTCTCTGAGAGGTGGTGAAAGGGCCTGCTGTAGTTCTTGTATGAAGAGAGGGCTTTGATGATACTACTGTACTTTCGCTGCTCTTTGTTGTGGCCTCGGGCACTGAAGTCGTGGTTTCAAGAACTGCTGTGGTGGAGAATGTTAACTGGCCAGTGGTTGCTTCAACAGGCTTTCTTGTACCTACATTCGTTGCTAGACCTTCGGATGTTGTAATTTCAGAAGCTTTTGTTGTAAATCCCCCTGTGGTTCTAGAAGGTGTTGTTGTGGTTTTGGTAACAATAGAAGGTTTGGATGTGAAAAGTGTTGTTTCCTGGCTTGTTGACATTATTCCTGGGACTGCAGTTGTGGTTTCAACAACTTCTGTTATGGAGCCAGTCACTGGGCCTGTTGTGCCAACTTTTGGGGGTTTTGTTGAACCAATGTTTACAGTTGTTTCTGAGAAAGTAGTTTCAACAAATTCAGTTGTAGCTCTCTGAGAGGTGGTGAAAGGGCCTGCTGTAGTTCTTGTATGAAGAGAGGGCTTTGATGATACTACTGTACTTTCGCTGCTCTTTGTTGTGGCCTCGGGCACTGAAGTCGTGGTTTCAAGAACTGCCGTGGTGGAGAATGTTAACTGGCCAGTGGTTGCTTCAACAGGCTTTCTTGTACCTACATTCGTTGCTAGACCTTCGGATGTTGTAATTTCAGAAGCTTTTGTTGTAAATCCCCCTGTGGTTCTAGAAGGTGTTGTTGTGGTTTTGGTAACAATAGAAGGTTTGGATGTGAAAAGTGTTGTTTCCTGGCTTGTTGACATTATTCCTGGGACTGCAGTTGTGGTTTCAACAACTTCTGTTATGGAGCCAGTCACTGGGCCTGTTGTGCCAACTTTTGGGGGTTTTGTTGAACCAATGTTTACAGGTGTTGTTTCTGAGAAAGTAGTTTCAACAAATTCAGTTGTAGCTCTCTGAGAGGTGGTGAAAGGGCCTGCTGTAGTTCTTGTATGAAGAGAGGGCTTTGATGATACTACTGTACTTTCGCTGCTCTTTGTTGTGGCCTCGGGCACTGAAGTCGTGGTTTCAAGAACTGCTGTGGTGGAGAATGTTAACTGGCCAGTGGTTGCTTCAACAGGCTTTCTTGTACCTACATTCGTTGCTAGACCTTCGGATGTTGTAATTTCAGAAGCTTTTGTTGTAAATCCCCCTGTGGTTCTAGAAGGTGTTGTTGTGGTTTTGGTAACAATAGAAGGTTTGGATGTGAAAAGTGTTGTTTCCTGGCTTGTTGACATTATTCCTGGGACTGCAGTTGTGGTTTCAACAACTTCTGTTATGGAGCCAGTCACTGGGCCTGTTGTGCCAACTTTTGGGGGTTTTGTTGAACCAATGTTTACAGTTGTTTCTGAGAAAGTAGTTTCAACAAATTCAGTTGTAGCTCTCTGAGAGGTGGTGAAAGGGCCTGCTGTAGTTCTTGTATGAAGAGAGGGCTTTGATGATACTACTGTACTTTCGCTGCTCTTTGTCGTGGCCTCGGGCACTGAAGTCGTGGTTTCAAGAACTGCCGTGGTGGAAAATGTTAACTGGCCAGTGGTTGCTTCAACAGGCTTTCTTGTACCTACATTCGTTGCTAGACCTTCGGATGTTGTAATTTCAGAAGCTTTTGTTGTAAATCCCCCTGTGGTTCTAGAAGGTGTTGTTGTGGTTTTGGTAACAATAGAAGGTTTGGATGTGAAAAGTGTTGTTTCCTGGCTTGTTGACATTATTCCTGGGACTGCAGTTGTGGTTTCAACAACTTCTGTTATGGAGCCAGTCACTGGGCCTGTTGTGCCAACTTTTGGGGGTTTTGTTGAACCAATGTTTACAGGTGTTGTTTCTGAGAAAGTAGTTTCAACAAATTCAGTTGTAGCTCTCTGAGAGGTGGTGAAAGGGCCTGCTGTAGTTCTTGTATGAAGAGAGGGCTTTGATGATACTACTGTACTTTCGCTGCTCTTTGTTGTGGCCTCGGGCACTGAAGTCGTGGTTTCAAGAACTGCTGTGGTGGAGAATGTTAACTGGCCAGTGGTTGCTTCAACAGGCTTTCTTGTACCTACATTCGTTGCTAGACCTTCGGATGTTGTAATTTCAGAAGCTTTTGTTGTAAATCCCCCTGTGGTTCTAGAAGGTGTTGTTGTGGTTTTGGTAACAATAGAAGGTTTGGATGTGAAAAGTGTTGTTTCCTGGCTTGTTGACATTATTCCTGGGACTGCAGTTGTGGTTTCAACAACTTCTGTTATGGAGCCAGTCACTGGGCCTGTTGTGCCAACTTTTGGGGGTTTTGTTGAACCAATGTTTACAGTTGTTTCTGAGAAAGTAGTTTCAACAAATTCAGTTGTAGCTTTCTGAGAGGTGGTGAAAGGGCCTGCTGTAGTTCTTGTATGAAGAGAGGGCTTTGATGATACTACTGTACTTTCGCTGCTCTTTGTTGTGGCCTCGGGCACTGAAGTCGTGGTTTCAAGAACTGCCGTGGTGGAAAATGTTAACTGGCCAGTGGTTGCTTCAACAGGCTTTCTTGTACCTACATTCGTTGCTAGACCTTCGGATGTTGTAATTTCAGAAGCTTTTGTTGTAAATCCCCCTGTGGTTCTAGAAGGTGTTGTTGTGGTTTTGGTAACAATAGAAGGTTTGGATGTGAAAAGTGTTGTTTCCTGGCTTGTTGACATTATTCCTGGGACTGCAGTTGTGGTTTCAACAACTTCTGTTATGGAGCCAGTCACTGGGCCTGTTGTGCCAACTTTTGGGGGTTTTGTTGAACCAATGTTTACAGGTGTTGTTTCTGAGAAAGTAGTTTCAACAAATTCAGTTGTAGCTCTCTGAGAGGTGGTGAAAGGGCCTGCTGTAGTTCTTGTATGAAGAGAGGGCTTTGATGATACTACTGTACTTTCGCTGCTCTTTGTTGTGGCCTCGGGCACTGAAGTCGTGGTTTCAAGAACTGCTGTGGTGGAGAATGTTAACTGGCCAGTGGTTGCTTCAACAGGCTTTCTTGTACCTACATTCGTTGCTAGACCTTCGGATGTTGTAATTTCAGAAGCTTTTGTTGTAAATCCCCCAGTGGTTCTAGAAGGTGTTGTTGTGGTTTTGGTAACAATAGAAGGTTTGGATGTGAAAAGTGTTGTTTCCTGGCTTGTTGACATGATTCCTGGGGCTGCAGTTGTGGTTTCAACAACTTCTGTTATGGAGCCAGTCACTGGGCCTGTTGTGCCAACTTTTGGGGGTTTTGTTGAACCAATGTTTACTGTTGTTGTTTCTGAGAAAGTAGTTTCAACAAATTCAGTTGTAGCTCTCTGAGAGGTGGTGAAAGGGCCTGCTGTAGTTCTTGTATAAAGAGAGGGCTTTGATGATACTACTGTACTTTCGCTGCTCTTTGTTGTGGCCTCGGGCACTGAAGTCGTGGTTTCAAGAACTGCTGTGGTGGAGAATGTTAACTGGCCAGTGGTTGCTTCAACAGGCTTTCTTGTACCTACATTCGTTGCTAGACCTTTGGATGTTGTAATTCCAGAAGCTTTTGTTGTAAATCCCCCTGTGGTTCTAGAAGGTGTTGTTGTGGTTTTGGTAATAATAGAAGGTTTGGATGTTAAAAGTGTTGTTTCCTGGCTTGTTGACATGATTCCTGGGGCTGCAGTTGTGGTTTCAACAACGTCTGTTATGGAGCCAGTCACTGGGCCTGTTGTGCCAACTTTTGGGGGTTTTGTTGAACCAATGTTTACAGTTGTTGTTTCTGAGAAAGTAGTTTCAACAAATTCAGTTGTAGCTCTCTGAGAGGTGGTGAAAGGGCCTGCTGTAGTTCTTGTATAAAGAGAGGGCTTTGATGATACTACTGTACTTTCGCTGCTCTTTGTTGTGGCCTCGGGCGCTGAAGTCGTGGTTTCAAGAACTGCTGTGGTGGAGAATGTTAACTGGCCAGTGGTTGCTTCAACAGGCTTTCTTGTACCTACATTCGTTGCTAGACCTTCGGATGTTGTAATTTCAGAAGCTTTTGTTGTAAATCCCCCAGTGGTTCTAGAAGGTGTTGTTGTGGTTTTGGTAACAATAGAAGGTTTGGTTGTGAAAAGTGTTGTTTCCTGGCTTGTTGACATGATTCCTGGGGCTGCAGTTGTGGTTTCAACAACTTCTGTTATGGAGCCAGTCACTGGGCCTGTTGTGCCAACTTTTGGGGGTTTTGTTGAACCAATGTTTACAGTTGTTGTTTCTGAGAAAGTAGTTTCAACAAATTCAGTTGTAGCTCTCTGAGAGGTGGTGAAAGGGCCTGCTGTAGTTCTTGTATGAAGAGAGGGCTTTGATGATACTACTGTACTTTCGCTGGTCTTTGTTGTGGCCTCGGGCGCAGAAGTTGTGGTTTCAAGAACTGCTGTGGTGGAGAATGTTAACTGGCCAGTGGTTGCTTCAACAGGCTTTCTTGTACCTACATTCGTTGCTAGACCTTCGGATGTTGTAATTTCAGAAGCTTTTGTTGTAAATCCCCCAGTGGTTCTAGAAGGTGTTGTTGTGGTTTTGGTAACAATAGATGGTTTGGATGTGAAAGGTGTTGTTTCCTGGCTTGTTGGCATGATTCCTGGGACTGCAGATGTGGTTTCAACAACTTCTGTTATGGAGCCAGTCACTGGGCCTGTTGTGCCAACTTTTGGGGGTTTTGTTGAACCAATGTTTACAGTTGTTGTTTCTGAGAAAGTAGTTTCAACAAATTCAGTTGTAGCTCTCTGAGAGGTGGTGAAAGGGCCTGCTGTAGTTCTTGTATGAAGAGAGGGCTTTGATGATACTACTGTACTTTCGCTACTCTTTGTTGTGGCCTCGGGCAGTGAAGTTGTGGTTTCAAGAACTGCTGTGGTGGAGAATGTTAACTGGCCAGTGGTTGCTTCAACAGGCTTTCTTGTACCTACATTCGTTGCTAGACCTTCGGATGTTGTAATTTCAGAAGCTTTTGTTGTAAATCCCCCAGTGGTTCTAGAAGGTGTTGTTGTGGTTTTGGTAACAATAGATGGTTTGGATGTGAAAGGTGTTGTTTCCTGGCTTGTTGGCATGATTCCTGGGACTGCAGATGTGGTTTCAACAACTTCTGTTATGGAGCCAGTCACTGGGCCTGTTGTGCCAACTTTTGGGGGTTTTGTTGAACCAATGTTTACAGTTGTTGTTTCTGAGAAAGTAGTTTCAACAAATTCAGTTGTAGCTCTCTGAGAGGTGGTGAAAGGGCCTGCTGTAGTTCTTGTATGAAGAGAGGGCTTTGATGATACTACTGTACTTTCGCTACTCTTTGTTGTGGCCTCGGGCAGTGAAGTCGTGATTTCAAGAACTGCTGTGGTGGAGAATGTTAACTGGCCAGTGGTTGCTTCAACAGGCTTTCTTGTACCTACATTCGTTGCTAGACCTTCGGATGTTGTAATTTCAGAAGCTTTTGTTGTAAATCCCCCAGTGGTTCTAGAAGGTGTTGTTGTGGTTTTGGTAACAATAGAAGGTTTGGATGTGAAAAGTGTTATTTCCTGGCTTGTTGACATGATTCCTGGGACTGCAGTTGTGGTTTCAACAACTTCTGTTATGGAGCCAGTCACTGGACCTGTTGTGCCAACGTTTGGGGGTTTTGTTGAACCAATGTTTACAGTTGTTGTTTCTGAGAAAGTAGTTTCAACAAATTCAGTTGTAGCTCTCTGAGAGGTGGTGAAAGGGCCTGCTGTAGTTCTTGTATGAAGAGAGGGCTTTGATGATACTACTGTACTTTCGCTGCTCTTTGTTGTGGCCTCGGGCACTGAAGTCGTGGTTTCAAGAACTGCTGTGGTGGAGAATGTTAACTGGCCAGTGGTTGCTTCAACAGGCTTTCTTGTACCTACATTCGTTGCTAGACCTTCGGATGTTGTAATTTCAGAAGCTTTTGTTGTAAATCCCCCAGTGGTTCTAGAAGGTGTTGTTGTGGTTTTGGTAACAATAGAAGGTTTGGATGTGAAAAGTGTTGTTTCCTGGCTTGTTGACATGATTCCTGGGGCTGCAGTTGTGGTTTCAACAACTTCTGTTATGGAGCCAGTCACTGGGCCTGTTGTGCCAACTTTTGGGGGTTTTGTTGAACCAATGTTTACTGTTGTTGTTTCTGAGAAAGTAGTTTCAACAAATTCAGTTGTAGCTCTCTGAGAGGTGGTGAAAGGGCCTGCTGTAGTTCTTGTATAAAGAGAGGGCTTTGATGATACTACTGTACTTTCGCTGCTCTTTGTTGTGGCCTCGGGCACTGAAGTCGTGGTTTCAAGAACTGCTGTGGTGGAGAATGTTAACTGGCCAGTGGTTGCTTCAACAGGCTTTCTTGTACCTACATTCGTTGCTAGACCTTTGGATGTTGTAATTCCAGAAGCTTTTGTTGTAAATCCCCCTGTGGTTCTAGAAGGTGTTGTTGTGGTTTTGGTAATAATAGAAGGTTTGGATGTTAAAAGTGTTGTTTCCTGGCTTGTTGACATGATTCCTGGGGCTGCAGTTGTGGTTTCAACAACGTCTGTTATGGAGCCAGTCACTGGGCCTGTTGTGCCAACTTTTGGGGGTTTTGTTGAACCAATGTTTACAGTTGTTGTTTCTGAGAAAGTAGTTTCAACAAATTCAGTTGTAGCTCTCTGAGAGGTGGTGAAAGGGCCTGCTGTAGTTCTTGTATAAAGAGAGGGCTTTGATGATACTACTGTACTTTCGCTGCTCTTTGTTGTGGCCTCGGGCGCTGAAGTCGTGGTTTCAAGAACTGCTGTGGTGGAGAATGTTAACTGGCCAGTGGTTGCTTCAACAGGCTTTCTTGTACCTACATTCGTTGCTAGACCTTCGGATGTTGTAATTTCAGAAGCTTTTGTTGTAAATCCCCCAGTGGTTCTAGAAGGTGTTGTTGTGGTTTTGGTAACAATAGAAGGTTTGGATGTGAAAAGTGTTGTTTCCTGGCTTGTTGACATGATTCCTGGGGCTGCAGTTGTGGTTTCAACAACTTCTGTTATGGAGCCAGTCACTGGGCCTGTTGTGCCAACTTTTGGGGGTTTTGTTGAACCAATGTTTACAGTTGTTGTTTCTGAGAAAGTAGTTTCAACAAATTCAGTTGTAGCTCTCTGAGAGGTGGTGAAAGGGCCTGCTGTAGTTCTTGTATGAAGAGAGGGCTTTGATGATACTACTGTACTTTCGCTGGTCTTTGTTGTGGCCTCGGGCGCAGAAGTTGTGGTTTCAAGAACTGCTGTGGTGGAGAATGTTAACTGGCCAGTGGTTGCTTCAACAGGCTTTCTTGTACCTACATTCGTTGCTAGACCTTCGGATGTTGTAATTTCAGAAGCTTTTGTTGTAAATCCCCCAGTGGTTCTAGAAGGTGTTGTTGTGGTTTTGGTAACAATAGATGGTTTGGATGTGAAAGGTGTTGTTTCCTGGCTTGTTGGCATGATTCCTGGGACTGCAGATGTGGTTTCAACAACTTCTGTTATGGAGCCAGTCACTGGGCCTGTTGTGCCAACTTTTGGGGGTTTTGTTGAACCAATGTTTACAGTTGTTGTTTCTGAGAAAGTAGTTTCAACAAATTCAGTTGTAGCTCTCTGAGAGGTGGTGAAAGGGCCTGCTGTAGTTCTTGTATGAAGAGAGGGCTTTGATGATACTACTGTACTTTCGCTACTCTTTGTTGTGGCCTCGGGCAGTGAAGTCGTGATTTCAAGAACTGCTGTGGTGGAGAATGTTAACTGGCCAGTGGTTGCTTCAACAGGCTTTCTTGTACCTACATTCGTTGCTAGACCTTCGGATGTTGTAATTTCAGAAGCTTTTGTTGTAAATCCCCCAGTGGTTCTAGAAGGTGTTGTTGTGGTTTTGGTAACAATAGAAGGTTTGGATGTGAAAAGTGTTATTTCCTGGCTTGTTGACATGATTCCTGGGACTGCAGTTGTGGTTTCAACAACTTCTGTTATGGAGCCAGTCACTGGACCTGTTGTGCCAACGTTTGGGGGTTTTGTTGAACCAATGTTTACAGTTGTTGTTTCTGAGAAAGTAGTTTCAACAAATTCAGTTGTAGCTCTCTGAGAGGTGGTGAAAGGGCCTGCTGTAGTTCTTGTATAAAGAGAGGGCTTTGATGATACTACTGTACTTTCGCTGGTCTTTGTTGTGGCCTCGGGCACTGATGTTGTGGTTTCAAGAACTGCTGTGGTGGAGAATGTTAACTGGCCAGTGGTTGCTTCAACAGGCTTTCTTGTACCTACATTCGTTGCTAGACCTTCGGATGTTGTAATTTCAGAAGCTTTTGTTGTAAATTCCCCAGTGGTTCTAGAAGGTGTTGTTGTGGTTTTGGTAACAATAGAAGGTTTGGATGTGAAAAGTGTTGTTTCCTGGCTTGTTGACATGATTCCTGGGACTGCAGTTGTGGTTTCAACAACTTCTGTTATGGAGCCAGTCACTGGGCCTGTTGTGCCAACTTTTGGGGGTTTTGTTGAACCAATGTTTACAGTTGTTGTTTCTGAGAAAGTAGTTTCAACAAATTCAGTTGTAGCTCTCTGAGAGGTGGTGAAAGGGCCTACTGTAGTTCTTGTATAAAGAGAGGGCTTTGATGATACTACTGTACTTTCGCTGCTCTTTGTTGTGGCCTCGGGCACTGAAGTCGTGGTTTCAAGAACTGCCGTGGTGGAAAATGTTAACTGGCCAGTGGTTGCTTCAACAGGCTTTCTTGTACCTACATTCGTTGCTAGACCTTCGGATGTTGTAATTTCAGAAGCTTTTGTTGTAAATCCTCCTGTGGTTCTAGAAGGTGTTGTTGTGGTTTTGGTAACAATAGAAGGTTTGGATGTGAAAAGTGTTGTTTCCTGGCTTGTTGACATTATTCCTGGGACTGCAGTTGTGGTTTCAACAACTTCTGTTATGGAGCCAGTCACTGGGCCTGTTGTGCCAACTTTTGGGGGTTTTGTTGAACCAATGTTTACAGTTGTTTCTGAGAAAGTAGTTTCAACAAATTCAGTTGTAGCTCTCTGAGAGGTGGTGAAAGGGCCTGCTGTAGTTCTTGTATGAAGAGAGGGCTTTGATGATACTACTGTACTTTCGCTACTCTTTGTTGTGGCCTCGGGCACTGAAGTCGTGGTTTCAAGAACTGCCGTGGTGGAAAATGTTAACTGGCCAGTGGTTGCTTCAACAGGCTTTCTTGTACCTACATTCGTTGCTAGACCTTCGGATGTTGTAATTTCAGAAGCTTTTGTTGTAAATCCCCCAGTGGTTCTAGAAGGTGTTGTTGTGGTTTTGGTAACAATAGAAGGTTTGGATGTGAAAAGTGTTGTTTCCTGGCTTGTTGACATTATTCCTGGGACTGCAGTTGTGGTTTCAACAACTTCTGTTATGGAGCCAGTCACTGGGCCTGTTGTGCCAACTTTTGGGGGTTTTGTTGAACCAATGTTTACTGTTGTTGTTTCTGAGAAAGTAGTTTCAACAAATTCAGTTGTAGCTCTCTGAGAGGTGGTGAAAGGGCCTGCTGTAGTTCTTGTATGAAGAGAGGGCTTTGATGATACTACTGTACTTTCGCTGCTCTTTGTTGTGGCCTCGGGCACTGAAGTCGTGGTTTCAAGAACTGCCGTGGTGGAAAATGTTAACTGGCCAGTGGTTGCTTCAACAGGCTTTCTTGTACCTACATTCGTTGCTAGACCTTCGGATGTTGTAATTTCAGAAGCTTTTGTTGTAAATCCCCCTGTGGTTCTAGAAGGTGTTGTTGTGGTTTTGGTAACAATAGAAGGTTTGGATGTGAAAAGTGTTGTTTCCTGGCTTGTTGACATTATTCCTGGGACTGCAGTTGTGGTTTCAACAACTTCTGTTATGGAGCCAGTCACTGGGCCTGTTGTGCCAACTTTTGGGGGTTTTGTTGAACCAATGTTTACAGTTGTTTCTGAGAAAGTAGTTTCAACAAATTCAGTTGTAGCTCTCTGAGAGGTGGTGAAAGGGCCTGCTGTAGTTCTTGTATGAAGAGAGGGCTTTGATGATACTACTGTACTTTCGCTGGTCTTTGTTGTGGCCTCGGGTACAGAAGTTGTGGTTTCAAGAACTGCTGTGGTGGAGAATGTTAACTGGCCAGTGGTTGCTTCAACAGGCTTTCTTGTACCTACATTCGTTGCTAGACCTTCGGATGTTGTAATTTCAGAAGCTTTTGTTGTAAATCCCCCAGTGGTTCTAGAAGGTGTTGTTGTGGTTTTGGTAACAATAGAAGGTTTGGATGTGAAAAGTGTTGTTTCCTGGCTTGTTGACATGATTCCTGGGGCTGCAGTTGTGGTTTCAACAACTTCTGTTATGGAGCCAGTCACTGGGCCTGTTGTGCCAACTTTTGGGGGTTTTGTTGAACCAATGTTTACTGTTGTTGTTTCTGAGAAAGTAGTTTCAACAAATTCAGTTGTAGCTCTCTGAGAGGTGGTGAAAGGGCCTGCTGTAGTTCTTGTATAAAGAGAGGGCTTTGATGATACTACTGTACTTTCGCTGCTCTTTGTTGTGGCCTCGGGCACTGAAGTCGTGGTTTCAAGAACTGCTGTGGTGGAGAATGTTAACTGGCCAGTGGTTGCTTCAACAGGCTTTCTTGTACCTACATTCGTTGCTAGACCTTTGGATGTTGTAATTCCAGAAGCTTTTGTTGTAAATCCCCCTGTGGTTCTAGAAGGTGTTGTTGTGGTTTTGGTAATAATAGAAGGTTTGGATGTTAAAAGTGTTGTTTCCTGGCTTGTTGACATGATTCCTGGGGCTGCAGTTGTGGTTTCAACAACGTCTGTTATGGAGCCAGTCACTGGGCCTGTTGTGCCAACTTTTGGGGGTTTTGTTGAACCAATGTTTACAGTTGTTGTTTCTGAGAAAGTAGTTTCAACAAATTCAGTTGTAGCTCTCTGAGAGGTGGTGAAAGGGCCTGCTGTAGTTCTTGTATAAAGAGAGGGCTTTGATGATACTACTGTACTTTCGCTGCTCTTTGTTGTGGCCTCGGGCGCTGAAGTCGTGGTTTCAAGAACTGCTGTGGTGGAGAATGTTAACTGGCCAGTGGTTGCTTCAACAGGCTTTCTTGTACCTACATTCGTTGCTAGACCTTCGGATGTTGTAATTTCAGAAGCTTTTGTTGTAAATCCCCCAGTGGTTCTAGAAGGTGTTGTTGTGGTTTTGGTAACAATAGAAGGTTTGGATGTGAAAAGTGTTGTTTCCTGGCTTGTTGACATGATTCCTGGGGCTGCAGTTGTGGTTTCAACAACTTCTGTTATGGAGCCAGTCACTGGGCCTGTTGTGCCAACTTTTGGGGGTTTTGTTGAACCAATGTTTACAGTTGTTGTTTCTGAGAAAGTAGTTTCAACAAATTCAGTTGTAGCTCTCTGAGAGGTGGTGAAAGGGCCTGCTGTAGTTCTTGTATGAAGAGAGGGCTTTGATGATACTACTGTACTTTCGCTGGTCTTTGTTGTGGCCTCGGGCGCAGAAGTTGTGGTTTCAAGAACTGCTGTGGTGGAGAATGTTAACTGGCCAGTGGTTGCTTCAACAGGCTTTCTTGTACCTACATTCGTTGCTAGACCTTCGGATGTTGTAATTTCAGAAGCTTTTGTTGTAAATCCCCCAGTGGTTCTAGAAGGTGTTGTTGTGGTTTTGGTAACAATAGATGGTTTGGATGTGAAAGGTGTTGTTTCCTGGCTTGTTGGCATGATTCCTGGGACTGCAGATGTGGTTTCAACAACTTCTGTTATGGAGCCAGTCACTGGGCCTGTTGTGCCAACTTTTGGGGGTTTTGTTGAACCAATGTTTACAGTTGTTGTTTCTGAGAAAGTAGTTTCAACAAATTCAGTTGTAGCTCTCTGAGAGGTGGTGAAAGGGCCTGCTGTAGTTCTTGTATGAAGAGAGGGCTTTGATGATACTACTGTACTTTCGCTACTCTTTGTTGTGGCCTCGGGCAGTGAAGTCGTGATTTCAAGAACTGCTGTGGTGGAGAATGTTAACTGGCCAGTGGTTGCTTCAACAGGCTTTCTTGTACCTACATTCGTTGCTAGACCTTCGGATGTTGTAATTTCAGAAGCTTTTGTTGTAAATCCCCCAGTGGTTCTAGAAGGTGTTGTTGTGGTTTTGGTAACAATAGAAGGTTTGGATGTGAAAAGTGTTATTTCCTGGCTTGTTGACATGATTCCTGGGACTGCAGTTGTGGTTTCAACAACTTCTGTTATGGAGCCAGTCACTGGACCTGTTGTGCCAACGTTTGGGGGTTTTGTTGAACCAATGTTTACAGTTGTTGTTTCTGAGAAAGTAGTTTCAACAAATTCAGTTGTAGCTCTCTGAGAGGTGGTGAAAGGGCCTGCTGTAGTTCTTGTATAAAGAGAGGGCTTTGATGATACTACTGTACTTTCGCTGGTCTTTGTTGTGGCCTCGGGCACTGATGTTGTGGTTTCAAGAACTGCTGTGGTGGAGAATGTTAACTGGCCAGTGGTTGCTTCAACAGGCTTTCTTGTACCTACATTCGTTGCTAGACCTTCGGATGTTGTAATTTCAGAAGCTTTTGTTGTAAATTCCCCAGTGGTTCTAGAAGGTGTTGTTGTGGTTTTGGTAACAATAGAAGGTTTGGATGTGAAAAGTGTTGTTTCCTGGCTTGTTGACATGATTCCTGGGACTGCAGTTGTGGTTTCAACAACTTCTGTTATGGAGCCAGTCACTGGGCCTGTTGTGCCAACTTTTGGGGGTTTTGTTGAACCAATGTTTACAGTTGTTGTTTCTGAGAAAGTAGTTTCAACAAATTCAGTTGTAGCTCTCTGAGAGGTGGTGAAAGGGCCTACTGTAGTTCTTGTATAAAGAGAGGGCTTTGATGATACTACTGTACTTTCGCTGCTCTTTGTTGTGGCCTCGGGCACTGAAGTCGTGGTTTCAAGAACTGCCGTGGTGGAAAATGTTAACTGGCCAGTGGTTGCTTCAACAGGCTTTCTTGTACCTACATTCGTTGCTAGACCTTCGGATGTTGTAATTTCAGAAGCTTTTGTTGTAAATCCTCCTGTGGTTCTAGAAGGTGTTGTTGTGGTTTTGGTAACAATAGAAGGTTTGGATGTGAAAAGTGTTGTTTCCTGGCTTGTTGACATTATTCCTGGGACTGCAGTTGTGGTTTCAACAACTTCTGTTATGGAGCCAGTCACTGGGCCTGTTGTGCCAACTTTTGGGGGTTTTGTTGAACCAATGTTTACAGTTGTTTCTGAGAAAGTAGTTTCAACAAATTCAGTTGTAGCTCTCTGAGAGGTGGTGAAAGGGCCTGCTGTAGTTCTTGTATGAAGAGAGGGCTTTGATGATACTACTGTACTTTCGCTACTCTTTGTTGTGGCCTCGGGCACTGAAGTCGTGGTTTCAAGAACTGCCGTGGTGGAAAATGTTAACTGGCCAGTGGTTGCTTCAACAGGCTTTCTTGTACCTACATTCGTTGCTAGACCTTCGGATGTTGTAATTTCAGAAGCTTTTGTTGTAAATCCCCCAGTGGTTCTAGAAGGTGTTGTTGTGGTTTTGGTAACAATAGAAGGTTTGGATGTGAAAAGTGTTGTTTCCTGGCTTGTTGACATTATTCCTGGGACTGCAGTTGTGGTTTCAACAACTTCTGTTATGGAGCCAGTCACTGGGCCTGTTGTGCCAACTTTTGGGGGTTTTGTTGAACCAATGTTTACTGTTGTTGTTTCTGAGAAAGTAGTTTCAACAAATTCAGTTGTAGCTCTCTGAGAGGTGGTGAAAGGGCCTGCTGTAGTTCTTGTATGAAGAGAGGGCTTTGATGATACTACTGTACTTTCGCTGCTCTTTGTTGTGGCCTCGGGCACTGAAGTCGTGGTTTCAAGAACTGCCGTGGTGGAAAATGTTAACTGGCCAGTGGTTGCTTCAACAGGCTTTCTTGTACCTACATTCGTTGCTAGACCTTCGGATGTTGTAATTTCAGAAGCTTTTGTTGTAAATCCCCCTGTGGTTCTAGAAGGTGTTGTTGTGGTTTTGGTAACAATAGAAGGTTTGGATGTGAAAAGTGTTGTTTCCTGGCTTGTTGACATTATTCCTGGGACTGCAGTTGTGGTTTCAACAACTTCTGTTATGGAGCCAGTCACTGGGCCTGTTGTGCCAACTTTTGGGGGTTTTGTTGAACCAATGTTTACAGTTGTTTCTGAGAAAGTAGTTTCAACAAATTCAGTTGTAGCTCTCTGAGAGGTGGTGAAAGGGCCTGCTGTAGTTCTTGTATGAAGAGAGGGCTTTGATGATACTACTGTACTTTCGCTGGTCTTTGTTGTGGCCTCGGGTACAGAAGTTGTGGTTTCAAGAACTGCTGTGGTGGAGAATGTTAACTGGCCAGTGGTTGCTTCAACAGGCTTTCTTGTACCTACATTCGTTGCTAGACCTTCGGATGTTGTAATTCCAGAAGCTTTTGTTGTAAATCCCCCAGTGGTTCTAGAAGGTGTTGTTGTGGTTTTGGTAACAATAGAAGGTTTGGATGTGAAAAGTGTTGTTTCCTGGCTTGTTGACATGATTCCTGGGACTGCAGTTGTGGTTTCAACAACTTCTGTTATGGAGCCAGTCACTGGGCCTGTTGTGCCAACTTTTGGGGGTTTTGTTGAACCAATGTTTACAATTGTTGTTTCTGAGAAAGTAGTTTCAACAAATTCAGTTGTAGCTCTCTGAGAGGTGGTGAAAGGGCCTGCTGTAGTTCTTGTATGAAGAGAGGGCTTTGATGATACTACTGTACTTTCGCTGCTCTTTGTTGTGGCCTCGGGCACTGAAGTCGTGGTTTCAAGAACTGCCGTGGTGGAAAATGTTAACTGGCCAGTGGTTGCTTCAACAGGCTTTCTTGTACCTACATTCGTTGCTAGACCTTCGGATGTTGTAATTTCAGAAGCTTTTGTTGTAAATCCCCCAGTGGTTCTAGAAGGTGTTGTTGTGGTTTTGGTAACAATAGAAGGTTTGGATGTGAAAAGTGTTGTTTCCTGGCTTGTTGACATGATTCCTGGGGCTGCAGTTGTGGTTTCAACAACTTCTGTTATGGAGCCAGTCACTGGACCTGTTGTGCCAACTTTTGGGGGTTTTGTTGAACCAATGTTTACAGTTGTTATTTCTGAGAATGTAGTTTCAACAAATTCAGTTGTAGCTCTCTGAGAGGTGGTGAAAGGGACTGCTGTAGTTCTTGTATAAAGAGAGGGCTTTGATGATACTACTGTACTTTCGCTGGTCTTTGTTGTGGCCTCGGGCACTGAAGTCGTGATTTCAAGAACTGCCGTGGTGGAGAATGTTAACTGGCCAGTGGTTGCTTCAACAGGCTTTCTTGTACCTACATTCGTTGCTAGACCTTTGGATGTTGTAATTTCAGAAGCTTTTGTTGTAAATCCCCCAGTGGTTCTAGAAGGTGTTGTTGTGGTTTTGGTAACAATAGAAGGTTTGGATGTGAAAAGTGTTGTTTCCTGGCTTGTTGACATGATTCCTGGGACTGCAGTTGTGGTTTCAACAACTTCTGTTATGGAGCCAGTCACTGGGCCTGTTGTGCCAACTTTTGGGGGTTTTGTTGAACCGATGTTTACAGTTGTTGTTTCTGAGAAAGTGGTTTCAACAAATTCAGTTGTAGCTCTCTGAGAGGTGGTGAAAGGGCCTGCTGTAGTTCTTGTATGAAGAGATGGCTTTGATGATACTACTGTACTTTCGCTGGTCTTTGTTGTGGCCTCGGGCACTGAAGTAGTGATTTCAAGAACTGCCGTGGTGGAGAATGTTAACTGGCCAGTGGTTGCTTCAACAGGCTTTCTTGTACCGACATTTGTTGCTAGACCTTCGGATGTTGTAATTTCAGAAGCTTTTGTTGTAAATCCCCCAGTGGTTCTAGAAGGTGTTGTTGTGGTTTTGGTAACAATAGAAGGTTTGGATGTGAAAAGGGTTGTTTCCTGGCTTGTTGACATGATTCCTGGGACTGCAGTTGTGGTTTCAACAACTTCTGTTATGGAGCCAGTCACTGGGCCTGTTGTGCCAACTTTTGGGGGTTTTGTTGAACCGATGTTTACAGTTGTTGTTTCTGAGAAAGTAGTTTCAACAAATTCAGTTGTAGCTCTCTGAGAGGTGGTGAAAGGGCCTGCTGTAGTTCTTGTATGAAGAGAGGGCTTTGATGATACTACTGTACTTTCGCTGGTCTTTGTTGTGGCCTCGGGTGCAGAAGTTGTGGTTTCAAGAACTGCTGTGGTGGAGAATGTTAACTGGCCAGTGGTTGCTTCAACAGGCTTTCTTGTACCTACATTCGTTGCTAGACCTTCGGATGTTGTAATTCCAGAAGCTTTTGTTGTAAATCCCCCAGTGGTTCTAGAAGGTGTTGTTGTGGTTTTGGTAACAATAGAAGGTTTGGATGTGAAAAGTGTTGTTTCCTGGCTTGTTGACATGATTCCTGGGACTGCAGTTGTGGTTTCAACAACTTCTGTTATGGAGCCAGTCACTGGGCCTGTTGTGCCAACTTTTGGGGGTTTTGTTGAACCAATGTTTACAGTTGTTATTTCTGAGAAAGTAGTTTCAACAAATTCAGTTGTAGCTCTCTGAGAGGTGGTGAAAGGGACTGCTGTAGTTCTTGTATAAAGAGAGGGCTTTGATGATACTACTGTACTTTCGCTGGTCTTTGTTGTGGCCTCGGGCACTGAAGTCGTGATTTCAAGAACTGCCGTGGTGGAGAATGTTAACTGGCCAGTGGTTGCTTCAACAGGCTTTCTTGTACCTACATTCGTTGCTAGACCTTTGGATGTTGTAATTTCAGAAGCTTTTGTTGTAAATCCCCCAGTGGTTCTAGAAGGTGTTGTTGTGGTTTTGGTAACAATAGAAGGTTTGGATGTGAAAAGTGTTGTTTCCTGGCTTGTTGACATGATTCCTGGGACTGCAGTTGTGGTTTCAACAACTTCTGTTATGGAGCCAGTCACTGGGCCTGTTGTGCCGACTTTTGGGGGTTTTGTTGAACCGATGTTTACAGTTGTTGTTTCTGAGAAAGTGGTTTCAACAAATTCAGTTGTAGCTCTCTGAGAGGTGGTGAAAGGGCCTGCTGTAGTTCTTGTATGAAGAGATGGCTTTGATGATACTACTGTACTTTCGCTGGTCTTTGTTGTGGCCTCGGGCACTGAAGTAGTGATTTCAAGAACTGCCGTGGTGGAGAATGTTAACTGGCCAGTGGTTGCTTCAACAGGCTTTCTTGTACCGACATTTGTTGCTAGACCTTCGGATGTTGTAATTTCAGAAGCTTTTGTTGTAAATCCCCCAGTGGTTCTAGAAGGTGTTGTTGTGGTTTTGGTAACAATAGAAGGTTTGGATGTGAAAAGGGTTGTTTCCTGGCTCGTTGACATGATTCCTGGGACTGCAGTTGTGGTTTCAACAACTTCTGTTATGGAGCCAGTCACTGGGCCTGTTGTGCCAACTTTTGGGGGTTTTGTTGAACCGATGTTTACAGTTGTTGTTTCTGAGAAAGTAGTTTCAACAAATTCAGTTTTAGCTCTCTGAGAGGTGGTGAAAGGGCCTGCTGTAGTTCTTGTATAAAGAGAGGGCTTTGATGATACTACTGTACTTTCGCTGCTCTTTGTTGTGGCCTCGGGCACTGAAGTCGTGATTTCAAGAACTGCCGTGGTGGAGAATGTTAACTGGCCAGTGGTTGCTTCAACAGGCTTTCTTGTACCTACATTCGTTGCTAGACCTTCGGATGTTGTAATTCCAGAAGCTTTTGTTGTAAATCCCCCAGTGGTTCTAGAAGGTGTTGTTGTGGTTTTGGTAACAATAGAAGGTTTGGATGTGAAAAGTGTTGTTTCCTGGCTTGTTGACATGATTCCTGGGACTGCAGTTGTGGTTTCAACAACTTCTGTTATGGAGCTAGTCACTGGGCCTGTTGTGCCAACCTTTGGGGGTTTTGTTGAACCAATGTTTACAGTTGTTGTTTCTGAGAAAGTAGTTTCAACAAATTCAGTTGTAGCTCTCTGAGAGGTGTTGAAAGGGCCTGCTGTAGTTCTTGTATAAAGAGAGGGCTTTGATGATACTACTGTACTTTCGCTGGTCTTTGTTGTGGCCTCGGGCACTGAAGTCGTGATTTCAAGAACTGCCGTGGTGGAGAATGTTAACTGGCCAGTGGTTGCTTCAACAGGCTTTCTTGTACCTACATTCGTTGCTAGACCTTCGGATGTTGTAATTCCAGAAGCTTTTGTTGTAAATCCCCCAGTGGTTCTAGAAGGTGTTGTTGTGGTTTTGGTAACAATAGAAGGTTTGGATGTGAAAAGTGTTGTTTCCTGGCTTGTTGACATGATTCCTGGGACTGCAGTTGTGGTTTCAACAACTTCTGTTATGGAGCCAGTCACTGGGCCTGTTGTGCCAACCTTTGGGGGTTTTGTTGAACCAATGTTTACAGTTGTTGTTTCTGAGAAAGTAGTTTCAACAAATTCAGTTGTAGCTCTCTGAGAGGTGTTGAAAGGGCCTGCTGTAGTTCTTGTATAAAGAGAGGGCTTTGATGATACTACTGTACTTTCGCTGGTCTTTGTTGTGGCCTCGGGCACTGAAGTCGTGATTTCAAGAACTGCCGTGGTGGAGAATGTTAACTGGCCAGTGGTTGCTTCAACAGGCTTTCTTGTACCTACATTTGTTGCTAGACTTTCGGATGTTGTAATTTCAGAAGCTTTTGTTGTAAATCCCCCAGTGGTTCTAGAAGGTGTTGTTGTGGTTTTGGTAACAATAGAAGGTTTGGATGTGAAAAGTGTTGTTTCCTGGCTTGTTGACATGATTCCTGGGACTGCAGTTGTGGTTTCAACAACTTCTGTTATGGAGCCAGTCACTGGGCCTGTTGTGCCAACTTTTGGGGGTTTTGTTGAACCAATGTTTACAGTTGTTTCTGAGAAAGTAGTTTCAACAAATTCAGTT
This sequence comes from Girardinichthys multiradiatus, assembly GCF_021462225.1. Classification (NCBI taxonomy): domain Eukaryota; kingdom Metazoa; phylum Chordata; class Actinopteri; order Cyprinodontiformes; family Goodeidae; genus Girardinichthys; species Girardinichthys multiradiatus. Next base: position 3,949,556 of record NC_061797.1, read on the forward strand.
GTAGCTCTCTGAGAGGTGGTGAAAGGGCCTGCTGTAGTTCTTGTATAAAGAGAGGGCTTTGATGATACTACTGTACTTTCGCTGCTCTTTGTTGTGGCCTCGGGCACTGAAGTCGTGGTTTCACGAACTGCTGTGGTGGAGAATGTTAACTGGCCAGTGGTTGCTTCAATAGGCTTTCTTGTACCTACATTCGTTGCTAGACCTTCGGATGTTGTAATTTCAGAAGCTTTTGTTGTAAATCCCCCAGTGGTTCTAGAAGGTGTTGTTGTGGTTTTGGTAACAATAGAAGGTTTGGATGTGAAAAGTGTTGTTTCCTGGCTTGTTGACATGATTCCTGGGACTGCAGTTGTGGTTTCAACAACTTCTGTTATGGAGCCAGTCACTGGGCCTGTTGTGCCAACTTTTGGGGGTTGTGTTGATTCAAGGTTTACAGTTGTTGTTGTTGAGGATGTAGTTTCAACAAATTCAGTTGTGTCTCTTTTGGTTGTTCCTTCTGTTGTTTTGCTTTCAGCCATTTCTACAGTGGTGTATGTTCGTTGATTTGTTGTTTCCTCTGTTGGTTTAGTTGTTGTTGCTTTTGTTGTTGATGTGATGTTAAATGGTGATGTAGGTCTAACAGCTTAAAGAAAGATCAATATACATAATTACACATTTGAGGCCAAGCTATCAATTTAAAACAATACCATACCATTGTCAAGTACCTGTTGTTTGTCTCAAAGCTGTGCTAAATGTAAATGGAGTCGTGGTAGGCCCAACAGTTGTGCTACTCATGCACAGATACATGTTTCTTGATATTGTTTCATTGGCCGCGCACTCAGCTGTAATGCAGTTTCCCAGACCATCCGAAGTATTGTAGATGGTGTCACCATAGTTGTACATTTTTCCATTAATTGTGCAAGTGCAAGCTGCAGGTTAAACACATTACATTGTTTATTAAAACAAAATACCCCTTCTAATGTAAACATTCAGTATGTATGCTAGTTACTTTAAAAGATGATATATACTCACAATTAACACTGTAGCTACATTTGATCCCAGATAATGTACAGGAGCTTTAAAAATTAGAGCACTGTGTTAATTCCATTGATTGTTATCATAAAATCTAGTATATACACGAAAAAAAGAGTTTTTGCCTAAATATTATTCATTAACACAATAAAAACCAGTTTCACATTAACCTTTGCCATCATATGAACAAAAAAACAACCCCAATCAACAAATGTAAGATTCAGTGGAGGAGACATTTTAAGAAACAGTGTTCTAGATCACGTCTAAGTAGAAACACAAAAAGTGCACTAGGCTCCAAATGGAACTTAGCTCAAAACAAAGAACAAACACACAATACTGCGACATGCAAGCATATATGTTATGAAAATGCATGTATGTGTTCAATAATAGACACATCATAACCAGGTTATCAGTGTTTTAAAGTTAAGATGATAAGATGACAAGATGAAGAATCCTATGAGAGACGTACCAAGTATAACAGTTGTTGGATGGAACCTTATCATCTATGCTGTAATGGGTGCCTCTGTCATCGTAGCATCCACACTGGTCCCAGGCAACACATTTCATTGTGTCTTCATCAAAGAATGGCCTGGTTTGAGGACACTGTGGATAACAGCCTATGTGATACAAGAATAACATGCTAATTAATGGAGAATGAAATTACACTAAAGGGGGAAAGTGAGGATTTGAATTTTCCCTCATAATGTTTCTGTGCACTATTCATAGTAAGAAAAAAAACAATGACTAATGTTTTGTTGAAAACAAAATTAGGTTTTACAAAATATTAGCTCTGTGGCATTTAAGATTCTGATGCTTAATGATTTGATTATTACGCACCATGTAGATTTATTTTGTTGTAAGAAAATCAGGCTGTGGTATGAAGATCATGTTGTTACCAATCACCCAACTTTTCTTAGTGTATCTTTTTTACATCCTTTGAACATTTGTTTCATTGCTTCACTATTATGTAAGCTACATAAGCTTTCCATTTTAACATTGTTATTGTCTAGTAAATAGTGATGGTGTGGAATCTATTTTATGCTTTGTACACATGATCTTAGATCTATATCTTTTTTATAATGTCCTGATAAATAATCATAGAATATAAAATAGATGTGTTTTCTCTTTGCCATGACAGCATTATCTTTGACCATTACAACACCTTGGAGAAACAGTTGATAAAGTCAAAGATATAAACATTGTTTATATGCATCCTGTGGATAATCTAATAATGTAGCTGTTCCTTAAATGCCCGCTAATCCACATTTACACAATCAAAACCATTTTGCTAGAATTTCAGAGACATAATTTGTTGTCCTGGGAAAAAAGACAGCCATCTTATAGTGAAGATTCTAGGCCAGCTAATGTCACCAACATAAATAACTTGGTTAAGATTGACAGGCATGTTGGCAGTTTCAAAACACACAAGTGGTGTAAGTCCAATAAGAGTTGGAGAGGTAGGAGGGTGGTAGTGGCAGTAGGAAATGTGGAGTGAGAAAATTCTTCGTAGAACCATTATGAGTAAAAAGGTGCAGAAATGTCCTACAGTTGGGTTTTTTTTTATGCTCAGCCCCACTAGCAGCTTGGACACATGAACTTATGAAATCTATAAGCTTAATAAAACATAACTAATTAAACATCTACTTTTCTGGTGGGAAGAAATATCATGTAAGTGATCATTTAAAACACCTGTATAGTAAAATTTATGAAGCAAAATTACATGTCATTCATTTAACATGCTGAAAAAAATGTATACCTTCCATATTGCTGATGAGTTTGGAACAGTTTCCTGATGGATTCCTACATGTCTTCATGCAGTCAGCTCCACAAGGCTTGTAATGCCATTCACAGCCACCAGGTGAGTTATAGTAGTCACAGAAAATAGCTAACGGAGAGAAAATAAGCACAGTTTGGGCATTGTTTGAAAATTCAGTTTTGCATAATATACCGGGACACTACATGTTACCCTGAGTAATGGCTTATTTCATTCAAACTGCCATAATATAAATATGTGCATTTTGAATAGGAAAAAAATCGGAAAAAAGAAAATTCAGTTAGATTGAATGTTTATGCATTTAAGTTGATTTACATGTGTTTCCTATTTTTTGTATTTTTCAAGTGTTTCGAGATTACTGATGTATTAAACTAGTGCTTTGTAAAAATAAAACCAACCTAAATGAATTAAAATCCAACTTTTGATTTTGGGATAGCATCTAAAACTGCCCCAACATTGTGATGGCAAAACTTACGACACATCTTCGGAGTTCTCCAGCTGATGCAGGCCCCAGCTGTGTTACAAGCTTTGGCATAGGCGGCCACAGCAGTGCAGAGACACTCACAGTCACCACCGGTGTCACAAGCACAGGAGTCTCTCACGCAAGAATCATAGTAAGGGCCAGGATCAACCTTAGACACAAAGAAATTACATCAAAAATGTTGTAGTTCTCATTCTGATTACACTCATGTAAGCTGTAGAAGGTGCTCTACTATTACATATATTTATAGTTCATTATAGGTCATATAATAAAAAATCCTGCAGAAACACTACAACTACTTTCCTATCAAGTTAGTCCACATGTAAAACATTCTAATATAAAGTTTGTAATGATCTTTTAAATAGATAAATAAACAGTAGCTGGATGATCAGACTAGGAAAGAGGCAATGTGTGGTTGTATTGATAAAGATGGAGAGATGAAAAAAACATGTAATCTCCCAAGAATTGTAGCATTTAAAGATTTTATTTATGTCCATGTGGATCTATTTAGGTGTGGATGTGTGTAAGTTACATTTGAATGACAGCTCTGGAAGGTGGAGCTGGTTATGATGCTGCACTGTTTCTGAGACCAGGCTGCTCGGTAGCGATTAAAGGCACAGGGATCACTGAGGAGCTGGGCATTAGAGCAGCTAGGTGACACTTTCCAGCTGTTCCCAAACTCTAAAACATCTGTCACCGCCTCTTGAGAACGTGTGGTGAAATCATTTTTACTGTTGCCATCGTAGTTCCCACAAAGACCACACACTTGACCCTAGCAGGGAGTAAAAAAGAGCAATCACAAATTTAAGACAAATTTCTGCCCACTACGAACTTAATAAAAATATTCAGCAATGATCAAAGTTGGCCATTGATTAATGGAATAATCTTAAGTGAACTGGGTGCACTTATGTGTCTGTAAGTATCCTAATAGCGTGTCCTAAAATTAGGCCAGTCTGAGGTGAACCGAAATAAAACCTAAAGAACCAAGTTAAAACTCAGTTAAAATGTACAACATATACAATTGATTTTTTTTTTTTTACCTGGAACTGTGGGCTGAGAGAAATGAAAAGGGTAGTCTTCTGGTCCCACATGACTACAAGCCCTGATTGGACAGTCACCACCAGGTAATTACCAATTTTTTGTACCAAAGCAGGGAGCACCTTGATGTTTCCTCTTATCACCTGGAAACTGTCATCTTTAAGATGAAATTCATTATCCTGTACACATCAGGGTTAAAAAACAAACAAAAACAGAGTTAAATAAGCTCATTAGGAAGACCAGGTCTATCCTAGGATTTATCACAGATCCTTCCTCCTCATTAAGTGTTTATATCCCTGCTGTTATTTGCATAGTTTTTTTCAATTTTTTTGTAGTCCATTGTCCTTTTTAACGCACACTGATGCATGCACATTTTGTACATTTTCAAAATCACCTACTCAGTTGCACATTTCATTTAATCTAAAAATGCCAGTTTTAATAATTGTACAGTAGTTCTTCTTATGTTTTTTTTCGTTACTGTACAGTGAATTCTTATTTATTGTTTTTTTTATAGTCTGTGTGTATCTGCATGCTTTCATTTGCCTTTCGCTTTGCTGCTGATACACCTGAATGTCCTCACTGTGAGACAATAACTTTCTATTCTATTCTATTCTATTCTAAAACATGGTAAATATATCGCACTTACTATATGTCACCTTTTAACCTATTTTTGTTTTGTTGCCCTATATACATATTTTATTCAAACTTTTGGGAAAGTTTGAGTATACTGATTTTTATCAGATGTGCATCTGAACACTTCTTGAAAATGATATGCATCATCAACAAAATGTATAACACCCCGAAATTACTGTATGCTTTGTTGTTATGAAAACATCTCATTTAATTCAAATCAAGTTTTAGCTTAATTTATATCAGGTTCAAAAAATGATCTTATGTGCTTCTCATTTCACAAATATCAATATGCACTCATTAAATCTAAGCAGCCCTTTTTATTTGTCTTGCCCAAGTTACTTTGAGTTGTGACATCTCTGGTGTGTGGAACCACCAAGATTTCTTTTTGGAAGACAACCACTTAACAAAATGGGATGCTTTATATTACTCTAACATTTTATTTTAATACTTTCTGAAAACACAGGTTTTTAGAATTACATATATACGTAGCAGAAAGTGTCACATGCCTATTTGTGACATTTTCGCTACCTTTTAATCAGAGAACAATATCAAGTAATTTAAACTCCTGGAATATTGATCTGGTCAGTTCAGTAGTATAGGTTGTTAATTAGTATCAGGTGTTTTGGTGTTAATGAAATTAACAACAGGTGCACTAAAGGGGTAACAATGAGCCAACCCCAAAAACAAGAATGGTTTTGAATGTGAAAAGCACAGACATTTTTTCTGTCCCCCTTTTTTGACTGCTATTCTGTAGTTTTGCATTTGACCACAGTCAGTGTCATTAATGGTAGCATGAGGCGATATCTGGACCCAACAGAGGTTGCACAGGTAGTCCAACTACACAAGGGCACATTAATACATTTCATTGTCCGAATGTTTGATGGGGGGATTTTCCAGGAGACAGGCAGTTACTCTAGGAGAGCAGGACAGGGCTGTCAAAATTTGTTAATCCTTTAGCAGGAACAGTATCTGCTCCTTTGTGCAAAGAGGAACAGATTGAGTACTGCTAGAGCCTTACAACAACTTAAAGTGGCCCTACAGCCGGCCACTGGTATGAATGTCTCTGACCAAACCATTGGAAACAGACTGAGGGTGGCCTAAGGGCCAGATGTTCTCTCCTAGGCCTAGTCCTCACTGCCTAGCACAGTGGAGCTCAACTAGTATTTGCCAGAGAACACTGGAATAGCCAGGTTCGTCACTGGTGCCCCGTTCTTTTTACAGATGAGAGCAAGTTTTCTCTGAGCTCGTGTGATAGATGTGGAAGAGTCTGGAGATGCTACGGTAAACATTTTGCTGCCTGCAATAATGCATGATCGGTTTGGTGGTGGGTCAGTGTTGATCTGGGGAGGCATAACCATGGACAGCTGATAGTCGGACCTCAGCTTCAGGATGAGCAGTGGGGTTTTCATCCCGGCCGTGGAACACTAAACCATCTCTGCATCCTCTACAGGATGTTCGAGGCTTCATGGGAGTTTGCCCCTGTCCAAATGTGTTTTGTGGACCTGGAGAAGCCATTTGACTGTGTCCCTTGTGGTGCCCTGTGGGGGACATTCCAGGAGTACGGAGTCAGGGGCCCTATAAGGCGCTATCCGGTCTCTGTACAAGCGGAGCAGGAGTTTGGTTCACATAACTGGCAATGCGAACAAAAAAAAAAACTGTTCTGGCAGGACTGCCCTTTGTCACCAGTCTTGTTCATAGTTTTCATGGACAGTATTTCTAGACACAGCCAAGGGTTAGAGGAAGTCTGGTTTGGGGACCAGTGGATTTGTCTCTTCTTTTTGAAGATGACGTGATCCTGCTGGAGCCCTCTAGCCAAGACCTACAGCATGCACTGGGGCAGTTCGCAGCCGAGTGTGAAGCAGCTGGCTTCAAGTCCAAGACCATGGTTCTCGGCTGCCTCAGTGATGAGGAAGCTGTGCCGATCCGTTGTGGTGAAGAGAGAGCTGAGCCGAAAAGTGAAGCTCTCGATTTACCGGTTAGTCTACGTTCCTACCCTCACCTATGGGCATGAACTTTGGGTCATGACTGAAAGAACGAGATCCCAGATACAAGCGGCTGAAATAAGCTTCCTCCACAGGGTGGCCGAGCATTCCCTTAGAGATAGGGTGAGGAGCATGGCCATCCAAAAGGTAGAGCCACTGCTCCTCCACATTGAGAGGAGTCAGTTGAGGTGGCTCAAGCATCTGTATTGGATGTCTCTTGGACACCTCCTCTGGAAAGTGTTCCAGGCACGTCACACCGCAAGGAAACCCAGGGGACGGCCCGGGACACGCTAAAGGGAATATGTCTTTTGGCTGGCTTGGGAACTCCTTGGGCTCCCCCCGCAGGAGCTGGAGGAGGTGTCTATGGAGAGGGAAGTCTGGACGTCTCAACTGTGTCTGTTGCCCCCGCAACTCAATCCCGGATACAGCGGAAGAAGACGAGTACGAGTACGAGTATGAGTATGAGTATGAGTACATTACCTGCTCTATATTAGTGTGGATACCCAGCATGATTTTTTTAATTGAGTTAGGTATAAGTAATATTATTTTATTTTTGTTACAATATTCAGAGGTCATAGTCTTTTTGCTAAAGGTTATTATACTGTCTGAATCTCATAGTTACCTAACCTACTCCATGCCCAGCAGTTGGGTAGACATGTGTAGACAGTATAAGTTTGGTGTGTTTACCTCCAGAAAGATCTTGATGGTCTTGGAGCAGGTAGTTCCTGTGGTTCCACATGGAACATTCTCAGTGATAATACTGAAGCTCCCATTTCCCTGACCAGGGCTGCAATAATCCTGAGTAAGATGACAAAATTGATGCAATTACAACATATTCTCTCTAAAGGTACACCTCTTATGGTTTTCAAAGAAATACTCAATCACTGATGCAATTAATGGTTTCTGATATTGTTAAGTCTAGTATTTACTTTCACTTCAAGAGAAACATTGGTTTCAACTCCCAACAAGTGACTGTACAAGAACATTTATTGTTTATTGGGGTATGCGTATTAGTTACAGGTTTGCTGAAAAGGACACCACATTTAAAATCGTTAAATTCTCAAAAGTAAACTATATTCATTTGTCCAACAGACTCTTTACCTGGAGGAGTGTGTATTCACATTCTCCACTGAAGTCAAATCTTTTATCATCAAACGTAATGTAATGACCATCTCCATAGATCCCACAAACTGCACTGCACTCATTGTTGGTACAGGTGAACTTTCTTCCACTACATGAGCTGTGGTGACACACAAACCACACATAAACATCAAAATTAAATTAAAGAAATATACAAATATGTGATAAGTCTGATGGTAGAGTTGGATAATGGCTAAATTGTGATGGCAGAGAATTAGGAATAAAGATTAACATTTGTGCTACAGTTTTTCAGTTTGAATGACAGCACCACAGTCATGTATGCCTCATGCATACCAGGTGTTACAGTCCACGGTCAAAGTCTGTCCTGGTTGGTAGACTTGTCCATTGTGAACACATGGACAGCTCCTCTCATTGATGCAGCCACCTGCTCCATCTGATAACAGGCCATCTGGGCACACGCAGCCAGGTGTACAGCCTGTACTGATCTGTCACCGGCCAGAGTGAAGTGAGATGTTAGGCTAAATAATGCTTGGGAATTTAAATCAGAATACTGACATAATTTGCTCTGCTTACACATGGTATATCCACCGTGCTGCAGCTCCTCTGACACTCAGCCCCAGTAGTCCCAGGTTGAGCAGTGGAGCAATCAAAATAAGTCATGGGGGCAACACATGATGTGGAAGCTGTAAGATTTAAATTGAGTGAAGATTATGTTAAAACTAGAGATTATGGACTAAAACATCCTCAGTTAGACAAAGTAATATTTTACTATTTACTGGAGCAGTTCAATGTCACATTACTTTCCTCCTATATATAAATTGCCAATTAATGTGAAGAACCCTACTTTGTAGTCTGGTTCCTCCCGGGCAACTAAGGGCTCCATGTCTGCAGATGCTGTTATGGCAAGACAAACAGAATAAATAATTATTATATTTGTGATGGTGCTCAATCAACTCATCTGATCCCCAGTAACAGCTCGGAGTGCTGGTCAAGTTCATTTTTGAATGGTCAGTATCGGAGAAGCTGACGGCATTCAATTCCCTGTTTTTGCCCTACTCTCCATGGTGACACGCTGTGATGGAACATGTTTGCTAACATCCATGTAGTCTAGAAGTATTTTTGAAACAGTCCATGTTATCGAGGTTGAAATGCCACCTGGACATCACCCTAATATTTAGCTCTCCAAATACTCTATTAGTTTCAAGAAGTAATAGAAGCAGTGGAGACTACTGTCGCCCATTGACCAGTTGGTTACCAGAAGACTGACTACAGGTTGGATAGGAGACAATATTGACCAACTGGTTACAACAACTTCAGTTGTAGGCAGGTTTTTCTTCTTCCAGCTGCTGTTTGATGTCCTACATCTAAAGGAAAACATTCCATCATCTATATCTTCCAGACAAGACTACAACAAATTCTACTAAATAAATCTGACAGAGAGTAAGGAAAAGCAACACAATTTAGAAAGAAATCTTGAGACAGGAGATAAGTTTTCAAGGGACCACAATAAGGCAAATAAATAATTACAGAATATGTGAATAAACCACTCTGGGCAACCAAAGCATCTCTGTGGAGAAGAATATAGGTTTTCATCACATTTTGCAGCTGGAGCCACTGTGCATCCTCCCCTCTCAACACTATATAGCTAGATAAAACAGTTAATCATCACCTTTAGCAGGGCATGTTTTCTGATGTGACTGTTTTATTGCAGACATTTTTAGTTCAGACATTGACAGATTTGGTTATGATTCCCCTTTTAAACAAATGTTCTTATAAAACGGTAATCTGATAAATTCACATAACCTTGAAAATCCCCAATGAGCATCTATGAGTCATTACCATGTTATTCCGTCTTTAATGATAACCTGTCCAGCAGGAATAAAGGTGTCCTTATCATAGCAGGGACAGCTTGCACTGGAGACACACTGTCCATCTTCATTCATGTAGGTTCCCTCAGCACAGCCACAGCCATCCACAGTGGCCAAGTTGACCTGGCAGGAGTAATCAGCTTGGCTGAGGGAACGGCATGTACGACCACAAGAGGTCATGTTGTACTCATAAACTGCATCTGCCAGACATGATTTGCTAAATTTTCCTGTTGAATAAAAATGGAAAGGGGCTGTCAAACACTCCAAGGTTTTGTTTCTGAAAAGTAAAACAATGTTCTTTGATGTTTTGCTCACCGCAGATGGTTTCCCTCCAGCCACTGATGTGGACTCCTGCTGCTGAGCAGGCGTAGACATATGAGGAGACTGCAGCACACATACAGTCCTCACTTTTTTCACAGTTGCAGCTGTCATACATGCAGTTCTGTTAAAACACATAGCAGATATGGATAAATCTATAACAGTTAAAAAGTTTTATAGGAGGTCAATGGCTCATGTTTGCAGACCTACATCTTTGTATGAGCTGGGGCTGACAACAGAGTGGCAAGGAGCGAACACTCCCAGGGGATCAGTCAGTTTGGAACACCAGTACTGTGCATAGTTCTCTGAAACAGACAAACATATGAAGTAAGTCATCATTAAAGAAATACCATGATTAGTAACCAGTAGCAAATGTGTTAAATTTTCTGAGATTCTGGGGCAGTGCACAAAGCATGTAATTCACAGTAATAAGCAGGGGGATGACTAAACACACGGGGGCGCCAACCCCCCATTGGCTGCACATGCATGAAAACAAAGAGCTTGTTAAGGCCATAACTGACAGAAAAGTTATACATTTCATCTGGATTTTCTGCTACCCCAGGGCAACTGCTCTTGAGACCTAAATTAAAAACAGCCACTGATGGTACCATCTACTCAATGTGAAAATGATTTGACAAGGTTACATTTGTTGTGTCATATATGATGTGATGGCACATTTTGTGCAGGAGATTTTCTGTACCTCTGCTGATGTCCTGACTGCAAGGATGACCAAAGCTTGGCACAATGTCAGGACAGCTGACTCTAGTTTTCCAAGAGTTGACAAATACTGCGGCAGTTCCCTCCACAAGTCCACTGCTTACCCAGAAGTCATCAGTCATTATGTTGTTAAAGTTCCCACATAATCCTGTGGAGCATTGTATGACAGAAAGTAGCATTTGATGGCAATAAGTGTCAGCAACCTGACAGATGCATGTTTAGAACCAGTTAAACCTAAAGGTACCAGTTATGCTTTGAGATAAGATCCATTAACATGGAGATGTACCTGAGGTGGCTCCTTTAAGTGACACATCAGCTGAAACAAACACTTGCATCACAGGAGACAGCTGGACCATCACTTGAATTCCTACTTTGGTGCTGATTACGACATAAAAAGAGGATGGCCAAAAGACGCTCAGCTCAGCTGCAGTGGTCAGAACACAACATTTTGTGAACTGTCAGCATGAAAGCAAATGTCCAACAAGTTTCATTTAATCTAAATGTCCACCATGTTGTGGTGATAAGCACAAACAGGATGTGGTTTGCTGGTTGGTTTGCTGTTAAAAATCAATCATTCTTATGTCTCAGTGGTATTCACTCCTCCTGGGTGAGCTTGTAGAGACAGTGGAGAGGAAAACTCCCTTGTATGAGATGGGTGTGTGGACATTGTGTGTGTGTTGATTGGCCAGTAATATTAAAATCCACTTACATGTAAACAATGGTAGCTGAGAAAGAATGTTGTTGACAAAGACTTGCCCAGATGACAGGATTTTGATGACCTGGTATTTTGTGGAAAGACACATTTTAGATTATGTTAAACATGAATTCATTAGTATTTTGAATAAAACAATAAATATGTATTTGCTTTCAAAACTGGAGTACTACATTAATAAAAAGTCAGTTTTAATCAAGAGAACCATCAGTAAAACAATTTTTATATTACTGGATGTACTCCTCTCAGGAGAGATTCTGTCTTTGGATCCGTTTTTTCTGGTACATCTAATATTTTGACAGAGTTTAGCAAGGTTGGGGAACAGCCTAATTTAATTTAAAAAATATTTTGGGTGTTGCTCCAGATCTACGTTTAGCTTAAAAAATCTGTGGTCTCAGTATTTATATATTTTTGATTTTTTAAAGTGACGATGTTAGAACTTGACTTAATTGTCTGACCCAGATTTGAAGAGATTTTTGTGGTTTAGATGTGACACGGGCAATCCGACTTGTCTTTGACACTGTGCCAATAACAAAAGACAGCAATACAACTTGGTGGGTTTATGTGCCTGAGGCTTACCACGGCATTGCTGTCCAGGGCCAGAGTAACAGCTCTGAGACAAGTCCTGCTCTCTGTCAGACCACATTTGAAGACGTCCACCAACACAGTGTACAAAGAGCCATCACTCTGCTGCAACACACATTGAAACAAAACAAGTCAACACAAATACCAGTTCCAGTTAGAACAAACCCATATTAGTGTATTCATGGGCTGATTAGCAGTATCAAGATATACTTAAGTTTAAAAATGTTACTGTTTCCAAAGTTTCTCCAGCCTTAAGTAACATAAACACTGCCCCTCTCACAACTGCTGCTGTGCACTGCAGCTTAGCTGGCTGAAAAAATGCTATTATGTCTTTTCTTTTAGTTACAGCAAATACCAATTAGGCGAAGGCATTTTTGGTCAATGTGTGGGAAATAAAGCAGTATTCATATTAAGTTTTAAGACTACAGTTGCCACTACACATGGCGGTTAGCAAGTTATTTTAAATAAAAAACTTTAAATCCTGTTTCTTGTTTTAAATCATTGTGGCATATGCTTACATTTTTAAAATAATTTTTACTATTTTTCTTTTAAAGTAAAAATAATTTCGCACCGGCTCATGCCCACATCACTGTTCATTAAGCATTAAATGCGTTCATTATAAAATAAATCTAAACACTGGTAGGTATGTATGTATGTATGTATGTATGTATGTATGTATGTATGTATGTATGTATGTATGTATGTATGTATGTATGTATGTATGTATGCATGGGTATAAAACTCTTTACTTTTGCCAGAACATAAGAGCAATCTCCATGGAAAGTGTAGATTTTTCCATCAAAGGTGGTAACGTGAGCTCCCCCCTCCACCGAACACGTTACTGAGCAGTTTTCCTCAGTACACATCCAGTGGCCTCTCTCACAAACACTGTCATTAACACACACACACACACACACACAGAAAATGTTGTTAATTCACTTGATAGGTATTACTGTACAAAATAGCATTCATTTAGTTGTGGTTCATTGCCTCATTGCACCCTAATGCACCTGGTGTGCAGCTAGCAGGGTGAATTGGATTGAAAACAATCAAAAGGAGAAATGAATTTTTATCCATGATTAGATTTTAATTTAAATCTATAACAGCTGCATACATTTTAACCAACCTTATAAGCATTAACATTACAGTTCATGAAATGCACTTCAAGATAACTATTCACCCAAAATATGGAGTCTTTGTCACTATTTGTTGTCCTGTACACAGGTACAGTAAATCATATATAGAACGCTCTGTCTAACCCAGATTTTAAACATTATGATTGTATTTCTTTCCATTATGGGCCTAATAAAGTGGCATGTGTTCCCAGCTTACCAGGATCTACAGTTGAATGAATAGGACTGTCCTGACTGATAGATTTGGTTGCCATGCAGACATGGGCACTGATCAGCTGTGACACATCCTGTGTTACCAATGTCATCATACACCATTCCTGAAGGGAGGATAGATGATAATAAATATGCATGTGCCTGAACAATAAATAACTTCATGTGTGCTGCCTTATATCTGCATTATATGCATCATATGTGTGAGAATACCTGCAGGGCAACTGCAGCCATCATGGCAGTGGCTGTCACAGGTCTGACTGGCCTGTGGGTTGGAGCAGGAGTCCTGACATGGGCTGCTGCATTCCAGAAACTCCATGTTGTATGGGCATTGCTTGTCTGAGGAAACAATTTGTTTACGTTTGCAGTATCTATTCTAGGAAACTAATCTTGTACAAAATAATGTATACAAAAAAAGAAAGGATTTCAGGATAACAATCTTTAAATTGTGTGTGTCAAACGTACAGCAAAAGGTTTCATTCCTCCAAGGCTGGGGGCTTCCTCCTGCATGGACGCATTGTCTGGAGAACTCAGAAATGGTTTTGCAGAGGATGACATCTGGGGATTTTTCTGAGTTGCACATGTCTGCCATGCATACTTTAGTAAATGATTCAACATCAAGAAGGTTCTGGCAGCTGCTGAATGGATGACTGGAGAAAGTCTCCTCACATAGCAGCTAGGGAAAAATATTACATTGAAATTCAGTCTTAGGCCCTTTCAATTCACATTAGCTTTGGATCAATTATGGGGATTAATTTACTAACTGAGATTTGCTGTTAAAGTTTGTATAAAACTTTCTCCTGAATCAGACAGACAGAAAACGCTAGAGGTCTCAACCCTAAATGGCCACTCCTGTTTTATAATGTTAAAAGATCCATAGGTTTACTCTGGGTACGCTGGGGTGCATGTTAATTTAAGGGGCCTCTCTAAATGTTTCGCTCATTTAACTACAAAATTAGAAGCTCAGAATCAGATGCTAACTTCAGTGTCACATTTCTACCTTGAACACCTGGAAACTGATGTCTGAACACCGTTTCCCAGCTTAATGTTTGTTGAACAGCACTTCCTCTATAAAGACGCCAAGGAGAAGCCACATGAAAAATAAATCAAGATTTGTTTTCAAAAAGCTGATAAACATTTACATACTCTGCATTAGTCCCATTAATATTTATATTGTATGTCCACTAGATGTCAAAACAGCCACAAGACTAAATTATATATCTGATAACTCATGTTCATTTCCAACTGGACACACTAGAACTATATCACTGCTTTAAATAATAGAAAAGATTGGACACTCAAGATAGAGCTTCACATCTTCTGTCTTATATTTTATATTAACAAATATATATAAAAAAAAAATCAGATTATTTATTTTGCACTTTCTGACTGTTAATGGGTGGGGCGACTGTGGCTCAGCGGGTAGATGGTCACGCATGTACATTAAAATTGAGTTGTTTTTATCATCCAGGGCGTTTATTCCAAAAACCCAAATTTGCTGTGTAACAAAAATGTAAATGAAATAGTAAAAAACATTGATTCTCAATCCCTATTAGAATTTTAATTCTCAAGATAATACACAATAAATTATGAAATCCTGTGTTTGCTGCTGGTGTGGAACAAAGTTGCTGTAAATATTGTTTGGTAGGTCTGCCTTTGTTATTTGTTGGGGGTCTGATCTGCTGGCAGTTTTGCTCAAGAACAGTTTGTTAGTGATATCTGATTAAGAATGGGTGGTTTGCTCTATGAACCATTACCTTATCCCCACAGCTCAGGACTGGGCTGAGGTCAGGCTCCACACAGGTCTCAGTGGGCCCGTTTATCTTGTAGGTTTCAGCGTAGTCAACCACAGACAGCACAACCCCTACAAAACAGCACAGTCAATCACACAGCAAGCACAAGCCAGTTGTGCCTGATAAATACATTTGCCCCCATGTTTTTGAAAAAATAAAAGAGTCTCAAATCATGTCTGGCTGTAGAATATTCAGCAAGGGGCAAAAGAGAAAATTAGTGTGTATGAAAGGGGCATCACAAAGAAAAATAAATCTATATCAATAAGAAAACAAATTCAGCAAAAAACAAATAGAAATCATTTTTATTATATCTTTCAGAAAGTGAGGTGATATTTCTTAAAATAATTGACTGTAAGAACAACAGAGCAGGTATTATCTCTAAATACTCCTTTGATGTTTGAGAAACAGGGAGACAGTGAAGCAAATTATTTTACAGACATTAAATGTGATGAAAAACATCAAAAGCTGTCAAAAGCTTAAAGCTAATGTGTAGGATAACATTTTCCCCAGAAAATTCAGCCCACAGCCAAGGAAAGTTTAAAGTTGCATTGATCCATCCTTTTGAAACCTGTGTGGGTCTAGAAATGTGCAGAAAAAGATTCAAGTTCTCTGTCAAATGGCAATCCATTTCTATTTTTTTTGTAGAAGTAAAGTGTTTCTCATAGCACAAATGTGCTGGAGCAGGAAAAATCCTTCATGGATTAACAAACATTTTCTTGTGTGTCGCATTGCAGCCATATTACCACCCAAAGTAGGTATTACCTCTCCATCAAAGGCAGTTTTAAGGAGTTACTTACTCCCAGACCCTGATTATGTTTGTCCAAAGCTAGTCATTATCATTATTGTGGTCCACATTTGAAATACAATCACTGACCGCAAAAAGCATATGTAAAAGCTAAATGGAAATCTACATTGCTCATTGCAATGTTATTCTTATTGGCATTACCATCTTTCATTAAATCATTAGATATCCTATCAAAGTTTCCACACAGTCCACATGTCTGGTTCTGATATTTGTTATCCAGTTCGATCTGTAACAACACAAAACATACAAAAAAAGAGATAAAGTCATTAGATTTTATTTCAATATTTTGATAATGGTGATTGTTTAGATTATGTGTGACGCCTAATGGGGGTCACACATAATTAAACACAATTAAATTTAACACAAATTAAAAACATTTGTATTTGATTGTGTTTTTATTTGTTGTAACCATGCTTCTTTGCAATAAATCTTACACCACTGAAAAGCCTGTTTAATTCATATGTGGGTTAGTAGCAAAATTGAGTATGTGGATTGCACCCTGTGGCAATGCTTGTCATACTTAGAGGTAATTCTATTTCTATACTCCTGGGGACCAAACTGTGTCCTCAAAGATGTCAGTGCTCTTCCCACATAGCTTAGGTTATCAGAGAATACTTCAGGAATTTGGGACTGGAAAGGAGGGAATGGCCTTACCTCAACCTCACTGAACATTTGTAGGATCCGTGTGGGCATACTAGTAATGATTCAGTTGTTTCTCATGGGCAAAACCCACATACTCAACACTGCTGCTCAAGCAGCAAATACATTTTTGGCAGCATTTAAAGAGAAATGAGCAGGCTTTCCAACAATAGAAATATATTGCAAGGAAGCAGTGTTACAACAACAAAATAATACCCCAAAACACAAATTTGTGCTGAGATAGATAAAGAAACTCATGGTTATGTGTTTAGATTTGAGACATTTGTGTTTATTGTAAATATTTTAAGAGTTTAAAACTTTGGTTAGAAAGTTCATGTTGGAGACCAAGCTTCAGTGCATCTAAATATGGGTCTAATCATACTGATGGTTTAGTCTGTTTGTGTGCTTCATACATCTAAGGAGTCGTCCAGGTTCCAAATAGCCTTAATCCCAAGATTAGCTTCAACAAAGATACTTGATGTGGTCCTTTTGATAGTCACTCCAAATGCAACGAGCGGCAGAGACACCCTAGAGCAAAGATAGGTTTAAAAATAAGTCAAAACAAAACGGAGAAACTGAAGAAATGAACTGCCTTATGTGAGCGGGTGCATCCTCTTTGAACAAATATGTTCAGCAATGTCTATATTTCCTCTTAAATTTTAACTTAAAGATGCTTTGACTGAAGACCTCAGGTCATTTTGAAAATTTGGCCACAGCTTCTGAAAAACCACACCGTTTAAAAACAATCATTTAAAAGAAAATAGAAAAGAAAAGTAAAGAAAAGAAATTAAAAGAAAAGAAAAAACTAAATCTTTACTATTTCTTCTTTAGGGACAAATTTTGTTGTCTACTGTAGGTGAGGCAGGTGGTCAGATTGTTACAAAAACACTGTACTCCTTTCTTATTTATGGAGTTTATGCTTCTCTAACTCTAACCATATTGATGGCTCCCACTTAAATAATCAACACTACAAACTATGTTGTGTCTGCATACAACGTTTCTTCATGAACCCTGCTGAGGTTTCTAACATGCAGGGGCAACAGAGAGAAGGGGAGCCCCAATAAACATTATTTTCTACCTGTGTTTCAAAGGGACCCTGAAGTTTTAACAGGTTGATCTTTGGACACCATTTTAGATTTTTTTCACCTTCCAAACTGAGCAAAAAGTGATCATATGATTAAAAGTAATTTCATATGGAAATCAGAGATATTAGTATAAGGTATATGTGACCAGCAAGGCTATAAGACAGAAGCAAACAATAAGAGGTTGCTGAGAGAAAAAACATTCCTATAACATGACAAAATTACAGTTCCCCCATGACATGTCATGGGGGAACTATAGGCCTAAATTAAGTCTTTATTTGTTTAAATTAAAATTCTAACTAGTACCTGAAAAGATCAGCTGTTAAATAACTTTATGACATCTGAATAAACTCTGTTATAAAGCTCTCTTAAAGCCAGGCAAGCAGAACATTCTGGTTAAAAATGCTTCCAAACCAAGCCTCAGTTACTTTATGGATAAATAACTGTTTTCAGGATAAACAACTAATTATTAGAAGCAGTTTTACAGCAATGATTGTAAATATATGCAAGTGTAACAAAAAAACAAAAAAAATCCCAAATATCCCAGCAGTCATTCATACTGTGGCAAATATGAAAAGAAACTGAACATACTCACATCTGGCCATTGAAAATCACTGAGCTCTTAGAGAGCTCCACAACAGAACCATCCAGCTTCATGGTGATGCTGCTGATGGTGGGGTTGTTGTCAACTAGGCCTCGCCTCATCTGGATGAGGAAACTCTCATAGCTTCCCTTACAGTGTGAAACCAACATGTGCTTACAGGTGGAGGCCAGCTGGAAGAAATGCCCATCAAAGGTCTTGATGTGATAGTGGCCCCAAGTTGTGCAGACTCGGTCAAGGTGGGACATCTTAGCTATAGATTGAAAACATTAGAAAAATATGTTATAAATAAACAATGGTATTAATACCTGAACCACAAAATGTTGGTATTTGCATATTTACCTAAATTCAGATTCAGTGTTTGTAGAGCAGGGACAATGGTTACTGTGGTAAAAAGAAGAAATAATCACTGACTAATTGAACACAATATTTATGTATTTCACAGATCAGATATTTGTGACACTTCATGAAAGCCCAGTAAATTATTTATCAAACCTGGGTTTCAGTCTCACAGGAGACTGAATCAGGAGACTGAATAATTTTCACAAGACTTAAGTTTACCTTTTTCAGGTTTAAGTATTTTTCCTCTTACATGAGTTCTATGAAAAAGTGTGAATGTGACCTATCATGAAAATTACCTTCTCAGAAAGTATTAAAAAAAAGAAAAGTCTCAGGACTAAACATTTACACCAAGAACCTGAACCATTTTATGTGAATTTACTTGAGCTGTTAAATTAGTTAGTTAAGCACCATGTGTAAAGCTGTAAAATATATTCCGCTTTAGATTTACCAGTTTGAGACTTGGAGCCAACCAGCAGAGTCAGGCAGGCGAGCCATAATGTTAGCTGGAGTCCTTGGGTGCCCATCTTGGTCCGATGGGTTGACTCTATGACAGAACTCAATAGGAGCACAAGTCCTTTTATAATATTCCAGCAAAGGTGGAGCTGAACTACAAGCAAGAACTGAAACAAACTGTTTACTCAGAAAACATGTTACTGCTGTGAGCACCATATACACCCTGTTTGTCTCTGAGTAACAGCAGTTTGTTTTTTACCTTTGATAAAAAAGCAGGTACAATGGGAATGAGTGCCAGATTTAACCATGCATAATTTGGCCTTATAAAGCTGATGCTGTCTTCCATCTTTTAAATAAAACAGGTCTTTGTTTTTTGGTTTGTTTCCAAAATAGTATTATTAAATAAATTAAAGTATACTTCACATTATAATGACACCTACATGAGCAGCATGGTGTCATGATCAGAAATGATTGTAAATATTGGCAAACTATTATCCAAATATATGCAGTTGTATGTTGCTTAGATTCATCATTCAGTCTTGTGTTTGGATTACTTTCATGGATTCCTATGTTGGAGGTGTTAGTTTGTATGTCCTTTTAGATCTAGCTCCTCACTGTTTATGTTCTTTAGTTAGTCCCATTGTTTACTTTTTTCTGTTCATTTAGATGTTTTGTTATTCCCCTAGATTCCTGCTCTTCTGTGTCAATTAGCCACCCTTCTTCAATTGCCTTGCATCACCTCCCTCATCAGCTACCTTAGATTTCTCCTGATTAGTTCCCCTGATTCATTGGTCCATTCTCCACCCTACCTCTGTATTTATACCCTCTGGTTTCATTGTTCACCTCTGGATCCAACTGCTGACATCCTTGTTCCATGTCTCTGTTTCTGCCTGTAACCCTGCCTGAGTTCCCTGCTTTAACTTCTCAGTTCAGTTATTAGTAAATGTTTTCAACTCACCATGCGGCTGCCATTCTCCTGTTTGCACTCTGGTCCTGCTCCACCTCAGCCCAATATGACACATGGAGAACTATATCCCTACATCTGTGTCATCTAGCTCAGTTAAAATGATATGGTTCATTACAATGATAAAGCAGTTATTTACTGAAAAACTAACAATTTGTTGTAAGCAGTAAAAACTGGGTTTCCAAAATGAGAATTGGCATCAAACTGTGATATTTTTAGTTTAAGTTGCCCAACAGTACATCGTCAAATGGAACTGGAGTGGGCTGGAATCGTTCCCACAACTTTCAAACTGCAAGGCAACCACTCTTCCTGCTGGTCATCCTACACTGGCCTTAGAGGACATAAGTAGTGCTACGATGGCTGCACAACCAGAAGTCATAGTCATTGTAGCAGGGATTTCAATCCTGTCCACTTAAAAACTAACATGCCTGAATCTTATGTAAATGTAAGGATCTACACAAGAAATGCAAAAATATACAGACCTATTCTATAAAATAGCATATTATTGAAAAGTTGATTTATGTCAGGAACTCCATCACTAAGTGAAACACATTATATAGATTATTTACACACAGACTGTTGATATTATGGTTGTCTACCTACAGCTAATAAAAACACAATATTTATGATTAAAATATTGCATCAGATCCATAAAAAAGTTAATACAAAAATGTGGGCTTAATGAAAAGTATGTTTCATTTCTTCTTAAAGGTTATTTTAAAAAGGAGCTCTGAGAAATGAGCATCATCAGAACGCTTATTCTGAATTATTGAATATGAGTGTATAAAGAAGAATGACCTATATATTGTTTATAAACTTTACTCCTACATCTCAGTCCATTTGATCATCTATAACTCATTTTGGTCCCAGCAGGTAAAGCTCTGACTTGCAGGCAGAAACATTCCACAAAAAAAAGGACTGTTTTAAAGATGAGATGTGAAACAGCTGCTCCCTTTTACAGAAACATCAGCACTGGGAAGGTGGCAAATCAATATTAGAAACAGTTTTTTAATCAATAAAGTGCTAACGGCAGGCATGGACACGACCACCAGCTGCAATAGTCATTCTGATTTTTATACTGTAACAAATGTCTACTTTCTAAGTTGGTGATCTAATCAGAGCACACTACTCAGGTTACTGTGTAACTCATGTTAAAGTCAGAGTTGGCTACATCTATGTACATGAGGCATTTTATTAATAAACCTTATTTAAATGAGAATACTCCTACAAATAAGGTTTGGTTTCTTGCGTTGGGAATCTTATGTGAAGTAACAAGAAAGTGTGACCTTATACTGTAATGACTATAATTACACTGACTGAAAAAACTGATTATGTCAGCATTGTTTCCTTTGCTTACCTTTACTCATTCATAATGATCAAACAGACGCTGCTAAGTGACCTGTGAGGTTGTGTATTTATTTAGGACGAAGGTTTTCACTGAACCTCAAATGCTATAGCAGGGCAGTTTGTAGCTTCTCCTTTTCCAAAACCTCTGAGTTCCTCTGCTGCTGGTATGGAATCAATTCATAGTGATAACCTCTGCTCCACATCATTAACTTACAAATAATATAGAACGACAGAATACAAGTGCAATAAATGTCCAGTTGGAATATGCAGTTTGAGAAGGGCCAATGTTCCACCGTGTGGACGCGATCAGACAAGGTTTCCAAGGAGACAGCATGCTTTACTTTAACACAACTGCAGTGACTTGAGACTTGTTCGTATGCTTTCTAAGAAACATCCAAACCCTTTCTGTGCATCCAATGGGGCTCAGAATGCAGAGTTAGTTTGTGTTCATGTGTTTTCTGCATGTTCATCAGATTTCAGTCTGAAAACATGTGGGATGATGGTTCCAAGCTGACCTGAGTGGTAAATATAAGACTGAATAGAAATAGTATCTGTATCAATATGGTTGTCTTTGTGGTGACCTGTCCACAGTTTACCCTTCCTTGTGCCCATGTCATTAATTCATGTTCAACCAATGTGAGCTGACAACATTTGTACTTTTTTTTTTGCTGACATTTTTATTTTTTGTTTAAGAAAGTATGTTGGGATGCATCATTTGCCAGTGTTAGCACTGTTGCGTTAGGGCACGGAGGTCCTGCGGTTGAATCTCAGACTGGGGTTTCTCTGCATGGAGGTGCATGTTGTCCCTGTGTATGAGCCTATTAGGGTATAAGTGTGTGTATGCATGTGTGTTGCCCTGCGATGGACCGGTGACCTGCCCAGAGTGTATTCCCCATGCCAACTTGCCCATTGACAGGAACCAGACCTATTAGGCCCTGCAAGGATAAGCAGGTCTAGAGAATGGATGGTAAAAGTATCATGGTGTGAGTACAATCACAACATATATTTCTACATAAGCAAGTAAGTAAGTACATTTATTTATGTAGCACCTTTCAAAGCTAAAAATCACAAAAGGCTTTTACAGAGTACAAATAAAATAAATACAAATATAGGCGTAATAAAATACAAAGACTGTAGGAAAAGCTTAAAACAAAAAGTAGAACATTTAACTAAAAGCTTGTCTAAATAAATGTCTATGGCAATATCCAAGATCACAATTTGCCATTGACCCAACAAAACCGGGCTTATTAGTTCCAACAACAAAATGTATCTAAAAAAAAATGTGTATGTTACAATTTGTTCCCTCTGTGGTATTATTAATGGTGAGTGCAAACAAAAAGATCTAAATTATGCCTCAGTGCATAAAAAACATCCATCAGGCAGTCTGAAGAATATTTAGATGCATGAAGGAATAGTAACTACATGGTAATATTAGCAATAATTCAGCAATAATTAGAATGACCCTTGAGGATGAATTTTATGTTAAAGTCATATTAATTCAAAAATGTGTTTTAAAAATATTTAAGGAATTGTTTTAATATCCAAGAAATTGCAACATGGTCCACACTGGTCATTTAGGAAACTGAAGACAATTTGGCCTGATGTTGAGCTGTTTCCTGCTTCTCTAAGGAGGAGAAAGATTCTGGGCTTGTGTTAATGAATGGAGCATACATTAGTCCCAGTGACTGAGCTCCCTCAGTCCAGGATATTCATCCTGTAGCGCAAATGTAATCACCCAGATCTAAAGAACTGGATGCATCATTGTGTGATATTTGTATTTGACATACTCCTGTCTACCACAGCAGTCTTTTTACATCATGAGTTATATTGTAATGTCATATTATTTTAGCATTTCATATAAACCTAATCTAGCATAACCTTTTTTTGTTTTACAGCTGTATCATTTTGCCACTGCAGTTTTATTCTTCTGCTGCAGGAAAATCTGCACACTAATTCATCTTTGAGGCATTGGATTCTAAGTCTAGGAGTGTTGTTAGTCTCCTAATTTCAATAATAAGAACAATGATATACAGGTCCTTCTCAAAATATTAGCATATTGTGATAAAGTTCATTATTTTCCATAATGCAATGATGTAAATTTAACATTCATATATTTTAGATTCATTGCACACTAACTGAAATATTTCAGGTCTTTTATTGTCTTAATACGGATGATTGTGGCATACAGCTCATGAAAACCCAACATTCCTATCTCACAAAATTAGCATATTTCATCCGACCAATAAAAGAAAAGTGTTTTTAATACAAAAAACGTCAACCTTCAAATAATCATGTACAGTTATGCACTCAATACTTGGTCGGGAATCCTTTGGCAGAAATGACTGCTTCAATGCGGCGTGGCATGGAGGCAATCAGCCTGTGGCACTGCTGAGGTCTTATGGAGGCCCAGGATGCTTCGATAGCGGCCTTTAGCTCATCCAGAGTGTTGGGTCTTGAGTCTCTCAATGTTCTCTTCACAATATCCCACAGATTCTCTATGGGGTTCAGGTCAGGAGAGTTGGCAGGCCAATTGAGCACAGTGATACCATGGTCAGTAAACCATTTACCAGTGGTTTTGGCACTGTGAGCAGGTGCCAGGTCGTGCTGAAAAATGAAATCTTCATCTCCATAAAGCTTTTCAGCAGATGGAAGCATGAAGTGCTCCAAAATCTCCTGATAGCTAGCTGCATTGACCCTGCCCTTGATAAAACACAGTGGACCAACACCAGCAGCTGACACGGCACCCCAGACCATCACTGACTGTGGGTACTTGACACTGGACTTCTGGCATTTTGGCATTTCCTTCTCCCCAGTCTTCCTCCAGACTCTGGCACCTTGATTTCCGAATGACATGCAGAATTTGCTTTCATCCGAAAAACGTACTTTGGACCACTGAGCAACAGTCCAGTGCTGCTTCTCTGTAGCCCAGGTCAGGCGCTTCTGCCGCTGTTTCTGGTTCAAAAGTGGCTTGACCTGCGGAATGCGGCACCTGTAGCCCATTTCCTGCACACGCCTGTGCACGGTGGCTCTGGATGTTTCTACTCCAGACTCAGTCCACTGCTTCCGCAGGTCCCCCAAGGTCTGGAATCAGCCCTTCTCCACAATCTTCCTCAGGGTCCGGTCACCTCTTCTCGTTGTGCAGCGTTTTCTGCCACACTTTTTCCTTCCCACAGACTTCCCACTGAGGTGCCTTGATACAGCACTCTGGGAACAGCCTATTCATTCAGAAATGTCTTTCTGTGTCTTACCCTCTTGCTTGAGGGTGTCAATAGTGGCCTTCTGGACAGCAGTCAGGTCGGCAGTCTTACCCATGATTGGGGTTTTGAGTGATGAACCAGGCTGGGAGTTTTAAAGGCCTCAGGAATCTTTTGCAGGTGTTTAGAGTTAACTCGTTGATTCAGATGATTAGGTTCATAGCTCCTTTAGAGACCCTTTTAATGATATGCTAATTTTGTGAGATAGGAATTTTGGGTTTTCATGAGCTGTTTGCCAAAATTATCCGTATTAAGACAATAAAAGACCTGAAATATTTCAGTTAGTGTGCAATGAATCTAAAATATATGAATGTTAAATTTTCATCATGACATTATGGAAAATAATGAACTTTATCAAAATATGCTAATATTTTGAGAAGGACCTGTAGACACTTTGTCATGGATTTCTTTAGGTTTATTTCTGGGAGAGGTAGCTCACAAAACATTCCCTGACTCATCAGACTGGATTAAATCTGAATTGTAAACATCCTTGTTTAACAGTAATCTCATGGATACCTTTTATCTCCACCCATTAGTCAATGAAAGAACTGACTTGGGGATGTTTGCTGTGTGGGACCGCCTTGCCCAAAGGTACTGTTTTCTGTTCAGCTCCCTGCTGTGTTTAATTTCTTAGTTGTGCCCTGGTATTCCTTTAAGACTTTGA
Organism: Girardinichthys multiradiatus; assembly: GCF_021462225.1. NCBI lineage: Eukaryota > Metazoa > Chordata > Actinopteri > Cyprinodontiformes > Goodeidae > Girardinichthys > Girardinichthys multiradiatus. Next base: position 3,975,060 of record NC_061797.1, read on the forward strand.
TCTCTAAAGTCCTGGGCAAATACCAAGGGTTAGGATATCAGCTGGGAACAGGATGTGGCTGGAGCCACTATGTAAAGAGGTAACAGGCATCCAACGCAAATGCTTGATTGATGGGATTCAGCTTAATGTCTAGAGCTACCACCAGCCTAGCTGGGAGAATCTGACACGGACACATCCAACCACACAAAACTCACATACTGAAAAATTGTCACTTTATCCAGATAAACTTGTAAGAGACATTTTGACAGTCTTCCTAAAATATCCAGATGAAAATTCAACTATTTTGTTCTACTGCCTATGATTTTCATATGTCTAGGAGGCGCAGCTGTGGTCAGATGCGATGTGTGGCAGAAAACTAACATTCCACATCCCCCTGAACACATCATCACCACCATAAGACATGGTGGTGGCAGCATGGTGCTACAGGGATGCATAATGTCTGTAGGGACAGGGCAATGATGGAAGAATATCTGTTGTAAGCTGCACAAGACTTGAGACTAGGGTGGGGATTCGTCCTCCAGCAGGACAACACCCCTACATACACCCAGAGCAACCATGTTATGGGTTAGATCAAAGAAGATTAATGTGTTTGAATGGTCGAGTCAAAGTCCAGACCTAAATCCAGTTGAGCATCTGTGGTAGGACTTGCTGTTTTTAAATCTGACAGAACTTCAGGCATTTGGATCAAAAGAATGGGGAAAAAAATCAGGCTCTAGATGTGCAAAGCTGGTTGACAAATACCTCAAAATACTTGGAGCTTTAATACCAGAAAAAAATTGGTTTTATAAAGTCTAGACCCTCAGCTGAACGCAAATGTACACCAAACATTTCATTTTCATTTGTAAAAACAAAGGTAAACACAAAATAAACCAAGTATCGTTTTACCCCAGTTCACGATGGCGCTCTATGTTGTGTTGATCTATTGCTTAAACTCAATTATAGTTTGTGGTTATGTGAAAAGAAATGTAAAAGGTCTGATTATTTTTGCTCCTCTTCTAGTTTAGTTCACAATGAGTACAAACAGAATAACATTCCTGAGGAGCATACAGTTCTAACCACCAACAACTGTCTTTTTATGGCTAAATGGAGTAGTGTGAGCAGGACAAACTGTTCAGTTCAAATCAAAAATACTTTATTCATCCCAAAGGGAAATTAAATGTTGTTGTAGCTCATATTATCCAGGTCTGCTCAAAGAGCCGTTGTAGATGCTGATTGCTGTGGGCAGGAAGGATCTGAAGAAGCCTCTGACTGAAGACACTCAGTCTCATGAAGAGGATGCTCACGGTTCTCCAGAATGTTCTTTTTATGAAGAATGCCTCTTTGCACAATTCTAGAATAAAATGTTGCTTCTTGTATTTTCAGAGAACTTTTAAGTAAATTGAAAACATGTTATCCATGCTTCCCATTAATTTGTGTATGGTAAGAAAACTTTAAAATGACAAGAGGAAAAAAGCTAATTTCCCAGGCAACAAATACAAACATATTCAATATCAACCCTATCCTAGAGCACCCACTTTTTTGTTTGGACATGATGCATTTAGCAGCCGGCTATCTTGGGGAAAACATCCTTTCACCTGTGGTTTTGTGCAGCTATTGCTCAGCAGCAGAGACATGGAGCAATCTGTTAGGGAACAGTACAGTGCTTTGTCCAAGCAAGCTGAGAATGGATGATAGACAATGAGAAGACTTCATCTTTTAGTTAACAGAAGGCTGCATGATCCTGCGAGCATATGTAAAGGGACAGTGGTGCCTGGAGGAAAAAAACTACTTTTAATCCAGTGTCTGTAAATCCTGTAAATAAACCACAAGCTCTGCCACAGTAATTAAACCACTGAACTGTTGATTTAGCTCACAAATATTCCTGTCAAAATCTGATGTATCTGGAAATGTTCAGATATTGTTGCTAAAATGTGGATTAAGTCAAACACAATGCAGCAATGATTGCAGAAGAAAAATAAAGCGGGATTTTATTTGACAAAACAATGTCGTTTCACTCAAAGAAGTACAAGAAATCTGTTTAATGAGTCAATATACAAAATAAAACAGCACACCTATGTGCCACACAAGAAATCTGAAAAAAAAAAAATCAAATTCAGGATCCATTTTCATGTGGCTCATCCTCCATATCTTCCTCCTCTCCTTGGTCCCCGTTATTCGTGCCATCTCCGTAACCTTCACCCATACGTGCCTCTGCACTATTATAGTCTTCCTCTTCTTCCTCTTCCATATCACTGGGGTCTGAGTTAACAAATGAACATAAATGAGATGATCTCTCATCACACAAAAGAGATTCTGAGATTCTTCTTGGTTTTATTGTGATTGATAACAGAAGTGAATTCAGTTCTTTAGTGACGTAATGACAGCGTGCAGCTCTACATTAAGGTGTCATAATGAGTAATCCCTGACGACACATTTTTCAGGAGTATAACAGGTGTGGATCAGTTACAGACTCACATGGCTATCTTCTTTAGCAACGCAGTGATGGAAAATTAGGTCACTGCTGATTCACAAAGATCTCAAGAAAATGATGTTCTTTTAAGTCCTGCATAGATTTTAGCTCCCTCCATAGGCTAAATATCATTAATTAAACATGACCGAGGATTTATAATGTTTGAAACATACTTTCGTATTTTGTACACAGCTGTGTTCTCAAGGTTCTTTAGATTCTATTACATATTTCTACTATTTTATAAAACAAAAAGTCATAAAACAGCATTACGGACCTGGTCTGAGATCTCGTCCTGGAATCTGGCCAGCCTGCAGCATGCCTTTCAACCTTTCCACCTCTGCCAGCGATGAAGCATGAGAGATGGCATCCTGAAATACAAATTCTAAATGACTGCATGTTTAAGGCACCAAACCGGAGCTCGGCTACTAGGTTCAGGGCGGTTTCTATTCCTCTCATTATTTATTTGCTTTGATTTTAGACATCGTTTAGCTCATCAGCGTAGAGTACTATAGGCACCAGAACACAACAGGACACAGAGGCAAAGGTTTTGAAGTCTGGCGTGAACATATCAATGCATATTATTAGAAACACAGTGAAAGGGCGTTAATTGAATGTTTTTTTCCCTAATGTTATGAGTCACATGCTGGCTGCAGACTCCTACAGATTTTCAACACAAAGCATTTACCCTGAATATTACTGATATTTCTATTGCTGAGACTAATTATAGAACCTACATAACATGTAGAGTGATAGTGTATGGATGCAACCTTTAGACAACCCGAGTACATAAAAAAGCCTGAATTCCACACATTTCCAGATGTGTAGAAATCATGTGACTGATTGGGGAGAGACCATGGGTCACACTTGACAGACTGACCTTGATAGCTTCCACATCAGCTTGAGACGGCCCTGTCCTCTTCTTGTCGGGCTGTGCAGCCCCACCGGGAGTGAATCTGAAAGGAACACAGTTCATTTAGACAATGGCCTCCTGCCCCTTATCTGTGTGATTGGGACAGAGTACACATTGCAATGACCCCATAACTACATGTATTTTATAGAATATAAATACTACTTTAGGTCTGCGGCAATGAAGCACTTCATCAGGGATCCTGAGAAACTACTGTTTAACAAATCTCACGTTTTGGTTCGCCTGGCCATATCCTTAGCGAGCTGAACGCCTCGTTTGCCTTTGAACATTTTCTCTGCCTCCTGCCGTTCCTGGAACAACACACAGTTGGAGGAAAGTTTTTATTCATGGATACCTTTTCATTCATTGCACTTGGTGATCTATTCAGAATCAATAACATCAACAGCTTTTGGATTTGCCACAATTTACCTTGAGCTTTACTTTCTGAAAATCGAGTACACGGATCTGGGGAATTTTGTTGATGACGTAGAGCCTATAATGCTTCTTGTTTGTCACAGGGTTCTTTAACAAGCTATAAAATACAGAAAAGATTGTGACGCATGTCTGTATGTTGATGGCTTAGACCCATTAGAACTATATGTGAAAGCATACCTGAGAAGGGTTAACGTCTTCACTGAGGCCAGGAGGTCCAAATCTCCCTACAGACAAAAGGAGAACAAACAAACAGAACACACAGTTCTGTTACATGAGCAGATGTTTTTAAAGTAGCTGGTCACAAAAGATGGAAATAAATAGACTTTACCTTTACAACCTGCTTAAATTAGACCCTAAATTCCTCATGCCATGAGTATATTTAAAATGACGAGTCTGCCGACACCATTTTACATAAATCCAGCTACAGAAGATTTGACTTCATCCTTAATGTAGTCTAGGGGGCGCCATTGTGGATCTTCTGCCACCATCTCACCCTTTCCTAGCACCCTCCTTTGTCTCCCCAACCCTCTGTATATCCTCCTTCACTACATCTACAAGCACAGCTAAAGAAAAATAAAATAGTGTGGAAAAAGTTCAATATTTTTGTCAGTCATTTGAGGAAGTGAAACTCATATAGATTTGTTATATTTGGAGTGAAACATGCTGTAAGGTTCTCAGTCAAAATTCGCTCTTCATCCAAAGGACTTTCAATTCAAGGCTAGAGACGGAGCAGTTCAGGCTTTTAGGCTGTTTGGGCGGTGCACAGATGCAGTCGTCCCTCTCATCTGAAAAAAGGACTTTGAAACACCAAGCAACACTCCAGTTCTTTTTCTTCTTAGACCAGGTGAGACACTTCTGCCAATGCCTCTGGTTCAGGAGCGGCTTGACTTGTCTGTAGTGGCTCTTGAGGCGTTGGTTCCAGCCTCAGTTCACTCCTTGTGAAGCTTCCCCAATTGGATTTTGCTTGACAATCCTCTCCTGGCACATTTTGCTCCCACTCCTTCTCCTTTCACTCAACTTTCTATGAATATGCAACAACTTTTCACAATATTCTGAGACACAGAATTTCAGGTTTATATTACTGAAGCTTTAATCATCAAAATTAGAAGAAAAAAAGTCTCAGTTAAAACAAACATGTAGTCCTTTTCCCATTTTTGGCAACGGATAACTTAAAACCTTGTGGTTTAAAAGCAAAGATTAAAAAAGTTCTCTGGGGCAAAAAAAGGTTTAACAAAAACAGTTAGAAGAGCAGCAGAGGTTAAGCTAAGTTTTAATTCAATAGCCTCTTATGATGACATTGTTGTAAATAAGTGCTATATAAATAAATAATCTGAACTGAAACTATCTCTGTAGTTATGCTGCTATAGGCTTAGGCTGCTGGAGGACATAATAACCACTTTCACCCTCTTTGCTACATTCTCATACTACTCTCTAATTTTGCATTATTTGCTGTTATTTCAGCTTTTAACTTTGTTCTCTCTTTTCTCCTCCTAGAAGCTACACCTGGACTGGCTCTATGTCTACATGTGACACCTTTCTGGAGGGGGGCATCATCCGAGCTTCTGCTGGCAACAACTTAATGCTCACCTTCTACTAATGATCCACATGGCCCTGTCTTTTAGTGTTTAACCCTTTCTCTCTCCTAGACATGGAAATTGACTGAGCTTCTACTGTAACTATCTCTATGTTCTCTCTTTCAGACTCTAATCTTGAAAACTGGCTCAGAGTTTATCTGTTCTTTCTTTCTAGGTGAAACGACTAAAGGAGCTACATCCATTAACATTTACTTTTGCTTCCCAAAGAAAGTACTCCTGGATCAGTGCTTCTGTTCTTTGTGTGTCTCTGCTCTGTTCTCTCAAACCCCCAGTCGGTCGTGGCAGATGGCCGCTCACACTGAGCCTGGTTCTGGTTCTGCTGGAGGTTTCTTCCTGTTAAAAGGAAGTTTTTCCTCTCCACTGTCGCTACATGCATGCTCAGTATGAGGGATTGCTGCAAAGTCAACGCCAGTCACTGTTCACTGTCTCTACATGCTCATCCAGGAGGAGGGAATGCTGCAAGTCACTGACTGGATGCAATCTGCTGGGTTTCCTTAGATAGAAAAACTTTTTATCCAATTTGAATAAAAACTGAATCTAACTGAACTGTTCAATGGTTACGATTAATTGGAATGTATGAACCTGACTGTTGTGAAGAGCCTTGAGACAACATGTGTTGTGAATTGGCACTATATAAATAAACTGAATTGAATTGAATGTTTGCTCCGACTTGGTTCCCCCTCACAGATACTCCAAACAGCACAGATTGGGTCTTCTAGGAAAAGTTACTCACCAGCTCCTGGATGCTGTTGTTTGTGAGCACCAGCTCTCTGAGACTTGGCAGGGACTGCTCCAGATTCTCCCCAATCCGACTGGAGGAACACACAGCAAGATGAGCAACACAAAAGAAAACAATTTCCCTACCCTTGATTAACAGCTGCCCCTCGTGTTAGAAACAAGAGGCTGCGTCAGATCTCATCAGATTCCATCAGTCTGGGTAATCATAGCAGAGCCAATCACCGGCAGCACAAACTAGCAGGTTATTTTAACAAATATCTAACATTTGATACAAAAATGATTGACTACAAAGAAGAAGAAAAGCATAGAGATGTTTGAGAGAAATTTCTATGATCTTGTTCACACCCAGCACTAACATCTGTCCTGAGCGATCTGATCAGGTCCAGACAGCACTGGGTGCAAGTGTGGAAGCACTAGGTAATAGAACGCTGGCTAAGCACAGGTCAAATATCACAGAGGACTTCCTGTTCATCTAACATGAGGTCTACTCTTTACAATAGGAACCAAATCTGATCCCCTCACATACCCATCAGGTCCAACACCAGCCCACTGTGACACCTGTGCGGCACACATGCTGAGTAGGACTGCAACTAACAATTGTTTGGTAATTGATTAATCTGTCAACTATTTTTCCGATTAATAATCAGATAGCAAAAGGTGCTAAATAGGAGATCTGTTACTGAATTTGTACCAGGTGAAGCTAAAGCTTTGCCACTTGAGGAGTTCTGGATAGAGCATATTTACAGATAAAGGTTTTTCATCTTAAATGCTAAATGTATATATCATTTGTACAATTTTTCCCTAATTACTGCTCTGAGTGGGTTGTTCTTTCAGCAAATGGTATGCTTTAGAGTCTGTGTATTCCAGTTAACAATTATTCGATTACTATATCAGATGACAATTATTTCAATAAACGATTTATCTCCATTAATCTGATTAATTGTTTCAGCTCTAATGCTGAGCAATAAAACTATATGACAACCCAACCTGATGCAATCTCCCAATATGAGCCTTTACTAATTAAGATCAGCAAATACCCTGTATTGCCAAAAGTATTTGCTTCCCTGCCTTGACTCGCATATGAACTTAAGTGACATCTCATTCGTAATCCATAGGGTTCAATATGACGTTGGTCCACGCTTTGCAGCTATAACAACTTCAACTAATCTGGGAAGGCTTTCCACAAGGTTTTGGAGTGTGTTCATGGGAATTTTTGACCATTCTTCCTGAAGCACATTTGTGAGGTCATAGACTGATGTTGGATGATAATGCCTGTCTCTCCGTCTCCGCTCTGATTCATCCCAAAGGTGTTCTAGTAGGTTGAGGTCAGGACTCTCTGCAGGTCAATCAAGGTCATCCACACCAAACTCTCATCCATGTCTTTTTGGACCTTGCTTTGTGCACTGGTGCACAGTCATCTCCAAACTGTTCCCACAAATTTAGCACCTTGGAAGTGTCTTAAATCTCTTGGTCTGCTGAAGCATTCAGAGTTCATTTCACTGGAACTAAACGGCCAAGCCCAGCTCCTGTAAAAACAACCCCACAGCATAATCCCCCCTCCACCAAACCTTACACTTGGCACAATACAGCCAAACAAGTATTGTTCTCCTGGCAGCCGCCAAACCCAGACTCATCTTTTAGATTACCAGATGGAGAAGCGTGAATCGTCACTTCAGAGAACATGCCTCCACTGCTCTGGAGTATAGTGGTGGCGTGCTTTACACCACTGCATCCGACGTTTTGCATTGCATTTGGTGATGGATGGCTCAGATGCAGCTGCTTGGCCGTGGAAACTAATTCCATGAATCTCTCTACGCACTGTTTTTAAGCTAATCTGAAGGCCACGTGAAGTTTGGAGATCTGTATTGACTGACTCTGCAAAAAGTCTGTAAGTCTGCATTGTCCTGCCAGCTCTCCGTCAGTTTTACTTGGCCTACCACTTCCGGGCTGAGTTACTGTCGTTATAATACAACGGACAGTTGATTGTGGGATATTTAGGAGTGAGAAAATTTCACAACTGGAACTGTTGCCAAGGTGGCATCCTATCAGAATACCACGCAGGAGTTCGCAGAGTTCCTGAGAGTGACCCACTCGTTCACGAATGTTTGTAGAAACAGTCTACATGTATAGGTGCTTGGCTTCTGTGGACATAGAAGTGATTGGAATAGATGATTTCAATTATGGTTTACTATATATTACTCTTCAAAGAACCAGGGAGGTCCATCTGTGAGCCACATAGTCTTGCTGTGGTTTTATAGACTGTAAATATGTGAAACTACAAGAGCCACAGGCAGACCTGAAAGGGCTTCCGTCTTTGTTTGCTACTAGATTTTCAGCAAGCATTCAAGTAGCTTTAGCTTATAAAGGAATGAGTTCTAACCAGCAGATCGTTTAGAAAAAGGTCCTAACTTATTATCTTTAGTCTATCTCCTTCTCTCCTGTGTTGGAGGTAGAGCAGATCTGTAAAGACGATGCATATTGGTGAAGTGAAATGTCTCCATCATCTGATCTTTAGAGACATGGACTGACTGCTTCATTCAGAATGTTTCAGCATGCTAGGTCACCAGGTCATACATCACAGGGGAACGATATAGTGGCCACATCACAGAAAAATAATGTTTATGTTATATGGTTGTATATAAAAATTATGTTACATGTTGTATTTATTGGCTGCCCTAATTTTAAATATCAGTAACAGACAGAGTAACATCAGATAATCCTTTACTATTAAACTAATGGTGTCTAATACATCTATGAGGTGTCATGGGAACCTTGGTTGGATTCTCTTGGCACTGCCTGATAATACCAGTGATCCATTCAACATGCCACTACTTCCATGATGTGATCACCTTATTAGATCATTTCACATCGATGTCAGACACATGCCAGTGAGGATAAAGTTATTTGAAAATGAGCATCTAATGACTTCAATCAGACATGTTTTGAGTCCAGGCCAAACTAACTTACCAGATTCTGTTGTTGTTCATCAACAACGTTTTCAGCCTTTTGAGCAGAGGGAAGCCATCTAGTTTCCTCACTTCGTTGTCAGAGAAATCAATGGTGTCAAACTGGTCCAGAGTAGCTCCGAGGTTTTCCAGTACTGGGATTTTATAACCTTTAAAGTTAACCACAGGAAAGGGTGGTAGAACAAATGCGGTCCAGAAACACACACACATTTAAAGTGTCTTATTAGTTTAGTCTTTCACACAAACACATCAGGCCTTGAGCTTTTTCATTTAGCATTTAAATCCACGTTGGAAACTACGGTAACTCTACTGCTTGTCGTTTATCTCTGACAACTTTGACTTCCTACCACCATGCTAGCGTTAGCAGGCCAGATTCCACGGATTAGCCAACAATATTAAACAAGTAGCACTGCCGTGAAGTAAAGCACCTATTATAAAAGCTTTGTAAGACCTAATATTTAGTCCGGTGTCGGGGTTAATCCTACAGTAATTTGCGCTATCTGAATGGAGTTAAAGCAACGAGGCCTGATGCTGCTGTGAAGGAACCGGTTAAAGTTACCTCGCAAATCCAGTTCTCTATCTCTCACCGGGTTGGTGTACTGAGCAGCTTGCTCTATCAGCTCTGCAGATAGTTTCACCATGCCGAAAATAAACCCAGACTTTAGGTTGAACACGTTTTTTTTTTTTTACAAAACTAATCAAAACGTGTCGGTTTCGGTGTCACACACACTACCGCCAGAACAAAGATTTCTTCTTCGTGTTTTTATTTTCTTCTTCGGAGGTACGTGGCGCCTTTCTAAAATCCATATTACAGCCACCTACCGGCCTGAAGCGTGGACATAAATACACGGTTGATGTAATTGGATGGCATATATAACGAATAGTAACATTTGACTCTTATTTTTAGTGTGGAATCTCCAACGTGATTCCTCACTGAAATATTAAAGGCAGAGTTGTTGTTTTTTTTTAGTGAGATTCGGTCCTCGATAGTTGATATCCTACCTGCAGTGAATAACTAAAACAGATTAGTAAAGTCCAGAAAAAGACGACTTCTGCCAAGTTATTAACATAGCAGAAATTAAATTACATTTATTTATCTATTTCATCTCAATAAATTTTACAAGACAGACAGGTCCAATTTATTTTCAATTCAAATTCGATTCAAAAATACTTTATTAATCCTAAAGGGAAATTAAATATTGTAGCTCATATTATGCAGGTTTCTTCAAAGAGCCATTGTAGATGCTGATGGCTGTGGGCAGCAAGGATCTCCTGTAGCGGTCTGTCTTACAGCAGATCTGAAGAAGCCTCTGACTGAAGACACTCTGTTGTTGTAGGACAGTCTCAGGGTCCACCATAATGTTCTTGATTTTTTGAAGAATCCGTCTTTGCACAATGATCTCCAGAGGTTCCAGAGGAGTACCCAGAACAGAGCCAGCCTTCTTTATTACCTTGTTGAGCTTTTTTAAGTTCCTGGCTCTGATGCTGCGACCCCAGCAGATGATGGCAGAAGAGATCACACATTCCACAACAGACTTATAGAAAATATGCAGCATATCGATGGAAACACCGAAGGCCCTAAGCTTCCTCAAGAAGTACAGTCTGCTCTGTCCCTTCTTGTAGACAGCTTCACAGTTGCATATCCACTCCAGTCTGTTGTCCAGATGAACATCAAGGTATTTATACTCCTCCTCCACCTCCACTTCTTCTCCCGTGATGGAGAAGAAGTGGAGGTGAAGGCTCCCTCTACTCAGCTTCTTGTCCATCTCTGATCCACCCCACAACTGCAGAATCATCTGAGTATTTCTGTAGATGACAGGAGTCTGTCTTGTGCTGGAAGTCTGAGGTGTACAGAGTGAAAAGGAATGGTGAGAGTACAGTCCCCTGTGATGCTCCTATGCTGCTGGCTACCTGGTTAGACACACAACTCTTCAGTCTCACAAACTGTGGTCTGTTTGTCGGTAGTCTTTGATCCAGGACATTGGTGAGGCCTCCACCTGAGTCTTCTGGAGTGTCAGACGTAACCTGACACAAAAAAAAAACAGGCACACACAGTCACAATCACACATTCCCACCCTTATGCGTACACATGAAAACACTCACACCAACACACCCAACGTAAACACAAACAACAATGGACGTCGTACACTCACTCACACTCCCCATACATACTCTTTACACCTAGGTTCAGATGCCAAAACCCCAGAGGGACAACCGGTCCCCGGATCCAAGGGTTGGTCCCTTTCCCTCCGGGAGTCAAGACAGGCAGACCGCCCCAGCACCAGCCCAGACTAGTGCCAGCACCGCCCGAACCTAACCCTAACCTCCACCCCGACCCCAGTCCCCAACGACCCCCATCCTCCTTCGGAGAGGGGGCCATGTACAAAAGAGGGGTCTACCTGGTCCAAACAAGCCCGCGAACCAGAGCCGCCACAGGATTATACAGTCACAACCCCCAATGAATTCTGATCTTAACCCCATGAGCCCCCCACCCCCCATGAACCCCAACATGAATTTCCCTAGAGGGTCACCCCCAACCAGGATACAGATATCGAATACATGCCCCCGTACCCAAACCCCATAAATCCCCTCCCCACAGGGGAACAGCCCCACAGGTGAGCTCCATCCACGAAAAGCTGACGAAGCCACACCCACACAGCGCAAGCTCCACACACAGTCCTGCTCCGAGCACCCCCGCCACCCCCCACCACACGCTGCAACGGCAAGGCAAGGGCCCGACGCAACGTCACTCTAGCCTCTGCCCACAGGCGCAACAAGGCAGACACCACCGAGCACCGGGCCCACAACAGAACTTCTGACCCCACACCAAGACGGGACAAACTCACCCGGCAAGAGGTTCCCGGCCAGTGGCAAGCACCTGGGGCCAACACGCCTCCTGCAACCACACAAACACACCACATCACCGCCACTGCAATGATAGCCCAGGGAGAAACATTATCCAGCTCAGCTCTACCATCGCTGCTTAGCCGTTTCAATTGCCCCACATCCAAGAAGAGGAAACAACCCCCCCACCCCAAATGCTGCAGCCCTTCTACGCCACCCTCTAGCCCACCACCCTGATCCCCCCTCAGACATGACAGCCAGCAGAGCAGCACACCGCCAACCATGCGGCCAGGGCCAGCAGCCCCAGCCCACCAGTCCATGAGCAAGAAACATGCACCAGCCGGGTAACCGGGCCAGGCAGGCCAACCGCTCCAGGCCAAGCACATCCCGCCAGCCGCCCCAGTGCAGGCACAAGACAACCGCAGCCCGGTGCCCGGCCAGAGGCCAGTGCCACAGAAGGAACCATTGGAGGAAGGCCACCACAGCACGCCAAGGACCAGGCACCCCGCCAACCCCACACCCAAACCCCACAGGTGCCCCAGCATGCCAGCCACCCACACAACCGCACGGCACACCCCGCCACACCAAGCAGCCCCTCCACCAAAGCGAAGCCACATCCCAATCAACGCCACACACTGCCCAGCTGAGACCCCCTCACTGGAGCCCGGCGCCCCCAAACGACGGACCGGGCACTGAGGCCGGGGACCAAGATCCAAAGAAATCCAAGCGATCCCGAGGGAGCCGAAACACCAGTCCCAGCACCTGACAACCCCCAAGACCTGAACCCCAACCCCGTCCTAGATCCCAAACGACCCCAAGGCCTTCCTCTGCTCGCTCAAATGCGATGTTGATGCGTGTTGTTGTAGTGTGCATTTAAAACGAAAAACAGTTGGGGAATAGAGTTTGCCACCTCCTCCCCCACTCCCCCCTTGATGCCATTGAGTGCAGCGCGCCCACCCCCAAGGCCCTACATGTGAATGTCATGAAAATGTTATAAGTGAGAATGTCTAAATTGTACATTATAATTGGGGCCCAGGTTGCCTTGGGACCACAGAGATGGAAAACCCTTGCGGCACTCCAATGACACATCCACACCCCAAGGCCCTACATGAGTGGTAAGGTGATGGAATGGGTGGAGTGAGGTGTCCAGGGATGGGGAGGGAAGGACTGGGGGACAAAATGCTCTCCCAGGAAGCCAGCTCCCTGGCTGACCCTAATAGGCACCCCCGTTTGCCGAGTTCCCACAAAGGAGGGAGGCATAGGCGAATCCATCGGGACATAGGCTAGTGACAGGCACCGGGCCCAAGAACCAACTGAAAACTGGGACCAACACCCCCAGACAAACCCCATACAAACATCCCAACAACAAATGAAAGGCAACAATGGGGAGTGTAATACAGAACTAGGACTCATCCTATAAAGTTGCTGTTAGAATAAGACCTATTTTTTGTGCTGTTTTCACATGTTGTCTTTGTTTGATGCAAACCCCTAAAGACATCAAAAAGGTCTGACTTTACAGAGCAAACTGACCATGATGATCATGACAAGTTTGGTTTTCATAAGGAGGAGCTTACCAAAACCAAAAATTCTCAAAGTCTGCAGAACCTACATATTTTTTTAGTTTAACAGACCTTTACGCTGCTGATCAGAATAAATCATTTATGAATTAGGACAGATGTAACAGGCTGAACATGGGATAATTTCACATGTCTTTGTTGTGTAGTGGTATAGAGATGTTTATTTCTGTACAACTAAGTTCCGGTAAGAACCTCCGGTTGACTCAAGTGGTGTGGTATAAAAGAAGCCGCCCCACGCCTCCTGTGCGCTTCCACTGAGTGGCTCGCGTCCTGTTGGACTTGGCTGCAGATGAGTGACGGTGTTACTGGCCTCATATGACCTCTGATGTGGCCCAATGGTGCCAGGCTTGTGAGAGGTGCAAAGCAGCAAAGGATGTCCATCCTAAAGCTTATGGCTACATGGGACATCTACTGGCATCGCGCCCTAATGAAATTTTGGCCATTGATTACACCACCTTAGAGCCCACTCAAAATGGTTTGGAAAATGTGTTGGTCTTGACAGATGTTTTCAGTAAATACACTGTTCCTGTCCCCACACGGGATCAGCGGGCTGCCACTGTGGCTAAGGTTTTGGTGTCTGAATGATTTTAGAAGTTTGGTGTTCCTGCTTGGTTACATTCCGACCAGGGTTGTAATTTTGAAAGCCTCCTTATCCAGCAGTTGTGTAATTTGTATGGTATTGTAAAATCACGTACCACTCCATATCACCCAGAAGGCAATGGCCAATGTGAGCGCTTTAATCACACGCTTCACAACCTGTTGTGAACACTGCCTGTGTCCCGGAAAAGGGACTGGCATGCTTGTTTGCCACAGGTTCTTTCTGGTTACAACACAACTCCTCATCGGTCTACTGGAGACTCGCCTTTTCTTTTAAAGTTTGGTCAGGAACCTAGACTGCCTCTAGATATTCAACTGGTTAGAGTTGAGAGTCCAGTTGGTGGTTCTGTGCATGAGTGGGTCCAAAAGCATCAAGCTTGATTGCAGGTAGCCTTTGATGGGGCCAGGGAGCACTTGAAACAGGCTGCAGATCGCCGGAGACAGGCCCATGATGCCCATGTGAAACATTTGCCATTAAATTAAGGACAGTTGGTATTTTTGCATGATTTTAGTGCTAGAGGGCCTCATAAGATGAGGGATCGATGGAGCTTGTGAAGTACAAAGTGCTGAGGGTGCCAAACGAGGGTGGCTCTGTCTACACTATTGTGCCGGTGGATGACCAGACTAAAGTGAGACAAGTGCACCGTATCATGCTAAAGCCTGTAATTGGCGTCGTTCCTCCTGATCACATTCCTCCCTATAACTTACCTCCTGCAGAAAAGTCAGCATCTGAAGATGAGGGCCCATTTGATTATGATCTGTTTGTTTGTGAACAGCAACCCCTGGTGATTGTTTCCACCCTACATTCTAGTAGCTCAGTGCCTCAAACAGCGTCCCAAGCAGAGAGGTCACCTCTTAAACCAGCCATATCTACCGGAGCTTCTACATCTCTGGCTGTTCCATCTGTCAGCTCTGCTGACCCAGTGGCTTTGCGTAGGTCCACACATTCAACTGCTGGTCAGCATTCTAATGTGCACCATCTCCCAAGGCCAGCATTAGACATTCATCCTGGGGGCTCTTCAGCATCTTTGTCAACTGTTTCAGCTATGTTTAGACCTTGGAATTAACAGATAGTATTAGCTTTGAATTAGCCATCGTCGGGTCGACGATGCAAGAAGGCGGAGTAGAATGTAGTGGTATAAAGATGTTTAATTCTGTACAACTAAGTTCCAGTAAGAACTTCCGGTTGACTCAAGTGGGTGTGGTAAAAAAGAAGCTGCCCCATGCCTCTGAGACGCATGTCTCCTGTGCGCCTCCACTGAGTGGCTCGCGTCCTGTCGGACTTGGCTGCAGACGAGTGACACATCGCAAAGTGTGGTTTATGCGGCTTTGATTTCCTTGTGCTAGGTGTTCTTTCTTGCTGCACTATGGCTGGTCTTTGTAGAAAAGCTAAGTTTAGTATGATTATAGGTGAACGCCACAGTGCTGATTCTGCTTCTCTTCCTCCTCCTGTGCGTGTGTGTGTGCGTGGGTGTGTGGATCAGCAGGTGGGCAATTATGTTAATTCTCATTGTCAGCTCAAGTTTCTTACTTTAACTGAACTAGTGATCAACTAATTAAATCTCATAGGTCACTCCTGATAACTGAATCGCTGCTGTTTTTTCTCCGGACTGCTGTGAACTGTTGCGCCGACAAATTTCAGCACGTTCGGCTGTTTCCTACATCTGGATCCCGGTGACTCTTACCGGTGGTTGAATTGTTTGGGGTGTGGCATTGGAGCACCCAGCTCACATCCCGCTGTGGCGTGGTTAGTGGGCCACATTTGGTCCCAATCCTCTTTTAACTTAGTTTGGAGGAAGCTACTGGGTTTATTTTGCTTTATTTTGTTAAATACTTCGGTTTTTTTTTCTATTATACTGGGGTAACTGCATGTGAAATAATGCTCTCTCACTTTGTCTACAACAGTAAAAACTGCAAACGTTCTTTATGTTTCTCTGCCTCTCAGCTGCTACAGAGGGATGCCTACAGCTGCTCTGAGCACACCAAGTAGGAGAGGTGGACAGCAGGCAGGACAGAGTGGAGCTGTATCCCCGGCCTTTTAAGAAAAGGGAGAAACAGTTGAAACAGAAAACGAAATGATGTTCAAACTACAGTGCAGACGAGGTCCAAAAAGTATATCACAAGATTTCCCGCAATAACAAACCCATTAGTCTTACCTCTCGCCAAGAACTTTTCCCTAATGTAATCTGTTTCCAGACAGGCCTGTTTCCTTATGCACAGAAGAAAGAATTCACATAATTCATCTTATAATGGTAAACACAATAATAACACTTTAAGCTTTAAGCCTCAACAGGAGCAAGGTACAGTACTTTAAACCTTGATCTCCCAACCTCTCACAAACACACAGAAGTATTGGGATTTTCCGGTAACAAACAGAAATGCTATTTTTCCAGACCAGTTGAATGTATGCTCCCCTTTGAAGAAACCAGCATAACTTTTCTGCATGGGTTTCTACTTCAGAAACAGTGTCCTCTGAACTTACTGGCACATGATTTGATCGCTGAGCTCTGTGCCACAATTGTTTGCTCATATTCATACACTGATGTGATTTTCCCAAATGGCAAGATTTTTAGGACCCATAACTCAGACACAAACCAGTTGAACCAAACAGGAGGTTACAATGAAAACAATGCTTGTGTCTGGTGGGGAAATGCTGTGCATCCTGAAGATAACACCTTGATTGATGTCATGAAACTCTGGGAAACTTGGATAACTTCTCTCCGTTCTTACAATACCCCAGCAGACCCCCTTCATGTCACCCTGAACTACCTAAGATCCCCAGAGCAGGACAAATGGGAAATGGTGTTAAAGCTTTTGCAAGCCGAATACCAGTCTGACGATTCCTAGTTATGGGTAAATTGGCGCAAGGGGTTGCTGCCGCTGCTAAATTGTAGGAGGAGCTACCGATTTTGTATAAACTTAAAGCTGATATGTACCCTCATTTCACACTGAAAGTTGCAAATGGGGAACAAGCAAAAAACTTGGGCCCAATGATAAAAAAGGCTGTTGAAACAACGGATTGGCAAGCAGTTAAAGGAACTCCTTTTATGGAGTACAGCGCAAATTGCAACACTTACAAACTCATCTATGAGGGAATGTTAAGCGTTACTCTAGAGATGGTCAAAAGAAGCAGAACACATGGCAGAGAAAACACAGATTCAGAGATTGCCCTGCAACTTCTGAACTCTGTACCAGACACAGTGTGGTCCAAGGGACCTTTCGATGTTGGACTGTGCTCTGAAGCACCCCCCATCCTCCTACAGATGAAAACCTCTGATGTGATAAATCAACCACAGTCCTCACTTGCGCCTGAAAAAATTGAGGGTATATGTGGAACCATTTCTGGCCTTTTATCATCTGGTGTTTTGGTTCCATGTCATTCCCCATACAAAACCCCTATTTCACCTGTGGCAAAACCTGGTAGAGAAAACTATCGCTTAGTGCATGACTTGAGGAAAATAAACATAGGAGTCAAATCAACCCACTATGACACACCTAATCCCTACACCATGCTCTCAAATCTAGAACAGGATTACAAGTGGTTTACTGTCATGGACCATTCTTCTGCATACCCATTCAAGACAACTGCCAGAAATTGCTTGCTTTCACCTTTGAGGGACAGCAATACACTTACACTAGACTACCACAGGGTTTGACAGACAGTCCGTCACTCTTAAACCATATTTTACAAACCTTGCTACAGGGGTTTCATCATCCTCTTCTGGAAAGGTGCTGTGTGTTACAATACGTGGGCGATATCCTTCTGGCGGGCCCGACAGAACAGGAGGTCAGTCAGTTAAGTGCAGACTTCCTCATTTGGTTATATTCAAAAGGTTTCAGAGTCTCTAGGGAAAAGTTACAATGCTGTTGTACCAGAGTTGTATTTCTTGGGAGGTTCATAACCTCAGCTGGCATGGGAATCACAGAAGGTCACAAACCGAGGGTCCTCACACACCCAAAGCCCCACACTGTCCGTGACATGATGTCATTTTTAGGCATGGCAAATTACAGCAAGAATTACGTGCCAAATTACACTGAGATTGCAGCCCCGTTGCGAAAACTCATCACAGAGACAGGACATGGAAAACTACAAGAGCCCTTAAGTTGGAACGCAGAGGCAGAACAGGCCTTCATTGTTCTCAAGCAGTGTCTGAATGAAGCTTCAGAGTTGGCAGCTCCTGATTTAACAAAAATGTTTGAGCTGGATGTGAAGGAGAGGGACGGATTTGTTTCCTCAGTTTTGTGGCAGCCAGGTAACATGGGAAGAAGAGTTTTGTGTTATTACAGCACCAAATTGGAACAAGTGGAGAAAGGTCACCCGACATGCACCAGGGCTCTGTGTGCTATTGCTAAGGCATTAAAAGGAACATCTCATGTCACTTGTGGACAAAATGTAAGGGTTCACACAAACCATGCAGTTGTATGTTACATTTCTAGCAACAAATTCACCTGGGGCAAACAACGCACATGCAAACTCCAAGACATTTTACTCCAACCTAACGTCTTTTACACAAGTACTGAGACTAACATTGCAGCCCCCACTTCTGATCAGTTTCCCCATGTCTGTGAGGCGCTGGTGAGGGAAGAAATGAATGTCTTCCCTTCCGTTTCAAGAGACCCCATTTCGGGCGCCACAGACATTTTTACAGATGGGCACAGCCTCGCCACCCCAGGTGGAGGAATTGTTGCCTTGTATGCTGTTGTCTCTTCCTCTGCCAGATTAGGCCCTGCTGTAGGCTACCCTTGGCACACCATAGAGGCAGAAATCGTTCCACCGCCTGCCTCTGCCCAGTTAACCGAGATAACTGCTGTGATTCAGGCTTGTGAGTTGCATGAGGGGCAACAGCTAAACATCTACACTGATTCTGCTTATGCTGTAAAAATGGCACATGTTGATTTGAAACATTGGCTCAGAACAGATTTTCTGACTACCACAGGCAAACCGGTCAAACATATGACTCAAATGCTGTGCTTGAAAGAGGCTTAAATGAAGCCAGAACAAGTTGCTCTTGTAAAGTGCTCTGCACATCAATCAGGCACCTCAAAAATAGTTATAGGCAATAACGCTGCTGACGCAGCCGCTAAGGCTGCTGCCAGTTACAGGATGACAAAAAATGTAAAAACACAGTTAGTCCAGACCCCCGCAGCCACACAGGACACAGGGTTGATGAAACTCATTGACATGCAAACAGCCGCTGCACCCCATGAAAAACAGGCATGGCTTGACTAGGGAGCAACAAACAACAAAGAGACTGGTGTGTGGAGGTCACATGATGGGAGACTCGTGGCCTCCTCAGCTCTCCTATTGCTACTTGTGAGGAAGCTCATCATAGGGGCCACCTATCTAGACACAAGCTCATTGGTCTGATTAGTCAAAAATGGTGGCACCCTTTCCTCACTGATGTTAGTAAATATTTTGTAAATACTTGTTCTATTTGTTCAAAATACAATCCTAAAGTTACTTTGAAAACAGGTATGGGAGCATTTCCTGTACCCAACAAACCATAGCAAGAAATTGTCATTGATTTTATTGACATCGGCCGAGAAAACAGGGAGAAAGGATGTAGATACATGCTTGTATGTGTTGATACTTTCTCCAGGTGGGTTGAAGCCACCCCCACCAAAACAGAATCAGCCCGAGAAGTCATTAATTGGCTAATTAATTATCTGATTCCACATTACGGTGTTCCCCTTTGCATCTGCTCGGACAATGGAACACACTTTACCTCGGACACCTTGAAAAAAGTGGAGTACTTTGGGATCAAACACACGTTTGGGACAGTTTCCCTTCCAGCCTCTCAAGGACTCATTGAGAGAGCTAATCGCACATTCAAAGAACAATTGGCTAAAGTTTGTGCTGATACAAAGATGAAATGGCTGGATGCGCTACCCTTGGTGATGTTTTACATAAGATCATCACCCACTGAGTGCATGGAATTGACTCCCCATGAGCTGCTGACAGGAAGAATGATGCCCTGTCCTTTTACCTCCTCTCTTCAGTCAGGATGTGCACCCTGTCTGGACTCACAGAGAGAGGAATTAACACACTATGTTCAGCAATTGCAATCTGCTGTGAAGTTTTTGTCTCATAACACACAGGAGGCCCTAACAAAAGAGCCAACACGGGAGACGCCGGAGCAGATTGAGCCTGGGGAGTGGATATACAGAAGGGTGTTCCACAGATCTTGGGAAGACCCAAGGTGGATTGAAACTTTTCAAGTGGTGAGCTCCACCACATCAAACACAGAAGGGACAGAGCAGACTGTACTTCTTGAGGAAGCTTAGATCCTTTGGTGTTTGCAGCAAGAAGCTGCATATCTTCTATAAGTCTGTTGTGGAAAGTGTGATCTCTTCTGCCATCATCTGCTGGGGAAGCAGCATCAGAGCCAGGGACTTAAAAAAGCTCAACAAACTGATAAAGAAGGCTGGCTCTGTTCTGGGGACTCCTTTAGAACCTCTGGAGATCATTGTGCAAAGAAGGATTCTTCATAAAATGAAGAACATTATGGAGAACCCTGAGACTGTCCTACAACAACAGAGTGTCTTTAGTCAGAGACTTCTTCAGATGTGCTGTAAGACAGAGCGCTACAGGAGATCCTTCCTGCCCACAGCCATCAGCATCTACAACGGCTCTTTGAGGAAACCTTCATAATATGAGCTACAACAACATTTAATTTCCCTTTGGGATTAATAAAGTATTTTTGAATTGAATTGAACTGAATACAGTGTGAAAGTCTGGTTGGATGACAGCCGAATTAAGGTAAGCAAATCTTGGCACAAATCACATTGTAGGAAAGGAGAGCCATCATCCAAAAGAGACCTCAGAGAAATCAGAAAGCACCTGAGGGACATAGGAGAGGAAGTGGAAGAGTAAAAAAATAAAAATAAAAATTAAAAATTTTGGTATGCCACCTAAGGAGTGTGACTAGGTGGATTAAATTCCTTATGTTGATTTTGGTAGTTAGGACCCAATCACAAAATGTGATCACATTTGGTAGAATCGACTGTTGTGGATTTTCTTATCAAAGTGGGAGAGAAGACAATTCATTAACCAGAGAAAGACCAGACTTTGTCTTTATATGTTTATTCAAAGGCATACAGCATTTGAAGACCCTGTCACTGAGCTTAGTCAGTGAAGCAGAGCCCCGAACAAAATTTACAAACAGTATTTATACCAGTATGATGGGTGTTATCTCAACTTAAAAGAGTTTGGAAATATAGCCACTAGACCCCACCCCGGGTCAGAGGTAACAAAGTTATTTATGAGGGCACCCATCTACCATCCCTTTAGATACAACACTTCAGGGAGTGTTAACCATAAAACTCCTGATAACAATAAACCATTCTATTTTGCAAACTCATAGTTCTGATAGCCTGCTGCTCCTTGGTCTGAACAGTGAAACCTTCCTCAGTTAAAGCAGTAAGATTTTCTAACTCAGCTGACAACTCATTAATTCTATGGGCTGCATTAGCAGCACCATAACTAGGAATAATTGTACCCAAAATCCCTTTCCAATGTGGAATCCTAGCTCTCTTTTGCCGTTTGAGCATTGTCTTCCTTTCTAATAATGGAGTGATTGAATCATAAGTAGTGACTCTAGGTAGTAAATGAGCTAAATAACATACTCCAGACCAATTAGCAGGCAGACACAGATATGATCTATTTCCACACATCCAAACCATGTTCTTAGGACACGAGTACCCATCTCTACTAGGAAAAGTAACAAGGACCCTGGTTAATTTACCTGCCTGGCCATACAACTTACTTCCATTCGGTAAGGTTGTAAGATTAAGAGTTAACACAAAGGGATCTGGGGCCGAAGGTCCTGAAATGGTATAAGGATCAGTTCTGATAGGACACGGCTCAAATTTATTTCTGTTGGTAAATCACATGAAACAGGTATAATAGTTTTGCAACCCTCTGTCTTTCCACAGAAATAAGGTGTGTTTTCCTCCTGTGCGATACAAATATCTGGATCCCTTATTGAATTCCTATTACCCCAAATTCTATAAAGAGTTCCTGTAGTAGCACATGTTAAATTAGTCTCACTAGAAAATCTACTAAAATTTCTGTTTTGCCTTACGGTGTAATTCCTCTCCAAGGAAAAATGACCTCCATCAGCTGGTTATGTTGCCAATCTGAGGGCACCCATCTGTAAGGATTATGATTATTGATTAATTAATATTGATCAATAATTATAATTTAAAATCATAATTTGAAAAAAATAAATTTCTTAACCAAAAATCATTACTTACGAATAGAAATCAGAGATGTCCTCTGGTGTTGTGATTATGGGCTCAAAGCTCTCTAATAATTACAAATTATTAACCAAAACCAAAAACTGTCACTGTTTATTCAACCACTTCACCGAAGGTGGGGGAACTTTGACCTTGTTTTGACAGATAAATCACTCTTGCACGAAATAAACACAAACGCTTTTCTTAATTATATATATGAGGATTTATTGAAGCCAAATAATCCTGATATACCATTATTCTGGTCCAAAAACCTTCACCAAACTAACAAGCATTATTCTACACAGAGGGGATAAAAATGACTACCTAACAATAATAATAAAAGAAAAACATATATGCGCATTTCGTGTCTATGAAGATCAAACCAGTAGTTTTATGGACAAAATGTGTAATTTGGGTTAAATGGAAAGAAATCCTCCTGTTGTACTGATGTCTCGATTGCAGCGATCAGCTGATAAAACGGTGGGGCCACGCCCCTTTAGCCACAACCAGCTGAACAGCCCAAATCATGACAAAGGGTCATAAACTCAGAGGCGGGAACTCAGTGGAAAATCTCCAGCAATAAAACTGGAACAAAGAGTGGTCAGGTGAGGCCCAGACCGCAGTTGCTTTGAATGAAAAACTTTTAAAAGTCCAACTTCTAACTCCTGGCTGATTTGAGACCACCTGGACAAACATTAACCACGCACAATTCAGCAGCGCTTGCGCACCAAATCAAAACACAGCTCAGCATAACATAATTCAATCAGTATTGCATGCAACAAGTTAATACCTTAGATTAACTACTGGTGATCCTACATCACCATAACTATGCCTCATCCTGCCCAGACCTCTAAATCCACCTATTCGGTTTAATATGAAAAGAACGAAATTACTTTGACGTTGATTTCTGCTCTCCACCGGTTGAGGATGGATCAGATCTGAAGAAAAATGGAGGGGGGGGGATCACACGTCCGTGATCAAATCAAGGAAAAAAACGGTAAACTTCTCATCCGTCCAGGAGGGGAAAAGATGACGAACCATTAGTCGACTGCATACATAAGGAGGTAAACTCATCTCCCTGGACATAGAACCTCTGTGAGTTTCCACCTGCGCAGGGTGTCAGCGTGGTCTCCAATCGGCAAATTTTCTCGTATCAGACAGATTTCCAGCTTTCAAGCTCTTCCGGGAATGGCCTTGTGGAGCAAAAGTTCACCTGCGAGCTCTTGTCTCTCCAGATGCATCTCAGCCGGTTTATGCTCCCAGTGATGTCAGAGCTGCGACGTCTGTTGAGCTGCGCATGTCAAAATGTGCAACCAAAATGTATGGCCCCAACACATCTACCATCCCTTTAGATACAACACTTCAGGGAGTGTTAACCATAAAACTCCTCATAATGAATTTAGAACCCAGCTCCTCTAGGGTAACAAAACACAGAGGTCAGAGGGGAGAGAGGTAAAGGGCAGGGCAGAGCATTAAAAAGAATTTTCCGTTACCCAACGGAGCTGGGGCTGCATGGTGGCGCAGTTGGTAGCACTGTTGCCTTGCAGCAAGAAGGTCCTGGGTTCAATTCCCAGCCAGGGGTCTTTCTGCATGGAGTTTGCATGTTCTCCCTGTGCATGTGTGGGTTCTCACCGGGTACTCCGGCTTCCTCCCACAGTCCAAAGACATGGTCTCTAAATTGCCCTTAGGTATATGAATGAGTGTGTGCATGGTTGTTTGTGTGTTGCCGGACTGGTGACCTGTCCAGGGTGTACCCCGCCTCTTGCCCATAGACTGCTGGAGATAGGCACCAGCTTCCCTGTGACCCACTATGGAATAAGTGGTAGAAAATGACTGACTGACTGACAACAGAGCTGATTAATATAGGGCTAGATGTAAGACCACTGTGCTATAGAGATCAACTGACCCCTGTATTGAACAATATGGTGGTGTTGAGTTAAATTACACCTTAGGCAGTTCAGTGACCTTTCAGTTTGATCTTTGCGATGTGATAGATTGTGGAGACAAATATTTGGCTTGGAGAGGATATGATATCTACATGTGCCATTTCAGGTGGGCTGCTCCTTACGGGGGCCAGTGGTGTGGAGTTATGTTGGTTAGAATACGGGACCAGGAGGATATACAACACCATTATCAGGGGAATTGAAACAATTACAAAATATTGATTTGGTGCGGGGAAAACTGACCTCACCTTCAATCCGAGCGTCGCATATGAAAGTGAACCTTTTGCTTCTCACCGTCGAGAATCTTAAAGAAAATGTATTTTACTGCGGCAAGTATCCTTTAAACAACTGTCAAAAAAGTGGAGATAAAGGATTTTACCTTATAGTGGGGGTTGAGGTTTCGGGCATGGATCCTATGGGGCTTATACGGTTTAACTTAGTAGACCCACCTCAACATAAAATGTTTTCTGCAGAACCCAAACAAGTTTAATGTGTTCTGAATTGTATGTGCATGCCATTGTTTTTTTGAAACTTGATTGCTGTTGAATTTCGGAGGGCGCCGAGTCTCGCAAGTTGTGTTTTACTGTCTGGACACCTGAACGCAGGTGCGCTGTGAAACTGGACTGCTATAATAACCTTATGGTGAAAATCAACCATTTTCTTTGTCTTCAACTTCGTGCTTTACTAGCTTGCCACCAAAAGTTTTATTATTCTTTGTCCTCCGGGTTTACAACTTTGCTTGGGGGAGGTTTTATGACTGCCTATGTCCCATTGAGCTACACTTTGGGGAGTGGCCTCCCCGAGCTTCGCTCAACCATAGTCCTTTTGTATTTTTGCCATAACTGCTGGTTTGATTTCATACACACTCAATACTGTTTTATTTTGTTTAGTTAGATATTTTATCCTTTTGTGTAGAACTTTGCATGTTTGATTAGGTGAAGATTATTGAATCGGAAGAGCGAGTTGTATCAGGGCTGTTGATTTAATAAATAGTCATGTAGATAAAGTGATTTGTGAGTCAAAATAAGGTTAAAATTCTCCATGTTTCGGGCAGAAACGGTTGATTAAACAGTGACATCTAATAATAGTTATCACATATTACTGAGAATTTAATAATTGTAATTATCTAGGGCTTTGAGCCACAATTACAACACCAGAGGACATTTCTGGTTTCGATTCATAAATGAGGATTTTTGGTTAAGAAATAAATTTACTCAAATTATGATTTGTAATTATAATTCTTGATAAATATTAATTAATCAATAATCATAATCCCAATAAAATTTTTCTTGATCATGATGAAATATTTTTGACTAAGATCCATTTGATTAAGCCACTATGTGGCCTGCTTTAATGATAATAATAGCAGTTGATAATTACTTACAATTGGGCGTTGTGACAAAGTGGTTCAGTTTGTGTTTACCACTTTTCCCTTATTCTTATTTCTGATTTATTTACTTTTGGTAGCTGGTAAAGCTTAAATTTAAACATTAGTTTGCAATTTTGCTTCACTTACTATCCCGGGTTTGTTTGTGTTAGCATTATGTTGCAGTTTCCATCTATTTATATGTTTGGGTTAAAGCTATTACTTCTGGACTATTGGTTGAATTTGTTTATTTTGTTTCAAAGTATATTCATGGTATTTGTTTTCCTTTTTATTCCCCATTGTTTGTCATAGTGCTTCCTGCTTGAATGGCTGGATGATGTCACTGATTACCTTGCTGGGTTCTACCAATTAGAAGGTTTTCTTTGGAGTATTGCTTTGTTTGTTTTTCTTTACAGTAACTTTTGAGTTAACTTCTATTACATGGTATATTTTGCAGATCCTTTCATTATGAAGATGAGTTTGTAAATTAGATTAGTCATTTTGTTTTTGTAGTTTCTCTGTTTAGATTTTGTTTTTGTTTTTTTTCCTGTCTAATTGTGGCTTGGTCCAATCAAGCGCAGGTGTGTTGCCAACTGGCTATACAAACCAGTGAGTGCTTGGAAGCTAAAAAAGAGAGTGGTCTGAGTCAAAAGTTACAAATAAAAAGTCAACAGAAGAATCTGAAACCAGTGGCTGATGCTGTTTTCTTGTTCACCTTGCTGCTCCTTGACAACACTACTTCACAGGCGTAATCTGCCCGATATGAATATATGATTCTATATTGCATTTTAAGACTAACCTTTTCAGGTAGCTGAACCTGCCAAAGGACGCTTAGGGATGGATGTCGCTCAGAGGGGGACCGAAGATGTACGAAGAAAATCAACGCTTAGGGTCTACATTAACTGATTCACATGATGTTAGACAGCATTTTCTGCTGTGCTTCAGGCTGTTGTCCTTTCTCTCTCTTTTCTCTAAATCATACACATACAGGTTTGATGGGGTTAGACTTGTCTCCACTAGGTGTATCAACTGTTGCTTAGACACAACCAGGGGTCAACCGGAGAGATGGCGTTCCTCCTTGAGGGGGGAGGAACCACGTGACAGCTGGAAGGAGATTCCCTGGTCATATATAGGGTTAATGCATACATACAGGGTTGAATGATTGTTTCGGGGGTGGGTACCCAGTTGCAGGTGGTCCACTACCCAGTGCCTAGAGGGTTAACTGATCTAAATTAGTGAGGTGCCTTTAAAAGACACCTCATCAGGGGGATTGTTAGAAATAACCTTTATTAATATGACTCATAGCTGTTTTTCCCATTTATACCATAATGATATAAACTATAAGTTCCAATGTTTCCCTTTTGTTAGAATAGGATAAGAATGCTCATAGACATACAGTACAAGGATAAATGGCCCAAGGTTTGTCATAAATGACCTGAGGCTGGGGCACTGGGTTTGATAGTGGAGCATCTGGTATAACTGGTTTAATTAGAAATCCACAGCACACTTAGATTAAGTATGGACACCCTCTACTACACAACTTACCAGATAGACACCACAATGGTGACACATAGTCTACTGATAATCACTGAGGGAGGGAACATCCATTGCATTGGAGAACCAGATATAAAACTACATGTGACCTTCTATCGGGGCTCTTCATCATCCTCTAACAGACGGCGACGGTCCGAGACGGGAGCCTCAGCTCTGATCTCTGTAATCATTCCTCTGCCTTAATTTAGATTACAGGAGCTAAAAGTTAGAAACTGTTTGAGATTCGTTCATTTAAGAGTCTTTAGATAGAGTGTGTGATCGCTTCTGGGGACCAAGTACCGGAGGAGCTCCGAGGCGTCTGACCGCAAAGCAGGGTGCAGTAACTCGGACAGGTGTCTCCAGTTTAGATGTACCAATGTTTTTCTAACTATAACCCACACCTACATACACACATGTACTCGAGCTCTCCCCCACCTCACACAAACACATGCCATGTGAAATTTAAAAAACAAAATAACAGCTAGACAAATAAATAACTGGCACAGAAATGAATTATTTGTATGAACCTTTCATTAATATTTCCAGTCAACTACTGTAAATGTATCAGCGAACCCACATTCAAACGTTGGTGGAGAAAAACTAAAAGAGATGGATATGAACGACGTGGAGGAGAGGAAGACAAAATAAAAGTAGAGGATGAAGGAGAAGAGAAGCGAAATACATCTTTGTTTGAATCTTTTGAAACAGTATAACTTAGGATTTTGTCAACACCATCAGATGTATGTTTTTGGGGAGTTTTAAAAAAAATAAACAAAATATTTGTTCAGTTTATTTTGTTTATGTAATAAAGGACCACATATTCTACATCTTCTTATGCATCCAAGTAAGTTGTTTTTATAACTGTCAAATTAAAAACAAATACTGCAGACGGTTAGAAATCTGTGTTCTCAGAATAGTTTGAAATCACAACAAAAATTTCTATTTTTTATTTTATAACATGTCACTGTAACCAAATATTATATCATCATATTTAAAAACTTTAAATTCATGTTGGACTGAAACAAAAAAAGGGTTTTAGTGTTTTAAAGAGTTGACATAGAACAAGTTCAAAAGTGAAACATTTTTATTTTATTTAAAAGCTTTTCTTTTTACCTGTGCCTTGATATGGTTAAATAGCTTAGACATTTCTTTACAGACACATACAACTGCTACAAACAAGTCTGCATTTAAAAAAAGTTTTTTAAAACCTGTTTTGTCCCATATCTCAGGAATCCCTACTTTCACCTGAAATATGTATCATATTATATTGATTTATTACAGTACACCCTTGTTAAATTTCAACAAAGGGCAATTTAATATTTTAAGGGATGACTGGGAAGTTCAATCATTTCAAATGTACCAATACTTTACTGCTTCTTAAAACAAATGGCCAGAAAAATATTTAGACAGAAAAGGCTTTCTATGTGCAATAAGCACCAGTAACATGCTGCTCTGCTCTAAATAGGCTAACTGTGGGCTGACTAAACCCGCCTCTGTTTATCAGAGACAAACTGTCAGTCAGTCATTTTCTACCGCTTATTCCATAGTGGGTCACGGGGGAGCTGGTGCCTATCTCCAGCAGTCTACGGGTGAGAGGTGGGGTACACCCTGGACAGATCACTAGTCCGTCAACACACAAACAACCATACACACTCATTCATACACTTAAAGGCAATTTAGAGTGACCAATTAATCTAGCTGTGGGAGGAAGCCGGAGTACCCGGTGAGAACCCACACATGCACGGGGAGAACATGCAATCTCCACACCGGGTATCGAACCCGGGACCTTCTTGCTGCAACATGCTGCTCTGATACAGTTTGTCTCGGCTGCGCCACTGTGCAGCCGAGACAAACTGTGTTTTTCTATTGAAGACAAGTGTCATTAAGCCCCTGTGCCAGGTGATGGCGCTAACGCAATTCTTTTCTCCAAACGAAGAAGTGACGCCTGCGAAGACACGTCATCGTGAAGCTTCTGGACAGAGAGTAGCTTGTTTCTGTTTGGGGGTTAGTTTGTTGTGACTCCACCAGGGTGGAGCTGATATGACGAAGTTTGCTCCTCAGTAAGAAGCATAGATTAGGCCAGTGGTGTGTGTGTGGTTGTGTGTGTGTGTGTGTGTGTGTGTGTGTGTGTGTGTGTACCGGGTAAAATGAAGAACCAGGACCTGAGTCAGCTGAGCTTCATCGGTAGGTACCACCAGCAGCAGCTGTTGCGTCCAGGTTGTTGCTTCATTACGTTTAAACCGTTTACATGGCGGGAAATCAAATGTTAATCAGTGTGTAGGCTTTTTTAAATAAGTTAATATAACTAGAAGAAACGAGACTGTAATCAGGCCACTGGGTTGTTGTGGGGAAGCAAGCAGCATAGTTATGATAGAATGTGTATATGTTTACTTGTGACAGTCACTTGAAG
The DNA here is from genome assembly GCF_021462225.1 of Girardinichthys multiradiatus. NCBI lineage: Eukaryota > Metazoa > Chordata > Actinopteri > Cyprinodontiformes > Goodeidae > Girardinichthys > Girardinichthys multiradiatus. Next base: position 4,004,658 of record NC_061797.1, read on the forward strand.
TGTTCCTCTCCTCCGACAGTAGGGGAGTTCCTGTCCCTGTATGGGTGGTACCTGCTGGCTGTCACATTCACAGTCTTCCTGCTCATCCAGCAGCTGAGGAAGAGGAGATCCAGCCAGAGCCAGCAGTACTCCGTCCCTCAGACACAGCTCGGTCAGCATCATTACGACACAAAGTTTAAGTTTTGACACTTTTCTAGGCTGCTCGGTGGCGCAGTTGGTAGCACAGTAAACCAAACCTGACAAAACTGATGATGATCTACTATAATGAAATTTTCTTTCAAGTGTGGAGTACTTGTTAAATTAAACTTAAATGTTATTAAAAATAGGGCTGCATGGTGGTGCAGTTGGTAGCACTGTTGCCTTGCAGCAAGAAGGTCCTGGGTTCAATTCCCAGCCAGGGGTCTTTCTGCTTGCAGTTTGCATGTTCTCCCCGTGCATGCGTGGGTTCTCACCGGGTACTCCGGCTTCCTCCCACAGTCCAAAGACATGCTTGTTAGGTTAACTGGTCTCTCTAAATTGCCCTTAGGTCTATGAATGAGTGTGTGTGTGGATGTTTGTGTGTTGCCCTGTGATGGACTGGCAACCTGTCCAGGGTGTACCCCGCCTCCTGCTTATAGACTGCTGGAGATATGGCATCAGCTCCACTGCGACCCACTATGGAATAAGTGGTAGAAAATGACTGACTGACTTTTCTAACAATTTATCCAGTTTCCGTTTCCTAGAAATGAACAAAAGATAGTGTAGCAATTTTGGCTGCACAATATAGTAAATGTGTCATTATCACGATAAAACGGCATTTTATATTAATATTAAAGAACTGCAATAATTATCAGGTACTTTTATAGGTCGCATGCATTCATGCTTTTTATGCCAGCTATATATTTGATGATACTTTTGATGATGCTTAAGAGTCATGCTGATCCTGGCTTGCTGACTGTAGTTTTAAAAAGTGTCTCTGGCGCTGCTTCTTTGGTTTTCACACAAGATTATTTATATTTCTCACAACTGGAAATATTCTTAGCTGAATTTGGCTTTGTTGTAAAGAAGAAGAAATTGAGGTAGCCTTCTTTCAGCCAGCTGACCAAAGGTGCACAGCAACAGGTGCCATATTGCTCTATGACCCCAGCACTTTCTCTGGCATTTCATCAAAAAGGAGTTTAAACTGTATGCATGCATGATTTTGTGCTTTTGGAACCTTGGCATACTTTGGCACTGATAACCAGCTCGTGACCCATTTGGTTTAGGGTTCACATAAAAGTATAACATCCTGATGTTGTTTAAAGAAAGCAAGTTAAGCATTGTTTTTTATACATAAACCCCTATCAATGACTCAGAATCTGTCAATCATTTATTGCAAATATGATCAGAATATGATTGGGCTTTTCCTTTTTATTCCTAAAGATGCATCTCTAGTGACACAAAGACAAGAGGCCTTCGAAGCAGCTCGGCGAAAGATGCAGGAAGAACTTGATGCAAAAGCTGCCATCTTTAAGGAGAAACAGAGACAGGTGCTGTGGTGGAAAACAAAGCATGATGGCTGACGTGTTAAAAGTTTACTGAAGTTTTTTGTTGTCAACAGCAAGAAGAGGAGAAGAGAAGGCAGAAGGTCGAGGAATGGGACAGCATGAAGCAGGGGAAGAGCGGCAAAGGACAAAAACCATCGGAGGTAAGTTCAATGTCTACTTGGTCTTTTAACTGGACAAAATATGAAGCTAATGCCTGAGGTTGGATAGGTTTCTTCTGAAATGTTATGAAATCATTTTGCCAGAATGCAGTAAAATGATTTACCCCGTATAATCCCCAGTAATCGGTCAGAAACTATTCTGTACTTATCACTTTTAATTGTATTCTGCTACACAGTTCACTTCTTTCTGATCATCTCAGGTATAAAACAAAAGGGGGGCTGTGTTGAAATGTTGAAGTTTTCCATGTAGCTTCAGTTTCATGTTGTGACCCATCAGAAGTATCTGATTGCTGTGTGATAACTGCAGAGCTCTGAAGAGGCCAGCTCATCATCCACTGGGCTGAAACCAAAGACAAACAAGAAGCCGCTGCGCAGTCCTGGTATGTACCTAAGACCAGCACCAGACAGACTTCACCCTGCAGGCTCCATCGTTAATCAATATAACTACAATATGTAGAAAAAATCAGTAAGCAAAGCTCCCCTTAAATAACAGCACTAGAACTGCCAGTGATTTAATTTATTCAGTATTCTACATGTAGTGTGTTTTTACTGTTTGCAATTGTCAGTTTCACATCCTGTCCAGCTGTGGCTCAGGAGAAAGAGGAGCACTCATGTAAAGTACCTTAAAAAGTATTCCCACCTTCATCGTACTTTGTCCATGTTAAACACAGAATTCAATGTATTTTCTAAGGTTTTTAGTTGATAGATCAACACAATGTTGGTTTTACATTTGTTGGTTTTTTTTTACAAATCAAAGTTTGAAAAGTGTACTCCCCTTTACTTCAGTACCCCTAAATAAAAAAAAAAAAAAGGCTCCCACAGAGTCGGGCGCACTTGACTCCACGGACGTCCAGGTGGCTCACCGTACGCCTTCGCCTGCCATCCTTACAAAACGGGGTGCGTTTGTTTGCTTTGCAGGTAGTTGCGATATTTTTTCCAGCGCTCTCAGTCTCCTGGCGGGAGTGTGTATGCCGAGTAATCCACCCATTCATACACACACCGACCGTGGTAGGCCACATTGTAGCCACTGCTGCCCTGGGGCAGACTGAAGACAGACGTGGGGCTGCCATACAACCGGTGCCACCATCAGCCAGCGTGGAGGGTGCAGTGTCTTGCCCCAGGGACTCAATGACTAGGACGAATGGAGCTGGGGTTCGAACCAGCAACCCAATGGTTACAGAACGAACCCCTACCACCTGCACAGCACAGATTTTACATTTTTAATTGTAAAGAAATGTTTGATTTTCAAATCTTTTTGTTTCCACTTCCTAATTATCCATTACTTTGTTTGTCTATCACATAAATTCCCAATGAAATTCATTGTAGTCCGTGGTTATAAAATGGGAAAATTCGAACAGGTTCAGTGAATCATTTTGGACGGTGCTGTCGCAGGAAGTTCAGTGGGTTGATTTCCGAGCTTCCTCCATCTCCATGTGGATGTGGAAGCCACCTCCACACCCTTTACACAAGATGTGTTCTTTGTTGTGTGATTGTGCAGCTTGTAAATCCAGCGGATGAAGTACTGGGAAAGGCGGTCAAGTGGAGGTTTTTCACCACTTGAAAAGGTGACCAAGGAGAAGCAAATTCTGCTGCAATAGTCTTGTTTTTAGAACGCATCGATCAAACTGTGATTAATTGTACCAAAGAGAGCAGCTGCTCCTCAGAGTCTAGAGAGTCTGGGTTCATCCAGCAAATCAATTTGCTTCCAGGTATTTTTGACCTTGGTTTGCTTTGATTGGATGTATTGAGGTGGGATGGCACTGTGCTGCCCCTAAATTAAAATAGGTTTGACTGTAGTGGACCATGCAAGGACAATACATGCAAATATGTTGCTGGGATCAGATCTGTTTTGCTTCTGAGTTGTACTTACATGGGTTCATGTGTATATAGAGGTCACCACATCTTCTGCAGATGATGTACGTGTGAAGTGCTAAGCACTCTGAGTCATCGGCACAACAAAACTATATTTCATGATATTAGGCTGTATGAACTTCTCAGTACCTTTTTGGAGGCCTCCACTGATGTCTTTAAAGTGTTTATCTGTGTTTCAGACTACAATCCTCTGATGGGACAAGGAGGCTCCTGCACCTGGAGACCGGGGAGGAGGGGACCCTCAGGTGGTGGATGAGGTTAAATGTTGGAGGTGTTCTGACCACCTCCAGTGTAATGTGCACACTGACTGCTGGGATCAAGCTGGAAATGAAACAGAGTCTGTTCTTTCAGATCACTGGTTAAACTCCTGTACTAGAGAAGTGAACACACCCATTTAGAAATTCACATGTGAGATTGACTTTTTCCTGAGAGGGAGAAACTTTAGAGACCTAAGTAGGAATTCAGTGCAATTAAAGATAAATGTAACAATTTCATATTTGAAAACAATTTTGAGCAGAATAATAACAAAAATTGGCTTCAATTGCAAAATTGTTGTTAGAACTGCAGACTATCTGCATTTCAGGGCCATGGTGTAGAGAACTTCAGAAACAGTGATGGGTAACACCAACGAAAAGAACTAAAGTGGTTTCACTCCAGAAATAAAGCTTTGGATGCTTTGTTGTTCTGAAAATGAGATTGATGCTTCAGACTTGGAACCAGGTCCATATGAAGGCCTGAACTCAGAAATGATTCTCCTCAAACAAATAAATGAATGGATTTAATCTCCATCATTAAATATGTCCTAACTTTGTCACAATGTATTCTTGCTTTGGGCTCTAAATCTCTAATATCGTACAAACACTTGAATTATTTCAGAAGGAACATTAGATGATATGACAGTCTAATGAATGTACATTTCAGTGGGTGGATTTACTAACTGGAGTTTAACTTTTCTTTCAGTTCCCACTTTCTTCTGTTAGGATAACTGGTTAGTAGCTTCTGGGCTAAATGCTTTGTGTAATTGAAAGCTTGATATGAAGCCATTCCTTGAAATGGTCTCCAACCAGTAGGTTTGGCTGATTATTCCCCAGTCATTGTGCTTTTTCATGGTTGTTGTTGAGTATTTCTGAAGGTTTTAAGTTAAAATCATAGCAGTGGTGATAACTGGTAAATGTTCTTTACATTCTGACTCTATGGTTCTAAACAAATGTAATATTAAAGGACTTTCTTACTGTTTCTCATCTGTTTCAATCAAGACTGTAGCTGTGAGTGGACGTTTGACCAGCTGGTACACTAAATTTCTATAACCATGTAAATGTTCATTTTGAAGTTACATAACATGTTGAGCTTATTTTTATTTTAAATGCTGTTCTTAAGTTTATGTACTTCTGTATATGTTTAATTCCTGTTTTTGAATGGCCTAGTCAAAGTTAAGACCTGAATGCAACTGAAAATCTTTAGCATGACTTGAAAATCAATGTTCACAGATGCTCTCTGTCCAATCTGACTGCTGACTGAGCTTGCACTGTTTTGCAAAGAATAGGCAAATATTTTGCCTCTAAAGGACTTGCAGCTGCTATTGTACAAATGCACACCACTCTGCAATTTTTTGGTTTCCACCTTCTACTTTGTCTATCAAATAAAATTGCAATAAATTACAATATAGTTGAATGAATACATTTGTAAGGTGCTGTAAATATGCCACCTTTTGACTTCTCAGGCTTTGGTTTGAACTTTTTAGCCTCATCAGTACGTTGTTTTTCTGAATTTATATAAATTTAAATAGTCTTATGTTAGCTGTCCTTCAGATTCATGAGTGGTTATCTTATACTTTCTTTCCTATGCCTACTAATCAAGACACATCTTACAAATTAAATGCTGTTGTAGCACTTTACTGTGCAGAACTGTATGAATGTAAAACACTGTGAATGTATCTAAGTTTAAATTGCAATACATGTATATGCAGATCGCTGCATGTTACAGTATGCAACTTGTCAGTCAAAGTAACGTTTTCCTGTAGAACATTTTCAGATTAGACCGTGGTTGTTCTGTTGGAAGAACTCAGATCCCTCCCATCTAAATTCCTCTATCACATATCTATAAACCCAAAGCTTCACTGTTGCTTAATGTCCCTCTGAATGTGGGTCGCATTTAACTGATGTTTCCACATTTTAATGTTAGTATTCTGTTATGGTAAACTCATAACTTCCAGTTATAAAGGCAGTAAAAACAAGTAGGTTTTCCTGTTCTGGAACAAGGGCTTAGGTTCATAATACAGTTGGTGCAGCATGTATGAAAGTTGAAGTTGGGTGGAAAAAGAGGAAGAGGTTGCATTCTGGGTATTGAGCGTGACATACATTTCCCTGAAGCTGATCGTCTTACTGAATGACGTATTTCAAGCCTATGCAGCCCTAAACTAACTGCCAGAGTTTTGTTGTCTCAAATATATGGGATTCTGTTCATGTCCATGTTCATGTGACTTGATCTTAAAAAACTTTTAAAAACTGTTTATAACAATCCAGATAAAAAGCCAAAATAGACAGATAATCTAGTGGCTTCATTTAATGATTTCAACCGAGTCTCAATCCTTGGCTGGACATGCCGGAAAACTTAACTGTGAACGTCTCGGAAAACAAAACATTTTCTCTGGTTATTTACTTCTTTTCTTTTAATCCTAAATTCATGATAAACTAACTTATTTCAAGTGTTTTTATTTTAGCAGATCACACCATCTCTTTTCCATAAGTACTTTGTGCTGTTGAGACCCCTGGGGTGACTGGTGCTGATCCAGCAGTCACTAAACTTCCAGTGGGAACAGTGGACTATTTAACACATCTCATATAATAGCAGCAGGTGATCAGAATTTGATCTAAAATAGATTTAGGTCACATCAGATATATAAAGCTTATCAAACCTCAGAGGTGGCAGTAGAAATTGAAATCGGGGGAAAAAAAGGCGTAACAAAAATGCAAAAACAAAAGAATATGAAGAGCAATAAAGGCGTGTAAATGAAAATGACTAAATCTGTTTCTCGCAGGTTGTTTACTTATCACTGTAAAGAGGAATTCTTATCACAACTAAAACAGACCAAAAAACGTTGTGACATCTCCAGAGGTCCCTGGAGAACCTGGGCAGGGTTTAGGTGAATATAATATTTGTGATTAAATGTTAGTTGTAAATCACTTTGCAGTTAAAGGCCAAATAAGTTGCATTTCTTTTGAAATATACTTTTCTGTTATTCCTGTAGCCTAAAATAATGTGACATTGATCTTTTAACAAACTTCTCAACTTCAATTTTTGTGGTAATAATTCCCACCCTTCTTCGATTGTGTGCAAAGTGAACACATACTGTTTCATTGCAGAGCATTATTGACTAAAAAGGTTTAATTTGCAGTGACTGGCTTCCTGAGTAGTCGTCTTGCTATCTGAAAGTTGTGGGCTCGATTCCAGCTTCCTCCAGCCACATGTTGACGTGCCCCTGGTCAAGTTGCCTACCGATCTGCGATCAGTGTATGAATGTGTTTGTGAGTACGATTGGGGGAATGTGGCTCTAGTGTAAAGAACTTTGAGTGGCTAGTATTGACAACATCACCATCTGTGTCATGGACTATATGATCCTCTGTGTGGAGAAGACTGGACACCGGGCCGTACCAGGGGAGTACGGTGTTTGTCTAATAATAAACCCTGGGTCACCCTTGATCTTAAGGCACTGCTGAGCAAGAAGCAGGCTTTCAGATATGGGGACAAATATGAACTGAAAGGGGTCCAGAGGGAACACGAGGTGGAAATCAGGAGAGGCAAGGACAGCTACAGGAAGGAGCTAAAGGAGTGCCTCCAACAAAACAATGAGAGGTCCAGAGAGGCCTAAAGACCATCTCAGGTCACAGTAAGGACAGTAGAACGAGGCCTGAGTCTGGAGACGGACTGACAAATAAACTGAATCTGTTTTTAACAGATTTGACTGTTCCTGCCCTGTACAAGAAGGGCCAGAGTCGCCTCCACTTGTTGAGGAGACTTGAGGCCTTTATTGTGTGCAGGGCTCTGCTCAGGATGTTCTACGACACTGTGGTAGCCTCTGCAATGTTCTACGCTGTAGTCTGCTGGGGGAGCGGGACAGGAGCAGAGCTGGTCAGGGAGCAGTTGTGGCCTATCTCCTGGACTCTACAGTGGGGGAGATGAGGATGTTGGCCAAACCGACATCCATCATGAACAATCCCTCCCACCCCTCTATGACACTGTGGTCTCTCTGGGCAGCTCCTTCAGCAGCAGGCTGCTTCTGTTACCGTGCAGGAAGGAACTTTACAAGGGCCTTCCTCCAATCAGCAACACGACTACCATCCAAACCTATACATGCATAATACTACCATTACATTGCACCTTTTACTCTGTCTTTTTGCTGTGACATTTCAAATTCCACCTTAGGGTATGAATAAAGTCTTATCTTAATCAGCAGACTGATTATGATAAAATAGGGGTAGATATGATGGTCTTTTTGTGTTGGCAGTGGCTACGTCCAAAGATAAGCCATCATCTTTGCATCAGGATAGCATCACATGCAGAACACTACTAATAAGAGTATTTTCAGTTTTCTGGCCCATCAAGAACTTCAGACTGAGAGGCTCAGTAGCAGAGAAGAAGGCTTCAGGATATCAAAGAGTGTCCTCTTCCTGAGGAGGGTGCTACAGAATACTGCTGACACCAGTACAAAGCTTGCATTATGTAGACAGCAGGAGGGTATGATGCAAATACTTTTGGACATTATCCTTGTGACAAAATGTGCAACAAAGAAGCCACTTCTGTCCAAGAAAAACATCCAGGACCCATTAGAATTCTGCAGGAAGATGGAATGCAGAAGATCGCAAACTTACTTTCTACCATGCCTCCAGTGTGGTGCCAGCAATGAAGCCTCTTGATACAATCCATCTGTGTGATTGTTCCTCGTAGTCAGTGTCCAGGGTCACTGCTATGAGTAGAGCGGAATCAAAATGTCCTCCAATTTAGTGATAATCTGTGTATGCGTGATGAAGCCCCATGTCACAAAGCAAATGTGATAACATTTTGGTTAGATTAAAATATTGATGTTTTGAAGCTGTGGCCAGAAAATTCCCCAGATTTTCACCACATTAAGAACTTGTGGTCAGTTTTTGAAAAGTAGGTGGAAAGACATAATCTAATAAACTGTGATTAATTCTTTATTAGACTGGCATGGGTCACAAACAGTCAGGATTTGAAGCAAATGTGGATTTGCATCTTGTCAGAGAGAATTACTGAAGTTACGAACTTTTCATATAAAGTTAGACAATGTGAAACATATGAACTATTTGAATTGTTTTTCTGTGTTGTCATTGAGACACGAAAGAAGATCATCTAAAAATGCTGAAACCACAGGATTTGTGTCAGTTCCTTGAATGCAGATTTCCAAAACCAAAGCTCGAAGAATTAATGCATTTAACCACTAGGTGGGGCTAGATAAGCAGCGCTGCTGATCAGTTTTTGTATACATGTATTTTTGACTTAGACGACCACGTAAAAGGGAAATATAACCAATATTAACCTACTAATAACAGTTTAATAAAATGATTGAAATGAAATGTTAAAATACACAACATCTGCCTGGTTTCCTGTCCCACTTGAAACATGCACCGGTACAGTAACAATAGCCCTGAATGATTCTGCTGGGTTTTGCTCACATTTTAATGATCGTCACACTTAAACCTGAACCTGAAGTGTGTGTGCTGCAGATAACTCCAGTGGTTAATAAGGGATTTCCGGTAAGACGTGTACGCTACGTCGTCGGCTAGCCAGAACATTTCTACGGAAACGCGCTTGGGTCAAACCAGTGTTAAACCCTTCGAGATCAGCGATCTGGATTGTCAGACATTCCAGCTACTGTGTGGGAGACGAACCAGACGGGATCCGCTGCTCCGAGCTACAATGAAACCCGCTACCTGTGTCGCTCAGCGGTGAATCCCGCTGCGGTGGATGGTGGTGGGCTGCTGGATGGTCGCAGGGAACGGCGGCGGAACGCGGGGCTTCAGGTAGCGGCTCAAGGAGACTGCTGCGATGCTACGTGGGCATCTGGAAGAAAAGCGCTTTTCTGCTCTGAGACGCTGTGTGTGAGCCGCTGGAACACCGTCGACCCGGCTTTAGCTGGTGTATTTTAGTCCTTGGATTTAATTTTTTTAATATATTTTTAGGGAACCGCTGTTTTGGAAACGGTGAGCATTTTACAACGAGCTGGTGAAGTTTTGGGGAATGGCAGGTCGAAGTCGAAGAGCATGGTTTAGTGTTCTGCTGGGTCTGGTTGTCGGCTTCACGCTGGCTTCCAGGCTCATCTTACCCAAGGCGACTGAGCTGAAAAGAGCCGGACAGAAGCGCAAAGCAAACCCCGCCGCCTGCGGGCTCAACGGGGGTCTCAGAAAGGAACACGGAGGAGCACTGTGGGCACCGCAAGCGAACGGCTCGCCCACGACCGAGAAGCCGGACTCCAGCTCCAAAAATTTCCTGTTCGTCGGCGTGATGACGGCACAGAAGTACCTGAACAGCCGAGCCCTGGCGGCACACAGGTAGGAACCGGGGCTGATGAGCAGCACACAGATTCCCAGTTTCTCTCCCCCTTACATTTAACTGCTGATCATGATCTCTAGACGGGGATCAGTCCCTGTGGTAACAAACCACTTCCAGTATTTTCCTCATCCTCCACGTCCTGTTTTTTGTTGGGTTTTTTTTGCGTCACTAGAGGCCTTTATTTTTCATTTTTTGACAGTAGGTAGACAGAAAAGAGGGCAAAGACATTCGGCAAAGGTCGCCGGGTCCTGGACTCGAACCCCGGACAGCCGCATCGAGCACAACCCCCACAGTCCCCCACTGGGACAGTCAGGGGCGTCCCCAGTCTGTAAGGGGCCCGAACCAAAAGTAGTTAGTGGACCCCCTTCTTTTTTCGCTAGAATTCATTTAATTCGGTCATTTGCCATAATAAGAATGAATCCAACCAACAAATCAAACCTAAACTGAAAAGGTGCAGGTCAAAGCAGCGATTTTAAACAGATCCTATACATTTAAAGAAGAAAGAAGATTAAAGTGTTTTTAAGTTGATCATTTTTAGAGTCTGCATCAGACAGTGAGTCAACTGTTGACATAGGCCAATAATAATAAAAGATTGTTTGCCTTTTGTGGGAATAAAGCATTTTTTTCCAATATAGGTTTAAATCCCTTTTGCGTGTTTTCAGTTTTTCTTAACAGGAAACTCCAATAGCATCATTTATCAGGTCAGTCAGTCAGTCATTTTCTACCACTTATTCCATAGGGGGTCACGGGGGAGCTGGTGCCTATCTCCAGCAGTCTATGGGCGAGAGGCGGGGTACACCCTGGACAGGTCGCCAGTCCATCGCAGGGCAACACACAAACAACCATGCACACACTCATACACCTAAGGGCAATTTAGAGTGACCAATTAACCTATCAGGCATGTCTTTGAACTGTGGGAGGAAGCCAGAGTACCCGGTGAGAACCCACGCATGCACGGGGAGAACATGCAAACTCCATGCAGAAAGACCCTTGCCGGGAATCGAACCCAGGACCTTCTTGCTGCAAGGCAACAGTGTTACCAACTGTGCCACCGTGCAGCCCGGCATTTATCATTTATCAGGATTATTTATAATTTTTGCTTTTATAAACACACATCCTCTTAGTTCAGACTTGTTTAGTTTAATTTGCAACAACTTATAGACACAATTTGAAAGTCCTCTGTTTTTTAACCAATATTTGATTAACGTAAAAAGCTGCTAATTCTGAAACCTTAACACTATTTATATGAAGTTATTACTGGGAGCACAACTGTTGTCTTGATTAATTATTGTCATCACCCTTTTTTGCATCATGAAAACTGGATCTGTGATTATTTTGTATCCATTTATCCAAACGTCTGGACAGTATGTAAGTAATATATGGAACTACAAGCTCTTGACACAATGTTCATAAGAAACTTGTGTTTCTGATTACTTTATTTCATGTTGCAACAGACTTTAATATTTTTGTGATAGCATAATCTGCACATAGTTTCCAGCGCAGGTCCAACTTTAAATTGTCAGTGGCTGATTGGTTGTGTGTGTTATTGTTGTTTGCTGAGGTTTAGTGAAAAGTAATAGAATAAACCAGCTGATAAACTTCTAAACATAACTCTGCTAAAGAATGTGAGGGACTTTAGGATCTCAACTCACTTTGCTTTAAAGGTTCAACATTTTCAGTTAAGATGAAGTGCTCCTTTTTATTTGCTAAAAACTAATTTCATGTTGTAAATCAAATGTTTAGCTTTTCAAAACTAGAGTTTATCGAAGATGGTGAACAGGGGAGTGAAATTATTAAATAAGACGGTTACAAATCCATCCATTTTCAAGCATTTACCCCTTTGCAAGGTTCAACACCAGTTTAAGTAAAGTCATCTGGGGTGAAGGGTTGAGGCCTGAAAGCTTCAACAGTTTTTTTCCTGTGCCCCCATGCACAAAGTTTCTAACTTTTCCCTTTGTCCCTTTGTGCTCCATTTGAACTCGGATGTTGGAATTGCTCCAAGTGGAAAATGATATTTCATTAATAGGAAGGTTTAAAGTTGAAAAGAAACCAACGATGCCCTCAAATACTATGTGGTTAATGAGAAATAAACCTCGAACGTCTGACGGTCTGTGTTTAATTAAACAGAGTCTGACTGCATTGTTTGATAGCTAGGATTCATTGGAATGTATGTACCTGACTTGAAATCTGTAAGATTTGATTGAATTGACTTTGCGAAGTGCCTTGAGACGACGTGTCGTGAATTGGCGCTATATAAATAAAACTAAATTGAATTAAAGACATATCACTATACATCATCTATTTACTACCGCATTGGTTAGGTGTTTTAATGTAATAAAATGCAGCTGTATTTAATAGAAGTTAGCCTGTTCAGAGTAAAACAATGATCAAATCCCACTTGTGTTTCAGTTTGCATCTTTAATGAGTTCTGGGGTAAATGGACCACAGTAATTGTTCTGTCGCTTTGCACTCCTGCTAAAAAGGAAAACATTGTTAAAATGTCCAGAAAGTATTTCTTCTTCTTTTTTGTGGTGTTGGCGCCACCTTTTGAGTGGTAGATTTATCTAGTTTGATGTGAGATTTCTGTGGGTGCAGAATCAACAAGACTGGATTGTTCCACTGTTGTTGGTCTGCTGTGGACAAACACATGTTCTAAAAACATTATTTGTGTGATCACAGATATTGTCAGTCTATAACAAAATGAGTTGCAGAGTTCCAGCCTCAGGAATCCTGCAAATACGTAAATGTCTGCAGCATCTGGCAATTTGATAAAGTATTCATAGATTAATTAAAGTTTGATCAAAAAGGAGGACAGTCAGTCAGCGCCCTGAGGAGACTCTAATTAACCTGCTGTGGCAGGTTGCCCTGATGCCACTATAGGAGTATAGTCACAAACGACCTTTACATGAACTTTTTTCTCTTGAAGTAGGTGCTGCTGCTGGTAAAGAAAGCTTAGATCCTGGCTCAGAAGTGAGTAAAACACAGCTAGTAATCACACGTTTTGGTATTTGGTAAAATAAAACCAGTGCCTTGGCTTCATAGAAATCCATTACCCATAATTCTTCTGTCTGCAGTCCTCACATGGCAGGTGATCACATGCTACCTTACATGTGACAGTGCATCAGCGGATATCTGATTTATATTCATATGAAAACAGCATAACTGTAATAGAAAGAGCTGATCTCCAGCTCTGCATGCTGCACACTGATTTCACATTAAAGCTAAACAAGTGAAATCAGGATTACACCGCTGTGTGTTTAAATACACATGATTCTATCACACATGACCTCTGAGTTAAAGCTAAAAGTCTTGATGTGGGTTTGTGTTATCTGTCTCATTTTGTTTCTGTGCTTGCATTTGTTTTTTTCACAGAACATGGGCACAAACGATCCCAGGTAGGGTTGAATTCTTCTCCAGCGAAGGTTCCGATACCTCAATTCCGATCCCGATTGTGGCTTTGAAGAATGTGGATGATTCCTATCCACCTCAGAAGAAGTCCTTCATGATGCTGAAGTATATGCATGACCATTACTTGGACAAGTATGAGTGGTTCATGAGGGCGGATGATGATGTCTACATCAAGAGTGAAAAGCTGGAGGGCTTCCTGCGAAGCCTCAACAGCAGCGAGGCCATCTTCCTGGGCCAGACGGGCATGGGGGCCCGGGATGAACTTGGGAAACTAGCCCTAGAACCTGGGGAGAACTTCTGCATGGGGGGCCCGGGGGTCATCATGAGCCGGGAGGTCCTCAGGAGGATGGTGCCCCACATCCGGGAGTGTCTGGAGGAGATGTACACCACCCACGAGGACGTGGAGGTGGGCCGGTGTGTGAGGAGATTCGCCAAGGTCCAGTGTGTTTGGTCCTATGAGGTAGGAATACTATTTTCTTTCAGTATTTTTCTAGTATTTTTAAATAGTTTTTTTTTTTAAGTTGAAATATGTAGTAGTAATGAGTATTTAGTGTCGACTTTTGAAGTAGTTTTGGTTAATTCAGTTTTCGAACTTGAAGACCCTCTTTAAAATCATGTTGCAATATCTCAAACACATTTAAATCTCGACTTTGACTAGGTCACTCCAAAGTTTATTTTTCTTTGTTTTAAGCTATGTGAAGGTGAACTTACTGGTGTGCTTCAGATCCTGGTCCTGCTGCATAACCCAAATGTGCTTGAGCTTAAGGTCACAAACTGATGACTGGACATTGTTCTTCAAGATTTTCTGGTAGACAGTAGAATTAATAGCTCTATCAATGTCCGAGTGCTGAAGCGGAAAAAATCCCCAGACCATCCCACCACCACCACCATGTTTGACTGCTGGAATGATGATCTTTTTTCTGAAATGCTGCATTAGTTGTATAACAGACGTAATGAGACAACACATTCCAAAAAGTTCCACTTGTTTCGCAGCAGTCCACAGATTATTTTCCTGAAGGTCTCAGGGATCATCCAGATCAGTGTTTAGTCTTTTTTCGCTCTTTTCATTCTCAATTTGTGAAAATGCCTCTCACTGTGGAGTCTCAAAGCATTAGAAAAGGCCTTGTAATCCTTTCCAGACTGATAGATGTCAGTGTCTGTGTTTCTCATCTGCTGTTGAATCTCTTTGGATCTGGGTCTGATCTGTGGATTTTTTATTTATTTAGATGTTTTAGCCTACTCCATGTTGTCGACAGGTTCTATTTGAGTGATATCCTGATTTTGTGGGGTGTGGCAAGTGAAATAAAGCACAGCTTTTGTGGTTCTCCACTTGTAATTCATGATTTAACGGCAGACCAGGATGCTTTGGAAAGCTTTTTCTACTTAATTATTGGAACTTAAAGCTGTTTTTGTCTCTTTACTTGGGTTTTCTTTGTCTAATATTAAAATGTGTTTGATCTGAAACATTTAAGAGTGACAAAAAAGTCAAATTGTAAGAGGCAAATACTTTTTTTCAGCAGTGTAACATTGTCGTCATCAACGGTGTGACACTAAGACCAAGTTTTAGCGAAAAGGTACACAACAACCATGTGAAATCAGAAGAGAAATGGTTAAAGATATCCTGGAGGATCAGGCAAACTGAGTTGAAAAACAGTAAGAGTCAGAAAGCACAGAGTTCCAGTCCTTATTTCCTTCTGTTTACTCTACCCATCCTTATCTTCTAAGCTAATGTTTACTGTTGCTCACTTATAGTGAAGTAGTTTCCTTAAGGTATTAATGGCCCGAGCAGATGAGCTCATTACTGGGGAAAATAACTGCAATGTGCGAGTAATGACTGCAAGTTTTCCTATAAGACAGCTCTCCAGGTGGCAGACAGCTTTTTCAGTAGCAGGGGGAAAAAGCAGCAGAATTCCCACTGCGTGTCTTTGTTTTTGCCACGCTGCTGTGCCACCTCTTAGCACCCGGTGCTTTTACATCGTTAACGTTATTTAACATTTTGTTTCCAGGGAGATAAAGCTGACAAAGTCTTGGAGGTCTGCCATTAGTGCACAGTTGAGGTACACCATACTTCAAGCCATGTGGCGTTATTGACGTTGTGGAAATTGCATCCCGTGCAAAACATCGCCAAAGCTTCCTGAACGCAGCTGTCAATCATGCAGTGGCAAAGTTCATACATGAAGCCAAGGGAGCTTTCCTGAAAAGGAATACAAACGTTTAATGCCCACTTTGGGGAAGATTTTGGAGGAGATTTAATTCATTTTGTTGTTATGTGATAGTGACCATATAAAAAGTGGGCTCTTTGTGGCTTTTCTGGAGGACACCTTCATGAAGGTCCTGCGCTTTATGGGTTTGAACAGAGACAGACAACTGTAGTGTGAATACAGTTGTAAAAGGATCTAAAATTGATCATATTAATAGCTTTTTTAAGGCCTTGTTTTCATAGAAGGATGGTAGTCATTAGTTTCATGATTTGAAACATTTGAGTGCCTCTGTTGTCTGACCAAACTACATGTCCCCATGACACGTTGAAGCAATAATATCCCGACAGTCACACTTCCCTGCAAATCTGGAGGAACAAAATCTGCTCCTGAAACTGGCTCAACGGCTTCAATTTGTGCTGCGTTTAGAGAACTAAAATCCGTCTATCCTTGTGACGTTCCATGCTCCCAGCTCCCTCATCATGGGAAAGTGTATGTTTAAAGAGTTTGATACTGTAAGAAGGCCTTAAAGTTATGTCACATATTTGTAAAACACAAATTTAGGTTGACTAAACTGTATTTAGTTTGCTTAAGCTATTAAGTCATTCCTATCTTATAAGGTCCTTAACTGAGCATACCTGCCGTAAACCTGCAGTGTTTTTTACAAAGTGTTCAAGCTGAAAAAGTGCAACCAAACGCTGTCATCAGACTGCTAAAGTGACCCCGTTTAGACATGAATCACATTAATGCTTCAAGCCTCAGAAATCCCTGTGAAAGTCACTGTAAGGGCCAATTATCAAGCGGTGAAATATGTGACCTTATAGTTCATCTTAGATCCCATCTGTGTATATAATCAGCCTCAGTCAGTGCCGTTAGTCAGATTATTAAGTGCTACCCTACAGGGAGTTAATTAACAGCCCAGCTTCGTTCTAATGGAAAAAAAACCCAACTTCAATGTATCATCTAGTGTTGGTCAGTATTTTGGAAGGAAGATGTTAACCAAAACATGGAAATGTGCCAAACATTAAAATATTACTATGACATGAAGCAGCCAGTTTTGGCTTGACCAGGCTTAATGGCCTTATGCCCCTTTTCCACTGGCTTGTGAAAAAGGGGCAGGAGAAGCAGCAAGGAGAGATGCTGCTGTCTGGATGGTGAAGCTCCAAAGTTTGCCTGAAGAAGTTCAAATTTTGAGCTTCATGAGGAGGTTTTTGTCTCAACCATGGCAATAACGAGGACAAGGACTTTAAGTTAGCTTTAGGTTGGATATTAGATATTTGTGCTCCGCGTCTTCGCCCGTTTGGTCCGATTACGGGCAGCTGCTCTGCCTGCTCCCTCCTCCTGCAGACCCTGGTTCTCTTAAGGACCGTCAGTAAATGTCCGAACCAAACAGGCTGTTTCATGGTGGTATTGTTTTGGGGGAAATGTTTGTGTGCCTGATCAGCTGATTTTATTTGCGGTCAACTGATTTAGGATGTTATTACATACAACGCCCCCTACCTGCGTGTAATTCAGAAAGCTAATGTGTCCATTTTCTTTCAGCCTTCAGGCAAGGTTTGATTTGTAAATGGTAAAATAATTTTTTGGTTTGTCCCGCTCCGGCCATTGTCGTCCCTAATATTATTGTAGTCGCTCTTGAGTTTTATTAACTTATCTCTGCACTATCTCAGCCAAAACTTTCTAATTTCTCCTGGTCCCATGGCCAATCAATGAACAACAGTCTGTTCACGTTGCATATAGTCCTTACTCAAGCCCGGTCGTACCTGCTCAGGAGCAGGGACCAAAAAAGTGGATACAGAAAACTGTAACGGAAACACCCACAAAGCAGAGGAGTGGAGCCGGGCCAAATCCAGCCAGTAGAAAAGGGGCTAGAATTAGTGGCTGATGAAACACCTGAAAATGTTTCTTTGGGTCAGTGATCAAACTAGCTTAGTTTCCAATTTGTGCTAGGAACAACACAGTTTGGTTCTGAAGCGCTTACTGAGAATACTTCGAGAAAGCGCTCTTTTCTCCAATAATGTTAGAAGGTGGAAGTGGTTGTTGAGAAGAAAGCATGTTCTACGAAGCATTATCTTCTTGTCAGATAGGCTGCAACATCAACAAGGAGCACTAGGAGTCCAGGTTACTTTGGTTCGCAGCAGGGATCTCTGCAGAAAACAAGAAAACAGAAGGAATGTCAGAAATACTGAGCTTCTGTTGTGGAACCTGCTGAATCTAAAAATGTAGACAGCCTGTTAGCAAATGCTGAGGGCTCAATTTATTATTTATTTAACGCTAGCCCTGCAAATTATCCTTCATGCTAATAAAAGACGTGACGGACCATTAAAACGTTTTAGTCATTTTGGTATCATCAAAATAATGATGTTGAGCAACAAGTTAACTGGTGAAAGTTTCAATAATGTCCAGACAAAACATCACCTAAACAGGCTTAGATTCATCATATGTTTGACATATATCTGGCTCAGCAGTATTCAGTAAACTAACATCCTGCTCCAGCTGACAGGTTCTGCATGCAGAGCACTTTGCCACTGTGCTAGGCTAACTTTAGCATGGTTATACTTAACATCCTACATTTAATGACCTTGTTTCAGCTGCACCGTATGCAACCTCCGTTACTACTCTGTGGATCTCTGTCGATCTCTGAGCTCCTCTCACAGGGCTAGTCACATAACACAGACAGACAGGGATTCCATTACAGTCTCTGTTTCACTTCAAATGCTTAGATTTTTCGGGGACAACTCTGATTCATAAAATGAACAAAATCAGGTTCACAGCCTTCAATACTTGGAATACAGTTTTGCCTGGTATGTTGTGCAGATGAGAATGGGGTGTATATAACCCAAACAATTCTTTGCAATTTCTTTCAGGAAGGGCCATTAAATTGCTCTTTATAGTTATGATAAACCAATAAATTATTTAACAGTCAACCAAATGCAGCAGTAGATCAGATGTTTTTGTTATCCTAATTATTATGTGGAGCAGAAAGGCTATTCATTTTAAATGGAGATCTTGCAGATGTATGTTTCCTGTAATAGGTGATCTTTTTCATATTTCTTACATTTTTGTAAGTTGGAATGCTAAGGAGCCACTATATAGTTCTTTTTCAGTTTTGTTTTATGTAAAGAATTTTTATTTAGAAAACCTAATCTGTAGTTGCAGTAATTCCTCGCCGAAAAGCCATCCAGTGCTAAATGAATGTTTTAAAGGGGACATATCATGCTTTCACTAATACGTTTCCTAATGCATGAGAACAACATCACTAAAGCTAATATTGTAGCTGTAAGCTATCAAATCCAACAAACAACAGCGGTGGTTGATTAACAGGCTTTAGCTGAGCTGAAGTTATCTAAATCAGGTGTGTTAAAGCAGGGAAACGTCAGGACCTCGTGAGGACTGACCCCTGAAAAGTTAAGGAGTTCACAGTAGTAACAAAAGCTGTAATCCCATTACTAATGTTACTGACAATGTTTTTACACAAACTACATGTAAGATACCTTTTAAAATGTTAATGCTACCACAAAGTGAATGAACACAAGTTTTAAACAAGACCCCAACATAGTTAACGAGTTAGCTAACGCTAGCATCAAGAACATCACTGAATGCATTTGGATACTGGCCGAGGTTGCTGAAACACTCCTCCCTGAAGTGCTTCGCGCAAACAAAGAGGACTTTCCCCACTGATGTTGGCACGTTTCCATGAAAAATAAAATTGACTTAGGCACTCTGAAGAGGTTCTGATCCTGGGGGACGGTGTAATGACTGGTGTGGGTTCATACACCTAACAACAGAACATTTAGATTTTTCCGCTTGCTGCTTCAGCATCTTTCAACTTGAACTACAAGAATACTGCAAGAAAGAAAATGGCGGATTCGCTGGATTGGTTAGCCGGAAATCCATGATCATCTTTAAAAATTCCACAGAAAATACTGTGACGTAACAGAGAACGAAACATAATGAAAAATGGAAAAACAGACTGACCAAATATGACCCAAAAGCATCTAAATATATCATCGCAGGATCTGGAGTGGCTAAATTCAAATTTTCTAGACTTTCAGAGACTCCCAATACACGCAAAATGTGTTTTAAAAGTTAAAAAGGTGGATTTTGCACTATATGCCCCCTTTGATGTCAACATGCTCACTGCACCTGCAGCAATGAAAATGTAAAACAAACAGTTTGCTTTTGATATAGATCCGAATTATTGAGACAGAGGTTTTTAGAGTTTAGTTTTACCTCCGCATCATTTCCTCTCGCTGGTGTGCTGTAGACTGACGCTCCAGCTCCACATTCCTGAAAGGAAAGTTCATTTCTAGCAGAAAAGCTCCAGCTGTGAAATTTGTGTCTGGGAAGCAATTATGGAAATGTCCACAGCAAATTGTCTACACATCCTCTTAAATATCTCTGGTGTTCCTGTGTGAACATAGCTTTTGGGATTTCCAGCAGATGACCTCAGCAGATGATTTATAAATCTTGTCCACTCAAGACGTTAAGGCCGGAGTGTATTTGTTTCCTTAAAATCCCAACTGTTGTCATATAACAGCTGTGTACAGTTCACTGTGGCTGGGAAAACATGCTGCCATAGACCCAGAATTCATCCTAGACTTTCCTGGCAGGCCAAAGTCAACTGCTTGAACCTTCAATGTGAATAGAAGTTGTAGAGCTCTTTCAGAAAGCCCAGTATGTGGTCAGCTCCAGTATTTTCAGACATCCTGTGGTCACCAAGTCCAAGACTTGTCACCAAGCTCTGAACGTAGGCTCAGCAGTGAATGTTTATGCTCACAGTTCAAAAATAAACAGAAACTGGAGGAAGGAGTGCTGAATTAGTGTGAATTACTGCTTAACAGCATGCACAACAGACAACTCGTGTCTGCAGCACCATTGCACTTGGATACAGAATGTGCAGAATGCTAATTTTTCCCCTCTTCGCAATTATACTGTAGGTTGAATTGGAAAAGGAAATGTTAGAGATCCTGACTCCATCGACTGGGACTTAAGAAAAAAAATGTACAATTTAATATAGTTTTATTTATATATATAACACGTCATCTCAAGGCACTTTACAAAGTCATTTCAATCGAATCATACAGGTTTCAAGTCAGATACATACATTCCAATTAATCCTAACTATTAAACAGTGCAGTCAGATTCAGTTTTATGAGGGGTCAAAGTAACAAAAATTTACTTGCAATGAATTAAAGGTGTGAAATACTGAACGTGGTAAAACTGAGTGCTGTAAAAACCAACATCTGATTAATTTCACCTCTGTGAAAATTATAATCCTTGATTCACCATGATAACATGGTAAATATTATGGTTATACATATTAAGGTTATCAAATTTATCGTTGCCGTTTTCATTCACTGCCTTGATTTTAGAGCCTCCATTTTTACACACACATAATCACATTCACAGTGTAATTTTTGTTACTTCCAGTAGATAGGAGTACGGCATCAGCCCCGGCGCGACAGAGCAGAGAACAGAGCAGAGACACAAAAGGAACACAGAAGCACTGATCCAGGAGTACTTTCTACAGGAAAGTAAAGTGAAACATTAATGGATGTAGCTCCTTTAGAGGCTTCATCTATGAGAGACAGACAGCTAAGCAGATGAACTCTGAGCCACTTTTCAAGTCTAGAAGATGAAAGAGAGCACATAGTTAGTCACAGTAGAAGCTCAGCCAGTAGCTATGTCTAGGAGAGACAGGATTAAACACTGAAAGACAAGGCCAAGTGTATCATCTGTATAAGGTGAGCATTAAGTTGTTGGCAGCAGCAGCTCAGCCGATGTCCCCCTCCAGGAAGGTGTCACAGCCTAACTCAGAGTCAGGCCAGGTGTAGCTTCTAGAAAGAGAAAAAAAACTGAGAACAGAGATTTAAAAGCTGAAATAACAGCAAATAATGTAAAATTGGAGAGTAACAATCCCTATGTGGCATTAACCGAGAGTGAGACAGAACCAGTAGATCTTCATCAGTTGACCTGAGGGGTCAAGAAGTAGAAGTAACTGATACATGTGCATCTCAATACATTAGAATATAATAAAAAAATATGAATTTTATGGAATTTATGTTAAATATATCTATTACACACAGTAATATATTACAAGATTTTATTTCTGTTAATTTAAATCATTATGGCTTACAGCTGATGAAAATTTAGAACTAATTTTGAATATTATTTCACACTAACAAGAAAGGATTTTTCATATAAAAGCATGAAGCTCTGCTGAGGTGCAATGGAAGCCCAGGTTGATTCAACCTGCAGCTCATCTGCATAGCCCATAGATTCTACATGGGGTTCAGGTCAAGCCTCTTTGCTGGCCAATCAATCACATTGAAATCATGGATATTATTGTTGGGACTTTTGTTTGTGTGGGTAGGTACCAAGTCCCGGAAAAAAATTAAATCAACATTCCCATAAAGCTTGTCAGCAGAGGAAAACATGGTCCTCTAAAAGTGTCCTAGTAGTCGGCTGCCTTCGGACTTGAGAAGACACAGTGGACCAACATCACCAGCTGACATAGCTCCATGGATCAGCACTTACTGAAGGACTCAAACTTTGATTTCCAAATAAAATGCTAAATTTACCTTCACCCGAAAATTGGACTTTGGACTACTGAGCTATGTCTCCTTCTCCTTAGCCCAGGTAAGAAGCCACTCACGTCTCTGGTTCAGGAGTGCCTTGACCAGGAATGTGACAGCCTATGACCTGGAAGGGCTAAATGGGCTTTGCTTCACATCCCCCTAAACCCTTATCCCTGTTGCATGTGCACAATTTTCTGCAAAACGTTTACCTTCCACTTATAACCATCTAGATTCCCAGAAATAAACTCTTGAAATATGTCACTTTGTGCATTATGAATTTCTATAATAAATGACTTTCACTTCCGGAAATAAATAAATTGGTTATATTCTAATTTATTGAGTTGTCTCTATGTAACCTCTGGGTCTTTATGGTTTTAGAGACAAGAATGAGAAATAAAAGAATTCATATTTTAATGGGAGCCATTGTGGAGCACAGGCACTGGGGTGAGGAGACTGGAACAGGTTTTTGGTGAGTAGCATTGGACCAGATCTGCCTCTACAGTTCTATATAGCCTCAGACATCTCATTACAATTATGGCTCCATAACATATGTGGGCCTGATCTAAGTGCACATTATGTTAATTCTGTGCTGTAACCATGTGGCCTGCAAACTCTGTGCAGCATAAGATGCAGGGTGGGGGTCAACAAAAGCCTTTTATTTAAAGCAGTACCGAAAGAGTGCCAGATCCAATCTGCGGCTCTAACTCAGTTAATGGGAATCACAAGGCTGCATTGCTGAGTCAACTTCCTAATCCTACATTCTCCTCAGTGGCATGCAGAGCTGCCAAAGCTTCTGCCAGGCTTTTCAATGTGCAGGGTTTTCTAAGCCTCACTCTGCCTGGCAGCTTCACTCTGCTTTACCTTCATCACATCTTTCATTTGCATTCTCATTTAGCCCCCCTGATTATGTGCAGTGGAACATTTAACAAATGCACACTTTTCAGTTCAATTCAACGGTTTTGTGGATGAGTCCGTTTAAAGTCTAACTTATTAGAAGTGCACTTCTGGATGCTGTTTTGAGATAGACCAGTGTGGTGTTCTTCTTTTCCTGTGCATAACTTTCTTTCAACAGGAAGAGGCCTGCCTCAACACCAGACTGGCTTATAACAGCTATTTAACACAGCCTTGATCAACAACTAGTTGCAGCTAAAAAGCCTTTTACATCACCATCTGATCATCTTAGTGAGTTAAAGTGGAGTGGTTCAGAGTCTGCTGTTGGAGTAGAACCAGAACCTGGGAAAGGAGTGACTGAAAATGTCACTGGTAGCTGCTTCTGCCTTTTTCAGCTAATGCAAGAAACTATAACCACTGTGTCTCAACTTTCAACAAATCCGACCTGGGGTTCCTGTACCGGTTGGTTGTGTGATGTTTTGTAATAGTTCTAGGAAATGTGCTCATTGACCATACTGTGTGTTAAAATCTCTGCAGTGGATAGGGTCAGGAAGAGAGCAGTTGATGCACCTAGATCTTTCTGTTTCTGAACAATGGGAACAATGTTTCTGTACTCTTAGTTATGAAACCTGAGCTCATTGGACCACCTGTATTAAATATTTAAACATTTCTGTCTAGAAATGACTTCTACATTACTTCCATTTTATCCTAAAATTATACCCACTGATAAAAGGGCTGGGATAGTTGACAACTTTTAATATCAAACATTTGAAAAGCATCCTAACTAGAGATGCACCAATAAGCATTTAAAAAAAAAATTGTTTTAATTTTTTTGTTTTTAGTCATTTCCAACCACCTAGTCTGTAAACCTCCAAATACTTTTATTTTTTAATAAAATTTTTTTTATGACCTACACTAAGTTTTACATCGCCTTTCTCATTTACCGGTTTTCTTTATGTTTATGACTATTTTCATTGTACATAGATTCTCACTGAAGGAATCAAAACTGTGAATGAACACATATGGTATAATGTAGCAAAAGAAAAATTGTAAAATAATTTTAAATATGTTTTATGTTTCACATTTCTTAAAGTAGACGCCCTTTGCTGTGATGACTGAAATATTAACCTCTGGCCGTCTCTCAATGAACCTCTGGGAAGTTCTTTCAAGACTCTTTTGAAAAACGTTTCCCATTGACCACCACATGAAGCTCATGGAGAGAATGCCAAGAGAGCAAAGCAGTCATTAAATTTTGTACAATCTAAAATATAAAAATGTTTACAGTTATTTCACACTTTTGCTAATTGTATAATTCCATGTGTGATTATTCTCACCGAAGGCAACAAAGCTATGAATAATCACACATGTATAATTCCCTTGGAAATTAAATATTTAACTGTGCTAGCAATATAATTTTATATTAATATAAAATAACAGGGATTTTGTCAAAGATGAAGAAGAATACCCCGTGTTCCAGAGCAAATGTATTGGTGCAAAAGAACCCAGTTAAACGAATGAAATATTAAATCTATCACAGGACAAGTTGTATATTTTTGGTTTTAGTGGTCGGGGTCGGAGAGTGGGAGCTATCAGATGGGTGGGAATTTAAAAAAGCTGGAGAGATACCTGATTATGGGAAATACCGTCTGGTGATTCCACACTTGAGCCTCTGTTATTCCGTGTAAAGTTCTCCAAACGGAGTTGGCCTTGGTTTATACGTTACACTGCTTGTGCTCATCTCACTGCTGCTTCCTATATTAAGTGATCAAGAATAATGTTTTATTGGAGTTGGGCGATAAAACAATAACTCAATATCTGGATATCATTTTTTTTCTCCGTAGACTTAAGAGAAACGGCCGATATAGACCTTCAATATATAGATGAGATAAATAGCCAAAGCAATGAGAAGCTTTGCTCCAAGCTGGACCAATCATGTGGCTGGAATAGAGCCACGCAAAATTGCGTTGACACAGACAGAACTGTAGCAGCCAGATGTGCTAACCGCTAATGTTTGTGGAACTTTAGCCTCAAAAAAAAAAAAAAGAGAGAAAAAACTGAGATCCCCAAAGAGGAAAAGACAAAGGACCCAGTGAACGACGACATTGACAAGAAGGGTCAGCAGTTTAGGGTGGCCATTTCCATAACACCAAAAAGGAGGACACCTTTCAAGACTCAACACGGCTAGGATAAAAACTGAAATATAATATCAAACCCATAACATAGTATGACTCTGTTGTACTTACCAAATATGTGAAGGTCTATTTCGTATATTTTTGGCCTTTCCTGGCTGCTTCCAATAGTTTTTTGTTTGAGAGAAAATTTCTGTACATGTCTGTGCACTCCAACGTGAAGTTAACACAAATTTGCAGCTCTGCCTTGACACTTTCCCCATCGAGACGATTTCTCTTATTTCTCCATGCTGAGGTCATAAGCGAAAAAAAAGATGCGCTCTGTATGTTCATTGCTGCATGGAATGGAGAAGATGTAGGCACTGACCTTTCTCAGGTTTACCAGTGGGACATCTGCTTTGGAAGACAGCTTCAGATGACGCTCTTCACTGTGGCAACCTTCCATTTCTGGGGAGCTGAGAATAACGTCCACCATGCCATATTCCTCATAGAGTCCGTCCATATCAATGTTTTTCACTATGCTGGCCTGGACTGCTTTACTGTACTCTTCGTAAGACACAGCAGTTGTAATGCTGAGCTTTGACATTTTGCTGTGGAAGATGTCCTCAGAGAAGTCATACCTCTCACTCAAATATTTATTTGCTCTTTCATAAAACTGAATAAAATCAGCCTCACATTTCTTTGTCAAATCAGGACTTAGCTGTTTAAGTCTGATGTTCCCAGCAAAGCCAAAAAAATGATCCTTCAGCTTTCTCAAGTTTCCCTTTTAATTTCAGTCATCACTTCAAAGACAGAGGTTGTGCTGATTGATTTGGCCTCAAGTGCTTCCATGCAGTCTGCGAACACCTTAAGAATGTGACTGAAGAAAAGGAAGTACATCTCAGACACTTCAGTGATGTCTTCTGCAAACCAAAATCTTTGGACGTTCTTCATTAGCCGGGCTCTGAAAATAACTGGTAAGGGGTTTCCGACTCTTAAGCATTCGGTCGATGGACGGCAACAGAGACAGCCACCTTGTGACGACGTTCCGTAACAGGTTGCACTCATCGACCTCCATAAACTCACAAAACTCTGTCCGCTGCGCTGTTCTACTGGCTGAGATGCTAAAATGGCTGTAAACTTTCAACACAACATTTTCAATGTCCTGATCCAAGTTGCCAGCTGTATATCTTGTAGTATTGTGCAAAATATGGGCTGAACAGTTTGCAGCAAACGTGTCACTTTGAGCTGCTTTCAGCTTTTGATAAACACTGTTGTGTTTTCCATAGATAACACTGGCGTTGCCTGCTGTATATGCTGACATTTTTTCAAATCCAGACTGGGCATTTCGAGTTTTGCCAGTAGCTGATTTGTTATAGCTTCTGATGTCTTATCACTGTCACTAAGAATCGAGCCAAGCATGCTGCACGCCCTCCTTAAAGTGAAAATATCTCAATACCATGGGGAAACACTCGATCGCACCTTTTTTGACACATCAGTCGCCAGTGAATAATGTAGATCGTTTTCATTTATGTAGTTTAAATGCGCCTGGATGGAATAGGCTGCCAGGACATTTTCACACTAAGCTTTGGCATTAGTTTTTCCACAGGTTCCCCTTTTAGCTATTAAAGAGTCCCGATAGTTCTTTCAGTCAACTTTTATTCCACAGTCTACGCTGGCATGATTGGTGATGCTTGACGGCGTGATAGACTTTACAAAGTCCTGCATCAGATATTTTGTCATCCTGGGGAGATGTGGCTTCATGGAAAAAGGGAAAAATTGAAGAGGTACCCGCGTTTCGATTGTTGCTCCTGTGCTTGTCTGTGCTAGCATATTGATTGATGGAGCCTTTACCTTTGCTGCTTACATTCACATCACAACGACACAGCGTACAATATGCATGACAGTCATCCTCCCTACTTCTGGAGCTAAAGCCATATTCCTTTGTCCATTCGGGAATAAATTTAGTTTTTCGTTTATGCATTTTTGAGGTATGCAGGTGGACTGGGTCGGTTCACTTGGTCTACCTAGCTGACCTGACCTGACATCAACTACGTCCATATTGCTAATTTGATTATGTTCGGTACCGTTAAATAATTAAATGTCTGATATTTATATGACATTAATTTCATCCAATAATCAGTCAGCAGGAATTATAATGGAATGTATTTTTATTTAGGTGCATATACTTTTTTATTAGAGACCATTTAAAATAGAGGAGAAAACATGTCAAAGAAGGACAAATGGACTTCTGCCTTAAAGCTAAGACGGACAGGCCTTTTAAAAACCGGACCGTCCGTCTTAAACATCGGACGTATGACCACACTACTTTAGTCGTGTATAGTCGGTACTTTGGCTATTTAAAGTCCGACAAAAATAACGAAGTAGCGCGCACTGCTAATGATGTCAAGCGCATGTTCCGACAAAGTTGCGGAATAGCAACAATCTGTGTTACCACCTGAACCAGTGCCACACACTGGAACATGAAGAACGTAAAACTTTACAATCCTAGACGAGAGCGAGTGTTAAGCCCCTGCCTCCTCTCCTCTCCTCTCCCCTCCCCGAAAACAACGCCTGTACAGCGGCACTAACCGACCATAGTGTCGGCTTTCTCATGCTTTTAAAAGGGCAAGCGACACAGAGACATCACAAATGCAATAGTTTATTGTATTGCAAAAGAATAATTTAGTTTAAAATATACCTCTTTTAAACTGTTTAGGCTTTTGCCTTCTGCTAAAACCATCGGCCACAGAGACAGTTTCTGTCAGGTTTAACCAACCTAACAATATTATAACAACACAAAAAGAAAAGAGACAAAGTATTAGTTCCTTTAGTCAAGATTTGCTCAGTTACAGATCTCGCACCGCTCTGAAGCCTATCCGACCGCTTCCTCTTTTTATTGTCTTTCGGGGGTCCCTAGTTTACAAAAACATTGTTCTCTAAAGGATGGGGAAAAACAACAGCTGCATCGTAAACAGGTCATAAACAGCTTTATACATTAACAACACATTTCCACAGTCTCCTACAACTGGTAGGGTCAGTTGTGACTTTTGTTGAGTGTAATCAGCCTTCATCTTTATGACCTCCTCAACTGGACTGCTTCCTTCTCTGCTAGTTCAGCTCCATTTATGATCTTTGCCTGCAGACAAACTCACACATCCTTTACTCACACATACATCATGAAAGGTTATAAGATCAAATAGTCAAGTTAAAGAATAGGAGAAAATATAAGATAAATCTATATTCAATTATTCCAACAGTTTCTTCCCCCAGGCTGTTGTTTTTATTTCCCTTTATATTGACCAAAAAAACAATCTCCACCGAAAGCAAAGTGTACCAACGTTAAATTCCTTGTTTGTGTGCACAAACATGGCAATAAAGATGACTCAAATTTTTTGTATTCAAAACAGTTGAAAAATGTTCGAGGACATGTTAAACTTTTGATAATAAATCTTTAACATAAAATAACCTTCTGATATCTTCAAATCTCACTTAATACCAGGGAACCTTAAGGATTGAATAAAAAGGGATTTGTTTAATATTGCGATATATGTCGATACCGACTGATGGAAAACGAGATAGGTTTTTCTCCTTACGCCCAGCCCTATGTTTCGCACAAGTTTAGTTGTACTGGTGTCTTACTTCAAAACTGTGTTTCTATTTAATTATCTAAATACTAACCAGTTGCTTGTATTTAGAAGAAGTAAAGTAGCTAGGAAGTGGCAAAGCCCTTAGGTAGCTCCATTCACCATGCACTATATTGATGCTCATCACAATCAGTCACAGCAGTGATTCTAAGCCTTAAGTATCCAATTAGAGGAGATTAGGTTCTAAGAGTCTTAAAATGACTATACACGGTGTCACTGTGTGTTTCCTCTTCATAGACGGATCACTGAGGGGCTATCATTGATTGCATTTATGTTCGCAGCCACTGTGCATACTCTAAAATTCATATTTTGTTGCCTCTCACCCATTTACTTTTATTTTAACACTTTTTTTAAGGCTGCTAAGTTATATGTGTATTCCCGTAGGTTTAATATTGTTCAATAAAACAATGTGATATTTATTAACAAGCAAAATTGAGGGTGTGTTTGCACCTCAACCATAACTGAGCCGGTTTAGGCTAAACCTGACTCCCCCTTACTCCATCCAACAGGGAGGGAGGAAGGCGGCGGTAAAAAATAAGGAAGATAACCTAAGCCACTCTAACTATAAACTTTATCAAAAAGGAAAGTTTTAAGCCTAGCCTTAAAAGTAGACAGCGTGTCTGCCTCACGGACCAAAACCGGGAGCTGGTTCCACAGGAGAGAGGCTCGATAACTAAAGAATCTGCCTTCGATTCTACCTCTAGAGATTCTAGGAACCACCAGTAAGTCTGCAGTCTGAGAAGAAAGTGCTCTGTTAGGAACATATGGAACAATCAAACATCTGATGCATTCCATTTATTATGCCTCGTGGTCAACTGAATGGTTCCAACATAGAATTGGGGTCTGTACTCGACCCGCTAATATTACGCCCCTGATCCACCGGGAAAGGCAGGAAAAAAAACACATAACCACCATGAGCCCCAAGGATTAATACAGGATTATGGAATGAGTGTGATGTAGTGATATAATACAAAGTAATGAAAGCAGCTGCAGCAGCACATTCTGCGGTGTGCACAGAGCTGAGACATCATATCATCCAGTGTCCATCTGATCTGATAAATATGTTAATCAGCAGAATCTTATTGCAGTAAGTAACCTGCTGAAAACACAGAGCTGTGTCATCTGGTGGTGTTGGTCCACTGTGTTTCATCAAGTCCAAAGCCAGTGCAGCTGACTACCAGGACACTTTAGAGTAACCTTGCTTGTATTTAAAGCACTGAATAAAGTCAGTCTGCCTGAATGAGAATCTTGGCAAAGAGCTCAGTTTTGTGTCTGTTTTAAGCCATGCCCGTTTGGTTCTGCAAACCCTAGTTGCATGTTCTGAAAGCGTACATGGCCAGTGATTTCAGTGGATTTACTTGTATGATGTGAAAGCACAAAGTGATGCATTATGGAGTGTTCATGGTTGCAGATTGACTGGAACTTTAATTTGAAAGAGGCTTGAGGCTGATGTCCAAACATACTCACCAAGAGAAGGAGCAACACTAAACAGATTATTGCTGCAGCATAAAAAAAACAATGCATGTTGTAATAGTTGCTTCATTACGTGTTTGTATTCTTGCATAAAGTGTAGTGTTTCTGTTTAATGTTTTCTTACCATCAGAATCTCATACCAGCCCTTGCCTACTTGAGATTACATAACACTCTATACACCCTGTTAATATTTTTATTTACTAAACTCCAGCCCTCTTTGGTGCTTATAACTGCAACCAATTATACATCTGATGCAAAGGCTAAGCAATCAATTTATCATGGACAGAATTTAACATAATGTAATGTTTAAATAATTTTCATAGAAGTAAGCTGAAAAAAAACCCAACATGGCTTCAATCTTCCACAAAATGAAGTTATTTCAGCTTAGGTGCCTGTAGCCAACACACTGCAGAAACGTT
This sequence comes from Girardinichthys multiradiatus, assembly GCF_021462225.1. Classification (NCBI taxonomy): domain Eukaryota; kingdom Metazoa; phylum Chordata; class Actinopteri; order Cyprinodontiformes; family Goodeidae; genus Girardinichthys; species Girardinichthys multiradiatus. The sequence continues at coordinate 4,035,506 of NC_061797.1, forward strand.
CAATGCATCTGAGTGAGGGACTGTGCAAATGTATATGTGAATGGAATACCATCTTCATGAATGTAAGTGTTGGTTGTTATTGATGTCTTGCTGTCCTGATAGTCATGTTTTGAAAAGTTAATGTGATGAGTACAGCTCAGTCAAGCTCATTAGCATGGGTTTTAGTTGTAAATGGAAGGTCAAGGCTGGCACAATGTTACCTCATTCTACATTAGTTGCATACTTTTCATTGGTCAGATTATGGAAACCAGTCGTCATTTTTTTTGAGTAGCGGAGCTGCTTTGGCTGAGGTAAATGAAAATTTCCAATCCTGTTGGGCACTGAGACCACTTTAATATGCACAATATGTCAATAATGTATTGTACCAGTGTGGGACACATGGACCAAATGAGTGGACTGCAATGAATTGTATGTAACAATGAATCAGCCTACCCTTCTTTTTAAGGTTGTCATCAACATACCATTAGGACTCTTAAAAACGTCGATTGACTCTATACAGGATCCTGAACTGAATAGGATGCCAGTGTGAAGAGGCAGGCACAGGTGTGACGTGATTACAGGACTTCTTTCTTGTCCGAAGGCGAGCAGCTGCACTTTAGATGGCTTGCATCCTTCTAGAGTTACGATCCGTTTAGTCCAGCATACAGAAAGTTACAGTAAGCAAGATGAGATTAAAGTACAAGTTACTTCCTCAAAGACCTATAGTGGAATGTAGGGCTTAACAAAGGAATGTTAGCTGAAAGAATGAACTAATATGTTAATTTATAGGCACATGATCAGCATGGACTATTGTCTCACTATTTTCTGGTATTTATGGTAAAAACCATAAAAGTGACTGCAAAAAGCTTTTAAAAATTCTTTTTGGCTATATATCAATCAGTGCATACAATCAGAGCGCCATAAGAACAAATACTGCTTCTACACTTATCTGTTATAAACAGACTGCATCAGTACACCAGCTGCATAATAAAAACAAAAAACCTTACAGATTCCACTTAACCCAACAAAGATGTGAATGTTAAGCAGCCTCTGTTCAATTCTAAAGACTAGATCAGCGTGGCAAAGCTACCTACAAAAAACAACCAATAACGGATATTATAGGTTAAAAAATACTTGTAATTAAATAATTTGAGTACAGAATAAGTTCACAGAAAACTGATCAAAGCACAAATATGGTATGAGATCTTTTGCTATGAGTCAACCATAGTTCCTGGTAAAGGGAAGTCGGTGTTGCAAAGTGTTGTCTAGTGGCTTTGTCAGCATGACTTTCTGTTGATAAAAGTCCTCACTGTTAGGAGACCTGAATATGAAGCTTAGTGGTTTAAACATTATACTCTGAATATATACAAAGACGTTTATGTTGAATAAAAAAGGTAAGTAGTTCTTGAGTTCCCCTGTTGATGGAGCTGACTAATAAACATAGCTATTATGGCTGGTTGGCGACACCAAATAGCTTGAATTTGTCTTGTAAACAAACACCAAAAAATGCTTAAACGGTAAACATAGGTTTATTTTCTTCAGTGTCTAAGATCAGCCTACAGACAAACCATTTCTGTTTCCTCTGCCACAGCCATAACCCAAGCTCCCTAACCCTCCCTTTTTACAGTTTGTAAGGTATTGACATTCTGCAACACAAAGTCAGCTGAGAGAAAGATTCAAAACATCCAAAACCGTGCAAATTATGTCCTTGTAAAAAACATTGTTTTATATTCATTTGTATCTGAATAAAATTCTAAAAACATAATACAGGTCCTTCTCAAAATATTAGCATATTGTGATAAAGTTAATTATTTTCCATAATATCATGATGAAAATTTAACATTCATATATTTTAGATTCATTGCACACTAACTGAAATATTTCAGGTCTTTTATTGTCTTAATACTGATGATTTTGGCATACAGCTCATGAAAACCCAAAATTCCTATCTCACAAAATTAGCATATTTCATCCGACCAATAAAAGAAAAGTGTTTTTAATACAAAAAACGTCAACCTTCAAATAATCATGTACAGTTATGCACTCAATACTTGGTCGGGAATCCTTTTGCAGAAATGACTGCTTCAATGTGGCGTGGCATGGAGGCAATCAGCCTGTGGCACTGCTGAGGTCTTATGGAGGCCCAGGATGCTTCGATAGCGGCCTTTAGCTCATCCAGAGTGTTGGGTCTTGAGTCTCTCAACGTTCTCTTCACAATATCCCACAGATTCTCTATGGGGTTCAGGTCAGGACAGTTGGCAGGCCAATTGAGCACAGTGATACCATGGTCAGTAAACCATTTACCAGTGGTTTTGGCACTGTGAGCAGGTGCCAGGTCGTGCTGAAAAATGAAATCTTCATCTCCATAAAGCTTTTCAGCAGATGGAAGCATGAAGTGCTCCAAAATCTCCTGATAGCTAGCTGCATTGACCCTGCCCTTGATAAAACACAGTGGACCAACACCAGCAGCTGACACGGCACCCCAGACCATCACTGACTGTGGGTACTTGACACTGGACTTCTGGCATTTTGGCATTTCCTTCTCCCCAGTCTTCCTCCAGACTCTGGCACCTTGATTTCCGAATGACATGCAGAATTTGCTTTCATCCGAAAAAAGTACTTTGGACAACTGAGCAACAGTCCAGTGCTGCTTCTCTGTAGCCCAGGTCAGGCGCTTCTGCCGCTGTTTCTGGTTCAAAAGTGGCTTGACCTGGGGAATGCGGCACCTGTAGCCCATTTCCTGCACACGCCTGTGCATGGTGGCTCTGGATGTTTCTACTCCAGACTCAGTCCACTGCTTCCGCAGGTCCCCCAAGGTCTGGAATCGGCCCTTCTCCACAATCTTCCTCAGGGTCCGGTCACCTCTTCTCGTGCAGCGTTTTCTGCCACACTTTTTCCTTCCCACAAACTTCCCACTGAGGTGCCTTGATACAGCACTCTGGGAACAGCCTATTCGTTCAGAAATTTCTTTCTGTGTCTTATCCTCTTGCTTGAGGGTGTTAATAGTGGCCTTCTGGACAGCAGTCAGGTCGGCAGTCTTACCCATGATTGGGGTTTTGAGTGATGAACCAGGCTGGGAGTTTTAAAGGCCTCAGGAATCTTTTACAGGTGTTTAGAGTTAACTCGTTGATTCAGATGATTAGGTTCATAGCTCGTTTAGAGACCCTTTTAATGATATGCTAATTTTGTGAGATAGGAATTTTGGGTTTTCATGAGCTGTTTGCCAAAATCATCCATTCAACGCTCTAAAGACAGTGGAGATGGTTGTGAACTTCAGGCAGAACCCAGCCCCACCTGCCCCCATCACCCTCTGTGACTCCTCAATTGACACTGTGGAATCTTTCCGCTTCCTGGGAACCATCATCTCCCAGGATCTCAAGTGGGAGCCAAACATCAGCTCCCTCATCAAGAAAGCCCAGCAGAGGATGTTCTTCCTGCGGCAGCTGAAGAAATTCAACCTGCCAAAGACTATGATGGTGCACTTCTACACAGCCATCATTGAGTCCATCCTCACCTCCTCCATCACCATCTGGTACGCCGCTGCTACAGCCAAGGATAAGGGCAGGCTGCAGCGTGTCATTCGGTCTGCTGAGAAGGTGATTGGCTGCAGTCTACTGTCGCTCCAGGAACTGTACACCTCCAGGACCCTGAAGCGGGCAGGGAGGATTCTGGCTGATCCCTCCCACCCCGGTCACAGACTCTTTGAGACTCTCCCCTCTGGCAGGAGGCTGCGGTCCATCCGGACCAAAACCTCACGCCACAAGAACAGTTTTTTCCCATCTGCCACCAGCCTGGTTAACAAAGCCCGGAAACCACCTTGACACTCTCCCTTTCCCCCACACCCCCCCTTTTTTTGCTGACAGGACACCTGTAACCTGTAACTCTATGCGTTACATTAACGCTCAGCTTGGACTCCTGCTTACTTGCACTGCTTTACTTGCACAATGATCACCTGCACTGTTGTATTGCTCTTGCATCTTATACTGCTCTATATTTACTCTCACTCACTTAAAACTGTGCACTTATATTTATATTATATTGTAGATATGTTTGTACTGTTTAATTTGTACTGTATTGCACCGACTACGCCAAAACAAATTCCTTGTATGTCCAAAAACGTACTTGGCAATAAAGCTTTTCTGATTCTGATTCTGATTCTGATTTTAAGACAATAAAAGACCTGAAATATTTCAGTTAGTGTGCAATGAATCTAAAATATATGAATGTTAAATTTTCATCATGACATTATGGAAAATAATGAACTTTATCACAATATGCTAATATTTTGAGAAGGACCTGTATATAACCATCTTCTCTAATGGGTCCCTCAAAAACTGAAGCATGCTACATTAGTGTGGCTTTATCTTTTATTCTGTCAATGCTTTTATCTTTAAGTGTTAGTCATAAAGGGGCTTTGCAGCTGTCTTTACATTTTATTTATAAATGACCATAAGAGAGATCAGTGACATAAGCATAATAATCCTGTATATCTAAAAATATATAGTGTGTGTCCTCACTTCCAAAATATGAGCGAGAAGCTGAAAGCACATGATCAAGAAGGAATTCTTTGTCTTGTAGAAGGTGCTGAGTGTGGATTTTGGATGTAAATAGCAGTCTTTGTTTGAGAGCCTTAGCAGGGTCCACCTATTTGTAGGACTCATGTTGCTGAGGTGAGAATGAAGGAGATTTGTCAGTTGGTAAGGGTTTGGATTATACATACTGGTAATCACTAAAACACAAAAAACAAGTGAAGTGTTTTTAAATTTGTGTAGTATTAGATATCTTGCTCTGTAGTCATCAGCCAGAAGTTACATTTCAAAAGCAGGAAAAGAAAAAAGACTTGTGAACTACAGGTAGAAGCTACAGCCTCCGTAGATACACCGCTTACTCTGAGGCAGGAGTGTTAATGCCCCAATGTGCAATTTCAGTTAAACTGAAGCAATTGCAGCACTTACAGTCCTCTGTAGCTGTCAGGACAGCTGTTGTGACTATGAATCTTAAAATATTATTTAATATTAATTTAATATTTTATCAAATTATATTTCGGTCTGTTAAGGGTTGTCCTGTGAATACCAGCCCAGTAAGGCGATGGTAATAGGACATAATCAAAAAGGGTGAGCCAAGCTCTGACATTATTGAACAGCACAACTCTGAACAGACATGGAATGAATTCACACAATTTCTTAAAATACAAGAATTTATTTACAAAAATAAGTCATCTCAAAGTCAAACATATTTCAATCAACAAACTCTTTACTATGCTAAAACAATCCAACTAAACTACCAAGCAGAATTAAAGAATAACAAAGACAAATGGGTTATGTACAATATAAACAAGTTGATTAAAGATGATTGAAAATCATGACCAAAAGAGTGATGCAACATTACCATGCAATGTTTATGTTTGAGAACCAAGGATTATCTTGAAGAATCTGGAAGTGAAGTTAAGTTAGTCTTGGAACCAACTTAGGCAATAATCTGCATACCTTTAGACAACCAATCACAATGCAAGTTCAGATAATATATGGTTTCAATAAAATAATATTTTAAAGAATGATCTGCTGAATAAAACCAACCTTCTGGATGACTAATTCTCAACAGTGTCTCATTAGCTGCCTTTATTTATTAAAATAATATGCAAAGAAATATTATTAAGGGAATATTTTGGAAAAGAGCCAAATCTTTCTGGAGAAATGGTTCTTAATGGTGTTTCATTAGCTTTTAGCAGTGAAAGCTAACAAAAGAAGCTGATAGCTTAGCACCAGAATCAAACACACACCTTTAAAATACCGTTAATAAAAATGGTTAAAATGCATAAGCGCAGACGGCGCATTATGATCAATCTTCTGTTTAAAATCACCCTTCAAGTAAAGTTTGACTTAACTTTAAAAACACACAAACACAGAACACAAACTGAGCACGTGTGCTACAGATAGCCTGCTAGCACTAAGATAGCTGAGTTCAACACAAACAAAACCGAACTTCATAAAATGAAAAACGTTCAGATCAAAAATCTTTCTCTATTACTCTGCCCAAACCCTAACCTCATATGAACCATGCTGAGGAGTTGTCCGGGCGACAACAAAGTTTGAAGAAAGCTCTGTGAACAAAGGGTTAGCTTCCAGCTAACCTCCGGAGCAGTGGCTGGGTGGCCCGTTCTGTCCGCTGACCACACTGCACGTTACCACGGTGATGCGACTCCTGTTGTCGTCCTTTCAGACCGGGAAAAACCGCTCCACTTGGCTTTGTAGAGACAGCGTCTCTACTGGGGCCTTCTTTGGAACACAGTTTGCTACTGTAGGCCTCAGAGAGAAAGTAAAGCAATGCTTATACCTTAATGTCCCCTTTTTATGAATGAAAACCGGGTACACAAACAGTAATTCATCTGTACTTAAGTTAGTGCATATGGTCGATAATCGTATGACACCCTTGGATCCAGTTTGAAGAGTTTATGTCTGTTTGCCAGCAAAGAGACATTAGCGCGCTGTGCCTCCCCTGTCCCATTGATCACCGGTGTGGAAGAGACAGGATGTAGCAAGAGGGGTGCTTTTATTTGGACTGTGACGTCACAGAAAGTCCGTTACCCCGTTTCCTGGCTGTGCCGGAAGTAGGTTAATGCAATTTATTTTGAAAGTTCCAGGAAAGTTTGCACTGACCTTTCATGTTGTTTCCATGGCTGTGGGTCCCAACATAGCTCACGCAGCATGTTAAACCCAGGCTATAGCTATAGCTGTAGTGAATTAGCAGAGCTGAGCTGAGCTGAGCTGAGGGTTGCAGAGTCGATTGGAGTGAAAGATTGCAGATCTTTTATAAGGAACTTATCAACATATTTATAGAAGGAGATCATTAAGTTCTTAGCAGCAGTAGCCCTGCTGATGCCCCCCTCCATAAAGGTGGCACAGCTAAACAGAATGCCAGGCCAGATGTAGCTTCTATGAAGAGAAAAAACAGAGATAACATTAAGTTAAAACCTGAAATAAAAGGAAATAATGCAAAATTGGAGAGTAGTAGGAGAATATTGCAGAGCGAGGAAAGGTGGTCCATTCAGTTGTTTGCAGTTTCTTTATTCAACAACAGCTTGATTCTTAGTCCGTTCCGCGAACGGACTAATAATCGCGCCTGCAGCAGGGGATTCCTACTTGGACTCCTTCAGGTAGAAACAATTGACCAATCAAAAGCTAACTTTTGGGCAACATGGGAGTGGAATCATGGTGTCCTTCCAACAAATAGAAAATGTAATATTAGCCAAACACATTTAAAAAATTGTAAAGGAAAAAGACTGTCCACACTTAGAGTTTTGTACCATAATACACATTTATCAATGAACCTTACAGTGATCATGGAATATTCTGATTAATAGGAAAAAAAGATGGTTAACATTTACCTTGTGATTTGTCAAACATAGCTGCTGGTGGCTTTCATATAAACAATACCTCACATTTTAGAATGCCAGGAAAACATCACTGTTTTCAGAAACTAGTTTAATGCGTTGAGAAATTTAAAAAAATTTTTTGTCTAACTAATAAATATCAGCGGAGTATTTGAAATTGCCAGGAAAGCAGAATCTCGGTTAAAGTTCAAGTGTTGGTCCATATGCAGTAACTATGTTCTGAATTACAGCCATTCATCATTTTCAAATTAAGTGCTACTCCTAGAGCTAGTAATACTTTATTTACCCATGTTTACACGCATTTCACAAACAATTATAATTATGAGTGGACAATATGACAATTATATCGTATCATATTTTTACACTAATATCACAATCTTGATTTTTATCACGATTTCCTTACATAAAAGCATAGATTTTAACATCTCTTAAACACAATTTAGCACTTATAGAGCATTTCTAACCCCTTTCTATTGATTTTGTAATTAAACCAACTTAATTACATACAGACTTGAAGTAAGCTGTGGCTTAAACTGTATATCTTACTTAAAATCTGTTTATTTTAATTTCAAAATGATATCCTGTTAAGTTGCCACTTTATACATATGTAACTGTATAATGTTTTTATCATGTTTATTGTGCAGAATTTCCACACTGTTCCCTTCAGAATCAGTTACCATTATTATTAGATGCGCTTGTAATATTATTTATCACAGTCTCTCCAACACATTGAGAATGTCTTCTGTATTAAATGCCATCTGTTAAGGAGAAATTACAGCCTGAACTCACAAGGCTCCCAGCGTTCAGACTGTTGTGTTTGAGGAGCAAAAAGGATGGTTTTAATTAGATTTATGCAGTTTGAATTTCTTCTTGAAGTGCTTCATACATGGAAGGGCTAACCTCGGATAAAATATGAGTGTTTCAACAAATCTGACGGGCTTGTAAGCAGTTAAACAGACAGACCAGACCATTCTGAAGAGAGCATACATCCAGCTAATGTTTACTTGCTAACCATTAGCCGCTAGTAGCAGCTGGAGGAGAGGGCTGCACCTGTTGTTTCCTTCTGCACCTAAGGAGGACCAAAAATCATCTTAAAAAAGTGAGGTCCGAAATAGGGGTGGGCATTTTGGTATTGTTTAGTGTTACCATAAAGAATTTCTAATAAGAATTTGGTCATGGCGTTGCTAAGTTCCAATTAATAGTGTTTGAAAACCTTAAAAAAACCGACTGTATTGTCGGATTTTTTTCTTTATTTTTTCTGCCACTGTTCGTTCTATGAAAGCTTGTATAAATATCAATAAATTGAAAACATAATTAAATGCAGTTACTGTGTGCAGTTTAATGATTGCAAATCACACATCTTTATGTATTTGGTGTCCTGAAGAAGGCTTTTTAAAAATGGGTATATTTTTCAAGAGCAGTATGTGTGTTTATGGTGCTATGACATGTGCCATGCAGACACAACCATACAGATCCCTAAAAAAACTGAAAAGAAGTTGTAAATTGTTTGTCATCACTTTTACTGTCACAATAAATTTTGCAAAATATTGTGATGTAATTTTAAGTCTGTATCATTTTAGGTTGGGAGGCTTGTTTTAGTATATCTTAAACATCTTCCACTAGAAAAGTATCTGTCCAGCCTGTAGGCCATGTCGATGCCTTATGGCTGTCTTTGTGCTGTTACTTAGCAAGTTTCACGGAGTGGCAGAGCACATTGTCCTGGTGAGGGAGGCCACGGCTGTCGGAGTGTGTGGTTGCCATAGTGAGATGTGCTATGTTTGCAGCTATGGTAGGTGGGTGGTACATGTCAAAGTATTGTAGAATTCATGGCTTCTCAACAGAACCAGCTTCTTAACAAGGAAATCAGTGTTTTTCACTTCAAATTGTGCAAAGAGTTACAGCCAAGCTATACATAAAGTTGTTATTGTATTTTAATTATTAGTACTGATATTGACTAATACTAATTGCTAATAATGACACTCAGCAGTAACTGGTTGTATAACTGTTTAATTAGGTTCATCCACTGTTATTTAATTCAACCCTGCAAAAAGTACCTTTCAGGGTGTCCGTGCATCATTTAAAAAGTCTGAAATTCATGTATCTCAAACTAAGGCCTTAAAATGTCTTAAATTCAGGAAATAAATATAAATTGGCCTTAAATACTGTAGCATCCTACAAGAAGGGTGAGCAGCCTCTTTCTTGTTTCCTTTGTCTGTTAATGGCTCGTAATGGGCTTAAAAGGGGGAGACTGAAGGGCTGCAAGCACCAGCGACAAATCCCATGCAGGGGCCACAGGGCACCTGGGTGGACACAAGCGCCTGGCACCCTTCAGAAACATCGCGACATCCCCATTGCCAACAGAGCAACCACCAAACCCAACATGCCAATGGGAAATGGCTGCCACATACACCTTAAAGGTGTAAGGGGATCACCCCAGATCCAGCAACTCCTGAAGGAAGGACAGCAAATGGAAAACAGGACAACAAACTGGGTCCAGGTCCTTACCACAGCACCAGTCAGCAAAGACTGCCCACTTAGCACCATAGGCGGCCCCGCGTGGACGGTGCCCATGCGCCAGTCATGGTCTGTCCCACCCTGCCCCCATAACGGGAGAAGGCAGAGCCTACACCTGTAGAGGCCAAAGCCAGAGTTTCAGGCAGCCTGGATCGGGGTGGAGAATACGGCCCCCCATCTGGGAGAGGAGGTCTTTCCTGGAGGGGAGGCACATCGGCAAGCCGGAGCAGAGCCTGCGCAGCAGAGGAAACCAGGTCCTCCCCGGCCAAAAGGGGGCTACCAGCAGAAGCTCATGCCCATTTTGGAGAACCCTCAGGAGTGTCTGGGGCATCAGGGGGAAAGAAATAGAGAAGGGTCCGGCGCCACTTGTGTGCCAGTGCATCGCAACCCAGAGGACTGGCACTGTCCATAAGGGAGAACCAGAGGGGACAGTGAACCGCATCCCTAGAGGCAAACAGGTCCACCCCCACCCTGCCGTAGGTTGCCCAAATGCGATTCACCTCCTCCGGGTGAAGCCGCCACTCCTCCGGAAGCGGCACCTGCCAAGACAGAAAGTCCGCTGAGACATTCTGTGGACCCGGAATGTAGGCCGCCCTGAGGCTGGCAAGGCGTGGCGCCGCCCAGACCAGGAGCCGCCGGGTCAGGGACAGTAGTCTCAGAGACCTGGACCCCCCTTGGTGATTTATATGGAAGACAACCGTGGTGTTGTCCAGCAGCCCTGGAAGGAAAGCACGGAACGCCAGGAACACAGCCGTCAGCTCCAGAACTTTGATATGGACCCCGCACTGCCGCGGGGACCACACCCCCTGAGCCGCACAGTCTTGGCAGGTCGCTCCCTAACCCTTGGGGAAAGCATTCGGATGGACGACCTCCCTCCGACACGGAAGGGGGCTGAGCAGGACACCCGCCATGATGCAGGACCCGCTCCGTCACTGGGACAGAGACTGTAGGCACCGAGGCACAACCTGAAGCCGTCGGAGCCTGTGAGTATGCCGGGAGGGGTCCAGGCCGACCCCTTTCAGCCACATCTGCAGGGGCCGTAATGAAAGAAGCCCCAGAGGCACCACGCTGGGCGCAGCAGTGAGCATGCCCAGAAGACGCAGGTGCTCCACAAACCGTGGAGCCTGCCAAGACGGATGCTCGGAAGCATGGCCAGAATATCGCGGATGCGCCAAGGAGGACAGGCGGTCATGGAAACGGAATCTAGAACCATGCCTAAGAAAACAGTCAACTGGGAGGGGATCAGGCTGCTCTTCTCCAGGTTCACCCTCAAACCCAGCTGACGTACGTGGGCGAGCACCGTCCGGGTGTCTTGGATCGCCTGATTACGGGTTGCAGCACAAATGAGCCAGTTGTCCAAATAAGGCAGGATCCGCAGTCCCCATGCCTGCAGGGGGGAAAGGTCCGCTGCCACACACCGGGTGAACACCCAAGAAGAAAGGGAAAGACCAATAGGAAGAACCCTGAACTGGAAGTGCCTCCCGTGAAATGCAAAGCGGAGAAACCGCCAATGATCAGGAGCAACGGGGACATGAAAATAGGCGTCCTTCAGGTCGATAGATGTGAACCAGTCGCCTGGGGAGATCACTTGCAGGACCTCCCGGGTGGTCAACATGTGGAAAGGCATAACCTTGAGGAAAGTGTTCAGACCCTGGAGGTCCAATATTGGTCAAAGACCGCCGGTCTTCTAGGGACCCAGAAAATAAACTGAATAAAACCCCCCCGGATCCCGCAGGGTTCCACCGGAACAATCGCACCCTTGGCCAGCAAGGTCCAGGACCTGAGCCTTCATTGGGTCGCAGATGACCGTCATCTTGGCTCGGCTGGGGATGGCAGGCCGGCGGCGGAACTGAAGACGGTATCCCCGGGACAGAGTGGGCAACACCCACGAGTCCGGGGCCTGAACAGCCCAGTAACTGAGCTGGCCAGCTAATAATCTTCTTCGATTCTGCGACCACCCTATCTGTTTAGACTTTTTCTGAGACTCTGCCGGATTACAAAGCTCCCCTCCCAGCATAGTGAGAGCTGCCTTGCATGCTGTACATTCTTGTACAGCACAATGACATGCCAGTAACATCCCACTGGTGTTGTGATTTAAGGATGGCCAGCTGCTGACCCAAGGTGCGGGGAAATCTTTCCAGTAGACCATCACTCTGTGGCCATAATGGAGAGGTGTGGGTTCTTTTGAGCTCCAAACCATTCACACATAGCTGCAAACACCTGGGACTCACAATTACTCCCCTGATCTGAGTGAATGATCTCCAGGACCCCAAAAAAGCGAAAAACGCCTTCCACCAGAGCGTCTACCACCGTCTCGACTTCTTCATCTGGTAGAGCATAAGCCTCTGGCCACCTAGTCCATTGCTGACAGGACATAATGGCTCCCCTTGTCCGAGCGAGGTAAAAGGTCCCACCACATCCACAGGAACTCTCTCCATGGGGGGCCCTACTGGACAACCTCTGTTGTCTCTGCTGCACTAACTTCAGGTATGGCAAAGGGACCCTGGGGAATGACCTTGGAGGAAACGTCAAAAACTGAGCCTGTCCTGTACTGCAGCTTTCCACATTGGGTGACGTAGCGTTCGACTCCCCACAGTCACTGACAATACACCCTTGCCTTTCATCGGAGCCAATTCACCTGTGACCTTTCAAGAAAAAAGCCTACCGCAAAGTTTTGTTAACCAGTGCCACTGTACTGCTAAACAGCACACAATAATTTTTTTTTTTCCTCAAATGTGTTCTAAATGGGTAATATTGGCTCAGGTATTATTAGACCAATAAGCAGGCTTTTGTAGAACTTGTGTTTGTTAGTATTTGTTTTTAAATTTAATTAAGTATAGTTCTGTTTTCTGCTTTTTATATATACTTTTTAAGCTATGCCTGACAATTAGGAAGCACTCTAAAAGGCCTTGTTGACCAAAGTATACTGTTGCTGTTCTCCAATGGTTTTATTTTTCTGAAGAGGCTCCTCCATTTGTGCCTTTCTAATAGAAACCTGTTTGAGTAATTAGGTTTAGACAACAGATACATTTTGACCCTGTCTATCCTAAACTAGAACTCTTTCATTCACCTGAATTATGTTTTTCATTCAGTAAGCTTATGGTGGTGTTTGGTACTGGCGGGTTTATTCGGAGCTCTTACTATTATGCGGAGTATGGAGAACAGAAATACTCCAGCCCCATCTCTATTGGATGGAAAAGGAGAAGAAGCTAATGTACTCTGTGGTACCATGTGTGTTTGTTTGTGTTGGTTATGAACTCTCTTTCTGGATGGCACTGTTAAGATAGTACAAAGCTCTGTAAATCCAGTTAGCACCATCCGTCCCCTCCCCCATACCAACCCATCTGTATTTCAGGACACCTGCTGCCCTTCACTCCTGACGTAACAGCACTGCTAACCAGAAGACTTATTTAATAGCTTTTGTGCTGGAGGAAGGATACCATAGTTTTGCTGGATGAGATCTTTAACTAACAAGTTTGTTTCAGCAAAACTTTGTAAATCCTCCAGTAAGCACCATCTGTCCCCTCCCCCCACACCAGTCTCTTGGTCTCGCTCATTTTAGATGCTATCTGCTGTCTGTCAGCACCTCCCCCACCTAAACCAGCTATTACAAAAATAGTTTGACCAGATGAAGATATTTTAACAACCAGCTGTCCCCTGGATTGCCTAGAAGACACAGCTCTCCACCAGATTTAGATAAAGGAACAAGATGATAATCCATCTTTATGGGGATGGAAGATATTTATTTTCAGTTAGTGGCTGTCACATGGTTGCTGGAAGGAAATTGCAGTGATGTCAGTTAACTCCCAAGGCCAGCTGCAAGTCACCTCTGGAGCATTAGCTATAACATCAGCATACAGTTGGAGCTCTGTTAACTTGGGGCTTGGGTGGATTTAAAGGTTGGTGGGATCAAACTGGGACAGGGCTATAATTAATATCCCACACCCACCATCTTTGGCAGGCTGCTCGGTTAGACAAGAAAGCGATTACTACATGCACTAGTTCTAAAGTTCAGTTTTGAAGAATTTAATATACCTACTCCACCAAGAAAGTGCTGCATAATTCAGTTTGTTTGATATTAAATCAGTTGCACAAAGCATTATCAAAGGCTTGTTAATGAACAAAATAGGGTTTGTATGCTCAAAATGCAGATGTCGATCTGTATTGCTATTATTAGCTGGTTTGATAAGAAAGAACAACAATGAGCAAACCCTGCTGGTTCTATGGCCATATAAAGCAAAATCCTCACTTTAAAGATCTGTCTGCTTCCTTAATGTGTCTGGGCTGATCAGACACACTGAAGGGAATGAGTCTCATCTGTTTGTCATGCCTAGAAGATGTGGAGATGAAATTCCATTGCATAGCTACAATTATAGCTGTGACCATTCTTCTGAACTCACCTGAATGGCTGAATGTGCAGTATAAATCAACTAAACAAAATATTCAATAAATTACAATATTATAGAAAAGTTCATTTATTTCAGTAAATCAGTTCACTAAGACAAAAACATTAAACAGATTAATTTCACACAGTCTGATGTTTTCAGGCCTTTATTTCTCTTAATCATGAGGATTTTCTGCTTACAGCCTAATGAAACCATGACCTTTAAGATTAGAATATTATATTAGACCAATAACAAAGCATTTTTAAGACAGAAACATGGGCGTAATGAAAATAATCTTTAATACCTGCATAAAGGTTGTGTTAATCTGACAAATGAGCCTCATTGGATGCACATTATAAGTTACTGAATATAACTATATAGAACCTTTCAAGAGATATACTGCAAAGTGCTTCACAACAAGGGTAAAACAGCAAAACCTATCAATAAAACAATCCTATAAAATCTAATAAATCTATTATTAAAACTAATGGTTTAAAGCAAAAGCAAGTTCAAAAACATTTAAAGTTTTTATCTGCTTTATTAAAGACACCAGCAAGTCTAAAGCAGAGGGGTGAGAGTGTACCAGAGAGTGGGGGCTACCATTACAAAAACATTTTCTTCTTTAGTTTTCAAACTTATTATGCAAATACAAGAAATGCACCTAAATATGCGGAAGCGGAACTATATAACGGAAACATTAATAGCCCCAAAACAGAACCTTGTGGCACACAGTGGAAAAACAAAGCAAGAAGTTCTTAAAATCTGGTATTTGAAATTATGGACAAAATAAATCATTATAGTTAATTTTGCAAAACTCCACAAGACCAGATGTAAACTACAATTATCAGGCATCAGGGGGCTTGATGAGCTGATCCTCTCCATTATGTTCCCCCATATCTCCCAGTCTTGAGGAAAAATCTTCAAAATCATAATCATGTTGAAAAAAGAAAACAAATGTCTGGTATAGTTTTAAAGGACCTATTGATTTGTGCCAAAGTATTTAGGTAAGTTACTCAAGACACAGACTGATTACAAATGTTGACTTGATGAACTCACAGACAACCTAAACCAGTCTGTAATAATAATAATAATAATGTATTTACGAATAAAGATTAGAAGTGGTCGATGTCGATGTTATGAAATGTACATATTATTATTATGATGTCTGGATGGTATTAATTTTTATACACTTACTCTTTCCTTGGATTGTATCCTTGTTGTCTTACAACTTAATGTTATTAAAATATATTTTTTTTTATTGTAATCTCCTTATGTATGAAGCAATTTAACAATGAATACATTACAGCATTTTGGCCTCACCAGGTCTGAACAGTTTTGCAGACAATCAAGTGGAGCTTAAGAATAATTGGTTACAAAAGGTAGTTAAATAAACAGTTTAACAGCTGTCAATACCTACAGATTCATGGTTTGGGGTGAGTTGTGATATAAACAGTGTGGAGAGGTTGTTGAGACACACGGCAGCGTAAAACAGTAGGGGATGATGTGGGGAAAATAATATAATTTATCACAAGTAGACTTTTAGTTTGGAAACTTCACGATGCTTTTAACTGATACTGCTATCACCAAACTGATCTTGTCAAAAAATTACAGAGTGAATAGCTTTATTTTAAGTTGGTTGTTGAGGTGGTTTTCAGTACCTATAAGGTGTTCTCTTCTCACCTCAATATTAGTGTTACAGATGGGAAACATCGGGTACCTGGGCATAAATATCTCTAACAGGCTAAATGAGCTGACACATTTAAATTATACCCCATTACTCAAATTAATAGAAGACAACTTCACATGAGGGAGAACTCTCCCATTGTCACTTATGGGAATAGTCTCTGCAATTAAAATGATGATACTCCCTAGAATAAACAATATCTTCTCTATGGTCCCAGTTAAACCACCCTAGACTTGGTTCAAAAGCTTAATTTCTATCATATCAAATTTATGGGCATCTAAACCTCCAAGCATAAGTTTAAAAACTTTCAAAAGGCTAAAGATTTAGGAGGATTGGAACTTCTAAATTTATATAAATATTTCTTGGCACATACAGTCATATTCAATTAATTAGAATATGGGTTCAGACGTGGTCCGTTTTGTCAGCTTAAAAGCATCAGTCTGTGTGGAATTAATATATATAATGTGTCATTGAAATTAATTAACTTTTCATTTTCAATAACATTCAAATTTATTGAATCTGACTGTGGAATACAATATGACTTAAAATGGGTTTGGAAAAATCCATCAGACAGTCTATGGATAGAAATGCTATGTAGGAAAATCTGTATCTCTGGTATTTCATTCATCAGCCCTTTAATTAAGTAGCATAACTGTTTTAAAAGCATCAATTTCAATACATCTCTGACAGCCTGGTAGGAATATCTCAAGATAAATAGGTCTTCAATTTTACCATGCAAACGAACACCCACACAGTTGTTGGCAGCAGCAGCTCAGCCGATGCCCTCCTCCATGAAGGTGCCACTGCTAAACAAAGAGCCAGGCCAGATGTAGCTTCTAGTAAGAGAAAAAAAACAGAGAGAGAACATAGAGTTAAAATCTGCAATAACAGCAAAGGTCTTTGGGGTTGGGGTGGGGGAGACTCTACCGTCAACAAGCAGTGGGTTCTCGTACACCCCAGCTACAACCCCAATTTTAACGCACTTTAGACATACACATCCATGAGGGCTCAGGGGGGTTTTCTCCTCCTGGTGCGGGGCAGTGTTGCTGCTGAGGGTTTATGCATGCACTGGGCCACCAGGAAGACCAGTTCCAGGCTTGACATGCACGGCTGTAGGTGACTTTGTTGCTGGGTCTGGGGGGCTCATTGCCCTGTGTCTCGCCTTATGCCTTTTTGGCCTTTAGGCTGCTAGCGACCCACTTTCGTGCTGGGCGAATGGCTGCCCTACGGTAATTCAAAATTCAAAAATGTTTTATTCATCCCAAAGGGAAATTAAATGTTCTAGCTCATATCATGCAGGTTTCCTCCAAGAGCCATTGTAGATGCTGATGGCCGTGGGCAGGAAGGATCTCTTGTAGCAGTCTGTCTTACAGCAGATATGAAGAAGCCTCTGACTAAAGACACTCTGTTGTTGTACAACAGTCTCCTAAAGAGGATGCTCAGGGTTCTCCATAATATTCTTCATTTTATGAAGAATCCATTGCACAATGATTTCCAAAGGTTCAAGAGGAGTCCCCAGAACAGAGCCAGCCTTCTTTATCAGCTCTGATGCTGCTACCCCAGCAGATAATGGCAGAAGAGGTCACACTCTCATCTAACTGAACATCTTGCTGGAAACACCGAAGGCCCTAAGCTCCTCAAGAAGTACAGTCTGCTCTGTCTCTTCTTGTAGACAACTTCACAATTGCATCTCCACTCCAGTCTGTTGTCCAGATGAACACAGAGGTATTAATACTCCTCCACCACCTCCACCTCTTCTCCCATGATGAAAATAGTGTCTGACCTATTCTCGTTCATCTTAAAATCTACAATTATCTCCTTTGTTTTATTCACGTTCAAGATGAGATGATTGTTTCCACACAATGCCACAAAGCGGTCCACCAGCTCCCTGTACTCAGCTTCTTGTCCATCTCTGATCCACCCCACAACTGCAGAATCATCCAAGTATTTCTGCAGATGACAGGAGTATGTCTTATACTGGAGGTCTGAGGTGTACAGAGTGAAAAGGAATGGTGAGAGTACAGTCCCCTGTGGTGCCCCTGTGCTGCCGAATACCTGGTTAGACTCACAAACTGTGGTCTTTTTGTCAGGTAGTCTTTGATCCAGGAGATTGTTGAGGCCTCCACCTGAGTATTCTGGAGTTTGTGACAAAGCAAATCAGGTTGAATTTTGTTAAATGCACTGGAGAAATCAAAGAACATGATCCTCACGTTGCTGCTGGCTTTGTCCAGATGACAGTGGGTTTGTTGAAGCAGGTGTATGATGGCATCTTCAACTCCAACTCCCCCTGCTATAGGCAAACTGAAGGGGGTCCTGATAGTTTATTGTTTGTTTACTCAGGTGGGCCAACAGGAGTCTCTCTAGGACCTTCATGATGTGGGATGTCAGGGCAACAGGTCTATAGTCATTGAGGACTGATGGGTGAGTTTTCTTTAGTACCGGAACAAGACAGGGGGTCTTCCACAACACTGGAACCTTCTTCTGGGCCAGGCTATGGTTGAAGAAGTGCTCCAGAATCCCATAGAGCTGCTCTGCACAGACCTTCAGGACTCTAGGGGAGACACCATCTGGAACTGCAGCCTTGTTCCGGTTCAGTCTTTCCAGTTGTCTCTTCAACTGACTTCTTGAAACACACAGGTGGAAGGTGGAGGCCAAGAGAGCATCAGCATCTTCTGATTTGGTTGAAGGAAAACATGTATAAGCAGAGGGGTCCATGGCTGACGTAGAAGAAAAGACATTTGAGGTGTGACAGGAAAGCTGTGGGTCAAAGGAGGGTGGGATGTCTGTTTGGCTGTGAGCAGGAGAGGAGGATGCTGACCTTGTTTCTGACTGAACCTATTGAAGAATGTATTCAGTTCATTGGCTCTGTCCAGACATCCATTGGTCTGATTTTCCTTCTACTTGAAGCCTGTGATCTTCTTCATCCCTGACCACACATCTGTAATATTGTTTTGCTGAAGCTTGCTCTGCAGTTTCTTCTCGTACACCTCCTTGCTGTCTCTTATCTTGACTTTAAGTTGCTTCTGTAAACTCCTCAATAATTCTCTGTCTCCCTCTCTGAAGGCTCTTTTCTTCTTGTTAAGCAGGTCCTTCAGGTCACTGGTGATCCAGAGTTTATTATTGGGGAAGCATCTCACGGTTCTGGCGGGGATGATGTTATCCACATAGAAGTTTATATAATAAGTTGCACACTCAGTCATGGCATTGATGTCCTTTCCATGTGGCTGACACAGTGTGTCCCAATCTATAGGCTCAAAGCAACCTCACAAGGCTTCTTCAGCTTCCTGTGACTTTCTGTGATGCTTTAAGTCTGGCTGCCTGGGACAGCTGCAGCTTTCCGGAGCCAGGTCTACCTACCCTTTGCTGCTCTTAGGTGCATTGGGTTACAAGCCTTCTACCATTATCGCTACATTTACAAATGTACACTTTCTGATGACAAACCCACTCACACACCCACTCAACACAAACGCACCTATTTCTACACATATGCCCAATCATCATTACACACACACACACACACACCAACATACAATTACTGAAAATGGGGAAGGTTATACAAACACAGTTTACTATAACATCTACTACCTACCTACTTTGATGCTGGATTGAATCTGGAATTAATAAAGTTTATCAAGGAATTAGGAAATTGCCATGGCACATGTAGGTAAGGACACTGAAGACATCAAAACTATCAATTAACACATGTGGAATTATATACTGAACAAAAAAGTGTGAAACAACTGAAAATATGTCTTATATTCTAGGTTCTTCAAAGTAGCCACCTTTTGCTTTGATTACTGCTCCGCACACTCTTGGCATTCTGTTGATGAGCTTCAAGAGGTAGTCACCTGAAATGGTTTTCACTTCACAGGTGTGCCCTGTCAGGTTTAATAAGTGGGATTTCAAGTCTTATAAATGGGGTTGTGTTGTGCAGGAGGTGGATACAGTACACAGCTGATAGTCCTACTGAGTATCAGTGATGGTTTGGGCTGCCATATCATGGCATTCCCTTGGCCCAATACTTGTGCTAGATGGGCGCGTCACTGCCAAGGACTACCGAACCATTCTTGAGGACCATGTGCATCCAATGGTTCAAACATTGTATCCTGAAGACGGTGCCGTGTATCAGGATGACAAGGCACCAATACACACAGCAAGACTGGTGAAAGATTGGTTTGATGAACATGAAAGTG
Source organism: Girardinichthys multiradiatus (assembly GCF_021462225.1). NCBI lineage: Eukaryota > Metazoa > Chordata > Actinopteri > Cyprinodontiformes > Goodeidae > Girardinichthys > Girardinichthys multiradiatus. Next base: position 4,055,651 of record NC_061797.1, read on the forward strand.
AAGTTGAACATCTCCCATGGCCTGCACAGTCACCAGATCTAAATATTATTGAGCCACTTTGGGGTGTTTTGGAGGAGCGAGTCAGGAAACGTTTTCCTCCACCAGTATCATGTAGTGACCTGGCCACTATCCTGCAAGAAGAATAGCTTACAATCCCTCTGACCACTGTGCAGGACTTGTATATGTCATTCCCAAGACGAATTGACGCTGACTTGGCTGCAAAAGGAGGCCCTACACCATACTAATAAATTATTGTGGTCTAAAACCAGGTGTTTCAGTTTATTGTCCAACCCCTGTATATATATATATATATATATATATATATATATATATATATATATATATATATATAGGTGTTACAGTTTCCCGGTTCCTCTACAAATTTCTTTGTACTTTGGCAAAGCATTAAAACCGCATCAATGCTCATCAATGTGTAACTGGAGAGGACATTGAAAAACACATTTTAAACTTTCAAAACAACCTGAACAAGCTTTAGAGGTTCTATAAAAGTCTGATTGTGTTTTCAAATATGAGTAGAAGCCAGTTTAAGTTTGGGAGGAACATGGAAGCCTGTGTTTTACCTGCCTCCTTACACACCCTGCACCTGTTTACACACACTTTAGCACAGACTCTGTAACTGTGCATGCTAAAATGAAAGAGCGGACCTCAGAAAGAGATGATTTATTTTGCAATTGCGGAATTGTGCTGGGCAGGGCCTTAGTTACAGATTGTAGGCTTGCATTAACAGATTCCCTTTATGTCATTGATCTTTGTGTATGTGTGTGGAGAGATTTGTCACCAAATGTTTCTACTCCCATGTATTTACCTCCCCTTGGCAACTCTCACTAACTGGTTGCTCCTTGGGCTGCTGCAGCTTGACAAGCATTCGAGTGCCCACCACACAGCTATATTTACACTCTGTATTTAAGTTAGGACAAAAATGTGGCTAGGTTATTTTTTTTCTTTTGAACATTTTCTTTGAATTGAAGCATTTGCATTAAGTTGGGCACATGTTTCTCTTTTACGTAAAGGAGAATTTCTCTTAAGGTTTCATTGGTATATGGATGACATTAGAAAAATAAATGGCGCAGGACACATGCACAGTTGCTAGCAATACTGAAATATTCATGCAAGTTGGCAGCAATAGTTGAGCTGAGCAGTAGCTGAGGAGCAGATGTTGCATTAGCCGTTTTATCTTTTGCATTTATTCCCAGACTTTAGCTCACCTGAAGGTAAGAGGCTTATTTATACTGGGTTACTGTTACTGAATGAACATGTCTGGTTGCTGTATCTGATTTTCTAGCAGTTATTGAGGCCACTTTGTATCACTCAGTATCAGTAAACTCTTTACTGGAGAAATCATTTAATGAGCTAATTTTAGTGTTGTTGCAAACTTTGCCAGATTTTTTAGTTGGTAATATGAGAAAAGCTTTTATTCCTCCTGTCTTTACTTTCTTCGGTTTTTGAGTCCATTAACCGTCCTTATGTCCCATTTCTTCCTGGAAACATGAGCAGATTAAGACATCTGGTTAACGCCAGGTGGCTTTAAGGAACAAAAGTTATTTTCTGCTGTCTGTTCATCAGACTATTATAATATTCACATGACACATAAACCAAAGATCCTGTACACATTTTGCTTTATTGTTACTGGGTAATAGGATATCCAGTTCAACACCAAGTAATAATGACATAAATCAAGATAATGATCCTTCTATTGTGAGATGAATCACATGCAGCCTGAATGGAGAGTTTTTCCTTCTATAATTGAGGGTGTAGATTGGATCTCATTTCAGTTTCACTCCTAGCAACAACTGTAACACAAAACATGGTTCTTTCACTTTGTAGGAATGTTTTTCAGTGAGTTGTTCAGATTTGTTACCAGAAAACTATTAACTGAACAAAGTGTTAGGGTCAGAAACACTTGGAATGGTTTTTGTGGTTGAGTAAAATGGTGATCAAGGATTTGTGAGCGATGACCAGAGTGCATTAAAGATCACAGCTTTATACTCTAGCTTCCTATCATCTTCTTTACTTGTATTAGAGCTGGAAAGTGTGTTTCACTTCACCTTCTCAAAGTTGTTAGCCCTCCAACAGAAAGGTTAGCCTGAACAGCCCCTCCAACGTATCCACTGATAATACTTTGAACCCGGGATTACATTTAATATGGTCATTGGTATGATCATAGGTAACACGTATTATGAATGTAATGTAATGTATAAGAAGTAAAGGTCAGTCTCAAAAACAAAGGCCAGAAATCGTTATTATTAAAAAAAAACCTCATTGATTGATCTCTTGTGGTTTATTCATGCTGCTGTTAAATCAGGTCTGGTCACCATCAGTCACAGAGACAACCTTGAGTAAAATGCATTGGTTGAATAATCCAGCTCTGGTTTAAATCCAGGTAATATTTGCATACTAGATGAAGTGATAAGGATTGGCATGGATGCCTGAATGAGCCTTCCTGCTGAGCTACTATGAGCTCTCAGGAACATGTTGGTACCTGTGGAATATTCCTTTGGGCATTTCTTCCTGAGAACACGATGCTTTGTTCCTCATTTAGCTCATGGAAGAGTTCTTCCAGTTTTTTGTTTATCTGTAACTAATACAAGTACAAGAAGAAATTATAGGAACACTTTTGTTCTGCACTTTTGTTTACCAATTTCTGTTATTAGATTTATTCAAATAACGCTGAAACTAAGTTTAACTGATTTGATCCAATCTTGTTATTGTTGTGCCCCACGTGAAAGTTTTACTTGACGTATGTGCCTGGTTATGTTGCTCTGTGATGGACTAGTGACCTGTCCAGGGTGTAACCCCCACCCACATTCCCGTGATCCTGCACGGATAAGCAGTATAGAGCTTGGATGGAGGGATAGATGGATGGACAATCTAAAAATAAATCGACATACCTGCAGGGAATTTGGGGATATGTCACTTAACCCCAAGTTGCCGACCAATCTGCATATCGGTGTATGAATGTGGCTCTAGTGTAAAGAGCTTTGAGTGGTCAGCATGACTAGAAAAGTGCTATATAAATCAATCTATTTACCATTTATTGTCATGAATAGATTTATTTTCTGCCAGTTTTTTTTAAAGGTGGACATTGATCTAACTCCAGTTTATATTCGCTGCTGGTGCTTTGTAATTAAATGATGCATCTATATTTTATAAATTAATTAAACCCTTTTGATAATGAAGCCTGAATAAAAGAACTCAAAGATCCCTTCTGTTCTGTTTAGGCACTGCCAGTTCACAGGGCGTCTGTCTGAATTGGATAAAGTCACATGTTGTCCTGATGCCCACCAAACACATCAATACCAGGCCCACTGTGGAGCTGCCTCTGGTGTGAGAAGCTTTTCCTAGAGTGGAAAATTAATTTGGACAGATTGCCACTGTTACTAGAGGGCCAATTGCAGCAGCATTGTGCTGCCTACAATGGATTTGGATTCTGGGGTGGGTGATGCTTATTGTCCTGCAGATTAAACCCGGCCACAGTGTCTGTGAGGCCTCTGACCCAGCCAGTGGAGCTGCCATACTCTCACCATCTGCTCAGTTAGTGAGTGTGAAGCAGTGAAAGCAAAGCCAAATGCACATCATGATATTCAGTATGCAGTGTCTGCCGGCTGTGCCGGCTGTTTGATCATTTATCCATATGTTTATATTGTTATAAATTACATAACACAGGTCATCAACACCAAACCATATGCAGTGCTATGAAACTGTGTTTGCCTTTAGTCACAACTAAATGTTTGAGATCAACAAACAAATTCTAATAGCAGAAAAAAATGACATGAGTAAATATAAATGCAGTTTTAAACTCATGAAAATATAAGCAGTGTTTGCCAAAGCTGCAGGACGGGTGGGAGTTGGAGTTGTTTCAGAATTGTTCTTGCTCGGTTAGTATGATTTTTCTGACTTTATAAGGTGAGAACGTTCTGACTGCTGTCTTCTGCAAGTAGGATGCTTACTGCTATTGACCCCTCCACACAGGCCCACATACAATAAACAAACTGAGCAGTTAAAAAATGTGCCTGAAATAAAATGCACAGGCCAAAGCTACCTGGGATAACTTGCCTTTCATATCAGATTACCTTTGTCAGAAAGTCATTTTGACTCGTTAGCAGAAAAAAAATGACATTGGATTAATGAGCGTAAAGAAATGAAAGTAATGACTCCAGCAGTGAGAAGTAGGGCTAATGACTGTGAAGCCACAGGGGAAACTCAGGAGAACATTATGACCAGCTGGCCGCCAGCTGATGACTCTGCTGGGTGCTGTCTGGTAAAACCACTGAGCTTTCATCCAGCATCACTGTCAACTTAGATACATAAAAAATAAAAAAACACTTTTGTGCTTTTAAATTTGTTCCCCACCATTTATTGTAAAGGTTTCAGACACATATTAAAACAATTGTAACAAAAATGGAGCTTGTGTCTAAAGTGTAGATTGGGGACTATGCAGCTCCCAATAATTCCCTAAATGGACAGAAGTTCTTAGATGTAAATTCAGCTTGGGGCATGGCTGCATAACAATGATTAAAAGGTGCCTGAAGCTGTTATACCTCTATGGCAGCATATTTAGATGGGAGCCTCTCTCTGTAGAGGCAGTGATAGGCTGAACCGCTGCTTTGGCTGTCAGTAACCATCCATCATCTAGTGGCTTTGACGTTGTCTTGACAACCATTTTGGGGAGAACGCAGCTCTTACTGTCACCAACCCATTTGTCAACTTTGGGATTCACACACAGTTGCAAGCTAGAATAGTCTAGTTCTTTTTGTTGAGCTGTTTATAGGATGTTGGAGCCCAACACGTTTCTTTCAGAATCACAGCATTACACTGTGATATGTTTGGGAACATATCCACATGTTTTCAGAAGGTTCAGTTGTCCTGGTGCGTTTAGATATGGGGGGAAATTTCGTTGGTTGCCAGTCAAGCTAAAAATGGTCCCCTTCTGGTTAACAAGTGAAGAATTGGTGAAACCAGAAACAGAAGAGGGTCATCTATAAAAACCTTTTATGGACTATAAAAAAATGTATTGGTTGAATGCCTTTAGCTGTTAGCATATCAGTTAATGGTCGATTTTATTAAAGCAAGCAAATCTTTAGAGAATTTATGGACTAAATCATTTTTTAGATGCAAGGCCAATCTTGCATTTGCTAAACATAGACATATTTGATCACTGTTCTTATGAAGCCTATTCCCTGCTGTGTTTGTAGTACCTGTTCTGTTTTCCTTTAGGCTCATTTTTCTGCTTCCTCTGCCAACATGATTCATGTCTGATAACATAATGAATCTGGGAACAGCAGGGGAAAATAGTTCCCTGTCCCCTTATCATGTTGCATGCTGCTGTGTATGGGGATAAACAGAATGTGTGTTTAAATTTGGAAATGAACGTGAAATGGTTCTGAGAGCAAACTGTCTCCTGTCTCTGCAGATGCAGCAACTCTTCTATGAGAACTACGAACCAAATAAGAAGGGCTACATACGAGAACTCCACAACAGCAAGATCCATCGAGCCATCACCCTCCACCCCAACAAGAATCCTCCCTACCAGTACCGCCTGCACAGCTACCTGCTCAGCCGCAAGATTGCAGATCTGCGCCACAGAACCATTCAGCTGCATCGAGAAATTGTGCAGATGGGGCGGTATGGGGCAGCAGAGCCTAGCCGAGAAGACCTCCAGCTCGGCATTCCTCCTTCATTTATGCGCTTTCATCCCCATCAACGAGAGGAGGTCCTGGAGTGGGAGTTTCTGACGGGGAAGTACCTGTTCTCATCATCCGACAGCCAGCCGCCCCGCCGCGGTATAGACTCCTCTCAGAGGCAGGCTCTGGATGACATCATCTTGCAAGTTATGGAGATGATCAATGCCAATGCCAAAACACGAGGCCGAGTCATTGATTTCAAAGAAATCCAGTATGGCTATCGAAGGGCCAACCCCCTGTATGGAGCAGAATATGTGCTGGATTTGCTTTTGTTGTACAAGAAGCACAAAGGAAAGACCATGACAGTTCCTGTGAGGAGACATGCTTACCTTCAGCAGACGTTCAGCCAGATCCAGTTCAGAGAGGAGGATGAGATGGATGCCAGGGCTCTCGCAAGCCACATCAATCAGGAGTCCGACTCTCTGTCATTTCTGTCCAACTCCCTGAAGATGCTGGTGCCTTTTAAGCTCACTAATTCAGGACAGGACCAGAGGGAGCCCAAAGAAAACAAAGTCAACATCCTGGTACCTCTCTCAGGGCGCTATGACATCTTTGTACGCTTCATGGCTAACTTTGAGAAAGTTTGTTTGATCCCCAACCTAAATGTGAAGCTGCTGATTCTGCTGTTCAGCACGGACAACAACACTGAGCGGGTCAAGCAGGTTGAGCTGATGAGAGAGTACCATATGAAGTATCCCAGGACTGACATGGAGATAAAGCCCGTTGCCGGCTCCTTTTCAAGGGCTCTGGCTTTGGAAGTGGGCTCTCTGCATTTCTCCAATGATTCCTTGCTCTTCTACTGTGATGTGGATCTTCTCTTTTCCAGTGACTTCCTAAAGCGATGTCGGACCAACACCGCCTTGGGAGAGCAGGCTTACTTCCCTATCATCTTCAGCCAATACGATCCCAGGATAGTGTACTCTGGGAAGGTCCCAAGCAACAACCACTACGTCTTCACCTCTAAGACGGGCCTGTGGAGGACCTATGGTTTTGGGATCGTCTGCGTCTATAAGGGAGACTTGGTCCGAGCTGGGGGCTTTGATACCTCCATACAAGGGTGGGGTTTAGAGGACGTTGACCTCTATAACAAATTTGTCCAGGCAGGGATCAAGCTGTTCAGAAGTACAGATACAGGGATAGTACACGTCCACCACCCGGTCATATGTGATCCCAACCTGGAGGCGAAGCAGTACAAGATGTGCCTGGGCTCCAAAGCTTCTTCATATGGCTCCACTCAGCAGCTTTCCGAGCTCTGGCTGGAGAAGAACGACCACGGCTTCAGGAGGCTGGCCAGCAATAACGCTTCGGTCAGGACAGCATGATGAAAAGAAATTGTTCGTGTTCACTTCTGCTTTATAGCTCAGTTTTCATCATTATTTATTTTTACTGCAATGAAAGATTTCCTGTTGACATAATAAGGCCATTTTACTGTAGGCAGCCTGGGCTCGTGTTCTTGATCATAGAAGGGACGTTAGTTGAAATTAAACCAAATGTGAGGCTCTTCTACACTGTGAAATGTTCCATCAGTACAGTGGAAAAAGGCGAGGACACAGCAGTTATTTCTGTGTACCTCAGGAAAGTACACAGTCATGCTCTTTAAATATTCTGTTTGTCTTGTGTGTACTTCACAGTACTTGGAGCAGAATTCCCCTCCTGATTAGGAATGTTTACACAAGGCCGAGCCTGAACATGATCCAACTGAAACTCCAATCAGAGCTCGATAAAAACCAAGGAGCTGTTCAATTACACTTCTTTAATTTACAGTGTCTTTTTACCGGGGTTCTTCTTTGTTTTGGGTTAGATGTTGTTACACTGTCACTGTTTTCCTTTTTTTATATATATCTTTCAGTTTATTATTATTATTTTTGTAAACCCTACTGCTGGATTCTGCAATTCACTATGTGTTGTCTAATTTATTGAATTTGCAGGCTGTTTTCTGCCTTCTGATTTTTGAACAATGTATATTGAAAAGATTGTATAACCGCATCAATAGTTGTGAAATAGCCTTTTGTTTCTTCTTCTTTGCCTACCTATTTTTAAACTTATCACCAAAGAGTTCTGCAGTGTGCTTTAGATGTCATGTTGCCTGCGTGCGTGTGTGTGCGTGTGTGTTGGAGTAGCGTTCTGCAGGTGCAAACATAAGGCCGGCTGTATGATGGAGTAAAGGCAAACGCTCCATCTGTCCCAGGCCTTTCTAACAATCTGAAGTGAGGGCTGCTCAGGTCGTCATACAGCATAATAAAATGGGAGCAGAGCTCTTGTCGGCCATCTTAAGTCACACATTGCTGTTCCTTTTTATAAATGACTTTGTTGAAATAAAGTGTTGTGGCTCATTCCTGCCCATGTGGGTGTGTCTGCAGTTCATGTCTGTTCTTTTGCAATATGAAATAAACACCTATGTTTGATATTGTTTCCCAGGTTTTCATGACTCTCATGAGTCTCCTTATGTTGTTGTTCCATTGCTACATGAATGTCTAATGAGGATGATTGTGTGAGAAGACCATGCCCACGATCGGGTAGTTCTCATGCTTTTTCTTCTGAGTAATTCAGCCTTGGTGGCATTCCTGTGCTCTCAATCTTTAATGGTCTAGAATTGTTTCACAACAAGGTCTTTATGCAAATACTCCCGAGCATTTTTCCTTGTACGCTTAATGAAAATGTAAATCATGTCTGTCTGTGGCTGCCGGAGGGAGCCTAAAAGAAAGGAGGAAGCAGCTGAGGGGCGGTTCAGTGTGGCTTCTTTTTCCTTACAGAAAGAGAGCAACAATGTTGGGATTTCCACACTCCTCATCCAGCCAACCACGCTTTTGAAGAGTGTGTTAAGGTTGCTGTGCTCATTATTACTGCTGCCAAGATCACACAGGAGAGCATTTCAATTCATCTTAATACCGTTACGCTCAAATGTTTAATAAAAATACAAAACTGTCTTTGACGTGTGTTTAGTGGTTTGGTAAAGCCATTTATTATAACTATGTTTGCTCTTTAAAGCATAACAGAAACTAACCAAATGACCTACACCAAAACTTTATATAACCTTGTTCTTAAATCCTTGCATTGCCCCCTTTAACGCCCATTATTGCCCGAGTTTTCTGTGGTGGCTGGGGGACACTTTTTCCCACATGCTATTGCTCCCCATTCTCTTTAACTAAAAGCCTCCAGTTCCTGTAAGTATGCTATCTTGCGTAACGGCTCAGTGATACTAAGGTCAGGACAGTAGGATGACCTCTCCAGAACCTTCTTCCTGCTGCAGCCATTGACAGACGGACTTTGCCTTGTGTTATTGATCATGTTGAAGTACGTCCCAGCACAGCCAACAGGCTGATCCTCCTGCCTTTCTTCCTGCATTTATATTCCCATCAGTACTGACCAGGATCCCTCTGCCTTTGTAGCTCACACATCCCTAAACCATCAGCTATCCACCTCTGTGCTTTCACAGTAGAAATAGAGCACCCTTCATCCTTGTTGTCTATGGTTGGGTCTTAAAGCTCAATTTCTGCCTCAACAAGTTTTGAGGCTTGTCTCTGTGTTGTTTGGTGTATTCTATGCAGGCTGCTTTGTCGAACTGGTTCTACTTTCTTCCGGCATCTCAACCATTTAGCCCAATTTTAAATCCACATATGTCAACCTGGTACCAGGTAAAACGTGCAGGTTATGTAAGAAAAGGTTTCATGTTATTCTTATTCTCTGAAAAATGCTAAAAATGTGAAATTCTGTCAAAGTATGAAAACCTATGAGAACAGCTAAGAACTATTTAAAGAATTATATAAAGGCGCTATATAAATTCAGTCCATTTACCATTTATTGGGTGCCTTCAGAAGGTACCTCATTAGTAAAGTCAGTCCATCTGTTTGTATAAATCCATCTGTTCTGTGAAGGTCTCTGAAGTTTGGTAGAAAATCTTAGAGAACAAACAGCATCGTGAAGATCAAGGTACACAGCAGACAGGTCATGGAGAAGGTTGTGGAGAAGTTTAGGTAAAAAAAAAAATATATCCCAAGCTTTAAACATCTCACAGAGCTCTGTTCAGTCCATCATAAATCCTAAACGGCACAATGCCTGAGATGTACAAAGTTATGGGTTCCAAACAGACAAGCTGGGCAAGGAGAGCATTAATCAGAGAAGCAAGAGGTCCTTGGCCTTTATGGTCTGCTGAGCCCTTTACATTATAGGGTGGGAAAAGGAGATGTCCCCTTTGAGGTTTGCCACAAAGGTGCATGGGAACAGCAAACATGGAAGAAGGTGCTAATAAGACCAAAGTTAAACTACAGTCAAATTACCATGTTGCAAAAAAATAGCATGAATGCATCATCTTGGATCATGATTTATGGTGATGGCAACATCATGTTGTGGGGGATGCTTTCTTTAGAAGGGTAAGGGAAGCCAATCAGAGTTGATGTGAGGATGGACAGAACTAAATACATTTCTGGAACCTGTTAGAAGCAGCAAAATACTCTGGGTAGGGCACCAACCCTAAACCCCACGTTACAGTGGAATGGGTTAGATCAAAGCATGTTCCTTTTTTAAACCCACCTAGACCTAAATCTAATTGACAATCTGTGGCAATATTTGAAAATTGATTTTTATAGAAGCTCCATCCAATCTGAGTCTGAGGTATTCTGCAGAGAAGAAGGTCCAAATAATGTAGTCTCAAGACGTGCAAAGCTGATAGAGAAAGACTCCAAAAAACCTGCAGATTTAATTGCAGAAAAACATGGTTCTTCAATGTACTGATTAAGAGAGTCTACTTACAAATGCACACCTGACCTTTCAGATTCTTATTGTAAAAAATGTGTATTGTAAAACTGAAAAGCCATCTATCACTTTACTTCTACTTCACAATTATGCATGACTTTGTGTTGGTCTTGTCAGGTTTAAACAACCTACAATACTTATAAACATCACAAAAAGAAAAGAGAAACAAAGTATTAGTTTTTTACTCGCTTTGCGAGGAGAAACGGTCAAGATGTGCTCAGTTACAGATCTCGCACCGCTCTGAACAGCATCTGTCCGCATCCTCTCTTTTATTATCTTTGGGGGTCCCTATTTACAAAAACATTGTTCTCTAAAGGATGGGGGAAAACAACAGCTGCATCATAAACAGGTCATAAACAGCTTTATACATTAACAACACATTTCCACAGTCCCCTTTCAGCTTCCAGGGCCAGTTGCCTTTTGTTGAGTATAATCAACCTTCATCTTTATGACCTCCTCAACTGGACTGCTTCCTTCTCTGCTAGCTCAGCACCATTTATGACCTTTGCCTGCAGACAAACTCATCACATCCTTTCTCACACATACATCATGAAAGGTTATATAATCAAATAGTCAAGTTAAAGAATAGGAGAAAATATAAGATAAATCTATATTCAATTATTCCAACAGGTCTATTAGAATAAAATCCACTGTGTGATAAATGATATGTCTCTGTGACACAAACAGGCTCACAGTAACGAAGTGTCTTAGAAAATTGACATATAATCAGTGTTATTTTGCCTTAACCAGACTCTGAGACCTTGATTTCCAAATAAACTGCAAAAGCTTCTTTCATCTGAGAGATGGGGAACAACTTTGGGCAACAGTCCAGTTCTTTTCTCTTTATACCAGGTAAGATGCTTCTGACATTATCTACAGTTTAAGAGTGGCTTCCTACGAGGAATGCAACATTTGTAGCCCATGTGTAGGATGTGTCTTTTTCTAGTAACTCTTGATGCTATGAATCCTGCCTCAGTCCACTTCTTGTGAAACTCCCCCAAATTCCTGACTGAATTTTGGTTGATAATCCTCTCGAGGCTGCGGTTAGCCCAGTTGCTGCCGCACCGTTTCCCAACACACATTTTCCTTCCACCCAACTTTCTTTGAATATGGTTGGATACAGCCCTCTGTATCAGCTTCTTTAGCAATGATCTTTGTGGTTTGTCCTCATTGTGCAGTTTGTCAAAAGCTGTCTTCTGAACATCTTTTAAGTCATCAATCTTTCCCATGATTGTGTAGGCCTTTATATGGCTATTACATAACATTTACACATCACAAATGATTTTTTAAATCTGGTGTTATGTAATATTCTACTTTTCTGAGACATGGAATTTTGAGTTTGCATTATCTGTAAGCCATAGTCATCAAAATAACAAGACATTAAGTTTGAAATATTTCATTCCAAGTGTAATGAATATATGAGAGCTTCACCTTTTGGCTCTGCCCTCTCTTCACCACAGCGTACTCATTACTACAGCAGCCGCACTGATCCGTCTGTTGATCTCCCACTCTATTCTCCTCTCACTCGGGAACAACACCCCAAGATACTTAAACTCCTCCATTTGAGGCAGAAGCTCCCCTCCATCTGAGGAGGGCAACCCACCCTTTTCCGGTCAAGAACCACGGCCTCAGAATTGGAGGAGCTGATCCTCATCCCAGCTGTTTCACACTCGGCTGCAAACCTCTCCCTTGCATACTGTAGGTCTTGGCTAGAGGGGGCTAGCAGGACCAAGTCATCTGCAAAAAGAACAGACAGAATCCACTGGTCCCCAAACCAGACTACCTCTGGCCCTTGGCTGTGCCTAGAAATCATGTCTCTGAGCGATATAAACAGGAACAAAGGAAATGTCCCCGACCGCCACGCAATGTTGAAGAGGAGTGTCCGCCACAACAGTCCTACAACATCCAGAGACTTGAGGTACTCAGAGATCTCCACCCCCAAAACCTTGCCACCACAGAGGTTTTTGACTTCAGCCTGGGTGATGAATGAGTCCAACTCCGAGTCCCCAGTCTCTGCTGCCACCAGGGCGTGACGGCAGGATTGAGGAGATCCTCGTATTCCTTCCTAAGTATGCTTCCTAAGTATTTCTTCCACCTCCTGATAATGTCCCTCGTCGAGGTCAGCAGCTCCTCACCCCCACTGTAAATAGTGTTAGCCCAACTATTTCTAGCCAATATCTCTCAACCTCCCGCACAAGCTCAGGCTCCTTCACCCCAAGCATAGTGACATTCCAGGTCCCTAGAGTCAGTTTAAGCATCCGGAGATCGGGTCGTGGAGGTCTCCACCTTCGTCCGCACCCTGATCCTCTTTGCACCAAACCCTCATGTTCCCCCTATAGGTCAATGGTTCCCAACCTTTTTTGACCTGTGTACCCCCTGAGCCATTTTGTTATGCCACCGGTACCCCTCAGTCCAACGTGTTAGCAAGAATGTACAACTGATTATCAAATGAAAATAATTTTATTTAATCTCCTTAACTTGAACATTTAGTTCTTAGGCATTTTATTCTTTTCAGCTTAAATTAAACAATAAAATAACTATGTTGCCATGAAAGTGAATAAGTAATCCAAATGAATCAACATAAATAATAAACCTGCCTTTGTTATAACAAAACACTGGAGCAAAACAGCATAACTATCTGTGTAGTTATGCTGCTACAGGCTTAGGCTGCTGGAGGACATAATGACCACTTTCACCCTCTTCGCTACATTCTCACACTACTCTCCAATTTTGAATTATTTGCTGTTATTTCAGCTTTTAACTTTGTTCTCTCTTTTCTCTTCCTAGAAGCTACACCTCTGTGTCAACCTGTGACACAGAGGTGTATGTGCTGTATGTGCTCTCTTTCAGACTCTAACCTTGAAAACTGGCTCAGAGTTTATCTGTTCTTTCTTTCTAGTTGAAACAACTAAAGGAGCTACATCCATTAACATTTACTTTTTCTTCATGCATACTCAGTATGAGGGATTGCTGCAAAGTCAACGCCAATGACTGTCCACTGTCTCTACATGCTCATCCAGGAGGAGGGAATGCTGCAAGTCACTGACTGGATGCAATCAGCTGGGTTTCCTTAGACAGAAAAACTTTTTATCCAATTTGAATAAATAACTAACTCTGACTGCACTGTTCAATGGTTAGGATTAATTGGAATGTATGAACCTAACTGTTGTGAAGTGCATTGAGACAACATGTGTTGTGAATTGGCGCTATATAAATAAAACTGAATGGAATTGGAGCTCTTTTGAATAAGTCCCTAATAAACAGACATTAAACTTAAAAGATCAGGAACATAACATTAAACAAAAATAATATTGAGGCTCACTTTATTTCTTTGTTTTACTTTGTTTTCATTAATTAACTGAGTTTTAATGAGACACCTGAGCTTGTTGGTTCTTGATAAGCTTTCATAGATAAGGAGGAAAATTGGAAACAGCTGTTTTCTCTCTCTCTCCCAGTAGAGGAGCGATGTGCAGGTGAACAGCAGTGACACCTCTGCTCTAGTCTTTCCTACCTGTAGTTGTTTTATTTTGCTCTTTTGATTGATAAAAGCTGTATTTTGCACTAATAAAGTTCTAAGTGGTCCTAATAAAGTATCACACATCCAAAGATTATCCCTACTAACTGATGATATTTACCCAAATACACCCTGTAATGTGCCCACGTGGGAATTACTGCTGGAGGTGGTGGGCCCACTGGAGGGTGGCCTCATGTCTCTCGTTCAGGGTTGGCCCCGGGTGCCGAGAGGAGTAACCCGCCATAGGCGCTTGCCGCTGAGTCCCAACCCCGACTCGGCCGCATTGGGTGACATCACGTGCCTCATTGTGGTAGTCTTTATAAAGACTACCACAATGAGGCACGTGATGTGGTAGTCTTTATAAAGGCTTTTGAACAGCATTTTTTCTGAACCATCACAAAGAGCCTGTTTGCCATGGGAGACCCTACCAGGGGTATTTAAGCCCTGGATAACATAGCCTCTAGGTTCCTTCGAGTACTCAAGCCTCTCCACCATGTTAAGGTGACGGGGAAAAGAGGGGTTGGACTTTTTCATTATATTCTAATTTTTCAGACGTACACCCAGTTCCAACCAAAATATTTTCTGTTCCACTACAGACTTTGTGGCTGCTGCTTCTGCGGACTCATAGATCAAACACACAGTCATGCATAATGAGATCAGGTCACATCATGCTGACCCATCTGAGGTGGGTAGTGTATCCAAAGGTTTTACTCAAGTAGGGTAGTATTACTTCAAAACAGATTTACTTCATTAAAAGTTAAAGTAGTCCTCGAAAAAATTACGTAAGTAATACAAAAAAAAAAGTAATTGGTAAAAAGGCCACTTATTGAGTAAGTGTTTGATCATAACATTAGATATACTTTGACATTAACATTTTGTGATTTAACTTTACAATGCCATTTTGTTCTCAGAATAAAAAACATCTTTATGTGTCTTTTATCAACTTATGAATATGTCTAAAATAGTAAAACAATTAAATGCGTCTTATTGATTATCTTCAAAGACTTTGTTAGTTAATGACTTGATTTTTGACAGATTGATTTATTTTGTCTCACAGAAACCTGGCTGCAGCAAGAGGATTATGTTACTAAAAATGAGTCAACTACGTTTAATTATGTAACATTTCACATACCTCGAAAAACTGGCCGAGGAGTAGCCACCATCTTTCAGTCCGATTACACACCAACTAATAGCTATAACTCTTTTGAATATTTAATCCTTAGTTTTCCTCATCCAAATTGAAAAGCATTAAAACCACTTCTGTTTGTTGTCTTGTATCATCCACCAGGCCCTTATTCTCAATTTTTAGATCAGTTCTCAGACTTCTTACCTGATTTAGTGTTAAATACAGATAAGGTCATTATAGTGGGGGATTTTAACATTCATGTTGACACTGAAATGATAGCCTAATTATAGCCTTTAATGCTTTCTTAGATTCTTAGGCTGCTTTCTTAGGCTTTGCACAACGCATTAACATACCTACCCACCTTTGTCTTCATTCTCTGGACCTTGTGCTGACATATGGCATTGAGTGTAAAGAAATAACAATATTTCCTCATAACCCTGCCCTGTCAGACTATTTTTAATAACAGTCAGTCAGTCAGTAATTTTCTACCACATAGTGGGTCATGGGGGAGCTGGTGCCTATCTCCAGCAGTTTATGGGCAAGAGGCAGGGTGCACCCTGGACAGGTCGCCAGTCCATCACAGGGCAACACACAAACAACCATGCACACACTCATTCATACACCTAAGGGCAATTTAGAGTTATCAATTAACCTAACAGGCATGTCTTTGGGAGGAAGCCAGAGTACCTGGTGAGAACCCACGCATGCATGGGGAGAACATGCAAACTCCATGCAGAAAGACCCCAGGCTGGGAATCAAACCCAGGACCTTCTTGCTGCAAGGCAACAGTGCTACCAACTGCACCACCATGCAGCCCTATTTTTAATAACATTTGAGTTTAATTTAACAAATACTCCACACTTGAAAGAAAATTTTATTATAGTAGATCATCATCAGTTTTGTCAGGTTTGGTTTACTGTGCAATTCCCCACTTAAAAGGGATAGTCTCTACTATGAAACTTAACTGGACAAAACTTGACAGTGAAAAACTGCAGTCTAAAGACTGGAGGGATATTAAGAGTTTGTTGGCTGGACTAAACGTGTCCACAAAGAGACAAGTCAAGATTGTTCTTTTGCCCTGCTGCTAAAACCAAAATGGCTGACTCAGTAGTGCTGGGGCAGCTGAAGAGTGCTAGAACAATAGTGAAGAGTCAATTATCCCGTTTAGCCAATAACGGGCTACAAATGCACACAGTGATGTCTGAGGAAGAGCTCAGGGGCAACTTTGCAAAGCTCACAGCAGAAGCCAGTAAAGTTCTTGAAGCCAATGATGATGTTGCAGAACAATATACTGCTGAAAATTCAGATTCAGAGGTTTTAAGTGAACAACAAAGGCTGATTTGGATAAAACGGCCTCAGAATGTGAGAAAAAATTGCAAGAGCTAAAAAACCTAATAAAAAAAACGTGGGAAAATTTTGGGGAATATGAACTGATGCAAGCCATTACAACTGCGGAGTCACATGCAGATTATGTGGACACGGTGAATCCAAGTAAAAGCACAGATGCATATGAGTTCATGATAGAACATTTGCAAAACCTTGTAAAGACAGCAAAGGCAGTGCATAAATATTGGAAGTGCTGGACTCCTCAGGCAGAGCAACATCAGTTTCAGAGTCGTATCAGAGACCTTGAGGCCATATTACCAAAATTAACATTAAGAAAAGCAGAATTTCTTGAAGAGCAAGCCAGAGAAGTGAACAAGAGGTTAAGCACTTCTATGAGTTTTCCTGTGGCCCCGGCCATTAAACTAAAGCCTGCTGCTCTACCAAAGTTCACTGGAGTTCGTAGAGAGTTTTATCAGTGGAAAAAAGATTGGGAAGCACTCCAGATGCAGGGAGAACCCACTGGATCCAAAGAGGTAAAAAAATATAATCCTCTCGACAGTGTGGATGAGAAAATAGTACGAGACCATCGTCTCACAACTTACACAACAGCTGATGAGATATTCCGGGTTCTAAAGAATCGCTATGGAAATAAAACAACTATTGCCTTTGAAATAGTGGAGGAGCTTCAAAATGTTCCACCAGTTAGAGGCAACCAGCACAAGAAGATTGTTGAGCTAATTCAAACTGTAGAAAAAGCTCTGATAGATCTTGAAGAGCTTTGTGCAAGTGGTGCTATATAGAACCCCCTTATAACAAAAGCAATAGAAAGTAAACTTCCAGACAGCCTGAAGAAGGAATGGCTTTTCCATATAGCCAGCAAAGGCCAGCAAAACGATTTGACTACCTCCTGAAATGTCTTTAAGTTCAAGAAGCAATTTATGAAAAGCTGGATCAATTGAAGGACGAGGAATCAAAATCGAGGTCTTAACCACGCCAAGCCTGGACCAGAACGTCTATTCAGTCAACAAACATGTCTCAAGGATGTGTGGTTTGTGGAGACAGGGAGCATAAGAAAAGGCTGTATTTCTGTAAAAAGTTTTGTATGCTCAAGCTGTCAAAAAAGAAGGAAGCTGTTGAGAAACTGGGGCCTGCAAAAAATGTCTGGAGACTCATAATGAGTATGAGAACTGTAAAACTGAATTTCTGTGCAGAAGGCAAGGATCAACGCAAGGATCAACGCACTGCAGAGCACCATTATTATCTCTGTCCAAAAGCCGATGTGTCCAGAGAGCATTTTATCCAGAGGCGCAAAGACACTACAGTGGGAGGTGACACAGCAGGTAGCTACACCAAAGCACAAGAAGATTTCATTAAAGGCCTTCCACCTGAACAGGCAGAGAAGTGTCGTCATGTCTTCTGTAATGCAGTGGCTAAAACATCTGTGTCCAATCAGCCCAACCGTCTGGCAAATAATGGTTTGGTGGAGTGGCCTGTCATCATGATGCTCTTAGAGGTCACAGCTAATGCAGGACAAAAGATTGGGACTTTAATTGATCTAGCATCAGATACCAACTATATAACACATGATGCAGTCGATCGATTAAACTTGAGAAGTGAAGCCATAACCCTGGTTGTCCACGGTGTGGGAGGAATGAAAGTTAAAGTTACCACAAGACGGTATCTCCTAAAGATCCGGGTCAGAACAGAAAGGGGAAACTTCAGGTCCCACCAACTCCTCTGCTATGGTTTGGACAGCATTGCTGATATCCATCAACATGTAACTGAGAGAGCACTTCAAAAGTTCTTCCCAGATGTTCCCCTCTGTGAACTCATGAGACCAAAAGAGATACAGCTGTTAATAAGTCACAAAGAAGGTCAGCTGGTTCCACAGAAGATACATGCTGTTGGAGATCTTGTATTATGGGATGGACCATTGGGAAAAACAGTCGCAAGAACACACCCTGGGCTGTTTGAAGAGGCTACATTCACAGTGCACCAATCCAGAACCCACTTCGCCAGGTCAATGAGAACTTCTGCGGTGATGTATAAAGAGCATATATGCTTCTCATCAACCATCAAGCATTTTAGCTCCGCGGCTACCACTCATGATTTCCTTGAATGGTGGAAGTGGGACAGCATTGGTGATGCTTGCACCCCAAAATGTGGAGGCTGCCGCTGTAGGAACTGCCAGCCTGGTGGCAAAGAATTGACCTTCGCTGAAGAAAGAGAATTAGAAGTGTTGAAGAGTGGACTGACATATGTTGGTGCTGATGACCACAGCGACAGTCCCCATTGGCATGCAAGCTATCCATGGCTCAAGGACCCTTCCACATTGCCAAACAATAAAAAAGCAGTGGAGGCGACCTTTCTCAGAACGGAGAGACAACTGGCCAAGGAACCACTGTGGAAAAAGGCTTACAGTGCTCAAGTTCATGAAATGGTTGACCGGCAGGCTGCAAAAAAGCTGACTGAAGAGGATTTAAATATCTGGAAAGGACCTGTCTGGTACATAAGCCATCTCATCGCTCCCAACCTGCACTCTGTTACAACCCCTGTGAGACTCGTCTGGAACAGCAGTCAAAAGTATAAAGGTCAAAGTCTAAATGATCTGCTGTTGAAAGGTCCTGATGTTCTCAATTCCATCCGAGCAGTCCTCCTCAAGTTCCGCCAGGGCTCTTTCGCTGCTCTGGGAGACATCAGAAAAATGTAAAATTCTGTCTGGCTTGAGGAGCGAGAGGTCCATCTGCACCGCTTCTTGTGGCATGATTCAGAGGATGAGGAGCTGGAAGAGTACGCAATTACACGGGTAAACAGTGGGGACAAACCAGCAGGTTGTATAGAGCAACTCGCCATGAGGGAGACGGCTAACCTTCCTCAATTCAGCCACATGAAAGATGAGTGTCAAGTGTTACATGAGCACAGCTATGTTGATGACATATTAACATCCCAAAACTGCCACAAAAGACTTAAGGTCATCACAAAGAATGTAGAGTTGATTCTAAAAGCAGGAGGATTTGAGCTGAAGCTATGGGTCTTCTCTGGCCAAAATAAGGAAGAGAAACTAGAGACATCACCACAGATGATAGTCCTGCCAAATCAACTGAGGGAGGAAATTAATAAGGCACTTGGCCTCGGTTACATTGCAAATGAAGACAAGTTGCACGTCATGGTGAGAATCAACTTCTCCAAGCGAAAGAAAAAAATGAGACTTGGCCAAGATTTGCTGCTAGAAGAGGTGTGGATAAAGACACCACACCCATTGACACGGCGTGAGCTGTTGAGTCAAGTAGCTGGTTTATTTAACCCAATTGGCCTGACAACACCAGTAAAGCAAAAAGGGGCCATTTTGGTCCGAAGAGCATTCCAGGAGGCAAAACCAAAGTGTAACATTGTCAAAGACACATGGGACCTTGCCTTATCTGATGAGCTCCACAGGGATGTGGTTGATCTATTTGAGGAGTATGTACAACTAAGTAAAATTGCATTTCCAAGAGCCCTTATTCCTCCGGATGTCACTACTGAACCCATTGCAATTACCTTTTCAGATGGCAGTGAAAACTCATATGGTGTTGTTCTCTACCTACGGTGGAACTGCTGCAAACAAATGACAGTTCGTCTAGTGGAGTCAAAAGCAAAGTTGACACCTCCAGACCAGAAAGGAGATGCAGTCAAAGCAGAGCTTTGTGGTGCGGTCTTTGCAAGTCGTCTTAAAAAATACTTTGAGCAGCATGCCCAGATCAAGATCAGCCAATGGTACCATTTATTGGACAGTCAAACAATTCTTGGAGCCATTCAGTGTGAGAGTTATGGATTTCGAACTTTCTTCACTAATAGGATAGGAGAAATTCAAAGCAGTACACGGCTACAAGACTGGTGGTGGATCCCCGGACAACTCAACATAGCCGACATTATCACTCGAGGAGCTGGGCCAAAAGAACTTGATGTTAAGTCAGAGTGGCAAGAAGGACCAAAGTTCCTACACCTCCCCGAGTGTGAGTGGCCCATTATGTCTGCAAAAGAGGTGTCTACTGCAGCTCGAGAAAACATTGATAATATGCAAAAGAGGTCATTTGCAACATGTTGGATGGGTGCACAAACTTGTTATCACTCATGTAAAAACCTTGTGTTGCAAGGCACCTGCACTATGCCTTCCTCCCTGTGTGTGTGAGATCATTGTTATCTCTGTGTGAACCAGCCTCCTTTCCGTCTCACACACACACACCCTGTCTGAACTGTCTGTTGAATTGTGTATATAAATAAAGAGATAGGGTGTCAAAACTTTGTAGTTTCACTGCAAAGTGGGCTACCCTTGTCACAAGTAACTATGACTGTATCGTTCTTACCTCTGAGTTGACTAAATAATACCTAACATTTATTGGTCCTTCGAAGCCGGATTAATTCAATAACCTTATTTCTCTTTGCTTTAACAGTGACTCTGGGATCCGTGGGGGAAGCCTGACGTCGAGCGAAGCACCGCTGCACAGCCTCCTTTAGCCGGAGTGGCTGAAAGTCCCGGTGTGTGTGAATTCACACCTGGCCAGTGGGTTATTGCCTTCCTCTGCGCGGGGTGACTCTCACAGGGTCCAGAGAGTCACCAAGAAGTCAACTCCGAGGTGAGACAGTTTTAAAATACAGTTCATAGGAAAAGTACTTAACAGTCGTTGGTAGTGCGTCGCCGGTAAGGACGCTGCATTAGGATGGTTTTATTCCACCGTGAAAGGGATAGTGACAAATTTGGTACAATCCCGCCGTGAAGGGGATTAAAGAAAACGACTGAGGATTATTCTCCTGAGAGGGAATAGAGTAAGCGCTATATAAATAAAAGAAGAAAAGTACTTAAAAGTCGTTGGTAGTGCGTCGCCGGTAAGGACGCTGCATTGGGATGGTTTTATTCCACCGTGAAAGGAATAGTGACAAATTAAGGTAGGGCCCCGCCAAGAAGGGGGCCAAATAAAACGACTAAGGGTTATTCCCCTGCGAGGGAATAGAATAAGCGCTATACAAGTAAAAAGAACAGAGTAAATTGAGCTCATAAAATAACACCAAGTTAACTTAGAAAAATTACAAGGTACCTGAAACTAACTGTGTGACTGTGTTGTGTGTGTTTGGAGGACTAAGCATTTTAATAGAATCATAGCAGGATTCTGCTAGTCCTGTGTTTTCTTTTGCCCAGATTAAAACTACGTACTGGTGACTTTGGAGATTCAGGTCGGATTTCATTCCAGAAAATTAACACCGCTGCGAATTAGTCGCAGTAGAAGGCCGTGTTAATGTCCTCTCCTTAAAAGTCTCATGCCAGTGACCTTTTATCTGGGACATTTATACTATAATTAAACTAACATAAAACATAATGGGGAAGAAACAAAGTAAACTAATTGACTTAGAAGGGGAGGTAAAGTTTGTGGAGAACTATGTAAAAGGAGCAGGTATGATCTGTCATAGATGGAATAAAAAATAAAAAACATGGGTTTTTGGGCAAATTAGATACAAAGGATGTCTTAAAATTACAAGGGGATCTAAAATTAGCAATAATGAAAACTAAAAAGAGAAAAATAACAAAGAACAATGGGGGAAGAACAGAGAAAAAGCTCTGATTTAACAGAAATATGTACACGATGGCATAAAAATACGGATTTTCAGGTAACTTAATTATCACTGAAATCCTAAAACTACACGGGGATCTTAAACTGGAGATTATGCATTCAAAAGATTCAAGAGACAATAAAAAACCTTGCCAGATTATAATTTCAAAGGGGACTTTTCAGTCCCAGAGTGCTCACAGTTGATAAACAGATTAAAACAAAAAGATGAATTTAAAAAAAAAAACAATAAGAGCAGCCTTTAACTGACATAGCCATAATACTGAGGCCTTAAGAAAAGCACAGAAAAAAAAAACTTTCAGCTTAACTGAAAACAAATAAAGGGGGGGGCGGACTGCCACCCATCCCAGTTTAGAATACCAAGGTAGCCCCAAATTATAAAGACTAAGAGATGGTTTTAGAGGACGTGGTAAAAGAAGTTAAAAGAGGAGGTGACAATGTGGACAACATGGAAACTGTCCAACTGGACAACCCAGTGAACAATGACTAGAGTTGTTAAAGAAGTAATCTGAGAGTAAAAGATTTTGTAGGCAAGCATTAGTGAGAAACAGGTGCTTTAAAAATCATTCTATGGTGTTATACTACTAACAATATCATGATAAAATGCAAAAGATTCATTTTACAGGGAAATAATTCCATATTTGGCTCAGATTGTGTGCATTCTTGATTTTTCCTCTTTGAGAGAAGTTAAATTTCAGCTCTGTAAAACGACCTTGACAAAGAGATGCAGCTGCCTGAAAACAAAGATAAAACTAAGCCTGTCTCTGCTGAAAGGTCTGAAAAAAAAAAATTGTAACTCTACCCTGCATGTGTCAAACTCAAGGTCCGCGGGCCAAAACCGGACCTCAGAAGTTTAGTGATTCTCTAGAAGTAGAGCCTTTTAATATGGTGATTGTGTGCTTGAATGTTATTTTGTCAATCAATAAGCAGTTTTGTCTACATTCTGCCACAATCTGCCTTTTGAAAATGTTTTGAATCTTGCTCTTTATGTATAAAAAAAAAAAGAAAGAAAAGAAAAATTGGCTAAAGTCTGCAGACACAAAATGAACTTGGATTGAAGCTCTAACTAAGTTTATTTAATCTGAGATCCTCTCCAAATGCAACAGTATATGTCAGTCTACATGAGATACTAACAACTTCACCTACTGGTATAATATAAAGATGTGAGTGAATATGTGAAACAAACAATGATGAAAGTTTTTCAACAGGTGATGCTCATCCAGGAGGAAGACAGTGTTCCTAGGAAATGCAGCTCATTCATTAACAATCATTTTTTCTCCTATAGGTGGAAGTTTTGCTGACTAATCATAGGCTGGATCTATGAAACATTATGAGCACAGAACAAATGACCAAGGTTCTGACTGACTTATGAACCTCACTGACCTGACAATGATAACATGACACCCAACAGATAACACCTTTAAGGTGGACCCCACTAAGACCACCTTATTGATTCTTGGTGAATAAAAAAAAAGAATTGAAGCGTTCAAAACAGACCTTGTGGAAACAAAAGGGGTTATGAGGAAACGATGTACATTTTAAGAATAATAGAAGTCAAATTATGCTCAAATTTTTGCAAATAAAAATTACTCTGACAGAGAAATAAGTAAGTAGTGTGTGAATGTGTGTGAATGGGAATGACTGATTTCATTGTAATGCATCTTTGAGGGACCTTAAAAGCGCTAATAAAGGTCTGATGTTCTGATGATCTTTGCCAAATTTATATCTTAATAAGGTTTCCAGAATCTTTTTCAAAAAATCATTTAAAGATGGCAAAGGTTCTACCTCTACTGAAAATACTGATAACCATAAGAAAGTTCATAGACCCGTCTTGAATTTTTCCTAATTCTTTTACAAACAGGTTATTTAAACTTTCATGTGGCCAAATGTCTGTGTTTGACTTTCTGTTTTTGTGAAATAAATGTCTGTTTCATGTTATGTAAAAATTAGAGTCCTCAACATTACCATAATAATATTAGGTCAGTTCTCTATGGTAAAACAAAAAGATTTTAACAGATGTTTAGACTTTTTCCAGTCAGGTTCAAAATGATTGAATTAGACTCAAACTTAACATAAGATGAAATTAACCTTAACAGAATTACTGAACTGGACTGAAATAGATAAAACTTTAGTTAATTGAAACAAACTTTAGTTACTTGAACTAAATACAAAGCTGACTGAAACTGTATGTTGTATCTATAAAACTGGGTAAGATAAACTAAGATTATAAGATATAATATGCCCTTCATTTTTTGTGTTCATCAGTGAGTGAGTTTTTATTTTTTATTTTTAATAAGAACTAAACCAAGCATTATTTATAATAATAGCAACTACCAAAAATATTGATCTCATTTTTAAATGTAATAAGGACTTACTTTATAAAATATGATAAAAAAGAATAATAAGAATTTGGAAAAACAGAGGCTTTAAACCTCTGCAGGAACAGCACTGACGCTGTCAAAGGTAGATCCTAATACAGGAATCTGGAAGCTCATTCTGGCGTGGACAGTCAAAGTCCATCCAAGGACACATTTAGATGAGGCAGAGGGACAAATACAGGGCTTAGCTGAGAGCAAAGAGAGCAACATGCATCCTGCCCTAGCTGCTGTCCCACCTGAACTGTGGTCCCAATCATCAACTGATGTAGGGCTTATAAAGTGGTTCCCACCATACAAGGTTAAACTAATATCTGAAAAAAGGCCATCAGTCCGCCAATACCCCTTAAAGCCAGAAGCTGAAGAAGGTACTAAGCCAGTAATACAAGATATGTTGAAGTCAGGAATATTAAAAGAAGCACCTGACGCTACATGCAAGGCATATCACACTGACATCGCTATTATTATCACAGCCAAACATAACTCTAAAAAGATGTGCCCTTTAAATCCAAGTACTCTAATACCTACTGCAGAAGATGGAAAACCACATTCTTATAAAGCAAAAGTAGAAGAAGATACAAAACCCAGACAAGACATTTCTCAAACCCTTATACCAGATTCATGTGTTGTGTTTGTAGATGGCTCAGCATCTAAAGATGAATATGGAAAGAATAGAGTTGGTTATGCAATAACAACCATCGATAGGATAATAGAAGCTAAATCTCTACCCAATACATGCTCAGCCCAAACAGCAGAATTATATGCTGTAGTAAGAGCATGTGAATTACATGAGGGACAAATACTTACTATATACACAGACAGCCAATACGTTTTCGGATCAGTACATCACCATGCTAAGATTTGGCAAAATAGAGGTTTTAAAACATCATCAGGGACAGAACTAACTCATTTCAACCTATTAAAGAGAAAATGTCAGATCTGCTATTTATAGACACGGACGTGCTGAAAGACGCCCAACAGTCAGCACCCAAGACAGAAATAAAGGCCTGGCTAAAGAGAGGAGCACAGAGAAAAGATGACATCAATCAGATAGAAGATAAACCAATCCTCCCAAAATATTTATACAACACAGCGGCTACAGTGACACATTGGGAAGACCCACGTGTCAAGGGGGGAATATGTCACATCTGGTAAAGCATTAATGCTACACTATAAATATTTCTGACTATGCAAATCATTTTTGCAGATCATGCATAATTTGTTGCAAACACGGGGGAAGAAATATTGCCTAGTTGTAATAGATGAACCTAGTGACACATTTCTTCCCCACATATGGTATCCCACAGATTATAAGGTCAGATAATGGAACTCATTTTGTAAATAAATTAATAGAACTAAGTTCTAATGCATTAGGGTTTCAGTTAAAGATTAAGGAAAACAATGGAAGAAACAGGGAGGCCATGGCCCGGATGCCTATCCCTGGTTAATTATGGATGAGAATAACTCCAAATCAAACTGGTCTTACTCCATTTGCCACCTACTGTACATCATTGTATAACTCCACCTACTATATTCTGAGCCTGAGATCACGTGACACCAAGTTGCTGATGTGAATTTGTATTCTCAAAGAAATAGTACATGGCAGACCGTTTTCTCTGCCCTCTGACATGAATGAAATAGAGAAAGCACAACAGGAACCTTCATTAGCTGAGTGGATGAATAAAATGTTGCAGACAAAAGAAGAACAAATGTCCAGTGGTCTGCCGATAATCTCTGCTCCTATCCCACAGAATGAGGCCTGGAGACCTGGTCCTGATTAAGACACTCCACCGGAAGGATTGGAGCACTCCTTGGTGGAAAGGGCCGTTTCAAATACTCCTGACAACGCCCACAGTTCTGAAAATAGCAGAGAGGCCTTCCTGGATCCATAAAAGCCACTGTAAGCCAGTTTTGCCGTTACAGGAGCCAAACCAACCGACGGGGTAGCAGAGGAAGTCCGGGTTCAAAGATGGCCCAGCGTCTCAAACCGGTGAAGAAAACAGCTGATCTGCGCCCAATTATAAAATGGCTCTCTGTAACATGTGGACAGGACTGATAAGCCTGAGCTTAATTCTGGTAGCAGGACTCTTTCTCTATCTAAAGCAGGATCCACAGGAGGTGATACCGAACCAGAAGAGATGGACATCAGACGGGACCCATCTCAGAACACTGACGGAAGAACATGACGCACATCCATTCCTACAGAATTTCTGGTATTGTTCATGGTGGCATATGCAACACTGAACCAGGTAGAAATGCACGAAAATGAAGGGGACGATTATGATGACATGTTGTAAATAAATCACATCAAAAGCCTGAGTGTACTCATACATTGTATTTCATAAAATAACGTTACAGCAGAAAATCGGAAGAAGTTGTTGCTTAAGTGAAATGAGAAAAAGTACAATGATGACATAAACAGGGCAGATTTTTTAATTCTTTTATTTTTATGATTTCAAGTATTATTCTTTTATTTTTATGATTTCAAGTATTATTCTTTTATTTTTATGATTTCAAGTATTATTCTTTTATTTTTATGATTTCAAGTATTATTCTTTTATTTTTATGATTTCAAGTATTATTCTTTTATTTTTATGATTTCAAGTATTATTCTTTTATTTTTATGATTTCAAGTATCATTCTTTTATTTTTATGATTTCAAGTATTATTCTTTTATTTTTATGATTTCAAGTATTATTCTTTTATTTTTATGATTTCAAGTATCATTCTTTTATTTTTATGATTTCAAGTATCATTCTTTTATTTTTATGATTTCAAGTATTAATCAACATTTAACTTTTAATGGTTGCCGAGGGCGGCGGGGCCGTATGAGTATTTCCCACAACATATAATCTGTTTACCGTCCGTGGGTTTTCGCTCATACAAAGTATTTTTCTTACTCGTTTTTATATTAAATGTTTTTACTTGTGATAAAAGGAGGGACTGTTGGATGGGTGCACAAACTTGTTATCACTCATGTAAAAACCTTGTGTTGCAAGGCACCTGCACTATGCCTTCCTCCCTGTGTGTGTGAGATCATTGTTATCTCTGTGTGAACCAGCCTCCTTTCCGTCTCACACACACACACCCTGTCTGAACTGTCTGTTGAATTGTGTATATAAATAAAGAGATAGGGTGTCAAAACTTTGTAGTTTCACTGCAAAGTGGGCTACCCTTGTCACAAGTAACTATGACTGTATCGTTCTTACCTCTGAGTTGACTAAATAATACCTAACACAACAGCACTCACCAGAGACCAAACAAAGAAAGATCAAAGTTCTGAGAAAAGTTCTGGGCAAAGTTCTAAGCAGAGACCTCTTGCTGGGGCAGCTGTCAAAAACTTGGTGGATGAAAGGCGCTTCAGTAGCCTAATGTGTCTGGTCAAGACTGTTTCTTTCATATGGAGAGCTGCCAGAAAATGTATATCTGGAAACAAGTCCATAAAGACACCAAAGTGGGAGGCGGTGCCAACAAGAGGGGTCATTACTGATTACGAACTATAAAGCAAGAAGATGCCAACAAATAATAGGGGATTTACCTCCTGAAAGAACCAAACCTGCAGCCCCATTTGAGTTCACAGCAGTTGACCTCTTTGGACCATACCTCGTCAAAGATGTTGTCAAGAAAAGAGTTTCCATGAAAGTGTGGGGTGTCATTTTCAGCTGCATGGCCAGCAGGGCTGTTCATGTAGATCTGGTGGACACAATGTCAACAGAGAGCTTTTTGATGACTTACCAAAGATTCACTGCAATTAGAGGACATCCAAGGAAGATCTGGTCCGATCCAGGAACAAATTTCATCGGTGGCAAGTCTATGTTAAGAGAGCTGTACCAGTTCCTGGATTCTCAAGACAAAGGTGCAATAGAGGAGATGTCAGCTCAAAAAGGCACCCAATGGGAGTGGATAATTAATCCAGCTGACTCACCTCATCTTAATGGAGCTGCTGAAGCTGCTGTCCGCATCATTAAGAAGGCACTCCAAAGTTTGGGTGCCAATACTGGCCTCAATTACAATGAGCTTCAGACAACATTCCAACTTGCTGCTAATCTCGCCAACGAGCGTGCTATTGATGCCCAGGTGCAGAGCCATGAAGATTGCATCCTATATGTATCACCCAACACACTCCTTTTGGGACGGGCCTCTCCAAGTGGTGATATCAGAATATTCGACTATGCAAGCTACCCTTATAAAAGACTCAGAGAGATGCAGCATCATGTCAAGAGATTCTGGAGATCATGGAGCCAGCTTTCTGGCCCAAACTTATTTGTGAGAAGCAAATGGCACACGTCACATCGAAATGTCACAGCTGGTGATATTGTTTGGCTATGTGACCATATGTGGTGCGGGGCCAATTCAAGTTTGGATGGGTCGTGAGTGTTAACCCAGATGCTAAGGGCATTGTGCGGGATGTAAACGTCAAAGTCATCCAAAGCTCCTGCGTTCCTGTGACAAGACTCATACCAAGCCAACCTTTGTCTGGAGTCCTGAAATAACCTGTACAAACTACTGTCCTGCACAGAGATCGGTGCCTGGTGGTTCTATTGATGGTGGAGGAACAGGTATAAAACTGAAAGGCAGTTCGCAGGTATTGATTCTGCGATCTCTCCATCGATTTCGTGGAAAGATCGAGTGGGAGGTGTTCTGGCGAACTGCTAGGTAGCCACTCCCCTCTGCTGCATCTTTCTGCGGCTTCTCTGCCTGTTAGTGATGAGAACCAGGTGGACTCAATCTCCTAGCAATCAGAGGGTGCAGGTACTTTTGGTGTGACTGACCTGTCACTCCTGTTTGAAGAAGTGCCACAGCATGAGAAGCAAATAGTGCTGGTAGCACATGGAAATTGAGAACTGTGCGAAAGTTTTCTACAAACAGGGAAGGACGGCCGGTAAGCCTCACAATGCTGTTGCTCATTTCTTGAATTTCAGTGGAGCAGCATATGGACTCTGATTGATTGTTGATAGTTTTAATATTATTGAAATCAAGAGTGTAAAAGGAAAAAAAATACACTGGGTGTTTATTGGGTAAAGTAGAAAGTGAAAAAAAAAAAGTTGATAAATATGCTAATTTATTTATTGGTGCTGAATTTTACTATAAAATATTTGCAATTTATTGTATTTTGGGATTAACTGGTTAAAGGGGTGGAAATCTGTTTGATTATTTCACAATGTATTTGTCTTGTTAATTTCAAAATGTAATGGATGTATTTCTGTTTCTTTTGAGGTTTTTGGCTGGAAGGCTAAAACACAATGGTGACCATCATACAAAATAAAGATGGATCCTAAACTGAAGGCTCTTTGAATGAAATACAGTTAAGTTTCAAAGTAGAGACTATCCCTTTCAAGTGGGGAATCACACAGTAAACCAAACCTGACAAAACTTGACAGAATCTGTTCTATTTTTTAATTTCCTCATTATCACAGTCAAACACAGATGAGGGCAATAATTTTGATTCTTCCCCTTCACAAATTGATTCTCTTTTTCATAGTGTTACTTCATCATTGCGTGGTGCATTAGACAATGTAGCCCCCCTGAAAAAGAAGGTAATTATTCATAGGAGGCTGGCTCCCTGGTTTAATTGAGAGCTACGTACTTTAAAGCACAATGTTAGAAAATTGGAGACAAAATGGCGCTCTACACACCTAGAGGATTCCTACTTAATCTGGAAAAATAGCCTACTGTTGTATAAAAAGACACTTCGCCAAGCTAGAACAGCTCATTTCTCATCATTAATAGAAGAGAATAAGAATAACCCTAGGTTTCTCTTTAGTGCAGTTGCTAAACTTACACAGAGTCATAGCTCTGTTGAGCCATCCATTCACTTAGCTCTCAGCAGTCATGACTTTATGGGATTCTTTTTAAATAAAATGTATTCTATAAAAAATTATATCATTGGGATACTCCCGAACATGATTACTTCATCCTCAGTAAGTGAGAAAGCATTGGAAGTAGCATTGGAAGTAGAACCTGATCTGTGTTTGGAGCTTCCTGAGTTTTCAAAAATATTAGCTTCATCTAAACCTTCAACTTGTATGTTAGACCCAATCCCAACCAAATTATTTAAGGAAGTGTTCCCTCTGATTACCAGCCCCATTTTAGATATGATTAATCTATCTTTAGTAAATGGATATGTACCACAGGCTTTTAAGGTAGCTGTAATTAAACCTTTACTTAAGAAACCTTCGCTTGATTGAGATGACTTGATAAATTGCAGACCTACATCCAATCTTCTGATCTAAAATGCTTGAGAAAAAAGTTGCTAATCAAGTGTGAGAGCATTTACACAGCAATGACCTGTCTGAAGAGTTTCGGTCAGGCTTCAGAGCTCATCATAGCACTGAAACAGCTCTGCTGAAAGTCACTAATGATATTCTTATGGCCTCAGATAATAGACTTGTGTCTGTTCTGGTTCTGTTAGATCTCAGTGCTGCATTTGATACAGTCGACCATAATATTCTCTTAAAAAGGCTGGAATATGCTGTAGGGATCAGGGGAACAGTGCTAGGCTGGTTTAAATCTTATTTGTCTGACAGATTCCAGTTTGTTCATGTAAATGATAAATCATCTTTAAACTCCAGGGTTAATTGTGGAGTACCACAGGGTTCAGTGCTTGGACCAATTCTCTTTACTATTTATATGCTTCAAATAGTGAGTTGTTGGTTTGAACCCCGTCCGTCTCAGTCGTTGTGTCCTTGGGCAAGACACTTCACTCACCTTGCCAGCTGATAGTGGTCAGAGTCAGCTTGATGGCACCTGTGTATGACAGCCTCACTTCTATCAGTCTGCCCCAGGGCAGCTGTGGCTGCATTGTAGCTCACCACTGTCAGTGTGTGAATGTATGCATGAAAAGGTTACTCATTGTACTGTAGAGTATTTTGGGGTGTGTGGGGACTTGATAAAGCGCTATGCAAGTTCAGCCCACTTACCATTATCAGGCAGCATGGGATAAATTCTCATTGTTACGCTGATGATACTCAGCTTTACTTATCCATAAATCCTGATGAGTCCAACCAGTTAGATAGACTACAAGCATGTCTTGAAGACATAAAAACTTGGATGACTTTAACTTTTCTGCTTCTAAATTCAGACAAGACAGAAGTTATCTTTGGGCCAGAATCTTTTAAAAAGAAACTGCTTAGTCAGTCAATTAATGTGGATGGTATTAAATTGATCTCCGGTAATAAAGTAAAAAATCTTGGTGTTATATTTGACCATGACATGTAATTTAAATCCCATATTAAACAAGTTTCTGGAATTTCCTTTGTTCACCTCCGGAACATTGCCAAAATTAGAAATATCCTATCCAGAAGTGACGCTGAAAAACTAGTCCATGCATTTGTTACTTCAAGGCTGGACTATTGTAATTCTTTACTATCAGGATGTCCACAAAATGCAGTTAAAAGCTTTCAGCTGATTCAAACTAAGAGATATCATATTTTTCCTATTTTAGCTTCCCTTCATTGGCTCCCTGTTAAATCCAGAATAGAATTTAAAATTCTCCTCCTCACATATAAAGCCCTTAATAATCTACCTCCATCATACATCAGAGATCTGATTGTTCCATATGTTCCTAACAGAGCACTTCGTTCTCAGACTGCAGGTTTCCTGGTGGTTCCTAGAGTCTCTAGAAGTATAATAGGAGGCAGAGCCTTTAGTTATCAGGCTCCTCTCCAGTGGAACCAGCTCCTGGTTTTAGTCCGTGAGGCAGACACCCTGTCTACTTTTAAGGCTAAGTTTAAATCTTTCCTTTTGATAAAGCTTATAGTTAGAGTGACTTAGGTTATCCTGAGCCATCTCTGTAGTTTTGCTGCTATAGGTTTAGACTGCTGGAGGACACAATGACCACTTTCACTCTCAGCTACATTCTCATACTACTCTCCAATTTTGCATTTTTTGCTGTTATCTCAACTTTTAACTCTATGTTCTCTTTTAACTCTATGTTTTTTCTCTTTCTAGAAGCTACACCTGGCCAGGCTCTGTGTTTAGTTGTGGCACCTTCCTGGAGGTGGTCATCGGCTAAGCTGCTGCTGCCAACAACTTAATGCTCACCTTATAAGATGATCCACTTGGCCTTGTCTTTCAACCCTGTCTCTCCTATAGTTACTGCCTGAGCTTCTACTGTCACTAACTATATGTGCTCTATTCCATACTCTAGACTTGAAGACTGGCTCAGAGTTCTTCTGCTTAGCTGTCTTTATCTCCTAGTAGAAGCCACTAAAGAAGCTACCACCATTAATGTTTTACTTTTCTTTCCCATAGAAAGTACTGCTGGATCAGTGCTTCTGTGTTCTTTTTATGTCTCTGCTCTGTTCTCTCAAACCCCCAGTCGGTCGCTGACACTGAGCCTGGTTCTGCTGGAGATTTCTTCCTATTAAAAGGGAGTTTTTCCTCTCCACTGTCGCTACATGCATGCTCAGTATGAAGGATTGCTGCAAAGTCAACGCAAGCGACTGTCTACTGTCTCTACATGCTCATCTAGCAGGAGTGAATGCTGCAGGTCACTGACTCGATGCAATCTGCTGGGTTTCCTTAGATAGAAAAACGTTTTAACCAACTTGAATAAACTGAATCTGACTGCACTGTTTAATAGTTACGATTAAATGGATTTTATGTACCTGACTTGAAATCAGTATGATTCGATTGAATTGACTTTGTAAAGTGCCTTGAGAGGACATGTGTTGTGAATTGGTGCTATATAAATAAAACTGAATTGAATTGCATAGGTGCAATAAAAACATGTTTTGTTTGTCAGCAAAGATGTATCTACAACCAGATCCTGCCCACTTATTGCAACTTAACCTGTGGATAAAAATACAAACGTCTTACCTCTGAGTCCAGTCCAAACTTGTGTGATCCGTTAGAAATCCTACAGATGCAATTACAAATGGGGAAAAAGCTCATAACGGTTTTTAACTTTTAGGATTAAACACATATAATCTAATATGTTCTTTAAACATGTTAACTTGAAATTGCCAAAAAGTCCTACTTTAGTGTTGTTCTGTGCCCTTATATGGAGTGACCTGTAGTGTATCACTGACTCCCCACCTACACATGCACAAAAGCACTACTTTTTCCTTACACTACTATACCTAACAAGTTAGTTTTTAAAAACCAACATTATTTATTTATTTTGGAAAACCCATATTTCTAGTCTTTTTTGGACATGTGCATTTATTTTCAGACACACAAAAATCTTTTTTAGATAAAGGCAGTAATCAGAGAAAGTAGAGATATAAAGTTTTGACAACAGACTTATCAGTTCACCATGTATATAAGGTGGCCATTTGAATAAAGGAAAAATTTTTACATTTTTCTCTATCGTGCAAATTGAACAGTAAAACACACTCTTGCATTGGTCAAGTGAACAGTAAATAAACCAGATCTATTCATCATTTAAATTTAGAACATTTAACACAAAACTGGTATTTCTCAAGGGACTTTAACAGATTAGTGTGGCAATTGCTGAACAGCTAAAAATACTAGTGCAATATTAGAAACTGCTTATCTGTTATGTACGGTTCAACAATATAACAGTTTCAGGCACGTGAAACTGTGTAGCAGTCTGGTTTTCAGCTTTTTCTTGTTTAGTATGATGTCAGGTTATAAACAACTACAAATATTTGAATAATACAGGTCCTTCTCAAAATATTAGCATATTGTGATAAAGTTCAATATTTTCCATGATGTAATGATGAAAATTTAACATTCATATATTTTAGATTCATTGCACACTAACTGAAATATTTCAGGTCTTTTATTGTCTTAATACGGATGATTTTGGCATACAGCTCATGAAAACCCAAAATTCCTATCTCACAAAATTAGCATATCATTAAAAGGGTCTCTAAACGAGCTATGAACCTAATCATCTGAATCAACGAGTTAACTCTAAACACCTGCAAAAGATTCCTGAGGCCTTTAAAACTCCCAGCCTGGTTCATCACTCAAAACCCCAATCATGGGTAAGACTGCCGACCTGACTGCTGTCCAGAAGGCCACTGTTGACACCCTCAAGCAAGAGGGTAAGACACAGAAAGACATTTCTGAACGAATAGGCTGTTCCCAGAGTGCTGTATCAAGGCACCTCAGTGGGAAGTCTGTGGGAAGGAAAAAGTGTGGCAGAAAACGCATTGAAGCAGTCATTTCTGCAAAAGGATTCCCGACCAAGTATTGAGTGCATAACTGTACATGATTATTTGAAGGTTGATGTTTTTTGTATTAAAAACACTTTTCTTTTATTGGTCGGATTAAATATGCTAATTTTGTGAGATAGGAAGTTTGGGTTTTCATGAGCTGTATGCCAAAATCATCCATATTAAGACAATAAAAGACATGAAATATTTCAGTTAGTGTGCAATGAATCTAAAATATATGAATGTTAAATTTTCATCATTACATTATGAAAAATAATTAACTTTATCACAATATGCTAATATTTTGAGAAGGACCTGTAT
Source organism: Girardinichthys multiradiatus (assembly GCF_021462225.1). Lineage (NCBI taxonomy): Eukaryota > Metazoa > Chordata > Actinopteri > Cyprinodontiformes > Goodeidae > Girardinichthys > Girardinichthys multiradiatus. Next base: position 4,090,494 of record NC_061797.1, read on the forward strand.
TGTGCAGTCTCTTATTCTTATTTTTTGGTTTTTCCATTTTTATCTTTGTGTGAATCAGCATGCTTCGATTACCCCAGAATTTTCCCACCGAGGGACAATATTGGATATTTATATTTTATTCTATTTCTTATTTTTAGCCAAAGTTATTAAGAGCCACTGTAGAAAGTTCAGAGCCACTTGTCAAGTCAAGTCAAGTTTATTTATATAGCGCTTTTCAGCAACAAGACACTCAAAGTGCTGTACATGAGGAAAAACACTACAATGATACAGAAAATCAAACACAGAAAAACAAATCAAATGACATTAATAATCATTGGGAGTTTACTGGTAAGAGCTGGTTCTAATCCAATCTTTCTAATAGAGGTAATTAGCTCATTAAGTCCTCTGTGGTAAGGAATTCATCCGGTGCTAGAAGAAAAATTATAATATTAATCCTTTAGGTCGCTGGTATGAGGCAGTTGTGGTACCACCATTCAAATAAGCTGGGTCACTGGTATAAAACATTTTTAGTCCAAACTTTTTAAATACTAATAATGTTTGGCTTTCACTGGCATTATATAGTTGTAATACAATCCTTTTAAGAAATCTAAAATTCTCTGGTCATTGGTGTAAAAACAGCTTTAGTCCAAATTTTCAAATACTAATAATATTTGCCTTTCGCTGGTAATCCTTCTGAGAAATCTGAAAATCTATGAAAAGTAATGAAATCACACATTTATTGTGACACATATTGTAGATATGTTTATACTGTTTAATTTGTATTGTATTGCACTCCCAAAACAAACACTTTATCCTTAGCAGGATACACTTTGAGATTCCAAAAAAACAACACAACAACATCATGCAGGGTCTCCGGAGTCACACGTTGCAGACCCCTGGAATAGGGATTGATATTTGAACATTTCTGAAAAAAAACCAAAATGTTTATTGAATAGAATATTAAGTGAATATCTAACTAAATAACTGATATTTAATTATATCTTTACATGCCTGTATGTGGGAACACAGGCCATACCACATCCTATATGTCTGGAGACTATATGAATAGGCGGCCCAGAATAACAGACTCTTATAAGTTACTGGATGTCCATAAAGGATGTCCATATTGGACCTTTGACCAAAATACAGTCAGGATAAAAATTAAATACGCTCTATTTCAATTAGGGCTTTTTACGTATTGGGATATTATTAATTTGATGTGTTTTACCAGGCTCTAAAATTATTTACATTTAACCTTAAGTTTACAAAAACACACATCAAATGTTATGCTTGTTTATATAATCATCATTGTTTATATGAAAAAGGACAAAATGGAAAAGCTGTGTGTGAAAAAAAAAAAAACTTGTCTTAAAGGATCTAAGAGGGAATATAGCAGCCAGATGCTGCTATTCAAATTCACCTGATAATCAGAAAATGTGATCAGGAGTTTTGCTAGTTTGTTGTTCTGGAGCATAGAAGTGTGTGTTCATACAATGTCAGGGAGGAGAGATATCAGTAATCGCAACTGTTGCCACCTGTCAATCTGGAAAGGGATATGTATAGATAATTTGAAGGCCTCTATTAGCATGTTCAGTGTTGAAGTTTATCATTGCAAAATTATAAACTTTTGCAATCATATTCCACAAATAAGAATATGTGTTGTGATATAATATTGTAATCAAAAATGTTGTTTTCATTAGCTGTAAGCATCAAAATCATCATAATTAACAGAAATAAAGGCTGTGTTCATTTGTTTCACTTAGTCAATTCAGATACTGAAAAAAATTACTTTTAAATAATATTGTTTGCAAGGTTTCATAGGAAACCATCCTTTCTAAAAAGAATATGGTAGCATGACTTAGGCTTGTAAATTTGGATCTAAATGATCCCCAAGACTTCTGGAGCAATATCCTTTGAACTAAAGAGACCAAAGTAGATATTTTGGTCATAAAGAACATCTATGTTTGGAGAAAACCAACCAGCAGTATAAGCACAAAGACCTCATGCCAGATGTCAAGCATGGTAGTGGATCTTTGATGATGTGGGCTTGCTTTGCAGCACAGCACCTGTTTACCTTGCAGTCAGTGAGTCCAATATGATTTCCTGCATATATCAAAGGTTTCTAGACAGAAATGTGGGACCCACTGTCTGGAGGCTCAAGCTTGGACTAAATTCTGAGATGGTACATGTGTTTATTGTTGAATTATGTTTTTATGCTCTTTGTTTTTAATACATAGCTTTTCCATTTGGGCTTCAGCTTAGATGTCAGTGTAGAATCTTTTAGACTTAAATAACTTTTTAAAAGAAGTTATTCCTGGTCCTACATGTGACGCTATAATAAAATATGGAAATGAAAGTTGAATGATTGTAGTTAAGCCCTGTTAGTGATGGTATCGACAAAAAACAAGGAAGAATTAACTGACCGCAGATTCCCCATGTGATCTCTGGCTTCTTTGTAATTCTCTTTTAAAAAAGGAACTGTTCAGTTAACAGCACCATGGCAACATGATAGAGGCAGGAATTATTCAACAGTTATGTGTAGACTATCAGCTGACAGGTGGAGAGAAACAGCAGGAACTGTATGATGCTGTTAAGGTTCTTCAGTTGACAGGTTAGGCTTTTGCAAAATGGCAAAAATGGCAAAGATTATCCACATAGACACTGATACTAGTAACACGGTTGACAAATGCTTCAATTACATTGACAGTGCATGCTCCAATGACTCAGGCGAGCATAATTAGCATATGTGCATGTAATTAAATGCACGTGCAGTTGTTGTCAGAACTCGCACATAATCTACCAACTGTATGTGGGTTATGTATGAAACTCAGCTGAAAGTCAGCCCGGATTCACTTATTGCTTTTTAAACATCAGGTCCTTCCATAAGTGTTGACGTGTTCAGGATTACTTCCTGAACATGTAAACAGTACATTAAGAAAATTTAATGTACAAGTTCGCCTGTGCCAAACAAATATCAGTCTTTCTAAATATGCAACGTGTAAACAGCTGGTTTCCCAAAAATAGATAAAAGCACAGTGCAGCTTTGAGCTGTGGGAGAAAGAGACCTTCCCTGTCAGGCATGATTCCTGCTCTGCATGAAAGTCATGTGACTTTCAATGAGGGACATTCAGATTTGTTTTTGAGGCACTGGTATAATTTTTCTTTGAAAGCAGGGAGACAGGAAATGGGGTAAAGAGTGGGGAAAACATGCAGCAAAGGTCGCGTTGGCCGAGACTCGAACCAGGGGACAGCCACGTTGAGGGACAAAGCTCTCTATACATGGGCTGTGAGCTCTAACAGTGAGCCAGTACCACGCCTGAAGAAGGACATTCAGAAAGATAATTTAGTATTTTTACTTGAAAAATAACTTCCACACATGTGCACTGAGATACTGAGACATCACTCTGAAACCGTAGTCAGCTCCTCCAAACTGATTTGTAGTGGTAAGCAAGCATGGCTTCAAGAGAGACTCGCTAAATATAATCTGTTGATTCAGTAACCTTCAGATTATGTGGAATCTTTTCATTTTTTCCATGCTGTGTGCCAGAAGAAAAATTATAAATGCTTTAAACTCACTGACCACCAATGGAATGTGACATAATGAAATATTTCTTTGACATTAGTAGTCATTTTCAGTGCAGTGTGTAATTGTTAAGCCTCTCAGTTTATGGATTTGCAAACTGATAGTTGGTCGCTCATCTCTATAATCTGTAAAAGACATATACATTATAGATGCCTGCACAACTGAATCTTCTCAAGCCCCTGCTGAGAATGATCGTGCCCAAAGAGAAGAACACTGAGAAAGCACTTTAATGCAATGTTTTCCTCTCAGCTGTGGGTTAAACAGATTCAGATGTTCCTACCATCACATCCTGACAGGCACCACAATCTCTGTTCAATATGGCTGAAAAAAAGCTTCAGGAACACAAACAGATTTTTTTTTTAGGGAAAACAAAAGAGCATTATGCACTTGTCTGAAGAAATCTTAAGACTTGTTACAGTGCTTGCAGCTCTGTGGAACTCTACATAGATGAACATTTAACAGAGCTGGTTTTGCCATTTCTTCTGCATCATATGAGTTTCTTTTCTTAAATGTCACAAGTGTATAAATTACATATAATGTATAAAAAGCCACATTACATTTTTTCTCAGTATGACATTAAACCTTTCCTGTTTTTGGTCAGTTAAGATTCCTGAAATTAGTTATTCGAAGAACTGATCTGGTTAGTAGCCCACCTTACAAATGTGTACACACACACACACACACACACACACACACACACACACACAAATGCTTTCTGCTCTGCCCACACCATTTCAACAAGACTGATATCATAACTTTGACTTATGTGTTCAGTGAGATGTTTGAATGCGGGGGTGGGGATGTGCATCGTTTGGGTCTGGGTGATTCCGGTTTGGATTTGGGTTCCTTGTTGTTGTTCTGGTTTCTGATGGTACTCTCTGTACCAATTCTGTTTGGAGGAGAGGTCAGAGGGGTTGGCATGGTTTGGGCAGGTGGGCTGACTGGAGTTATTTTAGAGGTGGTGGACTCGGCTTCTCGATGGGTTTTGGCTCTGTGGGCTCTCTGCCTTTTGTGGGTTTTGGAGTGGATTTTCTTGCAGGGCTGCTTCTGGCTGGTGTATGGGTGTTGGGCATGTGTTCTTGGGTGTGGATGTTATAGGTATTCTTTTCTCGGGGGTGATCTTTCGCAGGTGGACTTTATTTTCGGGAGGCTGGTGGGGGCCCATTTGTGCAGTGTGGGCTTTGTGTGAGCCGTTTGTTTTGGGTGCTTTTTGTTACGTTCTGTCCTCTGCTGTGTGCCGAGCTATGGTGGTGAGGTGGTGGTCCTGTGTGGTGCAACTCTGGCCAATGTGTGTGGGTGTTGCTGGGCTTAGTGGTTGCATCGGGCTTCTCTGCCTTGTACTGAGGTAAGATTTTCTTGTCTGCTGGGTGGCTCATGGTGGATGGTGTGTGCTTGAGGTTGGTGGTTTTCACTATGTCCCTGTGGATGTATGAAAGGATGTGTTGTGTTGGTGCTACTGTGGCATTGGCTCGAAGGGAGCTGTTGCTTGGCGTGGCTCTATCATTTTTGCTTGGCTGGCCTGGATGTTGGGAGATTTTGTCTCGGATGGAGTGCTGCCTCTTTGCGATGCGGGCCGTGGCCTTTCTGTGACACTCTTTGATTTGCCGGGCAGAGGTCTTTCCCTTGGGCACAGTACTGGGTGTTGTGGTGCGTCGTGGGGTCTGCTTGGCTGTCTGGCTGGCGCTGGTGGTTTTCAGTTTGTCTATGGAGTGGTGCATGTGCCTATGTTACACTGGCTGAGGGTTTGCATTTGGATGGGCCTGCTTATTGGCCACCTTAGGGTTGGTTTGCGGCGTGTTTTGTTGCTCTGCTGGTCTGGTTGTGGCAGCGATCTGGTGCCGGGCTGGGGGGGGGGGGGGGGGGGGGGGTGGTTCGGGGACTGGGCACTCTGTTGGTTCTGCGGCGTGGGTCTGGGGGTGTTTGGGCGTGTTGGTCATGTGCCCTCTTCTATGTGGCCTATTGTTTACTTATTTATTCTTCGTCAGCTCTTCTTGGAGTGGGGCTTCTCTCTTGGTGGCCGCTGTGCGCTTCCAGCTGCTGGGGCTGGTGCCGGGGCTGGGGATAGGGATTTGAGGGTTTGGCCAGTTCCGGGAGGGCGGGGGTGTTGGTCTCAGTTTTCGGTTGGCTCTTTGGGCTCAGTGCCGGCCTTCTAGGGTGTTATCTTGTATTCTCTTTATCATTCTTTCTTTCCTCTATTTTCCCTTTTGTTTGTGTCTCCCTGTCCATTACATTTGAAATAATCCCAAAGCAGTTGCTAATAAAGTTTTTTATATATATTTTAAGCGGAGTGTTGTAGCATCAGCCGTATTGCTCCACTTGTGAAAGTAAATCTGCTGGGCTTCCTCTTGGCACTCAGACAACAATTCTGAGTGCTACTCTGCTACTCCAATGGTTATGGTCAATCTGACAGAGAGAGGTATCCCAATCGTTGTGGTTTTTAGTATAACAATGGCCATCAGTGGGCTCTAGATGGACAAACTGTCTACTTTTAAGGCTAGGCTTAAAACTTTCCTTTTTGATAAAGCTTATAGTTAGAGTGGCTTAGGTTATCCTGAGCTATCTCTGTAGTTATGCTGCTATAGGCTTAGGCTGCTGGAGGACATAATGACCAGTTTCACCCTCTTCGCTACATTCTCACAGTACTCTCTAATTTTGCATTATTTGCTGTTATTTTAGTTTTTAACTTCATGTTCTCTCTTTTCTCTTCCTAGAAGCTACAAATGGCCTGACTCTGTGTCTACCTGTGACACCTTTCTGGAGGGGGGCATCGTCCAAGCTTCTGCTGGCAACAACTTAATGCTCACCCTCTACCGATGACCCACATGGCCCTGTCTTTCAGTGTTTAACCCTTTCTCTCTCCTAGACATGGCTACTGACTGAGCTTCTACTGTGACTAACTCTATGTTCTCTCTTTCAGACTCTAACCTTGAAAACTGGCTCAGAGTTTATCTGTTCTTTCTTTCTAGATGAAATGACTAAAGGAGCTACATCCATTAACATTTACTTTTCCTTCCCATAGAAAGTACTCCTGGATCAGTGCTTCTGTGTTCTTTTTGTGTCTCTGCTCTGTTCTCTCAAACCCCCAGTGGGTCGTGGCAGATGGCCGCTCACACTGAGCCTGGTTCTGGTTCTGCTGGAGGTTTCTTCCTGTTGAAAGGGAGTTTTTCCTCTTCACTGTCGCTACATGCATGCTCAGTATGAGGGATTGCTGCAAAGTCAACGCCAGTGACTGTCCACTGTCTCTACATGCTCATCCAGGAGGAGTGAATGCTACCAATCTGAATTGGTGCTATATAAATAAACAGAACTGAATTGAAATTGGATTAGATACTTTTGAAAAAGAAATGTCTGGAATCTTCTTGCTGACATCTTGGTCATTTGCTTTAGATCTGACCATGATGTCACACAAGGAATCAGTGTGTTTGAAGTGTGCTGATTTAATCAATTGTTGGAGATGAACCTATCAGAAGCTTACAAAGTCGTTACATCATTTTCTAGTGTTTCAAATTGTTCAAAGTCATTGTGATCTTAGAACATGTACAGTGTCTTGTAAAAGTATTAATTGCCCTTGAACTTTTCCACATACTGTCACATTACAAACATGAATATATTTTTATTTGAATTTTATGTGAAAGACAAGCACAACGTGATATACGATTGTGAAGTGGAAAGAAAATTATCTATGATTTAAAACATTTTTTACAAATATAAAACCGAAAAGTGCAGTGTGCAAAATCATTCAGCCCCCTTTACTCTGAGTGCATCTGATTGCCTTCAGAAGTTGCCTGATGATTGCTAATGACTAAATAGAGCCCACTTGTGTGTAAACTAATCTCAGTACAAATACAGCTGCTCTGTGACGGCCTCAGAGGTTGGTTAAGAGAATATTGGGGAGCAAACAGCATCATGACGTCCAAGGAACACACCAGACAGGTCAGGGATAAAGTTGTGGAGAAGTTTAAAGCAGGCTTAGGCTAGAAAAGATTTTCCAAGCTTTGAACATCTCATGGAACTGTTCAATCCATCATCTGGAAAAGGAAAGAGTATGACACAACTGTAAACCTACCAAGACAGGGCCGTCCACCTAAACTTACAGGCCGAACAAGGAGAACACTGATCAGAGATGCAGCCAAGAGGCCCATAGTGACTCTGGATGAACTGCAGAGATCCACAGCTCAGGTGGAGGAATCTGTCCACAGGACAACTATTAGTTGTGCACTGCACATACAGGTCCTTCTCAAAATATTAGCATATTGTGATAAAGTTCATTATTTTCCATAATGTAATGATGAAAATGTAACATTCATATATTTTAGATTCATTGCACCCTAACTGAAATATTTCAGGTCTTTTATTGTCTTAATATGGATGATTTTGGCATACAGCTCATGAAAACCCAAAATTCCTATCTCACAAAATTAGCATATCATTAAAAGGGTCTCTAAACGAGCTATGAACCTAATCATCTGAATCAACGAGTTAACTCTAAACACCTGCAAAAGATTCCTGAGGCCTTTAAAACTCCCAGCCTGGTTCATCACTCTAAACCCCAATCATGGGTAAGACTGCCGACCTGACTGCTGTCCAGAAGGCCACTATTGACACCCTCAAGCAAGAGGGTAAGACACAGAAAGAAATTTCTGAACAAATTGGCTGTTCCCAGAGTGCTGTATCAAGGCACCTCAGTGGGAAGTCTGTGGGAAGGAAAAAGTGTGGCAGAAAACGCTGCACAACGAGAAGAGGTGACCGGACCCTGAGGAAGATTGTGGAGAAGGGCCGATTCCAGACCTTGGGGGACCTGCGGAAGCAGTGGACTGAGTCTGGAGTAGAAACATCCAGAGCCACCGTGCACAGGCGTGTGCAGGAAATGGGCTACAGGTGCCGCATTCCCCAGGTCAAGCCACTTTTGAACCAGAAACAGCAGCAGAAGCGCCTGACCTGGGCTACAGAGAAGCAGCACTGGACTGTTGCTCAGTGGTCCAAAGTACTTTTTTCGGATGAAAGCAAATTCTGCATGTCATTCGGAAATCAAGGTGCCAGAGTCTGGAGGAAGACTGGGGAGAAGGAAATGCCAAAATGCCAGAAGTCCAGTGTCAAGTACCCACAGTCAGTGATGGTCTGGGGTGCCGTGTCAGCTGCTGGTGTTGGTCCACTGTGTTTTATCAAGGGCAGGGTCAATGCAGCTAGCTATCAGGAGATTTTGGAGCACTTCATGCTTCCATCTGCTGAAAAGCTTTATGGAGATGAAGATTTCATTTTTCAGCACGACCTGGCACCTGCTCACAGTGCCAAAACCACTGGTAAATGGTTTACTGACCATGGTATCACTGTGCTCAATTGGCCTGCCAACTCTCCTGACCTGAACCCCATAGAGAATCTGTGGGATATTGTGAAGAGAACGTTGAGAGACTCAAGACCCAACACTCTGGATGAGCTAAAGGCCGCTATCAAAGCATCCTGGGCCTCCATAAGACCTCAGCAGTGCCACAGGCTGATTGCCTCCATGCCACGCCGCATTGAAGCAGTCATTTCTGCCAAAGGATTCCCGACCTAGTATTGAGTGCATAACTGTACATGATTATTTGAAGGTTGACGTTTTTTGTATTAAAAACACTTTTCTTTTATTGGTCGGATGAAATATGCTAATTTTGTGAGATAGGAATTTTGGGTTTTCATGAGCTGTATGCCAAAATCATCCGTATTAAGACAATAAAAGACCTGAAATATTTCAGTTAGTGTACAATGAATCTAAAATATATGAATGTTAAATTTTCATCATGACATTATGGAAAATAATGAACTTTATCACAATATGCTAATATTTTGAGAAGGACCTGTATGTGGTCTTTATGGAATAGTGGCAAGAAGAAAGCCATTGTTAAAAGAAAACTACAAGGAGTCTTGTTTGGAGTCTGCAAAAGACTTGAGAGTGGGACGGAGGTTCACCTTCCAGCAGAACAACGACCCTAAACATAAAGCCAGGACTACAATGGAATGGTTTAAAACAAAGCATATTCATGTGTTAGAATGGCCCAGTCAAAGTCCAGACCTAAATCCAATCGAGAATCTGTGGCAAGATCTGAAAACTGCTGTTCACTAACGCTCTGCATCTAATCTGACTGAGCTTGAGCTGTTTTGCAAAGAAGAATGGGCAAAATTTTAGTCACTAGATGTGCAAAACTGGTAGAGACATACCCTAAAAGACTTGGAGCTGTAATTGCAGCAAAAGGGGGTTCCACAAAGTATTGACTAAGGGGGGCTGAATACTTTTGCACAATGCCCTGTTCAGTTTTTTATTTGTAAAAAGAAAATAAATCATGTATAATTTTTGTTTCACTTCTCATTATATACCACTTTGTATATAATTTCACATAAAATTCCAATAACAAATATTTATGTTTGTGGTTGTAATGTGACAATATGTGGAAAAGTTCAAGGGGTATGAATACTTTTATAAGCCATTGTACTCTTAGTAGATAGAAATAATTTTGGTATTCCTAAATGACCTAAAACAGGAAAACTTTGTCTGATTTGATGTCAGGCTGTTTCAGTCAGTCTGTGTAGATATCTGGTTTGAACTGTATGTGTCACAGAACTCTTCTCCTAATAGGCAGGTTGTCAAAAGATGTGAATGTATCTTCAATTTTCAGCCAATACTCCAAACTTTGTATAAATGTGCAGCATAACCTGGCAAAAACATTCCATAAAGATCAGTGAAAACACCACATGGTGTTTGCTACTGAGGGTGACTATAATTTGTTTTACTTCATATTAAAGCCAGTTTAAATTTGAAGAAGTAACACGCCTGACATTATCTCTGTTTGCTTCCTGTTCACTGGTTTCCTGTGTAATAAAACTGAGAAGAGCTGAAGAACAGATCATAGTTATTTGCTATAAAAACAATGTGCTCTTTTATAGTCATTTCACTACACTGTGGTTCAGGATCGTCTCATAGAAATTAAATGGTTACTTTAATGTTTTTAGAGAGGGGTTCAGTTAAGAGGTGACGAGCAGCCAACATTTTACATTCAGTAGATAATCTCCCAGCATCTTAATTTTGTATCAGTACAAATTAGTTTAAGTTAGTTTCAGACATATAAATAAGATTGGAACAAAGATTTATACCACCTTAAATACATCTGATCTAAAAGATATTATAGCACAAAAAGCTATTTTAGAAACCTTTAAACTTCTGTCATGTTCACATTGGACAACAGTGGAGATTCAAGCCAAAGATGATTTTGAATTTTTATTATAGCTGCCTGTATAAATCTAATGTAAAAAAAATAAAAAAATCAATCTTTAAATTATGTCCAAATCTTAACTTCATCTAGATCTAGATAATCTTAACCAGAGGAGTTTAAATAATTAATATTTGTTTGCAGCTGTCTTTGGCAAAAGATGTTATAAAGCCTTCATTCAAAGTAATATTTTGGGGTTTCCAAACCATTTATATACTGATTTGTTGTGTGGTTAAAGCTCCTTTGGGGCAAGTCTCTCAGGCTTTATTTATGAAATATTTGGTAATGTTACAAACTTCCTCTGGTTCTGATTTGATCATTAGAAATTTGATCAGAGTTAATACACCTGTCCGGTCTTTTGGTATTCAACTCTTCCATCCTACAGACTTTAAAACTGGCTTAGAACGCATCAGTTTAGTTTTGTTTCTGCCCTAGATGAAGCCACTAAAAAAGATACTGCTGCCATTAACTCTAGTTTTTTTGACAAAGAACGTAGTTCTGGATCAGTGATCCTGTGTTATTTTGTCTGCTCTGTCTTCTCAATCGCCCAGTCGGTTGTGGCAGATGACCGCTCACCAAGTTTGCTTCTGTTGGAGGTTTCTTCCTGTTCAAAGGGAGTTTTTCCTTTCCACTGTCGTTACATGCATGCTCAGTATGAGGGATTGCTGCAAAGTCAACAACACAATGCAAGCGACAGTCCACTGTCTCTACATGCTCATCCAGGAGGAGTGAATGCTGCAAGTCACTGACTCGATATAATCTGCTGGGTTTCCTTAGAAAGAAAATCTTTTAACCAATATGAATAACAAAGTGAACTTGACTGCATCGTTTAATTTGTTTAGTCTCACAGTTGTCTCTCCATAAGCTGTTGAACATGGAGGCCTGCATCAGCAAAATCACTTTTTGTTACCATTTCAGCTTTCTATGGACTTTAATGACTCTGCAGAAGTTACAAATTGTAATCACTGCATCAGAATAATTTCTTATAGTTTCATTGTTGAAACATAAAGCTTTTATATTATGATGAAAGTCTCTTTCCCATAGTTAGTTGGTAAGTGAGAACCTGGTCAACAGTGCTGCCTGCTCAGCCCTCTGGACTTCACAGTGGAAACAGGCTAAACAAAGGTTCTAGGAAAATAAGTTCCACAAGGAAAAAATATTCCATGTCCCATAGTCCACGTGCATCTTTTTTTACCTGCAAGACTCAAACCAACATTTCACCACTGTGGCTATGAAATCTTTTGTACATGAGGCACCTTTTAGCAAATTAGAACATCCATTGTCTTTATCTGGAGGAAGCCAGAGTGCCCGGAGAGAGCGCACGCATGCACAGGGAGAACCTCCAAACTCTGTGCAGAATGATCCCAGGACCTTCTTACAACTAGGCAACAGTGCTAACCATTGCGACACCATGCAACAATAAAAAAAAACCTGTAGACTGCATCCAGACAGAGTAACTATTTTTCACAAACTAATGCAAAGTCAACAACATAATGTGAACTCTGTCATTCAGTTTAGCTGTGTGTTGCACATGGGATGATCATTGTAACAGACTGCAGCCTACTGTTTAAGCACACATAAGAACCTATTTGAAGAGTGAAATAGATTTTGAGTTACAGTAATTTCACTAGGAGGTGTGTTATTTGTAAAAAAAATAAAAGAAGCAATTTATCGAATAATAATAATCAGTTAAAAAAAATCACAGGCTGGTCTGAAGTAGCCTCACTCTAAATTAAACAAAGCAGACCCAAGAGAGGACATTGATCTAAATCAAGGCAGCTAATTTTAAAGTCTCTCTACTGCCCTCTTCTGTTCACTATTCTTTGATGAGACTTAACAGTCAATAAAGACAAGCTTCAAAAAGGTTCTCCTGTTCAGATCAGTGTAAATCCTGTCTGTGTTAGAAATGATGAGAAGGCCTGTGCAGATTCAGGATGAAGAGCTGAGTGGCTGCTGGTCAGCCTGCTGTGCAGCTCCAGGCACTAAGGTCATAATGTTCTGACCTGAACAGCAGCTCAGTCAGAGCGTTCAGTACGATTTATTCATATCAGTCAAATACAGAGTTAACTGTTTAAAGATGACAAGAACATCATTCATGATATTTGCAGAGGCACCACACCCACTGCAGAGTCTTGGAACCAACAGGATGGTCTTGTTTCCAGCTGAACCAGATGGTAAACAGGAAGAAATGTTTTTTTCTGGCTCATTCTTGAAAATCAAAAACCAGTACAATAAAGTACAGATATTTTAGTGGGTAGATAGAATCTTTGTTTGCTGTGAGAAATTCTACACATTATTAACACAGTTTACATTCACACTCTGGTTTTGTTTGCGCTCACATATAAATACACTTTAAACAACAAAATTGCTTTTTTATCGTTTACAAGAAACAATTTTTATTAAGCTAAACCTTCAGTATAAGACAATGTTTTAGTTATAGTCAATTTGCTAATTAGTCCAAAGCTGAAAGCATGCAACTTTCCCTCTTAGCTGTTCCTACAATCCAACATACGCGGTGTTGCAGTGGCTCATATTTACAGCTGAAACCAGATATTTACATTAACAATGTATATATAAAAAGACACATAATCATTTTTCATCAATGTCATGACCCTGATGACATTAAATCAGACAAAACTTTGACTGTTTCAGATGAGTCAGGATTAGCAAAGTATTTATCTTTGCGTTTCTCTTTCTTTACTAGGAAGAAGCCATTACTCTAAAAGCAACATAAAAAGCCAGATTACTAAATGCAAATGTAAGTAGAGGCATAACTGGAAACATTTTCTGTAGTCTGATGACAGCACAATCCAAGTATTGGGCCATAATGATCATAACTGAATGAAAAAGAGGGAAAGTTTAGAAGCATGGGATCACCATCTTAACTATGAAGAATGGTGGTAGCAGAATCATGTGTGGGTGCAGGAAGGAATGGTGCAATTTATTAAATGGCATTATGAGAAAAAGAACATTACGTGAAAATATTAAATAAACTTCTCAAGAGAACAGCCAGCATGGGCACAAAGGGCCTTACAAATGGACCATAAGAACACCATGGAATTAGTTACAAAGTGTCTTAAGGGCAATAGAGTTAATGTTGAGTGGACATCAGAATGCCCTGAACTGAAAATGTGTGTGTGAACAAGGTGGACTACAAACATGACAGTTCTGTCAGGAGGAATGGGCCAAAATTCCAACTATTATAAGACGCTTGTAGAAGTTTAATTCAAAATGTTTCACACAAGTCATACAGTTTAAAATGCAGATCTAACAAATACTAGTATAAGTATGTAAGTATTTGCGGCATTTAGCAAAAATAAATGAGTTTGTTAATCCTAACTGACATGAAGGAAATGTTTAGTCTGATTTAATGTCACAGTGAGAAAAAAACTGTTTGTGTCTGTGTTACAGTGTATTTATACATCTGATTTCAAATGTATATCCAAGCACTGTAACTCCTCAACTATGAAACTGTGTTATATTGGTCCCCTCAGCTAAAGTCCTTTCTGACAGTTCTAAATATTAAACCATAATAAATATTTATAGTGAAGGGCTAAGTCATTAGATTGAACTTGAATTCATCTAGCCTTTTCTCTTCCCCAGTTGCTCTGAGTTATCTTTATTATGATGTAATGTGATATGAATCAGGACACTGAAAAATCAAATTGAAATATAATAATTTTGTTATTGCCCGGATACTTTAGAAACATGAACTGATTCCTTTTCAAACATGCGCTGATCCAACTGAAACAGCGGAACACTGAAGAATCTGAAACGAACTGCATTAAAAACAATAGTAAAATAACTGGAACAGATTAGACTTGCAATATATATATATATATTTATTATATACATTAATTATATATATAATTATATATATATAATAAAAACAGCTCCAGATCATCACACCACCACCGCCATATATTACTGTTGGTATGATGCTCTTTTTCTGAAATGCAGTGTTACGTTTACACCAAGATGTAATGGGACAAACACCTTTCAAAACGTTCCAGTCCACAGAGTATTTTACAAGAAGTCTTGGGGATCAAGATGTTTTCTAGAAAAATTGAGACGAGCCTTAATGTTCTTTTTGCTCACCAGTGGTTTTTGTCCTGGAACTCTGCCATGCAGGCTATTTCTACCCAGCCTCTTTCTTATGGTGGAGACAGGAACTCTGACCTTAACTGAGGCAAGTGAGACCTGCAGTTTGGATGTTGTTGTGGGGTCTTTTGTGACCTCTTGGATGAGTCGTTACTGCACTCATGGGGTAAATCTGGTCTGCTGGCCACTCCAGGGAAGGTTCATAACTGTTCCATGTTTTCTGACATTTGTGGTCGCTGGAGTCCCAACGCTTTAGAAATGGGTTTTTCCAGACTGATAGATCTCAATTACTTTCTCTCTCATTTGTTCCTGAATGTCTTTGGATCTCGACATGATGTCTAGTTATTGAGGATCTTTTGGTCTACTTCACTCTGCCAGGCAGATCCTATTTAAGTGATTTATTGATTGAGAACAGGTGTGGCAGTAATCAGGCCTGGGTGTAGCTAGAGAAAGTGAACTCAGGTGTGATAAAGCACAGTCATGTTTTAAGAGGGAGGGCATTTACTTTTTCACACAGGGTCATGTGGATTTGGATTTGTTCTCTCCCTTAATAATAAAAAGCTTAATTTAAAAACTGCATTTTGTGTTTGGTGTGTGGTCTTTGATATTTTTAAATTTGTTTAACAATCTGAAACACTTAAGTGTGACAAACATGCAAAAATAAGAAATCAGGAAGGGGGCAAACAGTTTTTCACAGCACTATAGATGTCCACCCCACAAATCTGGCCTCAATGGAGGAGTGGCAAGTAGAAAGCATTTGTTGAAACCAAGACATAAGAAGTCTTATATAATGTTCGCACCAATCACACAGAGGGAGCAGCAAACACATGGAAGGTCCTCCGCTCAGATAAGACCTAAATTAAATGTCTTGGCCCACATGCAAAATCCTGTTTGTAGAGAAAAACACAAAGGATTTTGTGTAGCGGAGAGATGTTGGTTTTCAACTAACTGCACATCACTTTCAATAGACCATCATCTTGGTGAAACATGATTGTGGAAGCAATGCTAAAAGAAAATCGGTTGCAGGAATTCAACCCTAAACATACAGCCAGAGCTACAATGCAGTGGTTTAGATCACAGCATTTTCAGGTGTTAAAATAGCCCAGTCAAAGTCCAGACCTAAATCTAATATTGAATCCGTTGCAAAGACTTGAAAAGGAATGATTATAGACGCGCTTATATAAATTTCAATTTGACTGAACTTGAGTTATTTTACAAAGAAGAATAGGCCAACATTTTAGTCACCTGGTTGAGAAAAAAAAACCAAAAGACCTGCAGCTGCAGCAGGTTCTACAAAGAATACAAAAGCATTCCACTGTTTCCAAACTGTGAATCTTCAACTTCCCAATTAGCTGCAGATTTTTGTTGGTCTGCAACTTAAAAGTTCTATAAAAATGCATTAAAGTTTGTAGTTTGCAACGTGACAAAATGTGAAGAAGATAAGGTGTGTGAATACCTTTGCAAAGTCTCTGTTGCATCTAGTAATTAAAAAACAGGTCTGAGAAAAAAACTTGCAACAACATTTACAAAAAAATATATATTTAACAGAGTTCCATGCAATAATAATGTTTGGCACTTGTACTTTTTATCATTAAACAGTTCCAGTAAATGAATAAACTCCGCCTCATCACAATAAAACCTACTTAAAACAGGATAAAAGCCAAAATAACTATCAGCTGCAAAGATCAAGTGTTTGGAAATGCTACAGCCCCACCGGCCTGCACAGCAGAGAAGGCAAGAGGGACAAATGTTGGTTTTTAACAATGATTCTACAAACTTCTGACAGGATTGGAAAAAATGAAGTGCTTCAATGTAGTTAGAATATATGTCAGTTCTAACAGATCCGGCGATCGTTAATAGTAATGGTGTATTCTCAGACTGGTGGTCAGTTTCCACCTCCAAACACTGAACCTTGTAGATCTGTGCAGCTTTTTACTGAGAAATACCAAGGACGTTGAAGCAGAGCTACTCTGGATCTGTTTATAGACTGGCCAAACAAACGGCATGTGAGAGGAAGCAACTAGCTGCTGTTTTTACCCAACAGCTATAAAAGGACAAGGATCTTCTGTCCTCTGCAGCATGTCCACTTCATTCTTCATCTGTCCCCTCTGAGGCCTTTGAGGAACCTGTTGAGAGGAAAAGTTCAACAGGGGAAAAGTAAAAGTACTGCTTCAGAGTGTGGTGGGGACCTAAAAGCATCATCTTAGATGATTTACAGACGTTAGGAGGACACAGAGGGAAAGCTTTGTTAAACAGAACAAACGGTTTTCCTGCAGAACAGAGAACTGAGTTTAGTCTGCTGATTTCAGGACTTCCAGGAAAGACTCTGAGCAGTGGCTCTCTGGCAGATTCAATAGGGATCATTTAGGATCATTATGATTCTGGAAAAGATCCATTGTGTTCCAAGAGTGTAAATGTCAGTGTCACTGCATTCCACCCATCCATCAGCAGCAGCGTTTTCCTTCAACGAAGCTTAGTTATTGTGGTCGAAGACAAAGCAGTCAGTACTTGTCCTTCAGGAATGTTCCTATAAAGTAATGTCTCCATGAGCCACACTGTCTCAGTCTGGAGGAGTTCTGGAGAACAGAAATATGTTGGGAGTAAACAGTGTAGTGGAACCGGAGGGGATGGGGTGCTGATCATATCAAAGTGTCTTGCTGAAGTAAAGTCACTTGTTACAGCAGAGTTTCGTCTTCTTTATGAGGGATTCTGCTGCATGGCTTCTAACGTGTGCTTTGGGTTTAGAGACACATCTTCAGCTTAAACCAGATTTTTACAACCAAACACTAAAAGACAGCCCATTGTTTTATTCCTTGCCTTCAATACTAAATAAGACTAAACATTTTCTACACCAGTTCAGCTTAGATTACCAAAATTATTTAAATCTCCTAAATGCCATTAATGAGATATTCCTTAGTATTGGGCAGAATTGTATTTTAAATTGTATGATTTGGCACAACCTTTTTGGGTATCCAACAAGCTGACAATAGCTTGATAGAAAAGGTTTGCAGGCCGCCTTGCTCTCACACACCTTTTCAGCTCGGTCCACAAACAGCCAGTTCTATGGGTCTGAGATCAGGGCTCTGTGATGGCCACTCCAAAACATTGACTTTGCTGTCCTTAAGCCACTTTGTAACTAATGTGCTGTTTCATTCCTATATGCTATGATGGCGGGACATTCCCATGGTGTTTATACTTGCATGTAATTCTTTGAACCGATAGATGTGGCACCTTCAGGCATCTGGAAATTGTACGCAGGAAAAAAACAGACTTATGGAGGTCCACAGTTATCCTGTTGATTTCTTTTGACCTCTCCATGATACCTCACATGGAAGCAGTGCGTTTGAGGTGTTAGCTTAGAGTAGATCTACAGGTGTGCCTATAATTAACTCACATTTCATGAATTAACCTATAGGAAGCTTTTAAAGCCATGACATCATCTGGGCTTTCCCAGACTGTTTAAAGGCATAGTAACAACGATGTATTTAACCTTTAGAACTGAAAAAAGCAACAAAAATATCTCTCTTATTATTCTGACATTTAGCAAAGAGAAATAATTTTGGTAATTTCAACTGAGTTTAAACAAGAAAGGTTTGGTCTGATTTAATGTCAGAAAAGATCTTATGTGTCTTTTTAAACACTGTATATAAATATTTCCTTTCAGCTGTATATTGGGGCCTGGCAGCTGGGCTCCTTTCTGTGCTTTACTGGTATGATGTCCCTCCAGCTGTGAGCTCTGCAGTCGGTCAGGGAGTATTCCCCCTCGGCTCCCCCGAGATGTGATTCTGCTCATCGAGCTGATCCAGGACAAAAGTTACCTTCTTTTTCTCACATTGCTCTCGGAGCGGTAAAGTTCCTCGTAGGACTGGTAGAAGACGTTGAGCTTACTGCCGCCCCAGGCTCTCCAGACAACCAGGCACCACTCCATGTTTTCCTTCTGCTGGAAGCCACATACGACTGTGTCCTTTGCCACCAGAGCAGCTTCCTCCAGGGTCCTGAGAGGAAAGAACCAAAGAGAGAGGAGAGAGGACATGAGGAACACAGGATAGAAATGGATCTGTACAGAGTGAGGAATGAGCTGGTAAAACATGTCTGTTTGTCATGTCATTCGCTTTCCCTAGAAACTCATAGGCAGCTCTGGAAGGCAGCTTGCTTAAAAGCCATCGGGGCACTAAATTTATTGCCTGTGTAATTAGCAAAAAACTTGTAAAGAACTAAAGATACTAAAAGACAAGCAATAAACAATGTTGGGAATGAGCTGTCTTCTCAGAAATTAAATAATTTATGAGGGATGTGTACTCTAAGCTCATTTGGCCATGGATAAAAAACAGGCCTGAATTATCCACTTCCATACTCGTTTCATCTTTCCGAGGAGCATCGTTAACCTGTTCCTGTGTTAGTCCAAACTGTGGGATTTACAGCCCTGCAACTCTGACCTCTGATCCCTCTTCCCTTGAGCTCTAAAGACTCCAAGGAAGCTGGTGCTTTAAGAGGCTACTATGTCCAACAGAACCAAACTAGTCTGGACCACTGACTACAACCTCTGTGTGCTGTATGAAGACTAACAGAACAATAACATTGGATCATAGTGTTTCTAATGGTGGCAAATATTCATGTATGAAGTAATGAGCCCTGCTCTCTACAATACATGTAAGTGTGAAATACAAGTTTAACTTGGTAAACAGGAGGTCAGCATCTTATAATATCCTCAGATACATTCCAGCATGCCATTAAAGCTACAAATAAAAATCATCTTGGTTAAATGCGTCAGGATCAAATTTAGGCAAGGCCTGTTTTAAATAATAACGACAAACTTCTGGCTTTAAGCAATTAAACGGCAAACCCAAAGCTTCTGATGCATCCTTTTCCATGTTGGAAAAAAATCAGAAAGAAAGCACATTAAAGTTGAAAATTAGAGAATCTGAGACCTCTAATAAACCCGAAGTTCAAATTTGTCAAAGGTTTGGAACATTAACATACAATAATAAATGTTTGCTACAAACACCAACTGCTAAAAGAGCAAAGAAAGTTACTGCAGTAGAAAATGAAGCAGGGAATCCCAGAATGTTGCACAAGGCCCGTTTTTACTTCAGTAATGATCCGGATCAGCCAACATGCAAATTTTCACATGGCATAAAAACAACTTAAGAAAAAATATGCCTTTCAGATGAGTGTCCCAACATTTTCAAAACAGCATCAGTTCTTCTAGGTACACTTGCACACAGTTTATGAAGGAACTCGGCTGGTAGGTTGTTCCAAACATCTTGGAGAACTAACCACAGATCTTCTGTGGATGAAGGCTTTCTCACATCCTTCTGTCTCTTCATGTAATCCCAGACATACTCCATGATATCAGGGCTCTGTGGAGCCAGACCATCACTTCCAGTAAGTCTTGTTCTTCTTTACGCTGAAGATTAGTTCTTAATGACTTTGGCTGAATGTTTGGATTCGCTCACTTAGCATGTTGCAAAGTGATAAAAATAATCAATCATTATTTATATTTCTGAAGGCATTATTTTTCACACCTGCCTAAACGTTTGTACAGTACTGTGTAGATATATATATATATATATATATATATATATATATATATACTTGTACTATATATATACTCGTACTCGTCGTCTTCCGCTTATCCAGGACCGGGTCGCGGGGGCAGCAGACTCAGCAGAGACGCCCAGACGTCCCTCTCCCCAGACTCCTCCTCCAGCTCCTCCAGGGGGAGCTCAAGGCGTTCCCAGGCCAGCCGAGAGACATAGTCCCTCCAGCGTGTCTTGGGCCGTCCCCTGGGCCTCCTCCCGGTGGGACGTGCCTGGAACACCTCCCGAGGAAGGCGTCCAGGAGGCATCCGGTACAGATGCCCAAGCCACCTCAACTGGCTCCTCTCGATGTGGAAGAGCAGCGGCTCTACCCCGAGCCCCTATCGGATGGCCGAGCTCCTCACCCTATCTCTAAGGGAGTGCCCGGCCACCCTACGGAGGAAGCTCATTTCAGCCGCTTGTATCCGGGATCTCGTTCTTTCGGTCATGACCCAAAGTTCATGGCCATAGGTGAGGGTAGGAACGTAGACCGACCGGTAAATTGAGAGCTTTGCTTTTCGGCTCAGCTCTCTCTTCACCACAACGGACCGGGACAGCGCCCCCATTACTGTGGCAGCCGCACCGATCCGTCTGTCGATCTCCCACTCCATTCTTCCCTCACTCGTGAACAAGACCCCGAGATACTTAAACTCCTCCACTTGAGGCAGGAACTCCCCTCCAACCTGAAGAGGACAAGCCACCCTTTTCCGGTCGAGTACCATGGCCTCGGACTTGGAGGAGCTGATCCTCATCCCAGCCGCTTCACACTCGACTGCGAACCGCCACAGCACATGCTGTAGGTTTTGGCTAGCGGGGGCCAGCAGGACCACGTCATCTGCAAAAAGAAGAGACAAAATCCACTGGTCCCCAAACCAGAGCCCCTCCGGCCCTTGGCTGCGTCTAGAAATCCTGTCCATAAAAGTTATGAACAGAACCGGTGACAAAGGGCAGCCCTGCCGGAGTCCAACATGCACCGAGAACAAGTCTGACTTACTGCCGGCAATGCGGACCAAGCTCCTGCTCCGCTTGTACAGGGACCGGATGGCCCCTAATAAAGGCCCCCCGATTCCATACTCCTGGAGCACCCCCCACAGGGCATCATGAGGGACACAGTCAAATGCCTACTCCAGGTCCACAAAACACATGTGAACTGGTTGGTCAAACTCCCATGAACCCTCAAGCACCCTGTAGAAGGTATAGAGCTGGTCCAGTGTTCCACAGCCGGGACGAAAACCACACTGCTCCTCCTGAAGCCGAGGTTCGACTATCGGTCGGACTCTCCTCTCCAATACCCTGGCGTAGGCCTTACCAGGGAGGCTGAGGAGTGTGATCCCCCCTAAAACATCCAGAGACTTGAGGTACTCAGGGCGGATCTCATCCACCCCCGAAGACTTGCCACCGCTGAGCTTTTTAACCACCTTGGTGACTTCAGCCTGGGTGATGAAAGAGTCCAACCCTGAGTCCCCAGCCTCTGTTTCCACCACGGAATGCGTGATCGCAGGATTGAGGAGATCCTCGAAGTACTCCTTCCACCGCCCGATAATGTCCTCAGTCGAGGTCAGCAGTCTCCCAACCCCACTATAAACAGTGTTGGCGAAGCACTGCTTCCCCCTCCTGAGGCGCCGGACGGTTTGCCAGAATCGCTTCGAGGCCAACCGGTAGTCCTTCTCCATGGCCTCACCGAACTCCTCCCAGGCCCGAGTTTTTGCCTCTGCCACAGCCCGGGCCGCAGCACGCTTGGCCTCACGGTACCCCTCAGCCGCCTCAGGAGTCCCACAAGCCAACCACAGCCGATAAGACTCCTTCTTCAGCTTGACAGCATCCCTTACTGCCAGTGTCCACCACCGGGTTCTGGGATTTCTGCCGCGACAGGCACCGCAGACCTTACGGCCGCAGCTACGGGCAGCAGCATCGACAATAGATGCGGAGAACATGGTCCACTCGGACTCTATGTCTCCAACATCCCCCGGGATCTGGTCGAAGCTCTCCCGGAGGTGGGAGTTGAATACATCCCTGGCCGAGGGCTCCGCCAGGCGTTCCCAGCAGACCCTCACTATGCGCTTGGGCCTGCCAAGTCTGTCTGGCTTTCTCCTCCTCCAGCGGATCCAACTCACCACCAGGTGATGATCAGTGGACAGCTCAGCCCCTCTCTTCACCCGAGTGTCCAAAACATGCGGCCGAAGGTCTGATGATACGACAACAAAGTCGATCATCGACCTCCTGCCTAGGGTGTCCTGGTGCCAAGTGCACTGATGGACACCCTTATGTTTGAACATGGTGTTCGTTATGGGCAATCCCATAGCCTCGCGTCTCCCGTTCGGGCTTGGCCCGCCGGGTCCCGCGAGGAGCAACCCGGCTACCAGGCGCTCTCCGACGAGTCCCGACCCCAGGCCTGACTCCAGGGTGGGACTCCGGCTCCGCCGTATCGGGCGACGTCACGTGCCTCGATATTTTGGTCCTCATGAGGGATTCTTGAACCACTCTTTGTCTGACCCATCACCTAGAGCCTGTTTGCCATGGGAGACCCTACCAGAGGCATTTAGGCCACAGACAACATAACCTCTAGGATCATTTGAGCACTCAAACCCCTCCACCACGTTAAGCTGGGGACAATGAAACTGAAACACCTGTCATTTTAGTGTGGGAGGTTTCATGGCTAAATTGGACCAGTCTGGTAGCCAGTCTTCATTGATTGCACATTGCACCAGTAAGAGCAGAGTGTGAAGGTTCAATTAGCAGGGTAAGAGCACAGTTTTGCTCAAAATATTGAAATGCACACAACATTATGGGTGACATACCAGAGTTCAAAAGAGGACAAATTGTTGGTGCATGTCTTGCTGGCGCATCTGTGACCAAGACAGCAAGTCTTTGTGATGTATCAAGAGCCATGGTATCCAGGGTAATGTCAGCATACCACCAAGAAGGACGAATCACATCCAACAGGATTAACTGTGGACGCAAGAGGAAGCTGTCCGAAAGGGATATTTGGGTGTTAACCCGGATTGTATCCAAAAAACATAAAACCACGGCTGCCCAAATCACGGCAGAATTAAATGTGCACCTCAACTCTCCTGTTTGCACCAGAACTGTCCGTCAGGAGCTCCACAGGGTCAATATACACGGCCGGGCTGCTATAGCCAAACCTTTGGTCACTCATGCCAATGCCAAACGTCGGTTTCAATGTTGCAAGGAGCGCAAATCTTGGGCTGTGGACAATGTGAAACATGTATTGTTCTCTGATGAGTCCACCTTTACTGTTTTCCCCACATCCGGGAGAGTTACGGTGTGGAGAAGCCCCAAAGAAGCATACCACCCAGACTGTTGCATGCCCAGAGTGAAGCATGGGGGTGGATCAGTGATGGTTTGGGCTGCCATATCATGGCATTCCCTTGGCCCAATACTTGTGCTAGATGAGCGCGTCACTGCCAAGGACTACCGAACCATTCTTGAGGACCATGTGCATCCAATGGTTCAAACATTGTATCCTGAAGGTGGTGCCATGTCTCAGGATGACAATGCACCAATACACACAGCAAGACTGGTGAAAGATTGGTTTGATGAACATGAAAGTGAAGTTGAACATCTCCCATGGCCTGCACAGTCACCAGATCTAAATATTATTGAGCCACTTTTGGGGTGTTTTGGAGGAGCGAGTCAGGAAACGTTTTCCTCCACCAGTATCACGTAGTGACCTGGCCACTATCCTGCAAGAAGAATGGCTTAAAATCCCTCTGACAACTGTGCAGGACTCGTATATGTCATTCCCAAGACGAATCGATGCTGAATTGGCCACAAAAGGATACCATACTAATAAATTATTGTGTCTAAAACCAGGTGTTTCAGTTTCCTTGTCCAACCCATGTATATACACACATACATACATAATATACACACATACACTACCGGTCAAACGTTTTAGACACACTTTCTCATTTATGAAGGTTTTCTTTATGTTTATGATTATTTTCATTGTATGTAGATTTTCACTGAAGGAATCAAAACTGTGAATGAGTACATATGGAATTATGTAGCAAACCAAAAATTGTAAAAGAACTTTAAATATGTTTTATATTCTTGATTCCTTAAAGTAGCCGCCCTTTGCTGTGACGACTGAAATATTAACCTTTGGCCGTCTCTCAATGAACCGCTGGAAAGTTCTTTCAATACTCTTTGGAAAACCATTTTAGGTGACCACCTCATGAAGCTCTTGGAGAGAATGCCAAGAGAACAAAGCAGTAATCCAAGCAAAGGGGGCTATTTAGAAGAATCTAAAATATAAAAATGTTTAGAGTTATTTCACACTTTTTGTTTACTATATAATTCCATCTGTGTTCATTTGTAGTTTTGTTGCCTTTGGTGAGAATCTACAATGTAAATAGTCATGAAAATAAAGAGACCCATAAAGAGAAAGTGTATCTAAAACCTTTGACCAGTAGTGTGTATATATAGAGCACAGTGCTAGGTCCAGTCTACACTGCCTTTGGTAATGTGTGTGTGATGGGTTGGTTGGCTGTTAAATGAGTTGGTCCTGTGACAGGCTACTTGTAAAAGGTCATGCCTCTGTCTTTTGACTAATGACAGTTGGAGACAGGCTTGAATTAAAATGTGCCCCATGTGGCAGATGCCCTAATTTTGGAATATACTGTATAATATAAATAAGTGTTGCATTTAAAGGGATATTCAAAGCTAAAACATTCTATTTGTGTAAATTGTGTGATTTTTTAAAATTATTTTAGGGTTAGGGATTTCTTTAAGTACTTCAAAGATAAAAGGTTACAGTTCAGCTCTCTAAATCTTCTAATTCGTCACACATTTTTAAGGCAAAGATTTTAGTCCCAAAACTGTTATCTGGATTAGAATGACATGAAAATAATGCCTTCAAGTATTAACAACGGCTTAGATGGAATGCTGCACCTAGCAGATATTTTTCATACCAAACGAGGAATCGCTCCCAGTTCTAAACGTACTCTTTTCACTACTAAAGTAAAAATCACAGAAAACTATGTTTTTCTGCATTTGTTTTAGTTTTTTAATTTACAATACATGTAAATGCATGTAAAGAAAATGCTGGAAAATGCTGGAAGGATTCTCTCACCTGAACCACCACCAACGTTTGCCCCTCATGGTTCCGAGGATTCTCTGTTTTTAATTCAGTGTTAGAAGTTATTCAGGACAGCTGCTGTACATGAACATGTTTGTGCACACTGAGTACAGAAGTTAAAATTTATAACAGCTACTTGAGTTTGTGTCCGCCTGCATTTTAAAACCCTTCAATAAATGAATGAATTTCCAAAAACTGAGATTCAGTCTGTATCTATTAGTTATTTTTATCTTAACATAAAACTCTTAGCTGTCCATTGTTTCAATTTTTGTTCTGTTCCTGTAGTGTGACACCTAGTGGTATTCTAAAGTAACACTTTCATCCTTTTAGGTAATTCAACAATTTATGCTAAAAAGTTGGTTTCAAAAACAAATACTCACTGAAGCCCAAATACACAAAAATATCACCTTACATGCAAAGCGTGGGTCTAATGTGTCACGGCAGAAAAGTTCATATCTTGGATCTGGCTGCAGAAACTGTTTATATAATTGGAGCGGATCATAGCTTTTCAGCATGGCCCTCTCTGAAAAGATTGCTTTCTGCGAGAGCTAACATGAACATACAGAGAACCATAGCCCTATAGCAGGAAATTTGAAAATGCAGACAGAACTCCTTCAGGCACCAAGAGAACATAAACAAGAGCTTTTTCAGTTATATTACTTATAGTTTCTAAATGTGATGGCTGAAGTTACATTTACAAAACAATTTGGTAATTTCTAGCCAGCAACGTGAGGATCATGTTCTTTGATTTCTCCAGAACATTTAACACAATTCAACCTGATTTGCTTTGTCAGAAACTCCAGAAGACTCAGGTGGAGGCCTCAAAAATCTCCTGGATCAAAGACTACCTGACAAACAGACCACAGTTTGTGAGACTGAAGGGTTGTGAGTCTAACCAGGTTGTCAGTAGCACAGGAGCACCACAGGGGACTGTACTCTCACCATTCCTTTTCATTCTGTACACCTCAGACTTCCAGTACAAGACAGACTCCTGTCATCTGCAGAAATACTCTGATGATTCTGCAGTTGTGGGGTGGATCAGAGATGGACAAGAAGCTGAGTACAGGAAGGTGGTGGACCGCTTTGTGGCATGGTGTGGAAACAATCATCTCATCTTGAACGTGACTACAACAAAGGAGATGATTGTAGATTTGAAGAGAAACAAGAATAAGTCAGACACTATTTTCATCACGGGAGAAGAAGTAGAGGTGGTGGAGGAGTATAAATACGTCGGTGTTCACCTGGACAACAGACTGGAGTGGAGATGCAACTGTGAAGCTGTCTACATGAACAGACAGAGCAAACTATTTCTTGAGGAAGCTTAGGTCCTTCGGTGTTTGCAGCAAGATGCTGCATATCTTCTATAAGTCTGTTGTGGAAACTGTGATCTCTCCTCTGGAACCTCTGGAGATCATTGTGCAAAGAAGGATTCTTCATAAAATGAAGAACATTATGGAGAACCCTGAGCATCCTCTTCATGAAACTGTCCTACAACAACAGAGTGTCTTCAGTCAGACGTTTCTTCAGATGTGCTGTAAGACGGGTCGCTACAGGAGATCCTTCCTGCCCACAGCCATCAGCATCTACAACGGCTCTTTGAGGAAACTTAATGAGCTACCACAACATTTAATTTCCTTTGGAGATTAAGAAAGTATTTTTGAATTGAATTTTCTTAAGGGTCGGTTTTTCTTGTGAGATTGTCACTGATTGTGAAATTAACCTCATGTCCAGTTTGTTGAAGCGGGTGTACCAGCTCCTTGGGATTAGGAGCCTGAGGACAACGCCATATCATCCTCAGACAGATGGGCTCACAGAGCGCTTCAATCAGACCCTGGAAACAAATGTTAAATGTTAACAAAAGTGTGTTAGTCCTTCTCTTTGCTTACAGAGATGTATCCCAGGCATCTACAGGGTTTTCACCATTTGATCGAGTGTGTGGCCATGAAGTACAGGGCTCCCTTTCTCTTTTGAGGGAGACTTGGGAAGCTGACCAAAATAGGTCAAAAGCTGTGAATGTTGTCTCCTATGTTATCCAAATTGGGGGGCGGATGGAAAGGAGGACAGAGTTGGCCCAAGCAGAAGAAGAGCAGCATCAGAAGGCCTGGTATGACTGGGGAGCTCGGCAGAGATCTTTCAGTCCCGGCCAGAAAGTGTTGGTGCTCCTTCCAAGTGATGACAGTAAGCTGTTAGCAAAATGGCAAAGACAGTATGAGATCCAGAGGAAACTTGGACAAACGACCTACAAGGTTGCCATTCCAGATCAGCCCAGCTACAACATGGTACTACATGTCAACCCGCTTAAAGAATGGGTGGAAAGACCAAAAGCAGATGTTTTTCTTATTATGGAGATGTCTGAGGAGGAGGAAGTGCATGATCAGAATTCGCCACAACCCACACATCAGGCCCTGGACTCAGGTAAGGACTCAGTGTGCAACTCAGACGTATTCTAGGAAGACCCTGGTAAAACAGACATTGTAGAACATGATAATGTGTTAAAAGATGGAGCTTCTGTGAGAAGAATTAGTTACAGGATACCTGAGAGTCTGTTGATTTCCCTGAAAGAAGAGGTTTCCCTGATGCTGTCACTAGGAATCATTAAACCATCAAGAATTGAGTGGTGCCACCCTGTGGTCCTGTAGCCAAAAAGGATAGCAGCATGCGTTTCTGCATTGACTTAAGGTACCTGAATTCAGTATCACAATTTGATTCATATTCAACTTCCTACATTGATGACATGGTTGAGCACTTTGGGAAGACCACATATCTAAAAACCATAGATCTCTGCAAGGGTTATTGCCAGGTACCACTGACTGTGCGCTCAAAAGATCCAACTGCCTTTCGGACCGCGTGGCGTCTGTTGCAGTTTAAAGTCATGCCTTTTGGACTGCATGGGGCCCCAGCAACATTCCAGAGACTGATGAATCAGGTACTGTATGGCATGTCTAATTTTGCTGCAACTTATGTCGATGACATTATCATTTACATGTCAGTACAATCCAGCCATTCAGATTCCCCATCAACCACGTCCATCAACCACGTCCATCAACCACGTCCATCAACCACGTCTGCATTGCAGATTGTGTGAAGAGGGGGCGTGTGTGATGGCTGCAGTTACACTCATCCAAATTACATCATTTCTATCCATCTTCACACTGCTACAGAAGAGAATTACACATTTCACTGCACTTATTTAGCTTTCTTTAAATATAGGACTTAATTAACAGATTAATAAAGAATTGCTTTTTGTTTAGAATTAGTTTATTTACACAACATGGCATTGTATTATAAAAGGTGTGCACATGTTAGTTTGCCATTATATGTGTATTTTTTTATTTAATCCTTTTTGTTTTCTGAGTTACTTCAGTGGCAGCTGCTCTATTAGTGTGGCTGAACAAAGAGGTGGAAAAGGGGCGGAGCAAGCCGACCTGTGGTTCATACCGCAACCCAGGACCATGAGGCAGAAATGGGACTTGCGTGTTTTAGTTTTAGTTGGGTTTTTGTGTGTTTGACCCTTTTTTTTGTCTGTGAAGACTAATCAGCCACTATTTAAGTTCCCCTTCTGTTTCAGTCAAGCCGCTCTGCTTTGTTAGTTAGTGTGGTTTGTTGCCAGTTTTTTTGAGCAGAGTTTCTTAGTTTGAACTCTTTTATAGGTCCAATATCTTGATTTGTGTATAATTTATCCAGGTTTGTTTTTCTGGGTTAAATAAAAGCCTTCAAACCTGTGGCAGACCCTGCTTTACCGCTTGACCCGCCACACTAAACATATTATTCATCTTTATATTTCAATACTATGTTATTCCTATAAAATTATATTTCCTCAGTCTTTGGAAAGGTTTTACTTATAGCTCAAGATGTGAATCTGCTACTAAACAAACAGAACATTTTATTGGGTCTGATTTTACAGCTGGCAGTGTGCTGTCATCTGAGATGACTGAAGCTGCATGTTCAGCAAGTTCAGACAGGTTTTACAAACAACGCTAATCATTGAAGTTTACAAAATGATATGCTATTGTACATATTATACTAAAATGACTAAGAAAAAACGTGAAAGTTAATTGCAATCAATCAAATTGAAAATCAACAATCAGAAATTTTAGCATGGTCTTTCAGGACCACCACAAAGCCCCACCCTAGATGTTCAGAGGAATTGCAAAAGCACTAGCGCTTTACCAGAGCTGATTACTGGTGCAGAGTATTTCCCACAGCGATAGGCACAGGCCTACCAGAAGCTTTGATTGCTGCAAAAAGCTCAAGTAACTTAAATGGTACTGTTAGGGAACTGTCGTATCTCCTGCATTAACTTTAATCATTAAAAACTCAACTAGGGTCAAAGATTCCTGATTAACTTAGGCTAAAAATGTAAAGTGTACAGTAATAACACTTGTACCTATAAAAACAAAACAATAAATGAAATAAAGTCTTACCAAATTGACTACAAGATGTGTTGCAAGCCCCATGCACAGTGAACATAGCTCAGCATAACTTACCCCAGAGACGACAGTCCTGGTGGACTGAGGACGGCGGTGACACGCCCCATGAGCTGACTTGCACATGACTGGATTTCAATGATTATCATATCACCTCCACGCCTGTTAAACACACACATTCAGCATTCAGTTTTTCCAAGATTGCATAAGAGTTTAATTTCTCTTTAAAAGTCAGATGAATAGTGAAATTTTACACTTCTGGGATATATACACTGACTGTCTCACCTGCAGCAAACATTGACTAATAAGCCTGGAAGCAACGGACAAACTTTCATTTTTCAATCTTGAACAAGTAAACTGTAAATTTCACACAACAAACATCAAAACATTATATTGTGTATATTAAATCCAAGCAGTTAAACCAACATTGCTAGCCACCGGCTAACACAGTGTACACATCTCTTTACCTGATGCTCATATGATAAATATTGTTATGGCAACCCAGTTTCCCATGAATGCTAGTCCTCAATGTCTCTGTGTTATAGATGCTCAGTAGGTGTTTCTGGGTTTTAAGGTGATGGGATCAGTTGCCAGTACAAAACTTCACTCAGCTCAGTTTCTCAAGGATTCTGTGAGAGCCAAGTCTACACACAGCTTAGTTTGATCCTTAGCTTGTCTTCATGCGACACTGCTCTCACTTGGGTTTCACACATCATTATACACTAATGATCAACTGTCTAAAAAAAGACATGCTATTGTTCCTAATATGATGGGCTTATTTGATTTGTTAAAAATAAAATTAAACTGTTATGCTTTAACTTGGTGTTTTAGGTTCTTTTTTGTTTAATAGTTTTGAGCTGGATGTAACAGATTGGGGGCTCATCCAGGATCTGAACCTAGGTCCACTTGTGGCACATTAGTAGATCGAGATCTGTGGCAGTTGGTGCTGATGTAAGGTGATAAAATGTATTTTAACATGGTTATAAAAAACAAATTAACTGTAAAACTTGTAAAATACAATATAGTACACATGTTAATAACATAATCTTTGAAGCCAGCCAAGTTCATGCACACTGACAGTCTTCTTTCAGTTCTACGGTTTTACATATCTTTACATAGTAAAAACCATCAAGGTTTTACCAGGATCTTAAACCATTTAAATGGAACCCTGTGTGTTCAAAACACACTCTAATTATGTATTAAACAAAAACTAAGCCAAAATGCAGAAGCTCATACAATGTTCATATTGTAGGGTTAAAGAGGGAACGTTAAAATCAGGTTCAGCCAATTAAAAGGAATTGATTAACTGAGTATCAGCGAGTATGACTGCGTCTCTATAAAAGCAGAGGTTTTGGCAGTTTAACAGCAATGTGTGCACCACAACAAGAAGAAAGACATCAACAATGACCTCTAGAAAGCAACTGTGTTTCTGGAAACCATTATAAAGTCATCTTATGTCAGTCATTCTAAGAAAATAATCAGTGTTGTAATAGCCTAGTCAAAGTCCAGACCTTGTGTCCGTTGCCATTATGATTTGAAAGAGCAAACACAATTGTTTGATAACAAATGGCTTTACCCATCCACAAACCTAGAATTACAGAAAATTCTTCGTTTTAGTCAACTCTTAAAAATGGCCAAAAAAATCTAAACTTCTGCCAGTTTACGAAAACATTTGATTCCAACAAAATGATGTCCCTGTCGGGTTCTGATATTTAGAGTGACCAACGTGCAGACAAGAGCTACGCAGCTGCATGTTTAAAGGAGTCTTCTTCTTATATTCAAACATAAGTTCAAAAAGGTTTTCCAAATGTAGCAAGAACGTAGCAAAAATCACTACAGGCACAAGAAACCCAAAAACGTACAAAGTTGATACTGCAGGAACATAGTAGGTAAAGTACATAGATGAAGGTAGGTGAACGGAGATATGAACGGGGATTTGAACGGAAGGAACCAGCGAGGAACAAACAAGAACAGAGAGCTTATGAACAGAGGGAAGTGGATTATGGACCAATGAGAATGAGAGATAGGAAATTGGGGAAGATGAAGCTCAGGTGTGGACCAGGCTATAGAAAACTGAGGGAATGTGAAAAGTTGCTAAGGTGACAAGGCTAGAAACAAAACGAAACACGAGAGCTAAACCATAACATAAATCCAGAGGGGAAAACATGAGGGAAGCTAGACAGTAACATAACCAAAGGAACCTGACTACAAAATCAAAACTATAAATAACAAAACTCAGGGAAAACAGATCAAAGCAAAACAATGGACGCAGAGAATAAACCAAAAGAAACATAAGAACCTAGAATAATCCTTAACTAAAGCAAACTGAGAAACTAAAGGGAATAGAAGAAACACCAAAACCTAATAATTAACAAAGAACCCATAAAGGAACCCTGACTGTAAATAAAAAAATCCTAAACCACAGAAAGGGAACCAGGACGAGGAAGAACAGAAAAAATAAACTAGTAAACAAAGAGCGCAGGTGAACAAATAGCAAAACATAAATAAACACAGATATACTAAATGGGAAACTAAACTAGAAACTACAAGGAAGACAAAGGAGCTAGAATAACAACGCATATAATAATAGTCATAAGAAAACCATAACAAGTAATAGAAAAGAAACCACTAAAGGAACTAGGAGTGAAGGGAGAGAAAACAACAAACACTAGGAGGCAGGAAATAAACAAACCACCTTGACTACAAAACCAAACTAAAGTCAAAACATAAGTCCACAACAAAGTCCAAAGAAGTCCATTTAAGACTTGCTTTTGTCTCTGGTACATTTAAAGCAATAACATCCTGTTAGTAATACTTGCTAAAATAATTCTAATTTCTACACATCATCCTAGGATTCCCCTGCTCAGTGTTTCAGAACTCACAGTGGGTTTATGACTGCAAATAAGAACTATTAGCTTAGTGAAAGGAGGCTTGTTTTGTGTATTGTATTTTGTAAGTAACGATTTAAATTTTTAAGGCCAATTTTTCATGTTTGCCATTTAAGCTGGACTAAAAACATAGCAATTTGGCATCAAAAGGCCTCTCAAGAGTGTTTATCTTTCTTACCTGGGGATCCACAGTGTCCCATTCACTGGCAGCAGATTAAAGGCTTGCAGCTCAGGTATTGCAGGGTTTATGACTTCTGCCGAGTGTGGTTGAGTATTTGTGGATGCCTGTTGGTCCAGGGGCCTGCCTGAGTCCTGCAGGTTTAGGGGAAGTGGCATACAACCTCTACCTTTTAATGAGCTGAAGTCTGTGGTGCTCAAAGAGTTTGCTTCTGGTGGTTCCAGAGAGCAGGTAGATGATAGGGAGCAGTACTCTGTCACAGAATCCTGGTGCATGATTATTTGAGTGCCTGCCTCCTCACTAAAAATCAGCGTCACATCTCCATTAGACCATTCAAGCTTCCCATTTTGGTCCGTAGTGTTAATATCATCACCTGCCACCATGGCCATCCCTGCAGGACGCTGCACGGTGAAAACGTCCCGTAAGGGATTTCTGTTCCCGCAGCTGAAATCAGAACAAAAACAGCATTCATAGCTAAATATGTTTCAACATAGAGCACTACATTCCTGTTTGAAATCTTAAGACCAGGGAAAGGTTAAATGTATTCATATTTCCCACTACTGGATTGTAACCAGGTTGTAACGTAAGCTTCAAAATGCAAAAAGAAGAAACAGGAACAGGGGACAAACTAAGGAGGCAAATTACTGGACATTGAATTTAAACTCCAACAGGCTGCTCAGGAGACTATAGCCACCAGAAAAAACAACAAAAAACTTTAAAACAGCACTGAAAATATCAAAAAAGGACTCCGTAGTGAGAAGCCCCATCACCACTCTTGTTGGTCCCTTCCACATTTTGTTTAGACATGCTTAATGAGAGTGTTTCCATAAGGACAGTGGAGAACTTACTCCTTGCTGTGAAGGTGGCTTCATGAAGGATATCAACAAAATGGAACTGACATCTGTTTTTTGAAACCACTCTCGCTATCCTTCCCCAAATATTTACAGTGGGATATAGATCAGGGAAACAAGCGGGATGCTCCAAAAGAGGGACGTTTTTCTCAGGAAGAAGTGCTTTGGAAAACAGTTTGCTGCAGCATCTTCACATAGCCCGCTGCAGTTCGATGCCGCTGCATAACCTGAGGCTCCAAATTGAAGGAAAAAGCTCCATAATCTTGACAGAGTCTTGTCCACCATGCTGGGTAGGAAACATCTCCAGTGGGATTTCCTTGTTATGCATGTAACGCTGGAGGCCATCAAAACTTGAAATAAATGTTTTTTGTCATCAGGGAATAAAACCCTGCAAGGTCCAAACGGGCAAATTTGTGGTGCGAGAGGAGATGTTGCCTTTTGTTCTTTTTTGCCTTCTCTCACCATTTGCTTTCATTTGTTTCTCTGGCTTCAGTCAGTATCAGTAAGGACGTTAATTTGGATCAAGGATCAGCCTGTATATTCATAGACACCCTCTGGATCCTCTGGCTAGGGTGACATTTTATTACATCTATCACTTGATTTTTTTCTTTCTCGGATTCCTCAGCAAAATCAGCTGTGTCCAACCTCAGCAGTGATGGCTCCTTGAAGGAGGCCTTGTCTGTGCATTTGAACAATCCTGCCACATTCAAACACGGACAGTGTTTTTGTCTTTGCCATCAAAAGGTCACGACAGTGTTAATGTCTGACTGATAATGACATAAAAGCCAAAATTACTTAAAAATCTTCACTTTTTAAGGCTATGGAGGTAATCTTTTGATCAGCTGATGAACAGCCTGTTAGAGTTTAAATGCAGCATTCAATAATTTGCCAATCAGGTTATCATCCAACAGTGTGAAATGAGAATACTTGTACTTGAGTAATTAATTAGCCAAGGCTGACCACCAAACTGTCTGCTTAGATACATTTAGCTGAAAGGAAGCGTTGTTGACCACCAGTTTATATCTTTGTATCTCAGATCATATACATGATGAAGTCCTGATCATGAAAACTTACCAGTACGTGGCACACAGCTCATAAGAAGCAGCGTAGTAGAGCAGCACTGTGTTGCTGTGGTCGTCCAGGGTCCACACTGCTTCTTCTCCCCATAGACTGAAACTGGTTGTCATGCTTACAATGGAGGATGGTGCCTTGTATGGTTCCAGCCTTCGAACTGCCTGAAGACTTGCTGTGTCAATAACCAGCAGGCCGGGACCATTGGAGAACCATAACTGGGAAACAGACACAACAAAACTATCACTTTGAAACCAGCAGTAAAAAACTAAAATGCAACAATGAGCTCTGTGGTTTGACCCATTATGAATGTGAAAATGTAGCTTCATGGTCACCTGTGAGCCACTGCTGACCAGAGCCATGCTCCTGACCGGGTAGGGTCTCTGCCTTGGATCAGAGTCCTTGAGACCAAACACGGTCTTGTTTAAGGTGTGTGAACACAGGTACGTTTCTCCATCCAGAGGGAGGTCATCCACCAAGGTGTAGACAGCTACCAGACCATCAGACATCCCTGCAAACACTTTGGCTAGGCTCTGGATAGAAAAGAAAAATACATTGTTTTTACCTTATATGGTAAAGTATTCATGTATAATCAGCACGCTTTCAAGTTAATTAGGTAGAGCATCTGCCCAGACTGAGCCGTCTTAATGTTAGCAAGAGCAAATGTTGCTTTGGTGAATATATAGCAATGGCAAAAAGCAGACCTGTTTGCAGTTTCTAACCAACACTTCTCCAATTTTGACTTTTTAAACAAGGTTTATTCAAAACAGATTAAAAAGACAAAGTATGTTCAGGATCCCTCTTCAGGATCCAGGAACTTTTTGTGAGGTCTGTTATCCCGCAGCCATTGTTTCAGATGAATGAACCTGCAGAGAAAACAAATTCAGGGGGTAAATAAAGGCCTGGGTATTGTTTGAGAAATTGTGACATTACTCTGACCCTTCAAGATGGTACTGTATGGTTGGAGGAGGCTGAGGATTTCTGACTGGTTGAATATTCCATCTTAGTTAACTCATTTCCACTACAATTCATATTTTTGTCAACATCAGACAGGAAAAAATGGCATAGTTGGCAAACACAACATTCAAACTGTTGTGTTTGCCAACTATGCCATTGTTTTACAGTGGTTACATTATGATCGAAGCTCAGCAGTAATGTGTAACCAATTAATTTCTAATAAATCGTGGATAAATATGGACTCTGATGCATAATCAAAGGCCTGTTCCTAGCCCAGCCCAGGAAGAGGAGGAATCATAGATGACTCCCCATGACGTCACCGTTTGAACAGAAACACTGTGTTCCAACATGGCGGCCTCTACCACATGGATTTCCAGCAGGAGAACTGGAAGGAGGGAGACGTTTCCTTGCCGGTGAGCAGATATAACTCTTCAACTTGAATCCAAAGTGACTACAATCACGCCGATCGTATGCAGCAAAATTAAGTAATGATTTTGCTGTTTGTGTATCCAGCATTCATTCAAAAAAGACTAGCGTGGCTTGACTTTTCTTCTGAGGCCTCCAGAAGCAGCCCTAATTGAAGCGGATTTTCCTCCACGGCCTGAAAAAGAAGGCATTGGGACCGCATCGCACGCCCTCCTGCGTGCATGTCTAGGCATGTCCAGGTTCAATCTAGGCACGAATTAGTATTTCTTGTGCACTGCTTTTCCCCAAGTCCGTTCCCGGGCACCGTACTAATTAAGCACCATCAAGACTTATCTAGAATTTATCTAGAAATAATAATGAAATAAAATAAATAATACTCTTCAAAATAATATTTCCTTAAATATTATTTCAATATTTCCTTAATAATATTTCTTTAAATATTATTTTTATAAATAAAGGCAGCTAATTAAACACCAATGAGAATTAGTCATCCAGAAGGTTGGTTTTATTCAGCAAATCATTCTTTAAAATATATATATTTTTTTAAATAATCTTTTATCTGATCTTGCAGTGTGAATGGTTGTTTAAAGATACACCAATTATTGCCTAAGTTGGTTCCAAGACTAACTTAACTTCATTTCCAGATTCTTCAAGATAATCCTTGGTTCTCAAACATAAATATTATTTATTAAAATACTAATATTAAATATCAAATAATATATACATAATAATAATTACAGCAACATTTTTGTATTTTATTGCAATAAATCATTGCTTAGTCAATTTTACTTCCTGAAAAAAAGTCACTTGGTTGTGACAGAGTTGACCAAATACATAACAAATCTCTTACAGTTCCCCAACTTTGGAATGATGTTGCTAATGTTTAAGGCAGCAACTGATGAACGTTTTGGTGGTTCTTATTACTTTATTGATTTTACTGGTCTGGTTGTCCCACTCTGAAGCTTTCTCTGCCCTTGCAGGAGAAGGTGATCCATCTCCTCAGCAGACCTCAGCATGACAGAATTGGCTAACATTACCCAGGATTCCCACTGTTACAAGTCAAAGAGGATTTGTAGTTGCTGTAGTTTACCCTCGACTTTTATCACTTTTAAACTGCAGTACAAGGCAAGCAGTGGTGTAGCAGAGCAGTGGTGAGCAGGAGGAACAGCAAGTAGTTGGTTGAAGAAGGAAAAAAAGCTGAAAGAATGGTTTTTACTCATACTGTTATAGTTCCCTGGAAACATATCGACAAAGTACTTTATTCAGAACCAATTTGTGCTGTCATTTGATCTGACCTGCTCTCCAGCGGGAACATGGAAAAAGCAGGTGACAACAGCTGGACAGGACAACCGTTTCTGAGGCTCACTTAGTGGACACATGTCCTTCAGACTGTAGATGAACACCTCTTGTTCCTTTCAAACAATTACATATAGAGTCATTCAACATCCAACATTGATTATACTCCAAAACATATGTTAATATTAGTATCATTATTGTTTGTACCTCAGTAGCCATCCATAGAGAGTTACGCATCTTCATCTGGCAGCTTATCTTGTTGCCAGGACAAGACATCCTCTTCACTTCCACCTGGCCCTTCTCCACATTCACCACACTATAGTTTCTGCACAACACACAGGAAATCGTCAAATCTTGCCATGTACAACAATAAGATGAAGGAGAATGAAACACAAAAACAATTGCCAGTTACTATCAGAAACACCAAATGTATCCCTGTGATTTATAATGTTTCAATAACAGCTGTGCATCATGGTGTACACACATTCCTAGAGCTAGCACATCACAGAGGTAAACATAGGGTAAAGAAGCACTCGAAACATCACATGATGAAACATTCATGTGTTTACCTGTATTGCAAATAGATGAGTTCGCAGTCTTATAAGAGGATATTTCAGACAGTGCAGTGTATTTAAAGACAGAAAGGATTTTTTTGAACAACAATTTAGTCCCGTTTATCCAGGCTGATGATATTAACAAGACAAGAGATGAAAATGAGAGTCCAATAAAGTGGCAGGATGAGGCTCTATGCTTGTGTTTAAACAACACCAGTTAACAGCTTTTTCTCTAAAGAAAGTGTCTAATTGGAAAAACTGCACTAATGGCTCACATGCTCAGTGGAAAACAACAGACTGCACTCTTTTTGACAGGTCAAATGATAACTTCAGAAGCAGAATGAAAAACGGTAAAAGTTCAGGAAAGTAGTAACCTGCAGAGGGTGTGTACAGAAACCTTTTCTTTTGGATATCAAAAGGTATATAGCTGCAGAGCTTGGGGTGCTTCCTCAATCAGACTGGAGGAATTTTATCCAGTAACTGCAGATTCAAACTTTTGTTGTCAATATTTACAAAAACAAATGGTAAACGTATCTGCTAAGCAGTTCTAACTACTTTTATTCTCTTCTTCTAAGGAGTCAGACTTTGTTACAATGTTTTAGAGGAAAGACTTAATAAAACTTGCGCTACGATGGACTGCTGACCTGTCCAGAGTGTTCCCCCGCCTCTCGCCCGTACACTGCAGAAGACAGGCACCAGCTCCCCCGTGACCCAGTATGGAAGAAGTGGGTATAAAAAATGGATGGATGGCTGGATGGACTTTAAAAAGCTGCAGATTTTCTTTGGACTTTTTTTTTTAAACAATGTGGATAAACCATAGTGAGTGGCTGGATGTATGAAACATAAAAAACAAGAAATCAGCAACGATACGGGATGGTTTAAAACTTTTGCACAGAACAACCTGAGGTGCAGAAGCAGAAGTGGAGTTGATTGGGTAGCAATGAAGATAAAACATATTTCGAGAATGACCTATGTTCAAATGTTTAGTGAGCTCTCAGTATTAATAAAATATATGAATATAGTATAAGATCTAACCATTTGACCAAGATTTAAGAAACTCAACTTTATGCTGGTTTGCTTTTTGAAATGTAAGAAAACATAGAGCCTCAGGAATTTAGCACGGAAAGATTAAAAAAGGTAATTTAGCACCTGTTTTTGACCCAGACACAGTTTCTCTGAGTTTAGGAGCGACCTTTTTCTGAATGAACAGAAATGAGCAGATGATGTTGTTATCTGCTTCAGTAAAATGCTTTTCTCATCATATTATTGTATTATTATTTTGCACATATTAATATTACTATGACTGTTGCAATTTATCAAACAAACTGATGGGTTATTAAAGTTTGTGAAAACTCAACACTTATGGGTCATCACAGTTGTCCGGATGAATGTCATCTGTGAGGATTTGATCTTGAAGTGGATATCCAGAACGTCAGAGAGAGTTACAGAAGTTCTCATGAAAAACGATCGGTACCAGAAATGTTCACTCTTTACAGGAATTTGATATATTTGAAACTTATGGAATGTTTTTTAATTGGTCTTTATTTTAAAAAATGTAGAAGGTGGGTGCGGTGGTGGTACAAGGGTAAAGCACACAACCCATGGTTAGAGTCCCAGCCCATTGATCTTTGCTGCATGTCTTCCCCTCTTTCTATCCACCCCATTTCCTGTCGGTCAACATACAAAATAAAGGCCACTAGCGCCACAAAAAAATAAATAAAATGTTGAAGCCAAAAAAGAGCATTAGGTTTGCAGCTAAAACGTTTGGCCACTGCACATGCACACACACTTTCTAATGTAGTAAATGGAGAGATGAATTTCTTGGTAAATCTCATCATGTTGCTGCTTAAATCTGTTAAATGAGGGATGAAAATGTGTTGACCATGTGAGGTATGAACTATGTCCTGATTACTCTTGTATCAGTATTTAAAATATCAGGTTTAAATTAAACTTTCATTCATTTCATGACATAACATTGTCAGATTAGAAGAAATACTCTGTACAGTATTTTTGGTGAATTTGGCATCAACATTTTTTCCATTAACACTTTATCATTAAAACAATTGAATGAACATAACATTTGATTACGAGAGCAGTTAAGAGAAGAGAGCTGAACTGAAACAAACCTGTCCTCGTTGTCTCCATGCCAGAACACAGCGCTGTATCCCTGCAGCTGCGACAGGAAGAGCTGAGACTGGATGTCACAGGACAATAAATACCTGAGGCAGGGGAAACTGGGCTCCTCCATCTGTCTCACACACTGTGATGCCTCTGGCCTCTGAACACACACAAACACACGGCTTACTTAGCTTGAACAAAAATGACGTGAAATATTTCCAGAACCTATAACCTCTGTGTTCCCGACCTTAGGACCTTGTCTGAATACACTAACTAGAGATGCACAGATCAGGCTTTTTCTGGCTTTTTTTTCTGGTTTTTGTTTTTTTTCCGGTTTTTGTTTTTTTTCCAGACATGACTACAGATTCAGATTTTTTTTCGAAGTAAAAAAAAACCTGTTACAGAAAAAAAGAGGAAACTGTATTCATTTCATTGTTTTTTATCAAAACTCCATCATGCCCGTATAGTTTAAATTAAGAGGCCTAAAGGTAGCAACCGTTAAGGATCCAACCAAGAAGTGAACAAAACAAAAAAAATATTCAGTACACTTTTGAAGGGATCTTTCATTGGAGTTAAATTCACTCTAAAACACAAAGTTTGGTGATGCCATCATTTAACTCTATGTTCACTTTAAGTTATAGATCTCATAATTCATACCCACTAATGTTTTTATTTACAGCTCAAAATAAAGGCACATCCTAACTAAGGGGACTGGAATACTGAGTTTCCTCTTCAGCTCGCTGTTCTTGACCCCACATACATCACTGAAGAGGCCAGAGTCATAATCCAGTCCAAGAAAGTCTGGATTCAATTAGTGAATGTGTGAGTGTCTGTTTTGTTTTACCCAAACAGTAATTTCAAGCACAAAGAAACAGGGAATAAAAGTAAAAATGATACCTTTAAAGTAAAACTACTCTAAAACATGACGTATTCCTTAAATAACAACTTGAAAAGCTGCCTAGATATAAAATCCAGTTATTTATTACTATGTAAATGACAGTCTGTCCATGGCATTATATGTTAACAACATGACAATATAACAGGTGACATCCAAGGATCTATCAAGACAACAAAGCAAAGCAGGACAAAACCCTTTTGGTTTTATCAATCAAATTAGCTAATGCCAAGTGTGGAATGGACTCACCTTCTCAGGCTTGGTATCCCAGCACTCCGTCATTAGGGTGTGGAGGCTGTAGAACTGGACCTGCTCCAGACTACCCAGGACTGGCCGAATGCCTCTGGAGAGCTTCTTAGCTATCTGAACCTGGTGGTTTCCCAGTGCTGGTCTTCTCCCAGACAACAGCTCATACAGCAGCATTCCATATGAGAACATGTCCACCTTGATGTGGAGATGATGGCAGAAAACACTGAATAGCAATAATGTTGGTTGTATTTTATAAGTGTCCAAATAGTCCAATGAATAACCTGTTAACTATTCCAATATCCAAGATCAAATGCCCTTTTCAAATAACATCTAACAGAACTAAGACTGACCTTAATAACCAGCAGTCAGATGCCAGCTAAAAATATCATAATATAATTACTACAATTATACCCAAGATTATTCATACCCCTGACAGATTTAGATTTAAAAGTATTTCACTTTAACTAAAAAAGATTTTTCCAGATAAGACATGAGGCCCAATGTAATAAAACAACGAAAAAGGAGGATCAACTTTGTACAAAATAACTTGTCTCTTTTTATTTACATTTTAATACAAAATTGGATGTATAAAATTATTTATACTCTTCTCAACTTTGTTGCTATTACACCATTCAAACCCTTCCTAAAAGTGTTGACCAGTTTAGTGTATGTTTTCCTCCTTCCTTATCTTTGGTGATGTCTGAATGCCTCCTTGCCATCACCCTAATCTATAGCTACCTCCACAGATTCTCCATGAGTTTCAAGTTGGGACTCTGGGTGGACCACTTCAACACATGAATGTTGGTAAATGAAAATATTACTGTAAACCTAAATCTGCCAGATGTAGGAGTAGGTTTAAGCTTAACTACAAATGCTACAAATCTCAATGTATTGTACTGGGATTTCTTGTGATGGACTGACATTGTGAAGTGGAAGGAAAATGTTAAATTATTTCCTGATTTGTTTTGTAAAAATCTGAAATGTGCGTAGAGCATTTGTAGTCACCCCCCAATGATTGCACATTTTGTAAAGTACCTTTTTTGTAGAAATTACAACTAAAGTCTTTTGGGGTTTGTCTCAACGAGCTTTGGTGATCTAGAGTCTGAAAGTTTTGCCCTTCTGTGCAAAATACTCCAAATGGTGCAGAACAAAAAGATGAGCAAATAGGCATCACTGGCCTAACTATATTGTGAACCCAAATACAACAGTATTTGCTGAGTTCAGTAAAGAATAGGAGTTTCAAACCTTCTCATCATACACAATGCCTGGTTGGACCTCAGGAGCCTGGTATCCTGGGGTCCCCTCAACTCCCAGTGCCCCTTCATGGAAGGATTGCCGAGAGATTCCATAATCAGACAGTTTAATGTTGACAGGGTCCCTCACCTGGAACAGGACAGTTAAATGAGTCAGCCGATTTCAGACATGGAATCAGTGCTTTTTGTAATGATTTAAAATGTGATATTTACAAGGGAATCCATATACATACATCCAAAGACCACACCAGGATGTTGTCTGATTTCAGGTCACAGAAGATGATGTTCTTTCGGTGAAGGTACGCCAGTCCTGCTGCAACCTGATAGGCTACCTTAAAGGTTAGCATGTGACCAAGAGGCATGTAGTCTAAGCCTAGGCAAGAAACAGAATTCCACATACTTTTAATTAAACTTGCAAAAAATGTTAAAACAATTTTACCATGGATATCACCAGACAGAGGCGGTTCTACGTGCTTTTGCATTTGTGCTTCTCTTCCAGCACAGTGTTGAGACTACCCAG
Source organism: Girardinichthys multiradiatus (assembly GCF_021462225.1). NCBI lineage: Eukaryota > Metazoa > Chordata > Actinopteri > Cyprinodontiformes > Goodeidae > Girardinichthys > Girardinichthys multiradiatus. The sequence goes on from NC_061797.1 coordinate 4,133,761, forward strand.
AGGGGCTAGCTCCAGGGCGAAGCATAGTGGATGAATGCTGATGCCCACCAGAGAGACAATGAGGGGATGCTGCAAAGAATGCAACATACTGGCCTCCTGACGAAATTCTGAGAAGCTGCGACATGCATTTACAAACTGCAGGTGCTTTATCATGGTATCTGAGGAGTGAAGAAAGTAACAAGAGCTTAGTAAGCCATGTACTCAATAAGCTCTATTGGATAGTATGAAAGCAAGCAGCAGTTTTAGCTGATTTTCCTATTATAGAAATTGTTTCCATATCACTAAATACTTTCAAGGTAAACTCTCCATCATCAGCTTCAACTTAGACTTCCTTTTTCTAAATTTTGTTGAAGAAATATCTCAGGTGCAAAAATAAGCACAGTTAAATTTTTTCAGACATGCAACCGTGACATAATTTTGCCTAAACAAAGGACAAAAAGGACAGAATGCTTAAGGGCTTCAATTAATTATTTTTTATAAAAATGTACAGTGCTGTGAAAACATATTTGACCTTTATTGCTTTTTTCTTTGCTTTATTGTCACACTTATATGATCCAGATCAAACTAAATGTAATTCTCAGGCAACGATAAGCTAAGGAAATACAAAATGCAGTTTTCAAAGGATTTTATTTCTTAAAGGGAAAAAACTATCTAACACCACTTGATCTATGTGAAAATTGTGTTGAACCTAATAATTGGTTGGCAACAACCAGATGACATCAACCTTGGCAACATTTGATGCCAACTGTTGTTGCCAAGGTTGATGCCATCTGGCAACAACCAGATGACATCAACCTTGGCAACATTTGATGCCAACTGTTGTTGCCAAGGTTGATGCCATCTGGTCGTTGCCAGATGGCATCAACCTTGGCAACAACCAGATGGCATCAACCTTGGCAACAGCAACTGACATCAAATCTTTGTGATAAATAGCGACAAGTCTTTGACATCACTGTGGAGAAATTTTGGCCCACTCTTATTTGCAGAATTGTTTTAATTCAGCCAAATCGGAGGGTTGTCAGTCCCATTGATATATATATATATTACTGGATTGGACGTCACATGACTGCGAGTGTTGGATTCTGTAAACACTGATATTTTAAGGCATTTCTACAGTTTTATGTGAAGAAGGTCAAAGTTCAGCAAAATACATAAATATAAAGAATTCATAGCTGAACATTTCCAAGGTTTTATAGGTTTGCAACAATTGTAAAGCAAGTGATATGAACATATCACTTAACATGCTCATCCGGGAGGAGTGAATGCTGCAAGTCTCTGACTGGATGCAATCTGCTGGGTTTCCTTAGACAGAAAAACGTTTTATCCAATTTGAATAAATAAACTGAATCTGACTGTACTGTTCAATGATTAGTTTTAATTGGAATGTATGTACCTGACTGTTGTGAAGTGCCTTGAGATGATATGTGTTATGAATTGGCGCTATATAAATAAACTGAATGGTGTAAAGAAAGCCAATGGTTGTGTAAAACTGGGTCTACTCTCACAGTTTGCTTTCTTGCTGCTCCAGCTAAATTTACATTTATTATGTAATTATGCCATATTCACATATTAACATTAATATTTTTCCAAACTGATGGTCTCCTTCAAAAACCAAACTATTTTGGTAAAAATCAAATTCATCACATAGGAAGAAAGCTATTTTACCTGCATTACTGGCGACCGTCAGCTGTCGACATCTCTTAAAGTGAAAATGTTTCACGGCAACAGGTTGGTCTTTATATCTTGCTCTGTAGATGACAGTCCCACTGCCACCCTGACCAAGAATGTTCTGTTCCTCCTCAGAGAGCTCCAGCTGAGCATTCTCCAAAAACAGCCTAATGCACACACAAACACACACACACACACAGAATTCTACTCATTATTAAGTCCCACACCTAAAATGTGGACATTTCTGGTGAAATGTAGTGCTTTAGTGTTTAGTGCTGTACCAAACATAATGCATCATGTACAAGTGAACATCTGTTCTACAAAAGGAACCAGGAACCCTCATTCACAGATCATTCTGTCGTGCATTGTATAAGTCATGGGGCTGTGCATGCCTTCAGAACATGCGTTTGGCATTGCAGAACCATAGATGTGTGGCATACCCATAAAACTAATGCATAGGGTATAGGTCATTTTCCCTATTCCTACTAATATCTGGCTAAGCTTTGTGTTATAACCTTCATGCAGGCGGTCTAAATGATAGGTTTAATTTTTGCTACAGTTAGGGATGGTGTTTAGGTTGTGGATCAGGCCATAATTATTGTGTCAGAATGATGCATTTTTAAAGTAAAAGAATGTCAGAAGTGCCAATCTTCTACAAACCTGTAGAAAGGGTATAACATCATCCAACAAAAGGAAACATCACAAGATATCCAAGTTCTTCCTAACATGTTTTTTTCCCCAAAACAGCCTTTTATTGCTCATTAAGTATGAATTAAAAAGTCTAATAAAGATTAGACATAATTCATTGTGACGGCTTTCCACTAAAAAGCAATATAATCATTTAAAATGATTAAATCATACGGATCTTCATATTTGAATCATTTAAAGTCCTGATGCTGTGTTTAATCTTGGATTCATCAGTGAAGTGTATTGAGTTTAATAAATGTAGTTTACCGTGACGGGAAGTCGGTCATAAAGAGTTCTGGCACCAGCTCTTGTAGGGGGACAGGTTGATCAGGATGCTGAGGACAGATAATGTGCTCTTTTTCCACAGCAGCCAGCACACAGTCCTCCATGTTGAAGTAATGAACCTCTGCTTCTCTTCTTATGCCATCTTCTGCATGTTTTTGCTGCTGCTGCTCCCATGGGACACAGAGAGAACAGGGCACATACTGCTCAACGAGGAGGCTGCCATCGCTCTGAGGGGATATCAAAGCTAGAGTAGCGGACAGGAAGACAAAATAAATGATGAGAACTTATTTCATGGAGCACAAGCACAAAACTTTACCTGTGGAACAGCGGTAGGCCTAATCCAGTTTTAAATGGATACCAGGAATGTACATAGCTCCACTCACCACCACCCGTTTCAGCTTGTAGAACAGCGAAACGTCCCACAAACAGCTGATAAACATGGACAGGCATTTTCACCTTTCTACCTATTCTGGTCCAACAAGAGTGCTTTGTGGTGTGGTGCTGGTGGGTGCAGGGGGTTTATGTCGTGACCCATGTACGGAGGCCATAGTCCTCAACGCAGGCTGTCACGGGATTGACTCCCAGTCTGCTTACTGAATACCCTTTCCCTGATCTCTCCACACTGTTTACCTGTCAACTTACTTTTGAAAAATTGGAAAAATAAACGCTGGTAGTGCCCAAAACAATACTAAAAAAACTAAGTGTTTTGTGATTTTTTTTGGTTACTTATGAATTATTCTTTTAATAACAAAGATTTAAACCAAAACAAGACTATGTGTGTAAGCTATTGCGGCCAAGCAGTTCTTAACACAAAGTGTACCTGAGTCCTCTTAGTCAGTGACATCCCAGTACATCTATAGTATTTGCTGGAATTTTCACAAGCAAAGAGAAGTGACCTGGGAGGGCGTGAAACTTGTAGGAAGTTTGAAATGTGCTCTTAGCTCTCAAACAGAAGCAGAATATGTTTGTGTGAGAAGCATTAAATCTGAGAGCATGGGTAGATTTATTAGGAAACAAGCATGATTTCACTTCTGTGTGAGATTTAAATGAGAGCAGGACAATATCTGAGAGTGAAAATAAGGAATCCACCTATTCAACCAAAAATGTGTGCACTGGAGAAAGCATTAGGTGCACTGACCAGGAAACCACTGCTCAATCAGAGAGTTGACATGGTCTGTGATGAAGGCCATGGCAGAGAAATCTCTAATGTCGGACTGACAGATGATCTTTATGCCCCCACTCTTCATCTTCTTCCAGTTAAGATCCGATGACTCCACACTGCAAACATAAACAGATTCTCACATCCTTTAACCAAAATATTAGAAATTCAATGTGTCATTGCTTTCAAATAAATTAACATTTATACAGTAGATGGAACAGCTGTTGTTTTTTAACATTTTATTTACATTGGACTTTTTTTCCAATGCGTAAAAAAATACTGACACCCTATTTTATACTTAGTTATTTCAAAAGAAATGTTAATACATCAATGTCCTCTTTTCGTTTACCTCTGGAACAAGAGAGTGATTTAATTAAAGGTAAACATAAAATAATTACCCTGTTTTACTCATTAAACAAAAATTATTAAAAATGTGTATTGTAACTGGGGAAAGAGTTAGGACACACTATCCCCTCATAGCTAGTCTTACCCCATTTGATTGAAATAACTTCAGTAAGACGATTCTAGTCTCTAACATCGGTTTGAGGAACGCTTGCCCCTATCCTCACTATCAGCTGTGAGATGCCAGAGAAACTTATTTGTAGAGCCTGGTTCAATTCACCACCTCATCTTACTGAGATCAACATATGGGCTTTGACTTCATCCGCATATTGTTCATTATCAATTCAACAGTCAGGACCCAAACTAGATGTCGGAGGTTTAAACAGGGTCTCAGATGACCATGACTTTACTGACCGAGCAAAAACAATAGGGTTCCCTGCCTTGCATGGCCTTCGCTTGCTCCCGCAGGCTTAAAACCCTAACAAGCACAGTTCTGTCCTCAAGGAGCAAAAAGCAGCACACAGCACTAATATAATCAGAAGGTACGATGTTACTACTATCAGAACAATGGCTAGGAGGTCATATCAACACACAATAAATTCATGTCTAAAATAAAGTTTGTCATCATTTTAGTGTCATTTGCAGCTTACAGTTTTGCTGTGTTCATCATTTCCATAAACAGAAGGAAGTGACCCCTTAATCAAATAAATTATTTTAACAAATTCGTCTTCTTGATACTGGTGGAGGCTGCTGAAGCACTCGACCTTGAAGTGGGGGAAACAGGAACTTCCCCAGTGATGTGGGAATATTTCCATAAAAATTAAAATTTAACCAGGCACTTCGAAGAGGTTCTGATGCTGAGGGACGGTGTAATGAATTGTGTGGGTTAATACACCCAACAACCGAACATTTAGACTTATCTACTTGCAGCTTCGGCATACTTAAGCTAGGACTACAAAATTGCAGCGAGAAACAAAAATGGCGGATACAGGAAATTGGTTGCCGGAATTCCATGACCTTATTTGGCTGTTCCGTGGCAATACTGTGACGTAAGAGTTAAAAAAACATGACAGATGATAGTGAAAAATAAACGCACTGAGAAACATGACCCAAACAAGAATATAAAGATATCTACGCAGCACCTGGAGAGACTAAATTCAACTTTTTGCACACTAGAGACTCCAAGTACACAACAAAATGTATTTGAGGGCTAAAAAAGTGGATATGTCCCCTTTAAGATGCAATTTTACAGAAAGTTTGAAATGTTTTTTTCTTCAGTTTTCTTTAAGTTTAATTGCTTGAATCTCACAGTGTTGTCAAATAATAAATATCCATACGTTCAAATATGTTAGAAAACACACTTGGTATTATAGGTTCCCCTAAGTTTTTCACCTGTATATAATTGATGCTTGATTTGTTCTCAATGAACAATTGTTGTGGCAACAGTTGTTCACTGAGATTATTTAAACCATTCTGAAAAAAATGTATCACTTTTGCTATAAAATTCTTCTGATAAATGCTAACATCTCTGTCTGGAGTTTGATGAATAACGTCCTCCTTTTGTCCAGCTATATTTTCTCTAAAAGTGGCTCAATAATCATGACCCTCCCTTTCTGACCTGAGGTAACCTCCGTCAAAAGTAACCAGAAGCCCCTCCTTCCAGTAGATAGTCTGGCTGCGTCGGACTCTGAAGGTGCTGCATCGGTTCCTCCTCTGGCTTCCAGCAAAGCTGTAGATCAGTGAATTTCTGCGATTCTGGCTCCTTTTTTTGAGTGGATCAAATGACTGCAAGAACAAAATAATTAAGTCAAAAAGGAAGAAGTCACTGAAGTGACATGGGTGATTAGTGAGGAGCTGACGGAACATGCACCTGAAGGTCCATCTCTGTGAGGCTTATGAGCATCCTGGCAATAAAGCGCTCCCAAAATCCAGCAGGAATAAAGCTCATCTTAAAAAGTCGCTGCAGGGTGTTGTTGGTGTGCTGGTGGAAGTTGTGGATATCCATGGCTGGCTTTGGAGGAAGGAGGTGTGGCAGCAAATAGCTACAGTGAGAGTAAAAAAAGGAAAACAAATGAATAGCAAATCTTATATTTAATCGCTTAATCATCAGGGGGGTACTTTGTTTTTCTTAGACAATTCAGTTTTGTACAATATGAATATAATTAAATTTTAAGTATATTGAATGTTGTTTCCACCTTTTGAACTATTGTTTGGCTTAGTTGAGGCAAAGTGTTGCCCATACTGAGCCAGGATCTGCTTGAAGTTTCGTTGTGTTTAAAGGAAGCTACTCCACTGCTCAGGATGGAGGAAGATTTGATGAAATCTGCTGGCATTCTTAGACGGATACATTTTTACCAATCTGCATTGTATGACTGACTGAACCTGAACGTACTATATCACTGGATTAAAATGAACACTATGTTCAGTGGTGCTGAACTAAAGTGAATTGAATTGAGATGAATGGTAATTAGAAATTAATTGCACCTTTTGTTGTGAAGTAGTGAACAGAACCAGACATTTACTTACTGATATTTCATAAGTTCTGCATTTCCAGCATTCATAGGTCATTTCTTCACATCAATTTAGGACAAAAAGCATTTGATTATCTTGCTTCTGAACAAAGCTTACATACTCCACTAACAGAAACCAATGAATTCTTCTGTTAATAGTAATCGAACCCTAAAAGGTTCATCCTGGGACTGACCGCAGGCTCTTGCTGCTGTTGATATGAAAGTGCATGTCTGTACAATAGGAAGAGACAAAACAAGTGTCATGGGAGATGAGCAAGAAGGAAAAATTTGCTGTCCAAGAAACATGTGAAGGTCAGACTGAAGTTTGCAAAATAGAATGTAAAGAAATACCAAGATTTCTGGAATAGGTTTTTTGAGGCAGAATAGTCTAAAATATAAATATTTGGGCACCAGAACAGCAAACATGTTTGATATAAAACAAAGATAGCATTCCAGGAAAAGAACCTCATATTAACCATGGAGCATGGAGGTGGAACTGTCATAGTTTGAGGATGCTTTGCTGCTGAAGGGCCTGGCCAGCTCACCATCAAAGAATCCACTATGAATTGTATGGTGTATTAGAAAGTGTTTGATAGACAAACTAAATAAAACTAAGCTGAAGAACAGTAACATGATAATGACCCAAACATGACAGTAAATCCACCAAAGAATGACTAAAATCTGAGAAATGATAAGTCTTCAGTAGAGTTAAAACCAGGATCTTTAACCTTTTGAGACACTGTGGGTTAACCTAAAACTGGCTGTACATGAACTCTCGTGCATCTCACAGCTGAAAGTGAGGATGGGGGCAAACGTTCCTCAGACTGATGTCAGGGACCGGTAGATGGCCATAAGAAGCATCTCACTGAAGTTATTTTAACCAAAGGGGGTAAGACTAGGTATAAAAGGATAGGTTGTCCCAGCTTTTTCCTTAATTAGAAAACCCATTGTGTGGATACATTTTCTTTAAAAAGTGCAACAAAATACAGTTTAGTTAAAAATGAGACCAGACATCACCTTGTAAGCCGTTTAAGAATCTATATTTAATTGGATGTCCTAATTTTTTCACATAATTCTAAATGTATAAAGTGAACTTAAGTCTTTTACCTGTTGTTGGCAACAGGCAGAGCTATCTCAAACTTTGCCAAAAACTGGAAATACTGCTCCTCTGTTTCCTGGGTGAACCCTGTTCCTACCAACAGCTTCTGCACAGCAGAGATCACAACAGAAATTTAGGATAAGCATTAAACTCGTATACTGAAAGCTTGCATTCTGCATCTCACCCTAAGGTCTTCAGCTTGGATCACTCCATTCCTGGGTACAGGGTGACAAGAGTTCAGATGTACGATCCTCTCTAAGCAGTCTGACAGCCACACAGGACACAGGAAGTACAGAGTGCATAGGCCATGGCTGGTGTCTGGGAAGTGCAGCAGGTTTCCAGTTTCAATCAAGAAACTGATGGCTGGATGAAAAACAAAGAAGAGAGAAAGCACTGGGTCATCAATTTAGTGCCGTTTCTTGCAGAGTGGGATAAATATTCTGGTCACTAAAAGTATACAAATGTCCCCAAAAGATGCATCTATGTGCTGCTGAACCTTGACCTCACAATCTACAGCAAACCCACATTATAACTCAAAACCAACTTAGTGGTCCCATATTATTAGATGTTTTGCCAACATAAACACAAGTAAAGCTGTTAATTACTGAGTCTTTGTCAAATGGTGCAACATTGTTTTAAGAAAGAATAAGCTTACCCATTCATAACGTTTTAGCATGTACAACATAGCAGGAGACAGAAGAAAAGCTTTTGTCCCAGTCAGTGTTTATGTAATACTGTATATGAACAAGTAACTGTAAATGTTCTACAATTCACACAGAAAATTTTCATTTCTAGTCTTCGTACCAGTTTGCAGGTCCTCATAATCTCTGATGTCACTTTCTGGGTTCTGTTCAATGATGCTGAGTAACTGAGCATCAGTCAGGTACTGGACCTCTCTTTTAGTGCTTCTCATCTTTTTCTCTGCTATCACTGCCTCCTGTAGGATGACATAGCTCCTTGGAATCTGACAGACAAAATATAGAAACAAAAGTGTGTAATACACGAAGAAAATACACTATGACTTCAGAATTTCACATAAACAGTATTCTCTATGAGTAATGTTTGCCACAGATAAATGTAAAAGTCATCATTTTATTCAATGACTTGGCTGGAAATCAGAGTAAATAGAACGTCGTTTATTTTAATAAATGTTACATAAACATGTTTGATATGCATTTTTTCTATAGATGATACACGTGACTCTGTCTGTGTAACCCTACATATCTCCTATAACCCTTTTCCTTTTCCACCAACACGGTTCGAAGCCTGTTCCGGTACCCAAACGTGATTTCGAACCGGTGAAGGGTGTTTCAGTAGGTTTCTCTATAATGTTTAACTCGGCGTTATTCGCCGGAGCCGCCCTTATTGTTGGTTCTATTGTCTACAGCTTCGACCCGCCCACGCGGGGATGTTGTGGTTCGCGCAGAAAAACAAAGTATTCTGCGGTACCCAAGTTGAAGCTGAGTTTGAGAAGAGAAGTCTTTCAGCAAATACTTCTTTACATACTTGAGCTTGGACTACAAAACTGCAGTGAGAAATAAAAATGATACACAAAATTGATCAGCTGGAAGTCCATGACCTTATTTAGCTGTTCCGCAGCAAATACTATGACGTAACAGTTGGAAAAATGTAACAGATGAAAGAGAAAACTGAACAGACAATATGACCCAAACAGAATATAAAAATATTTACGCTGCACATGGAGAGACTAAAATCAACTTTTCCGCACTCCTACAGACTCCAAGTAAGCAACAAAATATATTTAAAGGGTAAAAACGTGAATCTTGCATGATACGTCCCCTTTAAACTTTTTTTTTCTTTTTTTTACAAATTAAATTCTGAAAAGTCTTACGTGGATATGTATTTAAACCCATTTACTTGGATACCCCCCCAAAAAATCTAGTACAGCCAAATGCCCTCAGAAATCAATAAATTAGTAAATTTGGTCCCAAGGTTATTGTCGTCTATGAAAACTAACGAAATCACGAAAAGTAGAAGTAAAAAAACCCATTTTCGTTAACTAAAAAAATGAAAATGAGACTTTCCAAAAAAAGGGAAAACTAACTGAAACTGTAAACAGTGTTCACAAAACTAACTAATATTAACTGAATTTATAGAAATTATGTGCTTAGTTTTCGTTGGTGTGTCTCATGCATTAGTAAGTCTAGTTTCCGGTTGTTGTTTTTTTTTCTTGCTGTGACACGTTCCGCCAGCAGATGGCGGGTACGTCAGTCAAGTCTTCTGTGCGGTCCGTCCAAACCCGTTTTAGACGACCTGTCCCTGGCTATAGCTTCCGGTAAAAAAAAAAACGAGTGAAAGAACAGAGGGAAATTGGAAAAGTTAGAGAAAAGAAGGAAAATAGACTGATAGAATAAATAGAGTAAAGATAAGAGCAAGAAAGAGCAGAAGAGTGTTAGAAAAAGGAGCAGAGGAAAGGAGACAGACATTACTGCCGCCTATTTATTACTCTTAGGAAATTCTAAAAACAGTGTTGATAGACTTTCCTGCTATTACACTTGATTTTTATAGTTTGATTATGAATAAATATTTTCAAATAAATATGAAACTAAGGGTATAAATGTATACAAGCTACCAAACAAATGCTAAAAACCAATTAAAACTAAAATAGAATTGAAAATGTGAAGTCAAATCTAAATAAAAATATAAACTAATGAAAACTGCAAAGCAATTAAAACCTTGCTTAGTCCAAAGGTGTACAATTTAATCTCAGTACATCTGTAGCTGTTCTATAGAGGCCTCAGAGGTTAGAGAACATTGGAGAACAAATAGCATCATGAAGAACAAGGAACACAGCAGACAGATGTTCAAAGCAGGGTTAGGTTATGAAAATATATTCAAAATTTTGAACATCTCATGGCACAACTGCAAATCTATTATGACATGGCTGACTGCTTCAATTGACAAGCTGTCCAAGAACAGCATTAATCAGAGAACCAGTCGAGAGTAACTTCAGGGGAGCTCCAGAGAATAGGGTGCTTTCAGTTTGGAGGAGCAGCTAACCCAAACTTTTAAGTGTTAGAACTCCTCAACCTACCTTATAAGGGTGAACTAATTGTTTGGGTCATTTTGCATACCTCAGGGTGATGGGTGAGGAAAGAACAAAAGAGAAGCGGCATTAAATCATAGAACCCAGCTTTGCAGCAGAAAATTTACTCACACACAGAAGGATTTTTGAGTAAGAGTTCATTGTAAACATATAAAAACAGTAAACAAAGGGTTCATGTATTAGATACAGTACAATTCAGTTCAGAGCAGCACAGCACTCACCAGTCTGCCCAGCATCTTACTACCACAGGCTGAGTTGCTGCTGTCCTTCATGGAGAGAGCCACTTGGTAGATTAGCATCTTCAGACCATCAAAACCCTCCAAGGTCTTACACGACACTTCGCTGAGCACAAGAACAAACACAGTTTTTTCAGATGAGTGCAGCAGGAGTTTTAATGTATGTCCTGTCAAAACTCTGCCACCAGGACAACATTTAGGATTTTTGACACTTTGGATTACACAACTTCTTGGATTACTTTAGTAGATTTCATTGATAATTGGCGAACATTTTGGGGAAAACCTGGTCTGATCCGGAGAGACGGCATCCACCCCACTTAGGATGGAGCAGCTCTTCTTTCTAGGAATCTGGCCGATTTTATGAGTTCTCCAAAACTCTGACAACCCAGGATTCAGACCAGGAAGCAGGGTCGTAGTTTAACACTCCTCTCTGCAGCTTCTCTACTGCTACCCACCCTATTAAGGCAGTGTCTCACTCATGGCCAAAATTGAATAGATTAAAAAATAATCTAAAAGGAGGAAATCAGGAAAATCTCATAAAAACAATAAACACAACTCAGACTGAAAAGAAAAATAAAACAATTAAATGTGGCTTACTGAACATAAGCTCTCTCTCTTCAAAGACTTTGCTAGTTAATTACTTGATTTGTGACAACCAGATTGATTTATTTTGTCTCACAGAAACCTGGCTGCAGCAAGAGTATTATTTTCACATACCTCAAAATACTGGGCGAGGAGAAGTGGCAACCATCTTTCAGTCCAATTTATTGATTAGTCCCAGACCAAACAATAGCTACAACTCTTTTGAATATTTAATCTTTAGTCTTCCTCATCCAAATTGTATGGCACTAAAACCACTTCTGTTTGTTGTCTTGTATCGTATTCTCAATTTTTAGATCAGTTTTCAGACCTCTTATCCGATTTAGTGTTAAATACAGATAAGGTTATTGTAGTGGGGGATTTTAACATTCATGTTGAGACTGAAAGTGATAGCCTAAATATAGCCTTTATTGCTATTTTAGACTCAATTGGCTTTGCACAAAACATTAACAAACCTACCCACCTTTGTCTTCATTCTCTGGACCTTGTGCTGACATATGGCATTGAGTGTAAAGAAATAACAATATTTCAGCATAGCCCTGCCCTGTCTGACCATTTTTGAATAACCATTGAGTTTAATTTAACCAAGTACTTCACACCTGAAAGAAAATTTCATTATAGTAGATCATTATCAAACAATGGTGTAACAACCTTTAAAGAATCTGTTCCACTTTTAATTTCCTCATTATCACAGAAAAACACAGTGGAGGGCAATAATTTTGTGTCTTCCCCTTCACAAATTGATTCTCTTGTTCATAGTGTTACTTTCTCACTGCATGGTGCATTAGACAATGCAGCCCCCTTGAAAAAGAAGGTAATTATTTATAGCAGGTTGGTTCACTGGTTTAATTCAGAGCTGCATACATACATACTAAAGAACAATGCTAGAAAATTGGAGAGAAAATGGCGCTCTACACACCTAGAGGATTCCTACTTAATCTGGAAAAATAGCCTACTGTTGTATAAAAAGACACTTCAACAAGCAAGAACAACCTATTTCTCATCATTAATAGAAGAGAACAAGACAGTATTTCTTTAGTACAGTTGCTAAACTTACATAGAGTCATAGCTCTGTTGAGCCATCCATTCCCTTAGCTTTCAGCAGTCATGACTTTATGGGATTCTTTTTAAATAAAACCAATTCTATTAAAAATAAAATCTTTGACATACTTCTGAAGATGATTACTTCATCCTCAGTAAGTGAGACAACATTGGAGGTAACTGTAGAACCTGATCTGTGTTTGGACTGTTTTGATCCTGTGGAGCTTCCTGAGTTATCAAAAATATTAGCTTCATCTAAACCTTCAACTTGTATGTTAGACCCAATCCCAACCAAATTATTTAAGGAAGTGTTCCATCTGATTAACAGCCCCATTTTAGATATTATTAATATATCCGTGGTAAATGGATATGTACCACAAGCTTTTAAGGTTGCTGTAATTAAACCTTTAATTAAAGAAAACTTTGCTTGATCAGGATGGTTTAATAAATTACAGACCTATATCCAATCTTCCATTCTTATCTAAAACTCTTGAGAAAATAGTTGCTAATCAAATGTGTGCACATTTCCACAGCAATGACCTGTCTGAAGAGTTTCAGTCAGGTTTCAGAGTTCGTCATAGCACTGAAACAGCTCTGCTGAAAGTCACTAATGATATTCTTAAGGCCTCAGATAATGGACTTGTGTCTGTACTGGTTCGGTTAGATCTCAGTGCTGCATTTGATACAGTCGATCACAATATTCTCTTAGAAAGGCTGGAATACAGTACAGACCAAAAGTTTGGACACACCTTCTCATTTAAAGAGTTTTCTTTATTTTCATGACTATGAATATTGTAGCTTCACACTGAAGGCATCAAAACTATGAATTAACACATGTGGAATTATACAAAAAAGTGTGAAACAACTGAAAATATGTCTTATATTAAATATGTCTTATAATATGCCTTATATTCTAGGTTCTTCAAAGTTGCCACCTTTTGCTTTGATTACTGCTCCACACACTCTTGGCATTCTGTTGATGAGCTTCAAGAGGTCATCACCTGAAATGGTTTTCCAACAGTCTTGAAGGAGTTCCCAGAGATGCTTAGCACTTGTTGGCCCTTTTGCCTTCCCTCTGCGGTCCAGCTCACCCCAAACCATCTCGATTGGGTTCAGGTCCGGTGATTGTGGAGGCCAGGACATCTGGCGCAGCACCCCATCACTCTCCTTCTTGGTCAAATAGCCCTTACACAGCCTGGAGGTGTGTTTGGGGTCATTGTCCTGTTGAAAAATAAACGATGGTCCAACTAAACCCAAACCGGATGGAATAGCATGCCGCTGCAAAATGCTGTGGTAGCCATGCTGGTTCAGTATGCCTTCAATTTTGAATAAATCGCCAACAGTGTCACCAGCAAAGCACCCCACACCATCACACCTCCTCCTCCATGCTTCATGGTGGGAACCAGGCATGTAGAGTCCATCCGTTCACCTCTTCTGTGCCGCACAAAGACACGGTGGTTGGAACCAAAGATCTCAAACTTGGACTCCTTCATTCCTTGTGTTCTTTAGCCCAAACAAGTCTCTTCTGCTTGTTGCCTGTCCTCAGCAGTGGTTTCCTAGCAGCTATTCTACCATGAAGGTCTGATTCACACAGTCTCCTCTTAACAGTTGTTCTAGAGATGTGTCTGCTGATAGAACTCTGTGTGGCATTGACCTGTTCTCTAATCTGAGCTGCTGTTAACTTGCGGTTTCTGAAGCTGGTGACTCGGATGAACTTGTCGTCTGCAGCAGAGGTGACTCTTGGTCTTCCTTTCCTGGGGCGGTCCTCATGTGAGCCAGTTTCTTTGTAGCGCTTGATGGTTTTTGCGACTGCACTTGGGGACACTTTCAAAGTTTTCCCAATTGTTCGGACTGACTGATCTTCATTTCTTAAAGTAATGATGGCCACTCGTTTTTCTTTACTTAGTTGCTTTTTTCTTGCCATACTACAAATTCTAACAGTCTATTCAGTAGGACTATCAGCTGTGTATTGTATCCACCTCCTGCACAACACAACTGATGGTCCCAACCCCATTTATAAGGCTTGAAATCCCACTTATTAAACCTGACAGGGCACACCTGTGAAGTGAAAACCATTTCAGGTGACTACCTCTTGAAGCTCATCAACAGAATGCCAAGAGTGTGCGGAGCAGTAATCAAAGCAAAAGGTGGCTACTTTGAAGAACCTAAAATATAAGACATATTTTCAGTTGTTTCACACTTTTTTGTTAAGTATATAATTCCATATGTGTTAATTCATAGCTTTGATGCCTTCAGTGTGAAGCTACAATATTCATAGTCATGAAAATAAAGACAACTCTTTGAATGAGAAGGTGTGTCCAAACGTTTGGTCTGTACTGTATGCTGTAGGAATCAGGGGAACAGCGCTAGGCTGGTTTAAATCTTATTTGTCTGACAGATCCAAGTATGTTCATGTAAATGATAAATCATCTTCAAACTCCAGGGTTAATTGTGGAGTACCACAAGGTTCAGTGCTTGGACCAATTCTCTATAAGGATACATTTTCACTGTTACGCTGATGATTCTCAGCTTTACTTATCCATAAACCCTGATGAGCCCAACCAGTTAGACAGACTATAAGCATGTCTTGAAGACATAAAAACTTGGATGACTTTACATTTTCTGCTTCTAAATTGAGACAAGACAGAAGTCGTTGTGTTTGGACCGGAGTCTTTAAAAAAGAAATTGCTTAGTCAATCACTTAACCTTGATAGCATTAAATTGACCTCCGGTAATAAAGTAAAAAACCTTGGTGCTATTTTTGACCAGGACATGTCATTTAAAACCCATATTAAACAGGTTTTTAGGATTTCCTTCCTTCACCTCCGTAACTTCGCCAAAATTAGAAATATCGTATCCAGGAGTGACATTGAAAAACTAGTTCATACATTTGTTACTTCAAGGCTGGACTATTGTAATTCGTTACCATCAGGATGTCCACAAAATGCAGCTAAAAGCCTTCAGCTGATTCAAAATGCTGAAGCAAGGCTTCTGATGAAAATTAAAAAGAGGGATCATATTTCTGCTATTTGAGCTTCCCTTCATTGGCTCCCTGTTCAGTCCAGAATAGAATTTAAAATTCTCCTCCTCACATTAAAAGCCCTTAATGATCTAGCCCCATCATACATCAGAAATCTTATTGTTCCATACGTTCCTAACAGAGCACTTAATTCTCAGACTGCAGGTTTACTGGTGGTTCCTAGAGTCTCTAGAAGTAGAATGGGAGGCAGATCCTTTAGTTATCAGGCACCTCTCCTGTGGAACCAGCTCCCAGTTTTAGTCCGTGAGGCAGACACCCTGTCTACTTTAAGGCTAGGGTTAAAACTTTCCTTTTTGATAAAGCTTATAGTTAGAGTGGCTTACGTTGTCCTGAGCTATCTCTGTAGTTATGTTGCTATAGGCTTAGGCTGCTGGAGGACATAATGACCACTTTCACTCTCTCTGCTACATTCTCATACTACTCTCCAATTTTGCATTATTTGCTGGTATTTCAGCTTTTAACTCTATGTTCTTTCTCTTTTCTCTTTCTAAAGCTACACCTAGCCTGACTCTGTATCTACCTGTGACACCTTCCTGGAGGGGGGCAATGTCCAAGCTTCTGCTCGCAACAACTTAATGCTCACCTTTTACTGATGATACACTTGGCCCAGTCTTTCAGTGTTTAACCCTATGTTAGCTACTGACTGCGCTTTTATTGTAACTAATTATATGTGCTCTCTCTCATACTCTAAACTTGAAAACTGGCTCAGAGTTTATCTGTTTTTTTTCCTAGATGAAACTACTAAAGGAGCTACATCCTTTGACATTTACTTTTCCTTCCCATAGAAAGTACTCCTGGATCAGTGCTTCTGTGCTCTTTTTCCTTCTCTGCTCTGTTCTCTCTAACACCCAGTCGGTCATGGCAGATGGCCGCTCACACTGAGCCTGATTCTGCTGGAGGTTTCTTCCTGTTAAAAGGGAGTTTTTCCTCTCCACTCTCGCTACATGCATGCTCATTATGAGGGATTGGTGCAAAGTAAACGCCAATGAATGTCAACTGTCTCTACATGATCAACCAGGAGGAGTGAATGCTTCAAGTCCCTGACTCGATGCAATCTGCTGGGTGTCCTTAGATAGAAAAACATTTTAACCAATTTGAACAAATAACTGAATCTGACTGCATAGTTTGATAGTAAGGATTGATTGGAATGTTTGTACCTGAATTGAAATCTGTATCATTCGATTGAATTGACTTAGCCCATTTTAAAGTTACCCACTTTTCACACAATGCAACAGGAAACAATCTCCAATTATTTTTTACCTCTGCCTTCCTCCCTCCCTGTTGGATGGAGTAAGGGGGAATCAAGTTTAGCCTAAACCGGCTCAGTTATGGTTGAGCTTTAAACACACCCTCCAATTCTGCTACCTGTGCGACCCCATCGCTTTTCGAATGGTTATAATCAGTCTGACAGAGAGAGGAACCCCCAATCCTTGTGGATTTTAGTAGAACAATGGCCACCAGTGCTCTAGATGGACAAATGTTATCAGTTTATAATTTTACTTAGTACCCCTGCACATAGCCCATTCTATAATGGCCAAACTCTAACACTCAGTAGTTTATTCTAACCTCCCCAACAACCCCGCACCATTCCAAACCTTTTGAGAAGTGCCTTGGGATGACGTGTTGTGAATTGGCGCTATATAACTAAAACTGAATTGAATTGCATATAATTTTTTTTATAACTGCTCTCTGGCAGCTAGGAAATAATGCCAAGCCTACTGTTTTCATAAACCTGATTAAAAAAACAACAAGCATTGAGCAAATGTAGATACATTCCTAATGTGGACCAATTTAAAGTACAGTTAGATAATTATTCACATACCTGGTAGATGTAGATGTATGTATTGTTTTTGCAAACTCTCAAGCATGGGGATGGGAACATAATGCTTCGAGAATGTTTTTCAGTCAATTAAACAAGTAACCTAATCAAAGCTAATGTTAGAATGAAAAAATGCCATATCCAGATTCTCATGAGGCAGTCTTCAGAGAAACCTGGTCTTGGTCAATACTGGAAGCATGACAGAGATGCAAAACATATAGCTTAATTGGAATGGTTAGCAAACAAACATATTGTTTGGATTGTCTTACTCAGAAAACAACTTCATGGTTGAATAAAAATACCATTAAATTAAATCCACCAGTGGTTTGAATAATTTTTGGTTTAGCTGTATATACAAAATATAACTCCAGAATTCTGTTAATGTCCTAATGTTTTGATTAAGATGTGTAAACAGTGCCCCCTACAGGCTCTGCACCATATATTGCAATTAATTTGAATCTTTTTTTAGATTAAAAGCAAGGATTATAATTTTTGAGATACTGGGTATCATCACTGCTATCCTTTCTTACATGTTTCAGATAAATTCTTTCCTGCTATGTTACATGACACAAAAGAATAGAGTTATGTAATGTTTTCTACTAAATGAGAGTGGCAGCAAATTGAGCATTCACCTCAGTCCATCATCCAGACAGTGATTTCAGTTTGGTAACTGATCACTAAGAATACATATCAAATCTAAGCACAAATGTTATTTGATTTTAATCATTTTTCAAACGATTTGGGGTGTACCTTGCCTCTCACCCAATGATGGGCACCAGGCCTCCTGAGACCCTGCAAGAACTAAGCAGGTATAAAAAACAATGGGTGGATGTAGTGACTGCACAGTTAAACTACAGGGGTTGGACAATGAAACTGAAACACCTGTCATTTTAGTGTGGGAGGTTTCATGGCTGAATTGGACCAGTCTGGTAGCCAGTCTTCATTGATTGCACATTGCACCAGTAAGAGCAGAGTGTGATGGTTCAATTAGCAGGGTAAGAGCACAGTTTTGCTCAAAATATTGAAATGCACACAACATTATGGGTGACATACCAGAGTTCAAAAGAGGACAAATTGTTGGTGCACGTCTTGCTGGCGCATCTGTGACCAAGACAGCAAGTCTTTGTTATGTATCAAGAGCCACGGTATCCAGGGTAATGTCAGCATACCACCAAGAAGGACGAACCACATCCAACAGGATTAACTGTGGACGCAAGAGGAAGCTGTCTGAAAGGGATGTTCGGGTGCTAACCCGAATTGTATCCAAAAAACATCAAACCACGGCTGCCCAAATCACGGAAGAATTAAATGTGCACCTCAACTCTCCTGTTTCCACCAGAACTGTCCATTGGGAGCTCCACAGGGTCAATATACACGGCCGGGCTGCTATAGCCAAACCTTTGGTCACTCATGCCAATGCCAAACGTTGGTTTCAATGGTGCAAGGAGCGCAAATCTTGGGCTGTGGACAACGTGAAACGTGTATTGTTCTCTGATGAGTCCACCTTTATTGTTTTCCCCACATCCGGGAGAGTTACGGTGTGGAGAAGCCCCAAAGAAGTGTATCACCCAGACTGTTGCATGCCCAGAGTGAAGCATGGGGGTGGATCAGTGATGGTTTGGGCTGCCATATCATGGCATTCCCTTGGCCCAATACTTGTGCTAGATGGGTGCATCACTGCCAAGGACTACCGAACCATTCTTGAGGACCATGTGCATCCAATGGTTCAAACATTGTATCCTGAAGGCGGTGCCGTGTATCAGGATGACAATGCACCAATACACACAGCAAGACTGGTGAAAGATTGGTTTGATGAACATGAAAGTGAAGTTGAACATCTCCCATGGCCTGCACAGTCACCAGATCTAAATATTATTGAGCCACTTTGGGGTGTTTTGGAGGAGTGAGTCAGGAAACGTTTTCCTCCACCAGTATCACGTAGTGACCTGGCCACTATCCTGCAAGAAGAATGGCTTAAAATCCCTCTGACCACTGTGCAGGACTTGTATATGTCATTCCCAAGACGAATTGACGCTGTATTGGCCGCAAAAGGAGGCCCTACACCATACTAATAAATTATTGCGGTCTAAAACCAGGTGTTTCAGTTTCATTGTCCAACCCCTGTAGATGTTAGTATATTAGTAATCAGTATTGTGCCTAACGTTGGTACAGACTACCAAGGTTAAAACAATCTTCAAGTTCTCAGAGTTGTTTGTCAAAGTCATTAACTGACAGCCAGTGTGTGGTGAAGCTACACCCCCTCCCCCCTCCCCCGCAGTACAGAGAGTGTTTGTGTTTTGTTGTGACAGAAGGTGTTCATGCAAGAACTGCTACAAGATGCTACAACTTTAATCAAGAGCTATTTCTGAACTTTTAGGGGCTTTATTCCGCATAAACAAACGCTTCTTCTAAAGAATTTCATGGATGGAAAACGTGTCTTACTGCAGGTGTTTGAAGGTGATGTCGGAGTAACCCGCAGCTCGTGCTCCAGATGGGGATCGACACAGTGCAAGAACATAAGCTCTCAGTGTTGCCAGCCTTTCTGTGCGAAACTTGGTATCAATGAGATCCAAATGAGTTCCCACAACCACCACGGCAGAGTTGGGTGCTCTCGCCTACAGGACACAAAACAGAAAGTTAAGATATATTTATATGAATGCATAAGTGAAAGATGAAAGCCAAGTCATAGAAAAACAGTAATAAACACTGTATATTCATCTGAAAACATTGGTTAGAGTGGTTGAAATCTCACAAGAAAACAAACAAGTGAAGTCCAGTTGTCTTCTGTTAAAGAAATTAGAAAAATATGAAAAAATAATCCAAGGTAATGTTTTCTGTCTCGGTGTTACAGCCTGATTCCAGACAAAAAGTCATTGTCAGCTGTTTTGTTTGTAGTCGTTTAATCCACATAAAGAAGTTGGATATTACACAAGGTGAGTTGAGAAAGTAAAACACAAAAACCTCAATGTTTCAGCACTGAACAATCTGGTTTAGGATGTCATAACCATCAAGTTCTTTCCCACTTAGGTTCAAAGCAAATGGTTAATGGCCTGAATTTGTATAATGCTTTATCAAGTCCCCAGAGACCCCAAAGCGCTTCACACTACAATTAGTCATTCACCCATTCATACACATTCACACACTGTTGCAAATATGCAAATGTGTGTGTCTGTGTGTGTGTGTGTGTGTGTGTGTGTGTGTGTGAGAGAGAGAGAGAGAGAGAGAGACAGAGAGAAAGCAAAATCACCTCTATGTTGAGAAGCCATGTCTGCAGGTTGGCCACAGCCTCCTCTCCCAGAGCAAGGTTCCAGATAACCACATACAGCGACTTATCGGTGAAGAAACACTGGTTCACAGTGGTCATGCAAGCCGGACCACCAATATCCCACACGTTGAACATTATTGACTCTTTCTGTGTAGAACACATAGACAAATATGCCAGCTCTCAACTGTAAATTCTGAGTCTGTGTGCATCCAGAGTGGACAGTAAATGCCTAGTATGGGTTCTCTGCATTTTCCTCACATTATTTTTGCCTGCATTGGGTTTTTCAAGCTCCCAACTGAAGGTGGAGATGCTGCATTCTGAAGGGGTGAAGGGAGATGCCTTGCCCGTAAGTAGAGCCTCTGCAAGGGCTGACTTCCCCTGCCTTGGCGGCCCGACCACAAGCATCTTCAGCAGTCTGCAGGGCTCTGCCTTTCGAAGCTGCGCCCGAAGGAATGCCAGGACAGAGGCAGGGCCTGTTTTCCAACAAATCACATTACAGGATCACAGAGAAGTTCAGATAGGATGCAGTTTCATTTCTTACTCAGACACACATTTTCAAACCACGTTTTATTGTAGTCTTCAGTACTTTACAGTACTGTTCACAGGGTTAGCACTATGCCACTGTGTGTAAAATGCAACTAAAGACTTGACCCAACATAAAAACCAAGCTAAATAGAGTAATCTATGCATAAATTAGGAGTTTGTCACCTACAACTTCTAGCAAAAAATGATAGAATCGACAATCTAAGAGGATGTTCCTTTGCCTGTTTATGTCAAAGGGAAAAAACATCTAATCGAACAAGTCTGATCTGGTAGTATAACATTCTGGTTTCATAAAACATACCTTAACATTTTTGTTATATTGTTATTAACGTATGGGGATAAAAAAAAAAAGACTCCATTTCATTGTTTAAATTCTCTGCTCCCTTCCTGGGGCCATGTGTGTTGTTAATTAGTAGCAGCAGCTTACTGAAATGCTGTAAAAGCATTTGTTCAATGGAGTACTTACTGGTAAATTTGAACTTATCTGCGGATATTTGTTTAGGAATTCAAATGAAAGCCAACTTCATTCACTATATCAAGATTCACACTCCAGAATGTAAAGCTATTAAAATAGTGTGGGATATTTGTAATAATTGAACCTTGACTGTTGTTTTCACGATTAGGATTAAATGAGAGCGAGTCAGTACAAAACATTTCTTCAAGAAATGACTACAGCTAAAATTGTTTCGATGCCATTTACTTCGGAAAAAAATATTTAAATGTCACTAGAGTCAGCTGTGATCAGTTCAAGATAATCAATCAAAAACAGCCTTAAGTTCAATGGTTAAAGAAAATACTAATGCCACTCAGGAACATTAAAAAGCATTCCAACACAGCACTGGTTTAGGAAGGTATTGATGAAAACAAGTTGCTGTAAAGCTGTTTCCTAACTTGCTATGCTTGTTTGTATACGGAAAAACACGTTACATGGGTTATAAACAAGACCATAAGATGGTGATTTTGTGAAACATCAAGTCCTGTCATGTCCTTGATGTATATTGCTTTTGAGGCACTCCTGTTCTATATAGTGCCTGTATGCTGAGATCAATGTTGTGGAATTTGTAGTGTTTGGCTGAGCCATGGATGATATGTTACTTTTCTATTATTTATGTACTAAAGGGTCAACTGACCATCTGGGAAGGAAACGTCAGGGTTCTGTAATCATATTAATCAAAAAGTAGGTCAGGTGTTGTCAGTTTAAGAATCCATCATGCTGAGGCAAGTAAAGCTTTTCCAAGGTGTTGCATGAAATCAAGTAATATTATTATAATTGGGTCATTGCTGTTTATTTGAGTGTCACTTTCATGGATTCTTGTACTGAGGGGTATATATGTGGTATGCATGACTTGTGTCAGCTTGGAGCTCATGCTACCTGCTCCATGTCCAAAAACATCTGTGGCAGGCTGGGTTATCTGAAAACCAAACTGTGTTGCTCGGAAATGGGGGAGGGTTATTTTCTATGAACAAACTGAAGTTTAGTTGCTCAGACTGAATTGAACTGTATTCGTATTTGAAATTAAAGACATAGGTTTGAAAATTATTTTGGCCAAATTGAAACTGAATTTAATTGTTTGAAACTGGATTAATTTGCTTTTAAAAGGTATTTTGCTGTGTTAAAAATTCAGTTTGCCTACTTTCACTTTCAGTTCTGACATCAATTTCAGTTGCAAAATTCAGTTTTTTTGTATCACACATCCGGGTCCTTGAGGATAGCCACAGATCAATCAAACACAGATTCATCGATTTACGTTTTACATCAGTTTAACTTCCTTTACGGCATTTTGAGCTGGAGCAGTGCAGCATACATGAGCTTGTCAGATGTCAGTGTTGGGACCCACAGCCATGGTTACAACAGGAAATGCGGTACAGACTTTTCTGGAACTTTCAAAATTAATTGCATTTAACCTACTTCCGGCACAGTCAGGGAAAGGGGTAACAGCAAACTTCCCATGATGCCACTGTCCATATAAAACCCCCACTTCTCCCACAAGGCACTCTCTTCTACGCAGGTCACCCAGGGGCCTGGACAGAGAGACCCAGCGCGGTAATGTCTCTTTGCTGGCAAACAGACATAACTCTTCAACTGGATCCAAGAGTGTCATTCGATCACCGATCATATGCACAAAGTTAAGTAGGGATGAATTACCGTCTGTGTATCCGGTATATTCATTCATGAAAGGGGGTAATAATTAAGGAACAAGCGTGGCTTGACTTTCCTCTCTGAGGTCTACAGGGATTACAGAGAGTTCCCAGCACGAGGCCGAGTGAAGCAGTTTCCCAAGGAAGGACAACAGAACATGTCACCGTGGTAACGTGCAGTTGGCCGGCGACAGACCGAGGCGCACCCCCCCACAGCTCCGGAGGTTAGCTGAAGCTAACCTTCGTTCAAAGTGGATGTTTCTTCAAACTTTGTCGTCGCCCAGACAACTCCTCCCTACGAGGTTAGGGTTTGGGCAGAGAGAAATGATTTAGGATGAAATGATCTAAACGTTTTTCCATTTTATGAAGTTTGGTTTGTTTGTGACTCTACTATCTTAGTGCTAGCAGGCTATCTGCAGTACACATGCTCAGTTTTGTGTTCTGTGTATTTTTAAAGTTAAGACAAACTTTACTTGAAGGGTGATTTTAAACACAGAAGATTGATCAAAAAGCGCCGTCCGCGCTTATGCATTTTAACCCTTTTATTAACCCTGGTATTTTAAAGGTATGTGTTTGATTCTGGTGCTAAGCTATCAGCTTCTTTTGTTAGCTTTAACTGCTAACAGCTAAGAACACGTGCTTGCATACGTAAGCCCATTTCTCCAGAAAGATTTGGCTCTTTTTCCAAAATATTTCCTTAAATATTTTACTATTTCCTTAACATTTCTTTAAATATTATTTTAATAACTAAAGGCAGCTAATTAGACACCGTTGAGAAATGGTCATCCAGAAGGTTAGTTTATTCAGCAGATCCTTCTTTAAAACATTATTTTATTAAAATAATATTTTATCTGATCTTGCATTGTGAATGGTTGTCTAAAGGTATGCTAATTATTGCCTAAGTTGGTTCCAAGACTAACTTAACTTCACTTCCAGATTCTTCAAGATAATCCTTGGTTCTCAAACATAAATATTGCATGGTAATATTGCATCACCTTTTCGGTTATGATTTTCAACCATCTTTAATCAACTTGTTTATATTGTACATAGCCCATTAGTCTTCATTAATCTTTAATCCTGCTTGGTAGTTTAGTTGGATTGTTTTAGCATAGTAAAGAGTTTGTTGATTGGAATATGTTTGACTTTGAGTTGACTTATTTTTGTAAATAAATTCTTGTATTTTAAGAAATTGTGGGAATTCATTCAATGTGTGTGCAGAGTTTTGCTGTTCAATAATGTCAGAGCTCGTCTCACCCTTTTCTATTTTGTCCTAATACCATCGCCTTACTGGGCTGGTATTCACAGGACTACCCTTAACAGACTGAAATATTATTTGATAAAATAATATTTCACGGTATTTGCATGGCGGCGCAGTTGATAGCACTGTTGCCTTGCAGCAAGAAGGTCCTGGGTTCAATTCCTGGCTGGGTGTCTTTCTGCATGGAGTTTGCATGTTCTCCCCGTGCATGCGTGGGTTCTCACCAGGTACTCCGGCTTCCTCCCACAGTCCAGAGACATGCCTTTTAGGTTAATTGGTCACTCTAAATTGCCCTTAGGTGTATGAATGAGTGTGTGCATGGTTGTTTGTGTGTTGCCCTGTGATGGACTGGCGACCTGTCCAGGGTGTACCCTGCTTCTCGCCCATAGACTGCTGGAGATAGGCACCAGCTTCCCCGCGACCCACTATGGAATAAGCGGTAGAAAATGACCGACTGACTGACTAGTCACAACATCAATCATCAAGTCAAATGAACATCTATAAGAAGCGTCATGTAAACAAATGACGGTCAAACATTAACACTTATGCTACCTGTGGCTGTTAGCTAAACATGCCAGATTAGGGTTACGGTTCATAGACTTTAGATATGTCTACGAATTTAAATTTTTTTCTAAGGTTTCACAAGCCAATTGCATAAAATGGTAAGTAGCCTACTTACACCAAATTTTTAATATTTACTTCACATGTACAATCTTGCCTTTTACCTCGGTGAATAGTGTCTGTACTTCCACTTTGAAAATGTTGAGACTCCATGTACTGGCTGCTGAACGCAGTGGTTTGCTTAAGGATGAAAAACAAAACACCTGAACGAACATTCCAAAAATAATGACTTCCAGGTGACCCAAACACTCAGAACCACCGCTGAATAGTGTTACAAGACACATCAGATATTACGAGAATTTTATTGATTTATTTTTTTATATAAAGATTTTTATGGAAAATTATGGGTTTTTATTCAACAGTGTAAATAGTGAAAAAAATAGTAAATAATGTTAATAATGAGGAAGCTTGGAAGGGTAATTGTTACTGTGCCATTTACACAGTTACAACTCAGGGAGCTGGTGCATGCATTACAGTGTCAGAGTAAACCGGACTGTACCAACTCAGATACATTATGGGGGTAAATAAACCATATCATCCTCCATATTTTAGATGGGAATAGTATTTATATTTAATTAACATCAACCAAGGTTACTCATTTCATTTCTAGTATGACTGAAAGGTCGGGTATTTAACAGTCATCTTCGTGCCGGGCCATGCCAGCCATATGGGACAGCCTCATCCGTTAGATGCTCAGCCCCTTCTGGAAGTGAATATGCTTTTGTTAATAGAAAGCATTTTGATCAATATATGGGCAACCTATTTGTGATGCACAAATGTGTCTCACCAATGCAATGGCACGTTGGCCTCCTCAGCTCATGATTCCTTTATACTATAATAATTATTCTTATAATAATAGTTGTGTTGGGAAAAAACCTCAAGCAGACTCTGTGTGCCGTGGCTTGCTTCCAGGTTATTATGTGACGCCCTGAATGTTTATAAAGATTTAAAGTACTTCACATAGTGAGTGTATGGTGAAAGTCTTCCTAATAGAAATTTAGGAGGCATATTGACCTCATTTCAATGATGTAGTATACATTACAATTTTCAGCATGGAGCTATAATTAAGCTCAGTGCAGCAGCCAGATGGTGCCGTTTGGATTTGATGCAGGCATAGTAGAACAAAACAGGTACGAGACGTTTTATTTCAGGTTTGAGTCGCTGATGTCATTCAAGTAACCGTTGGTTTGCCGTAATTCACCAAACATCCCTCATGGTGTGTAGACAGTCTCCCTTAGCGTTTTTCCACTGAAAGGAACCAGTTCGGTTCTTTGACTGTCACAGCAGCGCTGCCATGGTTATTTAGACACGCGGTGGGTGTCTTCTGGATATTTATACTACTTTGAATATGTATAAATGGGCGGAGACCGGGCGGTGAAAGCGCCATGTGCAGCCGTGCAAAATTCGCAGCAAATTGGGATGTATGAAGGCATACATCCGGTGCGGTGACATGCCTACGCACAGTTTTCTACATCTAAATAGTTTTTTGCACCGCAAGTTTCAGGATTTCTCCCCACTGCAAACTTTTAGTATGAAAGCTGTGCACTCTTTAGTACATGAGGCCCCTGGTTATGTGAGCAAAAGACTTCAAATCACTGCTGAATCCTGCTACTACACTAGACTAATGATAGAATTTCTAATAATATATTTGTGGACAAAAAATCATATATTCCCAACAGGTTTCAGTGTGGCTAAATTAAAAACATAAAAAAGAGCTTCCCTTTAACATTTCTCTTTGTCACTGACCATTTTTCTGCATCCTTTCGTCCCTCGGAGCTGTCTACTATGGGATATTTTCTATCAATGGTGCCAATGTGTTGCCACCCTAGAAATGTTTTGTAACAGCTTTAACAACTGATAATTTAAAGTAATGTTCTATATTGTTCTGTAATGTGCTGTCGAAAGGTGCTCATATTACTTTAACAAGAAAAGGTGACTGAGGGTCATAATCAATTGGAAGACCAGGGATTAGCACTCAAAATAAATGGGAAGGCATTATAACACAGCGTTTTCACAAAATAAATAATTACATTGAATCCTAAATTTTTCCACATTGAAAACTATTAGGAATATATGATGCTTTTTTCCATTAACTTTTATTATAAAATAGGAAATCAATAAAAATCTCATGATATCTGGTGTGTTTCATTAATCTAGTGTTGTCACACACTTTAGCTATGATACCTTAAAACACTCCAGGTGTTTGGGTCACCTGGAAACTATTGATTTTTGGGTTTTTTGATTGTAATTTGTTGATGGTCCCTAAATGAACCACTGTGCTCAGCAGCGAGTACACAGAGTCTTGCTATACCCCCTCTCTGCAAGGTCTGATAAGCCATCCCTGCCTGCAGTGAACCACTGAGAGAAAACGTCTGCCAAATATCCAACTTAAAACTAACATCTAACTTAAAATTAACTTCACTGAAGGAGTAAAAGTGAACATTTAGAGGGAAGGAGAAGAACTATCCTATCAAAACGGTTTGAGGGTGGAGTCGGACGTCTGACCCCACCCGATGTCTGACCCATCCCCATCCTCCGAGCTGCTGCAGGGACCTTCTATTCAAATCTGGGAAAAAGGACACATTTGTTGGATGGATTTGAAGGAGCCTTCTAAGTTGGATATCCTTCATTGCCTCACCATGACGTAATCGGCCAACAAATGCAACCTTCAAAGCATGCAGCCCCTGAATTTGGACACAGCAATAGTGAATGTTGTCTGTGAATCGGTGAATCTGTATTTGATTAATCTGTAGTTTTCCTCAAGGATCTGGATGCGTGAGAAAAAAAAAGTGAATTTTGGAACTGAAATTGAAAGTAGTAAAACTGAATTTTCAATACAACGAAATACTTTTATAAAGCTAATGAA
The DNA here is from genome assembly GCF_021462225.1 of Girardinichthys multiradiatus. Lineage (NCBI taxonomy): Eukaryota > Metazoa > Chordata > Actinopteri > Cyprinodontiformes > Goodeidae > Girardinichthys > Girardinichthys multiradiatus. Next base: position 4,162,006 of record NC_061797.1, read on the forward strand.
TTCAGTTTCAAACCATTAAATTCAGTTTAGTGAAATTCATTTTCAAACCAGTTCATTTAATTTCAAATTATGCAAATACAGATTCAGTCTGAGCAATTCAAATACAGTTTCTGCCCATAAGTTTTCTATGGCATGGTGTCTTCCATCAACATTTCTACAATAGGCTGTTGAATGTGTAGGTTACATAATCTAGTCAGAATATCGGAGCAGTCAGACAATCAATTTAAAGCTAAGTCAGTTAGTCATATTCATGAGAACATGACGGTAAAAGTAAACATCTGCAGCCTGGCTTCAAATTGAAAAGTCAGTGTTTTTCTATAGTGAAGCAGTACCTTCGTTTCTTACTGCCTGTGGAATATTATTAATGTTGAGGTTTTCAATGTCCAGCTGCCACAGGTTGGAAAGTTGTCCAAGTTCTGCCGGTAGCTCCCGGATTCCAAGATTACTATCAGTAGGAAAAACAAGGAACATCCATCAGCAACTCGCAGCAAAGGGATTTTAACAGCTAACAAGTGTCTGAATGTCCGATCTTTAAGATTTTGGATGCTTTTCACCTGTTTAGAAGAACAATTTAAAAATGATACATTTTAGTTAAGTATTAACAGCTTTGTTCTATGAGAACAAGAAAATGTAATTTAGTAAGCAAAATACTTCTTGAAAAAAAGGCTGATGTTCAGTAAGCTGATGACATGCTAAGACACTAGACATTGTTTTGTTATATTACTACAATAAATTATTCAGTTCATTTTAAATCCTAAACACAACTTTTTGACTTTACAGCCACGAGGGTGACAGGGAGACACACAGAGGGACTCACTTAGAGAGATACAGCTCAGTGAGGTTGTGCAGACGACACAGTGACTGGGGAACACACTCCAGTTGGTTATCGTTCAACATAAGCACTTCCAGGGAATCCCGCAGAACAATAGGAAACTCAATGGGGCACACTATAAAACAGTAACACACTGGACTCAAACACACTGAGAAAATTTTAATGTTTACAGCACATGGCTTGTGGCAGCATTCAAAAGCCCAAGAGCAACTTATCTTTGTTAACACTTAACCTTGCAAAGAAATGATTAAAAAGACAATAAAAGTTAATTACTTCATAAAACAAGGTGTACCCTGAATTTTAGAGACATGTCTTATTTCAGGCTATGTTTTCCCAAATAAACACGAAAAAATAAATATTTACACATTAATTTGTTGGTAAATTAGAAAGGGACATTTACAATGCAGATGCAAGTTACATTGAAGGACAAGAGACACATATAAAGCTTACAAACATCATGGGGGATAGTCTGATGCCTTCCGCTTGCACACCAGACTTGTATATCTATTTAATTCTCAAAACCTGTGCAAAGTACGTTTCTTGTTCCTTTATTTAAATAAATGTCACAACAATAGATGTACATGACATTTAAAGAGCAGAGTGAATTATCATTATATTGAATACATAAATCTCAGCCAAACTCAAACCCACCCACCCACCCAGGCATCATTTAGAAGGATTTGCAGTTTGCTGATTATATACAGTAATTTTACAGTTATATGTTTCCAAAATAGCAATAATATTAGGGGGCTCTAAAAAATGGTGTATAGCACTTTTAAGTTAAATCTTACTTTTTCCAGTGTCAAAAAATACATTGTCTCTCTAATCCATCTAGTAAAGGTACGTGTTTCTCCTTTCAATGAGGGTAGTGAAAGAGATAGCATCTTGTGCATTAACCGATAAAGGACAAGTGGATAGAGTGATTCTGAATATAGCACTAATGGGATTATTGCAGACTTTTTTCCTCAAATATTTTTGTATACGCATTAAATATGTCTGACCAGAAAGTGGTGATTGCCAAAACATATGTATTTGATCTGCTGGTTGACCCTTTCAACGAGGGCAAGAGGGGTCTGCGTCAGAATACATGTCAGCCAGCTTAGCATTGGTGAGGGGTGCTCTTAAGACTACTTTCAACTGTATCAGACCATGAGATTAAGGATCTAGGTATTCGCCTAAGAATGGCTTTCCATGTTTCATCATCAATCACAAAGCCCAGGTCCGCTTCCCACCACCCCCTAATTTCTTCAATTGAGGTGGGACAAAAGTATTTATTAACTCGTAAAGAGTGGATATTAATTTCTGCTTTGCGACAGAATATCGTCTGAGGCATTTTAATTCCGTATGATTTAAAAGGAAGAGAAGTTTTTTTGGGTAAAGTTCTTCATTTGCAGATATCTGAAGATATCTAACCTTAGGAGATGAATTATGTCACTTAGTTTAGACAATTAGAGAAATGGTCCCTCTGAAAACAGGTTAACCAGAAATTTGATGCCTTTTATGTGTCACGATTGATAACATGCATCCAAGGAGGCTGGTGGAAAATTATGATATCCCCAAATGGGGCATATCTAGCAGTATCTTTTAGGCGGAAATATCTCCTAAACTGTATCCAATCTTCATAGTTTGACTGACTATTAAGTTTATCTGTATAGTCGAAGAGGCTAAAGCAGCATATACCAGTGAACCTAGATGCAAATGATTAGTGGAATATTGTAATGACACCCATGACTCACATTAATCTTTGTCAAAATGAACCTAGTGAAGAACGTGTGGTATATTGCAAGCCCAGTAGCAATAAATACAGTTTGAAAATGATAACACTGCTTTATTTTATTGTCTCTGGAGAGCTGTTCTTTTTATTCCGTGGGCTCTCCCTTTCCAGAAAAAGGTGCCTGTTGGCTTGTCTAGTAAATTAAAGAATGTTTTTTCTTAAAAATGGGAATGTTTTGCAAAAGAACAATTTGATACAATGATTTAATTAAATTGACCCTTCCTGTAACAGAAAAGGGAAGGTATTTCCAACGATCAAAATCTAATTTACATTTTAATAGAAGGAGGGTAAAAATTGTGTTGACAAATTATGAGTCACTTCCACTCCAAGATATTTGAAAGAGGCTCGAAGCTAATCAAATGGAAAACTGTCAAAAGAGCATGCAATATCTTCTTGTTTCACTGGGAACAGCAAACTCTTGTTCAAGTTGATTTTATACCCTGAGAGCTTCCCAAATTGATTCAGCAAGTTGATAATAAAAGGAAGAGAAGAATTTGGAAGAGAAGAAAGCAGCAAATCATCTGCATATAAAGACAGCTTATGATGTAAGCCTCTATGCTATGCAAGCTATTGGCCTGCGTAAGAGCAATGGGTCTTAGGCACTGCTCTTAGGCAGGCTCTTCTGAGACCTGAGTTGCTTTCTTTGAAGGCTTACCCATGTTAGTAAGTAAGTTGTTCAGTTGAAAGCAAAATCAATTTACTATGAAGACAGAGCTCTCCCAGTTTGTTGCTTATTCCGCCATTGCTTAAAGCGGACCAAAGGAAGATTTACTGACAAAATTCCAGTTATGCAATTCCATCACTATACAGGCATTTATGGATAAATCCAGCCATATTTACGTAAATTAAATTTACATGATCAAATATTTTACTTTATGAATCAATGGCAAGAAACACACCAAATTAAAAGCTTAAGTGAATATACTGTGAAAAAACTGATGTTGCTATAAAATATTTTAATATCTCTGAAAGACAATTTGTGTTTTTTCCCCCATCAACTGGCCTCCAGAGTCATTCATTCTCTGCTAAGTTAAACAGACTAACTGTATTACCTGGGTCTGGATCCCTTCTGTTCCATGTTGTCAGGAAAGCTAGCCTCCTGGATTTGGGCCCCTCTTCAGTTCTAAAAGACAGAATTTGCAATGGAGTAAGAAGTACACTTCTACTTCAGTAACATTAGAGACAGACAATGTCCCTTTTACTCAGGCTACAGTTCCTGTGTGTCTTTTAGCTTAAAGCATTAACTCAGCTTTCTCGGAAGATGTCAATTTTTCTTATACAGAAGAAGAACAACAACTATTTAATCTTAAGCGAAAGAGTTTGGAGCTGAATTGGGGCCCTAAAGTTTGTTCAAAAGAAAAACATTTGAACCTTAAAAATAAAAGTTTGTTCAAAAGAAAAACATTTGAACCTTAAAAATAAAAGTTTGTTCAAAAGAAAAACATTTGAACCTTAAAAATAAAAGTTTGTTCAAAAGAAAAACATTTGAACCTTAAAAATACAAGTTTGTTCAAAAGAAAAACATTTGAACCTTAAAAATAAAAGTTTGTTCAAAAGAAAAACATTTGAACCTTAAAAATAAAAGTTTGTTCAAAAGAAAAACATTTGAACCTTAAAAATAAAAGTTTGTTCAAAAAAATTTTGAAAACTGGAAAAAAGTTTTGCAACTGAAAAAAAAACATGAAACTGGAGAAAAAAAAGTTCAAAACAACTTTTCAGACTCAAGTTTTTTTCACACTTGCAGATTTTATTTTTTTTCGGCTTCAAACTTCTGGCTCGGTTTTGGCGCAGGGGGTGGGGCCTCAGATCACAGGGGTGTGGAATCATGACTGACAGCTCAACACAGCCTCTGAACAACATATTCCCCGCTGTTGCATTCAGGGACTGTGGGAACTAGAAATATCTGTAACACATCATCAATATTCTATATGTATGTGATTGGTTTAGAAAGATAACATGCTTCACCGATAGAAGCAGCTTATATGAATAGATGACAAGAATCTCAAAGGAGAAAATATGGTATTGACAGATTTTAAGTCTGTGTTGGAGATTTCCCATGCTCTCAAAGTAAAGCAGAAGAACCGCCAGACTGACCGGCGGGGGTATTTGACCGGAGCACTAGTTGCCATGGCCTCATCTGCGGGCGTACAATGAACCTGAAACACCTGGTTTTAGACCACAATAATTTATTAGTATGGTGTAGGGCCTCCTTTTGCGGCCAATACAGCGTCAATTCATCTTGGGAATGACATATACAAGTCCTGCACAGTGGTCAGAGGGATTTTAAGCCATTCTTCTTGAAGGATAGTGGCCAGGTCACTACGTGATACTGGTGGAGGAAAACGTTTCCTGACTCACTCCTCCAAAACACCCCAAAGTGGCTCAATAATATTTAGATCTGGTGACTGTGCAGGCCATGGGAGATGTTCAACTTCACTTTCATGTTCATCAAACCAATCTTTCACCAGTCTTGCTGTGTGTATTGGTGCATTGTCATCCTGATACACGGCACCATCTTCAGGATACAATGTTTGAACCATTGGATGCACATGGTCCTCAAGAATGGTTCGGTAGTCCTTGGCAGTGACGCGCCCATCTAGCACAAGTATTGGGCCAAGGGAATGCCATGATATGGCAGCCCAAACCATCACTGATCTACCCCATGCTTCACTCTGGGCATGCAACAGTCTGGGTGGTACGCTTCTTTGGGGCTTCTCCACACCGTAACTCTCCTGGATGTGGGGAAAACAGTAAAGGTGGACTCATCAGAGAACAATACATGTTTCACATGGTCCACAGCCCAAGATTTGCGCTCCTCGCACCATTGAAACCGACGTTTGGCACTGGCTTGAGTGACCAAAGGTTTGGCTATAGCAGCCCAGCCGTGTATATTGACCCTGTGGAGCTCCCAACGGACAGTTCTGGTGGAAACAGGAGAGTTGAGGTGAACATTTAATTCTGCCGTGATTTGGACAGCCGTGGTTTTATGTTTTTTGGATACAATTCGGGTTAGCACCCAAACATCCCTTTCAGACAGCTTCCTCTTGCGTCCACAGTTAATCCTGTTGGATATGGTTCGTCCTTCTTGGTGGTATGCTGACATTACCCTGGATTCCGTGGCTCTTGATACATCACAAAGACTTGCTTTCTTGGTCACAGATGCACCAGCAAGACATGCACCAACAATTTGTCCTCTTTTGAACTCTGGTATGTCACCCATAATGTTGTGTGCATTTCAATATTTTGAGCAAAACTGTGCTCTTACCCTGCTAATTGAACCTTCACACTCTGCTCTTACTGGTGCAATGTGCAATCAATGAAGACTGGCTACCAGGCTGGTCCAATTTAGCCATGAAACCTCCCACACTAAAATGACAGGTGTTTCAGTTTCATTGTCCAACCCCTGTATATATATATATATATATATATATATATATAGAGAGAGAGAGAGAGAGAGAGAGAGAGAAAAAGAGAGAAAGAGAGAGAGAAAGAGAGAGAGAAAGAGAAAGAGAGAGAGAAATGGATTTTCTGAATTTGGATTTTCTGAATAAAAACATTGGACGTTTAAATTTAACTTCATGTTTTAGATGGTCCAACGCCCACCAGACTAACTACCCGTGTATTTACATAAGCTGCTTCTATCGGTGAAGCATGTTATCTTTCAAAACCAATCACATAAATATAGAATATCGATGATGTGTTACAGATAATTCCAGTTCCCACGGTACCTGAATGCAACAGCTGGGAATATGTTGTTCAGCCTGTGCAAAAAAAACTTGAATCTGAAAAGTAGTTTTAAACAGTTTTTCCAGTTTAACATCTTTTTCTTCAATTGCAAAACTTTTTTCTAGTTTTCAAAATTTTTGGGGTGAGGTTCAAAATAATTTTTCAGGTTAAATTATTTTTCTTTTGAACAAACCTTTATTTTTCAGGTTAAAATTTTTTTTTTTTTGAACAAACTTATTTTTCAGGTTCAAATTTTTTTCTTTTGAACAAACTTTTATTTTTCAGGTTCCATTTTCTTTTTCTTTTGAACAAACTTTTATTTTTCACGTTCAAATTCTTTCTTTTGAACAAACTTTATGGCCCCAATTTAGCTCCATAAAAGGGTAAATGTTAGTTTGTCAATAATGTTATCAGTTATGTCATGGCTACAGCTAAAGCAGAAAACACAAATATTTTCATATTTAACAAACAGCTCCAACAAAATTCCAAAAATAAGATTAGGCAGAAGAATATTTATTAAAAGTGAAGAACACTTTTCACCCAGAGGAGAATTTAAATATTCAGTATCCTTTATTTTATAAAAACAGGACTACTGCAATTAACTGGTATTCTGAATATTATATATCTTCTGTTTTAGTGATTAATCTTTATTAATCCTGAGCTTTATCTCAGCCTAATTAATGCTAAATGAGTTTATTGATGGCACAATTACAAAAAAAGGCCAAACAAATGGCTTCTTTGAAGAGGTTGACATGAGAAAGCCTAAACTCTCTGTGAAGATAAAATCAACAACTAGTCTAGGTTTGCAAAATTGCACCTAAACAAAACCACACAAAACCTTTAGAACAATCGCTTTGCTGTCATTGAGTTAACCAAGAACTTCATGAAATAGAAAAGGTCAACGTGCAAAGAAGAAGTGGTCATTCTTGTTCCGTTTAAAAGTGGAACTTTGTTGTTTTTGTAGGTTTTTAGGTGTGACAATGAGACTGAAAGTTGTTGCTGAAAATCAAGCATAAGCCTTACAAGTCTTTCAATGGTAATAAAAGACAGAGAGGCACAGAGGCAACATATGCCGACAAGTCCAGGTTATTAGGTAAAGAAAACCACAAAGTAAGATGTCCACAAAGAAAAGATTGCCAAAGGAGCTAGCAGCCATCCAGTCCTAAAATCAAATCTACAAACTGATCATGACATAGCTCTTTTTGTCAATTTCCTAAAAAATGACTTAGAACACTTTAAATAGTATTGCATAAGCAGTGGAGATATGTATGTATGTATGTACAGTACAGACCAAAGGTTTGGACACACCATCTCATTCAAAGAGTTGTCTTTATTTTCATGACTATGAATATTGTAGCTTCACACTGAAGGCATCAAAACTATGAATTAACACATATGGAATTATATACTGAACAAAAAAGTGTGAAACAACTGAAAATATGTCTTATATTTTAGGTTCTTCAAAGTAGCCACCTTTTGCTTTAATTACTGCTCCGCACACTCTTGGCATTCTGTTGATGAGCTTCAAGAGGTAATCACCTGAAATGGTTTTCACTTCACAGGTGGGCCCTGTCAGGTTTAATAAGTGGGATTTCAAGCCTTATAAATGGGGTTGGGACCATCAGTTGTGTTGTGCAGGAGGTGGATACAGTACACAGCTGATAGTCCTACTGAATAGACTGTTAGAATTTGTAGTATGGCAAGAAAAAAGCAACTAAGTAAAGAAAAACGAGTGGTCATCATGAGTCCAACTTTGAGATCTTTGGTCCCAACCATTGTGTCTTTGTGCGGCACAGAAGAGGTGAACGGATGGACTCTGCATGCCTGGTTCCCACCATGAAGCATGGAGGAGGAGGTGTGATGGTGTGAGGCTGCTTTGCTAGTGACACTGTTGGGGATTTATTCAAAATTGAAGACATACTGAACCAGCATGGCTACCACAGCATTTGCAGCAGCATGCTAGTCCATCCGGTTTGCGTTTAGTTGGACCATCATTTATTTTTCAACAGGACAATGTACCCAAACACACCTCCAGGCTGTGTAAGGGCTATTTGACCAAGAAGGAGAGTGATGGGGTGCTGCGCCAGATGACCTGGCCTCCAAAGACACCGGACCTGAACCCAATCGAGATGGTTTGGGGTGAGCTGGACCGCAGAGTGAAGGCAAAAGGGCCAACAAGTGCTAAGCATCTCTGGGAACTCCTTCAAGACTGTTAGAAAACCATTTCAGGTGACTACCTCTTGAAGCTCATCAACAGAATGCCAAGAGTGTGCGGAGCAGTAATCAAAGTAAAAGGTGGCAACTTTGAAGAACCTAGAATATAAGACATATTTTCAGTTGTTTCACACTTTTTTGTTCAGTATATAATTACACATGTTAATTCATAGTTTTGATGCCTTCAGTGTGAAGCTACAATATTCATAGTCATGAAAATAAAGAAAACTCTTTGAATGAGAAGGTGTGTCCAAACTTTTGGTCTGTACTGTATATATATATATACACATATATATATATCTATCTATATATATAGATATAGATATATATATATATCTATCTATATATAGATATATATATTTATATCTATATATAGATATGTATATCTATCTATCTATATATATATATATATATATATATATATATATATACAGTATATCTATATCTATATATGGATGAGGTTGAGGATGAAAACGCCCAAGAAGCAGTTTGCAAAGTTTATAGCATATCCTTACAAGTCGCAGCACAACTCAAAAAAGTTATTATTGATCTGATGTAATATTGTAAATGTACATGTCATGTTTTCAATAGCTGTAAGCCAAAAAAAACATGATTAACATATATAGTCTTTAAAACATCAGTATCTATATAATGTGTTTTACTTGAGTTACTGAAATAAATTAACTTTTCAATTCTATTCTAATTTGTTAAATATGAGTATGTATTTTCATGTCGATGAGATAGCTGTGGTAGTACCAGTCATAAGATGGTGAATAAAGCAGGATGGAAAATCCATCTATCAAGTTAGATCAGGCTTTTCTTCATTCTAAATGGAGGATTTCTAAAATAAGCTCAATTTAAAAAACTTTATTATAAGTAAACTTAGTGCAATATAAAATTTAACATTTTGAAGAAGTGATTAATCAACTTAGTTGAAGTTGACTTTTAGCTTAAATACATAGTCTCAACTGGAGCGCAACAAAACAACAAAAAAACAGAGAAACAACGACATAAAATATGTGTTTGTTTCACATCAACTAAGATTCACAGAGTAATTCACTACCAGCTAAATTTAACTGAACTTCTGTGGAAGTCAGTGTGGGGACCTACCTGCCAAGCTGGTTCCTGGAAAGATCAAGAGTCTTGAGCTTAGAGCACTTCCACTTATTGGGAGCAGGAAGCGTTTCAATGAGATTTCCACACAGTTTTAATGAGACAATAGCCTGATGATAAAATAAATGAGATCAACGAGGGGGGTAAGACATACTACAGGCCAGCAGTGTAACTCATTCACAGACCGCTGGTGACATCATAGTGACATCTTGAGGAGTTCAGTCAAGACTAACTAACAATGATAGCACTGTGAACATTGACACTGCCAGAGTTCATGCAACAAATAAGCTTTGTGAATAGAGTAGGATTTTCCTGACATTTAGTCATTTGCATCATTTAGTCAAGCTATGGTTTGCAAACAGGCTGCAAAGGAACTATACTAAAACAAATATTGAGCAATAGGTAAGGTAAGGTAAGGTAAGGTAAGGTAAGGTAAGGTAAGGTAAGGTAAGGTAAGGTAAGGTAAGGTAAGAAGGTAAGGTAAGGTAAGGTAAGGTAAGGTAAGGTAAGGTAAGGTAAGGTAAGGTAAGGTAAGGTAAGGTAAGGTAAGAAGGTAAGGTAAGGTAAGGTAAGGTAAGGTAAGGTAAGGTAAGGTAAGGTACCTGTGATTTGAGCCATCTTTAAAACATTTTCGTAAGATGGATGTGGATTTGAACATTAATGAGGCCGTGTGTGACAGGTTAGAGACTGACCAGAGCATCAGACTCATACTGCCTCACTTGACATAAAAAAGATGTTAAGAGAATCATTCATGGGTGCGGTGCGTGGCGTTGTGTTGCGGTAGAGCACGCGGCCCATATAAAGAGGCTTGAGTCATTTATAGATTAGTGGTATAAAAAAAAAATGAAGGAATTAGATCTAGTTCCTAATTTTTAACAATTGACAGGAACAAACTGCACCATATGGAGATTCTGTTTTATGCCACATGGGTATCAGTTGTGCGAGTTTCTTTTATGGAGATTCTTCTTACAGATATTCAGGCATGAAAAGTCAGGAAAAGAAAAGTCATGAGGAAAATTATGGAGAACCCTGAGCATCCTCTTCATCAGACTGTTGTGTGTGTTGAGTGTCTTCAGTAAGAAGCTTCTTCAGATCTGCTGTAAGACAGACCACTACAGGAGATCCTTCCTGCCCACAGTCATCAGCATCTACAACAACTCTTTGAGGAAACTTGTAAAATTTGATCGACAAGAACAGAAAATTTTCCTTCGGGATTATTGAAGTATGTAATGCCTTATTTAAACATGGGCAAACTGTGTCAGCACAGAGAGGCACAGTTTGCTTGGGAGAGAAAATGTATTTTAGATGTTTTATTCATTGTAAAAGCACATAAACACATCCAATAACAATCCATTAGATGGTTCGTACCTCTAGTTCAAAGATATAGGAAGGAAGCTCTTTGAGGCAGTTGTCAGAGAAGTCCACCTCCTGCAGCTGAGTCCTCCAGAAGATGGATATGGTATTTGGAAGATTCTCAATTACATTGGAAGAAGCTTTGCAGTTCTTCTACATGAAAGGGGTCAGAAAAAATGTGAAGTGTGCTACTACAACAACATTTTGATTCTGTAATTTACTGTTTCATTTATATACAGGTTTGCTGTCAATTAGTGAGCGTTTTTCCATGGGTAGGATTTTCACTAACGGTCTTAGATTATTTGATGGTTGACACCTATCATCTCGAATTCATCTGCACAATGCTCTCACCCATTTTTATATCTTCAGTAATATCTCATGCCATATTTCTAATAGTAAAATTTTGTTATTATGTATTTACAAGCTTAAAAGTCATTGAAAATATGTTAGGTGCTTCTGTGAGATTTCTCAGAGTGACCCAAATGCTGACATATTATATAACTTCCTGTTTGCATGACCTGTACAGGCTTGATTTTATTTATTGAATATTACTGAATTTGTTTCTTCTATTTTGAAGCACATTATAGACAATGATGAATAAAGACGTGTTTGGAGCTACTGCATGTTGTTTCAGGGTACTTGTTATTGTTTAACAGTTTTTCCTATTATCAGTGTATCTATATGATGTTTACATCATTACACAGGTCCTAGCTCTGCATTTTCTTTGCCTACTTATTTCATGTATGAGACACTGAGTAATTCCTCTGCACAGGTTACTGTTAAACAGACATGTAATGATTGTGGTCCTTCTCTAGCTTTGGGGGTATGGTTCGCACAATAGGATGCTCAGCTCCACTCTGTTGAAAAGACAGCCACACCCTGCTGTTCCTCCTGCGCCCAGAGCAAGAATAGCGAGAACTTTCTAATTGTGGATTCTGAATGTACCTCAACACATTTTTTGTTGTAGTTCTCTTGACACATTGACTGTCAGTTATTTTACACCTTTTATCAAAAATAAAAAAGAAACTGTTCCATCTGTTGAGGTATTGCTGACCTGTTCCTTAATCAGTTTCTGTCTACATCTTGCACAACATCTTAACACTTTTACACATATAATTCGTCTTTATTTAAGCCCTTCTTCAATTGTTCTGTTTGTACTGTCCTTAAATTAGCTTCAGTATTTAACCTTTACACACACAAATGTCTTACTGTGCTTTTATGTTGTTTTTACTTTATTTTAGTGAATGAGATGCTAGTGCTCATAGAGTGGTGGAAGCTGTGCAACAATGGAAAAAAAAGAAAAGGACGAAGAGCATATGGGATAATTGCAACAAACATGGTAATTTTTATATTGAAAAATAACATTGGAATTGTGTGTTTTTCTTATTATGTGCAGACCTACTAATAACAATATACATACACTTCAAAATGGAGCAAAGCACTTTATGTTAATATTAATTTTTCTTAAGTGCAAATGCATGTCATGAGAGCTGCATCATGGCCACTGGAACTGAATCTAAGCACCAAAGCTTCAGCAACACAAATAAAGAATTAAGCTTATCATAGATGCTAAAGGAATCATGCAATTTGACATTTTCCTTGTAAGACAAGAAAATAAGGTTATGAATAACCACCTACAGTAATTATTAAATATATAAATGTTTACCCACACCCTTATACATACAACAGACAGTGGTTCTTACCAGTGGGCAGGCCCAGGGGTCAGGGAAAGCTTTCAATTTGTTTCTGCTCACATCGAGGCAGTGCAGGGACTTTAAACTGTGCATGACTGATGTGAGAAGGCTGATTAGACAATTACCAGAAACATCCAACTCCTCCAGCTTACGGAGACCAATCCAGTTCACAGCTGACAGAGAAAAGTTAAAAACAAGAAGATTTAGTTAAACGGGAAAAAAAAAAAAAATCTACATATATGTACATTTAGATCAGTTTTAAATTAACTTGTAACAGAATTTATATATTGTAATATATTGTTATAATGCAGCAGAAGGACAATTGGCAAGTTCAAAGCTAACTTACAGAACAGGTTGTCAAAACTATGGTTGTCAAACTCGAGTTGTGAATTTTGTAGCTCACTACATGAAAGCAGATCTAAGATGGCACAAGCCAAACTAACCTGTTTATTTTCATTGGTCATTTTAACAGATATAGTCTTCTAAAAGTGTTAAATACTGGGAGAAGACATTGCATGACATGTAGCATATTAACTGCTTCATGATTAAGTGCATAGTATATTGATTAAACCACATTTTATATGTTGTGTTCCTCTCAAATTCTCTATGCTCATAAATACTGACTCTTAATAAAGCCCAATTCCCAAAAAGCTGCTCTCATTTACGTATTTCGTTTATTGTGGTGAGAAAGCATCAACTATATAATAATATATGATATTTTAATTTAAGGAGACCATTAGGATTATGTTTTTAATCAACGTCAGTTTTCAAGAATATGGATGTAATGTACTATGTATTTAGGAACACTGTTATGTAACAGAACGTCTAGGATAAATTGTAGTCATTGTCAGCATTGTGATTTCCACAATACTCTTTAAGTGTCCCCCCTACACTTTCTTCTTCCATCCCCACATGCCAAGATCTGGACACACTGTGTAGCTGGGTGCATGAAGAACCAGGCAGCCAGGCACAAACTATATGGAATAAGCCTTTAGTTTTTACATTTTAAACAGAAAGGAGGGGGATGGATTGTGTTTTGTTATTAATAGGACCCACCAAAGATACAAGAAACATGTAAAGACGTAAACATGTAAAGACCTGAATGTAAAGAACATCATTAGATTTTGTCTGCTGGGAAAAAATGGTGACTCTTCTCTACAGTAAGTAGGTAATGTGTGGCCTAAAAGTCTTCAACAAGTCTTATTGCAACATCTAATATTCTTTAGAGGAAGGACGTTTAAAGAAGCCTGAACATGAAACACTTGAGTAAAGAAATAACAACTTTTTTAACTCTGAAGTTCACCAAAAAGACTAACTTCTCATATGCACCCTGTACACAATGAAATAGACAATATTGCAGCTTATACATGGCAACTTTAATATTAGCATTGACCCAAAAGCATGAAACAGTGCCATATCTGATATGGAACATACTGGCAGGGATGTCAAACAGGGTGCTGAGCTGGTTATTGGCAGCACAGAGTTTCTGAAGGTGGATCAGATGCAGAAGTCCAGTTGGTAAACTCTTTAGCTGGTTCTGAGAGAGATTCACCACTTGTAACCTTGAACCATTGGAAAGAGGAGGTTTGAGAGATAAAATATGCAATCTGTCTTCACATGAAATCAAAAGCTGTTTTTGATACATGTAATTGTATGTAAAGGCACTGTGTTTTCTAGCTTGTGTCCCATGTGTTAAGGTAAAACAAATAACTAACGATTAAGAAATATACTCAGTTTTTCAAACTTAAAGGGGACACATCATGCAAAATCCACTTTGTTAGCCTTTAAACATATTTTGTTGTGTACTTAAGAGTCTGTAGGAGTGCAGAAAAGTTGGTTTTAGTCTGTCCAGATGCTGCGTAGATATCTTTATATTCTGTTTGGGCCATACTTTTCAGTCCGTTCAGTTTTCTCTATCATCTGTTACATTTTTCCAACTGTTCCGACACTGTGGGACAGCTAAATAAGGTCATGGACTCCCTGTTGATCAATTTCATGTATCCAGCATATTTATTTCTCACTATGATTTTGTAGTCCAAGCTCCAGCAAGCCTACGCTACAAGAGGATAAGTTAGGTTCGGTTGTTGGGTGTATTTACCCACACAAGTCATTACACCATCCTCCAGCATCAGAACCTCTTCAAACTGCCTGGTTAAATTTTATTTTTCATGGAAGTGTTCCCACATCAGTGGCGAAATATCACCACTTTAAGGATGAGTGCTTAAGTATCAAGAAGGATTTGCTGAAAGAAATCATCTGATTAAGGGGTCAGTTCTTTTTGTCTATGGAAACGATGAACACAGCAAAGCAGAAAGCTGCAAATATGCTAAAATGACAACAAAGTTTATTTTAGACATGAATTTATTGTGTGTTGATATGACCTCTTGGCCATTTTTCAGTTTTGCATTATTTTTGCCATTTTTGTCTTAACCCCCTTGATCCAACCAGAGCTAGATAATTTTTATCAAACTACAAAAATGGCAGAAGGGGTTAAGGTGGAGCGCTGTTTGACCGGTGAAGTGCCTCAGTAGCATTTAAAGAGACGGCACCAAAACGAGTTGCTCTCAGACACACCTCAGAACAGGTAAAAGAGGAGCCTGTGGAGCTTCAATAACAAGGAGTTCAGACCAGACCAAAGCATTGAAGTTCCGCTTTATATAGAACATAGCTGAATGATTTAAGTATGAAAAGGAAGGTTTTAAAAGCATGATATGTCCACTTTAACTTAGTGTCAAATCTACAAACTAACTGACATGGACAAAAGTATACTGATGACTTTAGACATCAAATTTATATCTGTCATGATGTAGCTGGCCATGTACCTGGAGCAGATAACATCCTGGGAGTTTTGGGCAAATGGTAGTTCTTTAAGAGTATTGTTAGAAAGATCTAGAGTTTTCAAGTGCATGAGACCCCAGGGGACCACCGAGGGTAGAGCACTGATGCTGTTCGAGGACAAATCCAGGTGGGTAATCTGTGAGCAGACATCCATGAACCAGTCCAGCTCCAAATACGGGAGCTGCAAACCGCTCCAAAACACACTGAGACCCTGGAAAGAGAAATAGTTAGATTCACCCACACAAGCATGAGTTTAGAGATGACCCACAATATGACATTGTAAAATTGATCTCTATAAAAAATGTCTACCATTAGAACTAACATCAAATAGGAATTGGTAGGATTGCAATTGAAGTCTTTGGGGTGACAAAGCTGTGCTTTTTTAGGTACAAATTAAATGAGAAGTACATTCTTAGAATACTTGAATAAACACTGTTCTTGTCAGGACTTTTGGTTGTGGTTAGGAATCCTGGTCAGCTCAAATGGAAAATCCAAATATACATTGAAATGACTGAATCTACTCTTTACAGTAATAGTGTTTTTATTTATTAGCTAATCAGTTATTCTGAAAGACAGCACCTGGTAAAAAATGATGAGCTAATAAGCTAGAACATACATTTGAACCATTGTTATTTATTGTTTTTTTTCTTATTAAAGGTAGGTCTTTCCTCTGAAAACATCACGTGTACTGGACACAAACCTCCACTCCATTCGCACCAGAGGTTTCGTGAAGTTTCTGTCTCAGGAGACGCTTGCTGAAATCTGGATAGTCCATCAAGGTGTAGGATGAAAATTCAGCACCATTTTCCAGCAGGAAGTGAGCGATCTCCTCATTACCTATAACACAAACGCATTGTTTTTAACATTAACAAAACAGCCCAGGGCTAAACAACGTGTTCACTAAGAATATTTCCCCTGAATTCTTTTGGCACATCTGTTAGGACATGAACTATGTCTTACTGTTGTTCTGATTGTTTAGGGTTTGTTAAGCTCTGCAGCATGTGGACACCTGGTGTATACTGTGCTGTAGTCCTTTGAGACTGTGTTGTTGTTGGTTGTTTTTTACCTCCGCCAAGGAGATTTTGTTTTTGTAAGTGTTATAATTGCCATTGTTTGGCATAAAGAGATAAAGAATCTTGAAATCCAGGATCCAGATGATGCTCCGCATCAACATAAAAATCAAATCTCATGTTCCTTGTCCTAATTTGCACAATGTCTGAAAATTTCATCCAAATCCGTTCATAACTTTTTGAGATATTTTGCAAACAGACAGATGGACAAAAACAGACACAAACATAACCTCCTTGGTGGAAGAAATATTAAAAGACTGAAAGATGATTATCGAACATTTATGTTGTAACTTAAGGTTAGTGTCCTCTGATTTACAATATTTAGGGAATGTTACTCCATAACAGCCATTAGCAGATTACACAGCTGATCTCCACAGTTCAACCTTGAGGACACCAGGGACCTCCATTGCATGGTCTATTGTCTGGTACAATGAGTCTCACTCAGATGGTTGGGCCATAATTTGGCATAGACAACATGAAAGCATGTATCCATCCTGCATGGATCAACTAACTTGTCCAACTTGTCCACATCTCACCCAGACACAAAAGCTTCCCAAGCACCAACCACCCTCCTCTTCTCCGACCCCCTGCTTTTTCAGCATCAGATGACTAGGAAAGATCCATGATCTGATGAAGCCTCCCCCCTCAACTAGCCCCCATCTTCACTCAGGTCTTCAACAAGTCTCCCATCCTGCTTCAAACACTCCACCATCATCCTGGTCCCCAACAAATGCACCATAACTGGGTTAAATGACTGCAGGTCTGATGCTCTGACATCTGTAGTCATGAGATCCATTGAGCAACACGTGTTGAAGTATCTAATAGACATCACAGGCCCCCTGCTGGACTCCCAGCAGTTTGCTTACCAGACAAAGAGGTTGGCAGATGAAGCAGTCAATTTGGGACTACAAATCCATCGCCACCTCAACCACCCAGGGATTTACGCCAGGATCCAGGACATCAGCTCTGCCTTCAACACTGCAAGCTCTGTCATCCTCCACCAGAAGCTCACCCAGTTCACAGTGCTGACCTCTACCTGTCAGTGCATCACCAGCTTCCTGACTGAGCAAAAGCAGCTGGGGAGCATATTCTCCCACACAAGAATCATCAGCATTGGCGACACCCAGGTGGTGTGTTCTCTCCCCACTCCTCTTCTCCCTCTACACAAATGACTGCAGCTCGGCGGACCCGTCTGTGAAACTCCTGAAGTCCGCAGATGACACAACTCTCATTTTCTGATCCGGGACAATGAGTCTGCATATAGACAGGAGGTGGTTGTGACTGGTCCACTGGACCAGTCACAACCACCTCCAGACTGTGGAGATGACGGTGGACTTCCGCAGAACACACCACACGCTGCCTCCAGTCACCATCCTCAACAACACTGTGTCTACTGTGGACCACTTCCGGTTCCTAGGAACCACCCTTTCTTGGGACCTGAGTCAGGAAGGTTTTCGACCACACCACATCACTAAGACTTGGGCTTGGTTAATGATTTGATGATATACCTGTTAACAGTGATGCATCAAAAACTTAATTTTAATGAATCTCAGTGCGGCATTAAACACAGTAGGTCATAACATCCTGAAGGATAGACTGGAAAACTGGGTGGGATTGTGTAGTACTGTGCTAAACTGGTTTAGATCCTTTTTGACAGACTGGAACTACTTTGTGTCATTAGTTAATTCTAAATCTAAGCAAACAAGGATCATGTTTGTTTCTTCAAGGCTCACAAGTCATTGTGTCTGATCCCAAAAGTTAAAGGTTGAAATCAGCACTCAGCTAGACTCTATGAGACAAAATACCACAGAGTTTGCAAACACCTAGGTGTTATCATAAACTCATACCTCACTTTTAGTAACTAAATAAAGTGTAAAGGTAAATTAATGTACTACCACAATTAAACATTGTCAGAATATTGCTTTTACAATAGGACAAAGAAAACCCCATACATTCTATTATTTCTAGTAGGTGACATAATTGTAATGGTATCTGTGCAGGTCTCTGAAAAAAAAAAAAGCAGCCAAAGCTTACCAAACCCAGAAAAACTGAATAAATGGATCATATAACACCAGTCCTTAAACAATTACACTGGCTACCTATTTGTAAAATGATAGAGCTTAAAATTTAGGTGATGGGCTACGAAGCACTAAATGCTTCGTAGCCCATCACCTCCTTTTAGAGTTGCTGCTCTGGTATGAACCATGTAAACCCTTTAGGTTACCTAAGATCTGTTAAGTCACTAGTCTCAGGACCAAAACTGAATGAAGGGAGGCAGCATTTAGTTTCTATGCTGCTCAGCTCCAGAGCAAACTGACAACTGTTGGCTCTTTGAAATCCAGACTGAAAACATTTTTATTTAGTGCAAAGTCCTTGTTTAGAGAAATATTGAGTATATGGTACAGTTCTAAGCAGTCACCGCTGCCCACCCTAAGTCTTGGTCCACTAGCCAGTTAGCCTACAGAAGAACAAACAGGAAGTTTTTTTTCATGTTTATTTTAAATAACGTTTTCTGACTTTCTAAAAAGGGGAAGTTCTGTTTCAAACGAATTACATGTGTATTTGTAGGTGCTGTTGTTCAAAGTGAGAGCAACATAACCATAAACCAAAGTAAAATACTGACAGTATCTAATAGCAACTAAACGTTTTATATTTTTACATATAAAACTTAATTGGTGGCTTAATTGAAATAAGTATTTCCTTTCAAACATATTTTAAATCTGAAACCACATCTCTTGATCTAAAGATATTTGGATTTCATTTAAAAGCTTGAGAATTAAACAAATGACTAAGTACAGTCAAATACATCAAATTTCTGCTCTGTAGAAACTCTCCACAAGAAAACAGTGTTGCATTTCTTACTTTTGTCCGAAAGAGAAAATAAAGTTATTAATACAAGGGGCCACTATTACGATATAAGGATACAACACAAACAAGGGAAAAAGGACATTTGCTGAAGAACACCTGCTTTTAGAGAGGAAAGATGGTTATTTTGGGTGTTTTTGGTCATAAATGCAGCAGTAGGATACTATTTGGATTGTGATTGGGCTGTCAAAAGTAATTACGCATAAACAAAAACACAACATTGAAAATCACACTCTTCAGGTTTTTCGCTGTCTTCTCATAACACAATGTAATACTGGACCATACTCCCATAGTGCCTTCTTACTTGCTTGTGCAGCTGCATACAGCGGCAGCCCACAGAGGACAGCAAACTCATCACTGTGGATGGCAAAGTCTTTAACATGAGCATTATAGCTGTGGACCAGCAGATGAACCACATCCAGGTGACCCTGCTGACAAGCTGTTACGAGCAGGCAGTTCACCAGGTCTCTCTTCAGACACACACCTAATTGGTAGACAAGAAGAAATATTAGATTTACTGTTCAACTATTAAAAAAATTAAAACAACGTAGCTGTCAAAATTTCCAGTGTTCTTTGAAAGCAGCATGTTTTCATCCAATCAGAATTCATTCTGCACTGTTGTTAGGCAGAATAGGTCAATCCTATCAGCTCAAGTGTTGGTATGCCCCTTGGAATTTTATACCAAGCCGTGCAATGTAAACTCATGAGGATATTCAAGAATGACAGAAAAGCTGACCAATCTTGTCTTTTCTCTAAGTTCGTGGGCTTTGCGATCATAATTGTTTGATTAGTTCGGCCAGCTACAGGGACATCCAATCAGAGTCATGCAAGCCGAGCATGTGTGTTTTCATTATAGTGTTAGCAAAGTCTGTCTGATTGTGATGGGACTTAGGGCTCTTTGAAGGGAACCGAATCTTCAGGATCGGTTCACTTCAAAGAGTGGTTCAAAAGAGCCATTTAAATAATCGATTTTTGAAAACGTACATATTTGGAAGAACAAGCATTTTTTATCCCTAATATATTATTACATATTTAATTTTTGGGAAACCTGGTATGTGTGGGTGAAATAACAAAAATGTACAATCATCTGCATTAATAGTTTCCTTTAAAAGGTGCAAAATATATTGAATCACAGTATGTTCATGTAAAACAATCTTTCTTTTTTCATAAAATTAAGCATAAAATATTAAAATATAAATATCAAAAGACACATGTAGTTTTTTACAGTATTGTGTTCAGTAATAGCATTTCAGTGCCATTTGTAATATATACACACTAAAAGAAAGCAAAAATAATAAAATAAAAGAGAAAAAAGTGTGCTTGAGTTGCCTTGGCAGAAACAAAAATCACCATTCTGCACAAGCGTAACTGTATGGCACATCAGTTGCACTGCTGCTGAGAGGAAGGCTCTGCAGAGGGTGGTAAAGGCTGCACAGAGGACTGTGGGGAGCAGTCTTTCCACCACCTGAGACCTCTACACGTCACGATGCAGGGGGAGGATCCTCCGCATCATGAAGGACTCCACCCATCCCGCACACAGACTGTTTCAGCCCCTCCCCTCAGGCAGGCCGCTGAGGAGCATTCAGAACAAGACCACCAGGCTCAGAAACGGCTTCTTCCCTGAAGCTGTCAAGCCACTCTGTAGACTCTCTCACTACACACTGACCTGCACTAAACACTTCACCCACCAGAGGTGCAATATTTCACTCACTTATAGGTGCAACATTAAGGACTACCTCATGCTTTACGTGTGTATTTAGGACTTAGAAAAGTTAACTTCAGCTTCACTTCACTGTGTATATTTCGTTTTTTTTGGTCTTCACTGCACATATTTTTACTGATTGCTATTTATTGTTAGATTCAGCTTTGTATGTTATACTTAGTTTTCTTTTTACTTAAGTATTAGGCTTCCTAAGTCCAAATTTCGTACCTTAACATGAGCATGAGTTGGTATGGCAATAAAAATCCTTGAATCTTTGAATTAAATATACCTATTAAGGCAATGCACTAATGGTAAATAACACTCAACTGTAAACATTAACCAAGGAGCAACAAGAAGTAAACAGGAAGCAAGGAGCACAGCATGACCGTCCTCCTCCTCTCTCCCGCTGCATTTTTGGTACAGAGGAGATCTCTGCAGGTGAAAGATTTACTGGTTTAAAAAGTTTATTCAAGTCAGCATATCGTGATTGAAATTCCTGGAGTCTTGGATTAACCAAGCTAATAATTATTTGAATACTTAGGGAGACACCTATTGAGCATGTTGCTATTTGGTCCTTAAAAATGAAAAGAAATGAAAGGACATGTAATGTCACATCAAAAGTAGCATACTTGTCCTTCTGCTGTACTACGGTACTCTACACCCTGCATCTCAATAAATACACACTATGCTAAACAGTAGTGCATCAAAAACGATACTTTAAACACATGATAAGGACTTCATGTTCAAAACTATTTCATCTTAGCTTTAGACCCATGCAGTTTTAGATACACCAACAACAATGTGTATCATTAACTGAAATATGAAATGGATTCAAAATGAAAAGAGTACAATAAAAGAGTAAAAAATAGAGTATGTGATGATTGTTGAACTGTTTCTTCTCTTACCAGGTATAGAATTCAGCAGTTCTTTGAGCAGGTTGGTATAACCACAATGTGCTGCCAGGACGGCCGGATTGGAGAGAGATAGCTCCTGAGGCACAGGGATACGGGCTTCTTTTAGAAGGTAACAGACACTCGCTATATCACAGTGCTGAGTGGCCACAGTCAGGAGACGGACCTGGAAAAAGACATGCAATAAGAGCACGTTATCAAAAACAGAAACTCCGCCCCTTTGCGTTCTGCATATCTGATACATAGTCCCAGTTTGCCCAATAGATTTTTGACAGTTTCAATAATATCAAACTTCCTATTTCATCTCAAAGGTTGACATTTTATATATTTTGATTTGTTAATTTATTAACCGAGTGAATTGTAATGTAACTACTTTATTTTATATATATACATATATATACACTGCTCAAAAAAATAAAGGGAACATTCAAACAACACATCCTTGATCTGAATGAATGAAATATTCTCATTGAATATTTTGTTCTGTACAAAGTTGAATGTGCTGACAACAAAATCACACAAAAATCATCAATGGAAATCAAATTTATTAACCAATGGAGGCCTGGATTTAGAATCACACACAAAATTAAAGTGGAAAAACACACTAGAGGCTGATCCAACTTTGATGTAATGTCCTTAAAACAAGTCAAAATGAGGCTCAGTATTGTGTGTGACCTCCACGTGTCTTTATGACCTCCCTACAACACCTGGACATGCTCCTGATGAGACGGTGGATGGTCTCCTGAGGGATCTCCTCCCAGACTTGGACTAAAGCATCCACCAACTCCTGGACAGTCTGTGGTGCAACGTGACGTTGGTGGATGGAGCGAGACATGATGTCCCAGATGTGCTCCATCGGATTCAGGTCTGGGGAACGGGCGGGCCAGTCCATAGCTTCAATGTCTTCATCTTGCAGGAACTGCTGACACACTCCAGCCACATGAGGTCTAGCATTGTCCTTCATTAGGAGGAACCCAGGGTCAACCGTACCAGCATATGGTCTCACAAGGGGTCTGAGGATCTCATCTCGGTACCTAATGGCAGTCGGGTTACCTCTGGCGAGCACATGGAGGGCCATGGGGCCCTCCAAAGAAATGTCACCCCACACCATTACTGACCCACTGCCAAACCGGTCATATTGAAGGATGTTGCAGGCAGCAGATCGCTCTCCACGGTGTCTCCAGACTCTGTCACGTCTGTCACATGTGCTCAGTGTGAACCTGCTTTCATCTGTGAAGAGCACAGGGCGCCAGTGGTGAATTTGTCAATCCTGGTGTTCTCTGGCAAATGCAAAGCGTCCTGCACGGTGTTGGGCTGTGAGCACAACCCCCATTTGTGGACGTCGGGTCCTCATACCATCCTCATGGAGTCGGTTTCTAACCTTTTGTGCAGACACATGCACATTTGTGGCCTGCTGGAGGTCATTCTGCAGGGCTCTGGCAGTGCTCCTCCTGTTCCTCCTTGAACAAAGGCGGAGGTAGCGGTCCTTCTGCTGGGTTGTTTCCCTCCTACGGCCTCCTCCACGTCTCCTGGTGTACTGACCTGTCTCCTGGTAGCGCCTCCAGGCTCTGGACACTACGCTGACAGACACAACAATCCTTCTTGCCACAGCTCACATTGATGTGCCATCCTGGATGAGCTGCACTACCTGAGCCACTTGTGTGGGTTGTAGAGTCCGTCTCATGCTACCACGAGTGTGAAAGTACCACCAACATTCAAAAGTGACCAAAACATCAGCCAGAAAGCATCGGTACTGAGAAGTGGTCTGTGGTCCCCACCTGCAGAACCACTCATTTATTGAGTGTGTCTTGGTAATCGCCAAAGATTTCCCCCTGTTGTCTATTTTATTTGAACAACATCATGAGAAATTGATTGTCAATCAGTGTTGCTTCCTAAGTGGACAGTTTGATTTCACAGACATCACTGTTGTTATATATACGTTTTTGCAGGTGTAGAAGCAGTCTTCTGGGGTGTTAACTTTTTTATTCTCTTTGAACTTCTTTCTCTCTTCTATTCTTTTCTCCTCCTTGCCCTTTTACCTTTTTCCCCACCTCTATCTCTTTCTTGCTTTTTTTGTCCCTTGTTTGTTTCCGTCTCCGTCTCTATTGCAATTGAAATAATCCCAAAGCATTTTCTAATAACGTTTCTTATATATATGAAGCAGAGCATTAGAGTGTTAGCTGTTATGCTCCACTTGTGAAAGTAAATCTGTTGGGCTTCTTCTTGGCACTAAGACAACAACTCTGCCAGACAGGACACGTTTAAAAAATAAAAGCATACACCTGACCAGACTAGTAGGGAAGTATGGTGAACTCCTGCTGCTTCTGGAGCTGTCTTCACTTGTTATCATATCACCTGACAATTTTCTGCAATCCGCCATGCCCTCTTATAGTTCATAGTGGTTACAGGTGAGTAACCTTTCAGTTAATTCTAAAGCAAAAAGAACATGTGTAGATCGCAGAAGGAAAGAATGACATGAAAGAGGCTTCAGATAAGAAGCAGTGTTGTGTTTGTGCCCCACAAGCAACTGATCTTATATTGTCAGCTACAACTATCAAAATATCACAGATTAACATTTCCACATTGTATTATAGACATTAACACCACCAGCATCACAGCATCTGTGCTAGGCAGCCCTGCACTTGTTTTCTGCTCTGCAGGCTGTGTGCAGCCTCTGTTTGCTCCCGAAGGTTTAAATCTAGATTCAGAGGCATTATAGACTTCCTCCTTCCTGTTTACTGTTGGGCTCACAGTGGAAGGTGTTAACAGCATCACCAGCCAGGCCATACACATTGCTTGCACATCAAGGAGGAAACCAAATGAAAACTTCTAGTTTTACAGTGTACATTTATGCCTGATGTCACTACTATATCAATAATTCTTAAACTCTATCACATTTAAGTTACCACACATTTGAAATTATCAGATATATCTGAAGGGACAACAACCTAGTTTTTATACTGGGGAATTCAAATCTCTTTGGAATTGTTTTCAGCTTTGGTATTACTCGTAAAAAAAAGAAACAAAACCAAAAATCACAACAATCCCCACAGCATGGAGCAATAATGTCTTTTATTCAGATCATGTGAACATAGCTATTTTAATTTAGTAGAGTTAGGACTTGTGAATAAAAGCAAAGCTTCATATGACCCCACTTAACATGCTATGTTACACTAATGACTCACTCCGTCAGGATGGATGCCTCTGGAACATTCCACACAACAGGTCTGCTGAATAAGCTCCCTGGCAGTCTCCTCATCACCACCATCATAAGCTGCTTTGATGTTCTCCAGGGTTGAAGAGATTCTGGAGTTGGGATCAGAGGCCTCCACCGAGGACGCCTTGGCTCCCATTTCCTCCCCAGTGCCTGTTAAAAAAAGTTAAAAAAGGAGAAGTTAAAAATTAGAGTATTTGTATGGCAAACTGGGATCTATAGGCCTGTATCTGCATATTGCTGGTTTTACACAATCTAGTGTCTCAAAATTACTATCGTAGACAAACGTGGTTGGAAACCTTGACAAAATCCTTTCACACAATGTTCCCCAGATATTTTACAAAGAAAAAGCCTTCAAAAATAGTTTTGAATTGTGCAAGTATGCCTTAAAAAGTATTGTCATGATCCACATACCCACTGGATGTCTGGTTATGCTAACCAGACAGTGTGACAACATATATAGATAGAGATGTCTTTCTCCCAACTAGGCCCAAGGTTCTAGTATAAAGCTCTTGCCCTAAACCTTTAAAATTTTAAACATCAAAACATTATTAACCCAAACATCCAACGTAGTTATAGAATGTGCATGTAGTGATGAGAACAATGGGGAGAGAAATGGATATATGATCCGTGATCCCCATTAAAATGCGAATTATATTTGTAAAATACAAATTATTTCTGTTTATTAAATGCATTAAAACTAAAAACATGTCAACAAACATGTCATGTTCTTTCAGGGCCATGGTAGTACTGCTGCCTTGCAGCAAGAAGGGTTCTGGGT